>NC_140583.1:298940584-300225584 GCF_964204655.1 Triturus cristatus | reverse complement strand
TTGGCGCCGGTTGACGAATCCTCGCGAATTTCTCAAAATAGGTGGGGCGCTCCGCTCCGCTCCTACCCTGAAAGTCTCGGGGGGATTCGTCAAGCGGGGGCTGAGATAAAAGGGGGGTCCCAAAACGCGTTTTTCCCATGCATTTTTCCATAGGACCTTTAGACAGGGCTACAGCCCGAACGGCTGAACAGAATTACTAGAAATTTGGCAGAGAGGTAGTCCCTAGGTCAAGGAAGTGCCTTTTGTAGGTTTGTTGTAAATCTGTTCAGTAGATTCTGAGAAAATAGCCTTTAAATCAATATATATATCTGAGCCAGCTTACGGTACGCTTACCGTAAGCTTACCGTACGCGTACGGTGGCGTGCGCGAGCGCGATTCTGATTGGCTGTTACATCTAAGTAAACATTCGAATCGGTCGAAACCAGGAAGCAGCGGCCGCCATTTTCTCTCTCGCACTCTGAGGAGGGGCTGTAAACAAAGGCAAAAAACATATAAAGGGGCTGTTTAGACAGCGCCCATGCACATAGCCATGTTAGTTGAGTCCTCAAAGATCCCCTAAGGCCAAAAACGGTAAATTTTTATTTTTTGAAAATTTCGCCGATTACGCTTACCGTACGCGTACGGTGCGCTTACGCTAAAAATTTTAATAAAAAAAAAAAAAACACTCTGTGCATGGCGTATTATTGTCATCACTTACAAATTAAATTTAACAGATTACCTATCACAAGGAAGCGCATAATATGTCCTCCATGTGCGCACGGTGCGCTACGCGCACCGCGTGCCCACCTTGCGTGTACGGCACTAACTGCGTAAAGTGGGCGCGCGGTGCGCGAAGCGCACCGCGTGCTCACTGTGCGCGCACGGTGCGCGAAGCGCACCGTGCGCGCACGGAACGAACTGCGATAAGTGGGCGTGCACGCCACGAATGGCGTAAAGTAACTTAGCATTTAAAAAACCGTACAAATTCACTGAAAAAACCATAGGTTTCACACACGTTATAGTTAGGAATTAGCATTTAAAAAACCTTGCAAATTCACTGAAAAAACCATAGGTTTCACACATGTTATAGTTAGCGGAAATTTTACTGATAAAAAACCAATGAAATTCCCCCGTTATAGTTAGTGCAGGCAACTATAACTCACGCGACCGCAATCTTCTGCTGATGACATATGTGTCTTTATGAAAAAAAAATATTTGTAATATATGTATAGCTAAAAATGTATGGAAGAAGACATGGGCAAATAAGTGTCTAAATACAGTATTAGCATCAGCAGAGGATTGCGGTCGCGTGAGTTATAGTTGCCTGCACTAACTATAACGGGGGAATTTCATTGGTTTTTTATCAGTAAAATTTCCGCTAACTATAACATGTGTGAAACCTATGGTTTTTTCAGTGAATATATATATATATATATATATATATATATATATATATATATATATATATATATATATATATATATATATATATATATTAAATATATATACACACCACAAGGTCCTATACAGCTGCCTATTCTATGCCTAGCTATACCATGGAACCTCAACCTGTAAACTAGGACATTTACCTAACTCTATATCCTAAGAGCTCTACCCCCCCACCTATACTCAAGTACTTCTTCTCCCTCCCATCTCCATTCCCACTTCCCCTTTAGCTTCTTAACTGTTTTCTTGTGCCGTTTCCTTGTCTCCTCGTGCATCTTCTGCCAAAGTTCCTATACTATTGAGCGGAAATGAATGTTCTTCTTTTTCGGAAATTAACCAAAATGCAGTTTCGCCATCCCGGGGCCTTCGGGATTGACTTCTTCATTTTGCTTTCCCTCTGAAATGAGGTAGATAGCCATGATGCCAAAAATGCAGTAGAAGGCTGCCTGGCAGAGCTGTACATGAAGGGTGGATTCCACACCCATGATCTCAAAGCCTGGGCTCGTCGCTTGCATTAGGCTGTAACTACA
This sequence comes from Triturus cristatus, assembly GCF_964204655.1. Lineage (NCBI taxonomy): Eukaryota > Metazoa > Chordata > Amphibia > Caudata > Salamandridae > Triturus > Triturus cristatus. The sequence continues at coordinate 300,223,629 of NC_140583.1, read as the reverse complement.
GCCCTTGCAGGTTCAGTTCAACTAAAAAAGCACACGATAGTGTCCAGTAGCAAATGTTCAAATGATTAGAATTTTTGTGGTGAAACTTAATCTGACAGGTTTATCGAAAAGATGATTTGGCACCTTAGCGAGTGACTTTGTCTGCACCCTTTTGCACTTCAACATGCTTTAAAATAATTATCACGTGCGTTTCTAAAGCTGTAAGCAAATACAGACCCACTCTGCTGAATCACAGGAGCAACTAAGTCATGTAGAAGACAGACAAGCCAAGCGGAAAATACAGCAACAAAGGTGGGGCAAACAAGTTCCTTATCATCACTCAGGAGAAAGAAAATACATTCTGCAATGCCATTGAAGCTGAAAAACCATAACCTGATCAATCCCGCGGCGGTACTAGAAAAGCAAATACAAAGTGCCAAGTCCCTGGTGATTCCAAACCTAGATATATATCCCAGATAACCCAGCTCTCACCCATGAAAGTGCCACAGAATGAACTAGTGCCACAAAGAGGACAGAGGGCCTGTATCTAACACCACCCCCTGTGAGACAACAAACTTGCAGCTCAGAACAACTTTCAGTAGAGCAGACTGCACCACCTACCAGAGAAACTAAAAACCGTTCTAATCAGTCAAGAAAGAACCCAATTTTTTATGAGTAATAGACAAGGCGCTGTATTGTACTCTATCACTTGTTCCTTGAGTGTGCCACATAATGGTCTACATACAAACATATTTATATATATATATATATATATATATATATATATATATATATATCACCCAAAGTTTGCCCTGCATCTGAGCCCGCACTCCACAACAGGTAAAATTGGAACACCAATATTTATTCAAAAGCAAAGCAGGCTTTTCAGTTTGAAGCTTTTCCAGTTCACTGCTAGTCTCTTGCCTGACGCGTTTCAGAGAACCTTTCTCCGTTTTCAAAGGCATGTGAAGTTTTCAGCTTTCAAAGCACCACAGTTACCTTCCTGCTTTTATTCAATTAATGAGCATCTGGTGTGCTGCTGCCTCCGGTGTGCTTTTTTTCAAAGGCCTGTTGGTCTCTGTAGTGCTTGCAAAATCGTTTTTTTAAAAAAATTTTTAAACAGGGAAACACAGACTGAAAGTCCTGCTTTCACTTCACTTTTAAATTACCTTCTCGTCGTTTTCTCCTGGCATAATTCCAAGATAAGATCCCTCTCACATTTCAGGGAGGTGCGTCGGCCCCACGGCTGGACCTGCCGTGTATAAATCACCCAAAGTTTGCCCTGCATCTGAGCCCGCACTCCACAACAGGTAAAATTGGAACACCAATATTTATTCAAAAGCAAAGCAGGCTTTTCAGTTTGAAGCTTTTCCAGTTCACTGCTAGTCTCTTGCCTGACGCGTTTCAGAGAACCTTTCTCCGTTTTCAAAGGCATGTGAAGTTTTCAGCTTTCAAAGCACCACAGTTACCTTCCTGCTTTTATTCAATTAATGAGCATCTGGTGTGCTGCTGCCTCCGGTGTGCTTTTTTTCAAAGGCCTGTTGGTCTCTGTAGTGCTTGCAAAATCGTTTTTTTAAAAAAAATTTTAAACAGGGAAACACAGACTGAAAGTCCTGCTTTCACTTCACTTTTAAATTACCTGCTCGTCGTTTTCTCCTGGCATAATTCCAAGATAAGATCCCTCTCACATTTCAGGGAGGTGCGTCGGCCCCACGGCTGGACCTGCCGTGTATAAATCACCCAAAGTTTGCCCTGCATCTGAGCCCGCACTCCACAACAGGTAAAATTGGAACACCAATATTTATTCAAAAGCAAAGCAGGCTTTTCAGTTTGAAGCTTTTCCAGTTCACTGCTAGTCTCTTGCCTGACGCGTTTCAGAGAACCTTTCTCCGTTTTCAAAGGCATGTCGCAGAGGCCGCTCCCGAAGGGGGCCTAGAGGGCCGGCGCCATAATGGCCGCCCGTGCCCACAAGGAAAGGATCCGGTTTGCGCTGGTCAGCGCCGCCGGGGAAGTGCCTCGCTGCAAAAGCGCCTGAGGCCCTTCTCCTCCCCCTCCCCAGGAACAAAAGGAAGAAGGAAGGGGGAAGGGGATATAAGGCAACGCTCCCCCTGTGCAGCTCACCTTTTACATCAGGGAGCTGGGGGAGCGGCACCAACGGCTTTTGAGTAGCGGCGGTATCCACCATCATGACCCATGCGATGAAGGATCCAAACCAGCAGGAGAGAACAGGAGGTGCCAGGTGTCAGAGGACGACGTGCCCGAAGTGTCCCCACCCCTGCCGGGGCACAGAAGGTCGGGAGGGAATGGACCGAAGCCGAGACACGCGGACACAACCCCCAGCTCCCCAGGCAGTATGACGAGGCTTGCAGCGCCGGAAGCGATGGCAGGGTAAGGGCTCGAGGAACGAGGAGTGGCGGCGTCTCGGCCGGTCACCATGGCAATATTGTGATAAGTTGTCCCGCCCTGCCTTTGTTCTATGGCATAATGGCGATGTGCGAGCTATGCAAGTGTAGGCAAAAATGTGGCGTTACTACAGAAGGTGGCTCAGCGAGCGGAGGGCTGTTATGTGGAAACATTGCGCTATCACGCACAGCGGCTGCCGGACACGTGTTTGCTGTGCGTAATTTTGAGTAGAAATATAAGTGTCTGGGCCCTTTCCGGGAGGACACTACGGCCTGTACCATCGATTCCCCCGCCAGTACTGCCAAGACCAGTACAAACCATATGGAGTAACCGCCCTTAGAGTAATGATCTCGCCCCATCTTTTTCTATTGGTAGGTGGGGGAATAGCGCACCAGTAAATAGCAGGGCGCCTTCCCCTCCCGGAAACAAATTCTAGAAGGGTTTCTCCGTTTTCAAGAACCAGTGCAGTAAACTTGGCCGTGCTAAGTAAATTAATGCTTGGCCTTTAAGGCAATGATGTACATGATAATTCCGGTGTTAATTTTAATTTTAAAGGGGAAATATGTGGCGTAACCGCTAGGGCGGTCGACCTGGAAACGGATTAACCGGGTTCGAGGCTCGGCAGGGACGCTTAATGTTCTGTGATTCTATCACTTAATCTCCCCATCCCTAACGAAGGAATGCTGCGTTAAAGTAAAATTCACCCGTGGCCGCGATGCTGGACGGGAGGGTCATTAACGCTGGTTGGAGAGGAGGACAGGCCTGAGGAAAGGCACCGCGCGCTCGTTGGCCACCTCCGATCGCACCAGTAATTTAACACCGATCGGTACCGCGACCCAGGGGGGCTCGGCTGTGTTAACAATTGTTCGGCCTCGACGGGCTTAGCCCAAAAAAAAAAAAAAAAAAAAAAAGATATATATTTGCAGAGGTTCAAGGCAACCCACGGAAGCGCCACACACCATTACGGATGCGAAAAATAGTTCGAGCCTCGAGGTCGCGTCCACATCCTGCGATTCCGGGCAAATCACTAAATCTCCCCGGGCCTGAATGTGTAATAGAGATACGGGGCGCATGTAAAGCGCTCCGATAACTTCGGGTCGTGTTCGCGCTATATAAAAAAAAAAAAAAAAAAAAAAAAACAAGTTTGTCCCCATGTTTGGATGTGTAAAGTAAATACGGTGCTCAGGTAAAGAGCTCCAATACCTTAGGGTCGAGTTTGCGCTATATAAATATACAGCACCATAATGTTTTAGTTAAAGGATCCTGAGTGCCTCCTTCAGGGAAACTTAAATGGAATGTCCTACTGGCAAACAATCACTCTTTGTGGTCTGACCCAATGCTGCGTAAACTTTTCAGATAGGAACATCAGTCCAGCTGGTATGACCACATAATGCCCTCTGCAGTTCTAGGAAACGTTGGTTTTGCTGATTCGGCGTTGATAAATTCTTCTTTTGCCACGTATGAGAGTGGCTGAGCGCTGCATTTCTGGAAAACAATACAGGAAACAGGTCTGGCCTCCCCTGCAGGAGAGGTGCAAGGGCAGGAAACTACTATGACAAATGACCCTGTAAAGTGCAGCCCCTATGCGGGTTTCAGCTTGCAGCTCCAGACACTGCAGATGTACGACTGTACAGACCCCTGAAATATCCCAAAAGACCTTAATTTATGTACATAAATGTTGAAAAGAGTAAAAAGATATTTCGGGTAGTGTTCATTGATTTAAACGTCAGTGAACATATTCATAAGTCAGGTTTCTCTTTAGTAGCATTTACACTGAGTAAACGATCGGCAGGTATTCATAGAATTATGCCAGATGTGTAGCATTGAAAAAGGGGTAATCAACATAGTGGTTATGCTACTGCCTTGAAATAGAACGCGCAATGAATGAACAAGAACACCGAAGTGGAAAGCGGTACCCCGAGTCCTACCACTATAGGTCAGTGTTGCGCAGCCTAAGCTGTGAGGAAGATGCGCAGAGTATAAATGAAACGTTGCTGTAACTGAAGGGGAAAACATAACGCTCAAACTACTAGATGAGCACAGGAGTTAGATGTTTCAAATCGCATCTCCCTCTTTACGGTTAAAGCTATCATGGTGCACAAATACAGGTTCAGCCTGCGGTGAAGCTGTAGAAGAACTAAAAACCCTCAAAAAAAAAAAAAAAAAAAAAAGTCCATTTGATAATTATGTTACTATCGAATGTCTTCAGTAGCCCTTATCTATAGTTCTAGGTAGTGCGGAGTTACTGGGAGGAGCTTACGTTAGGTTTTACGTATAGCGCCAGTGCCAGCAGGTGCAATTCGTAGAATAGAATGCAGAAGGAGAGGTATCCAAGTCTGGAAGGTGGCACAAACGGGATAGATGGGGACTGTAATTGGGACAGTACATCTGACTGGGGAACCACGTCCGTCGGTAGCTCAGTTACCGGTAATACAAGGCTAATTGTATAATACACACGCACGTGTACCGCGGGGCTACGTCCGGGTACAACAATGTAGATCAATGGAGCAAGTTTTCAAAGACAGCCTTTGCTGTGTCTGGTTATATCCGTGTGGAAGGGAGGAAAGTAAACTGAGTTGGGTGATAATAAACATCTGTTACCCAGTGCCTAGATGGGGTTTACATGCGCTTTACAAATAGAGGGGTCAGGTTCCCTGCGACCCCAGTTGTGCCAATACGTGACCTCATCCGTCCAAAGTAAGAATCATGTACAGTTTAGCATGGCGCTATGTGAACGAAAATGTCTAACATTATAATACAAAATGCGCCAAACTATCTAGACCAGCTTTAAATACCTGTAGCTGACCAGAAGGCAGATGTCGGGGGCAGGTGGTAAACGTAGTAAGGGAATACAGCAAGGTAAAACATCTGTACCATGGAGTTGGGCAACAATAAACAGCTGCGCCCTTGGGCGTAAGGGAACTTTACAAACACGCAGGTTTTGTCCTCTGCCCACCGGCAGCGCCAGCTCAGGAATAGGAATTTGCCCGCGGGCAGGAACAAAGTAACAAGCTTTACATACGCGCAGGCATGCGCCCTAAGCAGCTCAAACCCCGTTTTTCATCCCCCGGAGTGAGAAATAAGTACTGTGGAGTGGGGACTCCCTGGGGAGTCCGTGTTACTAGAGGGACCAGCGCCCACGACAACTGCTCCATGCGCAGAAGGGAAGGGAGACTTAAAAAAAAAAAAAAAAAAAAAAACGCTCTGTATAGTGGGTTTACAGGCACGCCGGTGCGCTAAATACTAGGCCCCCAAACAGGAGCAGACCGGCACTTACCGGGGGTGCCTGCCAGGAGCATGGACGAAGTAAAGGGTGTAATGAAGCACTGTATGTTGTATCATGCCTCCACGAGCGGTATCTGACCATCTCCCAATTTTGTTTGATTTCATGGGTGATTCATGGTGAGAGGATACAGTGCCATAAGACTCCGAACAGGACGCAGGCGTGCCACTACAGGAGGGCAAGTGCGGAGCTGAGCACATCACGGTGTTTGTGGGGAAGATTGCCATCAGACCTTACCAGACGTCAGCCTCCCGGAGACGCAGCTAGAGGTGGGTATCCTAGCGCTCGAGTGGTACAACAACAGGGGCGGGTCCACAAAGAGCAACGGAGGCGCAAAAAGAGACGATACAGGGTAGGGGGAGCCGCAGGAAGACGGAAGCCTCCCTGACGGCGTGGCGGAAACAAGAGGTATATTGGTTGGGTAATGGAAACACACCGACAGGGCGGTGTGTAGAAGGAGGGCCACTCACTCTGGGATGCCTTACGGCTGGGTGAGTACGCCTGACAGAAAATCGGGGTAGCAAACGGAGACGGCACTCGCAGCCCAGCCCCTGCCAGACGGCAGGGCGCAGGAAAGACTAGCAAGGTCGCGAGTTGTGGCCTGGCTCCGGGAAAAGGCTACCCCCCACACGCAAAGGGGCATGGACAACAACAAAGAACAATCTACAAACTGTCAGGGTGATTTACGACCCCTATTATATGCAAATGAGCAAAAGACAAACCAATGATTTATGGCCACCCGATGATTTATGGCTGATGATTTATGATGCCCATGCAGAATGATTTATGACAACAAAATGATGACAGAATTGTGACAGAATGATTTATGACATCCCGATGATTTATGACCAAGATTTATGGCAACAAAAATTATGACAGATTTGTGACAGAATGATTTATGATACCCGATGATTTATGGCCCATGATTTATGATGGCCAAATTACACTGAGTGATAACCAATTGTGATAATGTATGATAATGATTTATGACCCCGGCGCAAGAAGGTGTCCAGGGGAATTGTACAAATATGACGTATGTAATGTGAAATAAACTGCGGCCAACAACCACCACAAATACAATGACTGTTGGCTGTGTGTAGTAATACAGGTACACAGGTATGGTACGTTTCCGGGAATAGGCACAGTGCGGCTGTTATCGCAGAGGCCGCTCCCGAAGGGGGCCTAGAGGGCCGGCGCCATAATGGCCGCCCGTGCCCACAAGGAAAGGATCCGGTTTGCGCTGGTCAGCGCCGCCGGGGAAGTGCCTCGCTGCAAAAGCGCCTGAGGCCCTTCTCCTCCCCCTCCCCAGGAACAAAAGGAAGAAGGAAGGGGGAAGGGGATATAAGGCAACGCTCCCCCTGTGCAGCTCACCTTTTACATCAGGGAGCTGGGGGAGCGGCACCAACGGCTTTTGAGTCCTTTGAAAAAAAGCACACCGGAGGCAGCAGCACACCAGATGCTCATTAATTGAATAAAAGCAGGAAGGTAACTGTGGTGCTTTGAAAGCTGAAAACTTCACATGCCTTTGAAAACGGAGAAAGGTTCTCTGAAACGCGTCAGGCAAGAGACTAGCAGTGAACTGGAAAAGCTTCAAACTGAAAAGCCTGCTTTGCTTTTGAATAAATATTGGTGTTCCAATTTTACCTGTTGTGGAGTGCGGGCTTAGATGCAGGGCAAACTTTGGGTGATTTATACACGGCAGGTCCAGCCGTGGGGCCGACGCACCTCCCTGAAATGTGAGAGGGATCTTATCTTGGAATTATGCCAGGAGAAAACGACGAGCAGGTAATTTAAAAGTGAAGTGAAAGCAGGACTTTCAGTCTGTGTTTCCCTGTTTAAAAAAAATTAAAAAAAAAACGATTTTGCAAGCACTACAGAGACCAACAGGCCTTTGAAAAAAAGCACACCGGAGGCAGCAGCACACCAGATGCTCATTAATTGAATAAAAGCAGGAAGGTAACTGTGGTGCTTTGAAAGCTGAAAACTTCACATGCCTTTGAAAACGGAGAAAGGTTCTCTGAAACGCGTCAGGCAAGAGACTAGCAGTGAACTGGAAAAGCTTCAAACTGAAAAGCCTGCTTTGCTTTTGAATAAATATTGGTGTTCCAATTTTACCTGTTGTGGAGTGCGGGCTCAGATGCAGGGCAAACTTTGGGTGATTTATACACGGCAGGTCCAGCCGTGGGGCCGACGCACCTCCCTGAAATGTGAGAGGGATCTTATCTTGGAATTATGCCAGGAGAAAACGACGAGCAGGTAATTTAAAAGTGAAGTGAAAGCAGGACTTTCAGTCTGTGTTTCCCTGTTTAAAAAAAAAATAAAAAAAATTAAAAAAAAAACGATTTTGCAAGCACTACAGAGACCAACAGGCCTTTGAAAAAAAGCACACCGGAGGCAGCAGCACACCAGATGCTCATTAATTGAATAAAAGCAGGAAGGTAACTGTGGTGCTTTGAAAGCTGAAAACTTCACATGCCTTTGAAAACGGAGAAAGGTTCTCTGAAACGCGTCAGGCAAGAGACTAGCAGTGAACTGGAAAAGCTTCAAACTGAAAAGCCTGCTTTGCTTTTGAATAAATATTGGTGTTCCAATTTTACCTGTTGTGGAGTGCGGGCTCAGATGCAGGGCAAACTTTGGGTGATATATATATATATATATATATATATATATATATATATATACACTGAAAAAACCATAGGTTTTAGGGAAAGCTATAGTTAGTTGGACATTTCACTCGTACAAAACCAGAGAAAATCCCCGTTTTTGGGGCATATTATCGAGGAAGAGCGATAAACATCGCTAAGCGCACTTAGCGCTTTTCTGTTTATCGCCGTCTAACGCAGAATGACATCGCCGTGTTAGCGGCGTATTATCAACGCTTTGCAAACAGGCGATGTAATTCCAGCGATAGATGGCGAGAAACAGAAACATCGCCTGAAATCCAGCGATGATAATGGAGATGCTTGCTGATAGGGGAGTGTGCTCGTGACATGGTGATCCACCTCCCATTATCAGCATAGCTAAGTAAAAGCAAAACCAGGCGTTAACTTTGTGCGATAACCGCGGTTAACGCGTTTTTTTACATTGCTGGGGCTTCATTGTTAATAGTTCATTGGGAAGTTCTGTTTGTCACGTAAATGAAGCAGACCTTGTGGGGAACGCCCATTTTGCATGTCATTAGCGATAATAATCGCTGACATGCAAATTGGTGAAAAAACGGCGACTGCATCAAGGAAACACGCGTTAGCGTGTCCTTGAAAATAGTGAGATAATTATTTTGCCGCTTTACGGCTGAAACCGGCTGCTAAAGCGGCGAAATTGGTCTTGATGATATGCCCCATAGTTAGTTCAGCTAACTATAACTCGCGCCCCCGCAATGCACTACTGATGACGTCACATATTACATCACTCATGACATGGTCAGTGACATCACTGATGACATCTCAAATGACATCAATGATGACATCACTGATGACATCACTGATGACTTCATCCAGTGACTGTGTATTTCTCTAAAGTTTAAATATGTTTAATATATAAAGGGAAAGGCGTATTGAAGAATGAGTGGGTGTATAAGTGTCTGAATGGATGATTTAGTAGGTGCGTGACTGACTCTATATGTCAGTGATTAAACGTATCTTACTGAATGCATGGGTTAGTGACTAAACTGTGTCAATGTCTGTATCTGTCTGTCTGTTGGTGTGTAAGCGGCTGCATGGGTTTGCGAATAGCTACATGAGTGTCTGTATGGGTGCCTGAGTGTTTGTGTGGGTGGGGTGTGAGTTATAGTTAGCTGAACTAACTATAACGGGGGAATTTCTCTTTCCCTAAAACCTATGTTTTGTCAGTGAATTTCTAAGGTTTTTTAAATGCTAATTTCTAACTATAACGTGCCTGAAACCTATGGTTTTTTCAGTGAATGTCAAAGGTTTTTTAAATGCTAGTTTCTAACTATGCCTACAGAGGTAGGACATGTGAAGAAAGAAGAAAAAATGCACAGAAAGAAGCAAAAGAAGTGCAGAAAGAAGCAACAGAAGTCCACTAAGACGAAGAAAAGTGCAGGAAGAAGCAAGACATGTGCAGAAAGAACCAATAGAGAAGCAGAAAGAGGCCTTGTTGCAAAATCATCCTGTGCCCACAACTTTTTCAGACGGGTACTGGTGGTAACTGTCTCTGACTAACCAGGCCTAGAACCAGTGCTATGCTAAAAGACACTTAGAATACAGTGCAAACACCTACATACACTAGGGAACACTATGCGTTGGGGTACCCCTGTGGTTAGCATGACCTCCTCTGTAAGGCCCTAGTACATAATAGGGCAGGGGGATTAAAACTACCTCTAAGTCAGAGGTGCAGAAATATGCTACTTTAACTAGTAGTCGCGTTTGCAGAGTGGTGGAGAAAGGGTACTGGGCGTTCGACCAATGCTCAGGAATTCCGCTGCGTAGGACTTACAGGAGGTACCAGGAGGGATTCTTGGCACCCAAACTCCCTCAGGACTAAATTGGACTTCATCCCCATCCCGTAGTCTGCCAAGAGGCACGTTTGCAGAGTGGTAGAGAAATGGGGCCATGGCCTCTGAAGACGTCTTAGCAATCCCACTGTGTGGAACTTACTGGAGGTAACAAGAGGGGTAGATGGCCCCCAAGGACATCCTTGGGGGCCAACTTCCCAAACTATTACCTCCAGTCAGTCCCACACAGCAGCACTGGCAAGTACTCGTACCAGGCCACGCCCACTTTGCCCACCACTCTACAAACGCGCTCCCTGGCCCACTCTTGGATGGGAATTGAAGTCTCCTTCACTGCTAGGGGGTCCTTTAGGGGCCAACTAGCCTACCGTTTACCTCCAGTAAGCCTCACGCAGTGGGATTGGTGAGAGGTAGACAAAGGCCATGCCCCCTTTCTCCACCACTCTGCAAACGCGCCCTCGGGCGCGTTGTAAGTTGGGGGATTAAGTCCCCTTGAATCCTGAGGGTCCCTGGGGTCCAGCTAGCCCACCAGGTACCTCCAGTAAGCGCCACAGAGCTGCGTTGCAGAGAGGTGTAAAAAAGGGGTGTGGCCTGGACCACCTCTCTGCAACGCAGCGCAGTGGCGCTTACTGGAAGCACCTAGTCGGCTAGTTGGCCCCCAGGGGCCCTTATGATTGAAAGGGAATTAATTCCCCAACTTTAAACGTGCCACAGGACGTGTTTGCACACATGTCACCTCAGGCCCCGCCCCCTCCCTTCACCACTGTGCAAACGCACACCGTGGCGCGTTTTAAGTTGGGAGATAAAGTCCCAATGAATCCTGAGGGTCCCTGGGGTCCAACTAGCCCAACAGGTACCTCCAGCAAGCGCCACAGAGCTGAGTTGCAGAGAGGTGTAAAAAGGGGCGTGGCCTGGACCACCTCTCTGCAACGCAGCCCTGTGGCGCTTACTGGAGGTACCTGGTGGGCTAGTTGGCCCCCAGGGACCCCCAGTATTGAAGGTGAATCAATTCCCCAACTTAAAACGCACCACAGGGCGCATTTTCAGAGTGTTACTGGGAGGGGGCGGGGCCTCCGGCGCGATTGTGTCTTTTTTTATTTTTATTTTTTAAGAAGGGGGGGCTGTGTGGCCCCACTTCCTTTTCTATGTTATGTTTTTTTAATGGAAGGGGGCCGCTGGCCCCCCTCCCGAGGCCAAATTCAGCCCCGGGGACCCCATCCCCCCGGGCATGGCCAGTGTTTTTTTTTATATATATATTTGGAGGGGGGCTGCGTGGCCCCCCTCCTCAGGCCATTTATGGCCCCGGGGACCCCATCCCCGGGGCCAGCCTTTGTGTGTTTTCTTTTAAATAATTTTATTATGGGGGAGGGGGGCCGCGTGGCCCCCCTCCCGGGCCTTTTCTGGCCTCGGGGTCCCCATCCCCCAGGGCCTGACCACTTCGTTGGGGACCATGGGGGGAGCCCCAATGCCCCCACGGTCCCTGCCAGTTACCTGCCTCCTGCGGGAGCCGGCATTGCTTTTCCACACGGGGAGCTGCTGACATGCAGCTCCCCGTGTGGAAAAGCAATCTGGTTTGGATATTGGAAGAGAGAGCAGGTTTCCTGCTCTTTCTTCCGAAATCCAAACCACAGTTTGCTATGGCAGGGCGGAAGCCGCAAGGCTCCAGCCCTGCCCGCCATAGCAAACAGCAGTGTCCCAGGGGTGGGCAACCCGGGACACTGCAGGAGTCGCCCTAGGGGATGGCGGTCCCCAGGGTCATCACAGGCTTCAGGAGGGGGTCGCATGGCCCCCCTCCCATCACATGCACAGCCCCAGAGGTGCCGGTCCCTGGGGCATGTGGGGGGGGGGCTCGAGCCGTCCCCCCAACCCCCACAGGTGTATTTTTATTTTGAAGCCCCGGGGGTGGCGGTGCCCGGGGCTAGGGGGGCCTCAGATTTTTAAAAAAGCCCCGGGCAGTGGGGGGGGGGGGTGGATTAGGGCCCCCCCACACTTTTTTTCACTGTCCCCGGGACCTGGCCCACCCGGGGGCTTAAATACAACGAAGCGCGGGAGCCCACGCTTCGTTTTATTTTTATTTTCTCGGCCAGATTCGCGCACCCAGTGCGAATTTGGCCAATTGTTTTTAAAAAATAAATGCTTATTTGGGCCCTGGGGGTCCTTGTGGAACCCTCTGGGCAGGCCTAGGGGGTCAGGGTGTTTCTACCCTGCCCCCTTTTCTTGTTTTTTGCGTTTGTATTTCTGTGTTCTTGTGCCTCTGTTACCGAGGCACAAGATAGCTGCCAACACTTCCTGGTTTGGAGTGTTGACAGCCAATTAGAATAAAGCTCGTGGTCGGGAGGGTGCGCGGATCCTCCGTGCCTCTAAATATCGAAACTTTTATTTTTTGATTTTCTCAGCAACTACTGAACGGATTTACACCATTTGAAAAAAGGGCACTTTCTGAAGCAAGCACTACCTTTTTGCCAAATGTGGTGTAATTTCGTTCAGCAGTTCCAGCTGTAGCTGTGTCTAAAATTTCCTATGGGAAATTGATTTTCTGACCTCTATTTTTTTAATTTCTCAGGAACTACTGAACGGATTTACACCATTTAACAAAAAGGTCTCTTTCTGAACCAAGGGCTCCCTTTTTGCCAAATTTGGTGTAATTTCGTTCACCAGTTCGGACTGAAGCAGTGTCTAAAGTTTACATGGAGAAAACACGTTTTGGGACCCCCCTTTTTTCTCAGCCCCTGCTTGCTGAATTACCCCGAAACTTAACAGATAGGGGCTGACTGGAGCGGGCCATAACTTTTGAAAATTTGGCGAAGATTCATCAACCGGCGCCAAAGTTATTGGGAAAACAAAAAATGCTTTTCCTATGGAAACCAGGTCCTAACTATAACTACCTACTGGCGACCGCCAGAAGGTAATATATATATATATATATATATAATGGTACTCCAAAGGGATACCCCGATTTACTGCTTCTCACTGTTCCTTTCGCTTGCTGACTGCGAGGGGCTGGCATGGGAATACTCCTTCCGGGTCAAAGCAAATATCGCATATGCGATGTCGGCTGCAGCCGGCCAGCCACTTCAAGATGAGGGGGTCAGTTTTTCGAGCGAAGACAGCCGTACTTCGCCACAAATAGAATAATGAAGCGACAGTCCTGATACAAACTCCAATTCACGGAAATCAGGTATGGACCACAGTGTGCTTAAGTTTCATGTGCTTTATTGCAAAATCCACAGCATGACGTGTTTCGACCGGGTCTCCCCGGTCTTGATCACATGACGTGCCTGGACCTGTAACATTATTTTATAGTGACACCCTAAATGAATAGCCCCTCCCACTCGCACGATAAAGCTGAACAAAATACTTTGATTGTGCCTATTCAACTAGTCATCTCACAAAGCTGAAATACATGACAAATAATATCATGACAAATAATAGCAGCTACCAACATCCAATATTCATATACAATAATGCTTAATTTGTAACTAACCAAGTGGCTGAATGTGGTAGTATACTGTCCCAATTGAAGAGCGGCACATAGAGAATTAACTGTATTTGAAATCAAAACAATTATTCATTATTAAGCAAGTATCGTGCATAGTGAGATAATTGTGCAAATGTAAAGTTTAAAGTTTAAAGTGTAAGTGCTTGTAAAGTGCTTTTGTCATCAGTAAAAGAAACCCAGCTATTTCATCATAGCTGACACTAGTACAACATTTATATAAATGGTTGGCCGTGCTATGCCTGTAAACATCTTTTTCATTGTTTTAAAGTGCTAGTGCACACATACTATGTGCATAATGCAAAAAAACGGACATTGGAGTTAACCATTAGATATAATACCCAAAGGGATTCATAATTTGACATTTGATGGGGTGTAGTCTCAGAGAATAATATCAACCTACTGTGCAAAATGAGCAGTGCAAATAAGCAGAAGCTGGACCTATTTATAGACTAGTGCAAATAGTTATACAGTACATCAACAATTTGGGTGCTCCTTCACAGTTTTCTAAATCCGATTAATATCACCAAGTAAAAACCCCACTAACACCAAGCAAAACCGATAACATCAGGTAAAACCAGATAAAAACAGGGCTAAAACCAGGCTAAAATCAATCAGATAAAAAAACATGAAAGTTAGAGATTTCTACATTTCATATACGGAGGGAAACAATTGCGAAGGCATTATACAGAAAATTATGCATATCCTCTCCCGTATTGAGGTCATTCGGTATCTTCGTATCAAGTTGTAAAATATATTGTGTCTCCAACTGCCGTAACTTCTTTTCTCTATTGCCTCCCCTTATTGACCTTGGTACTGCATCTATTACAAAATATCTAAAATCACTCAGGTTATTCTTATGAACAAGCTTAAAATGCTGAGCAATCGGGTAGCTGGGGTCAGAATTAACATCGCACGTAGGTGTTGCGAAATGCGATTAAACACCTGCAGCTTTGTGCTGCCTACGTATTGCAAATGACAGGAACATTCAAGTATGTACACCGCAAATTCGGTTTTGCAAGTGAACATTCCATTGATTTTAGAAGGAATCTGTCCAAATGCATTGTTGTATTCCTGTTTATCGACCCCAAACTTACATGCTCGCATGAGCTACACTTATAAAACCCAGTCCTATTAGAAAACAAATGTTTCGGAGCAAATACCTCAGGGCTGGTTTTGACCCGTGCATCTCTCATAGAGGGTGCCCTTCTGAAGGTAATTGCAGGTACTTCTTGCAAGATTGGTGAAAGAGTGATGTCAGTTCTTAATATTGGCCAGTTCCTATAGATAATATTCCTTACTTGTTTTTTTATGGCGGCTATAGGTGGTTATTAATCTGACAGTTTCATCCCTTTTGTGCAAATTAGCCTTTGTCTCAATTTTAGAGGGAGTTATTTCTTGGACTGTATTGATTGACCCTGTCTCTCTGTTGATGTTTTTAGCCATAAGTAATGCTGTTTTTAGATCTCTTGTTTTGTAGCCCCGTGCTTGAAATCTCTGTAGTGATTCTGCTTGGCATTGTGCAAGGTCTATGATTGAACTGCAAATTCTGTTGATTCTTAAAAATTCTCCATACAGGTTACTTTTTATAAGGTGTCTGGGGTGGGAATTGCTAGCATGCAGTATTGAATTTCCTGCTGTGCTTTTTCTGTGGAGTTTTGTCTGTATAGTGTTGTTATTAATATATAACTCCACATCAAGAAACTCTACCCGCTCATTACTTATAGTAGCTTTAAACTCAAAATTTAAATCATTATTATTAATAGCATTAACAAAGTTCTGTGCAGATTCCCTTGAACTTTGCCAAATGACACACACATCGTCTATGAATCGCCACCATTTGACTACATGGGTGGCGAACAGTTCCCCGTGGGTGTGCCTGAGGACATGCTCCTCCCACCAACCTACGTGCAAACACGCATAGCTGGGAGAGAAGCATGCCCCGATAGCCACCCCATGCAACTGCTGATGTACTTCTTAGTTGAACAGAAAGTAGTTGTTCAATAAGCATAGCTCAATCATTTTCAATAGCATTGTATTGTGCTTAAAGAATTGGATATTCCTTTTGGCTAAAAGGTATTTCACAGCTTCCAAACCATTGGTATGATGTATACTGGTGTACAGGGAACATATGTCTATCACTATAAAATGGCAGTCCTCATTCCAGGTAACTGATTGGAGTTTAGAGAGGAAATGTCCTGTGTCTTTAATAAAAGAGGGAAGGTTTTCCACAAACTCATGTAAGTAAAAATCGACATATTTGAACATTGCTTCAAGAAGGCTTTTTTGAGAGGATATGATAGGTCTTCCAGGCATTGGAGTCACTTTCTTATGGACCTTAGGAATAAAATATAAGGTCGGAGTGACAGGATAATCATTTCTAAGAAAATTATATTCATTTTCACTTATCAGTCCTTCTCTTTTCCACTGTGCTAATTCCTTAAATACTCGATCTTTAATTTGTTTTAATTGCTGAAATATAATATATAGCGTTTCCCATCAGGAATTCCACTCGCACTCACGGATAGTTCAATAGTCCAGTTAGTTATTGATTTATTAGCAGTTTATTGTAGCATGCTAGTAATACCCAACGCGTTTTAGTTTCTCCAGAGACCGTGTCCCCGTGAACAAGGTCTGTGGAGAGACTCAAATGCGTTGGGTATTACTGGCATGCTACAATAAACTGCTAATGAACCAATAACCGACTGGACTATTGAACTATCGGTGAGAGCGAGTGGAAATCTGGATGGGAAACACTGCTGCATTTAAAAATGACAAAATAGTGAAGTAATACTATTGCAAAATGTGGCGCATTATGCCGCATAATTTGCCATTTCTTGCTGCATAATTTACGCAACCCTTCTGCATAATTTGGCCCTCTCCTGCAGCATAATTCCAATGGCGCTGAAAATGATGTAGTGTACTTTAGAAGAGTGTGCCTTTTCGTAAACTCCCAAAGCTAGACACCATTTTGAGCATGTTAAGTTATGCTTTCTGCCTTTCGTATACATTCAGCACGTCATTATTTTTCACTGAACTCATGAAAGTGCCAATTTATCTAAACAATGACTTTGCTAACCCATAAGGCGACACAAGTTTTCTACAAGCCACATGATATATACGTTTCAAGGTGTGACAGTGGATATGTAAGATAAACAGGTAGGCCAAGTTGACATATTTTCATCATGCTTGTTCATACTGGTTATGTCTTTGATTAATGAAAAGTCCTCCATGTAGGTTAAAAGTCAGTGGTTAACTCTATATAGCCCCATGAATTGACAACTGAGTTAGAGAGGCCTTCGGGCCCTGTTATTATGGGAGGTCATGCCAGACTGCCAGAGCATGCACTCTCATGCTGAGAGTTGACAGAGAGGAAAGGAGCTAATCCCAGCGGACATGTGTTTTCCTTCCAAACACTCTCTCCCAGCTGAAGTCTGATAACCACAACTGATCCAATGCGCAAATGTAGGCTGTGCTCTGAGTCCCAAGAAACTCCAGAGGAAAATGAGTTACTCCATGCTCTCAAACTGCAGCACATGGAAGCAGTCTTTAGTGTGTTAGGCCAGTGAAGATCATTCTAATTCTGTTAGAATTATTTGTTGTATTCCCACTGCTAGCAACATGCATAAGTGCTGTTTTAATGATATTCTGTGTGTTTATTACTCATGTACTAAGCAACAGGATAAGACTGTTGAAATAAAACACTTTTAAATGTATATTGGGGCTTTTCTTAGTGCAGTGTTTGAGTGTGCGATGCGAAAGAACAAAATTGGATTTGAATCACCCTTGTGTCCTTGAACTATTAGTACCCAGAAAGCACGGACACCACACCAGCAGGAATGCTCAGCGGGGTTGTGAGTCTCCTAGACTCCCCTGCTCAAGTGATGGTCCAGGCACCTGTGGGTGAGGAAGCCATACATTGTAGACCTAGGCCAGAGCCCTCGGATACGCAACACACCTTCAACTCTTTCGTGAACTGAAGCAGGGTCGGGGTGGTCATGTTGCTCCAGATTGTGTGTGCATAGATGGATAAGGCCCGTTGCCTTGCTTTTTACTTTTTTACACATCTTTGCTGCCAGTCTGATGGTGCTTGGCAAGAGGTGTGCCGAGAGCCACCAGAGATTCTGAACTTGTCATATAACTTGCACCCAGATTGGCGGGGGTGCAGGTTATGATGGCCTTATAAATTCAGTAGCTGAATGTCAACCGGGTGCTCTCATGGCTCATAAAGACAGGGGCAGAAAGTGAAGCAAGGACATTTACCTTCTGTAGTTTCCACTCGTTTGCCCTTTTCCTAACCTCTTAGCAACTAGTACAAGGCTTCTAATGGGCTATGGGTTACATAACGGGTGAACTCTGTGACAACTTTAGGGTGCAAGGGGTGCAAAATGTCACTTTTGCTATAATTGGTACTTTAGTGAAATGATATCCATGTGTTGTCCCTGTTATGGGTCTGATGCTCGCATGCCACCCACACAGTCAACACTTTAACATCATCAGATGTCAAAGGGCACATGATGGCTCTTCTACTATCCCTGGCATTTTGGTGAAAACACAACCATGCATGATCCATTCAGAGACTGATGCTTGCTTGCTACCCACATAAACACAAATGTATTGACGCTTGTGATGTCACTGCAATAATGAATCTGTTCGGCTCAGCTTTTGAAAGATGAAAAAGCATTGGTAAAAGAATTAGGTTTCGCCTATGTGATTAATTATAGGCTGTTTTTTGTTGTAAGTTGTAGCTTGCTGAGTAGTTGTACATTATAAGTTACAGAAAGTCTGTTAAAGTGTTATGACTTGTTAATGTACAAAAAGGCAATATGGTGTGCTTTTACTAATGGTATAGTGCGGGTAAATTATAGCAAAATGAGTAAAAATTAAATGAAAGAGGGAAATAATATAATTATTGATGTAATAGCAATATTATGTGTTTAGAGGAGTTCTGACAACTTTTGGGCCCTGTACCACTAAACCAGCTGCACCATTCAAATCATGCCCCTAGTGCCTGCAAGATAAGTGCATTTGTGGCTGCCTGTTTAGTAGTAAAATATAACAATATTTAGAGGAGTTATGACAACGTCTGGCCCTTGTGCCACTGCACCTGCTGCACCATTCAAATCATCACCTTATTTACTGTGACGTAACTACCTGTTTAGTAGTAAAATATTGCAATATTTGGTGTTTAGAGGTGTTCCTAGAGCTTTGGGCCCGGGTGTCGCTGCAACTGCTGCACCATTGAAATCGTGACCCTAGTGCCTGCAAGGTAGCTACACTTGTGACTGCTTATTTAATGGTTAAATATAGCAATATTTGGTGTTCAGAGGTGCTATGACAACTTTTTGGCCCCGGTGCTACTGCACCTGCAACACCACTGAAATAATGGCCTGAGAGCCTGCTCGATAACTGCACTTGTGAATGTCTGTTTAGTAGTAACGTTTAGCAATATTCTGCATTTAGTGGGGTCCCTAGAGCTTTTGGCCCCGGTGCCACTGCACCTGCTGCACCATTCAAATCATGACCTTGTTGTCTGCAAGGCAACTGCACTTGTGGTTGCCTGTTTAGGAATAATAAATACCAATATTAGGTGTTTGGTGGGGTGCCTGGAGCTTTAGGTCCCAGTGGCACTGCACCTGCTGCACTATTGAAATCATGACCCTGGTGCTTGATAGATAACTGCACTTATGACTGCATGTTTAAGTGTAAAATACAGCAATATTAGGAGTTTAGAGTAGTTCGGACAACTTTTAAGCCCGGTGCCACTGAATTATTCAAATAATGACCTTGTTGCCTGCAAGATGACTGCACTTGTTGTGGAAATTTAGCTTGCAAACTGAACATTATCTGCGCCATCTTGCCTCTCCCCAGCGCCACACACAGCGAATGCACGGCCGCCATTTTAGGCACCCCACTCTCTCCCCGCTCATTCTCGATCGCCAGCGCTTTCCCCTGGCGCTGCGAACATCCCCCATGCGCCGGCCACCCCCGCTCTCTCATACACGGGCCATAAACCCTCTCCTTCTGCGCGACCCTGCTACGGAACCACATCCGACCGACATCCCATACATGGTCATGCCGCTCCTTTGATAACCCCCTTCCTCTGCGCCCCATTGTCCGAACTGGTCCCAGGCCATCACCTAGCCCTGCGGATGCAGTTTATTGCCCCTACTGTAAGGGAAACACCCCACATCAAAGGGATTACAGTGGATCAAAGCCCCTACCCCCTGAGACCCGGCCGGTCGCACACACCCCCGGGAATTGGCGGAATTCCCTGCTGCGCGATAGCCATCTCCTACTGCGGGTAAGGTGGGAACTTCTACTGTAACTATGTGTGGGATCGGATCTGAGCCGGGGCTTCAGGGGATGTTCTCTCATGCATCAAGGGAATCTCAAGAATGTACTATGTGTAATAAAGCAATAAACCGGTGTATAAGAGACCAGGTCTCAGAGATGCAGTTAGAGCACCTCGTGACGATACCTTGCTGTCTGATCTGATGTGTTCTGCTCCGACGGAATAAAACTTTGTTTCCTGCCTTCCAGTCTCCGGCGCCTGCCTCTTTCATTGGTAAATTATCGAGTGGTATGAGAGGCGATTACCGCCGGGCAAATACTTGAAAGGTTATCGACTGAAACTGCCGCTACCATTTAACAATTGGCGTCCCAAACGTGGGGCCCATCAGGGACACGTGGATCCAGTGGGAGAGGTCCCGACGACAGAGTGAACGACTGCAACGATCGGGAGAGCTCCTGCCCAATAGACCCTCGTCTGGCAGCCGATCATCCGAACTTCACTGGTTCCGAGCAGACCTCTCTCGAGTGATCTACGGTCCTGACTGGGAACCATCAGGAGTGCCGCGGCAAATACGGAGAGTAGAGGACGATCGGGCGCTGGAGGCGGAAGACGAGAAACTGTCCACGCGGTCCGGGTAAGGTCGTGATACACGACAAATTGCGAAATAATTGATTGATTGTCTGAAGCTTTGGAATACTAGTATTGCTCATTGATTGTGCCCATTGATTGTTCTCTTTGAGATATTCGCTGTCTACAAACGGGGAGGAGTAGAAATACTCTCTCTCTCTCCCTTTGCAGATAGTGAAGGGTAGGTAACGCAGACTTTTGTCCCCGTTGAAACCCGTCGTGCCTATCTTTATCTCCCCACTGATTGATTGTCCGAACATTGATTGTTTTGAAGAATAGTGCTCTTTGAGATATTCTCTGTTTGCAAATAACGTAGAATAGAAATATTCTGTCTAGTCTTTGCAAATAGTGAAGGGTAGGTAACGCAGACTTTTGTCCCCGTTGAAACCCGTCGTGCCTATCTTTATCTCCCCATTGATTGATTGATTGATTGTCCGAACACTAGTTGTTCGATATTGGTTCTTTGGAGGTATTCTCTGCTTACAAATAACGAGGAATAGAGATATTCTGTCTAGTCTTTGCAAGCAGTGAAAAGATAGGTAGTGCTGACTTTTGTCCCCGTTGAAACCCGTCATGCCTATCTTCTCCCCACTGATTGGTAGTTGGTTCTGCCCGGACCGCTTATTAGAGGTGAACCATCCGGCTCCACTGGAAGGCACCCCTAATAAGGACATGTTCACTAAATATGGACTAGTCGCCGTAGCTTATACCAAGCTATGGCATAAATATACAAAGAAGGACCCCGAGAGTCAGTGGCCACTGATGGGATCCTTTGACGACCATAAGATAGAAGTGCTAGAAATAGCTCTGCGTAGCAATAAGACGACGCCTACTATGCTTGACAGTATCGGCATGTGGCGCAAAGAAGCAACGCAACGGAAAAAGAGGGAAGAAGTAAAAGCAGAAAAGGAATTACGAAAGGCAGCCCACCTTGCCGCTAGAAAGTTAGAAGAAGAAATAAAGGAGAGAAGGGAAACTAAACTAAGACAGGAGCCCGAAACATCAGGCCAGTACGCTGTTAGGACCCCTTCTTTGCTCTACCCTGAGTTATCCTCTAAGCAGCGAACGAATGACGAATTACTGTTAGGTCCCCCGATCATTTACATGCCCCCTCCATACGCACCCTCCCAGTCAATAGTGCAACACCCACAACCCCCGAACACGAGCGAAAGCAGTACAGGGGCCTCGGTCCTCACGGCCTCCGCGCCGGCCGAGCCTCCTGTGCTGAACACAACGTCGGCAATTACGCTAGATGACCATGAGATGGGAAAGAAAGATTCCACCAGAATGAATCGATTAACGAAGGATGAACGAGCAGGAATTGATAAGATAGTAGGGACACTGGTGGAGCGAAAAGAAAGTGAGGAGTATATAACAGACGTGTATAACTCGTATGCCGACAGCCGCAGACGACACTTTGTCGTACGGCTCTGTTATCACGCCCTGAATGCATATGAGGATAGATACCACGATAAAGGTCCCGAAGGCTTAGCGGCCCTATATAGGAAGGTAGACATCGGAGAAGAAAGAGAGGGCGACGTGACGAACCTCTTCACTCGTACACTCGAGGTCTACCGACACCTTAAAGAACATAGGCAGACCACCAAAGCAGAAACCCCCATAGCGACTAAGCCCCAGGAAGGAAGGGCTGATGCCATGATGCCCATCAAAGAAGCTGCCCCCTACTGGGTCCCCCCACGAGGTCAGGGAACACATGACGACATCAACCACCAAGATGCGAAGGGAAGGGTTGTATATAACTGGGTCTACCAGCCGTGGGACCGACAAGATATTTTGACCTTTAGAAAAACTCTACCCGACTTGAGAAAGAACCCGACTGCCTTCTACACTGAACTGGGTACAGCCTTAGGTTCTACGATAATGACTTTAGCGGATATCGACTTGTTCTTTGGGCTATGTCTGCCGGCTGATGTGTGGAAACAAATCCGGAAAGTTGACCACGCTGAGCCGTTCGGATATACCTGGGTACAACTCGATACCATAGATAAGCAGCGAGAACCAAGACAGAAACCCCTGAAAGCCATATTAGAGCTCCCAGACAAGATTGTACTAAAGCTGAAGACTCTAATCCCAGAAAGAAAGGTAGACTGGTCGATAGTGACGGCTTGCCGCCAGAAACCCCAGGAGGATGTGTCTGAATACTTCTCCCGATTCGAGACTGTGTTTTCCGATTACAGTGGCCAAGACATGACCACCGCAACCTGACATCACCT
Organism: Triturus cristatus; assembly: GCF_964204655.1. NCBI lineage: Eukaryota > Metazoa > Chordata > Amphibia > Caudata > Salamandridae > Triturus > Triturus cristatus. Next base: position 300,200,841 of record NC_140583.1, on the reverse strand, counting down.
CTTTGTCCAGAATTATGTGAAGGGTCTGTCACAAGAAGTTTCCCAGAAACTACAGACCAGCGAGAGTAGTTGGGCAGCCTCCAAACCCGCAGCAATTCTCCAGATGGCCCAATACTACGAAAACCAGAAAAACGAGAACGATAGGGCGTCAGAGAAGAAGAAAAAGGAACTGAAGGAGAGGGTAATGATAGCACAGTTGCAAGGGGTGACCATAGGAAGGGAACCCCCGAAAGAGAATTACCAACCAACCGCCCCTAGAAAGCTACCCCCTAGAGACCATACACCTGCACCCTACAACGGACGGAGAGACTGAGATGGGAACCAATGTGCGTTCTGTAGAGGGTTCGGACACTGGAAATCCCAGTGCCCGGTCCTTCTGGAACTGAACAAAAATAGGGATCCCAGAGACACAGCATATGACCCCAGAAATAGAGGACAGGGACGAGGGCACACGAACGACGCAATCAACGTCAGGCCAGGCAGACCAAACACCTTTGATCGCCCCGACAAAACCAGTGTCAGCAGTCCGACTACGAAAGCACCCATGACTTCGCATAGGACCGCCAGGGGCAAGGGAGGGATCCAGTCGAACTCCGTGTTGACCAGCAAGGTCCTTACGTCACTGCTAAGGTCTTGGGCACTAAATCTCCATTCCTGGTAGACACTGGGGCGACACGTAGTGTGTTATCCAAACGACTGATCCCTAGGGCACCCTTGTCTGGCTCACATGTAACCTCAATAGGCTTCGATGGAACGCCCTCCACTAACCCCTTATCAGCACCAATCTCCTTTGACTTAGAAGATAACACCACTGACACGACCTTTCTGCTCTCCTCCAACACCCCCGATGCTATTATGGGACTTGATTTGCTAAAACATTTTCGAGCTACCATCAGATGCTCCCCAGACGGAGTTCGAGTCATCCTCCACGATAACCCAGATCTGTCCAGACCCTGTCACACACGGCGTATGCTCTCTATAACCGATGCTGACATGTCCCTACTCGACACATTACCTTCACATCTATGGGCTAAAACCGACTCAGATGTAGGGCGCATGGTGATTGACCCAGTACACATAACCGTCCGACCGGACGCAGTGCTCCCAAAGCTTCCACAGTATCGGATATCACCCGAAGGCGAGAAGGCATTGGTGGAAATCATCGAGTCCCTAGTCGAGGCAGGAGTGGTAGAAGAAGTAGTTAGTAATGTTTGCAACAGCCCTATCCTACCCATTGTAAAGAAGCAAGGCGAGGGAGATGAGAAAGCCTACCGTTTCATTGTTGATTTGCGAGAGGTTAACAAAGTAGTCATACCCCAGTACCCCGTGGTCTCAGACATCACCACCATCCTCACCCTGATTCCATCCACTGCCACCACCTTTACTGTTATTGATCTCAAAAACGCATTCTTCTCCATCCCCATCCACCCAGACAGCCGTTACCTCTTCGGCTTCACCCTAAAAGCCCGTTCATACAGATTCTGTAGGGCACCCCAAGGCTACACTGAGAGTCCCAGCATTTATAGCCAAGCCCTCAAGAGACAGCTAGATGCAGTCCAACTACCCGATGGAGTGGTGTTGATACAGTACGTCGATGACATTCTTTTGGCGGCCGACACCACTCCACTTGCCGTCACAGCCACCATTCACCTCCTCCGCTTCCTTGCCGAGAACGGTCACAAGGTCTCCAGAAAGAAATTGCAATTCTGCCAGCCCCAAGTAACGTATCTAGGCCACCTACTATCCAAAGACGGGAGGAAACTTACCCCTGACCGAATTCAGACCATCCTAGAAACCCCTGTTCCCAAAACTCAGAAACAAGTGCGGTCCCTAGTAGGCCTCACCTCCTTTTGTCGACAATGGTTGCCAAACTTCAGTCATATCGTAAAACCTCTGCTTTCCCTGCTGGCTAAAGATGTCCCCTTCCCCCTCCCCTGGACACCCGAATGTCAATCCTCCTTCAAAGAATTACGAGACGCCCTCTGTTCGGCCCCAGTCCTAGGAACCCCAGACTACACTAAACCTTTCTCCCTCTACACCCACGAAAGGGAGGGATGTGCGTTGTCTGTCCTAACCCAGTCCATAGGCCCTAAACAACGCCCTTGTGCCTACTTCTCTGCCACTCTTGACCCTGTAGCCAGAGCTTTGCCCGCATGCCTTCGAGCAGTAACCGCCGCGGCTATCTCTATCCGGCAAAGCGAGGGGATCGTACTCTCAAACCCCCTCACAGTATTGGTACCCCATGCGGTTGACACCCTCCTGAACCAGACCAAGACTCAACACCTGACTAGCGCACGACTGACCGGTTACGAACTGACTCTGCTTGCACCCCACATCACATTGAAACAATGCACCACTCTGAATCCAGCTACCCTACTACCTCTCCCTGACACTGATCCCAATGCGTCCCCTATACACGACTGTGTGACCCTCACCGACGAACAGACCAAGAGTAGGGTCGACCTCCGAGATACTGCCTTCCCGGACCCTGACGGAGAACTGTGGGTGGATGGCTCATGCATCAAGCTCCCCGATGGCACCACCTCAGCTGCCTATGCAGTCACCACAGCCCGAACAGTTGTTGAGACAGCCCGCATCACACTGCGATCCGCACATGCGGCGGAACTAATTGCTCTCACACGAGCCTGCATCCTGGCAGCAGGGACAACCGCAAACATCTACACAGACAGTCAGTACGCCTTCGGGGTAGTTCACCACTTTGGGCTCTTATGGAAAGAGAGGGGATTCTTGACTTCTCATGGCACACCCATCCTGCATGGAGATCTAGTCTCTGCCCTGACCGAAGCGGTCCTCCTCCCCACACGGCTGGCTGTGATCAAATGCCAAGCACACAAGAAAGTGACAGACATTATAGGACAGGGAAATGCACTAGCTGACATTACTGCCCGAACCACAGCCGAGAATAGGTCCACGACCCGTATGTACGTGACCAGGTCACAAGCTGAGAAACGATTAGGGACATCCAATTAGCCAGTACACCACACGAGTTAACTGAATGGGCACGGGTGGGATTGAAGGACGATGATGGTTGCTGGCGGACTAAAGACTCGAACAAATGGTTGCTACCAGACTCATACTTGATCCCCATGCTGACCATGGCACACTCCCCCGCACACATAGGGTCTGCCCCCATGATCGAACTCGTCTCCAAAGTCTGGCACAACGACAAGATCCCAGACTCAGCCAAACGTCTGGTCCAACAATGCCTAGTATGCCTCCAACACAACCCTGGGAAAGGAACTGCTGTACCCCGGGGAGGGTTCGGGGTCCCCAATCACCCTTTTGAAGTCCTACAAATGGACTATGTCCAGTTAGAAAGGTGCCAAGGTTTGAAGTACGTACTTGTCGTTGTATGTGCCTTCAGCAAGTGGGTGGAAGCCTATCCAACCCACGACAACACCGCTATGACTACTGCAAAAGTACTACTGAAGGAATTCTTCCCCCGATACGGCCTTTGTCGAATTTTGTGGAGCGACAACGGCCCCCACTTCGTAGCCGAAGTTATCCAACTCATCTTAAAAGGGTTGGGTGTAAAACAGAAATTCCATGCGGTCTTCCATCCCCAATCTGCAGGCCTGGTTGAACGACACAATGCCACATTGAAGCTTAAGATAGCAAAAATAGTCGCCACCACGGGACTAAGATGGCCAGACGCTCTCCCACTAGCATTGCTATCAATGCGTTCCACCCCCACCAAACACCACTTAACCCCCTACGAGGTCGTCTTTGGGCGGCCTATGAACCTTTGGACTGCACCAAAACCAACATCCATCCACGACGTCCCGGACGTCCTCATGTCTGACTATTTGTATAACCTAACTAAAACGTTGTCTGTTATCCATCAGCAGGTGCTGCACGCCATTCCCGATGTTTCCAGGGGCCCCGGACACGACATCCAACCCGGTGACTTCGTCTTAGTGCGTAACTTCCAGCGCACCAAGAGTCTGGAGCCCCGGTGGACGGGCCCCCTGCAAGTCCTGATCACCACCCGAACAGCTCTTCGAGTGGAGGGGAAACGCAATTGGCTGCACGCACACAACTGCAAGAAGGTATCACCGACCCTGACAACCACGGACAACATCACCGCCCAAGAAGAACTTCTGGACAAAGACCGACCATCTCTGAGCCGCTGCCCAGATACAGAGACACTCGAGTTAGTAAGATATCCTGATCCCACCGTGCCATCCAAGGAAGGGTATAACTTGCGACGAAAGGAGAGAACTTCGGCTAAGCAGACCACAGGCTAAGTGGAAATCTCAGAGCGGTAGCCTAGTCACCTCAAAGGCCACCAGGAGAGAAACTAAGCGAAGTCTGTGGTTCTGCCCGCTACCGAGTCTCTTGAAGGTGATGGAAGCGCCCGACATGAAGATGATGGAAGCAACCGGACGTCCGAAGATCCACTACAAAAACCCAAAGACTGACCGAATGCACAGCTTAAAGACTATCGCACTTTTCATTACCCTTCTCTTTTGCCTTCTCCTCGTGGTCACCTTCTGGATCATGGAGGAGGGCACACCCGCTCATAAGATATTGCTGACCACCGTTCAACCTACCACCACGAAAGAACGCCATCTGATCTCACTTTCACCCCAACTCCGAGAAAGGCGTAAGGAGTTCTGGAATAACTCTTTTGTGCAGTTGCTCCACCAACACAATCTTGCTGCCAACGCCACTAATTGCTGGATCTGTGGATTGCTACCACATGCCACTGGACACTCTATCCCTTTCATCCCTTCACCTTTTTCTGTCCATGGTTCCTGCCTCGCCTGGCTAATCCTCCTGCAAGAAAGCTACAAGGACAATGCCACTTCCGGCAGAACCATGTCACACTTCTACCATGGGTTCTGGCTGAACAAAACTGGAAGAACTTCTTCCCTCTTCTGCCCTCTGAGATCGAACACTTCCTTTCACATGGACATCCCTGCCAAAGAACGAGTTGAAATGCAAGTGTTCAACAACCCAGCCAGACCCACCTTCTCTTACCTCCGAAAAACGGACGGCCGCCACCCTAACAGTGGCCCTGTCCGTCATCAACATCACTGGATTTGTGTGCCTCGAAGGCCTGGGGGCGCAGCTGGTGGGCCACAGCTCCTGCCTCATCACCCGAACATTGGACTCAGTTGACCCACCCTCCTTTGTTGCCTCCCCGAATATGTACTTCGTCTGTGGTACTAAGGCCTACACCTGGCTTCCGAAAGGTTGGGGAGGCACCTGCTACATCGCCTTTGTCCTTCCTCCGACATATGTGGCTCCAGCAAACCATCACCGACAGAAGCGGGCCAAAGACATTGTGCAAGCCGACTCCGCCGGAGCACAGTTCATGGACGCAGTGAAAGGCCTTGTTCCACTCTGGGGTCCAATGGCAAACAGCCGTGCCATCCGCCACTTAACCCAGGCAGTCGAGACGGCGATGAACATTACAGCTGGCGCCCTCGCCAACAACACCGCTGAGCTTCAGGCCGTCCGCCTGGTGGCTCTTCAGAACCGCCTCGTTCTAGATGTGGTTCTGGCTGATCGTGGAGGAGCATGCCGCATCATTGGGTCCAGCTGTTGTACCTACGTACCGGATAACTCACCCTCAGTCAACAAAGCAATTGAACACCTCCACAGACTGTCCACAGAGGTCCATCAAGAGCAAGAAGAATGGTCACTGGGGAGTTGGTTTTGGGACACTATTAAAAGTTGGGGATGGAGGCTGTTTTCATTTATCCTCATACCAATTGTGATACTATGTGGATGTTGCTTGGGGATTCAGTGTCTGCCACCTTTATGTTCGCTTTTTATGAACTGCATCTGCCCTAAGACTTTGGACTTTGAAACAGAGCGAATGAAAGCTCTGTATGAGGTGGAAGTTCGGAGTATTATGGGGATAGATCCGAACTAGGCAAGCTGGCGAGATATGTTAAAAGGGAGGACTGTGGAAATTTAGCTTGCAAACTGAACATTATCTGCGCCATCTTGCCTCTCCCCAGCGCCACACACAGCGAATGCACGGCCGCCATTTTAGGCACCCCACTCTCTCCCCGCTCATTCTCGATCGCCAGCGCTTTCCCCTGGCGCTGCGAACATCCCCCGCGCGCCGGCCACCCCCGCTCTCTCATACACGGGCCATAAACCCTCTCCTTCTGCGCGACCCTGCTACGGAACCACATCCGACCGACATCCCATACATGGTCATGCCGCTCCTTTGATAACCCCCTTCCTCTGCGCCCCATTGTCCGAACTGGTCCCAGGCCATCACCTAGCCCTGCGGATGCAGTTTATTGCCCCTACTGTAAGGGAAACACCCCACATCAAAGGGATTACAGTGGATCAAAGCCCCTACCCCCTGAGACCCGGCCGGTCGCACACACCCCCGGGAATTGGCGGAATTCCCTGCTGCGCGATAGCCATCTCCTACTGCGGGTAAGGTGGGAACTTCTACTGTAACTATGTGTGGGATCGGATCTGAGCCGGGGCTTCAGGGGATGTTCTCTTATGCATCAAGGGAATCTCAAGAATGTACTATGTGTAATAAAGCAATAAACCGGTGTATAAGAGACCAGGTCTCAGAGATGCAGTTAGAGCACCTCGTGACGATACCTTGCTGTCTGATCTGATGTGTTCTGCTCCGACGGAATAAAACTTTGTTTCCTGCCTTCCAGTCTCCGGCGCCTGCCTCTTTCATTGGTAAATTATCGAGTGGTATGAGAGGCGATTACCGCCGGGCAAATACTTGAAAGGTTATCGACTGAAACTGCCGCTACCATTTAACATTGTGACTGACTGTTTAGTAGTAAATTATGGCAATATTTGATGTTTAGTGGAGTTATGACAACTTTTGGCCCAGTGCCACTGCACCTGCTGCACCATTCAAATCATGACCCTTGTGCCTGAAAGCTAACTGCACTTGTGACTGCCTGTTTAATACTAAAGTATAGCAAAAGTAGGTGTTTAGAGGAGTTCTTACAACTTTTGAGGCCGGTGCCACTGCATCTGCTGCACCATTCAATCATGATCCTGGTATCTGCAAGGTAACTGCACTAGTGAATACCTCTTTAGAAGTAAAATATAGCAATTTTAGGTGTTGAGTGGGTGCCTAAACCTTTTGGTCATGGTGTCACTGCACCTGCTGCACCATTGAAATGATGACCCTGCTGTCTGCAAGGTAACTGCACTTGCGACTTCCTGTTGGTTTTAAATTTTAGCAATAATATGGGTTTAGTGGGGTCACTAGAGCTTTTGACCCCGGTGCCACTGCACCTGCTACACCATTCAAATCAAGTCCCTTGTAACTGCGAAGTAACTGCAATTGTGACTGCCTGTTTAGTAGTCAAATATAGCAATATTATGTGCTTAGAAGAGTTCTGACAACTTTTGGGCCCGGTGCTACTGCGCCTTCTGCACCATTCAAATCATGGCCCTGTTGTATGCAAGGTAACTGCACTTGTGGGTGCCTGTTTAGTTGTAAAATATAGCATTGCTCATGTATATTAAAAATGTTTTAATGTGCAATGTTTAGTACAACATTTTGAATTTGATCATAAAGACCGAATGGATTAAGTTGAAAAAATCAATATGATAATGCCTACAAAGTGCAAAGAAAGGTACTGAGGCTTGAAGAGGAAATGCCACAAGCGTTCTAAGGCTAAAGAATCTCCTTTACACAACTAAGTAATAAAAAGCTAGCATTCCAGCATACTGCTAGAAGCTCTCTGCCTTTTCTGTGGGAAGAGATCTTATCTTGACAGTGACTGTCACTTAAACAGCGTGAACACCTTTAGTAGAAGTATCCTAAATGAGTTCAGCCAGGGGAAGTTAACAAAACAAAGTTCAACACAAAAGAGAATGAACTCAGTAATTCGGGTATGGGAACTGATAAGAGCCCCCTTTTAAGATATATTAAATGCAAAGGCGAAACCTTAAAACTGTGATCTTCAAACTAATTGCAGTGAATATTGCTGGTAATGTGAGTAACCACAGAATATGTCAAACATAAGAAAAAGAAGGCAGTCCATTTGGTGGTGCTCTCATGGTGACAGCACTCAGACACCTAGGGTGTGAATTCCCGTACTGTGTTGACAGTCCAAACAACTTACAGACAAAGCACCAAAGCACACACTCTATTGACTTAATTAAATCCTTGATATGACAATGGTATGAACAATTTCACCATAAAGGCAGCTGACACGTGTTTCATCCACAGGACTTTTTCAAGGCTAAAAAATATTTATCCTACCACCACACGTCGTACCCAAACACATTGGTAAATCCGTCAGACACCATGAGTTCCTTGTTACAGCAAACACAGTAATTGTGCGTCCATCAGCGAACATGTATCCATTAGCAAACCGGCCTGTCAAGTAGGTCGATAATGTATTCCTGCACAGGGTGTGCCCGCTTAATTAGTACATCGCAGGACCATGATAAGCCGTCTGCCCCTCGTACCGGCTCACAGACTCCAAGTCCCACTGGTGCCCTCGCGAAGAGTCCACATTCTTAGTAGGAAAAAGCCAAAGGTGCAAACATCCTCCTGGCTGGATGAAGAGTTCAGAGAGTTGAAGAAAACCAAAGTCGAGGACCCAATAGAGGAATTCTTCAGGAGCAAGGAGTCAGGATCAGCAAGGGGCTGTCCCAAACACAACGGCATAGTTCGGAGGCGCGATTAGATCGAAGGCAACCATCTCTTGATCATTGCCCACAGAAACTATGAGAGGAACAGTGATGCAGACGCGTGTGGTGACACAGCAGCAACTGTGCAGACTGGCCCTGAACCATGGCCGTCGATCAGAGACGCCGCACAGAGGTCCTGTCACTCGTCACAACACTCTCCATTTGTTCTACTGTATATCAAACGCGGCTGCCTTTTTTCAATTTGTTCTTTATATTTAAATCACTTGTGCCGTTTTCCAAATTCAGATTTTAAATGAAATTTTTCCAAATGAAAGCACACAGGCGTATCTTTGCTAAGGTGAATACCAAAATGTAATTTACCCTATTTATTTAGCCCTGAGGCACACGCATCGCTTGCAACAGTCTGCATACTGTGAATGAAAGGAGATACGATTTCCAGTTTTGGAATGACTAATTAACACAGACATGGCAAATTACATAACAACACCTACGCCATATTAGATGGAATGATGACAGCATCTGACCCGGATCACATGAGAAATCACAAATGGCCGTCGGGCATAAGTGTCATTCGTGATCTCAATAACTCATCTGTTTGTAATAATTACCACAATAACTCGTTATTTATACAGCGCTTTGTACAGAGCTTCTATCAGCTCCACACACTGTAAATAACAGCTAGTGTTATTGATTAATGTTGTTGCATTTGACTGATGGGAGCCTGAGTTGGCCTTGCAGGTCACATGTGAAAGCAAACGATACCTCTAACAGTTTGCTTTCACACTCTTTAACAAGTACCAAATCCACCACTAATCACAATTGAACTTGAACATGCCTTTCCTTTACCCCGGGGAAGGCTGATTGGCTTTGCCTAGATTTCTTTCCTGTTGGCCATGCTGCGCGGCATCAGCAAGAGATGTGTTTGGCTGATGCGGTATAGCAGTAGTTTTTAACCTTTTGACCTTTGTAGACCCCCTCTTAATCATTATTGAAACCCGGGGAACCCAACCAAAACATTATTTAAATCCGGGGACCCCCCTGAGTCACTGCTAGAATCTGGGGATACCCACCTAAGCATTTTCGATGACTTGACCATCATTCACAAAACAAATACACAAGAGATTTTGGGGCTCATTTATGAGCCCCTGCGTCACTTATGCGCCACCGGTGCGTCACTTTTTGTGACGCACCAGTGGCGTAAAACATGCGCCATGATGCGCCATATTTACAAAGTGACACATCTACCTAGATGCGTCACTTTGTAAACCCCTGCGCTACATTATACCTGCGTCAGGTATAATGTATGCAGGGTGGGCGTTCCCACGTAAGTATGCATCGTAGAAGTGACGCAGTGAGATCTACGAGATTTCACTGCGCCACTTCTAGGGTGCAAATGCGTCAATATCTTGCGCCTGCCTCACAGCAGGCGTAAGACTGACGCAGGCCCTTTCACATGGGGCTTGCCCCATGTGAAAGGACACATTGCTGGAGTTGCATCACTTTTGTGACACACTCCAGCAATGCGTCACTTTTGCGCCTACAGATACGTCAGAAATACTGACGTATCTGTGACTCCTTGCGACATGATGCGTCATACTGTAAATATGACGCATCATTGGAGTCGCAGGGAGGGCGCAGTGAAAAGTGACGCATCACTGTTTTCACGCAGTGATGCGTCACTTTTCATAAATGAGGCCCAAAGTATTTTATTTAATTCACAAATATAAAAAATCATATTTTTTATTGTAATGGGAAGGAAGGATGGAGCTTTTCTTAACTGAGTCCACTCATTGTCCATAGGATATTCTGCACTTGCACTGCTCCCATTGATCAATCTGAGGAAAGTAACTTATTGTTAGCCTCCAATTCCAAATTGCACCACACTTACAGAACATTTTCCATTTTTAATTTTGCTTCTTTATTAATCTGTTAATACTCAAGTTGCAGTCCCCCTGAGTAGACCTTGCGGACCCCCAGTGGTCCCAGGACCACAGGTTAAGAACCCCTGCTGTGTAGCATTGCCAAAAGGCATTGACGGAGCCAATGGGCTCTAAAGATGAGACCTCTTGGCTTTGCCAACAGTTGCCTCTTCTGTGGCCCGTTGACGTTGAGTTCATATCCAGTGTGTTGATTTAGGTGTGTTGTAACAGTTTAATTGCTTTAGTGTTTCATCATGTAAGTAGTTTGACAAGGAAGAAGGGTTAAGGATTAATGTAAGGTTTAATTACCTGTAAACCACATGCCACAAACCACAAACCACGAGTCACATCTTCCGGCCACAGTACGTCCGGCTCACTCTCTGGAGATGCCACCATCAAGGGGGCAATATGGAAAGCAAATTTAATAATTTGGGTGAGGCAAAGGTGTCTGTCAACAGATAGAGCCTTATCTCTTAAAATTAGGTACCAAGGAGAGGAATTGGGGGCTTGATGGAATACAGGACTACCTGTAAGCGATATATGCATTTTCCACCATTATGTTTAGAACTCATTCCACTCCGAAGAGGGGGTCATTGTCCCTGGAGGGCGAAACGAGAGCTCCCTCTGTGCTGGTAGGCCTGCATAATGTCCTAGCGAATTGCGACAGCCTAGACACCAGATGACAAGACACAGGAAGGGGTAGCTGGGATTCTTCTGCGCGGCTCTTGTACACAGGTTTCTGATTGACAAAAAAAACACTCACCCAGGTGACCGATGGGTCGCCTACTATAAAATGGTGCCCAGCCCTCACCAGACTGACCAATAACTTCATTATCCACACCACCCCAGCCCCCTGGCCCTGAGCCAATTAGCTCCTATTCTGCCTCTTTCTAAGGATTCAAAATTAGTGTTTTAAATGGGCAGGGGCTGTCAAGTACTGAGTACCTGCATTTCTTTAATTTGAAAGGGAGAGTACCTGCACTTCTTGACACTGCTTCAATCCAATTAAAGGGAGGTTACCTGCGCTTCTCAGGAGCAAACAGGTACTCCAAACAGTGAGTATGTGCACTTCTATAATTCCATTTAAAGCACTGTTAAAAGGACATGGTTTGCAGAAGTGCTTTTTTAGGTCTAGCGCTAGCCAAGATTTTTTAATACAATTATATGTATAATATACTTACATTAAAGGGGCTTTCAGCCACCTCTCTTAACCCATTGGTCACCTGTTGTGTCATTCACATTTTGTTTCCGCCCACTACAGCATTCAGCATGGGGCCTTGGGTCATCCTACTTCAGCCACTGGTTAACTTCACTTTGGATGACTAGATTTAGGGGCATATTAATAAGGGCTTTATCTCCGCTTTTTTGGCTTTAAAAGCGGAGATAAAACTATCGCCCTATTTACAAGAGGGTGCTAACATGCATATTCGCATGTTAGCACCCTTTTTCCCGACACCTCCCTTTGCATCTCTAATGAGATGCAAAGTGGGCGTCACTGGGCAGTACAGCCTTGCAAATACTGCTGATGTGCACATCGCGATGTTTACGAGGCTGCCCCAGCATTTTAGCAGACGTTACGTCTGCTAAAATCCTGACTTACCCATCCCTAACATAGGGGATGGATCATGGTGCTACGACCACAGGGTCGTATCAGCAAGGTTATCGCCCTTTTGCAGGGAACATTGCTGGAAAACCAGCGATGTTCCCTGCAAAACGGCGATTTCCCCCGCTATCTCTGGGATTTTTATCGCCCTGGAGCAACGCGTTGTTGATAATGCGCTACCAGGGCGATAAATTACAGAGATAGACGGCGATGAATAACAAAGCGCTACGCGCGCTTTGCATTATTCATCGCCGTTCCTTGGTGATATGCCCCTTAGTACTTTCATAAGAAGCACATCCACACAAAAGGCAGTTCCCTTCGGGGCCAGTGCTTTTGTTTTTACTTTATTATTACTTTAGTGTTGCATTTGCTTGTAGAACCTGGTGTGATAGCACACACTTTCTACCAGATGAGAGCACAGGGTACATTCCTGACTCCTGCCAATGCTGCTGTATATTGGTTTGAAGTTCCTTTGTTTATCTGCTGCTTTTTTATACCATACCAGCAGCTCACATGAACTCTGAATATAAGCTCTTGAGTGTGCTCTACCTCTGCAACTCTGTCTGTCGTTCTTTCTGCCCTTCTTTCTTTCCCTTTGCTTCTTTTGCTCCTTACTTTCTTTCCTTCTTTTGTTCTTTCTTTCTTTCTTGCCTTCCCTTTTCTGTCTTGCCTTTGTTTCTTGCCTTCTTCTTTCTCCATCTTTTCTTTCTTCCTTTTGTTCTTTCTCTCTTTTCTCCCTCTTTCCTTCTTCCCTTTGTCTTTCTTTCTTTCCTGTCTTCTCTTCTCTTTTTTTTCTTCCTCTTTCTTGCCTTCCTCTTTCTTTCTCTATTTCTCTCTTTCTTGCCTTCCTCTTTCTTTCCCAAACACAAGAGTCTCGTAGTCAATGCCAGATAAATTGGCTTTTTTAAGGTTTGTCAGCCAAGACCTTTTTGATTATACTAAAATAATGTTAATAACATATAGGGCTTTTCAGCAGACTTTGTCCATTAGTCTGTGGTTGTGTCATTCACATTTTTTCTGCACCCGCTCTGGCATGCATCAAGGGGCAATGTGCCAGCCCACTTCAGACACTGGATGATTTCACTATGAGTTACAGCTTGTTGCCCTTTGACAAGAAGCACGTGCACACACAAAGCACTTCCCTTCAGTGCCAGGGAGTACTATGGCAATATGAGTCATTTTGAGACTAAAACAAAAATGTTGCTTTTAGCCAATGCTTTTGTTTAGATTGATAAGGGCCTAGCAGCGTCCCGAACAATAAAGTTCTGCAAAAACCATGACAAAACAAGAAGTGCAAAAAGGCTGGTGACCAACGCCAGACCTATTGGCTTTGCGAATGTTTGTTTTATTTGCCAGAGGCTTCATACAAGAAGTACAGTAACTCAACATACTCCTCTATAACAGCGTTATTGAAATCCGAATTGAAGAAGTGATTGGTTCGGTCCAGGCGTGGGCGCTGCTCTTTGTTAGGGCTGGAGGGTACACGGGGGGCTGGGTCTGACAAACGTGCACTTTCACTGGAGCTAACCAGAGTTGGGGGACGGTCTATGGGGTTGGGGCCGTTTCAGGATAACTGAATTGGAGCATCTCTATAGGACACGCCGTGCCCACAAACCTCCCCAATGTTTGTATAAACAGGAATGTCACGCTCAAGTTTCTTTGAAAACAGATACTCTTTTACCTGCTCTTGCGAAGCTTATCGATGAGCTAAAAGGGGAAGAGAAGCGCCCATGTTGCTATAGGAGAATGCTCCCATTCGGACCATCACCTGCCAATCACAATGCGTGTTATAACTGTCAGCCTCAGTGTTAATAAACCCTGGTACCACCAGCTGTTCAGTCATCACCATCGAAATGTGCAGCTGTTTATTCATGAATACAGCCTGTTACTAAATATTCCCCGAGTGGCAGATGCAATAACAGCTGTGCACGGAGATGCTAACTTGCCCAGGATTACACTGTGCATAAGAAGGTAAACCGGGATTACGTTCTTGGATGCCTAGACCCAAGGCTGGCAGCTGTGCTGGCCACGCCCTTACCTACACCCTCGCATTGGAGCTTCCACTGGGGCAAACCATGTGCGCATTGATGCTCTGAGATCCTGAGGTATGACCCCCCCATTGTGCGCTCCTTCGAGGGGCCCGGGTGAAATGGAGATCGCAGGCCCATCCCCAGAAGTTCACTAATGCTCGTGACTGCAAGAGACTCTGCTGGGCGAATGGGGAAGTAGCCGGAAGGTTTGTGGGTAGGTAGGGATGATTTACATGTGTCCCTTCTCTCATATGCATGGAGTCGGAAGTATGGGAGTGATCCTTGCCTTGCCTCCTCTGTGCTCTCTCTTTCGGGCTCCCCTGCCATGTTGCTCCTCTCCATAATGTCCCCAGTGGACCCACCGCACTCTTTTTCCTGCTCACTCCAGTACTCCCCATCGCTTGCTCATTCACTTATTCACATTTTGAAATGCTCTTTCCTGCTCCCTGCTACAGGCTCTGCTGTCATACTGCCCACTTTGACAGAGTCCGCCAATGACAGAACTCACTCACTCACTCACTCACTCACTCACTCACTCACAGCAGCTCAAGACACTGAGATCCTGGGGCAAATGTATTTGGGTCTGTACCCTTCCTTTGGCCTCGAGCATAGGGTTTCACTGTAGGCCGCCTAGGGTGAGGCCCGCGGCTCTAGTAGCCTAGTTCAGGATGTGCCTCAGGGGTACTCCGAGGGCGTGTCTCTTCCAACTCCATACTGTTACCCTCCCGGGCATCAGAGCATGGGGGGCGAGTGCTTATTAGCACTCAGATGTAACTCCTGCCAACAACCCCCCTTTCAGCGTATGGGCCCCAAAGCCAGGCGAATGTACCAATGAGCAGTGGCATAGGAAGGGGGTTGCGGTGGCTGCGGGCCACCCCAGGTGTCATCATTGAGGAGGGTGATAAAATGGCAAAAATATGTGTAACTATTTTAATAATTTCAATGTGGGTGGGGAGTGGGATGAATTAACTGAGGGGGTCTCTCAAAGGGGCGTAGCCGATATAATTAAGGCTTAAAAGCAATTAATGTGAAAATCTGTAGTTTAGTGTGCTGCCCGTCTGGTATTTTGCCACCTCTGTCATTACATCCAGATATATAATACAGCAAGTCACATTACAACAAGCCAGTGCTATTGGCTTTCTCAATGATTGTTAGTTGCATAGCATAATTAAGCAACAACCATGGCTTTGTAGTAATAGCACATTGAAAATGCCTCTGTTCTGAAATGGTGAGTGTAAAAGAACTACAACGAATCTCTTTGAGGTTACATCAAAGGCAGTGAAGGGTGGCACTGCGGCAGAGTTAAGATTTATATTTTGTTATCCTGAGGAATGGAGAGCCCGATAGGGACCCGTCTCAGCACCAGTTTGAAGAACTGCCGGGGCTGAGCAACGGCAAGACCCGGCCCACTTAAAGCGCTGCCTCTTCCACTCTCTACCTATGGCTTTCTGGCCCTGTTCGTGCTTCTCCTGCTCCTACTTTCCTGTCCAGGCAACCCGACCCCATTGGTTGGCTCCGAATAACGCACCTCCACTCACCAGCCAATGTGGTGCAAGCATTTTGGAGACGAGCCTTCTATTCCTAGGCCCCTCCCTCACTCGCTCTCGTCTGATCCCTCCTTCGCTCTCTCGCACCAAGATTGATGCAGAGTTACTCGGTGCGATCCGAAGTCACAGCTGGAACGCACGGCCCTCTCTTCACTATCGGTTGCATGTCAGGTTCTCCCATTGCAAAAATAACATCTGGCAGAAATATTGTGCCCATGATACCGCTCCCAAAAATATACTCCCGCTAGGTGGGGATTTTCTGATATTAACTCTAATAAGGTGATTTTTTTGTGAAGGATAATTACAACAATTTTAGTCAGACAATATTTAGGTTACAATATTGGGGTATCATACCTTCCACGGTGCTTTGTAATTTGATGTTTGTGGTTGTGGGGGCAGTTTGTCAACAGACCACCAATTCGTTGAGTGCACGGCTTTGTGATATTTTTGTGTATTTTAAGAAATAGACACGGGGCATCGTTTGTAAAAACGAGATGCTCTCACACAGGAGGCCAGAATGAAGCAAAGACGCCTTTAGGCCCTGTGGCTCACATACTCATCTTCAAAAATAATTAAAACCTCAACAATAACACTGACGCCCAAAATGTGTAAAAAATAAAATAAAAAAAGAAGGAATTTTCCATTAATGCACCCAGGATCTGGGACAACATCTGTGTATCCTCCAGGGCCACTTCAGCCCTGCTCCAATTTAAGGACCAGCTGAAGACACACCTCTTAAAAAGAACCTTACATCACAATGTATGACAGCTCACCTCCACTCTCGGAACCCAGATCCACTCTGTTGCATTTTGCCTGATGTTGCACTACAGAAACACCACATACATACAGAATGTAAGACATTGTCTTGTAGACTCATGCGCGCACTCATATTAACCACCAATACAGCGAGCCCTCAAAGCCTTACAATCAGAACGCTCTTCTCAAGAAAGAACTGAGCCTCCATCACCACAGTAGCCTTAATACACACTGCCAGAGCTTTCTTACCTGCTGAGGTGAAGATTGTTGCCATTCATTGAGAGTCCGACTCCTCCGCGTGCCCCTGGGATGCCAAAGTGGATCCTCCAACCTGTTCTTGAGCTCTGGACGTCCTCCTACCGTGGCCTGTAGGGACACCTGGGTGGGCCAGCATCGGCTTCCCCCAGGTGTGTCCAGTTGCGCCTCTCGATGGGTTACCTTGGACCCAAGGGAGATTCACCCTGCTGGGCGTCTTTGTCTTCTTGTTCCTGTGCTTGTTTGGTGTTGTGCTATTGAGCAGAGATTCATGAGCGATTCTCATTGAGGTTCCTGGTGTATCCGCTGACTCTTCTCTCTGGGTTGTTTGTTGTGGTCCCAAGGCTGCTCTCTGGGATTCTGGCTGTGTTAGTCACCATGGTTCTCCACAGTGCTGGTGTTGGACTGCCTCTTGGTGCTCTTCCCTAATATTCCTGGTGTTACTGTAAGTGCTTGCTCATCACTGTGATGTTTATTATGAGGGATTCACAGTCTTTCCATGGGTACTAGTTGCTACTTTCTCACTAGCTGCAAATATCACAGTTCCTTATCTCAGTGGCGTTCCCACGGCTGCTTGTTACTGGCCTCGCAGGTTATCTGCTGGTGCTTCTCTGCATCCCTGGGTGCTAGCTGCTGATATCCCAGAATCTCACAGTGGTTCCTGACACTGATGTTTTCAGGGGATCCCTGTTCCTCGTTACTGATACCCCAGGTTTCCCAGTGGTTCTTCTTATTTCTTATTGTTTCCCTGGGGGCTTGTTTCATGTGTGCCACATTTTCACATAGTCTCCTGGATATTTCTGGGGTATTTTGGTCTATCCCTGGGTTCTAGTTATTGATATCCCAGGTTTTCCAGATAGTTCTGTCTATGGATTTCTTGGTGTATATCTATCTCTGGATGTGTGCTACTGATATCGGAGTTTATAGCTGAAGTACTTCTCCCAGATATTCCCGGTGTATCCTTTGGTACTTGTCATTGATCCCATGTTTTCCCAGTGGTTCTTCTCATGGCCATTCCTGGTGTACCCTCAGGTGTCAGTTACGGAAATCCCAGGTTACCACTGATTTTACTTATAGTGCTTCTCATGTATATTCCTGGTGTATCCTTGGATGTGCGTTACTAATATCAGAGTTTATAACTAGTTCTTCCCGTATATGCTCCTGGTGTATCCCTGAACACAGGTTACTGGTATCTGTGGTAATGGTAGCACTGCTTACGGATATTCCTGTTGTATTTCTGGGTACCTGTTACTTATATCCCAGGATTTCCCAGTGCTGCTTCCCACGGATATTCCGGATGTGTCCTTGGGTGCTCCCTACGGACTATTATAGCTTTTCCAGGTGGGTCTTCGGATGGATATTTCTGGTATATCCCAGAATGCGCGGTACCAAGATCCCGGGTTTTCCTGGTGCTTCTTCTCACAGATATTCCTGGTATATCCCTGGATGCGTGGTACCAAGATCCCGGGTTTTCCTGGTGCTTCTTCTCACGGATATTCCTGGTATACCCAGGATGCGTAGTACCAAGATCCCAGTTTTTCCCGGAGCTTCTTCTAACGGATATTCCTGGTATATCCCTGGATGCGTAGTACCAAGATCCCAGGTTTTCCCGGTGTTTGCTCTCACAGATATTCTTGGTATATCCCTGGATGCGTGGTGCCAAGAGATCCGAGGTTTTCCCGGTGCTTCTTCTCACGGATATTCCTGGTTTATCCCTGGAAGCGTAGTACCAAGATCCCAGGTTTTCCTAGTGCTTCTTCTCACAGATATTCCTATTGTATCCTGGACCGGTAGTACTGCTATCCCAGGTTCTTCCGGTGCTTATGCTCACGGATATTCCTGGTATATCCCTGGGTGAGTGTTAATGATATCCCAGGTTTTCCCGGCGCTTTTTTCACAGATATTTCCGGTGTGTACCCCTGAAATCTCATTTCTAGTGTCCCATGTTTGCACAGCAGTTATTCCAGGTGTATCCCTGCGTGCCCTATACTGTACGTGAGGCACGTTGCCTGTAGTTGGCCTCAGTGCGCTGCTCCCTTCTGTTCCTCCTCTGTGTAGCGCTGCTCCCCCTCAGGAGTGAACTCTCCAGGCCCTCTCGGTCCTGAGAGATGTAGCAGCGCTGAGTCCTTGCCGCCGGCTCCCGGCTCCGTGCTCTGAGAGCGCGAGGGATTTACCCTTCTCCCAGCAAACGCAATCCTCTTACCTGCGCGCCCTGCCCTACATCCAGAAATCTCCCCACCCACGTCCCTGGCACCGGTCAAATCCCCGGCTGTCCCTGGGCCCGCTTGGAGGAGACCCCGTGTGTCCTTGAAACCATTCCTTACTGCTACTGTGAGGGCAAAGAGCGGGAAGACGGCACCATGGAAATGTAAAGTGAAAAAATAAGATGCCAGCAGGCAGACGGCCTCAACGCACAGTCAATCATCACGCGATTTTAATCCCACTGCGAAGGCAGAATCTAAGGGAATATTTAAGATCTAATGACTGGGGTTTCACGGTATTTTTTCTCTGTTTTGTAGGGCGATAAAATGTCGCCTTTCAAGCGCTTCAGCGTAGTTCATATATTGGAGAAAGAGGGGAAGTAAGGGCCGGTGCTGGAGGGATTGAGGGGAGGGGGAAGTCTAAATATGTGAGTAGGAGAGTACGGGAGTAGAGTTGAGGTACAAAGCACAAGGACAGATTTGCACAAATGCTAGAGTAATCCTGTAAAAATATCGATGTGTTGCATATAAACTCCATTTAGCACCGGGAGTGCCGCTGAGAACTGGCCAGTTAATGCGCGTGCAGTTCTGCGCGTGCACAAACCCGGGTGCAAAACTGCACAGTTGGTGCCAGTATTCACTTCGGGAATGCCTTGTTCATCCACCCCACGGCTCGTCCTCCCCAAACGCTACATCTGTCCCATAATCCGACTAATCTATTTGAAATAATCTCTTTACCATATTTAGAAAAATGCGAGGTCTTGCAATCCGATTAGAATCCTCCTGTATGAAATGATTTAGGGCAAAGTACAGCGATGAAACAGCAAGCTCCTTTTCTCAGGTTCAATTGTGGCAAAACGATTATGTTTTCTTCAAAGCATTGTTATAAATTGTAGAATGACCGAAAATATTAATATGACTCACTCTGACGCCCTTGGAGCGTTGTTCGCGCCAATATACAACTTAAAAAAAAAATAAACCTGTGTAGTCTGGAAGTATTGAATGGAGCGCGTTTGTGTATCGGGATCAGGTGTAGTACCCTGTGGTGTGGTGTGAGTTCTGTGTAGGAGGTTAAAGATGAGTCTGGCTGCCAAGTTCTGGATGGTTTGTGGTCTTCTAGTGGTGATCCCAGCATAGAGGGTGTTTCTATAGTCCAACCTGCTGGTGATAAGCGTGTGAGTAACAGTTTCTCTAGTGTTCCTTTGGAGCCATTTTAAAATCTTCCCAGCATGCCCTGGGTGTAGAAGCAGGATGCAATGACATTGTTGACTTATGAGGTCATGTCCAGTTTGACTTTTTCTCCATTTGCACTCCAGTTGCTTGCAGTGGAGTTTTGTCAGCCTGGGTTCCTCTTTGTACCATTTGGCCTGTGGTCAGTCTCTTGCTTTGGGTTGTGCTTAAGGGGAGCCAGGGTGTCGGTGCATGCAGTGATCCAGCTGTTAAGGTTTTTGGTGGCTTTCAGCAAGTTGCTAGGGTGCCTGGTCCGCTGCTCGCAGCAGGTGGAAGCCCGCCTCTCTTCTGAGATGCCGTACCTGCTGCAGTTCGGGTGGTGGTAGGTCTATGATGGTTTGTGATGCATTTGCTGAATCTGACGAGGGCGTCTCGACCATAGTTGTCAACTTGCCAAATGTGATGTTGCTGATTGAGGAGAAAATTGGGTCCAATAGGTGTCCAGCAGAGCAGGTGGGTTCAGTAACGTACTGGGTGAGGCCAAGGTGTCCAAGGTTTTCCAGAAGGGCCGTAGAGTTTGGGGTGGTGCAGGCTTCATGGTGAAAGTTAAGGTCTCTGAGAAGGATGACGATGCTGGCTTTGATGATGAGGGGTGCGAAGAAATCAGTAATGTCACTGGTAAAATTGGTGGGGGGTCCTGGTGGTCTGAATGCGAGGGTCCTGCCCAGGGAGAAGTTGGCTGTGATGTGTTTCTTGTACATGAGGAGTTCCAAGTAGCTGGCAGGGGTGGCCGTGTAGGTGATGCAGCTGATGGTGTCTTTGAATGTGATGCTCAAGTGCTTTACTTTTTCTGTGTGAACCAGAAAATATTGGGCTGTTGCCTATTACTGTTGATGCTGTTGTGACCTCATGAGGGAAAGGGCACGACTGCTGCATTTGCTCTGGCCTATAATTATCACTTGCCTGAGAAGATATACAAAGAGCAAAACATTGCCTTAGTAAATACCATTTGAGCTCTTATACAGAGAGAACTTTAGCTGTCTCGCCAACATCATCATAATGTAAAAAAGAATCATAAATAAAAATACATGTATGCACACATAGAAGGATTTCAGGTCTGCACTCTTTGTCCATTGATCTATTCACCTGTCATTCACATTTTGCTTCTGCCCACCGTAGCATACAACATGAGGCAATGGCTCTGCCCACTCCAGACATTGGCTGTATTGCACTGTGAGTGACATTATGGTACCTGCTCACATCTTCATATCCATCCAACAAGATGTGTATGTCAGTGGTCAGGGATGGTGGATCAAAACTTTACCTTTTCTTTCCATTTCTCATTTTTTATTTTTTAGTCATCCTTGTGTATTTAAATTATGTCTTCCAGTTACAGTTATTGAATGTCAACAGTACATTTTTTCCACCATTAAGAATCATATTGTCTAGTGCTGTGCCTTACAACTAAAAGGGTTTCTTTATCTGTGTTAAGAGCATTTGTCACCTGGGCAGCACCCATTTTGTTTAATTAAAAATATATGCAACAGTTATTTTTTTCACCTTTTAGGCAACCACACACTTTTTTCTACTTTTTCTTTTGTTTCATATGCTTGCAATGAAAAAAACACAGCACCAGCTTGCCAAGGCCAGAGTTATCGGTTTTGCCAATGCTTGTTTCATTTGTTTCCTAATACTTGTTATTCTGTATTTATAATGAGAAAAAAACAATACTGCGAGCAACAAAATGCAAATAGCACAGAATGAATAAATACTTACACCAAGCATACATTAACTTAGGAGCTTGGACGGTTCCCGGGCCACATCCTCCTCATTGACACAGTCTCTGAATATAACTTGCGGAAACGAGGCAAAGTTGCCGGCTGGGTATGGAAAGTCCTCTGCTCCCCACGACCATCTCCATCTCCCTGGTGGCACTGATGATGACTCCTGTCTGCCTCCCTGTGCTTGTTATCCTCCTGGAGGACACTTTTGTGTGTACAGATCAGTGCCTGTTGCAGAGCTGGATTGGCCTGCTTTGAGCACACACCCCCATCTCCTCCCACACCTTGCCTGATTTTACTCTTTTAGTGTTTTCATGTCAGCACCAAATGAGAGGTGAAGAGCCTGGTGGGAGGGTGGGATAAGAAAGGTGGAGACAGAAGAGGGAGGGAAGTCTTTGGATTTACCACTGGGGGCGCCAGCTGCTGGATCTCAAACATACTTAAGGGCAGTTTTCATCTTAGCTAGATGACAGAGCGACTGATACATAAACTGTGCTCCTCTGTGAGAACCAGTGCCCTGGGCGTGTGCCCATGCACAAGGCCAGCCCTGGGGGGAGGAGGATCTATTTAGCAGGAGACCTTTCAGACCTTTATTGCAACAAATATGATGCATTAGAGAGCTAATGGCTTTGTTATCACAGGTGAAACCAATAGACAGACTCTTCCTGACTTTACCACACTATGTTATCCCACGGACTATATTTTATCTCTACACTTCGGTCCTGTCTTGGGAGTGCCTAGGGAGAGGTATTTCAATAGGCTAGTAAACATAGAGCTCCATGAACCATACAAACTGATTCTTTGTAAAAAAAAAAATCCTTTGTGATCGCAAAGCCTGAAAATCGCCCTCCCAAAAAAATACATGATTTGTAAACACAACAGTATTTTGGTATGTACAGGAGCCCTTTTGAGTATCTCAAATAAGAGGGGGTAAAGGGGGACCCTTATTTGGGAGTAGCAATGGACTATACCATTACTATTCTACCAGAATTGCAGTCGCAAACCATTGATCATGGCCAAACTGGTCTTTGTGCCACTCTGGTATTTCCAGGTTAGACATCAGGCAAAGAAGCTACTTTCAGAGCAGGGTGGGCTGTCATGACCCAACCATGCCCCTTTGTTTGCATGCTAATCACAGCTTCCTGCAGTGTAGGGTTGGTTTGGGCATTTTTGCCAGGGAGGATTTTGTTTCCAGTCCAGCACTGGATTCTGACAAGTGGAAGCCTGCTGGTTCCCGCTTGATGTTTTCTCAAACGGAAACTTTCCGTAAACAACAACACCTGTCCCATTGATGGACATTGTAATTGTAAATTGCATTTGTATAGCGCTTACTGACGAGGCATCGGAGCACTTTTCGGCGAGTAGCACGCTACTCTGGAACCCAAAAAGGATTAGTGGTGAATTAGTATAGGGAAATATGAAATTAATTTGAGCAATGGATATGTGAGTTTGTTATTTGGGTTTAGAAGGATAGTGGAGGGACAGAAGAGAGAGGTGTTTGCATTCATATAGCGCTTGGTACCCCTGATGAGGTATAAAAGCACTTTTCGACAAGTAGCATGCTACTCTGGAACCCAAACAGGATTACTTGTGAATTAGTATAGGGAAACATGAAATTCATTTGAGCGGTGGACATGTGAGTCTGTTAGTTGGATTGGGCTGCTTTAAAAAAATGCTTCACATTCGGGATAGCAATGGTTCCTTACCTGGGCGATTTTGCAATCCTCTCTGTATGGACATTTTGAGTTGCAACCTAATAGCAGGGCCAGCGCTAGATGTTGGGCAGCTTGGGTAGCGGTGCAGGGCCCCACGCTTGCTCACAGCAATGGGGCCTTGCACTAGCGCATCACCTGTTTGAAAGGCTCGAGAAACGGGAGCCCTTCAAATTCATAATTTTTTCTTTTTGTCATTTTCCCCTGCTGGCCCCTCTCAATGGGCCTAATCACTGCATCTGCATGATAACGGCGATTAGAGAGGTACTTAAAGTGCCTTTAGGTGTGAAGTGAGCCCTGCCTCTGCATGAATGAAAAGCACGGTGACCCACAGGGCTCACAAAAAAAAGAATCATTTTGCACCTAGGATGAAGGGAAAGGGAGGAAAACAGAGAATGGCAGGGAGAGGTGAGAGGTAAAAGCAAACAAGTGAGAGCACAGCAGTGGCACAAGAGGTGCACGCAGATGAGCAGAATCAGCAATAAAGAGGAAACGGCTGGGGGAAAGGGAGGTGAGGCAGGAGAATAGGTGGATGTAATTGGCACAATCAGTGAGAAGAGACTGGGAGAGATATGAGGTGTGGGGCATAGCATGCAAAAGAGAGGGATATAAGAGCGGCAGAATCCATGCAAAAAGGTAGAAGGATTGGGGAGAGTGGATCAGTTGAAGGGTAGAGGTGGATGTAAAGGAGGAGAACAAATCAAATCAAATCAAAACTTTATTTATTCGACTTTCCAAGGAAAAGTCATAAAAGATGCAGATACAAATACATGATAAAATATCACATTAAAAAATCACATTAATTTAAAATTCATCACAGGCAAGAATGATCGCAGTGATATCAGTTCACAGATTTAAAGTGGCAATGCTGGGAGAATTTCTGGGTAAGAAACATCAGTTTGATTGGTTACAGTTAATTTAACAGTGAAATCAAAAATAGATTAAATCAGCCTAGGTTCGGTCTGTGTCGCATGATGTTCTGTAGGAAGCTAGAAACAATGTAGACCAGCCCCTCCCCCTCGAGTAGCTGTAAAAAGAGTAAAGCTGGGCGGCAAGTACGGAAGCCCAAGCGTTTTAATAGGGGGGTTAGTATTTTTCTCCGTTGGTCCCTATAGTATTTACAGAATAGGATGGTATGAATTGTAGACTGGGAGGAACTCCCGTCACAAGGGCAAGGTGGTAGTATTTTGGCCCAGTTGTTTTTTCAACGGAAAAGCTACTAGACAATGAAAGAGATTCAGTCTAAACCTAACCAAAAGGAACAGCTCATAGGAAGTAACACTATAGGTTAGGTAAGGCTGAATCCCGAATACCGTCTGGACTATTAGACTGTGCCTAACTGTTTGCTTCATAACCTCTGAGTTAAGTCTTAGATCTTCCAGATGATTAAAACAAAGTTTATAGAAGACCTTCCTTGTTAACTCCTGAATCAGAGGAGGGTCGTGATAGTATTTTACTAACCCTAAATCAGTTAAAAAAAAATTGACATAGACTAACCACCTAGATCTGTATGCATTATCAAGGACTTTACAGTCTTGGATGATTTTTTGGGTAAAGACTGTTTTTTCTGACGACCAAATTCGGTGCCACAATAGGAGGGGCTGGATTCTTACCAGGTCTGTCACGTATGGAAGACCTAGTTCCAGGTGGCAGGAATAGTTTGCGGCTGTTGTTGATAGAGCGAGAAGGTATCTCAAAAAACCATTCTCTATTGTCTGGATGGGGCCCACAACTGCATGTCCCCATACACCCGCTCCATATAAAGCCACTGATATGCATTTGGCTTTGTAAATTTTAACCATTTCCGCAGGTGCTTTTTTCCCCAGTTTCCTGGAGAAACTTGCAAGTGCGGAAGTGGAGGAGAACAAGGTAAACAAGATAAGAGATTGGGAAGAGTTGTGTTGCTCAACACATGAAGGAGAGAGGTGGATGGTAGAGGGAAAGAACCTGTGAGATGGGGATAAAGGCATAGGAGAGATAAAAAAAAATGAAGAGCAGAACATGGAGGTAAGAGGTGGATGTAAAGGGGGCAGAACCAGAGAAAAAGTTGAGGTTGGTGGGAAAGATAAAAGGTCAAAGGTAGTGAATGGATGGTAGCGGTAGATATAAGAGAGGCAGAGTCATCAGGAGAACTGAAGTTCAGGAAACGGGAATGGTGCAAGACCATTGAGAGCTGTTAATAGCCTGAGTGAAAGATGCAGGGAAGAAGTAATTGTTAGAGGAGCTGAACCAGTGAGTAAAGATTAGAAGCTGGGGAGAGATGAGATGTGAAGTGTGCAGCAGAGAGGAAAAAGGTAGATATTAGACAGTGCTTCATTAAAAAAAAAAGTGCTAAGGTCTTCCTCGGGCAACTGCAGCATGCACCACTCAATGCCGCTGCAAGGGCTGCCAATGATGGTACCAATACAACTACCAAGCATCACATTCCTCTAAGTGTTAACAATTCTGACTATTCCAGGTCCCCAGCTATAATAACGGCTTGGGTGGCAGGTAACAGTCATTTTAATGTATATTGATTTAATAAAGAACTTTAAATTGTGCCACCATGTGGTAGATTGTCATAAGTGCTGGTCTTGACAATTAAGTGCCGGTGCTGAGCACCAGCAACCACTGTCTTAAATTGAGCACTGATATTTGAGGAGCGGAATCCGTGATGAAATAGAGAGTGGCAGGGGTAGGAATGAATTGAAATGTAGAGCATGGAAGGGAGAATTGGATGTAAGAGAGGCAGAAACAGTGAGAATATAAGAGACTGAGGTTGAAAGGGGAGAGGTAGCTATAAGGGGACAGACTACCAAAAAAGGTTACGAGAGGGAGGGAGGGAGAATGCAAGGTGAGGGGTAGCACATTGATGTGAGATGGTAAAATAAGCAAAACCAGCAGAGAACTTAAGTGAAGGGGGCAGAGAGAGGCAATAGTAGGACATGGCTATAAAAGGGACAAAATAAGTGAGATCTGTAAGAGCCAGGCAGAGAGATGTAGTGCAGTGTAGAGCATGTAGTAGTAGAGAGGTGGATATAAGAGGGACAGACCCAACAAGAGAAGGGATGAAGCCAGAGTTTAAGGCATAGACAGATGCAAAAGGGTCAGAATACAAAAGATAAGGTAAGAGTATGGGGGAGAGATGAGAAGTAGATTGGAGCATAGAGGGAGAGGTGGATTTAAAAGAGACAAGAAAGGATAAGCTGTTTGGGAGGACGGAAGAGCAGAGGTGGATGTAAACAGGGTAGAACCAAGAAAGAAGTTATGAATCTGGGGTAAAGAGGAGAGGTAAAGGCTTAGTGATGGATGAGTCAATCAGAGAGGTAGAGGTCGACATAAGAGGGAAAGGACCAGCAAAAGAAGGTGAGAGGCTGGGTGGAAAGAAGAGAAATAAAGAGTAGAACAAGGAGGGGAAAGATGGATGTAAGAGTCTCAGAACCAGATACAGAAGGTAAGAAGCTGGGGAGAGATGAGAAGTGAAAAGAACATGCAGGTGTGAGGTGAATGTAAGAGGGGCTGAACATACAAATGTAGGTAATAGACGGGGCAAGAGATGAGCTCAAAAGTAGAGCATGGAGGGGAGTGGTGTATGTAAGTGGTCAGAATTTCCAAAAAGTAAGAGGCTGGTGGAGAGGTAAAAAATGTCTTTGAACCTGTGTGCGATACTAAGCCTATTGAGCCTTCTACCGAAGGCTGCAATTCCCTATCTCTTTATTTTCTATTTGTAAAATTAAAAACTGTTTTGGATTTTTTTTTTAACAGTTTTATCATTGAAAATACGACTTGCATCAATAACATTTACAGAAGTGCATTTCCATGAGTCAGTAGTGCCCATCGTATGACAGTGAGTACAGAGGATTATAACATTTTTAGATGTACATTTTAGCTGTATGAGTTAGAGATATTTTGCTATTGGTCATCATCAACCGAAACAAGATCTATAATCGGAGGAGTGCAAATACCTCCCCTAAATGCTTTCCATTTACCCCACATTCGTTCCCATTTTTTGGGGCACCCTCTGTGGACATATGTAGCCTTTTCAGCCACCATGGTCATGTCCATACCCTTACACCAGTCTTGGAGGAGTGGTGCCGTACCAGCCACCCACTGTCTAGCAATATTTTGCTTCACTATTGTTATACCCAGGGTTGCCCAGGCTTGTGCTGTGTGATTAGGTCCGTCGGTTCCCAGATGTTTAGGAGACAACGTTTAGGCTCAAGGGGTATCGGACAGTCGCCAACCCATGTGATTGTGCTTATCACTGCCGCCCAGTATGATTTAATCACAGGGCATTCCCATAGTGTGTGGTAAAAGGTGCCTATGTCACCACATTGCAGGCAGAGGTGATTAGTGGTCTTTCCTATCTTGCATAGCGTTACTCTGGTAAAATATGTCCTGTGGAGCACTTTGAGCTGTATAACCCGCAGCCTGCAGGATACTGCCACCACCTTCGGGGATTCTAGTGCCTCCTGTCAGTCGTCTAACTCTGCCACATCAGTTTGCCATTTTTCCTGCAACAATTGTGTAGGATCCAACTGATTATTCATGATTTTGCGGTATGTGAGTGAGACTGCCTTTTTGTCTATACGTTCTGTGAGGAGTCTGTCTTCCAGTGGGGAGGACTCTGGGAGAATCGTGTCTGGTGGGATGGCCGCTTCTAATGCATGCCTAACCTGTAGGTAGCGAAACAGATCAGTGGGTGCCATTTTGTAGTGTGTTTGCAATTGGGCGATGGTGAGGATTTTTCCAGTTTTCCAGAGGTCTTCCAATTGCGAGATCCCTATTGTGTTCCATTGTCTAAACCCTTTACTCTTACCCAGGTTGCCTAGTTTGCCCGTTTCCCATAGCGGGGTGTGTTGTGTTAGTTTGTCCTTCCAACCCAGGTGTCGTGTTACCGTATGCCATGTGCGGACGGTATGTGCGGTCGGTCCTATAAGGTCTGAGTTCCACTTTTTATTATATAGTGGTCGATTGATTCCTCCCGCCCCTAGGGTGTGTCTCTCTAGCTGATACGCCGGGTCAATTTGGGGCCAATGAAGCCATTGATTAATCACTGTTAGTTGAGAGGCCCAGAAATATGGCTGGACGTGTGGGAGTGCAATTACGCCATCATATCAGTTCCTAACCAGTTTTGCTGCTGCCGTCCTAGCTGGGGGGGTGTTATGGAGGGCATACAGAAATCTGGGGAGCGCCATCATTATAAAAAGTGCTGCTCTGCCCAGTAGAGTGAGGGGCAGATTTTGCCAGTGTTTGGAGTCTCGCCGTAGTCTCTGCAGCGGCTCCTGAAGGTTTTTGGCTATATAATCATCAGGTTCAGAGGTGACATGGATACCAAGGTATTTGAAACCATCTGTGACTATCCTGATCGCACAACCTCTCGGTACTACTGGAGGGGGCCCGTGTAAAGTGTAGAGCACCGATTTCCCCCAGTTGATGGTATATCCTGACACCGTCCCGTACACTTCGCATATGTTTAGGAGTCTGTGCAGGGAGCGTCGAGGGGATGCATTCAGAATACTAAAAGAGTATTCTGGACAGTGCATTGTCTCGAGATATTTCATGTGCACTTGGAGGTTACGACAGAGAAAGATGCTGACCTGAACCCTTTTCTTTGACATACATGTATGTATTTTAATGTTTTATCAATGTATATATATATATTGGCTTGTTTTTATTCTTTTAACTAAGATCCTTTTCTAATGTTTTTATGAACCTTAAACATGTACGTTGATATCTTTCGGTCGAAATAAGGATTGTTTGACTTTGACTATTGCATGAGAGGTAGATGCCTGGAGTACCACACCAGGGGTTAACAGTCTAGTGCCTCGGGGCAAATATCTATTGGGGAGGGGGGGGGGGGGTGGCTGAGGAGGGAGGGGGGGGGGGGCAAAACTCCCTGCTGACAACTGCTTTCTGCGCTGTGGTTTCTGATGGTTTACTTTCCACCTCATATTCCATTGTATGGAAAAGTAAACAGGAATATGTATTGAACTGAAACACCACACGGTGCCGGCGTCCAATCAGAAGCCAGAGCCACTGCTATGCAACCATTTCGTATTATTTATATAGCAGTTACTGTCACAGGCCAAGCTAACAGCTTGGAAAGCGAAGATATTCAAAACTCGTTGTACATTCTGGCGGAGGGCCCTTATGTGGCGAACAAAGACTAGGCGGCTGCCTGGGGCACCCTTTAATTTGGAAGTCTGCCTGCATGCTCCTACAAGCTACATTGTCCTCACACACCACACTGAGTCATAGTGCAAGCAGTTTGAGGGCTGCCAGACAGGCAACGAAAGGTGACCAACCGTACCTCTCCGTCAAAGCACCCGAAACAAAAAACACGATCTATAGAAAACGAACGATTAAAATACCTAGTCGAGGGGTGAGAGGCGAATACTTTTACATAAAACGTGCACGTGAACGAAGGCTACGTTTCATCCCGATCGCTTCTCTAGTGCATTTTGTTCTTCAGAGCAGTACATAGAGCAGTAACATTGATTTAGGGAAAAGTAACACCTGCTATTTACCGCGCAAATAAACTGCAACATCTATGGCAAAATTAAACAGCAATATTACAAAATGTGCAGGTTCTTATATTTTGGCGGCACGCTGTATTAAAGAGTATCCCGTTTTGTGAATCTTGTGTCATTTCGCCACCTATTGGTAATAACGCAGACTGCAACGTGTAGCAGTCCTAAAGTGCGGGACCGTGAATACATTATACTTAATCGTTGTGAGGCCATTATTGTGCCACTCGTCCCAGAAGTAGAGGGAAGTGGAAAGCATTGCAGGGCCGGCTTTAGCGCTGTTGGCGCCCTGTGTGACAATGTTTGTTGGTGTCCCCACGGACTCCCTCACTACCACCTATGAACAGTGCCCCATCAAGTCTCCATGACCATTCTCTCATGTATTTAGTTATATAGCGCCACCTATACCAGTGTAGGGTGTCAGAGCACTTTTCATCAAACACATTACACAGAGACAATCAATCATATGTTTGTAGATCAGTGTATAGGAAATGTTACAAAAGTCAGAAGACTACAAGGTGAGTCACATGTCATCCATACTGGTAGACAGTATAGTTTAAGAGTGCCTGGTCTGGAGAAGAACAGACTCGGAATTTAAAACGTAACCCCATGGTTGGGGTCTACATTTAATAATAAGTATTTTTTTTAGCGAAATGAACTCTTTTTGAATCATTAGAATAATGGACAGAGGGAAAAATCATAATGCTCTAATCTAAACCTTTTAGTGTGCATGCAGCTCTTTGATGACAATTAATAGCTCACTGTTTCATGTTAGGATTTTAACATCTACACTGCTTGTAACAAAAGGATCTCTCTGACAAAAGCACTGACCAATTTAAACTATATGCACTTTGTGATCTGCATGGTACACATTTTTGCCAGAGGTATATTAACCCTCTGTGCTACCTTAAAATGAGTTAAAACTTCCACTAGGCAAAACTCCTTCTCACTCCAGGAAGAACATTAATCACCAGAGTTATCTTTACATTTGTATGGTTGGATGAAAATTTCTGGAGGCCAGGAATGCAGCAGCAGGTGCTTTTAAAACCATAAAATACTTCCAAACACAGTGCCCCCTCGAAGAGTCAGCAGCAGGTGCGGTGGCACCGGTCGCACCACCCTAGAGCCAGCTAGAGGAAAGCACGGACAGTGTCCTTTCACTCCTTCCAGCGACTGCCTTCCAACCTGCAGACTCCTAGGATAGTTCTGGGTAGGGAGTTTCGGAATCTCATGCAACATTACAATTTGTCCTTTAAGTGCTCCAACCAGTGTCGGACGGGGTAGAAATTAGGCATGGGCACTAAAACAAAAGTGGTCCCTAATAGTGAATTAGATACATAAACAAAGTGTCCCATGTTTTCAAATTGGAACAGCTTTCAAATTGTAAAGACACGCTGTAGAAGTGTTTTGCAAGTTATCGAAGACTGCATGGGTTTGAGCTTGCTGTAGGCAATGTTTGTTTTAACAAATCAGGGAGATCAACACTAAAAACCGGCCCAGCAGACCATTAGACGGGCCCACAAATGCCCAGAAATTCGGTCCACATACTCACCTGTCAGACCAGCCGGTAAGTCACTACCTGGCTGACCTATAGGCCAGTAGGACCTTGGCTCCAAATCCAACCAGCAAGAAGTTTGTTGCACCATTTGTTGCAATCTGTGTCAATTTGTAGTGTAGTAGGAAGGCAGGTGTCTGCATTAGCTAAATGTAGCATTAGTTTTATAGCGTGGAAAATAAGTACGCGGGAAACAGCCGAGAACGATCCAGGACCGGCCACAACCAATGAATTTCACACCAATGAGTTCAGCAGCAATGTATTTGGAAGACACAAACAGTAGAAATTGACAAATAATGAGCAGCAGCTGTTTTCTAATGCTGTTTTTATGGATTGTGATTGTCTATTCGGAAAGTTCTTGCCAACACCACCAGAATGCACACAATGAGAAGGGGTCCCCACAAAAGTGGGAACCCATCAAGTGTTGTTATATTATTTGTATATTGCTAACTTCCATAATTATGGTATAGCACTAAGGCGGAGGAGCGTCGCCCCACTGTTCTCTGAGCAGTGCAAAGGAAAAATAAATTGATAATAAAAGAACGCTTTCATCATTTAATTTTTGGTATAAATCAATAATAAATTAGGTATTTGTTAAGCACAAACTAATGACATCTAAGGGTCTCAAGGCGCCTGGGGGCCGTCGGAGAGATTAAGTGAGTTATTGCCCAGAGTCACATAGTGCTGGGCTAATCTGCCACCGGCTCCGGGAATCGAACCATGAACCCGGCACCCTGGCCGCTGCGCCACACCTCTCCCTAGTATGGGGCCAGGTTAGGGTGGCGCAGGCTGGGCTTGTGTCAGAGGAAGGAGGGATGGTTGGTGCACCATAAGAGCACATGACTGTTTGGTCGGAGGCCATGGAATTCTTGAATGCTCATTGTCATTTGCAGAGGGCCAAACTAGCCTGAGGGCCAGCGGAGAGTTGTTTGTGTTTTCACTCGATGATGATGATAACACTGATGATGCACTAGCCTTGTAGAGCGCACAGCTACTTTAGGGGGTTTGCTGCTGATAAGGTATGATATGGGGTTTGCAAACGACATGACTTCGCCACCCACCCCATTTTCACAGACGTTTCATGGGAGGGGGGAAAATACAATTATCGATTTTATAATAACCTTGAATAGGTTCGCCTCAAGGGTTCAAAGTTTTAAAACACATAAAAATGTTTTAAGCGATCACTTTCCTCAAAGCGTGGTGATATTGGTCCCAACAAAAGTAAGAAAAGTACACTCTGAAAGGACCCTAAGACTACAGGGCCTAGAAATAAACAAAATAAATGGTTACTCATTAAAATGGGACCAGGTAGATCCATCTGTAATAATGAAAGTAGTAGTTGAAAACAGTAGGGACGATATCCTTAAGTGTCTTGTAGAGATTACAACATCCGAAGACATATTAGAGGCCTATATGCGTATAGCAGACACTATTAGGGATTCATTGAGAAGGGAAGCGAAAAAAGGGAAGGGTAAGAAAGAAGGCTGGTTTGATAAGAAATGTACGAGAGCATATACAAATCTTAAGAATGCCCAACATACGAAGGAACGGGATAGAACAGAAATAATTCAATCAAGAAAAATATATAATCAAGTATTAAAATCAAGAAAGTGAGCATTAAAAAGGAAAGCATGGGCCGAGTTACATAAGGCGAGCATAGACGGGGACAGTATAGCCTTTTGGCGGGTGGTAAACTCACCTTTTATGAGATCTGAGATGATGCCGAGATTGGAAATAGCTATAACTGAAGGCCAATGGGTAGACCATTTCTCCAAAATGTATGCAAAGAAAAATGAATTTAGCTGCGAGTTAGACTGCCCTGCATCTTCTAGTCCCTCAAATGTGTCCTTCCCAATAAAAATAGATATTACATTGGACGAAGTTGAACTTGCCTTGAAAGCCAGTAAGGGCGGCAAGGCACTGGGACCAGATGGGGTGCCCATAGATATATTCAAACAGAACCTGGAGCTCTGGGCACCCCTAATAAAACAGGTACTTGCTGGACTAGTAGGATCCTGGTCCGAATCATTAATGGTCCCAATCTTTAAGAAAGGTGATAGACAAAATCCCATATCTCATTGGCCAATTTCCCTATTAGATTCGGTGGGAAAGGTGTTGGGCCGTATTATTCTGAACCGCCTCCAGGAATGGGCTGAAGATAACAACGTATTAACCGACTTGCAATTTAGATTTCGGGAAGGTTTGGGGACAATAGAACAGGCCCTAAATGTAGCAATTTTGATAGTAAAATATACAAAGGCTAAAAAAGGGAAACTGTACTTGGCTTTTGTCAATCTCTCCACTGCTTTCAACTTGGTATCCCGCAAGATATTGTGGCAGATCCTCGAAGCGATGGGAGTCGAACCAGCCCTAATCCAAGCTGTAAAATGGCTATATTCTGATGGCAGAACCAGGGTAAGGTTCGGACCAAATGGGGAACATACAGCTCCTTTTGCAGTAGAGACGGGGGTGAGACAGGGCTGTGTCCTGGCACCCTTTTTATTTACTTTGTATACAAACGGTCTCGAACAGGAGATGCTTGTGGGGTGTCCGGACCTGCCTCAGGGACAAAATCGTCCCATACCCACCCTGCTCTATGCCGATAACGCGGTGATAATGGCCCAAACACCATTAGAACTGCAGCGGGCATTACACAAATATAATGAGTATATGGAAAGCCTAGATTTAAAGATAAACGCTACAAAAACCTATATAATGACTTGTGGGAAGGTCACTAGGAAGGAGAAAACAATTTTTATTGGTAACAATAAACTAGAAAGTACAAAAACATATCCATATTTGGGCATCCTTATGGATAACAAAGGTTCCTGGAAACAAGTCATATGGGCTAAGAAACTCTTATTTATGAAGACTACAACCGCTCTCGTGAATTTCGCACAGAAATTAGGTAAAGGGCCGTCATTGAAACTACTTAAGATCTACCAG
Source organism: Triturus cristatus (assembly GCF_964204655.1). NCBI lineage: Eukaryota > Metazoa > Chordata > Amphibia > Caudata > Salamandridae > Triturus > Triturus cristatus. Next base: position 300,166,223 of record NC_140583.1, on the reverse strand, counting down.
GCCAAGTGCGTCAGTGTGGTCATATATGGGGCAGGGATTTGGGGATATTGTAACGTATCAGAGTTACAGAAAGTTGAAAACGCTTTTATTCGCTATGTATTGGCGGTTCCACAATCCACCTCAACTTTTGTCTGTCACACAGAGCTGGGGCTGCAATATTTAACGGACCAAATAAAGGTCCAGCCAGTTTTATTGTGGCACCGTATCTGGACCTCATTAAAAACAACTTTTAATCAGAGTGTTATAAGAGATTCCCTTAAATTAGAGCAAGCCCTAGCTATTAGATGGCTGAAGTACATCAAAGATTTTATGACCCGTTAAAGATGAATAATATCTCCAGGAAGGATTTTAAAAAACAATGCATGTCACACCTGGAAGAGCTTAAATTTGAAAGTGAAGCCCATAAGTCGTCAGTCCGCCAAAATCAGATGATTCTATCGTCTGCAAAAATTCAACCTTATCTGACTTATCGCAGAACTGGTTATGATAGATTTGTATTGGTTCGTTTCAGACTAGATTCTTTCTACCACCTAGTTTCATTCCCCACAACAAATGATTGGTCGAAAAATCTAGGACCCTGCCCCTGTGACGAGGTAGCACCCCAAACGACAATCCATATCGTTTTATTTTGTAAATACTATGGGGAATACAGAAACAGGTGGATCCTTCCAATCTTAAAAATTTGGGGTTTGAGGCAATGTCACCCGGCCTACCTTGCACTCCAATTATTGGAGAATGAATGTTATGCAAGAAATATAGCACTATTTTTAAAAGCTGTAATTAAATTTAGGACACATATATGATTTTTAGGAATGTACATAAATTGTATAAACTGCTTTTAGAATGTATTTTTATATGGAGAAAGTTTTTTAATGGGAATACGTGAAAATTCACTAGAATATAATATGATGGGCGGTACCTCATGATGAATTAATTTAAATAAGTGTATTATATATCTGTGTATCTTGCTTTTATGTTTTTTTTATTCGAAAACGAATACCGAATAAAGTGAATTTTGAATTTGAATTTGCTGATAAGTTCTAACATGTTTTAGTCTGAATAAGAAATCAAATAGAAGCAAATAGGTGCATTTTAAAGATTTATAGAAATGATATATTAGACTGGGTCCTGCTCACCAGCCTATTCCAAGCTTTCTACATAAGACCATAGAATGGTGTAGCCAAGAATGAAAATAGAAACCGAGAAGCAGAGAGGAGAACCTTCAAGAGTAGTGAGAACAACCAAGGTATTACAACACCAGAGGGAGAAATTACTTTTTTTTTTTTTTGGGTAAAAAAGCTTTATTGTGCAGAGAAAAAGGGTACAAGCACGGGCCTACAACCTCCTGGGCCGGCCGCTAGTATTCAGAGATGTTCAAGCAGTTTAAAAAACAATGACTGGCCCACAGGGGCTGCGCTAAATTACAGGAGATCAGACTGCACATAAGGGATGTCAGGATACACCCTTTTTAAAAAAAAAAAAAAAAAAACAATTAAATAAAAAACCAAAAAGCAAGGCGAGAAACATTGAAAAGGGCGTCTAACCACAGCAGAGGAACTCCACACCCGACCACCATAGGGTGGTCAATAAAAAGGGGGTCTGAGAGGGAGGGGGGGCCACGGGAAAACCAAACCTATACACAGATGAACAAATTAAGCAAGGAACCCTCAAGGATCAGGGGGACAAGGCAACCTCAGACGCATCCACCAGGGGGGGAGAACAGATAGTCCCGCGATACACATTCCACTGACCCCAGATTCTACCCCATGCCCCCGGTTTACCACGAGCCACATACACCGTCTTCTCCCTGAACATGCACCAGTCCATGTTCTCCTTCCATACGGACACGGTGGGAGGCCGTTGGGAACCCCAAAGCTGCGCAATATCTCTCTTTGCAATCATGTTCCCAAGGGCCGCCCACCGAGCCTGGGCCGCATTATAGTCATTGGGCTCCCACACATTCAGAACACATCGGCGCACCTCCGGCAGCAGAGCGACCCCAGTGACTCGTTTCATAACATCATGCACCTGGCGCCAATATTCCGCCACCTCGCGGCACTCCCAGAGGATGTGGAGAAAGGTGGCACTGAGCCCGCAGCCACGCTTACAGAGCCCGTCGTCAGAAAACCCCATCGAGACCAAACGGGGACCCGTCACATAGACACGATGGAGAATCTTAAGCTGGACCAGACGGAGACGGGCCGGGATGGCAACCTCCTTAGGGGATGACAGCGCAGACTGCCAGTCCTCGTCATCCAACTCAACCCCATCCCCCGTCCACGCCTCCCGAAGACGCACCAAGAGATCAGCCCGATTATTTATTAGTTTTTTATAAATCAGAGAGATAGTACTGTCGGGCACGTGTCCGTCGAGTATACGGTCCTCGAGAGGCGAAGCAACAGGGACCGTGGTCCCCTCCCCAAAGACAGAGAGTAGGGCGTGCCGAACCTGGGCATAGCGGAAGAACTCCCTTTCACTAAGCTCGTACTCGCTCTGAAGCGACGCGAAGGATTTAACCGTGCCTTTAACCCATAGGTCCCCCACTCTGCTAATGCCGATCGTATCCCAGTGCTCAAAGCCTTTCGTTGTCCAGAGGCTTCCCAAGCGCTCTGAGGCGAACAAAGGAGTAGCACACGTTAAACGCTCACTCCAGCCCACAGCTACATTCGCCGCCTTCCACACACGTACCGCAATCCTAGTAAGGCCCGTGAGGGTCCTCCCGGCAGATCGAGAGTAAAGCGCTCTGTTATAGTTACCGCCGGGAAGCAGGAATTTATCCATCTCATATGCCGGGTTCGAACCAGGAGCGTACGTAGCATGGTTAATGGCAGACAGCTGGGAGGCCCAATAGTACCTTCTAATGTCAGGAAGCGCGATGCCCCCGTCATACCAGGGAAGAGTCAGCTTTGCCAAAGCGATACGCGCCCGACCGCCCCAAACCAGTCTCCTCTGCAAACTCTCCACTTCCCTAAAGTAGGCCGCCGGAATGATATCGAAGGAGTTCTGGAGTGCGTAAAGAAATCTGGGGAGGGACATCATTTTAAACAGTGCTGCGCGACCAAGGGGAGACAAGGGCAACTTACACCACCGAGCCGTATCTACCCTCAAACGCCGGAGGGGAGACAGGTGATTCTGCTCGTAGCGGACCGCCGGATCCAACGAAACGTACACCCCCAAGTATTTAAAGCCGGATTGAGATGTTTGAATCGGAAGCCGAGGCGGTAAGAGAGGAAGGCCACCGGAGATAGGATACACGCAAGATTTGGACCAGTTAATTATCAACCCCGAATTCCTCCCGAAGGAAGTAAGGACATCAAAAAGCACATTGAGCGACTTCCGCGGCGAGGTGAGGTACAAAAGAATGTCGTCCGCGTACAACGAGACCCGATCCTCGAAGCCCGGGGCCCACCGGATCCCTCTGATCGAGGGCTCCCAGCGGAGCCAGGCAGCGAGCGGTTCCAAGGCGAGAGCAAAGAGCAGAGGGGACAACGGACACCCCTGCCTAGTACCCCTCCCGAGAGCGAAGGGCCGAGAAACCCGCCCATTGACAACAACCTGAGCCATTGGTCCAGCATAGAGGAGCTTAACCCAACTAATAAATCCCTCCCCAAAGCCAAACTTCGCCAAGACGGCCCAAAGGAATGGCCACTCGATGGTATCAAAGGCCATCGTGGCGTCTAAGGAAGCCAATATGGCCGGTTCAGAGAGGTACTCCGCCCTAGCGAGGACGCCGTGTAGACGCCGCAAGTTGAGAGCGGTATTCCGATGAGGGATAAAGCCGCATTGATCCGGATGTATCAAATCACATATAACTCTCAGCAAGCGATTAGCGAGGACCTTGGCGAGGATTTTCGGTTCGGCATTTAGTAGGGAAATAGGCCTATATGAGGCACAGCGGTCTCGTGGCTTACCGTCCTTGGGAATCACAACTATAGTAGCCAGACGCTGGTCGTCGGGGAGGGAACCCCGCTCGAGCGACTCCAGAAACATACGACGGAGGAAGGGCGCGATTTTATCCGGGCGTAGTTTATACAGTTCAATTGGCAGTCCGTTGGGGCCCATAGCCTTGCTCGAGCGAAGGGAACGAATCGCGGTAGCAATCTCGTCGACAGACAGTGAGGCCTCCATCTGCTCACGGTCCTCGACGGATAAGCCGGGCAAGGCAATATCCCGCAGCAAGAGACGAGAGTCATCCTCATCTCTATCAGACACCGGGGAGTACACCGCCCGGAGGTGGTCCGCAAAACACTCCACAATCTCACCAGGGTCAGTCACACACACTCCATCCAAAATCCGAAGCTCCGGGACCACACGATTCACTCTCTCCTTCTTATCCAACCAAGCAATCAGTTTACCCGCCTTGTCCCCGGCATCATACAACCTACCCTGCTGCTCCCTATACATGGTCTTGGCAGCGTCCATAACAAGAGACTTATATTCAAACTGCTTCAAGCTGAGGGCATGAAGCCCATCCTGAGTGACACCCGTCTCCAAAGCTGCCTCCAGCCCCGATATTTTGATCTCCAGCTTCACCACCGCCTCATTCTTGACCTTCTTAGCCTCCACTATCTGGGATAGGGCATGCCCGCGGAGCACTGCTTTGAAGGCTTCCCACAGGGACACTGAGGACAACACCGACCCCTCATTCTCGAGAAAATACTGATCAATCGACTTAACCAGGCTATCACGAATCTTGAGGTCTCGTAAGTACCAAGGGTTAATAGGGGCGATCCGCCCAGCGGACCGCGTCCCGGTGTCGAAAAGCAACCACAGTGGGGAATGATCAGAGATACCCCGGGCCAGGTGCTTAACCTCTCGAATCCGGGCAGTCTGGGCCGCGGGCATAAGAAAATAATCCAATCTGGAGAGGCTCCCATGGGCCCCAGAGTGAAATGTGTACTGACACTGTGTCGGATGCATTAACCTCCAACAATCCACCAGACCGAAGGTATCCAAGAGCCCGCCGAGCCACGCCTGGGCAGCAGGGAGGGCCCTGGGCGGGTGGCGATCCAGATCACCCGAAACAACCGAATTAAAATCCCCACCCATAAGCAAAAGACTGTCAGGAAGCTCAAGCAGCATACGACCCAAGTCTGAGAAAGTGGAGTTCTGGAGGCCCGGGGGAACATAAACTGAAACCAAGGAAAGGGACTGTCCCTCCCACCTCCCAGTCAGGGCCGCATAGCGCCCTCTATCGTCTAGGACAACCCTGGTGATCTCTAGCGGAAGTGAAGATCGTAGGAGAATGCCCACCCCTCTAGAGCCGGTGGTGAAACCGGAATGGGCCACAAGTCGGTAGCCCCCCCTGTTCATGGCATGACAAACATTACCAACCAAATGCGTCTCCTGTAAGAATACCACATCAGGAGTCAAACGACGCAAATATTGCAGCACAACCCCCCGTTTGATACGATCCCCCAATCCGTTGACGTTCCAAGACATCAATCTCAACCCGTCCCCCCCCCCCATCCCCCCCAGTAGATCAAGGGTCCCCCAGCAAATAGCGCGACACCTGAAACTGAAACAGCCAATACCTCGCCTTGAAAACAAAAAACACAAATCCAAACAACCCCTCCCACCCACCAACCCCCCCCCAAATTCAACTCCCCCCACCCTGCACCCCTGCGGTCCAAAAAACCACCCCAACTTGCAGTGTGCCTGTCGCCCTACAAACCCCATTCTACGAAAAGACCCCGGAGGAGGAGAGGGACCCGTCCCTGCCCGCCCCCAACACAGATCATAATTAAACAAAATGTACAAAAGAAGTAGAACCCCGCCGAACAAAACAAAATGTCAAAGTCAAGGACCAAAAGTCACTCCAAAGGAGGCCCGCCACCCTCGGTACCACCAGAAGGCCCAGGCCGGTCACCCCTGTCCGGCAGAGAATCCAACCAGTCACTCACAGTCGCAGGACAGTCAAAAAAGGTAGTCCGGTCTTCGTATTCCACTCGGAGCCTAGCAGGAAAAAGCATGGAGTACTTAAAACCCAAGTCCCGGAGACGGCGCTTCACCCCCTGGAAGCCCATCCGCTGTTTCTGGACAAGTTGGGTGAAGTCCGGGAAAAAGTTAACGGATGAGTTCTCATATCGGACCGGGCCATGTACCCGTGAGGCCTGCAGAATCGCATCTCGGTCTCTGTAGTGAAAAAGTTTTGCAACAATAGGCCTCGGGGGAGCTCCCGGTCGCGGCCGACCGCCTGGGACTCGATGGGCCCGCTCCACGGCAAAGAACTTACTCAGGCCAGCGGGGGCAAGCTGGTTGAGGATGAGATCTTCAACCATAAGATCAACCGGGCGATTGTCGAAGGTCTCTGGAACACCTATGACGCGGATGTTATTGCGTCGAGCCCGTCCCTCGAAGTCCTCCAGCCGCCGGGCCATCAGGTCGTTGGCCGACTTGAGGTCGCCAAGAGCAGTCTGCAGGTCTGACACATCCGTACCAAGGGTGGACATCCGCAAATCCAGCGATTGAACCCTCTCATTGGTCTTAGAGAGATCCGCCCGAATTAGCGTAACATCAATGGCCACCGTGTCGATTTTACGGGCCAAGGCCTCGTACTGTTTAGCGATGGTCTCCTTGATGCCGTTAATGGCGCCCATGATGTCCTGCAATGACAAATCCGGAGGGACGGACGGAACACCACCAGCGTCATCCGTGAGAACACTGGCCGTCCCAGGGGACCCTTTACCCTGAGTGTAGCGGTCCATGTTGTTAGTCTGGACCGGTCCCCCACGTAGGGATATCTTGGTCTTACGCCTCTCGGGATCCCCCTTGCCACCCATGTTGAACCACGCTCACCGAAGGGGACCACCGAACGAGCGTCGAAGGGGCACAGGCGAAGCAGACACGAGCCGTACCAGAGACCGCAATGTGGCGGTGCGAGAGGATCAAAGTCTATGGGCACACTGGTATCAGACGGAGGCAAAGGCACCAAGCGAAGGCCGAGTGAAAACCCAGCCGCACAAAGCAACTCCACGGTCCAGCCACTCAGAGATCCAAAAGTGAAACCGAAAGTGATGGGACGGCCGCTGGCACAGCCCCGATGCCGTTGTTGTTCAACTACGCCCTGGCTCCACAGTTCACCTTCGCACCGGGCACAGCCATCAGTTGGGCCTCAAAAGTTCAAACCACCATAGATCAGGTCTCCCAGGTCCGATTTGGTTTCTGAAAAGAGTTTAGGGTTCAGCCAACGTTCATCTTCCAGAATCCGTCAACCAAGTCAGGATAAAGTCAGGATAAGTTCCGAGGAGCAGCGAGGGTCCGGGGAGCCCTGTGCTCACGCGACCATCATGGATGCGCGCTAGGCTCCTCCTCCTCGAGAAATTACTTTTTAATATTAAAAACGTCCTTGGCATTCGGCAAATTGAACATTTGTTTGCAATGTTTTGATGGCATTAAGGACATATTGAGTTGGCCATGTTCTTTCAGTGTTGTTTACGAGACACCCTTCTGGTCTAATACTTCTCAAAGCCAGTTGTTATAGCTGGTAAATCTAAAAAAAAACATCACCGCCAGATTCAGAAGCTTTGTTTGTGAGAGCGGAGGAAAAAGTATTATTTTTGTCTTCTGCCCATGCATGAGTATTTATTGCAGCTGATGAGCAGCTACTCGTGGCCAATGTTTTAAAACAGATGGATAATACAATAAAAGCAGAGTCAGCCCACACAATGGTGAGTTTTCATTATAAAATGGATCATATTGAGGATGACAGAACAAATCTAAGCATGGCTCAACGGAGGAGTAGAACCAGTGACCTAATGATTCAGGCCAAATGCAGTGGAAATACAAACTTTAGGAGTACCAAGACTGTCGGCTCATAGATCAAAATCACTCACCAGGAGAAACTTTGGCACCTGATGAATAAATGTAAAGCTAAACTTGGCGCACGTAATCACTGGTAGGGCTTGAAAACTGTGGGGTTGACTAGGTTCAATAATAAAATGATGAATGGTACTTACAACGATTTGGGAAATTTATTGGGTATCACCCTTCTCATACATTTGTAGTCAGTATTGTGAACTCTCTTTACAGATCTCATGTAATGCTATCTCTTCTGCTTCCTTATGTGCCCTTAGGTCTGGTAGAAGTTCTTTTCCCCAGTTCCTTGTGACAGCAACAACTTTCACTTCGGTGCCCTGAGCAGAAACAAAGATAAGTGGTACCACACACAAAGGAACAATTAAATAAAAGTAAAAAATAAAACCATTTTCAAGATTATAATCTTTTTTTTCTATCTTTTCTTTATTTTATGGTTTACATTTATTTGTTTTCTCATTCTGCGTTCATGCCTACTCTTCTACTTCGTTGATAGTGCCTAGGCTCTGGGTCCAATTCCTCTCCTTCTCATTTTAAGAAATCTCTTGCTCATTTCCATCAATTAATAACGGGTCAATGGCACAGGCAACGAAATAGCCTTTCCTGTCTTATAGTCAGAGAAAATGAGAGCGCTGAAGTAAAAAGACAACACCACCAAAAAAAGAAGATTGAACATTGCAGACTGTTAAAACTTTATTAATATCCCTTGAGCCTGTTTGATGTTAGCTCATTCGGGCCCCTCCCATTTTTTGGCCTGTTACTCTCGCTGACTTGCTCCCTTCTCCCTGTTTTAGGTCCTAATCACCCACCTCGGCAGCCAAGATCCACCTATAAACCGTTGCAGTACCCACTCAAAACCTCCAGGTGGAGTGCGGGCTGTGGCCTCCTCTGCCCTCTTCTGTCCCTCACTCTAGTGGCAGGACCGCAGCTTCTTTCCCCGAAACGCAGCTCGTCTCCAGCAGGCTTCTCTCTCCCTTTGCCCTTCTTCTTGGCCGGTTTGTCACTCTCCTTTGCAGAGGTGCCCCAAGTGCGTGGTCATCCTTCCCTGAAGTCCTCGTGGGCAAGGTTTGTTTCATGAGAGGACTTTAAAAAAAAAAGAATTGTTTATTGTTTTTTAATTACAGCCACATATACAAGGGTGGACGACATGTTCAGGATACACAACATTGCAGCTGGGCAGTCATAGATGTACAGTGCAATTAAGCAACACTTTCTTGTTCAACACGTCTATTCAACTCCAGTTCAACTGTAGGCGACACACATGGCTCTCCTCTATACTTATTCCATTGCGGCCACTTCTTATCCCATTTTTTGGGGCACCCCCTCATCTTAAAAACCGCAGTTTCTGCAAGCATACATATGTCCATTTCCCTAGCCCATAGGGTGACGAACGGTGGGTCTGTTCCCCCCAACTTCTCGCCAGTTCTCGTTTAACCAATGTGTACCCCAGTGTTGTGAATTGCTGTTCAACGTCCGTGAGGTCAGTCGCCTCTCATATGTTTAATATACCCAGTTGTGGCTTCAATACTATTTCTTTCCTTAAAGCCGTCTGCATATGGGTTGACGCTCCCTCCCATAGGGCACGTATCTTTCGGCAACTCCATAACGTATGATAGAATGTGGCCTGCTGTCTGCATCCCCTCACACAGAGATTGTCAGGTCTAGCACCTATTTTCGCCAGAACTACCCCTGTGATGTATGATCGGTGAAGTACCCTAAGCTGGATCAGCCGAAATCTAAGGGTGATGGCCGCCTCTCGGGGGGACATGAGAGCCGTCTGCCAGTCTTCATCATCTATCGGGACTAAGTCATCCTGCCATCGCTCTCTGAGTTTTGGAAAGGTGTTTGGTAAATTATTACTTAGCTTCTTGTAAGTCAGGGATATTGGCTTTGAGACGAGGGGCCCGTCCAACAAGCAGTCTTCTAGTGGGGACGAGTGTGATATATCTTTGAGAGACGGAAAGGCCGCCCGTATCGCATGACTGATTTGTAAATATCTGTACTGTTCCCCTTGGGCCAGATGATATTGCCTCTGAAGGTCCCTGAACGTAAGCATGGCTCCCTTCTTCACCAAATCCTTCACCGCGGAGATACCAATGAGGTCCCATTTGTCGAAACCGGGCTGATAACATAAACTGCCCAACTTCTGGGTGTACCATAACGGCGTCGCCTGTGAGAGGACTCCTGCCCATCCCAGTCTAGTGTTGGCTATGCGCCATATCTCCAGTGTATGCTGAGTCGGTCCAAAAAATGTTCCCCTATTTTTCCTATCACTGGTATATAGGGCCCCTAGATATCCAGAACAATCAGTTTGGTAGCGATCCAGAGCATATGCTGGGTCGCCAGGTGAGCGATATATCCAATGGTTGACCGTCACTAGCTGCGCCGCCCAGTAGTAGAGTTACAGGTCAGGGAGAGCCATGCCTCCATCATACCAGCCTTTGGTTAGTTTCGTCAGTGCTATCCTGGGGGCCTTCCCATCCCACAACAGCGTTCGGATTTCACCTTCGATCGCTCTAAAGTACGAGTCTGGGACTCTGTGTGGACAGTTTTGGAGTATGTAAAGAAAACAAGGGAGGGCCAGCATTTTAAAGAGCGCAGCTCGCCCCACCAGTGTTAAAGGCAGAGTTCTCCAGTGCTTCACATCTGCTCGTAACCGAGCCAAGGGGGGGGGGGGGGGGCAGATTGGATCTGTAGAAACAGTTCGGGTCTGATGTGATAAAAACCCCAAGATATCGAAATCCCTCCTCAGCCACCGCCACCGTGCATTCAGCCGGAAGTCGGGGGACTTGTCCCCTCAGCATAAACAGTACCAACTTGTGCCAATTGATCGCATACCCCGAGTATTTACCGAAATTCGTGAAGATGTCAAGGACCACGCTTATTGATTTATACGGGGAGGCTAAGTATAATAGTATGTCGTCTGCGTATAAGGAGATGCGATCTTCTACTCCGTCCGCCCACCATCACATCTCCGCGAACCCAGGCCGCAAGGGGCTCCAACAGAAGCGAAAATATCAGCGGAGAGAGCGGGCAGCCTTGCCTAGTACCTCTCCTTAACTGGAATGTTCGGGATGTATAACTGTTAACCCTCACTTGTCCCAGCACATCCGTGTATAGAAGCTTTACCCATGCCATGAATTTCGGGCCCAGTCTCACCTTTTCCAGGACTTCAAATAGATACGGGCATGCTATAGAATCAAATGCCATCGAGGCGTCCAGGGATAACACCACCGCATCCTCCTCAATGTAGTTCCTGCGGGCCATCACATTATGTAGACGTAGTATATTAAGGGCCGTATTCCTTCCCGGCATAAAGCCAGATTGGTCCGGATGGATCAATGATGTGATAACCGTCACCAGCTGTAGTAATGTGCATATTATTTATATATTTATACATATGTTGTACATAGGTGTTGTGCCACTTTAAGATCCATGTACAGGACAAGTGTTGACCATCAAAGTAGCTCCATTGTGATGGATTGCTGAGGTCTGGATCTGAGTCAGTTGCATCTGGCTGATAGGTCTGTATGGATGGGATCTTTCTTACTCTGTAATAAACTAGGATCTTCTCACAACCTCCTGCTTGGAACTTCTTATTTGGATGAATTTTACACTGGCGATGAGCGTGGGATTAACTCATCATCCTCACTGAGTTGTGAACCTACATATTTTTTTTTGCTGTTGTGAGATGTTACAACAAGAAGATCTCAACATCTGAAGTTCACTCAACTTGGACATCTAATTTTTTTGTAAGTGTTCCTCCTTATTTGAACTTAAGCTTCGACACATTTCTCACCCCTTTTGACTTTAAAAAAAACATTTAGAGGGCTGGGAGACATTCGATGTGTGCTTAATTAAACCTGGATACTTTGTTGGGAACGCACTTTGTCTTACTTTTTAAGTGGAGAAATATCCTGTATGTTCACAAAGTAAGGGTTTAATTTTTATCAAAGGATGGTACCCTCAAAAGTTTTGTCCTAATAAGGTTGGGATTTAACCTTTACCTCGCCTAATTTAACTTTCTTTGGGAGGAAAAGTCAGTATGTGTTCTTCAAATAAACTTCTCATCAAATAACTTTCATCTTTATTTTGCTCCGTGTGAAGACCTTCATTCCTTTGGGCGTTGTGTGGTTTTCACTGAATTCATGGAGCGTGATTTCATAGAACGCACTATGCATCCCTTCAATGCGTTATGCTCTGTGCCTGGTGAGCTTTAAATTGAAAAACAACATCTTTGAGACCCTCACCCGGTGATCGTTTAACTTCGCATCAGGCAGAATGTCGGAACGTCAGCAGCATTGTCATCTGTGACGCTACAGTGCGCGTTTTGAACTTCAGAGGCTCCAGTAGCTCCTGTGACGCCTCTGCAACGTGCTCTGCGTGATTGACGGCTCTCTAACTATCTTCGTCAGCAGCATTGTCATCTGTGAGGCTACAGTGCGTTTTTTTGAACTTCAGAGGCTCCGGTAGTCCCCATGACGTCTCTGCAATTTCGGCTTCGCAGTGAATCCAGATTGCCCTTCAGCTGGGGTTTCTTGTTCGGTGTCTTTCACCTCGACTGCGGTGACATTTCTCTCTTTGCCTCAAGCGCTTTTGTGGCAACAAGAAAAAAAGGTATTTTTGTTAAAAAAAAATATATATAATTGAATAGAAAGGTGAAGGAAAGCAGCGCCATCTAGTGGATTTAAATATACTTTAATGCAGTTCACCATGGAGAGTACAATGGATTGAGTTACTCTGTTAAGACTTCATTTTGGCAAAATTTACTTTTGGTGTGCGCACGCTCTAAATCAAACTCTTTGTACCAGCATTTCTTTTAGTGCATATGAAATTTTCCTGTATTTTACAATTTATGTGATTACTATTATTGTATATTTACATTTGTTTTGTTTGCAGTTTTGATGGTTCACCCTGTATATTTCATTAAGAGAATAGTACTAACCTGTGACCTTTTCCATTTAGAACAAGTGGAGGTGCCCATTAGTTGGTAATTATTTTTGTTTCCTTTTTGCGATACGTTCTAGCTCTCTTTCAAACTACAAGTTGATTCAGTATTTGGCGGAGATGCAGAATGTGGCCACTCCACCTTTCTTTCTGTTCAACCCTGGTGACCGACCGATTAAGTGGCAGAAATGGAAAAAAGTGTTCGAGAGGTATGCGAGAGTGTGTGGCACTAATTTGAGTGCTGAAAGAAGAACTGCGCTCTTGCTCCACTGTCTAGGCTCAGAAGGGCAAGAGGTGTTTGACCATTTACCTGAGGTAGATGATAATAGTTTAAATGAGTATGAAATCTGCATATTAAAATTAGATCGTCATTATTTACCCAAGGTGAGCACCATACTTGAGCGCTATCATTTTGGTAGGCGGACTCAAAATGAGGGAGAGTCAGTGGAGAATTATGTAACTGCTCTTAGGAAGCTAGGTTCTTCTTGTAAATTTGGAGGGCTTTTGGAGGAAAGAATAAGAGATCAATTCATGCTAGGGTGCAATGTACAAAAGGTAAGGGATGATATATGGCAGAAGGACGACCCTACTCTTGATGAAGTTCTGGTGATTGCAAAACAGATTGAACATTCTCATAAATGTGTGGAAGTGATAACTAAGAATGAAAATAAGAGTGATAATGTTCAAGTAGTTAAAGTTCATGGAAAGGATAATGGTGAAAACAAAGATAAGTACGATAAGAAACTCAAAACATCCAGGTCTGACAAGAAAGTTGTGATTACTACTAAGGACCAGGAGTACAAATTCAAATGTTACAGGTGTGGGAATCCTGATCATTTAGCAAATGATAGGAAATGTCCTGCCCTTAAAGTGAAATACAATAAGTGTAAAAAAATTGGACACTATTCCACCTCTTGGAGAGTTAAAAAAGTTGGTTCTAAAGTTAACATGGTATGTAAGGATGTAGAAAGTCCTAGTGCTTCTGATTCTGACCTGGATTGTGGGCAAATCATCTCTCATGTTACCGATGATAAAAAGAGAGGCCCCATTGATGAGGTAATGGTAGAAAATTGTAAAACAAATGTTCTGTTTGACTCGGGTGCTAAAATAACCATCGTGTCCATCTTGTGAAGGCTGACATTAATCCTTATTCATATGGTGGGGAACCTATTAAACTAATAGGGTACTTTCATGGTTTGATTGAATACAAGGGAAGATACACCTCTGGAAAGGTTTATGTCTCGTATAAAGGTGATAGCTTATTGAGCTGGCTAACCAGAAAGACCTAGGCGTAATTTTGGATCCAAACAATGATCCGCCTATTATTTTGAAAGAAAATTTTGACATAAATAGTATCAAGTTACAGACCTGTGATAAAGGATACACAGAAGAACTTAAGAATTCCTTCCCTAAGGTTTGTAAAAATGAGCTAGGATGTCTTAATGATTATGTTCACAAGATAAAGCTTAAATCGGGGGCGGTTCCCTTTGCCAGCAAGGTACGAGGGGTCCCTTTAGCAGTTAGAGAAGAGATGAGAGAACAGTTAGAAAAACTTAAGTTAGAAGGTATAATAGAGGAGGTGGAAGGGACAGAGTGGTTGGCTCCGGTGGTGGCCGCCCGCAAATCTGACGGAAGTCTCCGTCTGTGCATTGACCTCAGAGAACTTAACAAACAGGTGGTGATTGATAAATATCCCCTTCCCAAAATCTCAGACATGTTAATGCTTCTTAAGGGAGCTAGTGTTTTTTCAACGGTTGATCTTAAATCGGCCTATCACCAGATCAAATTGGATGAAGAGTCCAAAGATTATACCGCGTTCATCACACCTTTTGGCACTTTTAGATTTAAACGCTTACCATTTGGTTTGGTTTCGGCGGCCTTGGTGTTTCAGAGAGCTCTTGAACGAGTTTTGAAGGGTCAGAAAGGCGTAAAAATCTACCAAGATGATGTTTTGAATTTTGGGAGAGACGCATGTGAGCATGATTTAAGAGTAAAGGAAGTATTGGAGAAGTTTAGTTCCCATAACCTCACGGTGAGGATTGACAAGTGCAAATTTAGGCAATCCTCGATTGATTACTTGGGGCATACAATATCTGGAAGAGGTATTGAACCTAAAAGTGAGTTGATTCAATCTATAGAAAAGCTGGCTTCGCCGAAAAACAGAGAAGAGCTCATGAAGTTTCTAGGAATGGCTGAATATTACAGTAAATTTGTAAAAGGCTTTGCTGAGAAGTGTGTTAACATGCGCACACTACTTTGCAAAGGTGTCGAGTTCAGTTGGAACAAGGAATGTGAGATGGAATTTGCCAGAAGAAAAGAGTACCTTAGGGAGACTCCTAGGTTGAGGAGTTTTGACCCTACGGCAAAGTCGGTGTTAGTCACCGATGCAAGTAACAATGGCTTGGGTGCGGTTTTGCAGCAAGAAGGTGAAGGGAAAACAAATATCATTTTATTTCTATCACGGAGTCTAAGAGGAGCTGAAACCAGGTATTCGGTGATAGAAAGAGAGGCTTTAGCTGTCCATTGGGCTATAAAAAAATTGAAGAATTTATTGTGGAGTACCAAATTTGTGGTCAGAACGGACCACAAACCTTTAGTTGAAGTTTCCAATAAGAAAGGAACGGATGCCATCTCGAGCAGGATCTCAAGATGGGTGGTTGATTTACAAGGTTATGATTTGCAAGTTGAGTATTTACCTGGCGTACGTAATCACACAGCAGATACTTTATCCAGACTGGTAACTCTTGATGAAAATTATTCTAAGCGAGAGGAAGAGGAGGAACTTGATTGGGTGTGCGTTATTGATTGTGATGGAATAAAACAAGAGAGGTGGAGAGAAGAGTGTAGAACTGATGAGGAACTTGTAGAATTATCCTCCTTTCTTGTTAATGGATGGGTTAAGAATAGAAAAGGTGTGTCAGAAAAATACTGGAATGTGAAGGACGAATTATCTGTTTCTGATGGGCTGCTTTTTCGTGGTACAAGACTCATTCCTCCTAAATGCATCCGTGAGGAATTGTTCACTTTAGCTCATCAAGGACATCAGGGTATTTTTAAAACCAAGGAAAGCATCAGACTCAATTATTGGTGGGCCGGGATGGATTTGGACATTGAGAGATTAGTGAGGGAGTGCATCCCGTGTGCATTAATTGAAAAATGTTTTAAACCAAGAGTACAACCAATGGTTATTAGGAACAGACCCGATGCACTCTGGGAGGAATTAGCCCTTGATATTTTGGGTCCGGTTAAAAGCAAAGAAGGTGATTTATATGTGTTTGTGCTGATAGATCTGTACTCAAGGTGACCTGAAATTAAAATCACAAGGTCCATTGATCCCAAACATGTTATTTCTTTCCTTATGGATGTGTTCTCTAGAGAGGGGTTTCCTGGGTATCTACTCACAGATAATGGGGTACAATTTGTTTCTAAGGAAATGGGAGAGTTTTTAGAGAAATGCTCTATTAAGCACAAGCGTTGCTCTCTATACCACCCGGAAAGTAATGGTACGGTGGAGAGATTTGTTAGAGTCCTCAAGGAGTTCATTTCTCTGTCCAAACAAACTAACATAAATTGGAAGGAAGGAATTACTAAAACGGTAGAAATGTATAGGATTACCCCTCATTCCACTACTGGGTGTACACCATTTCTTCTTCTTAAAAACAGACAACCCAATACCTTCATCGCACCTTATTGGGTCAATCAAAAGGTCATCAAGAACGAAGAAGATTTGTCTTTTGGGTCATGGAGGGAAAGAGAAGCTAAAAAGATTATGGATAGAAAACTGAGTTTTGATAATAAGAAAGCTGTCAAGAAAACTATTGTAAAGGTAGGTGATTTAGTGATGATCAGAGCACCACCTGGGCAGAAGTCTTCTAAACTATTTAAAATGATACATAATGTCAAAAAGGTATTTTCTAATGCAATCAAAACTGAGGATTCTAGGATCTGGAATCTCAACAGAGTGGTTCTTATCAATAATTCTGTAGAAAAAGGGAATTTAGATAAGACAGTGTTAAACTCAGAGGGCCCGATTCACAGAGCTAACTTAAGACAAAATCCTAAAGTTACTACCATTTTGGTATTCACAGAAGGCACTTACTCATTTTGGTATTCACAAAAGGCACTTACTCATTTCGGTATTCACAAAAGTTAGGAGTCCTAACTTTAGGACTCCTAAATGCCTTCTGTGTATACCGAAAGTCTTAAACATAGGATTTTTCTCCGTTTAGGAGTAGTAAAGTTAGGACTCCTAACTTTAGGACTCCTAAACAGAGAAAAATACTAACTTTAAGACTTTCGGTATTCACAGAAGGCATTTAGGAGTCCTAAAGTTAGGAGTTCTAACTTTACTACTCCTAAACTGAGAAAAATCCAAACTTTAAGACTGTCGGTATTCTCAGAAGGCATTTAGGAGTCCTAAAGTTAGGAGTCCTAACTGTACTACTCCTAAACTGAGAAAAATCCTAACTTTAAGACTTTCGGTATTCACAGAAGGCATTTAGGAGTCCTAAAGTTAGGACTCCTAACTTCTGTGAATACCGAAATGAGTAAGTGCCTTCTGTGAATACCAAAATGAGTAAGTGCCTTCTGTGAATACCAAAATGGTTGTAAGTTTAGGATTTTGTCTTAAGTTAGTTCTGTGAATCGGGCCCAGATAATACGGGTCAAGCAAGTTATCTGAGAGAGAAAAGTAAAAGGTTCATGAAGTCTCCTGAGAAATTTAAAGACTTTGTCAGAATGTAATCTCCATCGTTTTTATGATCAAAACACATTAGAATGTTATTTCTATTGTTTTTCTGGCTTTAATTATTATTATTATTTTTTTCATACGGGGTGGTTTTAGTTTGTAAAGGAGGAGGATGTGTAGTAATGTGCATATTATTTATATATTTATACATATGTTGTACAAAGGTGTTGTGCCACTTTAAGATCCATGTACAGGACAAGTGTTAACCATCAAAGTAGCTCCATGGTGATGGAATGCTGAGGTCTGGATCTGAGTCAGTTGCATCTGGCTGATAGGTCTTGATGGATGGGATATTTCTTACTCTGTAATAAACTAGGATCTTCTCACAACCTCCTGCTTGGAACTTCTTATTTGGATGAATTTTACACCAGCCTATTCGCCAGAACTTTTGCCAGCACTTTTGCCTCCACATTAATCAGTGAAATTGGCCGATAGGAGCCGCATCTATCTGCTGGTTTTCCCTGTTTGTGGATAACCACAATGGTGGCCAGCCTCTGGTCTAGTGGTAGCTTCCCCATCTTCAGACTTTCTTCATACATAGCTTTTAAATGTGGCACAGTCAGAGAGGTGGTAGCTTTCAAGAACTCCACTGGTATGCCATTAGGCCCCATAGCCTTCCCGGATTTAATCTGCCCTACGGCCTTGCTAATTTCTTCGATCGAGAGGTCTGCCTCCAAGGACTTCCTTTCTACATCCGTGAGGCTCGGTATAGTTCTGTCACGGAGGAGCTGACGGGACTCTTCAGCGGTGTAATGGGACGAGGGGGAGTAGATCCTCTCCAAAAGAGCAGCGAATTCCTCAGCTATGTCATTCGGATGCTTCACTGTTTCACCCCCCTGAGTCATCAGTGCATGTACCCATCTAGAACCCTGCTCTTGCGTCTCCAGCCACACCAATGTCCTACCAGCTCTATCACCTAGTTCATAAAGTCTATGTTGGGTGGCACGGTTCTTAGCCATCATGTGTTCTCTGGTTTTGATCCTGTATTCATCTTGCTTCATTAAGAGCCTATGGCTCGTCTCCAGTGAGGGATTTTGTTAGTGCTCTCGTTCCAATTCAAGGAGGTCCGACTCAACCTGGGTCAGGAGCTCACGTTTTTTAGCTAGGTAGCCCGTTTTCAATGGCAAAGCTTGCCCCTTCAAAACCACTTTGTAAGCTTCCGAGATTGTTTGTGCAGAATCGACGAGCCTACATTTTCGGTGAAATAATTCGTTGATTGCTTACGTAGCTTCTCCCTAATATCTGGTATATGTAAGAGCCACGGGTTAAGAACGATAGTAGTGCGTGCCTGTCTTTCCCAAAGTGTATATTCCACCCAGACAGGGGAGTGGTCTGATATACCTCTGGGTAAGACTTTATACTGGGCAAAATTACCAACCGAGGACATATGTGTAAGTAAGTAATCGATGCGTGATAGACTCTGGTGGACATTAGAAAAATATGTGAATTGTCTGCCAGTGGGTTGAAGCTCTCGACCCACATCTGTCAGCCCCATTGCCTCATGAGAGGACTTTTGATGATTTTTTATCAGTCTTCTCTCCTTGGGTCTTTTCTGTCTTTCACTTCTCCAATCTTGTAGCCTTTTTCAGGTCTCGCCTAGCGTTGCAGCGCATGTACTCTCGCTTTGCGAGGCATGCAGTATATACTATAGCGGGGAAGCTTTGTGGAAGCTCAGCCCACTCTCCGCCCATGTTTGTGATTGGCTTAGATTCTAAATGCTGCCTTCTAATTGGTTTTAGGCTTGTTAGTCCCTCCTCCTGATGGCCATGTTGTGATTTGTATCCTTCCCTGGCTATTGGCCCCTTTACTACAACACTATTTTCTTCCCTGTGTTCCCCCCGCCCCCTCCCGCAGTACGTGACTTCTCGCACCCCCCTCACCCACCGCCCCACTCCCGTTCATGCCCTCTTAGGCACACGCCCTCCCATTTCCAATGCAATAGGTCTCACGTAAATACGAGTCCTATTGCATTGCAAATGCTTGTTTGTCGTGGGATTGGCTGGGTGATCGCACTCTTTTTTTGTCTCGCGGGATGTTTTCTAGGCTGTCCATGAGGTCAGAAAATGCGCTCAATCGCAGTGTGCATGAAAATATAAGCTGCAGCGCAGTGCTCCTGAAGTAACGGAAGCAGCAAACGTAAACATCATTTCGTTGGTTCAGTGAATGAAAGCCAGTGCTTTCTATTTTTCAAAGCATTTGTTAATAATTAAGTATTGTGTGCCGTTGTTATTATGTTACAGCTAACACAGCCCTTCTATTCCGACAGTTGTTTATGGCATCAAAACAGCTTGCAGAATCTCCGAGCAGCTCACAGCAGGCTTTGCACTGAGCATCCTTGTTTTTTAACGAAGTACTGTCTTGTGTCCCAGCTGCGTGCGAAGGTATGGCTTCTGGAAACGCTTTAAAGATTGCTCTTAGGCACATCTGAAAAGCTATTGTAAAACAAAGATGCACCAGAAACAAGGGCAAGAAGAAAGAGGGGGCAGTGGTGACGCTTAGAAGAGATGCACATGTGAAAAATGCGGTATGCAGGCACGATGTAACTGGGCGATCTGACTAGCCAGACTGCCGTGCCCCAAAAGCACTTATAAACATTCCCTCAATGCGGGCTGGTGCCTGCATCCCCATCGGGGCTGCGAGGCAGTGAAGTGAATGAAAAACACAGTGCGTCACCAATGGTGGCACAACAAGAACCTTGTTGGTCAACCAGCGAAGCATTTGATCTTCCCAGCATTTATACCTCGTGGCAGGCCGCACAAAGAGCGTACACCTGAGAATTCATCTGCACCAGTCACCGGAGAGCACCAGTTGGGCCTCATAAACCTAGTGTTCTGACGCCAGTTTTGGAAAATGCCCACACTATAGAAAAACCTGAAAATTAACACAACTATTTCAAAAGTATAGCGACAGTAAGAAGAAATAATTCCCAATGGACCGAAAATGCGTTAATTCCAGGCGCCATAAATGACGCGAGGTGAGCGCCAGGAGAGAGGGAGTCCAGCTGGGGTCCCCACGAGTGGAGCGAGGGTGAGTCTGCCAGAACGCGGGACTGAGGGGCTGTCCTCTTAAGACGACACGGGCAGCCGCATTTCTTCAGTTTAACGTAGGTGTGTCCAATTTAGGTACAGGAAAGCTGCAGCCTATCCAAATACCTACATGAGATAAAAGTACTTAGAATATACTTAGAATGTAATGGATATAATCTACGACATAATGGTTATCAAAAATACCTGGAATGGCCCTGCTCCCCTGGACCTCCTCTGAAAATCCCTATATTAAGCAGTGCCAGAGAGGATCTGCCTGACCTGAGCATGGTAGAATTGTCAATCCTGAAAATGCCTCTGAAAAACTGGGGATTTCAATTCTCCTAACTTGAGTAATACACCTGGGTCCTATTTTGTTACATACCGACATTACAAAACAGTGTATAGCAATATTGAAAATCAGTCGATGAGGAAGTGGGAAACCACAGTAGGAATAAATAAATGCAGAACTTTAATTAAGGATCAAGGCTCCCAAGGCTCAAAGACAGCTGCTGTAGATTGTGGTTCACCATTGTTAGAGAGAGAGAGAGAGAGAGAGAGAGAGAGAGAGAGAATGAACCTGCAGCCATGCCAGGCCAATCTGACATCACAAAAGAGAAGAGAGAGCCTGCCCTGGTTCTTGAAGCTGAAACAGTACTAGTGTGTGATCTTGTGAACAGCGTTGTCTGATCTGACAGCAGCAGACATGCCACATGGTGAGTGACAGAGATGGACTGGTTGACCTTTTGTCCACGTGGCTTGACACTTGTCTGCAGTTATTAGAACGAGGAGTATGTTGTCTTCATAATGTGATTTTGTGTTGAACACACACCCAAATTCAATGACAATCCCACTTACACACACTGACACACACTCATACTCTCACCCAAACACTCACAGTCTCTCATACTCTATTTTCCGCTTCTTCACACAGGCACTCACACACACTCATGCAAACACCCTTTCTCTCACACCCACACATACACATACTTGCTAGTCACTTACACCAAAGTATCACGACAATAGCGCTCACTTCCATCCGCATTTGGCAGCTTCCTCTTGCAACCCTTGAGAAACACCCGCTCCCACTTCCACGTCACTGTGGGCGAGAGACTCTTCTCCACATATCACCATAGCTGGCTCATGGGCCGGGTGCAGGTGCCGTGGGCTCAAGATCTGGAGGCTATTGTCCACTGGCGAGAAGCCTGGACAGGAGGTAAGGTATGGGTCATGTATGCCTACGGGGGGTGTTTGCAGCCCTAGCACTGGGGACTGGTCCCCAGCTGCAACTGGTTTGCAGGAATGGACAGAGTTCTGAACGCAGAGCCCTCTGTTCCACCCCTGACATGCACACAGCCCTGATGGCGCACAGCTCTGGTTGGACATGGACAGCTGCCCTCTGACCAGAGCAGTCACTTCGACAACATTAGGGCGGAGCTAGAGCTCTGGCAACCTAGGCCCTGCTCCCTGGAATAGAGAGTGGCAGGGCCTGTCTCTTAACAGTGATGGAGTCTAGCCCATTTCCCATCCCCTGCACAAACCCTTTAGGAAAATAAGCGACTGGCACTCCCATGGCTCACAGGCCTTCACCTTTGAGCCTCACAGACAAAAGTATCAGCGAGACTGCAGGTAGTCAAAAAGGCCTGCCACTGCCCGCAGGTAGGTTGATGTTAAGAATTTTTAAGGCGCAAATGGCTGTTCCTAACTGAGCGTCCCTGCGCTAGGATTGCCCTATTGAAGTGCCTCTATTTAACTTTCTTGATAGAAAACGACCAGCAGAGGTCAGTAAAATACCAGAATCACTTTAGCAATCTCTAGATTCCAGTCCATAGAAATTGTCTTCCACGAGCACCCGTAGACAATAATATTTTTTTTAAATCTTGTATTTTCAGTGATATGACCACCGAAGGCCCTGATTTTATATTAAAAACAGAGCTTTGGACTATACCATTTCCCGCTGAAAGGCAATATTTCGCTCCATGTGTTCCCTTACCTAGCGTGTCACGCAGTTTGGTGCGTACTTTCCCACCATGTTAAAGAACAGTAGATGTTTCAGCACCCAGGCTTATGTGCTGCATAGCTAAATACATATAAGGTCCCAAAAGCGAGACCGATTGCATTGCAAATGCTTGTTTCCTATCGTAAGTGTTTCTTTCATTTCTAACCTTCTCTCTGTTTCTTTTCCTGAAGGTCCCCATCAACTATCGTGGTGCTGATGTGGACATCATAACGGCTAGGGCGGTCGACCTCAAATCTGGGGAACTGGGTTTGAGTCTTGGCAATGACGCTGAACAACCTGTGATTCTGGGCAAAACACTTAGTCTCCCCGTGCCTAATAAAAATGTATGTGTCCTCATGTAATGCAACTAGTGCTATGAAAAGCGCTCTGATACTCGATTCGGGTCAAGTTTGCGCTATATAAAACTCTGTAAAAAAAATATATATATGAGCCAATCCTTTCCCCAGGTACGTGTTGTTGTTCACAGTGCTGGGTGGAGGTTTCTGTGGTGTTTCAGACATAACAGTTTAGCTTATATCTGAACACAGAATGTTCAGATGATCGAATATAGAGTTTTTATAATACTGGTGGGGGCAGTTGGTGTGTGGACTAATGTGGTCACGACATGTCCGATAGCTCCTAAGTATTAAACCTACCTTCTTCTTCAAGCATGGCGTTTCTCTACATTTTCTTCACCACACCTTTGTTGGAGGCGAGCAGAACATATCAGGAACTCTTCAGGCGGTCAAGATACGAGAGAACACATTCTGTAGAAACCGTAAGTCATGAAACGTTTACATTTTTATATCCCTACTTTTCGTGACTTTAAATTCAGTGTGGAGGGGGCTCGCATCTATTTGGGGTCGGGCTGCAGAGTTAATGGTGCCACCGTGACCGCAAATTTGTGCCCATCCAGACAGTGTGTAGCAGTGACATCAGAGTGTGCTCGTTTCAGAGGCTGGTGCGCGTTGCTCAGTTCACTTTGTGCATTCAAACAAATAGTGGCATTTGGTGACCCATAAAAATGGTGAGTCGACATAAATACAATTAAAAAACATACAAATAAACATTTAAAACGGGGAAAAAAAAGTTTCACTTACCTTTACCTGCAGCACGCTGGCTCAAGACTCTTCTGAGCGCAGGGTTTCACAGCTCCCACAGGTCCTTATCCAATCCAGACACTGCTCTCGTGCTGCATGAATGAAGCATCTCTATTGGCTGGAGCAGGCTGCCTCAGCGCTCCGAAGAGCACTGGACGCCTGTGCCTGCTTTCCAACCCAGCTGTCGAAGACGGAGGAGGGCGCTCCTTGGCTCCCAGGGAGGAACCGCCCTCTGCATTCAAATGACGATTTCTCGCGCCCATTATAGTTACTGAGTAGCAGTTTGGTAGTCTGGTCTATGTTGTCGCTAGGAAAGGCATTTTCGTAATGCAGCCACAATAGCTGTTGATAATAGACAAAATCTCGATTAATTTCTAAGGGATTTTATATGAAAAACGGTGGTCATTCAAGTGCTCATTTCTGAGCTTGAGGAAGCTCGAGCCGATTCATACTTTAAGCATAATTAATGTTTTGCCAAGTAAAGCGTTTTTCCTTCTGTTACATCACCTGCTTTTCTTGTTTATCAAAATCTGAATTTTATCAGATTCTAGTGGACGCACGTCCTCAGAACAGAGTCAATTAGAGAACACTCTCCTATTTTGGATAACAGCGCCATCTACTGGTCATTCTTTACTGTCATCAACACACTTGTTTGCAGTTCAGTGTTAAAATAAATTTGCAGCTGGCCATGATTCACAGTGATTAGCACATTTTAATATCTTATATGTGATTATTATTTTTACAACTGGTCACAAGTCTCATTGGGCATCAGCTTTACATTTACCTTACTTCCCCAGTGATTCACTCTCTTGTGGAGCATTGAGTGTAGCATCTGTTACTTTTTCAGCACCATTGATTAAAAAAATAAACACCTTGGGCTCATTGTGTGTCGCACATTACGCATTCAGCATCCGTAATCAACTGCAATTGTGGTACAAAGATTCTACGGTGATACACTCATCTTGTGTTTTCATGTAATGGTGTGTCACTGATTAAGTAGTTGCATTTACCATTTATTTATTTATTGTAAAAAAAATATCCTATTCTAGCATGCAGTCTGTTGATCCACCTCCACCTTTTCTTGTTAGGCCAGGTGAACCACCGGTAACTTGGAGGAACTGGTTTGATGCATACCTGACTTATTTGGGGGCAATTGGTGCTGCAAGGTTCCACGCAGAAAGAAAAAAATATTTACTACTGCACTCCCTTGGGTTTGAGGGACATGCAATACTTAAACATCCCCCACAAATTGAAGTTACAGAGGAAGAACAAGGAGATGAGTTCATTGAAGCTGTAAAGAAATTAGAAAAAAGATTCGCTGTTCAACCTAGTACTGTTGTACTGTGTCACAAATTTCTGATGAGGAAGCCACTCAGTGGCAAAAGTGTAGATATATACGTGTCTGCACTTCGGAGGTTGGTTGCTGATTGTAATCTTGAGAATTTTACTGATCAGCTTGTCAAGTGAGTGAGTAGAATTATTAAATATATTTTGCAGGGGCAACGAGTGTGAAAGTTTTTTGAGGCTCCCAAATTAATATTTCATCAAGAAATCAACGTCTAGAAATTGAAGTTTTAAAAAAAAAAAAGGTACTAGTATTTTTTATATAATCCTCATCTGGTTGGGCATTCAATTATAGAGAGGACTGAAATGAGTAATATATGCCATTTACTATTGTAGATGCTATGAGAATCATCATTGAACCTCAACCATTAGCCTAAGCAACTTGAAACCCTAAACTTGAGTGCAGTCGGCACCGGTGAGTGTGTTATACAAGGTACCTTTCAGAACTAAGGTAGAATATGAGTGCATGGGCGTTTGGAATGATTTGTGGTTTACATTAGATTGGCCTTGGAGGGTTGATGCACTTATAAATGGTACAACATAAATGGTACAATACATGTGTAAGTGGTATAGACAGCCTATAATGCAATTGCATAATAATGAATTAATTTTAGGCTTTTAAGCAATATTGATAAGAGTGTATAATTGATGTAGTATTTTAGAATTTATTGATTTTCATGATGTATTTTAGAGTTTGATTGATTTCTATGTAGTGATATGTTCATTGTGTTTTCATTCATAGGTCTGATATTAAACAGATCTCAGATTATGATTTTTAACATAGAAGGAGAAAAGATGCTAATGTCCTGAAGAAGGTGGTCTTATCACGAATGTACCACCGAAACGCGTCAACGCTTGTTAATGAAGTTGTGTTAAATTGGGCAAGAGTCAGCATCAAGCTATAGACAGGAAATTTATATTCATGCTCTATGCTGTCTACATGTTCAGCCTAATTACCATATGAAAGACATAGTATATTGTCTTTGCAGATTCTCCTTTTTGAATTGTAACATTTTTAAAATTGTTTTTAATTATTTTTTTTTATGGTTTTTGCAATTGGTGTATAATATGTATTTGTAAAAAATTCTTTATATTGAATAAAACAGAAGAATATATATGTTTTACTAAAACAAATAGTTGATTTATAAGTGCCTCAATCGTTAGCTATTAGAGTATGTGTGGAAGAGAAGTGTGACAGAAGTGTGAGTGGTTGAATTTGTATCCCATCCAAAGGGAACCTTCCTTTTTTAACTTGACAGCTTGTCAAAGAACAGAAACTTCTATACCTCTGTGATCCTACTATGGATGAAACACTGCAAATTGCTGAAAGTATAGAAAAAAAAACAGTTATCTGTCATAGAACTTGATGAGAGGAAAAATGAAGTGATAGGAAATATTCACATGAAAAGTAAAGTGCCAACGAATGAGACTTCAGCTCATAACAACAATTCAAGTTCCGAATTTGTTAAAGTTTTCTTTACACAGTCAAATATGTGTTTTAGGTGTGGGAACGTTCCACATTTCAAGTCTGGTAAACAATGTTGTGTGTAGGAAAAGTAGCAAGGTAAGACCACTTTGCAAAAGTATGTCAGAGTCAAAACAATGTGGCTTCCAGAGGGAACAATATAGTAGCTCACCTAGGTGATGTCTAGTGTGATATGCAGTTAGACAAATTGCATGAAAAATTACTGGACAAAGTGCTGGTTGTGGGAGATGATGTATGCACTGGTGATACAGCTGAGTAGGATGTATGATGTAACAACGCGTACCATTACAACGCGGTATGTTACATCGTGGTTTTAACAATGCAAGTCGTTACATCGACTTGCGTTGGAGGGCGCTGGACATAGGAATAGTGTGAATTACTATTCCAACTCCAGTCTACGTACAGTAGGGAAGGTGTTGGAAAGTAATTCACACTATTCCTTATCCTACAGCGCCCTCCAGTGCAAGTCGGTGTAACGACTTGCGTTGTTAAAACCACGATGTAACCATACCGCGTTGTAATGGTTGCGTGGTAAAGGATGTTTCCCAGCTGAGTATGTTGATCCATATGTTGATGTGTTGGTGGGTGACAGGTTAGCTGTTCATCAATTCAGGAGCCAGAATAATGATAATAACCCAGGAAATGTTCAATGAATTGTGGCCTGGTACAAGTCTTGAGCCTCCAGACTGTGCACTGGTCTCTTACAAAGAGAGGCGTATTGAGTTATCCGGATATTTTGAAGATAATCTGGTGTTCAAGAACAGAAAGATTGTAGGAAAAGTCTGTGGCAGTCAAGGAATTGTGTTTCTTAGGATGATTCCGCCAAGGTCTTTTCAAAATGGTGTTGCGGCCCGGTACCAAAGAAGAGGTGCCCATTGTTGGGGAAAGCAGTGCCCCAAACATCACATCCAGGTTCCCTGAAGTATGTTCTTATACAGTGGGAACGACAAAGGGTTTCAAACACAAGATCAAAGTTAAGGATGGGTCAATGACAATTAAACAAAAAATGCAGAATGTTCTATTTTCTATAAGGGAAGACTTAGAAAAAGAGCTTTTAAAGTTGTGTGATTGCAGAATAATTGAGCCAGTTGAGTCATCGCAGTGGTTATCGCCCCTTGTTGTGGTCAGGAAGAAAAATGGGGAATTTAGAGCCTGCATGGATTTGATTAGTCTCTTACAGAGAAGTTATACTTAGGAAATAAAATTGAATGAATGAATTAGTTAATTTTGTAAAGCGTGCAATATCCGAAGGTGTCTTAGCGCTGAAAATTAAAATAACCTTCGAAATTCACTAACGAAACTGAAGGTTGGAGGGACGTTATAGTTAGGAAATATCATTCAAAAACCTTAGAAATTCACTGAAAAAAAACAATGGTTACAGGGATCTTATAGTTAGGTGATACCATTTTTTAAACTTAGAAATTCACTGGAAAAAACAAAGCTTACAAGGACGTAATAATTAAGCTCAGATTTCACTCATACAAAACCATTTAAATTCAGCAGTTATAGTTACCTGAGCTAACTATAACTTATGCCCCCACGATGCACTGCTTAGGACCTCACATATTACATCACTCATGACATGGTCAGTGACATCACTGATGACATCACTGATGACTTCATCCACAGAACCACTTACACACCCATACAACCTCTCCTAAACCCACTCACATACCCATGCAACCACTCGCACACCCACTTACTCATCCACAGAGCCACTCACTCACACACGCAGTCACTCATCTATACACCATCCTTTGTTTTTTTTATGTGAATATATGTATATTTTATCCAGTGGCAGTTGCCACTGGGTAGTCATAGTTACATCAGCGTTTTTCTAATAACGTTAGCGCAGTTTGCCAAATCTTTACAGAACTTTTGCAGAAAAGTGCTAGTTTTTGGCTAGTTTGTGCATGGAAAGTTTCAGTGTGATCTGTCAAGTGGGGGCCGAGAAAAAGTGGGATCTCAAAACGCAAAATCCCCATGCATTTTCCATAGACTTTTGTAGGCAGCACTATCACAAAAACTGCTGAACAGAATGACATCAAATTTGTCAGGAAGTTAGAACTCCGTCCAGAAAGTGTGCCTTTTTAAAAATTTGGAGTAAATCTGTTTAGTAGCATTTAAGATATTATATGGCAAAAATATTTCGATGGTTGGGTTCAAGGGACTTTTGCAAGAAATCCTGGAACCCAATAGAAAATAATATAGAGCCTTCTGATTGGCCGAGGGGGCTCTTTTACCATTGTCCATCTCAAGGCTCTGATTGGCTGCCTGCAACATAAGCAAAAATGTTGCAGGTCACCATTACACCCAGCCCCCTTAGGCACTGTAGGGGGAGGGTCCCGACGGACCCCCCCTTTGCCCCCAGGCCAAAATATATATTTTATTAAATGCCCATAGGTGTCTTCATCATCAACAAAATCGACCACTGGGGTCTTAGCATTTATATTTTGGGGAGGGAGTGTGAGTGGGGCTCCCTCTCCCGAGCCACACAGAGTCCTGGGGACCCGTTCCCGATGAGCAAACATCATTAAAGCTGCAATTCCGCCCCCTGGGACTCCCGTGGAATCAGGACTTTTTCTTAAAAAATATGGGGCAGATTTACTACTTCTGGTGCATCTCTGCTAATCAGCAGGGATGCGCCAGAAGAGTTGCGACGCATCTGCCCACCCGTGCGCCACCACTGATGCACCGCACTTACAATGAGGCGCACCGTGGCGCACGGATGGGCAGATGCGTGTCGCATCCCCCCGCGGAAAGGCGGCGCATTGCTGGAGTTGCGTCGGTAGCGTGATGCAGCTCCAGCAAGGCTCGGGGTGCCCCTATCCCTAATATGCTGCGTCAATCCTTACGCCTGCTTCAAGCAGGCGCAGGGTTTTGACGCAGCATGGCCGTAAAAGTGACTGAGTGAAATCTTGTAGATTTCACTCAGCCACTTTTCGGAGGTGTTCCTGCGCCGGAACGCCCCACCCCTGTGCAGGAACGCCCAGATGTGGCGCAGGGCTTTACAACGTGACGCATCTCCCTAGATGCTTCACGTTGTAAATAGCCCGCGGCATGGTGCTGGCTTTGCGCCGCCGCTGCGTCACAAAAGTGACGCAACGGCGGCGCAAATCTGGCGTAAGGGGCTTGTAAATTTGCCCCTATGTATTTATTAAATATGGGGAGGGAGGCGCGAGTGGGCCTCCCTCCCTGAGCCAATGAGGGGATCCGAGGATCCATCCCCAGGGCTAAATGTTAATATAAGGGGAATGGGGCATGTCACCAACCTCCCTGAGCTATAAACGAGTCCCAAGGACCCCATCCCTGATGCCAAATTGGTAGAAAAGCAGGAAGATCATGCAGCCCCATTCCCTAGGCATCCTTTGGACCTCGGGGACCAATCCCTGGGGCCAAAATACTGATGGGAGGGGGTCCATGTGCCCCTGTGCCTATAGTGGGGAGTCCACTCCCAGCACACTGTGGGTTCCTGCCCAGAAAAGTACAGGCATACCCTGTACACACTCTCCCAGGCAGGGATCTCCACTTTGCTCCAGCCCGGTGGGAGCAGTTTTAAAAAATGTGCTCCCACTGCGCAGGATCAAAGACAAAATGGCATTTCCCACCAGCACTCTGTATGGTGCTGGCTGGGAGCCTGCCTGGTGCAGCTGGGCCCTGGGTCCCCCCCCCCGGCACAAGGCACCCACTAGAAGTCCTGGGGGAATGAGTCTCTCGGGTCCTTGGTGGCTTGGAGAGAAGAACCCTGCTCTCCCCCCACTTATTTGTACATAAAGGCCCCTGGGAAATTGAGTCCCTGAGCCTTTGGTGGTGAGGGAGTTGTGTTCCCCTCCCTCCTTAGTTTAAAAAATTGGCACGAGGGGATGGGGACCTTGGGGCCTGGGAAGACACTGAGACAGGGGCTGCACACTACTCTCCACTTTACTGTCGTATAGTTTCCACTAATATGTAGGAACTGCGCATCTGTAAACGACATAAACTTTGGTTTGGTGCCAGACTGATCCAGTGCATCCCCGCAGGATACGTTGCTCCATAGACCAGATAGCTCACATTGCCACCATAAGCCCCCCTAAACTTGGACAGGGAGCGAACCGTTCTGGCAACTACTGAATATGACAACACTATTCCCTTAGGAAGCATGGTGACAGAACTAGAACCTTTCGCTCATACACTTGTGCTCTCTCTTGCTCAGAGAAAGATACAAAGAATACACAAAGGGACATTTTCAATGTTTATTGAACCAATGTGATTCTTGTATAGAATATATGTGCTGTAATGATCAATTGACAGAAGCAGATGAAATTTATAAGAAGTATCAAGAAAGTGAACAATACAAAAAGTTCCACCATCGTGCTGAAACACCGTATAAAAGAAAGCATATGAAGTAATGTAACAGCCTGGCGTATTCTTACAATCCAGACCCTAATCTCCGTATCTAGGGTGTACGTGTATGCTCAGCCAAGAATCCCCTTACTTGATGATCCAAACCCATTACTTGGTGTGTAAGAATGTAGGACGCCATCTTGGTCACGAGCTGGACACCCCTAATGGAGATGTTAGTCAGCTGCTGGGCAAAAGCGTCAGCCTGTAGAGACCTCTCGATGTCAGCAGAAGTGCCTCTTCTGACTATACCCGGAAACAGATGTTTATTTATAGAAAAAGGCATCCTTGCCTTTGGCTGAGATTGTGATCAGGCTTTCTATTGTTTGTGTGCTGCAGATAGCTGTGTCACCATATGGACACAAATAACAAACACATTTGCACAACATATGTATAGGCCTTGTACATAGTGTCAGGGCAATACTATAGTGGTCTTGCAAAGTTGACTCATGTAAGCAAGGTCGGTGTTTCCAAGAAACTAACCTAAAGTATCATGAATGCAAATGTGTGCCAAAATTCAATGCAACAAGTGAAGGCAACTTAAGGAAAACCCTGACTTCATGTAAAATGGTAACATTTCCTTCGAGGCCTAACATGACATACCCCTTATAAAAAACGACATATGGGTGTCCCAGGTGGGCACCATGACGCCCACAGTAAACATTAAAAAAGGGACTAATTAATAAGCGGTAGGAATCGCTCATATATTATTTACTGCTCCTTGGAAGATGCACCCCATAATGCCCTGCAAGGATTTTATTTTTTAAAATGTATTTGCGCTTGTTGGTGTCACTACAATATTGAGGGGCACCATCAAGTGTTTTCTATTTAATGTTGTTGAGAGTTGCAGGAAATCCAGAACCCCCCCCCCCCCCCTCCCCAGAAAACAGTAAGTCTCCTGGGTCAGTAAATCCATGACCCGAGGAGAACTTACCATTTTGTCTTTATAAAGCACTCATAGCTAGAGCATTCCAAATCCATAAAACACCCAAGCGGAGCCCATGTATATGTTGCAGGTGATTTAAAGATGCCCAACGGGTTTCGGGGAACACTTTCCCTTGGTCACGGGCCAAACAGATATTATACATGCAGTATATATATATGTATATATGTATATATGTGTATATGTATATATATATCTATCTATCTCTCTCTCTCTCTGTCTCTCTCTCTATATATATATATATATATATATATATATATATATATATATATATATATATATATATATATGTGCTCAACAAAGATGCCCCAGCATTGAAAGAACACTCTTCACGTACCACCAGGTAAGTGTAAGCCTTGTTGCAGCTCGCTCATCAACTGCCTTAACTTTCATCATGTCGCCGACGCGTTTCGAGGCTAGGACGCCTCTTCTTCGTGGGCTCTCAAAGAAAGCCAGCATTGAAAAGTCACTCCAATAAGCAGGTTTTAATTGACAAACACGCCCCCAGTGGGCTAGGCTTGATAAGTTTATAGTAATCACGGCATTGTGGGACTCGTAGTTCCATGGGAGTGCAATTAAGTTCCTTAGTAGGCTCGATGTCATTCCTTAATTGAAAGCTAGTTTCAACCTTAGTAGGTAGACAGGGTCAGTGCGGGCTTAAATCTGCAAAGGACGCCGTGCTTACAGAGAGGAAAGGTTCCCTCCCCACAGCCTTTCACCATGTAGGAAATGGTGCTTCTTTCCGCTGCGGGCCGCCGCATAAATTCATGTTCAACAAAGATGCCCCAGCATTGAAAGAGCCTTTCACCATGTAGGAAATGGCTCAATGTCATTCCTTAATTAATGAAACTAGCTTTTAATTAAGGAATGACATTGAGCCTGCTAAGGAACTTAATTGCACTCCCATGGAACTACGAGTCCCACAATGCCGTGATTACTATAATCTTATTTTTGTTGAACATGAATTTAAATGGCGGCCCGCCGCGGAAAGAAGCACCATTTCCTACATGGTGAAAGGCTGTGGGGCCTTCAAATGGTTACATCATGGGAGCCTGGTTTACGACAAGAAGAGCACGGAGAGCCCCATCTACAGTTATTGATTAGCAATATTTACACCAAAATGGGACTGTTTCTATCATCTTTTTATTTTCAAATATGTCTTTATTGGCATTTTTAGTATTAGAGTAATTTACACATATAGGCATATTAAAGGGATCCATCAATAAGTGTCCCTATAAATCATAGCAAGAGTAGTTGACACTATCCAAGGCATAACGAAAATGGTAGTTAGTCACCAGTCAACCAAAGTGGGTTGCAGTACAATCCACAATCGTAAGCTACCACATAAATATTCTCTGTTCTTTTTATCTATGTGTAGTCACAAGCATCCATTAAGCATACTGACATATCAATCAAAAAATAATAAAATGTTATATCCGAACTCTGAAAACTCTGTAATGGTGTGTCGTCTAGTGGCCCCGCTGCCCCGTAATAGAACAAATGGCTGTCCCCATAGGGTGGGAAATATATACATTTCTAAATACCAGATCCATGTGGGTCACCAGGGTGAGAGGTGAGGCAGGACGCACCCAGACACCCCCACTCAGAGCTCTCCAGAGCCATCATCCTCCATCTCTCCTGCAGCCTCCGCACCACCTCCTGAATGTACTTGATGCCTGGCCTCCCAGGCGCTTAACACCTCTGTCCACATATCTGTCAAAATGTGGCGACAGACCCCACGGGCATCCTCCATCTGCAGCACCCTCTAGTCCGCCCTGGCCCATGTGTCTACATTGCTTTCCCAGGCTGTCACTGAAGGGCCTGTCACTGTCTTCCATGTCAGTGCTATCTGTCTTCTCGATAGGACCAAAGCTAAATCTGCAAATCTGTAGCCCTCTTTACTTGCCTTAGGTCTGGGGAAGAGGCAGACCTCTGCTGTGCAGGGACGTGTGCGGGCCAGGGTCCTATTGATCAGGGTCAACACTGCCCCCAGAACGCCTTTAGGCGAGCACAACCCCTTGTCATGTGGGTGAACCCTACGTCATATAGACCACATCTAGGGCAGCCAAAAACGTCTCCTCCAGGCATAATATTTAGCCTGTGAGGTTTCAAGTGGAGCATATGTACATAATTCAATTGAATGATCTTAAAGTTGGTGTTTCTGGACACCCGTTTTGAGCTCCCCAATACCCGAGCCTATTCCTTATCTAGTAGATCTCTTCCTATTATTGCCCACCACTTCTCTCGCATCCGATCTAGTGGCCTTTCTGCCATGTCTAACAAAGCTTTATAGAGTCACTTCACTAAGTGTCTGGCTGCCCCTAACGTTACCAGCACCTGGAGGACCCCATATGTTGGCGGTTCCTGCCGGCTATTCCGACACAGGTCCCTGAACGTTTGTGTCATCGAGTGGTAAGTCAGGAAATGTTCGTGAGGTGGATCATTTTGTTATCGAAAGTCTTCCAAAGGGATCAATGTCCCCTGGTGAAAGCAATCCCCCACTGTGATGATCCCAGCAGTCGTCCATTCAGACAGCTGAGCCTTCAAGAATGGGGGAAGCGGGATACCATGCAGAAGCCCATTAGAGGCAAGTCCGGTGCGTAGAGGTGGAGCTCTGGCCGTGCGTCAAAAATACCTCCTCCAGCAGCACAGTGACGGCTCCAACAGCACCCCCGGTTTCGAGATAATTACTACTAGACCTATTGGTCCCAGCAGGTCAAGGTTCCTGCTCTCTAACCATTGAGCTAACCATTGAAGCTGTGCAGCTGGTAGTACAGTTCAAACTCGAGGGGCGCCCAGTCTCCCCCTCCTCTGGTGCCTTCTGCAATACCAAACAAAGAAAACTGGGAGTCAAAAATATTTCAGTGACCTTGAGAATGCCACACTAAAAGTCATAAATCAAATCCAACTGCTAACGCAAAAAATATCTCACTTGATATTTGTATGCATGAAAGGATTCCCATCACCCACTGGAAGTGGCTTGCTTCATCATTTGGGAACCCAGGGACTTCCCAGAGAACCATCCACTACCAGATGAACGTAGATACAGGTTCTATGTATGTCCCAGATTCATCTAACAGTATGTTACTTGAGTAGAAGGAACCCAACTCAAAGGTGGTACGGGGTGACGTATGCAGTGCAAGTGATGAAAAAAGTGTGTGATGATTAAAATTGGTTAACAAGGCACAAAAATTATTTATTTGGGTGCTACCTTGATACCAAATTAAAACAGTGCTGTAACAGTTTAAACAAATAACTGTGTTGAAGAACTGGTCTACATGTTTCAGCTTATGGATAGATTATATCCCAGCTTTCTTCAGGACCATAAAGAGCTACTGCAATATTATAAAGTGAATAACAGATAATTCATACAACCTGAACCTTGTGGTAGGTATAGAAGAAATTACCTGTAAAGGTTAAAACAGAAAGGACTTGAAAAGTAAAACATAAGAATGTGGCATCATAATTAGGTCACAAACCGCATAAGGATCAACTCTTCCAATTATGCAAAATACTTGTTAGTATAGTCAAACAACTGTACAACCATCAAATCAAGTGATTCAAATTTTTGTGTTGTTGTCACTTACCCGAATAATTCTGGGTATACGCCTCGCCTCACCTGGCAACTGCTCAGGTTTAGGAGGCATCGCTCTAGGAAATGGATAAAAGGTATTGTATAACCTGAACAATAACGCTATGAGTATAACAATACTTAGTACATAAAAGCGCATTTTATTAAAACCAAGGCGGGGGGAACCCACGGGAGTCTGGCTGCCGAGAAGACTACGCTTCTGTGCAATTTTGCTTTTATGTCATTTTATGCAGAATCTATGTCCCAGAGATGATTATTCAAGGACATAGGCATAGAATTCTTATTGACTTTACTCTGTTAATATACGTAATTGTAAAGGCTATCGCATCGTTATGGCTAATGTGAACAATGCCATGTATCGTGCTCATGATGCTGAAAAATCCCACCACATTGTGCTAGCTATTGTACCGTACTAGAACACATATATGGTGACTGCTGTCATTAACAGAAGTATGCCTTGAAAGCGTCCTACTAACAATGAAGTGGACTACCTTATCCCAAACAACTTGTTATAACATAATGGCTGGATGCACAATTCTATCTGCTCTGGATCGAAATAAAGTTGCAGATAGCACGATCCCACTGACGAAACCAAAGTACGCCTCATTTAAGATATGTGTCCATTCTTAACAGGGTCGAGACATGATTAGGCACAAAAGTCTTACCTATCCGTCGGTACCTCACGCGGCTGCTGAGCCAGAAGGGGAGGTAATCGACTATGGTACGGGTCCCTATTTAAGAAACGGGAACCCGTAGTATCCTGTGCGCGATCGACGTGGGAGGAACGCGCATGTTGATGACAGGATAACGTAATGACGTACAGCCTGAGTTTGCATGGAAATTGTAGTTTTTCATGCATATGGTCTTAGACGACCAATTGCATTCTTTGACAACGTACGAAAAATCGTAACGTAGTAACATCGGGAGATCAAGAATGTAATCAACAGTCCAGGCCACTCAATCCATGACAATAGTTGCGGCAGAGGGCGGGCACTTTGTAAATGAGATCCCCGAATGAATAAAGCAACCCATTGAAGGATGTAAAAAGAAATGTTTTGGATATCTACACTTAACTAGTAGTATCTAAAAACCATAATGTTTGCGTGTGATGGAGTGTGTAAATCGCAGCTCAAGAGCAAAGGAGAATATAACCTTTGTTCGAATCGCAATAAATGGTTGTAGAAGTAGTATGTTATTCTACACATAGGAAAGTGTAGTACACACTATGGCTTACCATACGCTCGTAAATGCTATGCAACCTCTTTTGATCGCAACTTGTCACAGCGATGTCCATGGTATCTGATCATTCAGTCCCTGGACATCACTCTTAAGTTTGAAAACCCATTTCTGTTCTCTTATATAGAGAAATGTTTTGATGTCAGTGATGTGCGATGGGATAAATGGTTGTTCCAGAATGAGCCATTTCAGTTCCTCAGGTTTGGGGGTCAAGGCGAGAAAATGACTAGTTAGTCTGGTGGCTTGTTTATTTCACCTAATAGTACTTTTGTGTTTACCGATACGGATTTTAATCTTGCGTGTTGTCATCCCTACGTATCTAAGTGAACAAGGACATGTTATTTGGTAGATCACTTTCTCTGAGTTGCAGTTTGTGTGTTTTCGTAAAATCCATGGTTTTCCTAACCCCAAGTCAACTGATTTGGTTGGCTGTGTCTGGGGGCATACCGAACAAGAGCCACATGGATAATGGCCCTGTATGGGTGGTAAATCCCATAATGTTAATGCTTTCATGCCCTGTTTGACTTTGGGTCTTGTGTGGATAAGGTTATCACGCAAACTAGCTCCTCGCTTGAAGGAAAACATGGGGAGTGGTATCTTTTCATTCCCAACATTGAGAATGTGCCAATGTTTGCGTACTGACTTCTGTACACTGTTGGATAGTGTACTGAAGGTGGTAACCAGGGTCATTCTTGTCAGTGGTGCCTTGGGAACCGGGGGTTCGAGAAGGGCGTCCCTGTTGTTATTGGACGCCCGTTTGTAGGCTTGTCTTACCAAATGGGTCGGGTATTGCCTGGCTTTCAGTTGTTTGGAAAGTACATCAGCGTGGAGAAAGAAACTGTCCTTGGTGGAACAGTTCCTGCAGATACGCAGGAACTGTCCCACGGGCAGATTCTGTCGGAGAGATTTAGGGTGATGACTATGAAAACTGAGAAGAGAATTCTTAGTCTGAGGTTTTTTGTACAATTCACTACCCAAAGTACCTGATGTAGGGTAAATCGTGATATCTAAAAACGGGAGTCTGGCTTTATCATATGTGACTGTCAATTTCAAAAAGTTATTTTGAGAATTTAACCAAGAATGAAACTCCAGCAGAGTGGCAACAGTGCCATGCCAGACCACCAAGATATCATCTATGTATCTCTTCCAACAAGCAATCTGCCCTCGAAAAGGATTCTGGTCAGTGAGCACACAGTTCTGTTCAAAAAGGTGAACATAGAGGTTGGCCAGACTGGGAGCAAAAATACTGCCCATTGATGTTCCGGAGACCTGGAGAAAGATGGTTTCTTCAAATTTGAAGAAATTCTCCATCATCGCCAGTCTGGCGCATTCCATGATAAAGTGTGTCGGTGTTATGGTGTCTCGGTCTCTATTGTCTAAAAGACCCCTAATAGCTTCCAATGTCTCTTCCTGAGGAATACACGTATAAAGCGATTCAACATCGAAGCTGACCTTGAATAATCATCTCTGGAACATAGATTCTGCATAAAATGACATCAAAGCAAAATTGCAAAGAAGCGTAGTCTTCTCGGCAGCCAGACTCCCGTGGGTTCCCCCCCCCTGGTTTTAATAAAATGCGCTTTATGCACTAAGTATTGTTATACTCATAGCATTATTGTTCAGGTTATACAATACCTTTTATCCATTTCCTAGAGCGGTGCCTCCTAAACCTGAGCAGTTGCCAGGTGAGGCGAGGCGTATACCCAGAATTATTCGGGTAAGTGACAACAACACAAAAATTTGAATCACTTGATTTGATGGTTGTACAGTTGTTTGACTATACTAACAAGTAGTTCGCATAATTGGAAGAGTTGATCCTTATGCGGTTTGTGACCTAATTATGATGCCACATTCTTATGTTTTACTTTTCAAGTCCTTTCTGTTTTAACCTTTACAGGTAATTTCTTCTATACCTACCACAAGGTTCAGGTTGCATGATTTATCTGTTATTCACTTTATAATATTGCAGTAGCTCTTTATGGTCCTGACGAAAGCTGGGATATAATCTATCCATAAGCTGAAACATGTAGACCAGTTCTTCAACACAGTTATTTGTTTAAACTGTTACAGCACTGTTTTAATTTGGTATCAAGGTAGCACCCAAATAAATATTTTTTGTGTCTTGTTAACCAATTTTAATCATCACACACTTTTTTCATCACTTGCGCTGCATACGTCACCCCGTACCACCTTTGAGTTGGGTTCCTTCTACTCAAGTAACATACTGTTAGATGCATCTGGGACATACATAGAACCTGTATCTACGTTCATCTGGTAGTGGATGGTTCTCTGGGAAGTCCCTGGGTTCCCAAATGATGAAGCGAGCCACTTCCAGTGGGTGATGGGAATCCTTTCATGCATACACATATCCAGTGAGATATTTTTTGCGTTAGCAGTTGGATTTGATTTATGACTTTTGGTGTGGCATTCTCAAGGTCACTGAACTATTTTTGACTCACAGTTTTCTTTGTTTGATATGTTGATTTGGGGATTATAAACTGTTTGAGTCTCTAAACTTTATCCCTTAGACCCCCACTCTATCTTGAGATATCTTATTACTGCCTTCTGCAATAACGCCATGACACTGTTCCATCCACCTTCCCAGGTCAGCTTCCGAAGTAACTGATTTAGGCCCGCAAACCATGATGGCATGACCACCACTGGTATGTTTAGAAAATAGTATGAGTCTGGGAAGCATGATCATTTTTGACAATGCTATGCGGGCCATCAGTGGCAACTGCAGCGTGCGCCAATATTGGACACTTGATTTTAGGAATCTCATGACGAGGTCCAGGTTGCCGTCCCTCAGGTCTTCCACCACGTGAAATATCTGTAATCCATAGTACTTAAAGGAACAGGGTGACCAGCACAGGTCTTCCGTACAGGCTCTCGGGGCAATGATAGTCACACGTCAGTGGGAAGACATGGGTCTTTGCCTTATTGAGCCTAAGCCCCGTCAGTCCAGAGTACTCGTCAAGAAGGGTCAATGCCAGTTGCACCCTTTGACTTCGATCCTCCAGATCCAGTAGCAGATCATCAGTGTAGAGGGAAATTATATGGGTCTTCCCTCCCAGGGACATGCCGTGGCAGTGCCCTCACTGTCTGAAAATCTCTGCTTGTGGCTCAATAGCCAA
The DNA here is from genome assembly GCF_964204655.1 of Triturus cristatus. NCBI lineage: Eukaryota > Metazoa > Chordata > Amphibia > Caudata > Salamandridae > Triturus > Triturus cristatus. Next base: position 300,126,477 of record NC_140583.1, on the reverse strand, counting down.
AGCAAACAACAGTGGGGACAATGGGCATCCCTGTCTGGTGCCTCTATGGATGTTGTATGAGTGTGATATCACTCACTTGTCTTAACTCGCAGTGATGAGTGTGAGTATAACAGTTTCACCCACCTGATCCATCCTCCGCCTAAACCCATACGTCCCATCGTGGCATATAAGAAGTTCCATCTCACCAAATCGAATGCCTTTTCTAGGTCAATCGACATGATACTTGCCTCCGTGTAAAGGCTTAGTTTGGGATGTTGCATAACATGAAAGAGTTGACGAATGTTACCAGAGGTGTACCTAGTTAGTATGAATCCATTCTGGTCCGCAAGTATAAGCTGTAGAGAAAAATATATATTTTTGCATCAGCCAATCAGGGGAATCAATCCCAATTCTCCCCACACTATCTAAGACCCACTGAGCTAGCTATGTTTGTCTCTGACCAAACTGCTTGCTCTGTGCTCTTAAAAATCCCCCCTCCTTTACAAATCTATTCCAGCCTGACCCATGGGCCTTTACTGCCCTCTCTGACATGTCCTAGGTTAACACCTGTCAACATACACACTCTGAGGCGTCTGTTTCTTGCAAGTTTACCTCAACTTATTTTCTTTACTCTTGTTTGCTTAAACTGTAATAAGTATATCTTGCTCAATGTCTTGTGCTTGCATGGTAATTCTATTTGTAGATATATACCTGTTTATGAACTTCGTCCACATCTAGGGGTTTTACTGGTGACAGCAATTTCTTCCTTATATAAACTCTCCTGAAAGCCAGAGCGGGTCAGAAGAAGCTTGCTCCAAGATGTGACACTGGGATGTGCGTCTGCCTTCTGCCTTGGCATGCCATTAAAAGAAGAAGGGTGTAAATACATATCCTTTGTTTGGAAGCCTGCCTGGTGTCTGTGTTTTCCTTGTGTCGCTCTGAGGAGGGTTGGAAGATTTATTACCCAACATAAGCGTTGTCATATGAGGTAGGAGGCGCGAGGCCAGGATTTTGCTCAGAACATTGAGCATGAAGAGGGGGTGAAATTCCTGTGCACTTGCCTCTAACGATTTTGTCTTAGTGAGGGGTACAACCAGGCCGTCCCTGGTGGAGGGCAGCAGCTCGCCCTTGTCCCATGCCTCTGCGAAGAGGGCCTCTATTTTAGAAGCCAATATCTGTGCGAACGTGGAATAGAACTCCACTGGCAATCCAGCTGGTGCTAGAGTCTTCCCTCTGGCCATCTATGTAAAGGTCTCATGTTTCCCCTGCGCTGTCACTGGCCCTCCCAGACCTTCTCTCAGAGCGGGGTCCAGTGCCACGGGCGATAGGAATTCGACTATGTCTTCCCATGGCTGCGGACACGGTGTACCATATACTACCTTATAATAGTCGCTAAATATCCCATTTATTGTCTTAGGGGAGTGCAGTATGATCCCATCCGCAGACGTGTTCCGGGTAATAGGAGAACTTCAAGATTCAGGGTGCACTAATGATACAAGTAATCTATCCGCTCTACCGCCTTCTGCATGTACTCGTGTCTGGTACTCGCACAGGTCTACGCATCTCAACCGCTCTAGCATCCTGTTGTATTCCTCCATCATGTCTTCCAGTCGTTTATGTGTCACTACATGAGTCGTCAGTCTGGCACCTTGGTCATGGAGTGTGGTTTCGAATTTAGTGAGGTCCTCCAACAGTTCCTTTCTAATCCCTACTGTCTGTCCCAGGCAGTGCACCCTCACCACCACTTTAAAGGCCTCCCACTCTACAATCCAGGCATACCCTGATTGAACTGAATATACTCAGAGATTGCTGCCTATAGTGAATCTCTAAAGCGTGTATCTTCAAGGAAGGCAGGGTTAAGCCGCCAAGTGGGAGTCGCGGTAGGCTCCACCAGAGGGCAAAGGCAGAGTAACAGTGGATTGTGATCAGATAAGGTGCACGCCAAATATTCAGTGTGTTTTATAGCGGGTCCATGGTGGCCACAGGAGACAAACAAATCTAATCTCATGTGAAGGCTATAAAGGTGAGAGTAGTAAGAGTAGTCCCTAAGTCGCCCATTCTGCACTCTCCAAATGTCTACCAGGTCCCACTGCCCCATCCATTTCCAGAACCCCTTTATCACCTCGGAGACTAGTGTACCATGCAGTAGGGGCTGACCTGTCCAGTTCAATATCAGCTACACAGTTAAAGTCTCCCCCTATAAGGAGGTCAGTTGTGTCGAGGAAGGAGAGGGGTGCGGACAGGTGCCTAAGGTATTGTATCTGGCCTTGCTTCGGGCATAAACACTCCCTAATATAATCACTTTGCCTAGTAATCTGCCCTGCACCAGTACATAGTGACCCTTGGGGTTCAGGGTGTGCCAGCACTGAACCACAATAGCATTCCTCTCGGGAATGCAGAATAGGGGGTGGCATACAGCTAACCTCGCCATCCAAGTCACAATCAGGCCCTCTCTTCGGATGTGAGGTGGGGCTCCTATAGCATCACTATGTGAGCCTCCCTACGAGTAATGTAGCTGTGTATTTTGTGGCACTTGGACGCCGACCCTATTCCTCTCACGTTCCAGGATAACATTTTCACTTCATGGTGCACCTGTGTCACGCTTGGCATAATTGTGACCTAGAGCCCCCCACAACCCCTCAGCCACCTGGACCCAAAGCAACAATAGGCAACAGACGACCACCAAACACCCCCCAACAAGTAACTCCACATCCCCAGGGCAGCTTCACAACACCTGACTGCACAATCCTGAAAACCAAAAGCATCAAAAGTGGATGGCCTCCGCTAGTTTCCTAGTAAGGGCTATCTGATCGAGGGTAGGCTAAGAAACCAAACACCGAAGTCGCCCCTCTCTGGCCTAGTAATCAAAAACAAAAATAACCCCCATTTCCCCCCATGGTAGGCAGAGTGTGGCCAGTGGCCCCTGTTCAGGAGAATGACTCACCTCTACCTTGCGCGGCCAGTGCTCGCCGCCTAAGCCACATTGCCATCCCCAGAGAGCCACTCATCCCCACTAATAGCGGGTAAAAGGGTCTTTTGTCTCCCATCTTACCGCCAGGCGGACACATGTCACTCAACCAGCTGCTAAATCAAATCATCGCCTGACCTTGGGGTCACCACCGGGAGCACCTCCGTGTCCGAGTTTCCAGTTTCGTGGTCGGAGGATCCCTGTGCCTCCCTCCCCCACCTGGTTCACCATAACATCTGGGACCATCTGAAATGTCGCTTGTTCATGCTGAAGGACCTCCACCGCCTGTTCCACTTCTTAAATTCTATCCACTAGTTTCTGGTGCTCCCAGCCCGACAGACACTGCCCCAATGTCTTGCTGTAGAGGGCCTTCATGTCAGCGATGGCAGCCAGTACTTTGTCTAGGTGCACATATATCGATTAGTCATCAGCTTCAGGCTCCTCTGCCCCAGGCTCCCCGGCAGTTCAAGGGGGTTCCCCCCCGGCATCACGCTCCCCTACTTCGGTCACAACTTGCCCATTGCAGACTCCCACTCTGTTCCGGACCACAATATGGAAGAGGCACCAGTCAATTCCATACTTCCAGACCCCTAAGCAGCCATCCGTACAGGGCTGCTCCCATCCGACAAGGGAATGAACAGAGTATAGTGTCCAACACAATACGCCAACATAGCATGGGTCCCAGCCCTCCCATCAGCCGACACATCTATGGCGGCCACACAAATGCTCCGGTGTCTTTCTTCCCAATGCGACTCAGGGCCACCTTGGTCCAGGCGAGGTCCAGGGGCTCGCACATTCGAACCCTTCTTCCATGGTCTCACAGCCCGGCACCACTTCCACGGGTACTGGAGCAAACCCACGCAGCCCCCACAGACCTAAGGGAGGTTCTCACACCGGGCCCCGATGTAGGCCCCGAACTCAGACGGCACTTCAGCTTCTCTCACTCAGTGACCGGGCAGGGATCTTTTCAAATCTAGCTGGAGGCCAGGTGTCCCTCCACCTCCCTAGCGGGCCGATAGCTCCACCATGTCTTGATCCCAGGCTCCCACCGATGACTGGGAGGGCCTCTCCCGACACCTGCCTCAGACTCACAACTGCGGTCTCGGTTGTCTCGCCCACGCTAGGGAGGCTTGGCTCTCACCTCGGCACTCGTGTCAGGGATGGATTTTGGCCTTGTTTTCCACTCCTTGGACAGCTGTCCCCTCACCGCCAGCACAGCAGGATCTGGAGGAGGCCTCCACAACGACTCAGGCAGTGTCCCCGTATTGCTGCATCGCACCAGGGCCGCCGCACCCAGGTCAGGAGACAAGGCCTTTCTGCCCTCATTGTCCGGTCTCAGAGGAGGGTGCCACGCTGGCCCGTTCCTGCTGCGACCATCAGCTAGGGACTCCTCTCAGCCGCCCTCTGCCTCCCAGCAGTCTGCTGATACTGTGATTCCGGTCCTGCGGCCGTTGTAGTCACAGACACCCCACCACGACAGTCTCCGTAGTTTGGGGAGGGGAGACGTCCGTTCTCCGCTGGGCCTCCAGGAGTACCCGCGTGTCTGCTTTCAGAGCCGGAAGACAGGCCTCCATGGGGGACCTCCTCAGAGTTACAACTCCGGTGGAATACTCGCCACCAGGGGACCCAACACAAGGCGGCCCAGGCCAGCCTCCAGGCCGCAGTCCACCTCTCCCAGGGCAATGCCTCAGCTGGCCCGCTGTCGTCCTCGGAGGGGCTCCGTAAGCCCTCCACCACGATGCCGGGGCTTCCTGCAAACAAGTGGGAATCACAGGGCCACTAGCACCCCACCAGCAGGACGGTACTGCAGGATTTATGGTGGGCCGGAGTAGAGCCGTTCGCTCACACGTCCACCATCTGCCACGTCCAAGTCACACCCCGATTGTTTTTATCATCTTTAGGTTTTAATTGATGTATTTTGTGCAATTGGAAAGTTTCTTTTAGTTGTGTTATTTTAGTATCTTATGGCATAAATATGCTGATATAGAGATGTATGTAGTAGTGGAGCAACATATATTATGAGACATAAACGAATATATTATTAGCTTCAAATGGGGTGAACAATGTGTTGGAGCCCCACAAGAGGTTTTGCTTGATAAGTGTGTCCAAGCAACCTTCAAAATAGGCTTGGCCTGTGTAACAACTAAGGGCAGAGCTTAAGAAGTTTGAAATACAATTCTGTTCTTGACAAATTAGTAAATAGTAATCAGCAAAGTATAACCAAAATCGATGGACAACACGCTATTTATCCAACAGTCTATATAGCAGAATCGTCCTGGGAAATAAGCAATAAAACACTTGCCAAGCTTACAAAAACATGAAAACTTGGTTATTCAATTGAATTGAAAGAGTATCTGAGGCCCTGTGACACCCAGGCTCCACCGTGTTGCTTCACCCTTGTGTCACAATATGGGATTCCAGTAACTCTGCACTGCATATTCAGATTGTAACTGGCAGCCAACAAAGGACAAAAAAGAGAGCTCCATTAGGCCCTGGCTACATGTCCAATTTTTGCTTTGGTCAATCAACCCTGGCAGACTCTGTTAACAAAGAGTACTAACTGAGGAACAAGGATGCAGTTCATGCCCAAGAGTGGCATTTTACCTGTTTCAGGCATGCCAGTGTTACACCCTTGTTCTAAACTAGTGCTTCTGCACCATGAGGACATAAACATATAACTAAGTTTCTGTTGTCCTAAGTAGGAGAAATCACTCATGTAGGGGTGAGGTATCCATTACAGTTATAGTTCCTATTTCTTCTACCAGAGGTCATAGTGCCTTTTCTTTCCGAAAACCTGTCAGTTTCTTGCTGCAGGCCTTTGTCACTGCCTCCTCAAATGCATGATATTTGGCAGGCAAAGATTTTACAAAATTTCTACTACAAATATGTCATCACCTAGCTACAGGCATACTCCTCTTTCATCCCTGTAAGGTTGGTAAGGTCCTTCAAAGTACATTACAGAGCCATATCATTGACAACTGTTATATTGGTACTGAACAAAAATGTTAATTCTAGGAAATGACGCTGGTTTCAGCCCAAAGTGCTCTTTAAGAAGACACACGGTTTTGATGTGAATGGTCTTTTGCATCATTCTTCTTCCTCAGATTCTTCTTTGTCAGATAAGTCTATGAATATTTGCATGTCCTATTCCACTAAACAGCGTAGAAAGCAGGCTCTGCTTCAGCATCTCTAACAGTCTCTCTGCAAAGGTTGAACACACGTAAAAAAAAATACATATATATATTTTGCTCCAATAGTGAACGAACAGGTAACATGGTGGGAGAGTCACAATATACCCCAGGGTTGCCCAACTTTGGTCCTCAAGGACCATCGAACAAGAAAGCCCCATGATATAAAAAAAAACAGACTTTTTTCCTTTGTTTATACCTTATATAGCACCTTCCCAAAAAACTGTCTTTATTCATGTTAACAATGGCATAGTCAATCAAACAAAAGCTTTACAAGAATTGGCGGTGCAGATTTAAAAGTCAGATTCGGACATGACAAGTAGCATAGTTAGAAACTTTCCAGGAATTTTCAACAGCAAATTGGTCAAACAAAAGATAACAGTGCATTTTAGCGACTGGAAGGATTTGCAAGTTATGCTAGAAAATGTAGTTGAAAAAAAAGTTATTATAAAGGAACAGTCAGCGGAGTGGGTTTCTCCTATTGTACTTATTAAAACAGTAATAGAGAATTGTGCCTGTGTGTTGACTTGAGACGTTTGATCAGCTGGACTGTGGTTCATTCTTCATAAATGAACTCTTGAACACACTGGCGGGAGACACCATTTTTTCAACCATAAATCTAAGAACAACATATCATCAAGTGGAACCAACACCAGAATCCAGACCATAAGCACTTTCATCATTCCATTGCTGCTTTAGTGTTTCAAAAGAATCCTCTTCAGATTAGCTTCCGTTGCTTTCATTTTTCAGTTGGCCTAATTCCACATATTCAAATATATGGATTCCTGTGTGAACGTGTTCCAGGATGAGATTCTGTTTTTTTCTTAAAATGGGGAATCACATATGGAGATTATTAATGAAGTCTACTCAATTCAATTCCAAATCTTTATTCGGCTATCAAAAGGAAACAGCCATAAAAGTGCAAGCAAAATAGTACACCTAAAAACAATTAAAATATTTGATATAGCATACAGTTATAATTATGAAATTCATTCCATTTGTTGTGCTATAGCATAATACTTTTCCTCACATTAATTTATTATTTCAAAAATAAATAGAGCAACTTTATAATATATCAAGGGATCATCTAATGTCACCAGAAATGTCATTGCTACTATATGTGACTAATGTTCTGTTCATCAAACAATGGTTTAAGATAAATGCACCTAACATTCCGATATATTTACAAAACAATAGAAAGTGTAATGTGCTTTGTTTGCATTGGTAGTCACAAGGTAATAAAACCATATTAGGTGGGCTGAACTCCATGGTTGCGAAGGCCACTAGATGGTGCACAATACCACATCTCATTCTTAATAGCACCAAACGATGCTGCGCCTTAGTCACATGTGATAGATAATTATTTCCTCCCTCCTTCAAATTCAGGGATTTATACAAGGTGACAGTTGAATTATTCTGTTCAACCATCAATCGACAGAATAGTCTGTGCTGGAGAAAAGTTTATTTAATACTTTTCTTAGTAAGTGACAATACATTTGTGGTATCCGACCAGATAGATATCTTAAACAGCCTTACGAGGGAGTAATTAATGTACAGTAGCCAAGGAATACTTAATACATCATTCAGGGTTAGACAATCTAAAATAATTGATCTAGTAAAAGCAGTTTCTTCCTTGCCCCATAATGAAGCCCACAATACCAACGGTCTAACCAATAAAAGATCCTCTCAAAACTTTAGTCCCACCTCATGGTGTACAATAGTGTTTGAAGCAGAGGAGGGTATATATAATAAACGTTTTAAACAGCAGTTTTCTTCTATTGTAAGGCCCTGCTATTTACATAACCCCAGAGGCCCGACCCAAAAAGAGCTGCACTCACTCCTTTGGCTTTATAAATGGCTACCATTTCATTAATTGGTCAGTTCCCTAGTTTTGAAGAAAATTTAAAACTCCCTTGGGATGCCCTGCTCATTTTAGCTCTGGTGTTTAAAACATGTTGTGACCATGAGCCACTACCCGTAAATAAAATACCCAAATAGCAAAAAGAGTTCACTGGAGTAATTGGGATATTATCAATAAAGAACGTATTGCAGGGTTTATGTTTTGGCCTGCAAATCATGGTAAATGTTTTAGATTTGTTAATTACCATTTTCTTTTGTGTCATGAACTCAGCAAAAGCGTTCCTCAATCTCTGAAGGCCCACTTGGGTCTGCACCAATAATACTGCGTTGTTTGCATATAACAATACAGGTATTGGGCGGCCAGCCACCCAAGGGGCATCAGCCTGAATCGTCTGTAAGTGGTTATCTACCCCATTGATAAAAAGAGAAAATAATATTGGCGCTAACACACAATCCTGTCTCATACCTAGCCCTATTTTAAAGTTTGTTGAATATTCCCCCTGGGGGCCAACACGAACTTGGCTTGTTAGGTTATCATACAAACAAGAGAGAAATCCAACAATCGGCCTAGGTGGTCCCATGGAAATCAAGGTTGGCCATAATAGGTTATGATCGATCCGATCAAATGCGCTACATAGATCGGCAAAGCCTAGATACAGTGCACCTGCCTTAGCGCTAGTATATTTGCCAATAAGGAGCTCTAAATTAGTACATTGCTCGATAGTCCCAAGCCCTTTTCTGAACCCAAATTGCACAGGGGATAAGATGGAATGCTCTTGCGCCCATTCCTCCAGCCTTAGTAACAAGACCCTACTCATTACTTTCAAGGAGGTGTCTAGAAGAGAAATAGGGCAATAGGTTTTTGGGTCTGTTTTATCCCCTTTTATATATATAGGTACAATGATGGATTCCCCCCATGAGGATGGTATTGTATCTGTTACAGCTAAATTAAATGCCCTGGTCAGAATAGGTCCCCATTATTCAGGGGCAGATATAAAAACATTGACTGGGACCCCATCAGAGCCCGGGGCCCGGCCTCTGGCCTGTTTAGCCCGATGGACTTCTTCATTAGTGATGTTCAGAGGGAGACGTCCCCCTCACACAACGGCTCCCAGTAAGGCCCTGTCAGCGTCTCACCACTATTACAAAAAAAATCGGAAAAATGGGTCACCTATCTATCACAGGGAACAAAAGAGCAGAACTCAGGGATATCATCGTTCTTTATAAAGGGAGCATTTACTGTATCCCCAAAAGGTTTGGTATTCTTGGTTTTTACAGAAATGGACAGGTTTTCCCATGCTTCTGCCTGAAGTATCTTTTTCCTAGCTGTTATAGCTAATTTATACTTGCTCTGAAGGGGTTTGATAATTAAAATATCTTGTGGGTAATTAGACAGGGCATATTTAAGTGACTCTAGTGCTTTGATACAAGCACTATCAAACCATCCCCTTCTATTGTTCCCTGATGAATTTGGGTACTTAGTTCAAATTAATTTGATGGAGATTATAATATGACTAACATTTTCAATCATTATATTTGGGTCAATTTCGTCCTGAAAACAGTAAGTTATTTCCTTATAATTAGACCTTATAATTTTCTACATAGTCGTATGGAGATCTACACCCGTCCACTTGATTCTTACACCATTTTTCCTAACAGGCTCAATACTTTGTACTAATTGAAATGAGGCCTGTCTTTGCCCCCCCCCCCCTAAAAAAAACAGTAGATTCAAAGGCGGAGACAGATACCAGTGTGTGATCTATAATAGAGAATGAGTTTCTCCCAGTGAAGATTGGGGCTATTTCCCCACTGGGACCGCAGCCACCTTTAAGTAATTGGAGATCATATTTGGAGATAATCAGATTTAGTGCTTCCCCATACTCGTTGTGGCAAAAATGGTAATTTCCCTCCCCATCCTAGTAAATATGGCCACATGCCTGGATGGTGCATATTACGCATGTCTGAATGTTAAAGTCTCCTACCCACACTAGGACATAATCCGTATTAATAGAAGCTAGAAAAGTTTCAAGGCTGTGGTCAAGGGCTGCAGCCACACTACTACGTGTTGGATCACAGATATTATTATAGAAGTTTACGATTATCATATCGCTCCCTCCTTTTTAGGTCTCGCCTGGTGAAAGCAGCGCATGCGCTGCTCTCGCCAGAGAGGAGACCTTTTGGAATCAATTCTCTGCCGTGGGCTCATGCACGTGCCTGCATGGACAAAGATGGCTGCTCTCGCCATCTGTCCATAGCAGACAGCATGCGCGGGTCCGTGGGACAGTGGACAATCCACCGCCATCTTGTTCACGCCGGCTTCCTTCAACTCTGGCTCCGGCGTGCTTTCACTTCAAACAGTGCACATACATGCGCGCGTGCGCGACGGACCCAGAGTGGAAAGAAGCCGGTGCGCAACAATTTTTTTTTGTTTTGCTTGTTAGTCTGCCTTTCAGTACTGCTCGACAGGGCAATCCATGCATGGACCGAGGCCGGATACCGCCAGGATATTCACCGGAGGGCATGGGGATTTATCAGATAACATCCAGCTGCAGGGTGCATTGTCTGGTAGCTCGTCGGATGACAGTCAATAGTTAGGCCCCTCTGCTTCACTGGTGGATCCTGCTGGGATGACAGCGGGTCCCTTCTCTTTACCCCTCTGTGTAGTTCATCAGGCGATATCCTTCTGCAGATCGTCCCCGTGTCTCAGCCCGTCCTTCCCAATGGGTCACCTCTGAGTCCCTCCTGACACCCTTCCACCCTCTGATGACACCAACCCTGGTCACATGCCATGAGCTGGGACCACAAACACCCTGACTTCTCCTTTTGGCCGTCAGCTGACACAGCAGCAACCGCTGGAAATACTTACTCACCTCCGAGAAGAGGTGTTGTCCAGCTTCTCACCCAGGCTGCTGCACTGGCAAAGGGGTTCCTCTTACCCCCTCACCCCCCCCTCCAGCTAACATTTCTCGTGTAAACCTTTCCTCCTGTCAGGGGCGCGAGGACGGGGCTGCGTCTCTGCTAACGTACTACCGTTCACCCGCATCCGGCCTACACAATGCACGAGGACGCCAAGTTAGGAGACTGTGAGGGAGTCTCGGTGGATAGAACACTCGCCGCTGACCCCTGCGGTGATCTGAATATCCAGAGTGCGCTTCCCACTGAGGACGCCTCAGCCATAACAGCACAAATTGACCAGTGGCACCATGTACGGTTTATAGTGCTTGTAAACCGCAGTATGAATCGCTATATAAAACCTGTTAGTAGAAATTGATCAATAAACAGTCTCTTATCAGGTACAATTGTGATGAAATACATCAAGCAAGAAAGTGGTGCTAAATATTGCACTTTGCCACAAGACAAATTACCTAGACAACCCTTGTGATTGCAGTCAGGTATACCAGCCTGTGCAGTGGAAGGAAAGTCAGGGTTATTCTGCATTAGGAGGGCTTAGTGGTAAAGATCGACTTAACCCTTCACCGCTCAGCATGCTATTCAGGTCAGGTGCCTCAGCCGTAGATCTGAGGGGGTTTTGCCTTAGGTTAGACACTAAAGCGTTAAGCATTGCCTCTCACTTCTTTTTCAGAGCTCTGTTAGCAATTTCCGAGAGGTCGATTACAGACCCTCACGATCATCCGGCCTTAATGAACATGCACAGGCATTTTTGCATCAGTGACCCTCCGATCGGGTAGTGCTGGCTATGGGGGGAGGGAGGGCAGTGCAGCTTGGACACCCGACGACTGTACATTTGAAGTGTCTGCGCATGGCCCAAAAGGTGCGCATTTATTTTGCGTCTGAAGATTGCGGTGAGCGGTGTACCCCCTATCGTCATCCCCAAGAGCAGACAACCCCCACATGAAGTGGGAGGTCTGTTATCTTCGGAGCACTCACGCACCTCATTCTCGAGGAAGCACACTTCTGGAGGAGCCAGGAGCGACTATGGACTGGGGCAGCGAGCTCTGGGTGAGTGCGGGGGTAGGGCTTCAAGGAGGGGAATGGGGTCACTTCGGGTTATTACACTGTAGGGTGAATAGGAAGTGATGCTGGAAGGTTGAGGCTCTGACGGCAGCAGTAAGTGGGTGGGCAAGTGAAAGTCTGGTCGGGGGGCAGGCACTTTATGCATCACTTGTCAGGGAAAATGCAATAGGTCTTGCCTTTCATTAAGTTAAAGCCAATTGCTTTGCTATACAATACCATTAGCAAAGCAAATGGCTTTAAATTAATCAAAGGCGAGACCTATTGCATTTTCAATGCTTGTTTATTTAGCCACAGTAATTGTGCATAGGGACCCCTGGTGCAACCTTTTTGACATTAATAGAAATTTTATTTGAAATGAGTATCTGTAGTCCCCCTTTAGCCCACTCAGCTGGCTACCGTAGGGCTTCAACATAGTATGAGGAATACCCTTCTACATACACTGGATTTATGCACCAGGTTTCTTGTATGCATATGATGTCATAATCAGATATAGTATTAATCCAGTCAGCATTCCCTATCTTATTCAATAGCCCATTCACATTCCATGTTGCAAGCTTGAACCCACCCTCAAAGGGCTGATATACAGGGGCCATACTTGGTGCATGAATCTGTATATTCCAAGAACTAGAATTATTGCCAGTCACCATGGCGGGCGTGGCTACAGCAAGCCTACAAACTGGGCATGTCCCAGGGATAGATTTATGATCTTTCCTGAACAGTTATAAGGTCCCTTTCCGATAGTTCCTGGAGTCTTCGGCATGGCTTTGATCAGGACTGAGTCATTTGTTATCATCTAAAGTACTCAGTGCCTGATATCTATTTGGCACTGTGATCTCCGAGCAATATGGCAGATACAGTTTTGGGGTCACCCTTAGTGCTAGTCAGTTCGGTATATCATTAAAACATTGACCTGTACTCCGCAGATGTCGGTAAAAAAAAATAATTATGTGAGTATGCCTATATCTTGGGCAGCCAGGGTACGTTCCATCATCTTTGTTTGGATATCTCTAGCAATTCTAGGATTGCTACAATTAATACCTACACAGTCACCATCAAAGTTTTTTTCCAGCAGCTCAATCCACCCCACTCTCCTTGTGAGAAGGATTTCATGTGCTCTAACAGGCGAAAGTAAGTGCTTAGTGCTAAGCCAGTGGACCACCTTGTTCTTTAAATATTCCGTGGTTTCCCTTGCCCCTGGCTTCAGCGGGGGACATTTACCAATACTGCCACATATGGGCAGCAGGCAGGTGGCAGATTAATGGTAACTACTTCCTGGGAGGGCATATTAATACTGAGAGGGTGTGTATTTGTTATGCTCCGTGAGAGTTGGTCCATAGTGACAGGCTCCCTAACAGATTCCCTATTAAAATCTTGGGCATTGTCACCCAAGTAACACACTGCATTTAGTGTGGTACAAGCCATAGCTTCAACAGCTTCGACAGGGGGAGCATTATTCAGTCTCGCCTCTGATGATTGTGGCCTCTCATCTGGTGGCATTACCCCAGTATTTGTAAAATGTTTCAATTCAACCTCCACCCTACCCAGTCTTCCTTTAAGAGGCTTTAGTAAGCCATTGATGACAGCTGTTAGCTCTCCCAAAATGGGGTCCTTTCTGATTTGTCCATGGGGGTTACTGTTATTATCAGCTGCCCCTTGTAGCGAAGGTCTATCGGGAACTCAAATTGACAGGAATTTCATTCTGGGTCTTTCTTTTACGTTTAGCTGCTGGTGAGCGGACAGTAGTTGGAACAATATTTGCAGGTTTAGCTATACATGTTATGTCCCGGGGTGGGGTAATAGGAGCTGATGCTGGCTCTAACACGGTAGGCAATTGGCTGGCTATGGAGTTCACAGACCCATTACTGCATCCTGAGCTCTGGGTATCTTGATAATTACCTAGGCCAGACTTCTCCTTGGTAGGTGTTATGCATTCATGCAAAGTAATCCTTTTGCGAGAAGACTTGAAGAAGTAGACGAAGCGGTAAGGACATAAACCAGAAAGGTTAATTCTTGAGAAACAAACAGCATATCACGGGAGCATGACTGTTCTGATAGAAGTCCAACTGCTGAATGCCTGATTCAGCAGTTGGAATTTCTAAGAAGACCAGACATCACGAGCGATGCACCTTTGAAGGTAAACATACCTGAAGGTACGCACGCTGTAGAACACTATATTACAAAGCATGAGAATAATGAACACAAAAGAAGAACAACACTTTGTGAAACATTGAAGGAAAACAGCTTGTTACATCATCTCCCTTTTTTACAAAAGAAGAATAAACTGTGGAAAATAAAAGAAATGTTAAGACAAATAAAAATCCTTAAATTTTGCAGTAAAAGAACAATTCCGAGAAATTCTACGTGAAACTGAAACTGAGGGTGTTGGAGAAATGGGTGTGGTTTGAGAAATGAAAACAGGTTGTGTACAATGAGAGGAGTTCTCAGAAGGTGTTTGAGGAGTGAAAACAGGTTGTGTGCAATGAGAGGGGTTGTCAGAGGGTGAACCTAGAGGAAAATGTGAGCATGAGAGGTTGTCATGAGAATGTTTAGACAAGAGAATTCTGTTAGCTTGCTCAGGAGAACGTTTTACTATAGCTCTCTTATTCCACCACCCATTTCTATCCAAGAAAAGAGATCCTTTGGAAGTCTTTAAAATTTGAGTAGGTAAAGAAAATTTGGAAGCGCCCTTCTTGACCCTATTTGAATTCTTGATCATAACTAAGGCTCCCGGTTTTCCGTTTAAACGGATTTTTACATATAAATACAGACGGAAAAATATTTTTCTTCCGTCTGTATTTATACATAGAAACGGAATAATACGACCAAATTGGATTCTGAGACTTGTTCGACAATCCATGCTCCAGCCCAGGGTTGCCTCCCCACTCCCCTCTTCCTGATTGCCCTGTATTCCTGCCCCCATTAACACCTGCTGGGCCATTCATCTTTGGTAGGCGCGGGAAATTATTGCCTAGGAGCGTTTTGCCTCTGACCTGCCCGCCATAGCCCTGATGACGTGCAATCAGCTGATCCTTCAACACCTCCGGAGCTCTGGCTCTGTAGTGAGCCCTGCGCCAGCACAGCAGTCTGCTTTAGGTCACAGTTAAGTGAAAATGTTGGGGTGGAGGTGAACTTGTATTTCACGGTTTGCACCACTACAGCAGTTCAACTTTGAGGAGGTGGGGGATGGTGTTAGTAGCGCGAGTACTTGGCGCTAATGTAGGACTGGCAGAAAGGAGTGTGACCCAAAAGGTCAGAAAGACTGGTGGCATAAACACATTAGGGAAATTAGGCCGCATTAGCTTCGGGATACTTTCAGGCCTTAAATTGAAATTTATTTCTGAAATGAGAGTTCCCTGCTTCAGAGGAGGTAGTTTGCTCTCTCAGCTGTGGATAGTCAGCACGCACCACAGAGAGGAGCATGGAACGGACAATAAGCAAAATGAGGCATCCAATATCTGGAATATATGAAGAAAGTAGACAGCTCTTTCATGCCGTCTTTGACCAGGTCACTGAAAGTGCACATGTGCACTCTTCTAAATTCTAAATGTGTTTATCATGGCTAGTGAGGGTGTTTTCAATATTGTAACACAGCAACAGCTGATACTAATATTACTGCAAGTAATCTCCTTGACACCCTCCCAATATCTCATATGTCAGGTCCTGTTTTGATCTAACAGAAAAGTTTTTTTGTGGATGTTGCATGAAACATACACAACATTGTCTTTCAAATGTCTGTAATAGACTCTCACACATTGGTGCCGATTACGATCCGGTAAAAAAATTCCCCGTACGACTCGTATCCGGTCTTTTTACCGTACGAATCGTACAAGTGCCGTACAAACTGCCAATTACGATTCGCATGGTAAAAAGTCCATACGAATCGCATTGGGAATTATTCCCCACACGTCATCGGGTCGGAAAATGTGTCCGACACGTCCACGGACGATTTACCGTACAAATGTGAAAAGTGAAGTCCGACCGCGGAATAACGATTTATCCCGTGCGTCCGATGTTACAACCGTATGAAAAAAACACCGTCCGCACCGAACTCCCATAGCAACCATGGAGACATGTGCCCGCATACGCGCCGACCCCCCCAGCCCCCGTATGTACGCGCCACCCCCCCGCCCCCGTACGTTCGAGTCGTACCCCCCGTGTATGTACACCCTTGTACGTGTCGAACCCCCCTGTGTATGTACACCCGTGTACGTTCGAGTCGTACCCCCACCCGTGTATGTACACCCGTGTACGTGTCGAACCCCCCGTGTATGTACACCCTTGTACGTGTCGAACCCCCGTGTATGTACACCCTTGTACGTGTCGAACCCCCCCGTGTATGTACACCCATGTACGTTCGAGTCGTACCCCCACCCGTGTATGTACACCCTTGTACGTGTCAAACCCCCCGTGTATGTACACCCTTGTACGTGTCGAACCCCCGTGTATGTACACCCGTGTTCGTTCGAGTCGTACCCCCACCCGTGTATGTACGGTGCGTACGTGTCGAACCCCCCCGTGTATGTACACCCTTGTACGTGTCGAACCCCCGTGTATGTACACCCTTGTACGTGTCGAACCCCCCCGTGTATGTACACCCATGTACGTTCGAGTCGTACCCCCACCCGTGTATGTACACCCTTGTACGTGTCGAACCCCCGTGTATGTACACCCTTGTACGTGTCGAACCCCCGTGTATGTACACCCGTGTACGTTCGAGTCGTACCCCCACCCGTGTATGTACGGTGCGTACCCCCAGCGCTACGCGCTGGGGGTACGCACCGTACATACACGGGTGGGGGTACGACTCGAACGTACACAGGTGTACATACACGGGAGGGTTCGACACGTACACGGGTGTACATACACGGGTGGGGGTACGACTCGAACGTACACGGGTGTACATACACGGGGGGTTCGACACGTACAAGGGTGTACATATACGGGGGGGTACGACTCGAACGTACGGGGGCTGGGGGGGGTCGGCGCGTACATACGGGGGCGGGGGGGGCGGCGCGTACGTACGGGGGCGGGGGGGGGTACGGCGCGTACCGGGCCACCTACTCTGGTCGTTTCGCGACGTACTTCGCTTTTCCGGCACTTTTTGGGTGCCGTGAAAATATTGCCGTCCGGACTGCTGTCGGTTCGAATCGTGGTTCCTGGGTCGTGAAACGCTGCCTGAAAGCGTCCCGACGTCACGTCGCAGCATTCCCGGATCACATTCGTATGTATATTTTCGTCGGTCGGTGTTTTTTACGATTCGTACGGAAATGGTGTTTCCGTGCGAATCGTAATTCCATGTTTGTAAAGTTTTACGACCGGGTACGAGTCGGACGGAGAAAACGCTCTGACCGACGGTTCGTACCCGGTTTTTACCGGATCGTAATCGGCACCATTGTATTGTGTTCACTTAATTTGGAGCATATATACATATAGCTAAACCGATAACTGTGTGCACTGTCTATTTAAATAAATGTGGAAAAATACTAGTTGCGGCGCTTTTTTTTCTTGCAACAATAATAAATGCGGATATATACAGATAAAATGACAAAAAAATAAATATGGATACATACAGACGGAAATGTTGAAAAAATAAATACCATAAAACCGGGAGCCTTAATCATAACCCAATCCCCAATCTGAAAGGTGTGTAAAACAGGAGTGACGCAAGAATCAAAATGTTTTTGTTGTAGTTTCTATTGTGTAAGAATATTTGTCGTAATGACTTGTTTATCAGAACAGGCTAAACATGAATCATTATTTTTAGCAAGACTTTTGATCCATGAGGGAGAAATGTTCCCGTTAGGATTCCTTTTCTTAAGTAATCTGAAGGGTGATATGCCAGTAGTGGAATGTGGAGTGACGAGATATGACCATATTTTCTTTCTAAGGAAAGTCTCAACATCAAAATTGCATGAAATGGCAGACTGTATGCCCTCTTTGATAAATCTGTTCATCCTTTCAATGAGACCATTTGAAGAGGGAGAGTAAAGTAAAACCCTGAGATGTTTGATATCATGTGCCTTCAAAAAATCTTGCATCAAAGAGGAACAAAAATGTGAAGCATTGTCAGTGACAATTTCTTTGGGTGACCCTTCAGATAGAAAAACTCTGCTTAGAAAGTTAATGACTGAAAGCGAGTTGGGCGTTTCACAAAAATCAAAATCAACCCATTTAGAGTGGTAATCAATGAGGGCGATGATGTAGTGTTTGTTATGTGGTTGTAGAACAAAGGGGCCGGCAAAATCAACGGCAAGTTTAGACCAAGCTTCCTCAGGTAATGGAACACTGTGTAAGGGGAGTTGAGTGGTCTGCCAGTGTTTGTCAGAAACTAAACAGGTATCACAACTATCAATCCATTGTGTGACATCTCTATCTAGAGCTGGCCACCAAAAGTGCTCCTTTAGTTTTCTTGAGGTGGCACCAATCCCTAAATGACCCTCATGTGCTGCTTGAAAAAGTCTGATACGAACAGAGGTTGGAGGAACACATTGATCTCCATGAAAAATGACATCATTGACAATGGATAAGTCATCTGAAACCTGAGGATATGATTTCAAAGGGGCGGGAAGAGAATGCTCCTTGGGCCAACCAGAGATTATCATATCTTTTTTACAGCATTGAGTGTGGAGTCATCAGAATAAGCTTTGGCCCAGTCTGATTGTGAAAGAGTGAAGGGAGAGAGAATTAGGTCCTCAATAGAGGCAACAACACACTTTATGTCATCAAATTTTGATCAACTGAATTTTCTTTTAAAGGTAATCTAGAAAGACAATCTGCCCCTAAATGATGTCCTCCAGAAATATGTCGTATGGTGAAATTGTATTCATGTAGTCTTGAAAGTATTCTAACAAGCCTTGCTAATGCTTTGCTAGTGCCGTTTCCGTTAAGTAAATGTAATAGGGGTTTGTGGTCACTTAGGAGTATAAAATGAGAACCCCAAATAAAAGACTTACATTTTTCAACTGCCCAAGAGCAGGCAAGGGCTTCCCTTTCAGTAGTGCTGTAATTTGTCTCAGCACTTTTGAGAGATCTAGAAGCAAAACCAATGGTATGTTCTTTGGCACCAATCCACTGACAAAGAACTGCACCTAAACCATGTTGACTGGCATCAATGGAAATTGTACATTTTAAACCAGGAGTGAAAGAGGATAATGCAGGTGCTTCAGTTATAACTTTTTTGAGAAGATTGAATGCATATTCAATTTCTGTGGTCCACAAAAATGTTACATTTTTCTTTAAGAGTGCACGCAAAGGTTAAACAATTTGATAATATCCTTGAATAAATCTCGAATAATATTCTGTCAAACCCAAAAAGGATTTCAAAGAATCTTTGTCATTGGGAATAGGAACATTGGATATGGCTTGAGTGAGAGAATATTTTGGTTTGATACCATTAGCAGAAATCGAGTGTCCTAGATAATCAACTTGTGTGGCAAAAAATTTACATTTGTCCTTTTCCAATGTCACACCAACATCTTTGAAACGAGATAACACCTCTTTCAAAGTGTGAATGTGTTTGTTCTAATTCTTTGAAAAGATAAGAACCTCATCTTGGTAGGCTTGGACAGAGCCAATATTTTTGAGTAGAGAGTCCATACATTTCTGAAAGACACTGACCGCTGAGGCCAAACCAAAAGGAAGTCTCGGGTATTTAAATGCTCCATACGGATTAATGAAAGTGGTATGGTTAGAGGAAGAAGGAGATAAAGGAACTTGATGGTAAGCACTACGGAGATCAAGTAAAGTGAAAAATGTGGAGCCAGAGATGCCGGTAAGTAAGTCTTGTATTTTAGGAAGTGGGTGACAATCAATGATCATGTTTTGATTAAAAGAGCGAAGGTCGGCACATAAACGAATGCTAGAATCTTTTTTTTAACAATAACAATTGGACTAACCCATTCAGAAGAGTTGGTTGGTTCAATTAATGGTTCAGAAACCATTTTATCTAACAATTTCTTCAAATCGTCCCTTACATTTAAGTGAACAGCTCTGTTTGTGTGTGACAGGAATAGCACCTGGCTTGAGCTTGATAAAATGCTCATGATTCTTGATTTTGCCTACTGAGTCATTAAAAACTTCCGGAAAATCTGAAGTGATGTTGTTAACCAGTGAGTCTACATTTTCAGACACTAAGGAAATAGAGACATCATTGATTTGAACATGACAATCAGAACCAGGGACAAGCTTAAGTCCCATTTTTGCAAGATCTTGCCAACCAATGATGCTCTTTCCTTTGATGACCACGTAAACCTTGGTATTAATGCATTTCCCTAAACATGAAACATCACTTACAAAAAAACCCAACATATCTATATCTTTACCACCATAAGCTTTTGGAATAATGTCTAGAGGATGTAATTTCATAGAAGAAGAAGACTAATGAGTGTTGAAAAGCACATCGGAGATAATGGTTACAGGTGCACCAGAGTATGCCATCCTATTAAAAGATATATTATCAATTTTAAGTTCACATGTGGGATCTTTTGCACGATTGAAGTTAGGTGAATCTTCACTGGAATCAATTGAAAGTATAATTTTTTGTGGTAAATTATGCCAAGACAAAAGATCTTGTAGGGAGGAGTCAAGGGAGGAAACATTAACATCAGGATGTTCCAGTGAGGATACAGCACTAACTTGAATATACCGTTTACTTTTGCACACAGTGTGAAAATGTCCCATTTTTTGACAACTTGCACATCTTTTGCCAAGAGCAAGACAAATGGGACTGTTTCCAAGAGGTGCTCTTGAACCACATCTATAACATGTAGAAATTGCTTTCCTTTGAAAAGGTTTCATAAATTTGTTTCTTGCAGTAATGGCATTAACGTGAATGTCATTTTGTACAAATTTTACTGGAGAAATACTTTTGTCTGAAATGATGGATCTCTCAATGCTTTTAGCCATGTCTATATCTTCTGATAGTGAGGGATCACGACAGCTTAAAATCCGCTTTTGAATTTTTTTTTGTGGTAGCCTTTGTAAACAAACTGGTCTCTGATAACAGTGTCAAGATAAGCTCCAAAATTGCAATCTGCAGCTAAATTCCTGAGGGCAGAGATAAACTCCTCAACTGTCTCATTTGATTCCTGTCTTTGTTTCATAAAATTAAATCGTTCCGACATTACATTCGGCTGCTCCAGGAACTTTTTATTAAGTCTTTGTACTGCGTCTGTGAAGACATTCCAGCCATCTCCATCCCCAGGGGGAGGGATAGAAGCTGGAAGATTGTCAAATATTTGACGACCAGCACTGCCTAGGTGACTATATAAAATTGCTAATTTTGGTTTAGGGGAATATTCATCTGCATCAATTCAACTAAGTAGCTCTCAAAGCTGCTAAACCAAATTTATGTAATGAGGGTGAAAGAAGCAATATACGGGTGTGTATATCGCTGAAGAAGTAAATAAAGATACAAGTACCTTATGACTTCAAGTAATCTGTGAGTGAAGCACGAAGATATTCCTTTAATCTGAAGCGTAGCATATTAAAAAGATGATCGATACACAGTAGGCGTGTGTATCGCCCTGAAAATGCTTCATGAAACGTTGCGTCTGTAAATAGACGATCAGAAAGAATCAAAATGGCCACTGAATACGTGGATACGTTCACGTGATGACGTCGCTTGTTAAGTGGAATGCCGTTGCCACATATGCCGTTGCTAGGGATGCCGTAGTCAAGGAAGACGTCAGGCGTCAGTGAAAGGAGCACCAGTCAAAGCCAGGAAAAACTTCCAAATGTCAACAACTCCCCGAAAATGGTATCCGGATCGGAGAAAGAGGAAACGTAGCAGCGAGGAGCGCTGTTCAAGTAGAGTAGCAGAAGGGGTAAGTTTAAAGGGAATCCATGCAAAAATGGTGAAATGCTGTTCCGTTCGATCGTCGTCAAAATGTAAAGTAATCCTTTTGCAAGAAGACTTGAAGAAGTAGACAAAGCGGAATGGGCATTAAAACCAGAAAGGTTTATTCTTGAGAAACAAACAGCATATCACGAGAGCACGACTGTTTTGATAGAAGTCCAAATGCTGAATGCCTGATTCTAAGAATTTCTAAGAACAGACATCACGAGCGATGCACCTTTGAAGGTAAACATACCTGAAGGTGCGCACGCTGTAGAACAATATATTACAAAGCATGAGAATATGGAACACAAAAGAAGAACAACACTTTGTGAAACATTGAAGGAAAACAGCTCGTTACAATTCAGTTCCCCCGTTTTGACCAGTCGTACTAAGGGACACATGCTGCTCAGCTAGGTCAATTTCTTTAGATAGAGCTCCCATTGCAGGACAAGAAAGGTGTCTATGGTGGATCACTTAGGTGTAATAGTTGGTTCAATAGAAGACTTTGTGCCCCCAACCTTCTGTTTACCCATACTGCTGGCTAGCTTGTATGAGGCGCAGAAAGAGAGGGAAAACAAACTTACTTCCCAGTAGTCCCTCAGAGTCCTGTAGCTGGCATCCACAGGTGATAGTAGTGTAATGGTGCTCCAAAACGCTAATAGAGGACCACATATAGAAAACCAAAAGGGTGGGGGTGGGCCCAGCCCAGTCTCTGTCAGCCACTGACAGGCACACAGACGGGCCCGCCCTTGGCACGGACCGCGCTGCGGGAAGGTGGGGCTCCTCCCCCTCGCAGGCAGCAAAGGTGTTGGCTGGGGGACCAAGTCCCACCCCCAGCAAGAGCGTCAGGCAGGCAGAGTTTGTGGGGGCACAAGAAACACCCGTAGCAGTCTCCTGCGCTGCGGGAAAGCGGTGTGCTTTTTGTGGCGAGCCGGGCTTCTCCCCCTCACTGGCAGCAAAGGTGTTGGCTGGGGGACCAAGTCCCACCCGAGCAAGAGTGTCAGACAGGCAGAGTTCGTGGGGGCACAAGAAACGCCCGTAGCAGTCTCTGCACTCACTGACTCTAGGCCAGGCATCCAGCGCTTTCATAGCTTACCGCTCCCAAGGTTCCAGTGCCCTGGTCCGTGCAGGGCCGGCTTTAGGGCAGTGCGACTGGTGCAGCCGCACAGGGCGCTGACCTTGTGGAGGGGGCGCGGACTTCAGGAGGGGGCGCTGTGTTTAGCTATAACCTATGATTGGAGAGATGAGGGGCACGTTTGCCCAGTGGTAGTGAGAGAATTCTAGGAGGTAATCATTTGGTGTGGGGGCGCCAAAAATGATTGTCCCACAGGGCGCCACCATGCGTCCGTGCATATCTTATTGCAGGCGCTGGGCCCCCCACCTCAACCGCTGGATTTGTTTTGCGATTTGACCAGGGCCAGACTGGCCGTAGTGGGCACCGGGAAATCCCCTGGTGCGCCACATGTGTGGGGGCCGGTTTTGGGCCCCTGGGGGCCGTTTTTGTTACAGGGCCCTGTATCAAAATCGGCCGAAAACCGGACCTGGCAAAGAGCTGGGGGGGGGGGGGGCAAGCACTTTGCCAGGGCTGGTTTTGGTTCACAGTCCGGCCCTAGATTTGACCTTGGGGCTCTCGCGCTACAGACCAGGCCCTTCTCTACAGCGTCGGTGCAGCACCGGTGCTCAAGCTGCCCCGCACCTTCCCATTGGCGGCAGGGTCTCAGCTGCGGCATCGGAGACCGGTGCACCAACTCACTCCGTGGCCGCTGCACTTACCGCAGCAGGCCCAAATACAGTCTCGTCTGCTGCCCGCAGCTCGGCACTTCCGCCAGCACAGTCTCGGACCCAGCCGGAGGGCCGCCCCGGTCCTCTTATCCCACCGCAGGCAGCCCCCGATCGCCAGCACCTCTGCAGCCCCACTGCTCCGATCCCACCAGGTGTGATCATTCAAACACTGAAGGAAGGTCATTTGTCACGCAATCGTTTTTTTATCTGCAAAAAAGCTTTTCATTCCGATATACTAATATCTTGGTCACTGTATTTAATGTGCCACAACAAACAGAGTGGTTTAAACCAATGAAAATGCACCGGCCTTGACACAAAAGAGAAAATGACTTTCTTTTGCGGCCTTTGTAAATACCATAGTTAATTTGTAACCTTGAAGAACATTGTTTTAGATAAAGGTCAACACTTTTAGGCCCTCATTATGAATGAATCAGAGCGGTGTTCCCAGCAGCAAATGCTCCCCCAGTTTTAACATAACCTCCATAACCCTCCTGCCGCTCCCCGTCCCTCACTATGGCCCTAATAATAGCCACCATCCACTTCAACCTCTTTCTCCAAGTAGTTGCTCAATGTGTGTGTATTTGGGTTCGTTATTTTCCGATGGAAGGTAGAAAAATGCAGATTTGAATCCAATATTCCCAGGATCCACATGTTATTCCTCTTTTTTGGGGAAATAACTTGTAATCCATGGATGATTTAAATGTGGGGATTCTGGATGGAATCAGAGATTCTGGCCATCCAGTATCCAATACCTTCATCCAGGGAGCTAGTAATGAGGGCCCGTGCTTGGTGATCAACCGTTGGCCGGCGTTGGGAAGATCAAAAAAGCCTCTGTTATTGTTCCCACTTTGAAACATCTTTGTCTGCGAAAAGTATGCAGCATAGCTCTAGATTCCACTGCTATTAGTCTTGTTGCTGTTTTGTCTCAGTGTGGGAGCATAGTGAATGCAACATTGTATTTGTTTCCACAATTTGAACCCCACTGAGCACAAACATGCAGTCACTGAAAGAGAATAGTTACCGTGTGTCTTTGTCATCAGCCATTTTAGATCATCCTAGTAGTGGTTCCTTAGGGTAGCCCTCTAATTAGGCCATTAATCTGTCATGAATATTCATTTTTTTCTCTCGTGGTTATTCCCCATTACATGCAGTAATTCAATCAAGAGTGAATACACATGATTAAAAGAATGGACATTTAGTTTATATTATCTTGTTCTGCAACATGATGGTCAAGTTTGCATAAATACATTGGTCCTCATTAACAATGTTTTACGCAGCGCAGCCAGCCTTCCTGCTGTGCCACCGTGCATCAAAAGAAAAGGAATGCACCGTATCTAAAATATAGGGCACATTCCTGTCCTTTCGCCCTTCACTGGCATACAATGGGTTGCCATGCGCCAACGCCGGAATCCTTATGCCATGGTGCAAGGGTATCTACGTTGTAGGGGTGGTTGTTATTGTGCAGGAAGGGACACCTTCTAGCACAAAAACAATCACAAGAGGTGTTTTCTCTTTTAAAGTGGGCTGTAGAATACAGCACACATAGAAAAAGGCAAAACGAGGAGAAATAAAAGTATTTTTCCTCGTTGCACCTCCCTTACGCCTCCCCTTGGGAGACGCAGGAATCTGACGCTCTTGCGAGATTTACAAAACCTTGTAAACCTGGGAATACGTCAGGTTTCATGGATGTTGTCTGGGAACACCCACAGCAACAGCCATGGAACGCCCTTTACATGCAGAATAATTGCGTAAAATAGGCCACATTTACAAGGACATAAAAAGCCACACAGGGTGGCTTCACGTGGCCTTGTAAATATGAGCAGGCATACTGGGCCGCCGGTGCATCAAAAAAGTGAAGCATTAGGTGCATACTGCACCGCCGGTGCATCAAAAAAGTGAAGCATCAGGTGCATTCTGCACCGCCGGTGCATCAAAAAGTGAAGCATCAGGTGCATACTGCACCGCCGGTGCATCAAAAAGTGAAGCACCAGATGCATACTGCACCGCCGGTGCATCAAAAAAGTGAAGCATCAGGTGCATACTGCACCGCCGGTGCATCAAAAAGTGAAGCATCAGGTGCATAATGCACCGCCGGTGCATCAAAAAAGTGAAGCATCAGGTGCATACTGCACCGCCGGTGCATCAAAAAGTGAAGTACCTGGTGCGAAATGGGCTTGTAAATAAGCCCTAAAGTATTTAATCTAAAAGCTGACCGTTCTGTTTCACATTATCTGCTATTGATTTCTGGAGAGTTTCTAGGTGGATGATAACTATGTGCTTCGGTTACTGCTGTTGTTTACAAGAACACAGTCTTGCAGGAATTAAAATAAGTTAAACGGTATCAGGCCACTCTCCGCTTGTTGTTTATTCTGAGAGCTTCGACAACAGTAATCTGATAAAAACAGAGCAGAAAGAGTGAGGGGCTAGAGAGGAGCCTTCACGCCAGGTGATAGCGGGTCGTGCAGAATAATATCACCAATTCTAACTGAAGGCTACTGGGCGCTTAGCCATTGCTCACTGAACTTCGTCAGTGTAGATGGTCATGCGCAACAAGAATAGCAGGCCTTCCTATTATATTGACCAGAAATCTTACTGTTCTGACAGGTATGCAGGTGTGTACCATTTTCGAAACTCAAAATAGGTTTTTCATTTATGCTGTGATAAAATTAGCTTAGTGCTTGTAAGCAAAAGAATGGGGGTGCAATTGCTATAAATGCACAATAGGAATCATATTGGAATTTTTTATTTTTACACACTTTCAGTAAACGTTGCTGCTGCCATTACATTTGTATTTATTATAGTTGCAATTCATAGCATGTGCACTAAAATAGGGTTTTTATTTTAAAATAAAATGTTGAAATGTATCCTTATTGTTCTCATGTTCTCGAGAGTGTTATTCCTTAAATGAAAGAGGGTCTGAGGTTCCACTAACTATCCCTGTAATGTCTCATGGTAATGACCGTTACCTGAAATACATTTCACTCAAATATTGCTCAGTGGGTTGTGGAATGGTTGCAATAAAACTGTTTTTCAGTCTCTGTTTGGCACACTGATTGAGTCCTTAGCGCCAGGGGTCCAGAAAAACAAACTCTGTATTTGTAAAAAATTGTAGAAAACTTGTCAGATCACACTTGTTTCACTCCAGAGTGTTTGCAATCTGGAAAATAATTTATCAGGTAACAAAATCCAAACCTACAACCTGAGTGATGTTCTAGTCATTCTTCACAACAGGACACAATAGAACATAAAGTCAAAAAGATCTCATGAATTAGGAAACCTTCTTGAAGAGTTCACAGGACTGACTTCAACTTTGGTGCTAGGACATTTGCATATGTGTACTCTTATTTTGTTATGTTCTTCAAAGACTGAAAGGGAGGGGATGGGTTATATCTCATGAATCTTCCATGTGTACCTATACTTCCTTCTTCTCTCATATGTCCATGGTATGTTTATTTTTCATCCATTTTTACCTAGTTCCAATGGAATATTGAGGCTGATGATTCCAAGTCTCGTGGTGACTGTTTAGCAGTTTCTGTCGGATTGATATGAAGGTACCTGTACCAGAGATTCTTCATATTAAGATGTTTGTCGCTCCTTGCAGAAATATGGTCTACTTCCACCTCTCTTAATACGCTCATCATTGATTTACTTATAGCTGTTGCATTTCAGCAGATCACTAAGTCGTGGAAAAATGCTTCAAATGTTTCCTTTCAGGCTTGGTGGTATGGTGTTTGTTATAACCATAGACTTGATAGAGCTTATGTTCATCCGATTACACTAGCGATTAAACGTAACTTATTATGGCTTCCTGTTACTAACTTTCTAGATATGTCTGCTCAATCATTACCATCGCATATTCCAACCATAGAAGAAGTTTCTAAGCCTCCCTAAATTAAGGTTAATTGACTATTAATATATTCTGTGCTTATTCTTAACTGTATAATTACGTTTGTTAGTAGTTAGATACATATGATATACATGTTATATTTTTGATCAATTTTTTCACTTGTATTACTTTTGGATAGTTATATCTTTTTGTTTTCCTCCCCCCCCTCTTTTCGTTCTTCCCTTCGTATTTCTTTTTTCCTTATTGTATACAGCATACTTTTCCATTTTTTGTATTATTACTATTTACGGAATTGTATTATTGTTGTATCTATACTTATATCCAATAAATTTTCTTTTAAACTTAAAAAAAAAGATGTTTGTCGCTCCTTATGTGTGAGTCTCCTTCACAATTCTCCTGCAGACTATGCACTTTTCCTTCCATTTCACCCCTAGCAAATGAAGAATCCCGACTGCGGTTAGTGTGTGTGGAGTAATTTGTGTATGATTTATCTGGAGACCCAGAAGGTGCAGGAGAGATGTTGCTGTTTGACAATCTTGTTTTGCTTTCTCAAAGCCAGTAGTGGTAGAGGAAGATCTTTCTTCAGACGAGAAGTAGCACGACCACTGCCAAGCACTTTGAAAATCTACATAATCTATTCTAAAGGCTGAAAGCTAGGGCCTTGTAGTGATAATGCCAATCCTCCACTATAAATCAGAAAAATGTTCAATGTTTTTTACGGTCTGAAAGTAAAACTTTGTATCACACTTCACTGCTTGCTTCTCCAGGAGTTAATGGACTTCTGGCAGCTTACACTTTTACCAGAAAGATGTTGAGTGCAATAGTTTGCACCTATCTGTCTTTGATCACCTTGACCCACTCATGTTATACTTTCCACCCTTTCTGAGACACAACACAATTTGAATAATGAAAGGAGAAGGATTATTAGAGGGGTGGGTAACTTTCTTGTTTTTATAGGAGAGGGGAAGGATCCTCTGCCTATAGGCTGCTTCCTGTAACGGTGCTGCTTTTTTTTGATGTTGCTGTAGATGCTTCCAGCCAGAATGTTGAACATAGTAGGCATCTCCAAACTTGAAATGGTACCTATGAAAATCTGTGTTACTGATTCAACAGTTTTAGAGATCTGACCCTCCATCTAGTCTAGGTCATCAGCTGCATGGGAGCCAAACTTTTGTTGACATAGAGGAGGTGATTTAAGTCCTTGTTCCGCACATCTGGATTTAGGCTAAGCAGACTCCCAAACTCTTTACTGGTGCCCTGGCATGCTAAGTGCATTGCCATTGCAGAGATACCACACACCTTACAGACCACCTTATCTAGGTATTCTATTTTCTTCTTGAAAGGAGTATTTACAGTTTACAAGTGGTGGTGTTTCTAAAGCACTAGAATCTAATTCTGATGCTCTCTATATCTCGAAAATGTGTTTTACGGCAGCTTTGCTGTTGGCTGAAGTTTGAATAGCATCAATAGCTTGCTCAATAAACCCCAGACTAAAGAGAAGATGCTGTTTCAACAGATTCCAGTGCTGTCTCAAATACAACTGCAGCCTTGACTCTCAGTGTGGGAAGAAGCATAGTCCTCTTGGGTGCATAGTCCACACCAGAAGTTCTTGGAAAGTTCAGAAGTAATCGATCTATGATACTTTCAATGATAATGCAAGATAAATCTGACAGTAAAGATCCTGTTGGTTTCCCAGTTTGCAGGGTTCTGTGCGGTTGCCACCTGGGTGGGTTTTTTACCGGCAATGCCAGTATTTTAATTTCCCAGCTGAGTCTAAAATGAAGGAATTTACCTTAGGCCGGTATTTTTACCCTTATCGGCACATACTTATAACATCAAATATAAGAAGAATACACCTTAAAACGTGTTGTAGAGCCTCCTTTATGATCCCTGACTGATAAGAAAAAGTAAATACAAACAGAACAGTCATGATACAAATAAATATAGGTCATTTCATATGAAGGTGTATTTCAGTTTCACGTTTGGACCTTTGCACACTCTTAAAATTTGAACAAATGGACGGTATTTTCATTTTGGTAAGGTGGCAACTCTACCACTGTGGCACATCTGTCCATATTCTTGGGTATGGGTGGGTAAATTTGAATACATTTTGTAACCGGTCAGAGCTGTGAAACACTTTAGGGGTTTTGGCAGACACCATTGCAGTGGCATTCTTAAACGAGAATTAGTGACTCGCTTAGAATCCTCAACCAATGCAATGTCTTAGAAAGATGTGGGCGAGCAGAGTGACAGGAAACGTCCATACTCCACACTTCAGTGAAGTGTCTTTCTTAGAGTAGGTCGCATCTTCGGTGAGGACTGGGTGTTTTTACCAACATTTATTTTTCATGCAGAAACAGAAGTCATTGCTGAAGGCACAGCGGCCTATTCAAAAACTGCATGTTGTAGTATATTTAGTAGTACTACAATAGCGCTACTATTCTACTTCAAAACCTATGTGCAAAGGTTCTGCCTTTCCTATCTGTGCGGAGAACTCCGCCCGACTGCAGAGTCTGCATAGAGGGGAGTGGCTGAAAAATGGAGAATGCTTACTACAAAAAGAGAGTTAGGGGAAGAGCAAGGAGGGGCTTAGGGAGGGACGTATACAAAAGAGTGAGCCCATTCCTATTCTTAAACTGCACTTCTAAAGTTACTAAAGGCAAAAAGTACCAAAAAACAGTCATAAATGTTCTGCAGCTCATAACTGGAGTAAATGCAGCACCACCCATGGCATGAGGGAAGCACCCTCCAATAAAAAAATAATGGAGGTAGAGACTTAAAATAAAACCCACATAAAATAATGTTAAATTAAATTATTTAAACCTGTTAAAATATAAGTAAGTGTAATTTACCCATAACAAAGTATATAAAAAGAAAACCTTTTTACTTTATTTTAACATATTGTACTAATCTTTTTAAAATGTAATAATGAACATAAATGTTGATTAAAATATAATTACATTACTCTATTTAATTCTATACATCAAGTTTAATGATTGTTTGTACATAATAAACAAGGCATATTTTTTACTATCGTTGGGAATTTGTACAATTATTTAAACTTCTGAACAATAATTTTTATTTAGTGTAATTTACTCATAATAATTATATTTAAAATAAGTTATTAATGCTGTAACAATTTTATATTGTTGTACAATTAAAAACATGAATATTTTACATCCAATTTAAAAAAAACTTTTCTATGTACTTTACCATTCAGAGTTATTCACCCCAGTGGCAGAGACCTCCCCCTACCTGGGAAAAGTTACTATTGGTAACTTTAAACCAGGTGTCTCCAATAAGTAGCTTGTGAGCTATCAGTAGCTCTCCAACTACCTCCTGTGTGCAGCCCACACTACCACTATCAAAGCGTTTGCTTGGTTGAATTATTATATGTATACCAAAATTAAAAAGCATGTATTCAAGACAAAAATGTGTGGATTTTCACAATTTATAAGCTGATGTCTGTGGAAAAATAGTCCAATTTTCAAAATGTGCTCAAAGCTATTATTTGAGTTGGAGAGATGTATTACTCATATTTATACCTTGGTGCCAGGGGTATTGCAGCTATGGTTTCTACGTACTACACATGTAATATTTCAGTTCAAATTGTCAATGCATTTTTTACCATACTGCTGCAAACCCTGCCTAATGCACTGATGTGATCACTGTTGACACTCTTGAATGGAGACTCTCTTTTTTCACTAGTATTGGAATAATTTGTAAATACTCCATAAATAAGTGGTTTGTGAAAGCTTGGAGCATATGGCTGAAATGGCATGACTTCAGATATCGTGTGAGTCTGGGCTCCCGTTCCACACACAGTGAACTGCAGACAAGAATAAACAACAAGCTGGTGATTTATAACTTGCAAGGGTGTGTGTCCAGTCGCCTACGACCAGTGCTATGGGACAACCGCAAGAGAAACTAAGGTGAAACCAAGGTCATAGAAAAATCTTCCAGTGAAATCTTTGTCAGATCATTTGCAGCCAGGAGGCGAAGATGGGGATACATTGCAAAGTGTAAGGCATACATGAAGGACATGCTGGACAATTTGAGAAAATACTGAAATTTATATTGGACAAAAAGGGGGTCACTGGGGGTCAAGATTGTCAAAGTGAAGGTTGATGTTGGCCTCCTACGTGCTGATCACAAAAAGTTAGTGGAGAGGTTGACAGAGAATGAGTTCACTTTGGCGTCAATGAGGTCCTCAGTGTGGGAAATGCAGTAACAAATCCTGGTGTTGTCTAAAAATGTCAGACATCTAGAAAAGGTAGAACAATACCAGTAACAGTGGTTGCTAGGTAATATATTTGAAGCAGTTCTACCCCCGACTACCCCATCAACCAAAAGTAATCTGGTTTTGTAATTATAGAAATAAAGACCGAATAATGCAGATGTTGCAACAGCATGGACTGTTGATAGTTGTCGCGGGAAACCAGGCAGACCTGTTCCCAGGCTAACCAATCAGGACACAAAAGTTGAGAAGCTGTTTCTTGGAGGTTAAATCCAAGCTGTGCCCACTGAATATTGTTTGCAGCATGCCGTCAGGTTATGAAAGACAATACTGTCTACACTCCAGCATAGGTATGGGACTGACCTCAGGTCTATGATGTCTCAACAACGGACAGAGAGGAATGGAGGAGAGTGGGACATCAGAAGGACAGGCCCTGACGGCAGAGAAGACGTTGAATCTTGAGCTGCCCATCGAGAAAATAGAAAAGATGAATATGCCATGGTGGTGAGTACAGAACAGTATAGTGAATAACGGGGCAGCCCTGCACTGTCATGGTCAAATGTAGTTTCAGAACTGAAAGAACCTCCAAACTCCCTAGAAGGGGGCCCGGAGGTGACCCCAAAGATGGCAGACATATTATTTGATGGTGATTGTATTGAATATGTACTAATATGTCCTGCAGTAGGGGGTTTCACAATGGAGTGGTTGAAGGGGGCCGTGGAAGATGGGAAGTGCGGGATGCCTGCTGAGCATGGGCTAGTTCCTGAGATCCTCTGAGTTATGATCACAAGTATATACATTTGTATGCCCTTCTCTGAGAATAACACAAGTCTAGATGTAACCTGTTTACAGCTGTTGTTTTTATCTTACCATGTATAGTTTAATAATCTGTTCACTTTATGTCATCTATAGGTTATCCTGTTTTAAGTTTAACCTATAGTAACTGATAAAACCCCACCAAAAGGGAAACAGCCCTCATAAGTGTAGACATAAACACTGATAAACCCCTGCACAATCACAAACTAAAATGTCATTCAAAGAAAGGAAGGTGAGATATTGAGTAATTTTTATTTCTCCATGAAGGGACCAGCACAATGTAAGTTTGTAATGCAATGCAGTTGCAAGAAACATTGGTCTAAGATTATTGTGATTGAGTTTTATGCGTAGGGATATCAATAAAATATTGTTTCTTCTTCCTTTTGTTTCCTGTGTTTTACCAATTCTCTATTAAAGGCTATTTTCATTAAAACACAGAACCCATTTGCAATATTCTGGAAAGCATCTAACACTGGAGAGAAAAACTCTCCAAAAAGCAGAATACCTATGTTAAGGCAAAGCCTAATTTCCAGATACAACAATGGAATATGAAAACCTTATCATAAGATGTAAACAGGGATTAAAAACATGCAGCAGTATTGCTTCTACTACAACCCCTCATTGCATGCTCTCCCTTTAAAAAGAAAAAGAAATGAAAGGAAAATGTTTTTATAAGCATGCAGTCTCAAATAAATAAGCAGCGATGTGGCCAACAATAATTGTAATTATAAATTACTTATGCTACTAATGAGAATATGGTTCCATTTCCTGAGCCATGCTGTACATGTTCTGACTCCACAAGCCAAGCTACACATGAAAATCCAACCTTCGTCCATTTCACCTCATTGTAGCAAGCCATAAGGAATCAGAAAGGAATTGTGATTCATGATGCAATAAATGTGATTCCCTGTAGCCTATAGAAATATATCATTCATCATCTTTCTATTTCAATTTTGCATCCATAACTGTCTGACTAGACATAGAAGAACGTATATCAAGATATATATTACTCAATAGGTTCTGTTTTTTCAATTAAACCATTGAATAATTATACATGCACAATAGAAGGTTGAGTGTTGAGGGATGACTGGATAAATAGGCTTGTTTCACTACATCTATGATGGAAAAATGAACTCTTTTTAAAAGTTATAAAAATTAAAATATCCTTTTGAATCCTGTATTTAGTTAATGTATATTGATCAAGTTTTCACATGTCTAGTTTGTAATATTAATAAATCATTTTCATTATAGATTGTGTTCTGGGTTTTTTGCTTTTATATCCGTTTGCCCATAGTCTCATTAGTAGCTTGAGTAATTTATAATTACAATTGCTGTTCATGCCCTGACTTAGCGACAGGAGAACCCCTTTTTGTACAATTGATGCGACCAACAATATCCATTGATCACAACAATCCCAGCATGCAGCACAGTTACTGCTTTATCCTCAGTTCTTTTTGAATGTATGCTGAATTACAGTGCCACGATTAGCATTTTATTTTGCACACAACATGTCACAGGACATTATGTTGTTATGTTATACAGATTTGCAGAGCGCACTATCAGACAGGACTGTATCCTGGCTCTGAGCAGGTGTGAGTCTAGGCACACCTAGGGTCAACTGGGACGACTTGAAAAGCACAGTCTTCAGCTTCGTGCAGAAATCAAGAAGTGGGGAAGAGGCTCTTATGTGTAGCGGCAGGTCGGTCCATGCTTTAGGAGCGATGTAAGAGAAGGCTCAATCATCAAATTTGGTTTTCCATATGCATGTGATTTGTGCAAGTAGGAGTCCGAATGAGCAGAGGTGTCTGGAAGGTTTGTGAAAGCAGATTCGATTGTTAAGGTTTGCTGGGCCTGTGTTGTGATGTTCCTTGAAAGTGTGAGTGAAGAGTTTCAATTGTGCTTGTTTGTGAATGGGGAGCCAATGGAGCTCTTTCAGGTGTGGTGTGATATGAGTGTGGCATGGGAGGTTGAGAGCTATTCTGGCCACCAAGTTTTGAATGGTCTGCATGCTTCAGGTGAGATTCTCAACATAGAGGATGTGACCAGGGGCATGCGTGACGGTTTTTCAGGTGCTGATATTGGAAGCATCCTCAGGGTATGACAGCATGAGGCGGTGACGGCATTGACTCAGGCAGTCATGTCGGGTTTGGTGTCAATGATGATCCCGAGGTTCTTGGAGTGGCTGGTGGAGGTGCATGTCGGTGCTAGGTCTGTTCTCCACCAGGTGGAGTCCTACGATGATTGATATGCTTTTCCTAAAGATCACGATTTCTCTCTTCTCAATGTTCAGGTTTAGACAGTTGGACTACATCCAGTGCGCTATTTCAGTCATGCAGGCATTGAACTTGATCTGGGTACTTGGCCATGAAGGAGAGAATGAGTTGTTTGTTGTGTTATGAACATAAATGGCTCACCAGCACAGGATAAAAAACACATCAGATTGTAGGGAAAAAAACGTCTTTAAGTAAAGTGACATTGGGAACTGCCATGATTACTTGCCTTACAGTAGTGGATTTCAGAGATCCTCAACAGGGTCCGATGTGTCGTCATTTCAGATGGAAGTGCCATATGATACAAAGGGCAGGATCCCAGAGGCGGAAATCCTGAACTCTTGAGGGATGCAAGACGCATTATTCTGACAAGAGGTTTATTGGTGTCTGCCACCTTAAAATATGAGACTCAAATGACACAGATGTTTGCTTCCCAAACAGTAGGATTGTTCCAGAACAGTGTAGCCTTTCCTGAGTTGTTGTTGACCTTTTGTCTTGTCCTAGATAGTCTGGATTTGCCATTCATCATTGTTATTTAGATGTAAATAATTCAATTGCCTGAAACGTTGAGATTCTGTTAGGATTTTTGGGAATTACTGTTTTCATAGGAATTTGGAACTTCAAGCAAGTGGGTACATGGTTACAATACACTCTATGAACTGGTGTTGGTGTTTTAAGCTATCTTACATGTAATATGAATTTCCAGTTAACCTTCACCATTATATCCTTGCCTATTGAGTTTTATTGTTGAGGTGAGTAAAAACAACTAATACTTATGTCGTATTTCTTCTTAGGTGAAGATAACGAAGTTTAATCTTTAGGGACGGCATTGACACCCAACCAGTTCAGCCAGGCAAACCACCCGCTACCAACTGCCATTCTACCGAACATTGGGCACGGAGCATGGAACTAAACTATGTCACATGCCACGAGCCCGGCAGCCAGAGGCAAGCTGCCCACAGGCCCCAAGTAAAACATAACACATCTCCTTTCCTTCCAGAGACAGGTATAACATGAAGATTAAACATTCTAAAAATAAAATAAGCAACAAAACAATAAACTATAAATGAAAACAAAAACGAAGTGAAATGCTGCATACAGAGCAAAATGCAGTTAATTACAGTACACAATGAGGTTCAACGACAAAATTGATAAGATACAGCGTAACAAAATTGATCAGGTACAGCTTAATCTCAAATATATTCTTTCAAATAATCAGGCAGCCTGGGTTCCCGAACCGCTCTTACCTTGCCAACACCCTCCCTTCCAAAGAACTTGACAAGCCTGCTTTTGACATTAGACCCTTGACCTAAATTCATGGGCATGGGATTCTGCAATGACTTAGCTTGTTTTTGGTACACAGTCTCCCTCCTAAGGTTCCACGTCTGTCCATTGCGTAACTTAACCCAACTTCCCCCTACCGACTTCACCTGACAAGGACCCTTGAATTTGTTGAAACCTTTATTGATACCACCAGGTTTGACCTTCACCAAGTCACCAGGTTGAATATTTATAGTGCCCCACAAATTGTCGTGGACCCGACGAAAAATCGATCTCATTTTTGAGCAACCAGGTGGGAACTATTTTGGTGCCAGCTTGCCTCCCCCTCATTAATTCAAACAGGAATTTATCCATTCCTTGATGTACCGTGGTGCGGTATGCCCATAACATTTCTTCGATTTCATGTTGTACAGGAAAGTTAGAAGTTAATGGCAACTGCATAGTGCCTTTCACCAGTCAATTCACTCTCTCACATAGGCCATTGCCTTGTGGATTGTACAAAGATGTACACATGTGCTTCAAACCAATCCTTTCAAAATATTCCACCATATCTTTTGACGTAAGTTATGTGCCATTATCTGCAAGAAGCATGGCTGGAATACCTTCTCTTCAGAACACCTCACTTAACACCTTTATAGTGGACTCTGTAGTGCTATTTCTCATAAAAGCCACCTCCTCCCACCTTGAAGCTGAATCCACCAACACTACTGCAAACATTTCACTATTGTGCAACTCATTAAACAGACAAATAAAATCCATACACACTTATTGCCAAACATCTTCTGCTCCAATGACATGTTGAGATGGAACCGGTTTATCCAGACCTACTCACAACCTCTTTTCAGATTCCTTACAACTGCCGCAATCCTCCACCCACTCCTTCACAATACCGTCCATCCCAGGCCACCAAAATCTTTATTTTAAACGTCTTCCCATAAAGGTTTGACCTAGATGTCCATCATGGGCTAAACCAATAACTCTACTTGTCACGGATTCAGGTGGTATGAACCTCTCACCCCTCAACACAAGAAAATTGCCCTGCGTGGAAATTTGATCCTGCAACTGAGCAAAAGGTCTGAGGCCTGGTGACACAGTGCTTTCCCTTGACACTCCTTCTTTGACCATTCTCATCACACCAGCAAGAATTCTCTCTTTGCGCATCCCTTCCACCCAATCCTCTCTGGTAATGGCCTTGCCCAAATCCTCCATGAGATCTTCAAGACTAGCTACAAACTCTTCGGTGATTAAATCCAATGATGGGGCTTTAGTATCAGGTAGTCTGGATAAGCAATCAGCCACACTGTTACGCCAACCAGGAACATGTTCCACCTTAGTGTCTATAAGTGCAAGAGAAGGTCCTGGGGGCCTGGTCCTGGGTGGTATTGCCAGTAGAAGACTACGTAGAATGGCTGCTCACCACCTGTTTCGGTCAAGAGTCCTTTTCAAGAATGCTCATGGTGGAACAGGCGCATAGAACCCTGGCTCTGAAGCCCCCACCGGGCGTGCCGCCCTGGCCCATAGTGGCGCGGCTACTTAACTGTCGCTACCGCGATGCGGCCTTGCCCAAGGCGAGGGAAAGGAAAGACGTTATCTTTGAGAACAATGCTCTATCACTGTATCCCGACTTTACCCTCAATGTCCAAGAGGCACGGAAGAAATTTGTACCTATCAAAAAGAAGCTTCAGCAAGAAGGAGTGGAGTATGCTATGCTCTATCCCACACGGTTACGGCTCACCTATGATGGCAAGCACCATATCTGCAACACCCCACAATAGGCGGCAGACTACTTTAGAAAAACAGTGCTGGATTCCAAGAGAGCAGAGCGCTCCCCATCAAATAACAGAGCAAGCCCAACTTATTGCGATGAGGATTGAGGATAATCGATGAGTGGTTGCTGACCGCCCCCCGCAGGTTTGACTGCTGGCACTGTAAGACTAGCCGCACTCCTCGAACAGCAGGTAAAGCTACATGTTGTCCTTATATGGCCTCCCGAACTGTTACCAGGTCGACTATGGACAGTGAGAACCCAGCGGGATTTCGAACTTGCACTCCGGGGCCCCCTCCTGTACGGTATCATGGTACAGGAGGCGCTGCCACGCCCCCTGGGACACACGCCTCCGAGGTTGCTCCCCTTTCCTCCCTTAGTGGAGGCTGTATTGTTGGGCTGTTGCCTCTGTTGTGTTATTTTGGGACCATTTCAGAGAGAGGTCACCAGAGGCCCTGGGAACCGAGTATTACTTTTTCTCCTTATTGTTAGCGTCTACATGTCACTGCATAAAGATATCCTCAGGTTGCTGATGCAATGTAACTCCACAGCATCGAAGGCGCATGGTCAGCTCGGTGCAGCTGTGACACAGATTATGCGGGTTATTTTAGACACATTGGGAGGGGCTAAGAGGGCGGAAACTGTGCATGGCAAGTTGGGGACGCTGATGTGGGAGGGATGTTGGGGGACCAGGATAGGCATTCCTAAGGTTACATGGGGCAACAGGATACGTGGGAACAGTGCAAACTCAGGTGCAGGTACACGTATTTTACACATATACATATACACAGGTCCCTAGGTAATGACCGGTGAGGGACAGAGAGACACCACGGCGGTGTATATGGGACTCCTAACATGGAATGTCAGGGGGCTGGGTGACTCTAGAAAAAAGCGGCACATACTAGCCTATCTGGATAGGCACCATGTCAGCATAGCCATGCTGCAGGAAACGCACTCTCCCTACGCAGCAACCCCAGTTTGCTTCCAGATTGGCCTTCCATAGATACTTTTCCTGATACTCTGCCTACTCGAGAGGCACTGCTATCCTTATCAAAAGAACAGTTCCCTACATTGAGGAGGGCTCTGCGCTCGACCCACAGGGCAGATTCTGCATGACCGGGGGCAGGCTGGAGTCAACCTCGAACACATTGATCTGTAGCTACAGGACTAACGTGGACAACAAAGTCTACTTCGTCACCATATGGGCACACATAGTGAACATAGGCTCGACCCACCTCATATGGGGTGGAGATTTTAACCTAACACTGTATCCCGCACAGGACCGCTCTAATCCACTGCCACACCACTATTCCAAAGCGCAACTCCAACTACAGCAAATACTGGCAACCTGCTGGTGGACGTCTGGTGCCACCACCACCCCACGGCACTCCTTGATATTGTGTTCAGGACGGAAACGGGGGAAACGTTAGAAGAATTCCTGTGGATCAACATAGGCTCAGTACCCTCTTTGGCCACTGTATGGCAAGCATTAAAGGTCACTGTTAGGGGCCACTGTATGGCCAAAGCGGGGGGCATCCTCAAAGACGTCCGCACAACCATAGCCAGTCTGGAAGGCCAAATCAAACAGCAGGAATCACACACTCTCGAGAAGCGTGATGGCCCCACCCTAGCCAAAATTCACGACTTCCTTACAGAGTATCAGGCTGCGGAGGAAAGGGAGTGCCTCTTTCGGGATAAATATGACACAGCGCGTAAATATGGTGAGGGCGAGGGCCCTGGCAAAGCACTTGCAGAGACTATTAGGCCACCAAAGACAGCGAACCATGAGTTAGTGATCCGAGATGGGGAGGGCACGGCACATCGAGACACCCCAGCCATTATGGGGGTCTTCACCACCCACTACCAAACACTATACACGACCCGCGTGACACGTCAGGATGAGACTTCACAATATTTGCAACAGATAGAGCTGGCATGGCTCAGTAACAGGCAGTGTGGCTTCTCAGCGGCCGATATTGAGATAGACGAAATTCGGGAGGCCATCATGCAAATAGAGAATGGGAAGACCCCGGGATCCGACGGAATTGGAATTTCATTTTATTAAACCTACATGGACACGCTGGCCCCATTCCTGAAAGAGTTATATGAAGACGCGGCCCAAACAGGGACACTCACATCTACCATGCGGGAAGCACTGCTAGTCTCGCTTTTGAAACCTGGAAATCCCCAGCCTCTGTCCCTAATCAATTGCGATGTTAAGATATTGGCCAAAGTGCTAGCCACTCTTAATGGACAATCTCATCAGATCAGACCAAGCAGGCTTCATACCTGGTCGGTCAACCTCCCACAATTTGCGCACCCTATTCTCCATTATGCATGGCATAGATCAGAAAGAACAGGTGGTGGTGGTCTTTCTAGACGCCACCAAAGCGTTTGACTCCTTGGAATGGGGATACCTATTCGCAGTCTTAACGCACATGAGATTTCCACCCAGGTTCCTCCAGTGGATTAAACTCCTATACCACCGTCCCAGCGCTACATTGCTCCTGAACGGGGAATGCTCACCTGCTTTTAACATCTCTAGAGGCACGCGACAGGGGTGTCCCCTCTCACCCCTGCTATTCACGATAGCATTGGAACCGCTGGCTGTTATGCTGCGACAGCACCATAAACAGTACGCGCTAGACTATCCCACTCGACCCGTCTTAATCTCGCTGTACGCGGACGACATCAGGCTGTATGTGCACGATCCGGTAGACGGGTTAAATGCCATGATCCGCGAAATAACTCAATTTGGGGCTTTCTCGGGCATCACCATTAATTGGAGCAAGTCTCAAGTCTTACCGCTCACCAGGTGCACCATCCCTTTCCCACTGGACTACCCGCTGCAGTGGTGTGACGATGAGGTCCGTTACCTGGGCATCAACGTAACTAAAGACAAAGGCGAACTACTGAGAGCAAACTATGGGGTGGTTCTCAATAAGGTAGAAGATTTGATAACCAGATGGATAGCTCTTCCGCTGTCTCTGGCTGGTCGAGTAGCATTAATGAAAATGGTCATCATGCCCAAATTTGTAAATCTGT
Organism: Triturus cristatus; assembly: GCF_964204655.1. NCBI lineage: Eukaryota > Metazoa > Chordata > Amphibia > Caudata > Salamandridae > Triturus > Triturus cristatus. The sequence goes on along the minus strand of NC_140583.1, from coordinate 300,085,626 downwards.
TCACAAATATCCTCTTCTCCCCGGGCCGTCACTTTTTTACCAGACTGAAGAGCCAACTTATCCGCCTGACATGGGGTGGAAAACAGCCCCGGATCAAATGGAGCACTGCCGTTCACTCAGGGTGGATTTGAAGCGCCTCATCCTGAACTTTACTATCTCAGCGCTCACGCACACTACGCTGCGTACTGGCTCGAGCCTCTACCCTTAATGACACACCTAGCGGTAGAACAAGGACTCGTTGCACCAATACCCCTCACAGGCTTCCTGGGCGTAGATAATAAAGCAGCTGGGGGAAAACGGTCCACAGTAGCCTGTACCAATAACGTGTGACGTGCCATAGCCAAACGGCCCCAAGTTCCCATGCTATATTCTCAGTTACTTCCCCTCCGAGACCAACCCAACCTGCCAGTCACACAAGAGGGCATCTGTAAGAGTATGCTCCTCAAGCTAGGCATCAATTCCTGGGGAGATGTGTATCACTTAGGGCAATTCAAAGGCGCAGCAGTTTTTTGGTGGTACTCCCCCTACCACGATGGACCGATTCCTCTACATTCGCCTGCGACAGGACGTCAAGGCCACCACACCTGCGTTCCCGGAAGAACCCCCCACACTACTCCCACTGCACCAAACACTACTGGCTGGGGCACCACATGCAGTGTCCCATTGGGGCGGGGACGCAGAACACCCTGAAAGCAAAACAACAGTGGGAAGCGGAACTAGGGCATCCACTCACAGGAGAAGCCTAGGCATACTGTTGCCAACAAAATGTACGTATCACAGCCACCAGCAGGTTTAGGATCATACATTTTAAATTTCTCCATCGAATGTACCACACCCCTGTGAGACTGTACAAACTTCAACTGCGAGATAGTGACAAATGTGACTGCTGCGGGCGGGAGGGAGCGGGTTTTCTGCACATCGCATGGGAGTGCAGGTCCATAGCGAAATACTAGACTGAGGTGGCAGCGGCCTTGGGAGACACGGTTGGAGGGCAGTTCGATCTTACACCCAAAATGGGACTCCTGGGATACCTCCCTGGGTACAAAGGCTGCATCAAGCACTTTCTGGCGATGGGCCTCCTCCTCGCCAAGTGTAAAATTGTATGTAGATGGGGGAGGGGACGGGCGCCCAAATTTGAGGCTTGGTTAGCAGACCTCACCTATTGTCAGGAGCAAAACAATATATATGCCGAGCTACTTCCACACCGCTCGCGACACCAGGATATCTGGGTCCCTCTCACCACCTACCTTCTCAGAGCAACAGCAAGGGACACTGAAGAAGGCAATGTATGTGCGTAGACTAGTGGACAAATAGAGATCGCTAGGCTCCAACTTAGTGGGGTTGTCCTCTTGCACAACCGCTGTGAAATTCTGTATAACTCCCGTACCTATGCCAGATATACTGTATACTGTCCTGCACCCTTAGCCTCTCTTCCATTTTTATGCATTGTACTGACGCTTGCATGCAACGCAAATGTAATGCCTACCATGTAATGTACTGTTGTGTTGTAGTACTAAAAATGGCATTAAAGAAAGTAAAAAAAAATAATAATAAGATGTTAGCGTTAGCAATGTTCTCTTTGAGCACATTAAAAGCTTTATGTTGTTCAGCACCCCAAGTAAATTTCTTGGCTTTCCTCAACGACTCTCTTAGAGGTTCCACCTTGTGTGCAAAGTCTTGAACAAATTTAGAATAGTATTCCACCATATCCATGAATGACCTCAATTTTTTTAACTGTTTTTATTAGTTTTTACAACATTAAGATCGCATAATCACAATATCAGATATATGCAGATAGACATGTGATTAATGAAACATTTAAAAATAACACTGTCCTCATAGGAGTGCCTCTTGATGCGGAAAAGTAGCGTCCAAGCTCGTACTGTTGGTTCAGTCCTTCTCCTAGTGCAGCGTTGCACTACAACCTCATCTACAATGCCAGGTAGTCCGTACTTCATATACATTTGCACATTTGACATAGGTATTTGTTACATTTCATTTTCGAACAGCAACAATGTGGTGTCAATGCCCGTCCTCTACTGTCAGTGTTAAGGTGTAGTGAGGGAGGAGGATAAGGCGGGGGGGTTTAAGGGGATAGGGTGCATACATCACCAAGGTGCCGATCACGATCCGGTAAAAAATTACCCCGTGCGACTCGTATCCGGTCTTTTTCCCGTACGAATCGTACAAGTGCCGTACGAACTGGCAATCACGATTCGCATGGGAAAAAGTCCATACGAACCGCATTGGGAATCATTCCCCACACGTCCTCGGGTCGGAAAATGTGTCCGACACGTCCTCGGACGATTTACCGTACAAACGTGAAAAGTCAAGTCCGACCGAGGAATCACGATCCATCCCGTGCGTCCGAGGTCACAACCGTATGGAAAAAACACCGTCCGCACCGAACTCCTATAGCAACCATGGAGACATGTGCCCGCATACGCGCCCAACACTCCCCCCAGCCCCCGTACGTCCGACACGTACCCCCCGTGTATGTACACCCCCACCCGTCTAGGTACACCCCAGTACGTTCGAGTCCTACCCCCACCCCTGTACGTGTCATACCACCGTCCATGTACACCCCAGTACGTTCGAGTCCTACCCCCACCCCTGTACGTGTCCTACCCCCGTGTACCCCCACCCCAGTACGTTCCAGTCGTACCCCCACCCCTGTACGTGTCCTACCCCCGTGTACCCCCACCCCAGTACGTTCCAGTCGTACCCCCACCCCTGTACGTGTCGTACCACCGTGTACCCCCACCCCAGTACGTTCCAGTCGTACCCCCACCCCTGTACGTGTCGTCCCACCGTGTACCCCCACCCCAGTACGTTCGAGTCCTACCCCCACCCCTGTACGTGTCGTACCACCGTGTACCCAGTACGTTCGAGTCCTACCCCCACCCCTGTACGTGTCCTACCCCCGTGTACCCCCACCCCAGTACGTTCCAGTCGTACCCCCACCCCTGTACGTGTCGTACCACCGTGTACCCACACCCCAGTACGTTCCAGTCGTACCCCCACCCCTGTACGTGTCCTACCCCCGTGTACCCACACCCCAGTACGTTCCAGTCGTACCCCCACCCCTGAACGTGTCGTACCACCGTGTACCCACACCCCAGTACGTTCCAGTCGTACCCCCACCCCTGTACGTGTCCTACCCCCGTGTACCCACACCCCAGTACGTTCCAGTCGTACCCCCACCCCTGTACGTGTACTACCCCCGTGTACCCCCACCCCAGTACGTTCCAGTCGTACCCCCACCCCTGTACGTGTCGTACCACCGTGTACCCCCACCCCAGTACGTTCCAGTCGTACCCCCACCCCTGTACGTGTCGTCCCACCGTGTACCCCCACCCCAGTACGTTCGAGTCCTACCCCCACCCCTGTACGTGTCGTACCACCGTGTACCCAGTACGTTCGAGTCCTACCCCCACCCCTGTACGTGTCCTACCCCCGTGTACCCCCACCCCAGTACGTTCCAGTCGTACCCCCACCCCTGTACGTGTCGTACCACCGTGTACCCACACCCCAGTACGTTCCAGTCGTACCCCCACCCCTGTACGTGTCGTACCACCGTGTACCCACACCCCAGTACGTTCCAGTCGTACCCCCACCCCTGTACGTGTCCTACCCCCGTGTACCCACACCCCAGTACGTTCCAGTCGTACCCCCACCCCTGTACGTGTCGTACCACCGTGTACCCAGTACGTTCGAGTCCTACCCCCACCCCTGTACGTGTCGAACCACCGTGTATGTACATCCCAGTACGTTCGATTCCTACCCCCACCCCTGTACGTGTCGTACCCCCGTGTACCCCCACCCCTGTACGTGTCGTCCCACCGTGTACCCCCACCCCAGTACGTTCGAGTCCTACCCCCACCCCTGTACGTGTCGTACCACCGTGTACCCAGTACGTTCGAGTCCTACCCCCACCCCTGTACGTGTCCTACCCCCGTGTACCCCCACCCCAGTACGTTCCAGTCGTACCCCCACCCCTGTACGTGTCCTACCACCGTGTACCCCCACCCCAGTACGTTCGAGTCCTACCCCCACCCCTGTACGTGTCGTACCACCGTGTACCCAGTACGTTCGAGTCCTACCCCCACCCCTGTACGTGTCGAACCACCGTGTATGTACATCCCAGTACGTTCGAGTCCTACCCCCACCCCTGTACGTGTCGTACCACCGTGTACCCAGTACGTTCGAGTCCTACCCCCACCCCTGTACGTGTCGAACCACCGTGTATGTACATCCCAGTACGTTCGAGTCCTACCCCCAACACAACCTCCTAACTACGGAGCGCACCCCAGGCCCCAACATCACAACCGCATGTACGAGTCGTACCAAGCCACACACAAGGACAGCAACGTACAACCAAATGGCCCATGTACACACCGTACACACGCTCAAAACGCACGGACACAACCAGGACAAAACAAAACAACACAACAATACACCATTCGAATGGCACAAAGCCACTAAACATGGCCAAAAAACACTAAAACAACACCTTCACTGACCTGCAACTGCCAAAAACAAACAGAGGCCCAATACACCACCACTCCTTATAACCAACCCACCCAAAATTCAAACACAGCCACACCCACCAATGGACCAATAAAAAGGGCCCACACACACAAACCATGAGCCTTTGCAACAGACCCACTGCTGCCAGACCCCACAGACAACCCACAGCACCAGACCTCAACCTTTACTACACCTTACACTTGCACACCTTCACACAACCACCTTCACAAACACACCCTCATCACATTCACACACACACGCACCTGCACAACCACACCCACACACCCACAACCATCCACACACCACCCCCACCATCCACACCCCCCCCCACCATCCACACCCCTCATCATGCCCACTACCAAGAATCCAAAGTTCAGTAACCGAGAGTTGGAGGTTCTTGTTGATCAAATCCCCAGAGTCGAGCCACAGATCTTTGGAACATTGGTCAGAAACACCAGCCAGGCAGCAAAAACAGCCATGTGGCAGACCATCGTCGATGCTGTGAATGCTGTTGCGGACACCAGACGGACCAGGCAGGAATGCCAGAACAGGTGGTACGATCTGCGGAGGAGGGGCCGAGCCAAGAGGCAGGATGAACACGACCAGGCCTACGCCACCGGAGGAGGGCCCTCCCGCAGACCCGTACACTACCATCCCTGGGAGGAGAGGGTGATGGCCATACTGCCGGTGGAGGCAGTCGAAGGATTAGAAGGACTCCGAGACCCAGGTGAGTACACAAACAACGCACCTCACATGGGGGGAACGGCATCCACAACCAACATCACTAACAGGCACGCAACCACCACAAGCCATCGCATGACTCAACCACACTCCATGAGCACGCACATGCCACTGCTGCCACCATGCCCCATGCACCCAGCTGGACAATGTCAAGTCACAGGCCACAGAAGACAACAACACATGACACGGTAACCCGGATGGCGGGAGGCTGGGCCCCAAAAAGCACATAGTGCAACTCAGAAGCAGACAACAATTCACTCTACCCATATGGCCTAGGTCACAGCCAGACAGACAGTGTGTCCCAACACAGGAATGACTTGCCAGCAAATGGCGGACGCCTTGCATCAACACATGGGGGTGAAGGCACTGTTTTGCACATGACAGCAGCTAATGAACAGCCAACATTGTGAAAGAGTGGCAGCACACACCACCACAGCAGCAGCGCACAGACACACATCACACCCAATGGGTGCCTGGAGATCAGGAACAAACTCACATCAACAAGCCAAGGGCCACTCAAAGATCTGCTAACAGTGTGTGCCCAGGAAGCTGGGCCGAGGTGACAGAGGGTGACACACGGAGGGAGGGAGAGGGGGACACAGAGGGAGGGAGAGGGGGACAGAGAGGGAGGGAGAGGGGGACAGAGAGGGAGGGAGACGGACAGAGGGAGGAGGCTGACACACGGAGGGAGGGAGGGAGAGGGGGACACAGAGGGAGGGAGAAGGCAACAGAGAGGGAGGGAGAGGGGGACAGAGAGGGAGGGAGAGGGGGACAGAGAGGGAGGAGGACGGACAGAGGGAGGAGGCTGACACACGGAGGGAGGGAGAGGGGGACACAGAGGGAGCGAGACACAGGGAGAGCTAATCAGCCGTGTTGCGTGTGTGAATGTCTGCTCGTCAGCAGGTAGACTGCGTGCATGTAGACAAGGGTGGCCAGTGCCAGAACCCCCCCTCTTCACCATGGCAAAACACAGGGCCATGTCACAACCTGTTCACGAGCACAAGGACAGCTACCTGGATCATATAAGTGTGTGGATCCACTCCATGTGCACATGTACAGTGCTACACGGAAGGCGCCAATGCATGGCTCGCCACACCTGCCCACTCCACTGCTGACTGCAGTCACACTTGACGCAGCAAGTAAGACTGTGCCACACATAGTTAAAGGGGCCAAAGTGGTGCCCAAGGGACACACCCATGCACAAGTGCACTGTGAGTGGACTGCAAGACCGATCCTAATTCCAAGAGGAAATGTGCCAACTTTGAAACGGATGAAACATGGATGTTGCATGGACCAAAATTAACATTGTCTCTCTCACACACAGGTCAACGTCGTGGTGCACCCCCCAACACTGGGGGGGAACACTCACAGGACCCGGATCTGCAGGTGCCCGATCCCACCGGCAGCGACCACTCTCACCACTCTGCGGACGACCCCGACCGACCTGGCCCCTCTGGTGTCCAACCACCTGCAGCACCTGCGTCAGGTACAACTATGCCAACCACCACCCCCACTCCTGCCACATCCCAGGAGACACCCAGGATCCCTGCCCCAACACCACAATGCAGCCAGGCTCGCCAGGAGGGACACGGTGTCCCGGGCACCCAGGAGGAGGCAGGCGACAACGCCAATGCCACCCCTCAGGGGTCCCGGAGACCCCATGTGCCCACAAGTGCAGGCCAGGTGCAAGTGGGCAGGGGTGGTGGGAGTGGAGGACGGCGGAGGCGCGAGCCTGACCAGTTGGCTGGGGATCCGGTATTTTCCCATGTCCGTAACATCCTGGACTCATACCGGCAGGACACCACGGGCATGGCCCAGGTTGTGTCCGTCCTCGAGGGGATCAAGGCCCAGCAGGCCCAGCAACATGCGGAGCTAATTGCCTGTCTACTGGTACACCAACGGAGGATGGAGGACAGACAGGCTGAGCAAGTGACGGCATTCCAGGGGATTCACGCTACACTCCGTCGGATGGCCGACACCATGGCCGACCCTCCCTGTGCCAGAAGGCGGAGAACATCACCACCCACAGGGAGGGATCAGGAGGAGGAGGAGGAAACATCCGACGGAGCATCCCAGACGTCGTCACGGCCTGCTGGTGAGGTTCCCCGCAGGAGGCCGGGTCGTCCACGGAAAGGACCGTGAGGGTGGCTGCTACATCACCATCTCCCAGGACACCTGGCCTGGCACCTGGCCCACTGGAGCAACAGCATCACAGCATCAAGAGACATTCTCTGCCACATGGCCCTGCTGGTCACTGGCTGACCAATGTTGACAAAGACTGTGGCATGGACTCTGAGGATTTCCAATGGCAAGGACACCAACTCCCCTACTGAACTTTGGATTCCATAATCCCGGAAAGCCCCTCACTTTGTCCCCCCCCCCTCCCCCCAATAATAAATCACACTATGAAGAGTAGATGCCTGCTGGTAGCATTATTACCTAACATGTGTCTTGTAAAGTCTAAACATGCCTGAGTCATCTTTTCTCTTCAACCATCCACACCCTGGGGCCTGAGTCTGGCACAGGACACATGGGTCACAGTGTATTAGGCAAGACAGACATGGAGCACCATACACACCCGTGATGGGCACAACCAGCTGAGGGGGTGGCCGAACAACCGTGCTGACACACACATTGAGTACACCAACAGTCATGCGCAGAGGTCAGGGATCCAGTCCAGTGTCCTGGGGGGCACCCAGGTATGTGTAGACAGGTGGCAGAACCATGTCCTGCAAGCTTGAGTCCGGTGGATGCAGAGAATGGGGGCCTGGCCAACGTTGGATGCATGGGGATGGCACATGTTACAATACCCACGCAGTCATGGACATCATGCCCAATACACAGTCTCAGCCCACACACACAGCTTGCATCTTGCCACTCGACACATTGACACATAGCCACAATCAGGGAATACCATGCCAGACATGCAGGATGCACCGTGCCAACACACCAGCATTGACTGAGAAGAGGCACCTTGGAGGCATAGGGACACCTTTATTAGTCATGTATTCGGGATTGCAGAGGCAACTCGAAGTACACATGAACACATCATGTGGAGTGACATGTGGGTCCAACACTGGCACCCCCCTTCTGCAGCACAAATGCGTGATAGCCATGGTACTGGCACACAAGCGTCGGCTAACAGCTAAATACCCACAGCTGCACACGGAGAGCCTGCCATACACCATAGATCCGCTGATGTGGAAGTCCCACACCATGTCAAGCCAATGCTAACCGTATGTGTCCGAGGGCAGTGTCACACACATTGATGCCATCATCACAATCCACTATCCCATCACTGATGACTGTCAACCAGGCAGACCATCTATTCAGGTGTACACAGCTGCATGTCGTGTCCCATGGGGATGCGACATGGCTGCAGAGGAACAACACATCGACAGGGGCAGTGTGCATACATCGTGAACAACTGCCACAACCAATACACCCCAGATGCATCCCTTACCCCATGGAGACTTCCAAACGTGTCCGTGCCTGTAACGCTGAGTCAGCCCACGATGTCATGTCCATGAGGAATAGCAGTGGCACAACAATGCAACCAGCAAACGGCATGCGCAGGTACCTGGGGAAGAGAGACACACAAGAAGTCAGCCACAAATAACACAGCCACTTGCATGTGCATTTACTCGACACATGTATGGATGACAACATGCTAGGTCATCATTGTGACTGGGGAAATACTACCATCACTGCCACCATCACTCCAGTGACACACCCACACACACCTCTGACTCACGTGCCATACATGCAGGTGGAGACACACATCACAACGCATGCCACACGGGGACCAATGCGTGCACACTCAGACACTGGTACTCACCACTAAGCAAAGAAGTCGCGTATGAGCCGAGTCCGGATGTCCTCTTGCGGCTCCACATCCTCCACATCACTAGCCCCATTGCCAAGCCCTTCGTCCTCCACGGGTGGATGGTCCTCGTCATGTTGATTCAGGATGAGTGGCACAGCTCTTTCAACTGCCATGTTGTGCAGCATGCAGCAGACCATGAAAATCTTGCAGACCTTCGCCGGGGCATAAGGGAGTGCACCGCCGGTCTTGTGGAGGCACCGGAATCGGCTCTTCAGCATGCCAAACGTCCTCTCTATCACTCGCCTTGTCCGGCCATGGGCGGTGTTGTAGCGGAGCTGGGCCGGCGTGATGGGGTTGCGGAGAGGTGTCAGCAGCCAAGGCATGTTGGGATAGCCAGCGTCCCCTACATGGGAAGCACATGGACATCGTTAGAAGTGGTGAAGCGGTCGTGCTGGTAGGCTATACAGAATACAGGACAGACAGACTGTACCCACCAACAACACATGCCCGTTCGTTGCGCAGCTGCATCATCATATCAGGCATCCCGCTACGCCTCATGATGTAGGCATCGTGTGCTGATCCTGGAAAACAAGCACAGACATGTGAAATCACCATGTTGGACAGACACACCACAAGGGCATTGATGGAGTGGTAGTGCTTCCGATTGCGGTACGCCACCTCCCGTGCGTGTGGTGGTACCAAAGCTACATGTGTCCCATCTATGGACCCAATGACATGGGGCATCCCTCCCAGGGCATAGAATCCATGTTTGACCTCAGTCATCTGTTCAGGGGTTGGGAACTTGATGAAGTCATCCAGGTGAATCAACATGGCCTCCAAGAAATCATGCAGCACACCGCTGAACATGCTCTGGGACATGCCACCAACATGAGCTATGGTATTTTGGAAGGTACCCGTGGCAAGAAAATGTAGGGCAGCCATTACCTTCAGCTGGGGTGTCAGTGCCGTAGGATACCTGTGCTGCGGTTGCAGGTGTGGTGCCAGTCTCGCCGTCAGCTCCAGAATCAACGGTTGGGTGAAGCGGTAGAGCCGGATCCTGTCATTCTCCTGCATGGCAGCCAAGTCTGGAATTCTTCGGGCAAGAGGCGGCGCTCTGCAGTAATTTGGAAGTGACAAGGAAGAGTGAGTGCACTACGACAACAACTCATGTCTACTGAGCACATGTAAATCTGGCAATACACACATGCTACATAGGGAGTCAGGTATGTGCTACATGCCCAGGACACGTATGGATGCAAGGTGACACTCCTTCCAAGACCCAGCTACACACGGAGATTGAGAACCTCCCCATGCCACGCCATGGGAATAGCTGTGTCCCAGTGCAAGTGAACAGCCAGACGCAAGACAGGAGTGACATACACCCACACATCAGCAGAAGTAGGATGCCGATTGCAGAGACTGGTAGCGGAACACCGGAGCCACAGGTCACATGACATTACACTAGGCCTGCCCACACACCTTGCCATGAAGGTGCACATGTCATGACTCACCACACATTCCTTGTGAGGATGCTGACATGGCCTTGTCACGCTACTCCGTGTCCCATGCATACATGTGCACCTCACATCCGATAACACATGTGGCATGGTGTGCGGAACAGTGTGCAATGACAATCTACACACAGACACATGTTGGTTGCTGCAACGGCTGCAGCTTTTGAGGGTGCTACAACATCAACCTGATGGAAATCCCGCACACATAAATGACATAGTCACATTGTGCACTGTGGGTAGTGACAAGTCATGTGTCATAACCCCTGTACCGGGCATCATGGGACACTTCCGTGTGTTGGTGTCCGTGCCATGCCAGTGACGCTCACCCCAAGTGCGCAGTACGACATGCACACATGTCAAAGGAGTCAAGGGCATGCCTGGCACACATTGCACCGTCACACAGTACACCTATACACATCTCATCATACATCTGGTGCCTTCTCCACTCAGGAGTCATGTTCCACATCACAGCCTGTCACACCTGTGCCCCACACATGTAGTAATGCACAGACGATGCCTTGATGTCCATTCCTGGACAAGTATGTCCATCCATGGACAAGTATGTCCATCCATGGACAAGTATGTCCGCCCTATTCCTACCTGTGTGTCGCCTATCACCACTGTGATGTGTAAAAACCGCCGTACTGCTGCTAAGAGGGCCTGTGTATGTTCCCAAATCACTGTGGGAGTGCTGCTGTATGTGTACCCATCGTGATGGCGAGCGTACAGGCATTTGTACGGTCCGTACCACTACGAGTACGCATACGCGTGCAGACCCATAGTGATAGTGAGCGTAGATGCGTGTGTACGGTCCGTACCACTACGAGTACGCATACGCGTGCAGACCCATAGTGATAGTGAGCGTAGATGCGTGTGTACGGTCCGTACCACTACGAGTACGCATACGCGTGCAGACCCATAGTGATAGTGAGCGTAGATGCGTGTGTACGGTCCGTACCACTACGGGTACGCATACGCGTGCAGACCCATAGTGATAGTGAGCGTAGATGCGTGTGTACGGTCCGTACCACTACGAGTACGCATACGCGAGGACACCCATAGTGATAGTGAACGTAGGCATGCATGTACGGGCCGTTGCCATGCATTTGGGGTGCCCTAGGGCCCCGAAACGCACCGTACCTGTGTGTGATGCTCCAAATTACATAGGGGACAAGTATTAAGGCCTACATGCATGCTGGTTGTCATGGAGACCAAGTTCAAATTTCGAAATTGTTCTGGAAGGTACACAGCAGAAGTCAGTTGGAATTCTTCTACTTTGTTGCAATGTGTTTGTGGGGCTGACATCATGCAGGAGAATGAAACCGATAGAGAACCCACAGACTGCTAGGTTTGAAGGGATTGGTGGAAACATAGGATGCAAATGTGAGTGACCAATCACTCTGTACTCCTGTGCATGAGACTGGGCAGAAGGGCACATATAAGGCAGCCAGGTCCCATGAGGGAGTACTTGCCTGCACATCTTTGCATTCGTCGACCCAGCTGCTGCTACTGATTCCCTGGAACCATGTCAAGGGCTGTGGAGAGGACACAGCCATTCACCCTGGAGGAGAACATGGCTCTGCTGGATGTGATCCTCCCACAGTACTCCATGCTGTATGGGCGACCAGGGTATCAGGTGAGTGCATAGGCCACTGGCACAGACTGTCCCTATGTTGTGACTGTGACTTCAGGCATTGTGTCCTGGTGTGACACACATGCCATGTACTGTCGGGGGGGTCCCAGGGGGGGTGCCTGATGTCTCCCAGCAGTGCCCTGAGACAGGAAGGGTGTGTGCCTATCACTAACAGCAGTGCCCTGAGACAGGAAGGGTGGATGCAGAGTCCTCCCAGCAGTGCCCTGAGACAGGAGGGGTGGGGGCCTATCACTAACAGCAGTGCCCTGAGACAGGAGGGGTGGGGGCCTATCACTAACAGCAGTGCCCTGAGACAGGAGGGGTGGGGGCCTATCACTAACAGCAGTGCCCTGAGACAGGAGGGGTGGGTGTGGAGTCCTCACAGCAGTGCCCTGAGACAGGAGGGGTGGGTGTGATGCACAGTGTGAGCCTTGATCATTGATTGTGACATTGCCATCATTCCACCTGTGTACCCACTATGGCACGTACTGCTTTTTCCCTCACCAGGGGATGATGTCCCTATGACAAAGGTGCAATGCGTTGACTGCATGACATGCCTTGTTGTAACCAGCTAATTTGTACTCATATGTCTCTCTGTGACATGTGGCTGGTGTATTGATGTGGTGTCACTTGTTCTTCCTCACAGGTAGGCGCCACTGCCAAGGAGCAGACCTGGCTGACCGCCGTCAGTGCCGTGAGGGGTGTGGATGGTCGGAGGCGGAGCCCGCCCCAGGTGAGGAAACGCTGGCAGGATATCCGGTGCTGGACGCGGAGGATTGCACGGCTCCTGCTGGGGGACTCACCTGAGAGCCACAAGAACCGCGGCCGCCGCCGTCTGAGCCACCTCCACAGGCGTGTGCTGCCGGTGGTCTTTCCAGACCTGGAGAGGCGCTTACAGGCGATGCAGCAGCCGGAAGGGGGTAGGTACATGTGTGTTTGTTGTGTGTCACCGGCATTTGTAAGGGCACAGTAGCATGAATTCACTGGCAGGGTTTAAAGGTGCTGTGCAGATCCTGTTTGCCCCAGTATAGCGCTGCGCCCCTGCCACCCTTCCCCTCCTTGCAATGTGTTCCCTGGTCTATGTGTAGTCACTCCTTCACAAGGTAATGTAGGCTGGCGCTTTGTCCACGAGAACAATGACTGTAGCATCATGTGTGGGGGTGGTGTGTAACAGGTTGTGGGACCTTGCCTGTGCACTGTCAAGTTCACTGCATGTGGGTTCCATGTCAGTTGGCACTGATGCTGACTCCAGACATGGGAGTTGGTCTCTCATGTGTCATGCCTTACAGCGCGCATGTCCTATGTAGTGGCCTGTGACATGATGTGCATGAGTGTGCGATACGCATAGTGCAGGGATGGTGACGTGTGTTGCAGTCATTACCATTCAGTAGCATGTAGTTGCGTGCCCACTACTGTCCCCTGGGGCACCTTTTCCTCAGTGGTGTATGTGTCATCATAAACGTGGACACTCTCAGTGTCTACAGCGTAGGTTGTGCTCTGTACCATTGTCCCCTGTCACCATGTATATAGACGTGCTATTTTGTACAGGTGTCCACTGTGCAGCCTGACCTGATTGTCCTTCTTCATACTCACAGTTGCCAGTGCCTGTGTGTCTTGTTATACTCATCTGAGGATGGGCACTGGTACCACATTATTTGTACAGGCGCACCTTGGCTGTTTGGCGTCCAATCTTGCATTTTGCCTGCCCCTGTGTTTATCACCCAGACTATGAGATGTTGGTGCCACCTGTGTCTCAACAATTTGCCTCGTGTAGGGGTTTGTTGGGGCGGGCAATGCCTATGTGTCAAATCCTGATTTCTACTTGCTGGGTCTGGGCAGTGTGTGATGTTTCTGGACACACACGCAAGGTGCAGTGACCGAGTCATGTTGGGCATGTTTTCAGCATTACCTATGCAGCATGTGTCTCAAGTTCATGGATATGGTCCCTGGTCATCGGTATTTTCGCCAACGCTGTGTGGTGCAGATGCAGTGCTGGATTGTCCCCAGGGCCTGGGTGCTATGTCAGACTCTGTTTCCTGTCTTTAGCTAGTGTCTCATGCTCTCCATGGTATTTCAGTGGCATGGTGGCTCAACCAACTGTGTGTTTCATGCCCTACATCGGTACCTTGTTTAGTAGATGTTAGGGATCTTCCTTTTCAGGCTATGCAGTGTTACCTATGTCGATTGGACTCATGTGACTGATGTGTACAGCTGTCTGATTAATTTCTGTCTCTCCACCCTGCCCACAGCATCGTCGGGGGACGCAGAGGGAGACATGGACACAGGCAAGGCGGAGGGACCGAGCACCAGTGCCAGCCGTGACATCGGGGCTGGCACATCGAGTGGGACAGAGGTGGAGGATAGTGCGGCCGAGGACCTGTCGACTGGCACGTCAGAATACGAAGCTGACAGGTCCGAGGAGGATGTCTCCGAGTGGGCGGTGGCTGCACCAGCAGCTGACAGCGGAACAACACCTCGCACCGCCCCCTCAGTTCCCATCAGCCGCCTCCCACTTGCTCGTGTCCCTTCCCAGCGTGCCCGGTCACCGCATGTCTCCTTCCGGCCAGGCACCGCACCCCCTGCCCCTGTCTCCACTGCTGCCGCCAATGCTGAGTCTGTGGACATCCAGCGGCAACTGCAGGTTGGTCAGGCTGCGATCCTTAATGTCCTCCATGCCCACGGGAAAACCCTCACCAACATCGAGGCATTCTTGGAGGGCATTCATTCATCGCAGGCGGACCAACGCAACTTGCTGAGGTCCATAGACTCCACACTGACTGCAGCAGTGGGTCTCCTGCAGCGCGACCTCCCCCCACCTACCCCTGCCCCATCCACACTTCCCACTCCCATGCCTGTCCCACGTACACCCAGACGTCGGCATGCACCCACATCAACAGACACAGGCACCACACCAGCAGGGAAGGTCCACCGCACTCCTCCTGACACGCACACACAGGGTGAGGTAGGCACACCCACTGGGTCGGGGGGCAAACGTGTGACACGCAGCCATAGTGGGAGTCCGCATTCCACCCAGTCCACTCCCTCCAAATCCCCTCCCCTCAGCTCTCCTGGCCACATCTCCCCCAAGGACTCCTTCATGGCCGCTCTGTCCCTAAGCCCCACAGTTACACCACCACGCAAGCGGTCAAGGAAGTCCTCGGTCAGGGTGGTTGAGTCTCCCCCCCTGTCTCCACCCTCCCCCGGTGGCGCTGCGACCCATCCCTCTGACCCCCCCCCCTCCTTGGGGCCTGAGGTCCCTTCGGGTGCAGGGGAGTCCCTGGAGGACCTTGCTAAGGTGTGTAGTGCCATCCTGGCCTCCGCCTTTGGCCATGACACACCCCCTGTGGTTGAGTCCTCCATCCCTGCACCCACAACGCCGCCCCTTTGCCCTGATGTCCCTGCGGTGCCTGGTGCTTCCCCCCCCCCTGATGCCCTCACCAGTATGGAAGACGATGCCATTTGACTGTGCAGGCAAGGTAGGGGACACGCATCCCACTGTGTCCCCCATCCAGCTGCGAATCATTGACTGCCCTATGGGCTTTGTGAATATTGAACTGCCTGCGATCCACGGACATTGTGCTCATGCTGAATAAAGC
This sequence comes from Triturus cristatus, assembly GCF_964204655.1. NCBI lineage: Eukaryota > Metazoa > Chordata > Amphibia > Caudata > Salamandridae > Triturus > Triturus cristatus. The sequence goes on along the minus strand of NC_140583.1, from coordinate 300,069,786 downwards.
TTAATTTTGTTTTCATTATCACACTACTGCTATGGTGGTATTGGTGTTGGTGGGGCTGCTACATGGTTTTGGGTGGTGTTTAAGGGTTTGGGTGTGTGGGATATGTAGTAGTGTTCTGCTCATTGGGGGGACCCTGGGATCTGTGTGCCATCACAAGGTGTTGACTAACTTCCTTTGGTCATGTAAGCAGTTACTGCATGGTGCAATTGTCCCAGGGTGTATTCCTTCCTCTGTGTACCCAGATTTCTTCCCTGCAGGGTGTTCCCAATGTTTAGCGCAGAGCAGTGTCTACATGAGCTGTGTGTGTGACGGAGCCCTTCTACTTTGGCCATGCATGCATGGCCATGTCTCCACCTGCAACAATCGTGGCATCCTTGGTGATCACTGTACTTGTGTGTGGAGTCTGTTGACATGAGTTCATGGGGACATGTTCCCTTGTAGGCAGTATGGATGTGGGTAATTCCGGCCTCACACACATGTGTTACACCCCTCCTGTCTCTGGGCACTGCTGGGAGGACTCCACACCCACCCCTCCTGTGTCTGGGCACTGCTGGGAGGGCTCTGCACCCACCCCTCCTGTCTCTGGGCACTGCTGGGAGGACTCCACACCCACCCCTCCTGTGTCTGGGCACTGCTGGGAGGACTCTGCACACACCCCTCCTGTGTCTGGGCACTGCTGGGAGGACTCCACACCCACCCCTCCTGTCTCTGGGCACTGCTGGGAGGACTCTGCACCCACCCCTCCTGTGTCTGGGCACTGCTGGGAGGACTCCACACCCACCCCTCCTGTCTCTGGGCACTGCTGGGAGGACTCTGCACCCACCCCTCCTGTGTCTGGGCACTGCTGGGAGGACTCCACACCCACCCCTCCTGTCTCTGGGCACTGCTGGGAGGACTCTGCACACACCCCTCCTGTCTCTGGGCACTGCTGGGAGGACTCCACACCCACCCCTCCTGTGTCTGGGCACTGCTGGGAGGACTCTGCACACACCCCTCCTGTGTCTGGGCACTGCTGGGAGGACTCCACACCCACCCCTCCTGTCTCTGGGCACTGCTGGGAGGACTCTGCACCCACCCCTCCTGTATCTGGGCGCTGCTGAGAGGACTCCACACCCACCCCTCCTGTCTCTGGGCACTGCTGGGAGGACTCTGCACCCACCCCTCCTGTGTCTGGGCACTGCTGGGAGGACTCCACACCCACCCCTCCTGTCTCTGGGCACTGCTGGGAGGACTCTGCACACACCCCTCCTGTCTCTGGGCACTGCTGGGAGTGATAGGCACACACCCCTCCTGCCTCTGGGCACTGCTGGGTGGACTCTGCACACACACCTCCTGTCTCTGGGCACTGCTGGGAGTGATAGGCACACACCCCTCCTGTCTCTGGGCACTGCTGGGAGGACTCTGCACCCACCCCTCCTGTGTCTGGGCACTGCTGGGAGGACTCCACACCCACCCCTCCTGTCTCTGGGCACTGCTGGGAGGACTCTGCACCCACCCCTCCTGTGTCTGGGCACTGCTGGGAGGACTCCACACCCACCCCTCCTGTCTCTGGGCACTGCTGGGAGGACTCTGCACACACCCCTCCTGTCTCAGGGCACTGCTGGGAGTGATAGGCACACACCCCTCCTGCCTCTGGGCACTGCTGGGTGGACTCTGCACACACACCTCCTATTTCTGGATATGTACGCTTGGAACATACACGGTGGGGGTGCGCTCCATGCATTCGAGGTGAGGGTACGAGTCTAGTTACACTGGTGTGGTGGGGGTACGGTCCGTGAGTCCGCGGGTGGGGGTACGGGTCGTACTTACACTGTTGGGGTGGGGGGTACGCTCCTTGCATACGCAGGTGAGGGTTCGAGTCGTACTTACACTGTTGGCATGGGGGGTACGGTCCGTGAGTCCGCGGGTGGGGGTACGGGTCGTACTTACACTGTTGGGGTGGGGGGTACGCTCCTTGCATACGCGGGTGGGGGTACGGGTCGTACTTACACTGTTGGGGTGGGGGTACGGTCCGTGAGTCCGCGGGTGGGGGTACGGGTCGTACTTACACTGTTGGGGTGGGGGGTACGCTCCTTGCATACGCGGGTGAGGGTACGGGTCGTACTTACACTGTTGGGGTGGGGGGTACGCTCCTTGCATACGCGGGTGGGGGTACGGGTCGTACTTACACTGTTGGGGTGGGGGGTACGATCCTTGCATACGCGGGTGAGGGTACGGGTCGTACTTCCACTGTTGGCATGGGGGGTACGCTCCATGCATACGCGGGTGGGGGTACGAGTCGTACTTACACTGTTGGGGTGGGGGTACGCTCCATGCATACGGGGTGGGGGTAGGGTCCGTACATATCCGTCCCCACGCTATGTGATGCTTGTGCGGGCCATACCCAGGCCTTTGCCACGTGGGTACGATCCGTCCCGCCATTGTTGGGGTGACGTGTGTGTGGGCATGGTACGACTCGTACCCACGCTCTTCAGGCGTGGGTACGGGACGTACCTGTCTGGTTGTGTTGCCGGTTCGCGTGGTGACGGACTTCCGTTGTGGCAGTCGCTGGCTTATCAGGACACGCCCCCACCCCCTCGTGGTGACCAGGGCATGGGAGTCAGGTATGTCCAGGCCATGTGTGGTGTGTGACTTATGTGGTTGTTTTGTGGCCTGCCCTGGTCGTGCCACCCCCACCCCACCCCACTTTCCCCCCTCCCTTAGTTATTCTGACCTTCTGCGGCGTCTGCGTCGTAACCTGTAGAGGAGGTGGACTGCTATGAGGGCAGGGATGACTCGTAGGTTCGGGTCCATGTCTGTCCGTCGCGTACTGGTACTCCTTGATCGCGTCGTCCTGTCGCGTACGGGTCCTCCTTGATCGCGTCGTCCTGTCGCGTACGGGTCCTCCTTGGTCGCGTCGTCCTGTGTGTCCGTCGCGTACTGGTCCTCCTTGTTCGCGTCGTCGTCTGTCCGTCGCGTACTGGTGGTCCTTGTTCGCGTCGTCCTGATTTCCCGGCAGTTTTTGGCTGCCGCAAAATATTCACCGTGCGGGGTGACGTCGGTGCGAATCGTGATTCCTGGGTCGTGAATGGCTGGCTGCGAGCGTCCCGACGTCAGGTCGGCGCTTTTCCGGATCGCATTGGTAGGTTTTTTTTGGTCGGTTGGGCTTTTTTACGATTCGTACGGTACTGGTGTACCCGTGCGAATCGTAATTCCTTGTTTGTAAAAATTGACGACCGGGTACGCGTCGGACGGAGATTATGCTCCGTCCGACGGTTCGTACCCGGTTTTTGCCGGATCGTGATCGGCACCCAAGTGTATTAGGGGAGTGCACTACTGCAATCCCTATGCCGATGGATCGGCTTCGGCCGCATGTGAAGGATGTGTGAGGAGAGAAGTTTTTAGGGGGTCCCATATACCCCTGGGACGTGACGCCCTGGGAAGTAAGTCTGCATAATTAGTTAGTTGCTCCTGGCAGTATAACAGATCGGTGAGCCAGTCTTTGAATTTTGGTGCTTGCCCTCTGCCCCATCGACAGGCGACACAGCGCTTGGCCATTAGTAAGGCAATGGCGAGGTATTTGCGATTAGGTTTAGCAATATGTTTAGCCAAGTAAGGCGAGCAGAGGGGGTCGTTCCAGGGACAGCATAGTTATCTGGTCCAAGGCATTAAACACATTCTCCCAGTATGTGTGCACCTCGTGGCATTCCCAGGCTAAGTGGAGGAAATCGGCCTTTGGGGCGTTGCAGCGTGTTCATTGATCAGTGTCTTTTAACTTATATTTGTGCGTTTTTACCGGAGTATGATACAGGTGATGCAGGAATTTGTAGTGTGTGATATGCAGTTTAAGGCTGGCAGAGATTTGCTCCGTGTGCAAACAAGAGTACGTCCATTGGTCATCTGTTAGCTCATAGCCTAGCTCCGAGTCCCAGTGCACCCTGGAGGGGCAGGGTGGCGTCTCTTGTGTCGGATGTACGGTATGGTAGAGCGTCGAGACCATATGCCCTGGGGAGTTGGCCCGTAGCACTAATTGCAGAGGGGCCTGTGTAGGGGCTCGAGAGGAAACTCTGGGGTGACAGAACGGAGGTCCTGCTGTAATTGCACGTTGAGGAAGAAGTCTAGAGGGGATGGTTGGGTCTCCCGAAATATGTGGTTTAGCGTCCGGAACTGTCCATTGTGATAAAGGTCACCCCATGTGGTGATGTTAGTCCGTTCTAGGAGCTTGTGGAACCCCTTTTCCTGTAGGAGTTGCATGCGGGGATGATATGTCAGTGGGAGCAGGGGGGAGTAGAGCATACGACATTGTGATAGACTCAGTATGAGATGCCAGGCATTGACCGTGAAGGTGACTGTGGTCGGTGTTGTATCTCGTAGTGACGGACGATCACATAGTACGTCTTCTAGAGGTACAAGGTCGGGCAGCCAGTATTCCGCCGTGACCTGTGGCATATAGCGGGGAGGGTGGAACCAATAATAGGTGTAGTGAGCTTGGGCACATGTGTAATAATGCTCGCAAATCGGGATATCAAAGCCTCCCTGTGTATAGGGCCTGGTGAGTATACTCCTGTTTGCCTCCCCATACAAGTCTGATCATTTCCGTTAGTAAGGTCGTAAAAAAATGTCGACCGAGATTATAAGGAATATTGAGAAACAAATATAGCAACTGTGGGAGAACCACCATCTTGATCAGGGAGGCCTGGCCCGCCATCGAGAGGGGCAGAGAGATCCAGTGAGTGACGTTATCCGTAATTTGATCCAAAGCTCTACCATAGTTTAAGCGCATTAGGTCTTCCCTGTCATTGCGGATGCGGATCCCTCGGTAGCGCATGTCTGAGTGACACCACTCTATTGGGAAGATTAGGGGGAATGGTGCGGCTGCAGAGGTGAGGGGTAAGATTTGCGACTTTCCCCAATTTATGTGGATCCCCGATAGTTTCCCAAACACAATTAATTCACGGAGGAGTGGATTAAGGTTAGTTTGTGGGTCGCGAACATATAGGATGATATCATCTGCATACAGAGATAGCAAGATTTGACACAGATTGCAGCACTGTGCTTTGTCTTGATGGTGTTGGCGCAATTTGGATGCTAAGGGTTCTATCGCCAGGGCAAAGAGCAGGGGGGAGAGTGGGCACCCCTGTCGAGTGACCCTGGAGATATGAAAGGCCGGTGATAGATGACCATTTATGGGGACTTTAGCTACAGGGAGGTGGTAGAGCAACCTGATCCAGGAGAGAAACAATGGGGGAAAGCCAATTCGCTGCAGGATCCCTATTAAGTAATCCCACTCCACTGAATCAAACGCCTTAGTGGCGTGCAGGAATACTGCAGCGAGTGGCAAGTCAGGTTCCACATTATGGAGGATCGCAAAGAGCGTGCGGAGATTATGTGTGGTCGCTCTGCCGGGAATGAAGCCTGCCTTGTCTGGAAGGGCCAGCTTGTCCATGAGTAAATTTAATCTGTTGGCTATGACCTTGGCCAGGATCTTGGTGTCGCAATTGATAAGAGAGAGCGGTCTGTACGAGTCACAGTGGAGGGCGGATTTCCCAGGTTTCAGCAGGGATGTGATGTGTGCCTCCTGCATGGACGGGGGAAGTATGCCTTTGTCTAGAGCATCTTCATACACCTCTTGAAGGATGGGAGCTAAGTAGTCTATGTATGTTTTATACAATTCCATGGGGAGCCCGTCTGAGCCGGGGCTTTCCCTGATTTCGTGTGCATTATGGCTTCCCGTATTTCGTCCAGTTCAAAGGGGGCACTTGGAAATTCCCGTTGGGCATCACGTAGGTACTCCAATGGTACATCCTCTAGATAGACGATGAGATCTAGTTCGTCATGTCTCTGTGATGTGTACAATGAGGAGTAGTGTGTGGAGAAGATGCGCAGTATATCAGCAGTGTTCCTATATAAGGCGTCCCCAGGACCTGTAATTTCTAATACGGGGTCTACGTATCATGTCAGCCAGCGCCTTCCCGGGACGTACCCCCTCTCCATACCGTCTGGCAACCCAGTATTTGCCTCTAAATTTCACTTCCCCGTCGGCAGTGTCAGTGTAATCAGTGAGTTTGTCTCGGAGCTCTCGTTTGGCCTGCCTGTCAGAGCTGCCAGCAAGCCACGTCTCGAGGCGCTTGATCTCGGCTTCTAATTTTTTCAGAGAACCTTGTATATCCCTCAGGACACCCGAATTTTTGGAAATGCAGAAGCCCCTAATCATGACCTTGAAGGCCTCCCAGACAGTCGACACGCTATCAACGGAGCCTTTATTCCTTTGCAAAAATTCTTGTATTTCTTGACCCTGTTCATCATGGAACACCACGTCTAGCAGTGCTAAGGGCTGGAGTCGCCAGGTCCTCTGTGGGGCGTCATACCCTGGGGGCATAAGAGCTAGTTTTACAGGGGCGTGGTCCGAATATGTTCTCGCTAAGTGTGTGGCACTAGAGATCAAAGGTCCCAATCCCAGTGTAAGTAGGAGGTAATCTAGTCGGGCCCAGGGCGCAAATTGGGTCGTGTAATGCGTGCCTTCGGTTACATGTGGGTTGAGGTGGTGCCAGGCGCCCAGTATGCCAATAGACACCGTTATGCCGCGCAGCGCTTTTTGTGAGCCAGTATAATGGTGCGGGCGGGGTTTGATCTGTTTACAGCAGGGTCTAGGGCGACATTGAAATCTCCCCCATATAAGGTGGGTGGATCCTGTTTCCGCAATCTTGCACTAAAGCCCGTTAAAGAAGTCGGGAGAGGCCATAGCAGCAGGCTAGGGTGACGGAATCCGAGCCCAGTCTGCCCCACGCTAAGCAGTATCGACCGTTCTGGTCTCGTGTAGAGCAAAGAGAATGATTTTTTTAATAAGTATGGCCGTCCCTCTGGAGTACGAGGAGTAGGAGGAGAAAATTCTGTGTTCTGCCCATTTACTAGCAAATGTGTTACTGTGTCTGGGATTGATGTGGGTCTCCTGGAGCATTGCTATATGGACCTGATGGCTATCTAAATATGCCAATACTTGGTGGTGTTTCCTGATATTCCAGGTGAGGATCTGTACGGTCGGGGAAGACGCAAGGTTAGTTGTGTGTGTCGGTGAGGTATGCTGAGTATTGTGATTGCTACTTTGGGCCTGTGAGGAAGAGAGAAACAACAACAATACAACTTTACATCACATGTGGTCTGTGTGTTGCAAGTAAACTCATAAAACAACCCTGTACCCTCCCCCCACTGAAGCATCCCAAACATGCCAGAAATGTGTACCCCTCCCCCCTCCCTATTCCCCAAAAGGTCAAGAAATAGATGCAGGTGGACCGCAGCTCAGAACAAAGGGAGAGCGTCCACAGGGGGGAACTCCTAGGGTCATGCACATACAATCCTTGCCCTCAGAGAGACAGAACGGTGGAGTGGCTCAGCTGTGAAAGGGCAAGGGTGCCCAGAGAACTTAGTGTCCCATGGTCCCTCATAGTGTCACCTATCTCGTGTAGGCCGCCAGGCAGTCGGTCCCGTCCTGGAGCCAAAGTTTGTAGTCCATTGGCCGTGTCCTAAGTGTGTGATTGCTGCCGTGAATGGCCGTTGGTGCATTACGATTTCCTCTTCATTTCTGGATGTGACCCCTCCGTGTCCTCAGATTCCACTACTCTGTGGCCGGTGATCTGGATCTGGGTGATGAGTTTGGTGTGGCAGAGGAGTTGTTGTAATGCCGGAGTCGCTTCTGGAAGTTGTCCACTTGGTGTGGTTTGGTGAAGAATGACTGTTTCCCTTGGTGGGTGACTTGCAGGCACGCCGGGTATAGAAGTGCATAGTCGATTTGGGCCTCCCGTAGATTCTTTTTGGCAGGCATGAATTTGCGTCACTCTTCCTGCATGGTTGCTGTAAAGTCTGAGAATATGGTGAAATGGTTGCCTTCGAAGGTTAGTTGGCGCTTCTCCCGGGCTGCCTTGAGAGCAGTGTCTCAGTCACAGTAATTCAGCAGCCGGGCGATAATGGGGCGAGGCGTGCTTCCAGGGGGGGGTCTGTCACCAAATGACCTGTGCGCCCTCTCTACAATGAATTGGGATGAGAAAGAGTCAGCGCAAATTGTGTTGCGGAGGAGCTGTTCAACATATTCTTCCATCTTCCCAGTGTTGGTGCTCTCGGGAATACCAAGAACCCGTATGTTATTCCTTCTACTGCGCACTTCTAGATCTTCATTCTTCGCAGGATTGACCCTCAACAATTTGTCCATATTTGTCACGCTTGTCTGGAGATGGGAAGTGGCATCCTCGGTGTCAGAGATGCGCCTCTCTGCCTCTTTGATGCATTCTTCGTGGCCCCCCAGTTTGTGCACAATGGCATCCATTTGGGTATTCATTGTGTCCATTTTCTCAGCTTTCGACGAGAGGCCCTGGTGCACTTCCAGGAGTAAGGCTTTCATGTCATCCTCAGGTGTGGGAGTCAACCCTGGTGTAGGTACGTCATTGGCTGCATTGGAATCTTCTTGCTGCGTGCGACTGCCCTTCCTGGCATCGAACACCAGTCGTGGCTGTTTCGGATCTGCCTTCCCCATATTTGTTTTATGAAAACTGTGGGGTCTAGTCAATGAATGGTGGTATGGCTCGTGGGCTCAAATGTCCTTCCGTGTAGCAGCCAGATGTGTTGGTCAGTGGTTGCAAAAGCGCGGTGAGACGGGCTGAGTCACGGCCCTCGTCATCGCCGCTCACCAATTCTCGTCTCTGCAAACTATAGCAAAGTCCGCAGTGGGCCCTGGAGCAGTTACTGTGCAGTGCAGCGCTTTCCTATGTAGGGGCTTGTGCGCTGTGGAGCGGTGGTAAGTGCTACTGTCCTGTGTAGAATGGTCGCAGTTCCGTTGCTCACTAGGTACAATGGTAGTGCGCCTGGTGTAGGTGTGCCGCAGCTCTGTTTAAATGGGGCCTTCCGATGCAGTCTCTAGCACGCCTGATGCGGCGATTTGCAGTGCACTGTAATGATCCGTTCAGTGGGCCACATTCGCTGTGTCGGTGCCGCTACAATTACGCCACAGGTGATGATGGCGGCGCAGCGCCGGCGGGAGAGGCAGGGACAGCGTGAGCAGCGGCGGGGTAGTTAAATCTGAGGCTCCTTTCGAAGCAGGCTTACACGGGTGACGGCGCGGCAATGCGCCCTGGGGGTTGGCTGGTGACGAGACTCACCCCGATTATCCTGTTTGTCTGGGTAGCGAGCCTCCGACGATGAAAGTCTCCAGGTGGGCGCCGTGGCACTTGCGTGGTGAGTGTAGCCCAGCAGCAGTTCCAGGCGCTCAGGTCACCGGCAGGGGGGATTTCATACCGGCGTCGTAGCGGTAGCTGGGACCATGCCTCAAGCGTCAAACTTACAGTGAGAAGGTACGGGTAAATAAGTGTTGCATCACTGTAGTTCTTGATCGATTAGGACCGTCTGGGCAGGATATTTATTCGGTTTACTGCTCCGAGCTGCAGGAGCCTCGCTACAGTGCGGCCATTCTGCTTGTGTGCCACCTAGCGCCCCTCATGAATGACCTCAACTTGTCTCTATCATCAGGTACCTTTACGTTGACTATGGCACTAACCAAATCATGCTTGGGTTGGATGCCTTCCTTCGTGATGTGATACCCCAAATAGTCAACTTCATCAACAGCAAAAACACATTTGTCTTTTCACAATGTCAATCCAGCACTGGTCATCCGAGATAATACCAGATCCCAGAAGGTGTTAAGATCTTTGACATTTTGCCCATATATCAAAATGTCATCTTGGAAAAATACCACTCGATCAATCCCCTTCAAGATTTCTGTGATAATATGTTGAAATGCACTAGCTGCTGAGCATAGACCAAACGGAAGTCTATTAAATTATTAGGCACCCTGAGTCGTAATAAAAGATGCATACTTCCTTGAATCCGGATAGAGTTTGATTTGGTGATACGCACTGCGTGAATCCAGTTTAGAAAACACTCTACCACTAGCCAAACTCAAAACGATCTCATTAATGTTTGGAAGGGGAAAACTATCCATGATGATGCTCCAGCGGAAAGGGCACATTTACATATCCTCTGTGCGTCACAGACCCATCATCACGCTTATTCATTCATACACGCATTCATTGGTGGGGCACATAACACCAACACTCATACGTCTCACTCCGAATCTGCACACAGGAGGACAGAAGCGCTGGACATATGGGGAGGTACCTTATTACCTATAGGAGAAAATCCTTACATTATATATTATTTACATTAGTACCTATAGAAGCCTAACCTTAACATCAAGGCACTCCACCACTTGGTCGATGGACCAATTAGTTGGACTGGTTGATGGTGATTTAGAACCAGCTAAAACACATTTAAAGCTTCGGAACCTTTAATCAATACCTTATTTAAAGAATCACAAACTCATTTTCTGTTGATCAATGTTTAGTTTATCTAATTAATTCACTTTCGTTGGCACATTCAGCATTTAATCAAATCTGCATAACTTCATTGAATATTTGGCACAAATTGACATACAAATATATTTACCTAAATTTCGATATCGGTGACCATTTCCCCGAAACCTGTCAGCCCTGCATAAATCAATTCCCTTTGGTGAAATCCTTCAATCAAATGCAGGCTAAAACCCACGTAAGTCCGGGAAAAGTTTGTTCGCTCGGCACGCCTCAGTCCCAAAGGTATCGACAGGACCAAGCAATCGTGCAAGCAAATCGATCAGCAGTCACCAACAGAATCTCGGAAACGCACTCCTGGAACGCACTTCCTCTACCCTCTTCTAAGGTTCCCCTTTTATAGTAAATTCAAAAATAATCGGCAACATTTTCTAAAATCAAAGCATTCTGATTGGCTAAACTCCTAAAATTGGAAATATTGGACGTTGTTCCCATGTTCTTTTGGTTCTAAGGGAATCGAATATGTAATCTTTTAGTTTGTACAGTTCTCATGCGAAAAGTCCTGAAGTAACAACATGTGAACCTCTAAGTACAGGTCGCTTATTGTCTTTTCTGTCATTCACACTAGCTGAGTTCTGGCAATCCTCCACGTTCCTATCCTTGATGAGGAACACAGTGCCCAAACTGGAGGTCGCCTGGAGATCTTCAGAGCCATCCGAGTCTGCCCAGTAGACATCGCGCTCACACGACGGTGGCCACTTCCGAACTCCATTTTGAATATCGCGGCCTAGTAGGCCAGAATGCCAACTTAAGCAAAACAAACATACAAAAACAATTAATATACGGAAATGAAGATTCTAATGTTTAAACCCACACTAATCCCAATATGTATTAGTAATTTCCTAGCTTATAGCAACATTTAAAGCAGTAATACTCACCATTCGCAACACCAGGGACGCAAACAAAATGAATCATGCAATTTCTATCAAAATCATGTCCTACAGTTAATATGCGTACCACAGTTAATCATTAGAATTATTAGCCATGCAATTAGCAATTTAGTCCCACGTGTAATTCGTGTTTATTAAGATGTAAAGGTTGGTTAGTAATAACACTCAAACAATTAATAAAGGTAAATATTTAGAATAGTTACGTAATTTAGTATTTTATCATGCAAATAGAGAAGGTATACAACATTTTTGCTTTACCTGCTCCACCAATGACACCCTTGTTTAGGCTCCTTAAGTCCACACAAAAACGAAGTGAGCCATCCTGTTTTTGAGTGATTGCCACTGGTTACAACCATTCAGCAGCCTCCACAGTTTCAATAATATTTTTATCCAGCATCTGTTTGATAATATCTTTAACTTGGGCCCTGGCAGCATTGGGAATTCTCCTGGCAACATCTTTGATCGGTACACCATCTTTCCTCAGCCTTATTTTGTGTAGGAACCCAACCGCCTCACCCAAAACAGTATTGAAAACTTTAGCATGTAGTTGTAATTTACTTTGCACACTATCAACCTTTATACACATTACTAGTTGATCTGCCCTTGGGTCTAATCTTATGTTAAGATCGTACTGGTGAAGCTATCCTAAAATGGCCAGCCCTTCCAGGGCAACGTAAACCTTTCCTTCTGTCGACCTGTCATGAAATGCAATATGTGCCTCCATGTATCCCAGAACACCAAAGTTAGCTCCTTGATATCCCTTCAAGATCACATCTGATGGTATCAATTTAGCACCTTTCCAGACTGAATCACATAAGGATTTTGTAATAATGGTATAAAGTGATCCAGTATCCACCATTAAGGACACCATATCCCCATTGATCGTGAAATTGGCCTTGGGACAAATACTATTCCTACTCAAATCAGTCGAAGTGTTCTCCTCTCCCTTGACTACCATGACCCTGACCTCATTATCTTCCTCCTCCTCCACCACCGTTTTCTTCCCTGTATCTTTGCACATGGGGGCATAATGCCCCTTTTTCCCCACACTTAAGGCACTCCTTACCTATAGCAAAGCAATTCTTTCAGTCAGCAAAGTGGAAAGTGCTACCGCACCTATGACATGTACGATTAGAGCCTTTTTGCCATGAAGACGTAGAACTCTTACCAGTGTTTGGTTCACCACTGGCAAAACTCAACTTAATGGACTTGCTATGCACCACATTCACCTCCTCAAAACTACTGTGTAGAGTGGCCACCTCCAATCCTTTATCGTGTTGAATGGTTTTCATTTCTCTCATACATTTTTCTAACTCTTCTACAACTTTAGCAATCGTAATAGCTTCTTTTAAAGTGGGATTACTAGCTGCCCACAACCTCTCCTGAGCTTTCTTGCTATAGCATTGAACAATCATGTAATCCTGCATAGGACCAAGTTGACACTTGGTGAATAACTCCCTCAACCTAGATACGAACTCATCAATAGTTTCATTCGCCTTTTGTGGTTGTGTATAAAATTTGTGTCTGTGCATAACAAGATTCTCTTGCTTTGCAAATCTAGTGCATAACCTAATAATAGCATCTTTGTAAACATCATCTACCTCCTCTCCTGAAGCTGGTTGATATTTAAAGACATGTTGACCCCCTTTCCCTAGTGCACCTGGCAATAATGTTTTTTTACGTACAGTTGAAAATTTGGTTCCATCTAGCGCCTTCAAGTAGTTCTCAAAACAATCACACCAATCTCCCATTCCATTGAAGGTTCCTCGGCAGACATAAGAAACTGTGGTGGTGCAGTAATAGTATTTTCAATATTCATGGTGAAAACAGAATGAGCAGTGACCACTTACAACCCTTTTAACAGAACACACACTGTTAATAGTCAGACTAATTACTAATATGCAACAGATGTAAGCAAGTATACTACTGGCACAAGGTGTGTGTGACACCGTGACTTTAACTTTCGTACACTCTAGCAGATGTTCACTGAAATAGAAATGGTGTGCATGTCACCGCTGCAGAAAGCGTAAAATATACACTCCAACTAGAGTGCAAGTTTGTAACACGCTATTAACAATTACAGATTCCGGCGTGCATGTCACCGTTGCAGAAAACGTACAATGTGCCCTCCAAATCAAATTGCCTGCAAGCTCGTGACACGCTGTCTGCAAATAACAAATATGGTGTGCGTGTCACCGCTGCAGATATCGTTGTATAAACAGTGTCACTGCTAGTTGCTGCCGCTTTTAATTATACAGGAGGCGTTGTGGGTGGGTGTCAATTTCAGTAGCACACTGTTGCCATAAGCAACGCAAAAGTACAGAATGAGTGTCACCGCCGCAGACCCGGTATTGGTTGCTGCCACTTTTAGTTTTACAGGAGGCGGGGTGGGTGTGTGTCGATTTCAGTAGCACGCTGTTGCCATAAGCAACGCAGAAATGCGACATTCATGTCACCTCCGCAGACCCGGTATTAAGCCCTGCCACTTTAAATTAACCAAAAGCCAAAGTGAATGTCACTGCCCTTTTTAATAGCCTCCAATGAAAGCACTGCTCGGCTTGAGTGTAGATTGGCCTGCCCACACTTCTCCAGGCAGCAATCAGAGTGGGAGCTAACGCGCAGAGAGAGTGTTGTTGCAGGTGAGTGGGTAAAGTTTGCAATGTTCACAAAAGTGTGTAACGTACCTTGTCCCAGACAAATTTTAAAGTTACCGCAAGTAACAGCACAGCTCAAGCACTTCTCTAATGTTCACAGCGGTCGGCGTGGTGTGTTGCAGCACTACGTAGGTTCGTCATATGGCAGAGCAGTTGGCTTTGCTGCCTCGCATCGTGACTAGGCCTGGGCGAAAATTTTGTTCCGTTCGCGGAAATTGCGATAATTTGACATTTTCGCGTTCCGCGGAGAGCGCGAAAATGTCAAAATTTCCGGTTTCCGCAGCTTGGCGATAATTTGTTTCTTGCTCGCGCTGTAAAATAATACATTCTCACGCGCGCATGATCGCCTTACCTGAATCCCTGCGTTCGCCGACAAGTTTTCTTGATCCGGTTGCGTTCTCCATGAGATGTTGTATTGTTTTTAGCCTTTTGCGCTGTCTCGCTACAGTTCGCGCCCGCAGTGACGTCATGCGTCGCGCGATCACGTCTTTCTTCTCGCGATCATGCACCGCGAAAAGAGTGAAAACAAGATGGCCGCGCCCGCAAGCAACCGCATGGGTAAGTTGGCGAGCCGCGAACATGCAGAAAATACCGCGAACGGGCGGGAAAAAACTTCCGCATCTTCGCGATATTTCCGCGTGTTTGCGGAGATTTTAAACATTTTCGCGATAATTTGCGAAAGTCGCTTTCGCAAATTCCGCCCACCCCTAATCGTGACCTGGCACCGTTCCTTAACCCAAATCGTCACCAAAAATGTTGTAAATGAAGGAAAGACTCTTCTTAGGTGAAGATAACAAAGTTTAATCCTAAAAGACAGCAGGGACACCCAACCAGCTCAGCCAGGGAAGCTGCCCGCTTCCTTTTTTTTTTTTTTTTTAAATTTTTATTGGGTTCTTGGCAATCCATTCAGAACAGATAATACAGTTTATCAAACATAAATAATATGCTGGAGCTGAACATAGTACGTCAACAGAAAACAGAAAGAGAGAGACCCCAAAAAACATACATACAGACAGCTCTACGATTTATAATCAGACAGATAATTTCAGTCAAAATAAGATTCCCAAATTTTGGTGAATTTACGCAATGCCCCGATCCTTTGTGCAAATATAAATTCGGTTTTCCTGACTTTCTTAATTTTTTTATACCATTCATCTACGGTTGGAACTGTTTCTGTCTTCCAATACTGAAGGATCAATAATCTAGCCACTGCGACTAAAATATACAAAAGTTTTGCCATAGAATCAACCAAATTTAACTCTGGATCCAATCCAAATATAATTAAATTTTCATATCTGGTGATCGTAAAATGTAAATGAAGAGAAAGCAAAGAAAACATTCCTTTCCATAATAACCTAATTTTAGGACAAAAGGCCATTATATGAGACCAGTTAGCCAGGTCCGGTTGAGTACATCTGAAACAAGTAGGCGACGTAGTGCTATACATTTTAGCCAAAGTTGCAGGGGTGTAATATAAAAGCCACTTACTAAAAAGAGCATTTGTCGCCAGTTGGCACCTCTCAAAACCGTGAAATTAAATTTATTTAAAGTATTCCAAAAATTATCAGTTATTTTAATGCTTTCCTGCTTCTGCCACTTTTTTATTGCTTTGGCGCTCACATCCTCCTCCCTGCTTTGTGCTAAGCTTTTTCTTCATTTTCCGGGATTTTTAAAAAGTGGTGACCAGAAAAGGTCATTTGTTAAGTGTGAGAGTTGACTATTTTGTGCTAAATCGAATTGAACCAGGGATTTATACAATAAAACATATGAACCCATAAGAAGAAAGTTTCCACTAATAGATAGACATCTCATCAATAGTCAACCATACTCCATCTTTCACAAAGTTTGATAAAGTTATAAACCCAGATCTGGCCCAATTATATATAATTTCTGGCCCGATGTTAATCCCGAATCCAGAGACAGCGTCACTCAGTGGAGTTATTAAACTCAAAAAAGAAAGAGAGTACCTTTTCAGCATAACTTCGCGTTTTTAAAAAAAAAAACTCAGGACCTTATATCTGACTAATTTAGGTGATTTAAATATCAAAAGTGGAGAGGGAATATTGGTCTCTTTACAAATTAAGTCAAAAAAAAGTTAATAAACAAAGCGACTCTAGGTATTGAATGTTTAAATCTTGAGAGATTCTGTGCAAAGTATGCATAGTAGTAGTCTTTCAGGTTTGGCAGACCAAGACCTCCTTGTTCCTTATCTACATATAAAGTATTGATAGCTATTCGAGGAGTCTTATTAGCCCAGACAAAGGCTGAAAATAAGGATTCAACTTTTGAAAAAAAAGAGCCTGGGAGGGAACAAGAAATAGTAGAGAACAAAAAATTTAATAAGGGAAGTACTGACATTTTAATTAATGCCACCCGGCCCAGAATGGATAAAGGCAGTGGATTCCATCGTGAAAGCATATCACAAACTTTTTGAATCAAAGGCTCGAAATTCAACGTATACAAATCACGGACTGAAGGCGAGAAAAAAACGCCCAAATACTTTTTGGGTCTATTGTTAACACAGCTCTGAATATCTGGGTGCAATTCAGGGTTATTCTTACCACAGATTAAAATCTCAGTTTTCTTCTTGTTAATTCGGTACCCCCCCCCCCCAGTGCTTCAAATTCTGTAAAAACCGAAAAAACCTGTATTTGCGTGTGCATCTCAGGTTTAAGCAACAACATAATATCGTCTGTGTATAATTTGATTTTGTCCATACAGGCAATAGGCGGAAGAATATCCTTACTTTTTCTAATTGCTACTGCTAAATGCTCAATAAAAAAAGCAAAAAGAACAGGAGATAGTGGACAGCCTTGCCTCGTCCCTCTATGCACTGAAATCGAGCCCACCATAAATGAGTTAACAAGGATATGAGCTTTTGCCCCCTGATATAAATTCCTAATTAGGGTAATGATTTGAGGGGGAATACCAAAATGTTGTAAGATAAAAAAAAGTGTATCCCAAACCACCAAATCAAAAGCCTTTTCTGCATCTAGAAGGAGAACTAAAGCCGAAACCCTACGTGTTTCAAAATAATCTAGTGCCTCAATCAGATAATGTGTGTTAGTAATTAATTGGCGGCCTGCAATAAAACCATTCTGATCTGCTTGAATCAATTGCGAAGAAACATAATTAAAACGAATAGAGAGCAATTTTGTAATAATTTTATAATCTGAATTAAGTAATGTTATGGACCTATAAGAGTTGGGGTCTTTAGCTTCCTTTCCTTTTTTTAAAAACTACCACCGTTCCATCGTAAAAAGGCGCTGGAATTGGACCGCCCTCCAACATAGAATTTACTAATAAAAGAAGAAACTCAGAAAAAGAACTAAAGAACGTGACAAAAAATTCAGCGGGAAGTCTATCTGGACCGCAGGCCTTACCATGAGGAAGGCTTTTAACTACAAACTCTGATTCATCACACGAAAATGATGACGCCATTGCTTCTTGGTCCAGCTGAGGAAGAGAAGGAAGACGATATTTATCTAAAAAATCGTTTAATCTCCCCTGATCCGTGGTGTGATGTGAGGTATAAATATTCTCATAATGGGACAACATAATTGCTCCAATCTCTCCCGCGTCTGAGGTATCCACGCCACTGATTGGAGATTTAAGAGATCGAATTACATTAGCTGCAGCACGTTCTTTAACCTGCCATGCCAAGAATTTGCCCGTGAAATTACTATGCTCGTAAATTTTTTGGACTTGTCTACAAAAGTAATGTGCATTCAACTCCCGTTTTGCGGCATTTAATTGATTCTGTATCTTGAGAGAGGGATTGTGATACATTTGATCTACTAAAACCTGTATTGTTTGCTGCAATTGAGTCTTTGTATCCCTATAAATGACTGATTCCTTTGCATCCCTTCCTATAACTGCCCACCCGAATAAATGCCTTCAGTGAGTCCCATACAACATGGATGGGGGCTGTCCCCATATTTCGTTCAATATACTCTCTAATCTCATTTTTAAGAGAAGTAACCCAAATTTCATCAGACAAATAAGATTTATTAAAAACCCATCGTTTCTGAGTATTCGTGCTTTCATCCAGCACAAACTCAGCCATTAACATCGCATGGTCGGAAAAGCCATTATGTAACATCCGATGATGCCGGGTTTTAAATTTTGAGGAAACCAGAAGAAAATCAATACGAGAAACTGACTTATGCCTTCCCGACCAACAAGTATATTCTCTTTTATAAGGATTTAAAAAGCGCCAAGTTTCAACAAGATCGAAAATCCTTACATTATTCATAAATGTCTGAAATGATTTAGGTTTCAACTGCTTTTTCCCGCCAGTGGTGGAATCTAAATTCGGTTTCATGAGAATATTAAAGTCCCCTCCGATCACAATATCCCCACCAACCATCAGTAGGCACTGAAACATTTCGTCATATATTGCAGGACTATCATTCAAGGGGGCATAAAAACTTACAAAGGTAATGTGCAATGGTCTATTCTTTAATTTACACGTGGCCCAGCACCACCTACCCTGGTTATCCGCATCAGTTTGAATCATCTCCGCCTCTAATCTCCTATTGAGAAAAAGTGTGGCTCCTCTCTGCGACTCAGAAAAAAAGGAAAAGCTCCGGTAAGAGGCCCACCCCTTAAACATAGAGAAATTATCAGCTTTTGAGATAGGAATATGAGTTTCTTGCAAAAATATGACTGCGGGATTTTCAGTCAGAATCCATGTCTCTATTGCCCGCATCTTCTTTTTATTATTTAGACCGTTCACATTAAAAGAAATAATTTTCAAACTTATTTTAGTCATAATTAAAGCCCTAACTTAGAACCCATAACACATTTTTTTTTTCCTCTTTTATCCAATTTTACTTTAAACAATCAATACCCTGATCAGTATTCACCAGAAAATCCAGCACAAAGACCACGTTTATCTCCAACAATTGTCAAAGCAACAAAAATAAAAACAACAGAAAATTTGCCAAGAACTTCATTTTTAACTTTTTTACCCAACCCACCCCCCTCTACAACCTGTGGCACCCTCCTAACACTACCTGCCTCTACCCACGCGCAGCACAGGAACCTTCCCCTTAACATTGGGGTGTCCTGAATTTACACCCCTTAACCCCAAGACCGTGACCCCCCCCCCCGAGACTAATAAGGATTAGCAGACATGGAATAATAAAAAATAAATAAATAAATTTAAAAAAAATAAGAGAAATAAGAGAAAAAGGGCATTTATGAGTGATCTAGATTATCACAAGAAACATTCAAATACTAAGTCTTAAGTCCAGACTAGCCATTTTGAATTCCATGGAGCAACGCCTGTGCTTCCTCCACATCCGATAGCATGTAGAATTTCCCTTTAATCAGTACTCTGAGTTTAGATTGTTGTGCAATCATTGCTTGGGCCCCATTAGCTTTGAATAGATGTAAAATTTTAACGAACTCCTTCCTGCGTCTCGCCGCTGCTGCAGACATATCAGAGAAAATTCGGCATTTCACCGTATCATTTACGGGGAACTGCCTTTGTTGAATCGCCTTAGATAGAATTCACTCCTTAACCCTGATATCTGCAAAATTTAACAGGATAGTTCGCGGGAGAGTTGAATTCGGAAATGGGTGAGCAGGAACCCGGTGAGCTCTAGTGATAGTGAGATCGTCTTTATGCTCCGGTATCACCATCTGATGGAGAAACGTAGACACCCAAACAAGCATTTCTGTCCCCTCAATTCCTTCGGGAACACCCACTATTCGTAAATTGGACCTTCTATTATAGTTCTCCAAATCATCCAATTTGATCTCGAGAGCCTTTGTTATTTTAGAGACATCTTTGGACTCTTGCTTCACCGCAACCATTTGGTCCTCTAGAGAAGAGATCCTCTCCTCTGCCTCAAGTAAACGAGCTGGAAAAGTAGAAACTAGTTACTCGATTTTATCCATTTTGTCCAATCTCTGATGAATCGCTGTTAGTTCGACGTTTTGCGACCTCTTGATATCTCTCACCTCATCCAGAATTAGATTCAGCATATTCTTCACGGACATCTTCATTTCACCCTCAGTCTCTGTGTCCATTTCTAACAAGGGGCCTAAGGGGTCAGCCACCACCCCATCACAACCCTGTCAGAAACTCCAAAAGGCTGTGTTGTTGCACTCCTTACATCTTCTTTTCTAACATCCGCAGCATCCGTTATTATCTTTTTTTCCTTTGAATCAAATGTAGAAACAGCAATAGAAGGAGGGCTTGTGGAGGTGTTTATCGCCGGACTCGGCCCATTTGTGCCAACCTGCTTAATCTGGCCTAACTCCAAGTTTGGAGACACCAAGGAGGTCGCTTTATTGGGCGAGAGAAGAAGTGATTTTTTAGCAAACAGAGGAAATTGTTTAGACGTAGGATACAATAGGGGAGGTTGAGTAGACTCGAGAGTCTTAGAATGATCCTCAGGATGTGAAACATTAAATTCATCCCCCATATTCAGTTGAACTAAGTTTTCTATTAATGTATCCTCGGCCTCTGAACTCTCTGATGAACGTACTGAGTCGCCTTCCTTGGAGACGGCTCCATCTATTAACCTAGCCGCTGCCGCTGCCTCTTTTGCCTGCTGTCGGCGTTGCTTAGCTTTGATACGAGCAGTTAATAGCTTTCCCATAATGCGTGCGTCAATTATTGTTCCAAAAAAAAAAAAACTCCGCTCACTTATCATCAGATATTTTTTTCCCCAGCCTAAGATAGCGATTTTTCCCCCTTCAAAACTTTTGGAAAAAAAGCGGCTATACACAAAAATAGTACAATGACTTACAGTAGGTTGCTCAGTCCATACAGAAATTTGGCAAAGCCAAAGGCTAAAGCGGCTTTATTCCAACCACTCCATGGAAGCAGTACCGTTGCATGTTTCCCTCCCGGGTGACCGGAGCAGCCGACCGCCTCCTCCCCTGCTCACTCACTTGATGCTTGCCACAACCGTATTCAATGCCAGAGGGAATTATCCACCAGTAGAAGCCAGGCAAGGTAGCAGTCAGGCTCCAACCCGCCAACAGGGAACAGAAAGAAAGCAGCTGTGGGCCTCGTCTCCCTCGGTGCGTCGGATGCCTGCAACACCGCAACGCCATAAGCAGCACTCAAGCGGGGAAATCAGACCGGCGCCATTTCACCGTAATTAGTATTTCAGTATTTTCTCCGCCTGGGAAACAATAGAAACTCCGACTCCGGCTCAAAGATCGAAGGCGGGTGGAGACAAGGATAGAAACTGCGTAGCTACAGTGCGAACCAGCGAACGCCCTGCGGCCACCGCCGCCATCATTGACCTCAAGAGGGGGAGGGGCAGCAACACGGCTCTCAGGTGCTACGTGGAGGCGTAGAACTCCATCGACTACTGCATTGTCGAAGCTGCCCGCTTCCAGCTGCCGTTCTATCGAACATTGGGCACGGAGCATGGAAACTATGTCACATGCCACGAGCCCGGCAGCCAGTTTTTCCAATAAGACTGTACAATGATAATATATAACCTAATTTACATTAGGAGAGATTGTATCTCAGTAAAGGAAGTTATGGACTGTATATAGAAGCTACCCAGTGTCAGGTACAAGTTGTTGGCCTTCGATACATGATGCAAAATCAAGGAAAAGTTCAGATAGTACAGGTTTTCAATTTAGTTCACTAAAAATAAAAACGCATATCAGGAGAAGTATTTGGAAGACGCTCAGCAGAATTCCCTGCACTGAATTTACGGTAGATGATAGCTCCTTATCAATAATGTTTTTCTCTTGACTATTCCTTTTTACCTTGGAGAGTTCTGTTCGATTATTTTGTTTTCATAGGGATCAGTGGAACTCTGGGTGGTTGAGACAGATTTAATCACTGGAACCTTGACAATTTCATAGAATCTATAGATTTGGAATCGTTGTTGGGAAGCCCACAGACTCTCTGGCCTCGTGCCATGAACGCACCTAACATTACCCTAGATTGCATTGGTCGAGCCACTACTGCATAACAAAAAGATACGGTGGAAGTTTGTACAGAAAATCAATGGCTCCATCATCAAGTAGTTGCCACAAAGTATCCAATAATTACATTCCACTTATAATGCACTACCTGAACCCCTGCCATGGGTATCAAATGCAGTTTCCAATAGTAGTCATACTCAACCCATAATAACCTACATATACGTAGCCCCACGGGTATTAATACCCCTGCAGACACCGTTAGCCATCTCAGCGATCCTGGGGATCCCCAGAAATTAATAAATAATGTAATCTGTATTTTCCTTCTGATCATTAGCATTTCCAACTACTGAGTCCTAAATCAATTTTATAATTTTGTATTTGACATCAAATATAGCAGCATGGTCAATGCCTTTGATAGAACAAAATAGTTCTCTGCTTTATGATCTAGACATTTCTAAATCTAGACTTCAACATAATTTTAACAGATGTACCCTGACACAATCAGGTAATAATGAGATCTTAGAAATGTAATTAGGAAGAAATGACTTGTTAACTTATTTAACAGTCTCAGCGTTTTTTGTTGGAATCAGGCTGACCGAATGAAAAAAAATCAGCATTATTTTATGAGGGACCAAATGATAAATTAAAGGATATGCTATCTAAAATACCTGTGTGTAACTGTGTTAATTAATATGTTATTACAGTTGGATCATGGGCTAACTGAAAGACCTGGAGAGCAAAATGAAAGGGGAATCCATAAGTCAATTAAGAGAATAGAATAGTATTGATAGCATATGAGAACTGTACAAGCAACCATCTCCAGAACCCATGCAAATCTGAGCAGTACTCCCTCTAGTTACCATGGAAGAAAGAGAACCAAGGAGAATGAATAATTCATGTTTTTTTTTTTTGTGAAACTGTGTCCAAAACAACTAATGAGTTGGCAAGGAAACGACAATACTTGACTGACAGAGAGGTCACCATATTAAACTCACCATCACCATATCAAACTCATCATCACTATTTGCAGCCTCCAGACCGATGCTACAGTATTGTTGTCAGGTCTCACAGAACTCACATCACGTCAAGAGCAGTGGCAGATCAGGTATATCACGTCAAGGTGATGGTGTAAAGCACCCAGTTGCTTGGGGTTGACAATGTTTCACTTAATTTGTCACATAAACCACATTTAGAAGTCAGAAGACACCTCATAGCTCGGATAATATCCATAACACCGTTAATCTGGGTGCCCCGCTCTGTAGGGACATGGATGGTCTCTCTCTCCTGGACAATCTCTCCTCCTGCAGGGCCAGGCACACTGCTTCCCTCTCTTAGTAGGCAGACAGGTAGGCTTTTAGGTGCTAGGTAAGCCTGGGCGGTGAACTCTGCTCCGCTTTCGGAGTTTGCAGAGTTTTCCGCACTCTGCTTTATGTGGAGCTTGCCGAGATCTGAAAAACCCTGCTGAGTTTTTTTCCTAGCTCGCTCTCATCAACATCACGTTGGCAAGCGCGAGTGATGAAAATCCACCTCCTGGCGACAATTTTTCTCATTCGTGCTCGTTAACGTCAAGTTGGCAAGCGCCAGCCAGGGAAATCAACCTCCTGGCGAGAAACCGTCCGTTCGCGTTGAGAACGCTGCCGCTCGAGTAGAAAATCTACGCGAGTAGCAGAAAGGAAGCAGCACCTGCTGGAGCTGTGCATGGTGCCGCCCGTGATAATTTCACAGCGCAGACAACCACCAGGCGCTGAAAATTACCATGAATTACATTTTTCTAATGCACTCCGCCACTTGCAGAGCTCCACGTAGCGCTGCAGAGGTTTTTTTGCACTTCGCGGAGTTAACTCCTACCAGGCTTAGTGCTAGGCAGACAGATAGCTCTTTAACATGCTGCACAGTCTGCTGGTGATGTCCGGCACAGGGCGGCTGCCGTTCAAGCAGGCATTCACCAGCCGTAGCTCTTAGAGTACTGTGCAGAGTACTCCTTTCCTTGGTCAGGAATAATTTGGAACTGGAACAAGGTTAGATGTCTTGGGTACCAACTTTATAATGATTTTCCTGACATGGGATGTTGATCCACTGTCAAAAGTCCAGGAAATGTTTAGGAGTGATGCCTTTTCAAATCTAACTTTCTGACTACGGAGCCTTTGAGAAAACTGATGGCTGTTACATCAGGTATCGGCAATGATGGGTTCAAGCAGGATTACCCCAAAAATTAGGGGAATGAAGTGGGTAACCTTTTAACAGCCTCCCTGAAGCAGCACTAAGGAAGGGACTAAAGGGGTATGCCCTGCCAGAGACTTCCCTTCAACAACAGAAACTGCTGACTCATTCCCATTTACCCTACCATTAACCAACTGGCAATGATCTGGAAGAACTGATGCACCTGCTAAAATGTTCTTATTGAATGTCTTCATCCTCTCACACTTCTGTGTCAAAGGTTCTTCCCTTCAGCTTCTGTAATGCAGATAATACACTTTCACTCCCTGTGAAAGCTGTACCCCCAACCTCCATCTGGTGCCAGGTAAAATCAGGGGCAATATAACATGTACCCCGCTGGTCTCAGCAGACATAAACTCACAACATGAAGTCCTGTATTATTCACACGTCACACGCATGCAATCGACATGCACACAGGATGTCGATGCAAGAGTCTGTGTGCCACGTATAATCAGAATTTTATTAATGTGGGAACTTTTTAAACAGCGCTTTCTGTTAACAACTCAAGCCATTGACAGACAGTATTCCCATGTTGAGCTAGAGGGCACACTTGATACACCCCTCAGGGTCAGAGAACAGGCTCTGGACCTCAGAATCATCGTGGACAGGACTAAGCACACACACCAGAGTGGTGTAATTGCTGGGCCAAAGAAACGTCAGGATCACAGTTTCGTTTGCAATCAGGATACCAGTTTCACTTGCAATCGGGTCACTCAGGGCAGGGGAACACGTCTGTTGCAGGACACATTCCCGTCCCAACAATACCATGACATTGTCCATTCTTCGTTCTTTAAGGATAACCTAACTTTGCAGAAAGTATTGATGCTCCATCCTAAAATCTCACAATTGAAGACACTTAAAAAACCTGGATAATATTCATGTAAATGTAACAGAAGCTCTAAGAAAAGCTAAAGAAAGTTATCAGTAACAAGCTGACAAAAAAGAAGAGCCACTCCCAGTTACTGTGACTTTGATTATCAACAAAATATTTACGTGGGAAATGCAAATTTCAACCAAGAGTTATCCATATTCCATCAGAAAGAACCAGTCTACAGGCTATGAAACTGGCACTTTGAAGTACTTCATGCATTCTTGGTGAAGGCTAGTTTAGAGCAACCGCATCTTCTAAAGTGCAAAGTTCTGACATTGAATATGAAGACCAATTCATTTTAGAATCTCCCTATAGTCTTGGGTGCCACCAGATCAAGCACATGGTCCCTTATTAATAAAATGATTTCATGTTAATAATCCTACGAAACCTATCTACCTCTCAGACAGGGCCTAGCTGGGGGTTGGGAGGGTACGGCCATTATCACCAGTCCTTTGGTACAAATGACACAAAACACAATGAAAGTAAATGGGTGACTTCATCACAGAATAAAGGTGCATCTGATTGTAGAAAAAAGGACTTCTTATTATATCATCCGAACTTCCGAACTACTATGATTACTTACCTTAACAGCAGCACATTTTCAGAAGACCTCTACTGGAAATATCGAGTGTCTCGTCATTTCAAACCGAAACCCTATCTTATACAGGGGGCAGAATCCCAGAAGGGGAAGCCCAGAACCTTTGAGGGGCGCAAGGTGCATCAGTTTTGTGAGAGTTCTGTGGCCGCCATTTTGAAAGTAGGAAATGCAACAATTACGGAGCCCTTTTATTCTCAAACACGTGGACTGTTCCTCTAGCCTTTCTTGAATTATTGGTGGATTTGTGTTTTTTTGATTTGGTTTTCATCGTGGGTATTTAGGAGTGAAATCGTGAATTGCCTGAAACTTTGAGCTGCTGCACTGTTTTTCTTGAAATTTGGAACTTCGTGCAAGGTTACTGTGCATTAACAACCCACTCTATGCAAATGTCGTTTGCAACTATCTATATGTAACATGGAACTGTATTTCTGATGAACCTTCACCTTTTATCCTTATTATTCTTGAGGTTGGTAAACCAACTAGAAAACCTCAACAGAGAAGATTAGTGGCTCTAGAGAGAGGTTAATACTTGTTAGATATGATGTTATTGAAGCCATTTGCATGCAATGAAGTGAAACAATATGTTTAGATACTGGTAGGGGTTCTTTTTATTAGAGTACGAACCAGACAGTAGCAGGAACAGTGTTGCAGACTGGCCTTTTCATAGGAATTAACGTCAGTATCGTATGCCTCAGTTGATGTCTCTTTTGAATCAGAGAGGAAGGTGGGTATGGGGGGCCTATATGGCGAAGAGTGACATTGAGTCTGCCTTCAGGCTACTGCCTGTGTAACCAGAGGATTATGATTACTAGGAATTCAGCTTGGTGGTTGGTTCTTGGCGGACAAAGCCTTGCCTATTGGTTGCTTTGTCTTGTGTGCATTGTTTGCAAAGTTCAGGACTTTTTTGCTGTTGGTTTTTGAGTTTCATTGTGTATTTTACAGAATCACTCATTACAAGGATGACTTCCTCTTGGTAGGGTCAGGAGATCCAGTGAGTGTGCAGGAATGTTGGCTATTTTCCAGGAGGTAATGCAGGACATTGGAATTCCTCTGGCACCAGAGAAAACAGTGGGCCCGGAGAGGGTGCCGACATACTTGGGAATAGAGATCGACTGTGAAACAATGGATGTCAGGTTGCCAAAGGCGAAGCGAAAGGTTCTTTTGCAATTATTGAATGGAATATTACAGTAAAAAAAGACTGCAG
Organism: Triturus cristatus; assembly: GCF_964204655.1. Taxonomy (NCBI): domain Eukaryota; kingdom Metazoa; phylum Chordata; class Amphibia; order Caudata; family Salamandridae; genus Triturus; species Triturus cristatus. The sequence continues at coordinate 300,043,053 of NC_140583.1, read as the reverse complement.
TGTACGAGATTCAGGTCTTCCTGGGTCACTCTATTTTTCCCTGTATGGTAGTGAAGTTAGGGTGCGCAGAAGTCCCTGACAGCAAATAGCCTCCTACCAATGACTATTTTCTACTTCTCATTCTGCAACAAATGGGCAGCTCTGGCAACATTTGAAGAAAGATTATTTTTAAAAACATAAATAAGTACAAAGTTACAGAAACTCTGGAAGAGGCTGTGATCAGTCTCCTGGAGAAATCGTTGGGCCACTTCTGTCAAAATAAATGAATACATTAATGCTAATAAAAAAACAAATCTGTCAGGACCTGTAGCATTCCCGAGTTCAGAAGTGTAGTCAAAATCCGCCTGGGATTGGCAAGAATCAACCCATCAAACTTGAAACAACATTTGTTGAAACGACAAAGAAACCATGCATAAGAAAAGTGTTAACCAGCTTATCTGAAGGAATATATAGGATTATATCCATTGTGCAAGGTTGAAGTAAACATACATGCAAAGATACACATAAACATGAATGCATATATCCACGAGCATCTATAAGTTTGTCTAGCTATGCATTCACAGTTATCTAAATAATATAAATTCATGTATATACATAAATAAGTTTAGGCGTTTGTAGCGTGCTGTGAAAACCCTGGTTAAACCTTAGTAGTATTGAGCTGGGTAAACAGATTTTCAAGGAAGCAAATTAGAAAAAAGCAGAACGTCATTATACATAGAATTTAAAGGGCACTGACTTGGAGAGTAACTTAGTAGCCAAGTAGTGTATGGTGCACTACTAATTCGAAAAGTCAAGTCTATCCTGGACAGAATTATATATACTTGCATAGATTACAAAAATTATTTATACAATATTTTCATGAACAATACAGGTGCGCACCGTAGTAGATGATTTGATCCGGAAGAGACCAGAAATCATAAAGCAGAGGTGAACACTACGAAGACCCTAAAAAGAAACTTGGTATAGAAAACCGGATTGCCCGTGCGGAAGAAATAGCCTAACAACCTGAAAAAATATGCATAAGTGACCCCATCAACAATCACAGTATGACAATGGGTAAAACCCACAAGAAATACATCAATTGACACGCATTTGTTTAATCCACTGATGTAAAAAGAAAAATGTTTGTATAAATGGCGACATGATTCCTACCCAATAGTTAATTTGTGCCGCTGGGTGCCATTGAGCTCCCAGGCACTTATTTCATGGAATCCTTCTCCCTCTCCCACAACTGGCAGTCAGTAACCAGGACCAATTCAAAAATGTCTTTGCCCAGCTTCTGAAAAAACAAATAGAGATAAAGCACATTGAAGATCACGGTGTGAGTTCGTTTGAACAGCACAGTAGTGGGGATGTGGTTCACAGGCTATGGCATGAGCACGATGAACATGGGCTTTCTGGGAAACTTTGGGGCATATCAACAAGGGCTTTATCTCTGCTTTTTTGGCTTTAAAAGCCAAAAAAGGAGAGATAAAACTAGCGCCCTATCAACAACAGGGTGCTAACATGCAAATTTGCATGTTAGCACCCTTTTACTCTATGCTTCCCCTTGCATCTCTAATGAGATGCAAAGGGGGCGTTCCAGAGTAAAATAATAGGAGAAATGTCGCTAAGCGACATTTCTCCTATCATCAAGAATGTCGCTAACCCTGTTAGAGACAAAAAAAGCAGCGCTAACCGCGGTTAACGCTGCTTTTTTACGTCTGATATTTTTCTGACTTAGCCATGATATCCTATGGAAGGAGGATATCATGGCTAAATGTGCCTGTCCCTATCAACAAGGTAACGTGAGATTATCCCTGGGTTTCCAGCGATTATCTCACGTTAGCCTGTTAGCGTGAGGATTTTTATCGCTATTGAGATAAGCGTTGCTAATAGCACGCTATCTCAGCGATAAAAATTCACGCTAGCCGGCGATAATTATCCTAGCGCTAAGTGCGCTTAGAGATAATTATCGCCGGTTGTTGTTGATCTGCCCCTTCGTTTCCTCACAATTCCTCTGCACCCCACAACCAGATGTTGGTATAGGAGGTTATTCGCTTGCATCTGTTCCTTCTCCAACATGAAAAATTCTGAATATTTTTCTGTTACCGACGTGCTCATTTAACCCACTCAACATTTCCATGGTGGGTACATAATGACTTTCTGCTTCAGGAGGATGAAAGGCATGAATATTTAAGTGCTCATATATGAGGAGAGTTGTATGTGGTTTCATAGAAAAACAATTTAAGGGAATTACATTACTGAGAAACCATTTAATCTAAACGGTTTAATGGAAATTTCCAGGATGAATGGCATTTACTATATTATAGAAACCAGTTCATACAATGTCTTTTTTTTAAAAAAAATATTTGCTTCTGCATATTTACTTTTTTAAGGTGTAATGAAATGGTTGAAGGTCTTACTTTCAGAAACTTTTTGGGGAAGTTATTTATTCAGTTCTTTACACGAGGGGACTTTACTTCGGATTTATACCTTTTACATTGTCAAACCATTACTTTTAATTTGCTGAACCCTTACTACCCCTAAACACTCCATCTCTGTCCTCTAAAAATGCCTTGCATGTAATGGCCCTCTTTTGCAAGATCTTAGACTCACCAACGAAGACTACCATACGGTTGGACAGGGCACAGAAAGTGGGCCACCAAGATACTGAGGGGAGATGCCCGCGGCCGCCAGACATCCTCATATGTGTTCACGACTTCAAGCTCAAAGAGACCACCTTGTCCAAGGCAAGAAGATTGCACCCTGTCCTGTTCTGTGGTCATAAAGTGGGCCTGTTTCAAGTCCTTTCTGCCCCGAGACTGAAGAAACACAAGCTCTTCAGGCCCATTACAGAATTCTTCAGGTCTAAAGGGATTTCATACAGCTGGGGCAACCCATTCCGCACTATCTTTCATTCAGAGGGCACGCTTCAACACTGCCGCAAAGAGGCCTAATGACCTACGAGAGCAGACCATGTTGTTAAGTGCCTTCTTAGAGAGAACTGCCCACTCTAGCTTACTGACACAATGGAACCTACCTCTGATTATTGGACATTTTAAATGTGGTAAATTTAAAGCCTGTGCCTTAACATTATAGGGTAAGACATTCACATATAATGAACTCAACTACCCACTGATTGGTCACATCAACTGAAATAGTATAGATACAGTGTAATCCTGTGCACACATATACGTTGAATCAAGTAGATACTGCAGTGGAGAAAGCAAGATATACAAAATTCTTCAGTGGTAATGGATGTTCTTTATTCCTTTTGGAAACACAACCAGCCGACACGTGTTTCGTCAGGGAAGGTAATCCCACGACTCTTCAGGGCTGGGAATGATACAAATGTTTGGTATAAATACAACAAATTGGAGTCACAGTAACCAGAGAGAACATCCCTCTCTGTCACCTGCAACGTGATCTCACAAACACACGTGGAAACCCAAAAGAATACCATCATTAGAGAAGTGTATAAGGTTGAAAAATTAAGGAAAGTAAGAGCTCATCTTCATAAATCTCCAGAGATAAACCGAATAAACCATATGAATAAATTGGGCTTGAAAAATTGTCAATGCATCATAGTGAAAAAAAAGGGGGGGGAGAGTAGAAGTGAGAAACCAGTGACACCGTGCTCAATTCAAAGAATACCAGTAACCCTACGGTAAGGTACTAATCAGAGAAATAATGACGAAAATGAAAGCAAAGAGAAAGAAAGAGAGTGCGAGAAAAAAAGGAAGGTCAAAGAGAAAAAGGAGGGAGGGAAAATGCAGAAAATAAAGGCTGAAAACTGGTAATGAAGGTACCTGAAGCTAGTAGCGTGGACGAAATAAACTGCTGAAAAAAGGAAAAGAGAAAAGAAAAATTGTATAAAACAATAGCTGTATGAAAAAAGAGGGTCACGAGAAAAGGTAAACGTGATCTACTGTGGTGCAGAATGATCAAAAAAAAATCTTACCCCAAAACCGGTGATAATTCCAACCCGGCCGGGTACGCGACGTGCACAGTAGAAGAGATAAAAATAGGAGTATACAGGAACTCTCTTGGAAGTGAGGTAATCTAAGGAAAAAACAGGGGGGGGGGGGCCAAAAGGCAAAATATAACATTTAAAATTTTAGTAGGTGCCAGAAGGCGGAGACACCAAGTAAATGGCAGTACCAAAACCAGAAAAGAATAAGGTTATGGTACCCTTACCGGAAAAATGGTGAAGAAATCCAAGAGGGCAATCAGCACATAACATCAGTCAATAGTATGGATATCATTAGGTAAGCTACGGACAATAAGAATAATATCCATCAATGGTACACAAAAATTAAAAGTAGGAAGCATCCTAATACTATTAACATGAAAAAAAGCTAAATCTCACCTTAGTCATCAAAAGCATGGACGACTGGTGCTGCGAGAGGAGGAAGAATACAAATCCACAAGGTAGTGTATCTCTAAAACAATCAAGGTCACAAGAACCGAAGTGCGGTCAAATATACGATTTCAGCAGAGCTGATGAAGGGGAAGAACACGAGTGTGTGTTCCTCAAGTCTATCAAAACAGAAGAAAAAAAGGGGCGAAAAAAGCCCATGTCAAAAAGATAAGTCACTGTATGAATCACAAAAGTAGGACTAAAATAATGAAAAGAACTAAAAATTGGGGGGGGGAGTACCACATGGCTGGCGCGGTTACACTTACTTTGAAGGAGAAAAGAACGCGCGTCCTGGCGGCACCGGTGTAGACGTGTGTGTGTCCCAGTAGCGTGAAATCGGAAGTAGTTAAGGAGTACGAAAACGTCTCAACAACTAGACCGCGGCTCCACAATTGTCACAAAAACCGGAAGTATGGAAAAAAGTACCCGCAACGGAAACTTGCTAAGATGAAAGTAACTACACGCCCGACACATGAAAGTGAATTGATGAGCCAGGTGAATAAGAAAACGGGTCCCAAGGAGATGGATAAAAAACCCATAAAAAAGAAGAGAGTACAGTAGAAAAACGGTGAAATCAAGAGGAGTGGGACAAGTGGTAGAATATAAAGGGAAAAATAAATAGTCACGATGAGAATATACAGCAGGAAAGAGAGAGAAAGAGAATAAGATGAGGAGACAAACCAATGATGCACAAAATAAATGGCAATGACTTGCAAGTTAAAGGTAAAATATAAGATTGAATGACACCTGTTCACAAACAGTATTAACAGTACATCTCAGCAGATAATAATTGGCAATGACTTGCAAAAAAAAGTAAAAAATAGAATTAAAAGACACCTGTTCACACACAGGATTAGTAGTTCATTTCAGCAGAAGTAGGCGCTGTCAAATATATTCAAACGTCATGTAAATGGGAAATAGAAAGGTAAGAGGACTAAACAAGGTGAGAAAGCAAAAAACAACAGACAAACACACTAGTACAGAGCATGAGTTGTCTCAATTCAGTTGAGCAACAGGTACTTCAATAATGGGTTCAATAGAAAAGAGATGACGCATGTCAAGACTCATCAGTCTGAATAAAAAGTATTCTAGATACAACACACTGTTGTAAACACCGACATTCTAATAAAAGTTAATGAACCAAAAGGAAATCTAAATAACTGTGTCATATCGTTTAAGTGATCAATCTGATGCAGGCAAAAAAACAAAACAAACAGATAGAGCACACAAATAAAAGACATTAGCCCAGAAAGGATTGCATCTCAGAGTCATAATTGAGTCCATGTTCGACCGTCTGGAACTCATTATCCAAGTGGCCTCGGTCCTTCTTAGCCGTAGTTCCCTATTACCACCACGTGGACCAGAATCAATAGTTTCAATTCCCAAAAATTGGAAACACTTGCGAGAACTGTGTGTAGGGCACATGGCTGCATGTATTGCTACAGGGTATCTTGCATCCTGCTGGTGAAGTGCTCTAACATGTTCTCCAATCCTTTCTTTCAGAGCTCTAATTGTACTGCCCACATATTGTTTGCCACATGTGCATTCAATAATATAGACTACAAATTTGGTAGTACAATTGATATTAGATCTAATCACGTATGTTCTGTTGTGATAGCTAAGAAGAGGCTTTGTTTTGTGTTTGGCCCATTTACAGACACCACAACAACCACATTTGTGGAAACCAATGGTGTGTAGGGTCAGCCATGACTGTGCGTTTTGAGACTTACGAGTCAAAAAGAAACTTTACTAGTAACAAATATCATGACAACCTCACACGAGGTGAACGTCTGGCACTTAAGACACTAGCCAGTGACAGTGACATACTCATTAGGGAAGCCGATAAGGGTGGGAATGTTGTGATCATGAACCGCATTGATTACAACAATGAGATCATGTCCCAACTTAACGACGTCACATGCTACCAACTAATGACTTACAACCCTATGGGACCCGTGACCACTCTCATCAATAAACACCTTTCTGAGTGGCATACCAAGGGCCTTCTTGATGATGACGAGATCACATATATGAAGGTATTCAGACCCACCTTTCCCGTTCAGTACACACTACCCAAAATTCACAAGCATCTTCCCTTTCCCCCTGGAAGACCCATTGTGTCAGGGTTGGTGGGCCAACTGAGAAACTAGCTGAATATGTAGATCTTTTTTTTAGGCCCTTTGGTCCGTAATCTAGCATCATACATTCAGGACACAAAACATATTCTCAGCATTTTATCTAATGTACATTGGCAACCTGGTATGATCCTTGCCACTTTGGATGTGGTATCTCTATACACCAGTATCCAACCTGAACTATGTCTACAAGCAGTTACGAAACTACTCAACAATAGACCAGCTACACATTGGCTACACCATGAAATGCTGATTACTATGACGCACCTCATTCTACATAACAACTTCTTTTTGTTTGATAATAAGAGGTACAAACAAGTCAGAGGTGTGGCAATGGGGTCTACATTTTCACCTTCATTTGCCAATTTGTTCATGGGTTTTCTTGAGAGTGATTGGATCTGGGGTATCAATGGTGCACCTTGGATAGACTCTATCATCTTTTGGGGTCGTTACATTGACGACTGCCTTCTATTATGGTCAGGCACTCAAATGGAATTGGCTCAATTCTGTACACACTTAAACACCAACAACTATGGTATGCAATTCACTATGGAATACAGTTCCACTAATATCACGTTTTTGGACATGGAACTGTACATCAAAGATGAGCGACTTAACAGTCGACTCTTTCGCAAAAGTACATCCTTCAATTCTACACTACATGCAGACAAACCCCACCCTACACATCAAGTTAGAGCGATCCCTTATGGTGAGTTTAGAAGGGCTAGAAGGAATTGCAGTGAAGACTCTAAATTTGATACCTGTATTAAGGACATGAAACAGAGATTTCAGAAGAGAGGGTATTTTCCCCAAACCCTCAAACGAGCTGAGAACAGGATTTCTCATGTGAATCGATGTGATACTTTACTACCAAAGAGCAAAACAGCTACTGATATCCAGAGTGTTCGCATGATTGCGGACTTTAGTGACCTGAGCCATACCCTTAGAAAAAGTCTCAATAAACATTGGGGTATTTTGCAGACCGATAGTTCCTTAACGGGTTTTATAACCAATCGCCCCCAAATCACCTTCAGACGGGGAAAAACACTACGCACTAGATTAAGCCCTACTGTACCTAAGTCTCAAAACACACAGTCATGGCTGACCCCACACACCATTAGTTTCCACAAATGTGGTTGCTGTGGTGTCTGTAAATGGGCCAAACACAAAACAAAGACTTTTCTTAGCTATAACAACAGAACATAAGTGATTAGATCTAATATCAATTGTACTACCAAATTTGTAGTCTATATTATTGAATGCACATGTGGCAAACAATATGTGGGCAGTAAAATTAGAGCTCTGAAAGAAAGGATTGGAGAACATGTTAGGGCAGTTCACCAACAGGATGCAAGAAACCCTGTAGCAATACATGCAGCCATGTGCCCTACACAAAGTTCTTGCAAGTGTTTCCAATTTTTTGGAATTGAAACTATTGATTCTGGTCCACGTGGTGGTAATAGGGAACTACGGCTAAGAAGGACCGAGGCCACTTGGATAATGCGTCTCCAGACGGTCGAACATGGACTCAATTATGACTCTGAGATGCAATCCTTTCTGGGCTAATGTCTTTTATTTGTGTGCTCGATCTGTTTGTTTTGTTTTTTTGCCTGCATCAGATTGATCACTTAAACGATATGACACAGTTATTTAGATTTCCTTTTGGCTCATTAACTTTTATTAGAATGTCGGTGTTTACAACAGTGTGTTGTATCTAGAATACTTTTGATTCAGACTGATGAGTCTTGACATGTGTCATCTCTTTTCTATTGAACCCATTATTGAAGTACCTGTTGCTCAACTGAATTGAGACAACTCATGCTCTGTACTAGTGTGTTTGTCTGTTGTTTTTTGCTTTCTCACCTTGTTTAGTCCTCTTACCTTTCTATTTCCCATTTACATGATGTTTGAATATATTTGACAGCGCCTACTTCTGCTGAAATGAACTACTAATCCTGTGTGTGAACAGGTGTCTTTTAATTCTATATTTTACTTTTTCTTGCAAGTCATTGCCATTTATTATGTGCATCATTGGTTTGTCTCCTCATCTTATTCTCTTTCTCTCTCTTTCCTGCTGTATATTCTCATTGTGACTATTTATTTTTCCCTTTATATTCTACCACTTGTCCCACTCCTCTTGATTTCACAGTTTTTCTACTGTACTCTTTTCTTTTTTCTGTTTTTTTTATCCTTCTCCTTGTGACCCGTTTTCTTATTCACCTAGCTCATCAATTCACTTTCATGTGTCGGGCGTGTAGTTCCTTTCATCTTAGCAAGTTTCTGTTGCGGGTACTTTTTTCCATACTTCCGGTTTTTGTGACCCTTGTGGAGCCGCGGTCTAGTTGACGTTTTCGTACTACTTAACTACTTCCGGTTTCGTGCTACTGGGACACACACACATCTACACCGGTGCCGCCAGGACGCGCGTTCTTTTCTCCTTCAAAGTAAGTGTAACCGCGCCAGCCATGTGGTACCCCCCCCAATTTTTAATTGTTTTCATTATTTTAGTCCTACTTTTGTGATTCATACAGTGACTTATCTTTTTGACATGGGATTTCTTCGCCCCTTTTTTTCTTCTGTTTTGATAGACTTGAGGAACACACACTTGTGTTCTGCCCCTTCATCAGCTCTGCTGAAATCGTATATTTGACCGCACTTCGGATCTTGTGACCTTGATTGTTTTAGAGATACACTACCTTGTGGATTTGTATTCTTCCTCCTCTCGCGGCACCAGTCGTCCATGCTTTTGATGACTAAGGTGAGATTTAGCTTTTTTTCATGTTAATAGGATTAGGATGCTTCCTACTTTTAATTTTTGTGTACCATTGACGGATATTATTCTTATTGTCCGTAGCTTACCTACTGATATCCGTACTATTGACTGATGTTATGTGCTGATTGCCGTCTTGGATTTCTTCACCGGTTTTCCGGTAAGGGTACCATAACCTTATTCTTTTCTGGTTTTGGTACTGCCATTTACTTGGTGTCTCTGCCTTCTGGCACCTTCAAAAATTTTACATTTTATATTTTGCCTTTTGCCCCCCCCTGTTTTTTCCTTAGATTACCTCACCTCCAAGAGAGTTCCTGTACACTCCTATTTTCATCTCTTCTACTGTGCACGTCGCGTACCCAGCCGGGTTGGAATTATCACCGGTTTTCGGGTAAGATTTTCTTTTGATCATTCTGCGCCACAGTAGATCACGTTTACCTTTTCTCGTGACCCTCTTTTTTCATACATCTATTGTTTTATACAATTTTTCCTTTCTCTTTTCCTTTTTTCAGCAGTTTATTTCGTCCACGCTACTAGCTTCAGGTCCTTCATTACCAGTTTTCAGCCTTTATTTTCTGCATTTTCATTCCCTTCTTTTTCTCTTTGACCTACCTTTTTTTCTCGCACTCTCTTTCTTTCTATTTTCTTTCATTTTCGTCATTATTTCTCTGATTAGTACCTTACCGTAGGGTTACTGGGATTCTTTGAATTGATCACGGTGTCACTGGTTTCTCACTTCTACTCTCCCCCCTTTTTTTTCACTATGATGCATTGACAATTCTTCAAGCCCAATTTATTCATATGGTTTATTCGGTTTATCACTGGAGATTTATGATGATAAGCTCTTACTTTTCTGAATTTTTCAACCTTATACACTTCCCTAATGATGGCATTCTTTTGGGTTTCCACGTGTGTTTGTGAGATCACGTTGCAGGTGACAGAGAGGGGTGTTCTCTCTGGTTACTGTGACTCCAATTGGTTGTATTTATACCAAACATTTGTATCATTCCCAGCCCTGAAGAGTAGTGGGATTACCTTCCCTGACGAAACATGTGTCGGCTGGTTGTGTTTCCAAAAGGAATAAAGAACATCCATTACCACTGAAGAATTTTGTATATCTTGCTTTCTCCACTGCAGTATCTACTTGATTCAACGTATATGTGTGCACAGGATTATATTGTACTGTTTTGTTGTAGGGCTCGCCCTACACACATTAAGGGGTTACAAGTCTCTCCCCTTCCTGTTTAGCACCATATTTTACTTGTCTAGTCGAACACCCTACACGCATACTTGCTGAGCGCCACCACTTCCTACATACTTAATACCCTTTTCGCGATTTTGTTCATGCAATAGTACAGATGTAATTTACATAATCAAATGCCAATGTGACTACTGTTACGTTGGACAGACACGGCAGAGGGTGGAGGTGCGTATTCTTCGACATTGTAGCAGAATACGTTGCAAGGTCCAGGGTGCATCATTGGTTGAACACTTCACCTCGTTTGACCATCCGGCTGACAGCCTGAGATGGCTTGCAGTTGAAAAAGTGACAATAAACACAAGGGGTGGTATTTTTTCCAATAAATTAAACACGAGGGTGTGCAAATGGATTCATACAGTGTCAAGTGGTCGGAATGAATTTCAGGAAATAGCAAAGCAAGAGGCCACACTGAACAATGGTTGATCATTGATTATTCATTTTTTAACATTATATTCTGCTGGTTGATGAATATCATTTTAAGTTTGTCTGTTGTCTCTTATGATATTTATGTCGGTTTCTTAAAATTACCCATATGCAATGCAATATCCTTATTGTCTTGTCCATTGTCTCTAACTGTATATAACATTGTTTTAGGTACCCACCCAAATGTAATGTAATGAAGTTATCTGCAGCCATATGTAATCCTTTCATGTCAAGTTGTAACTCATCCTTCTAGGTCTTTGTTCAATTTTGTAGGTGATAAGATGTACCTACTCATTTCTGGCCAACCTTTTTTATAGGCTATCAGGATCAATCTCAAGTTGTTTTATTCTTACTGCCCAGTTGATGAGGTCTTTATAGTCACTTTGTTTCTTTGCCCTCCCTATTAATGAGATTGTGTGTTTAACTGCTTCTCATATCTCCATCTCTCTTGAGTGTGAGCCACTCGCCTCACCTCAACCACCGCAATAAGTGTTATTCACGACTCTGCCCCGCAGTACTAGTTATGAGTGCTGTTTTGAAGCATTGACCGCTGTCCGCGGCTCTGCCATCTTCAATGGAGCCCCGCACAAGCAGTATCACCAGCGTGCATGCTGTCGCCACCGGGGTCATCTTCCTTATCTTCTCTACCTGGGACGGCTCACTTTCAATGCTGCCAATGCTAGGGATGAGTTGAGACGCTGAACAGCAGTAAGAACGGGACAGTTAAATTCTGTCTCACTTTCCTTTTCTTTTGTCTTGAAGCATGTCTTGACTTGGAGAAGTTACTTATTGCCTTGTTCTCCTTTATATTCTAGCCCATTATACATTAATGGTGAAGGGCTTGGTTTTCTCCTGCACCCGCATTAATGTATGAGTTGGGTGAGTGCAGGTCACTTTTAGTTTTGTTTAGACTCACTTCATCTTTGTCATTATCAGTTGGTTATTTGATTATTGTCTCCGTATATAGACCTTATGACTGAATTTTCCAGTATTTAAAGATGAGCCGACAGCCAATGAGATAACACCCATTTGTGGGGTGTTAGGTTATGTGACTCCAGGTGAGTCTTGCATGACACAGCACACATATTAGAAAACACACCAGATATGATTTTAATTCAATAATACCCCCATGCAGGTTGCCCCATTCACTTATCCTGATGAAGACCCTTGTGAAAGGCTTTGAGTAACCACTTGTTCGGGGTTGAAACATTGATGATCTAGTTACCAGCCAGTAATGTACCATAATCCTCTAAAGGGCTATGGAAAAGAAGAAGCTCGGTTCACTCCCTTTAAGGAAACAGACATTTACATTAATCCCAGACAAGCTTTGTACTGTTGCTTGTTGCACTGCAATTCGTATTTATTTTGTTTCTGTAGCCTTTGTCACTTGTCATAATGCACGAGCACTGCATTTCACTTTTATCACTCAATGAAGCACTGCTATCATAAGCCAAATATTCTTCGTGTTATACGATTGCCTCAATATATTTCAAACCCGGTACTGGTGTTACATTTCTTTTTCTCCATTTCTCACAGGCTTTGTTTTGCGTTTATGTCTCGCATGCTTTCGAATTACTTTTTAGCGAAATAAATTGTTGCTGGAACGACGGCATTAATTATTTAATGTATTTGGTTGAAAAATGTTTGCTATCATTTTCACTTACTGGGAAATTGTTAGGTGTGACATTTCATAGTAAGCTGTTATGGGAGTAGGAGCCATCAGTGAGTGGGTGAAACGAGGAAGGGGATTCTGGAGGGCTGGCCGAAAGAGAGAGAGTCGTCCTGGAGATCACGTGGAATTATTAGGGAAAGTGTTGCAGGCTCTGAACAGGGTCTCAGAGTTGGAAGGTGAGGTGCTTTTGTTTTCAGTGGCAGTGGTGTGGTTATTCTTTGGCAGTTTTCACATTTCAGAGCTGCCCAGGGTGTTAAGTTGAATTCAAGACTCGTAAATGAGCTTAAAAGAAAGGATTTATTCCAATGAAGAAGAAAAGGAAGCACTGCCGGTTACAGGACTTCAAGCTCTGGCTGGCTCCATGCAACTGTCCACTCTTGATTCATGGGACCGATCAGATGTTCTATTCTAGAACACACTGATCGTGCCATGAACCAAGGGTTTGGAAAATAACACATAAAGAAGCTTGTGCATGTAAGCACGAGGAAAACAACAGAAAGGTAAATTTAACACATATAACACAGGGGAAGAGTGGGAGAAAGGAGTGTTTTGGCAGAAAATACAGGTGACCTGTGAGAAGGGCCGTTTCTAGGTGTTTTGCCGCCCTAGTAGAGAATTGAAACATGCTGCCCCCTCCCTTTTACTACCATCACTATCTCCCCCTATCAACCAGGTGTTGGGGATTAGAGGCCTGCTTTGGTGCCTCTCTATCTAGGCTGGACTGTCAAATCCGTATTAAAGTAAGTCATCTGTGTCAATTGTTGTGGCTATGTAAGTTATTGCCCTGTTCTTAGGGGTATTAACTCAGTTATGCTATCATGGGCTTGAGTTGGGAGAACAGTAGGGCTACTGGCCTCTACCACCTCCAATCACAACCAACACAGGCAGATACACAGACCCACGCAGAATCAAACCAACCCATAGTATGCTGCTTTATGGGGTGAGATTCTCGAGACAGAGCAAGCTTTATCTTAGACAAGATATCAAGCAATGCCAGGATAATCTTTTTCGGGGCGGGCCCGGTACCAGCTGTACAAAAATAACTCAGGCACACAGGACTCTTGGTACTTAGTGGGTGGAAGACCCCATCTGAGCTCAAGCATTTGCAATGCAATAGGTCTCGCATTTACGGGAGTTTAAGCTGTTGGCATTGCAAATGACAATGCCTTTTATTTCTGTTTTAAAAACCAAAACATAAATAAAAGGCATTGTCATTTACAATGCCAATAGCTCAAACTCTCGTAAATGCGAGACCCAGTGCAATGAAAATGCTTGTTCAAAGTGCGACACAATACTAATGTGCCATTCAAATGACACAAGCGCTTCCTTTTACCCGCCTCGATGTATTTTTACTTAGCCTGGAAAAAAAACTCCTTCTCAGTTTTTTCATGCTCTGTAACCATCTCCAAAAGCTTGTTCCAAGCAGGAGACCACCACGAGGCCCCAACATGTGTGATCTGTTGTTTTAAAAGTGATGTCAGGGTGGTTTAATTAAACAGACCGGGACGTCACTTTTCGAGTTTTGTGCCAATATATTATGTACACGTTTCTGCTGCATGGTTTTCAATCCACATTAAGGTGCCGATTCCGATCATGTAAAACTCGGGTACAAATGGTCGTACGGAGCGTTTTCTTCCTACGACTCGTACCGGGGAATTCCACCGTACAAACCAGCAAGTAAGATTCGTACAGAAATACCATTTCCGTACGAATCGTAAAAAACACCGTACGGCTAAAAAATACATACAATTCCGATCCTGGACAGCGTGTACGTGACGTCCGCACGGAGTGAGGCAGCGTTTTATGGACCAGCAAGTACGATTCGTACCTACAGCACTCCGCATGGCTATATTTTTACGGGAGCCAAAAAGTGCCGGAAAAGCTAAGTACGCTGCGATGCACGAGGAAAAGGGGGCCCGCTACGCGACGTACACGCCATCACCCACATCGTACGTGTCATCATGTACGGTGCGTACCCCAAAATTGCATATGTACGGCCCGTACCCCCCACCCCCGTATGTACGGACCGTACCCCCCACCACCCCCGTATGTACGGACCGTACCCCCACCCCCCATATGTGCGGACCGTACCCCCCACCCGCGTATGTCCGCACCGTACCCCAGGTGTACCCCCCACCAGCGTATGTCCGCACCGTACCCCAGCCGTACCCCAATCCTCGCATATGTACGGTCCGTACATACGGTGGTGGGGGGTACGGTCCGTACATATGGGGGTGGGGGGTGCGGTCTGTACATACGTGGGGTAGGGGGTACGGTCCGTACACACGGGGGGTGGGGGGTACGGTGCAGACGTACGCGGGAGGGGTGGGAGGCTGGGGGGGCCGTACGACTCGTACCCCGGGCACAAGTGTACTCGGGGTAGGGGTCGTACAAAGTTCGCTCCGTACGGGGCCTTTTCCATACACTTGTGTTTTCGGATGGGCGGTACGGATCGTACTTGCGCGCTCGGACTTCATTTTTAAGAGTTGTAAGTAAACCTGTCCGGGGACGTCTCGTAGACTTTTCCCGAGGCGATTCGTATGTATTTTCCACGTACGAAACGTACTTCGCCGTTTGTACGGGACTTGTACGATTCGTACGTAAAAAATACGGATACGAGTCGTACGGGGAAAAAAAATCCAGGATCGGAATCGACCCCTAAATATCCCGAAGAGCTGGTGGGCCCCCATGGCGACAGTAATGTTAACACAGGGACAGGTGACAGTAACGCAGGAAGCACAGCCGCAGTGAACATTACCAGAGTACGGAGGCCAGAAGACAGTAATACAGGCTCACAGTGGCAGACAATACCAGCAGAGGGCAGTGTAACATCTGTAAAGGTGCACAGAGCAGGCAGAACTCATGGTACACCTGCCGTCACGATACATCAACAGTGGACTGTAAAGGAAGGCATGAATTGAAACAGGAATATAGTGCCATGAAACTTGAGACGTGGCTTCTAAGAGCCAGGCCTGGTCCAGCAGTCCCTGTGGCACGGTAAGGCTGTGGCCTAGTGGTGTTTTTAGGCCCTCGTTCCATCCAGGTTGGATAAAATGCAAATGGAAAGAATTGTCTGGTTGGCAGGTCTTAAAAAGACAGAAACAAGATTGGTTACACTGGAGTACTTCGGATCAACTCAGGGTGAGGCGGGTTATAGAGTTCAGAGTTGTTTACAGGTTTAACAGGTTAAGTGGGGCTGAAGCAGTTGGTTCTATGGATCACTGACAAAATATCGAGAAGGAGAATATCGACCTACCAAAATATAGAGGAAAAAATATAGAATGCCAAAATATCGAATGCCTATCTCCAAACAGGTAAGTACAAAAATATAGAATCCAAAATATCGTTGTAAAAAATATAGTTAGTCAAAATATCGAATTTTTTAAATGTCTTAAAAGTAATGTAAAATTAATGAAATAATACATATAATTAACTGAAACACACTTAAAAATACTTAAATAACTTTAACATTAATAAATAATTAATGTAAGTAAAAAAAATAACATTAATACATATATATTAACATAATATTAATTAAAAATATTCAATATTTTTTGCGTAGGATAGCGGGCGGGTAAAATTTACTATTACCACTCCAGTAAGTGCAATAGTAGGGAAAGCGTTGGATAGCGGAAGGGTAAAAATTACTATTCCCACTCCAGAGAGTGCAACAGTAGGGAAAGCGTTGGATAGCGGGAGGGTAAAAATTACTATTCCCACTCCAGAGAGTGCAATAATAGGGAAAGCATTGGATAGCATAGGGGTAAAAATTACTATTCCCACTCCCGAGAGTGCAACAGTAGGGAAAGCGTTGGATAGCATAGTGGTAAAAATTATTATTCCCACTCCAGTGAGTGCAACAGTAGGGAAAGCGTTGGATAGCGTAGGGGTAAAAATTACTATTCCCACTCCAAAGAGTGCAACAGTAGGGAACGCGTTGGATAGCGTGGGGGTAAAAATTACTATTCCCACTTCAGAGAGTGCAACAGTAGGGAAAGATTTGGATAGCGGGAGGGTAAAATTTACTATTCCCACTCCAGTGAGTGCAACTGTAGGGAAAGCGTTGGATAGCGTAGGGGTAAAAATTATTATTCCCACTCCAGTGAGTGCAATAGTAGGGAAAGCGTTGGATAGCGTAGGGGTAAAAATTACTATTCCCACTCCAGTGAGTGCAATAGTAGGGAAAGCGTTGGGTAGCGTAGGGGTAAAAATTACTATTCCCACTACAAAGAGTGCAACAGTAGGGAAAGCGTTGGATAGCGTAGGGGTAAAAATTACTATTCCCACTCAAAAGAGTGCAACAGTAAGGGAAAGCGTTGGATAGCGTAGGGGTAAAAATTATTATTCCCACTCCAGTGAGTGCAATAGTAGGGAAAGCGTTGGATAGCGTAGGGGTAAAAACTTACTATTCCCACTCCAGTGAGTGCAATAGTAGGGAAAATAATTTAATATTTTATTAAAAATAAATTAATTATTAATACCAAACCAAAAAAAAACATATTAAAATTAATTACCAATTACACAATATTTATTAATTAATTAATTATAAATACCAATTTTTTTTTTTATTAATTACCTAATAATAATTTAGTAACAACCAATTAATTTTCAATACCAAAAATTAATAAATACAATTAATACCAATTAATAATTAATTATTAATACATTAAGGTGCCGATTCCGATCCTGTAAAACCCGGGTACAAATGGTCGTACGGAGCGTTTTCTCCGTCCGACTCGTACCCGGGAAAAACACCTTACAAACTCGCAAGTACGATTCGCACAGAAATACCATTTCCGTACGAGTCGTAAAAAACACCGACCCGCAAAAAAATACATACAAATCTGATTCTGGACGGCGCATACGCGACGTCCGGAAGGAGTCAGGCAGCGTTTTACGGACCAGTAAGTACGATTCGTGCCGATGTCACTCCGCACGTAGCATTTTTTACGGGAGCCAAAAACTGCCGGGAAATTGAGGATGACGCGAACAAGGAGCACCGGTACGCGACGGACAGCGATGGACCCCAACCTACGCGTCAGCCCTGCCCTCATAGCCTATGACCTCGTGTTCAGAAACCGACGCAGACGCCGCAGAAGGTCAGAACAACCCCCAGGGGCAAAGGGGGGGGGGGTGCAAGGGGCAGGAAACATAACCCACACCCCAAAAAATACTAATACATCCTGCACATTAATTACCTCCATGGTCTGGTCACTTCGGGGGGCGTGTCCACCAATCCCACGTCCCGCCACAACGGAAGTGGACGTGGACGCATACCCGTCACCACCACAATGGTGGTACGGGACGTACCCACGCCCCCCAGAGCGTGGGTACGGTCCGTACCACCATTGTAGTGCTGATGTAGGGGTACGCATGTACGGCCCGTACCCACGCCCCCAGAGCGTGGGTACGGTCCGTACACGCGTACCCCTACATCACCACTACAATGGTGGAACGGACCGTACCCACGCCCCCCAGAGCGTGGGTACGGGCCGTACCACACGTACCCCTACGTCACCGCCACAATGGTGGTAGGGCCCGTACCCATGCTCTGGGGGAGCATGGGTACGGGCTGTACCATGTGTACCCCTACGTCACCGCCACTATGGTGGTACGGCCCGTACCCACGCCCCCAGAGCATGGGTACGGGCCGTACCACACGTACCCCTACGTTACCGCCACAATGGTGGTACGGCCCGTACCCACGCTCTGGGGACGTGGGTACGGGCCGTACCACCATAGTGGCGGTGACGTAGGGGTACGCGTGGTACGGCCCGTACCCACGCCCCCAGAGCGTGGGTACGGGCTGTACCACCATTGTGGCGGTGACATAGGGGTACGCGTGGTACGGCCCGTACCCATGCTCTGGGGGCGTGGGTACGGGCCGTACCACCATAGTGGCGGTGACGTAGGGGTACGTGTGGTATGGCCCGTACCCACGCCCCCCAGAGCGTGGGTACGGGCCGTACCACCATTGTGGCGGTGACGTAGGGGTACGCGTGGTACGCCCCATACCCACGCTCTGGGGGGGTGTGGGTACGGGCCGTACCACGCGTACCCCTATGTCACCGCCACCATGGTGGTACGGCCCGTACCCACAACCCCAGAGCATGGGTACGGGCCGTACCGCCATTGTGGCGGTGATGTAGGGGTACGTGTGGTACGGCCCGTACCCACGCCCCCAGAGCATGGGTATGGGCCGTACCACGCGTACCCCTACAGCCCCATTACATGATGGATACAAGGCGTACACACGCCACGGATGTAGGTGTACGGCTTGGTGCAGCACATCAGCTGTAAATTGGGGGTGGTGTATGCCCAGGGCAGCAGTGTACCACAGCAAGCGCGCAAGTGGGTGGGTGGGTGGGTGCAGAGGAATACCAGCAGTGGACAGAGACATGGGGGTGGGTGCAGAGGAATACCAGCAGTGGACACAGACATGGGGGTGGGTGCAGAGGAATACCAGCAGTGGACAGGGACATGTGAGGGGTGGGTGCCCATCACTCCCAGCAGTGGACAGAGACATGGGGGTGGGTGCAGAGGAATACCAGCAGTGGACACAGACATGGGGGTGGGTGCAGAGGAATACCACCAGTGGACAGAGACATGTGAGGGGTGGGTGCCCATCACTCCCAGCAGTGGACTGAGACATGGGGGTGGGTGTAGAGGACTCCCAGCAGTGGACAGAGACATGGGGGTGGGTGCAGAGGACTCCCAGCAGTGGACAGAGACATGGGGGTGGGTGCAGAGGAATACCACCAGTGTACAAGGACATGTGAGGGGTGGGTGCCCATCAATCCCAGCAGTGGACAGAGACATGGGGGTGGGTGCAGAGGACTCCCAGCAGTGGACAGAGACATGGGGGTGGGTGCAGAGGAATACCAGCAGTGGACAGAGACATGGGGGTGGGTGCAGAGGAATACCACAAGTGGACAGGGACATGTGAGGGGTGGGTGCCCATCACTCCCAGCAGTGGACAGAGACATGGGGGTGGGTGCAGAGGAATACCAGCAGTGGACACGGACATGGGGGTGGGTGCAGAGGAATACCACCAGTGGACAGGGACATGTGAGGGGTGGCTGCCCATCACTCCCAGCAGTGGACTGAGACATGGGGGTGGGTGCAGAGGACTCCCAGCAGTGGACAGAGACATGGGGGTGGGTGCAGAGGACTCCCAGCAGTGGACAGAGACATGGGGGTAGGTGCAGAGGAATACCACCAGTGGACAGAGATATGGGGGGTGTACATCATTATCAGATGACCACAACTCCATGGGTGAATGTACGTATCCCTAACTTTGGACAATGATGATAGTGCCATAACAACACATCACTGACAGCAGTGTCCCACTCCCAGGAGGATGGATGTCTTTCCCCCACTGCATGACACACCACATGTGGGTGTGAGGACAAATAACACATGCATACCCACCCCTGGCAGATGCAGCACAATACACACACTGAGATAATGCCACAACACTGTATAGTCATGCCACTGCCTAATAAACTAAGAGAGCCAAAGAGAACACACACTGTCACGCACATCCCAGGACTGATAGGAATGTTCAGGTGCTGGGCTAGCCACCAAGATGTTGTCTGTCATGGAAGGAATAGGGTGGAGTTCCCACAGATACAATGGCCACAATTATGAGTCAGGTGTTCAAAGACCCAGCAGAACAAGTACCATATGTGTACTAGGCTGGGATTACACACATGCATTGTGCGGAAAAGGGACAATTTATCCATGAAGGCATGGCAAAATACTCTATACACAAGTACAGTGAGCACCAAGGATGGCACAGACGATGCAGCCGGACACATTGCTGAGCAGGCATGGCCAGAGTTGAAGGGATCCATCACCAACAAAGGAAATGTAGACACACAGAGGAAGGAACACTCCTTGGGACAATGTCTCCAAACACAAAGAGCATACACGACAAAGAATCTTTGCAGAGACCTTGTGATGGCACGCAAATACCAGGTTCCACCCCATGAGCAGCAGACTACAACATTTCCCTGAAACATAACACATGCCCACAACCCAACTCCTGTAGCATCAGCATCAACATCAATACCTGAAATGCAAGACTTTTCAAACGAAAAATAAAATGCTTTATTCAGCATGAAAATAATAATGTGTAAACGAGACTATTCACAAAGGCCAATGGCCAGTCCATATCATCAGTCCTTGGGGGGGGACACATGGCCATGCGTCTCCCCTAGCTTGCCTGCACATCACAAGACTGTGTCGTCGACTGGGGGGGGCATCATGTAGGGAAGGACCAGGCACCGCAGGGACAGGAGGGGGAAGGGTAGGTGTGGTGGGTGCAGGGACGGACGACTCCACCACAGGGGGTGGGGCAGCACCAAAGGTGGAGGCGAGCTCGGCGCTGCACACTTCTGCCAGTTCTTCAAGCGTCTCCCCTGCACCCAGAGAATCAACAGGACCCAAGGAGGGGGGGGTCGGAGGGATGGGTTGCAGCGCTACTGGGGGAGGTGGTGGACGAGCTGGGGGACTTAACTCCCCTACCCATGGAGTGCCTTGACCGTTTGCGTCCAGGGGAACTAGTGGGGCTGAGGGCCAGCCCAGCAAAGTAGGCCTCCTTCTCCGAATCTGGGGCAGGGGAGCCAAGGGGAGTGACATCGGAGGGACTGGGGAGTGAGTCATGTGGACGAGGACTGTGGCTGCGTGCCTGCCTGTGTGCCCCAGACCCAGTGGGTGTGCCTGCTACCCACTGAGTGTGCATGTCAGGAGGTGTGCGCTAGCCCTTACGTGGTGGTGTGATGCTTTTGTCTGTTGGGGTGTGTGTGTGTGGATGTCTTGGTGTGCTTGGGACAGGCATGGGAGCGGGACTTGTGGATGGGGCAGGGGTAGGGGGGAGGCAGCGCTGCAGGTGACTCGCTACTGCCGTCAGTGACGAGTCCAGGGACCTCAGCAACATCCGTTGGTCAGACATCGCTGATGACATGCCCTCCATGTACGACACCATCTGGGTCAGCAGTCTGGTGTGGCCATGGAGGACAGTCAGGATCGATGTCTGCCCAACTTGCAACTGCCGCTGAATGTCCACAGACTCGGCAGTGATGGCACTAGGGGGGACAGGGGCAGGGGGTGCGGTGCCTGGCACGAAGGAGACACGGTGTGGCTTAGCATGGACAGAAGGGACCCGAGCAAGTGGGAGGGCGGTGATGGGAATGGAGGGGGCGGCGAGAGATGTACTGCTGCTTTCAGCTGTGGGAGCAGCCTCCGCCCCCTCTGGGACCTCAGCCTCGGACCCGTCTGCCTCGTAGTCAGTGTTGGTACTGGGCAGGTCCTCCGCCTCACTCCCCTCGCCCTCCGTGCCGCTAGATTCCACCGACTCCTCAGCAGTGGTGGCACCACTGCTCGATCCCTCCTCCACGTCCATGCCGGTGTCTCCCTCGGTGTCCTCCGATGATGCTGTGGGCAAGGTGAAGAGACAGGAAACAATCAGTCACCTGTATACATCTGACACATGAGTCCAAACAAAATAGGCAACAGTGCATATCAGGAAAGGCATCATGAGTAACATCTAGGATACTCCCCACATATGTAAGCCCTGCACTCCCCAGTTGGTTGACCCACCATGCCACTTGGAAACAATGAAAATTAGGACACAACATCAAATAACTTGAAATCACAAGATCATGAGAAGCTAGTGTCTGGGATCAGTTGAGCACAGCAAGACTATGAAGGTATGCCACCTCTTGTTCACTGTGAAACAAACAGTATTGTCGCAACCAAGGCCAAATACCACATGCCAATGCAGAAGGTGTCCCCACACTCAGAGACCTGTGAGTACTTTTGACACCCCAAAGAAATACATTGTGACTCCTGGAGAATCACAACCCTTTACACAATGGACATGTCTAGCATGTGTGAATGTGGCACTCTGTGAACACAACACACATGTGTCTGTATAGCAGAAATCACACAAGGAGGTGCACACCAAACTACATGTACACAGTCATTGTCTGAGCTGCCAGACTCATTCAAATCAGCCACTGTTAGGCAGAAATGGCGTATCAGTAAGTACATATACATGGCACCAGGGTGGTCTGGATGACTTGACACTCGTAAGTTGGTATCAGCAACAACCAAGGACTAACCCAAATGCTAGCACACTGTGGGAACATGTATATGTATGAACTCCAAACAAGTTTTGTTCAAACTGTGCCTTACTTTAAAATGTGCCAGCGTGTCCCTGGAAAGTGTAAAGGTGGTGTCTTGTGTACTTCCGTGGGAGACATCTGTCATGCAGGCACATCATTGTCCTTCACAACCAAACAACAAGGTCAAGCATATGAAACATTGAGACATGTTGACAGGTGTAGTGAGTGCCAATGGACATTTTCTCTGAGTAACAACTTGAATAATGTCATTTGTCACATGCCTATCCGTCACCTGATCACACAGTTGGCTACACATATGACTTACTGACTGTCATCTGGAGTGGCACACATGTCCACACCCAGGACAATGCATAAGCTAATGGGCTGCAATTGTTTAGCAAAAAAGCCTAGCTGTACTGTGGGTTCCCCCTCATGGCAAGCCAGAATGTACTCACAGATGTCAGCACACAAAGTCACAACTGTGTAGCATCTGAACCACACACAGGTGCCAAAAATGTACAAGCAGGATACATGATTGTCAAAAACTGACACAGGCAATGAAGCACCAACATTAAGCACTGGCCAACATCACGGGGGCACTGCACGATGACTTTCTGTACTGCGAATCATCACACACAAGTCAGAACTGGCAAGGAAACATCAGGGTTGAACATGTACGCCCCTCCCGCACACACCCACCCATACCTGAGTCAATGTGACTGATGCCGATCAAGAAGTGAAACCTCTTATTCAGGGTTACAATAACTGTGCTTGAAAACTAGCTTCATTAACATGACATCACCTTGTAGGGCTGCCAAAACATATTGGTCACAAACAAACATCAACAGATTGTTGTGAATAGCCACACAGGCACTGCCCAGTGTCAGTATGCACAAGCAAACTGGTGTATCCCTGTCCAGTGGGCAAATGTATCACACATGTGAAAACTACTACCTAGGCCAGTGAACAATGCCACAGAGGCAGAGCCATGATGAACCCACAGTGAATGTGCACAGTGTTGGATGACACACAGTAGGAGGGCAGGCTGTGTCAGGGGACTGTAGTGTGCACACTGCTCCATGGTCCTGGAATGAGCTGACTGTTACAGGAGCAACCGTCCCGGCACTATGCATATATCCCACTCATGCACATCATGTCTGAGGCCACAACATTGGTAATGCATGCAGCAAGTCTGTTCATTTGAACCCTCACACTCCTATGTTGGGACTCAGCATCAGTGCCAACAATTATGCACCCCCAATTGACTGAACAGGACAGGGCACAGGCAGACCACCCCCACACATGATGCTGAAAGCAGTGTGCACCTTGATAAACTGGCAGCCTAGATGACCATGTGCAATAGTGATAACACACAGACCAGGTAACACATGTCAAGGAGGGGAAGGGAGGAAGAACAGCACAGGTTGACTTTGGGGTACAGGATATGCACTGCACATATATAGCCTGGCAGTGTATCCAGCCGACTGAGCAGCTCCAAAAGCTGGCGACACACAACAAACACACATGTACCTACCCCCTTCCTGCTGCTGTAACTCCTGTATCCGCCTATCCAGGTCAGGGAAGACCACCGCCAGGACACGCGGCATCTGGTGGGTCAGGCACCGGCGCCCGCCATGCTTGCGAGGAGGTGAGTCCTTCAGCATGACCCGGGCGATCCTCCGGGTCCAGCACCGGATGTCCTGCCATCTCTTCCTCACTTGTGGCAGGCGCCGACTGCGACCCTCCACCGATTGCACGGCCTTGACGGCATCCTTCCAGATCTTCCCCTTGTGGTAGGGGGATACCTGTGTGGATGACAAAGTGGGACAACATCACTACACCTGCACCATGTCACAGAGACACATATTTCAACATCTTAGATTTGTTGAACAGGGCATAGTATGCTGGCAAGTAATAGCACCTTAGTCATAGGGACTTTTTCCACTGGGGACGCACCAATGCACTACATGGCATAGTAAGTACACAGGTGGCATGAGGGGTGCGAAACAATCCCTGATCATGGCACACACTGTGCATCCCAAGCAACACAAGGCTGATGGACAGCACCGCAAAGCAGTCACATGCCCCAGGCCACTGACGAAACCTCAGCAGAGTACACAGACACACACAGGCACACATCAATCACCTGCCATTGGCAACAGCGGATGCAAACCTCACTCTGCACATGTGCCACTTGCCAGGGGGGGGTCACAGGTGTGGGGCTAGCTCAGCAAGTCAGACACACAGCACGGCTTACTTCACACATCAGATGGATTGAGCAGTTGCCTTCTCCATGCAGCTGTGGTGCAATACTCTACATAGACACTCACCCACATGACAAGAAACATTCACACACATCAATGTCGAGGGGGCGTACACATCATTTGGACACTCTCACCACTCTCACTACAGCTCCACTCAACTCTCACACACATCTGTGGGTGCAGTCACCTGTCACACCGGGGTGACCAATGAATCACCGCAGGACAATCGAACAAGAATGCCCAAGAGGATTAGGCTGGAGCAGGCAAAGGTAGTGGAGTCAGCACTCACCTGCTCCCCTGGTTGACCATACAGCATGGGGTACCGTGGGAGGATCACATCCAGCAGGGCCTCGTTCTCCTCCTGGGTGAAAGGCTGGGCCCTCTCCACAGTCCTTGACATGGTGCCAGAGGGAGACAATACAGCAGCAGTGGTATCGACTGACATGTTGTGCAGGCAAGTGCCCTCTCATGGGTTCTGCCTGCCTTATATCTGCCTTGCTGGCCTATTTCATTTACAGGAGTACAGAGTGATTGGTCAGACTCATTTGCATCCTACGTTTCCTCCAATACCCTTTAAACATACACCAGTGACAGCCTTTGCATCTTTAAATTTTGCAGCATCATGTCAAGTCAACAACCACTTTGCAACAATGTATAATGTGGCCAACTGCTTTTTCCAGACCACATGATGTAAAATTTTGAACTTGAAACTCGGTATTCATGACAACCAGCATGCATTTAGGCCCTAATACTTGTCCCTCATGTGTCCCCATTGTAATTCTTGAATCCCCACACAGGTACGGCGCGTTTCACACGTACCCCTAGGGCACCATTACTACAGTGATACGGGCCGTACTCACACGTGTACGGGCCGTACACGCGTGAGTACGTGCCTATCACTATAGTTGGGGGTACCGGAGGGCCTAGTGATACGGCACGTACTCACGCGTGTACGGGCCGTACACGCATGAGTACGTGCCTATCACTATAGTTGGGGGTACCGTAGGGCCTAGTGATACGGCACGTACTCACGCGTGTATGGGCCGCACACGCGTGAGTACGTGCCTATCACTATAGTAGGGGGTACCGTAGGGCCTAGTGATACAGCGCGTACTCACGCGTGTACGGGCCGTACACGCATGGGTACGTGCCTATCACTATAGTTGGGGGTACCGTAGGGCCTAGTGATATGGCACATACTCACACGTGTACAGGCCGTACATGCGTGAGTACGTGCCGTATCACTCGGACCTACAGTAACACAACTATAGTGATAGGCACGTACTCACGTGTGTACGGGCCGTACACGCGTGAGTACGTGCCTATCACTATAGTTGGGGGTACCGTAGGGCCTAGTGATACGGCACGTACTCACACGTGTACGGGCTGTACATGCGTGAGTACGTGCCTATCACTATAGTTGGGGGTACCGTAGAGCCCAGTGATACGGCACGTACTCACGCGTGTACGGGCCGTACACGCGTGAGTTTGTGCCGTATCACTCGGACCTACAGTAACACAACTATAGTGATAGGCACATACTCACATGTGTATGGCAGGTACTCACGCTTGAGTACGGGCCCTACACACGCCCTCAGAGCGTGTGTACTGCGTTTCACAGCTTACACTGGTGATAGGAGGCGCACACGAAAGGAATGGAGGTGTCAGACTCTCACAAGTCTGTACATCAAGTCATTGTCAGTGCAGTCCTTCATGTGCAGGGCCTAGGTGTGTCAGGCAGTGATGTGGCACATGTCTCCTCATGTTGTGGCACAATAGATGTGTGATGAGCTGTTTTCACATGTCATGTGTGATGGGGCACTACGTGGCACACTTCCCCTTCACACTTTGCACATGTGTGCATGTACGACACACGTGTCAAGCACTGCATCACTGGTATGGCACAGTCAGCAACACCCACAACTGTCCCCTGATGCCAGGTACACGGATAATTACACCTGACATGTGACTCCCAGCGTGCCACGATGTGACTATGTCATGTGTGTGTCATGTGTTCCCATGAGCTTTCCGTTGGTGTTCCGTCAACTCCATCTGCTGTTGCAGCATCCAACATGTGTCTGTGTGCATATGTGCATGGCACACATATACGCACACCATGCCACATGTGGACTCACACGTTACATGTGTCATGATGGTTCGAAGATGACTTCCTGACATGAGGCGATATCTGCGTTCTCTCAATGTCTGTGTCACCAGTTTTTGACATGGACCCCTTCATGGAAATGTGTGTTATCTGTCCTTTTCCAGATGACATGTGACCTGTGCGTCTAGACTCCCGCCAGCTGTCTGTATGAGATGACATCCTTCAAATGCTGATATGTGGATGTCTGTCACTCATGTAATGTGTCTGGCTTGTCACTTACACTGGCCCACAGCTATTTTAATGGCATGTCACGTCAACATTGCCATGCAACTATTGTGGCTGGCTCTTCGTAGGAGTATCACCTGGCTGGCCCACGTGTCCTGGATGTATTGCACAGCACAGACTCTGTATTAAGCAGATGTGTATTAGCTGTTGAACATGTGCTCACCTCAGTGACATTGGTGTGGTAATGTACTCACTCTTCGTTATTCCTTCCAAATCTCTGCATGGCACCGCCTCTCCCCAGACGAATGCTAGACCTGGATGCCATGCGTGAACATGACTGCACACGCAGATACCGCTTCTCGCAAGAGTTGATAGAGGACTTGACCCGCCGGCTTGCACCACACCTCCAACCACAACACAGGTATCCTACAGCTCTGATCCCCAAGATGAAGGTGATGGCAGCCCTACATTTTTTGCCACCGGCACGTTTCAATTGACCATAGCTGATGTCGGTGGCATGTCCCAGACAATGTTCAGCCGTGTCCTGCATGATGTTATAGAAGCCGTGTTGGTGCACCTGGATGAATTCATCCATTTTCCCACTCGTGAGCAGTTGACAGGTGTCAAGGGTGAGTTCTATGCCCTGGGAGGGATGCTTCATGTAATTGGGGCCATTGATGGGACACATGCGGCTTTGATACCACCACAGGCACAGGAGGTAGCCTATAGAAACAGAAAACATTACCACTCCATTAAGGCCCTTGTGGTGTGTCTTGCTAACATGCTGATTTCCCATGTCTGTGCACGTTTTCCAGGGTCCGCACACAATGCATACATCATGAGGCGTAGCAGGGTGCCAGAAATGATGCTGCAGCTGCACGCGGAACGAGCATGTCTTGTTGGTGGGTATACTCTGTTAGTCCTGTGTTAAATTAAATGTAAATGTAAATTTGATACTTGTATAGCGCACTACTCACCCGCAAGGGTCTCATGGCGCTTGTACGAATACCGCTGTGGAACCCATCCTGGCTTTCCCTGTGAGGCGTCCACTCCTGGGCACCCCCAAGGTGGAGGCCAGGCATCCTTAGCATTGTGGGGGCTGTTGTGGAGATTAAGCAAGCTATTGCCCAGAGTTGCAGAGTGGGACTCCATGATTGGAATAGGCACCGAGGCGAGAATTATCAGGTCCGTGGAATTTTTGAGCCCAAGACCCGCCGAGGCGCGGAATTGAACCCTGGTCCCGGGCTAGACCTCTGCAGCAGGGTCTGCCGCTCTAATCATTGAGCCACACTTCTCCACACTTCTCAGCGCTATCTTTGTATCTTATGGCATCTCCTGACTCACTTCTTCACATGATGTTTCCATGTAGGGGACTCTGGCTATCCCAACATGCCATGGCTGATGACGCCTCTCCGCAACCCCAGAACAGCCGCAGAACACCGGTACAACGACACCCATGGGCAGACGAGGCGCGTGATTGAGAGGACGTTTGGACTCCTGAAGAGCAGATTCCGGTGCCTCCACAAGACCGGCGGCGCCCTTCCATATGCCCCGGTGAAGGTCTGCAAAATCTTCATTGTGTGCTGCATGCTGCACAACATGGCAGTGGAGAAGGCCGTGCCACTCATCCTTGATCCGGATGAGCAGGATCATCCACCCGTGGAGGATGAAGGGCTCGGGCATGGGGCAAGTGAGGATGAGGACATCCGGAGTCAGCTTATCCGCAACTTCTTCTCATGATGGTGAGTCCCTGTGTCTGAGTGTGCACGCTTTGAGCCTTGTGTGGCATGTGTTGCAATGTGTGTGTCGAGCTGACTGTGTGCTAAGTGACTTGGAGGTGTGTTCTGATGTGTCATTCAAGTGATGATGTCATTCCACACATATTAGCTGGGACACTAAATTTATTAAGGGCATGGTGACAACATCATTCCTGTAGAGTACATGTACATGTCTGAGGATTACTAGCCCTTCGCTGACTTGTTGTGTGTCTGGCCTCCACAGGTTCTTGCGGCTGTCGTCTGCTCATGTCATCATTGCCCTCCTGCTATTCCTCATGAGTATTGCAACATGTGCTGGATCAGAGTTACATGCACAGACATGGTGAAAAGTCATTTGGGGTAAGGAGTGCAGCAAGGCATTTTGTGGGTGGTACATGTTTGTGATATGTGGGGACTGCTCCTGTGCATGTTGTGTTACCATGCATACATGTCGACTCACCATGGGCCACATGACGTGTTGCATGGCTCCCATGAATTGATAGTCACCCTTCCTGACAGTCATCTGTAATGGTTTGTGGATTCTGATGAAGGCATCAATGTGTGTATAACGTCCCTCAGGAACATACGGGATGCTAATGGTGGACATAGTGTGGGACATCCCCATATGAGGCTCAATGGGGAATTGTAGACTCTCCGTGTGCAGCAAGGGGTGTTAGGCTCAACCCCTTCACTTGTGTGCCAGCTCAGTAGGATTTACACATCTTTGTGTTGAAGGGGGTGTCCAGTGTAGGTCACACATGGTCAGCCAAATGACCTGTGAATCTGTTCCAATTGATGCATTTCCCTTACTGTGAGGCTGAGTAATAAAGGTGTTCGTCACACTCCAAGGTGCCTCATCTCTGTCAATGCAGGTCTCTTGCCACTTTGCATGCGGCATATCTGGCATAGTTGTGGAAGATTATGCATAGGAGTCCATGTGTAGTTTAGCAACATGCATGCAGTTGCTCATGGATTAGGCTCCCTATTGGGCATGAAGTACATGGTCGTGTATGTTTTTTGGCATGTTGGTCCACACAATGGGCCATCAACAGCTGCTGAGGGTGTGTCTCCTGTGCGCAGGTCGGCCTTCAGTTTCCTGATCTGGTGTCATGCTTCTTTGGTGATTGTGCATGCATTGTCTCTGGGTGTGCCATGCGACACTGGACACTCCTTACTTTACACACGCGCCTGTTGCAGTTGTCCTTCTGACATCCTAGTCTATGTGTGCAAATTCTGTCATTTTGCAAGGAGATGCCGCCTGCCGCTGTGGCCCCTGCAGCAAGGGCCCACAGAGTATCCAGATTTGGCAACACACACACCTCCAAGATACTCCTCACTTCCTCCCTCCACCCATTCATTTGGCTGTCCTCAGCTTGTCTATACCACTGTTGCCGCCACGCGGTGCCAAAGGCTGGACCATCAGCACATGCAAGGTGCACATTGCACCACCATCCTGTCCTTGCATAATCCACATCACACTACAGTCTGATGTATCAGCCACACTCCGAGCTATGTCCATCCGCACATCTAACGCCTGCTGTCAGACATACCCTGGGCACACACACGACACCTTTGCATGCTGAGTGTGCAACTCCAACTGCCTACACTGCGCTGCCCCGCCTTCCAGGCCCTGTCACACCAACCAGGTCACGTCCCTAATACTCCACACAGGCTCTGTAGCCAAGCAAGGGCATGGGAGTGGGACTCAAGGCTTCAGCATGTAGTATGGTGTCATCGTCTGGGACATGGCACAGGTATCATCTCTCAGCATGTCAATCTACAGAGTGTCCAGGACCCCCCTCTCCACCATCACATGCGCATAGCACCTCATCATCAGCTCGTATGCCATTGACAGCCAGGTGCTCCTCACCCTCAACAAAGACACAGACATTGGCAGTTCCATCATTAAAGTATGCATGAGATCCATTGATGAATGGCTGAACACGAGCCACCTGAGGCTGGACTTGTACAGGACTGAGGTGATCATCTGAGGATTGTCCCCTTCCAACTGGGTCAAGTGCCTGTGTCCCACCCGCAAGAGCCCTGCACAAGCACCCAGTGGCCACACACACAAGATGGTGTGCATCATGTTTGGCTCGCTCACATATGCCATGCTAGTCCACACCAGCTGTACCTCATGCTGCAACGCCCTCTGCATTATGCACATGATCCACAGATAGATCCACTCCAAGAAAGGACAGACCATCCCCCAGGTCCATGACAACATCCGTGTCAAATACTGCCCTGCCCTCTACGGAGCAAGTACATCCAAACTCCCAGGAAACTGGTCCACTTCCAGGGTGCATCTGAACACCCTGCGCCCCAGCCACCTCACCATCCACCATAGATAGCTGCAATGGATCACTGTCTGCTGCAGGATGACCTCCACACTCCCCACCCACACTCAGGAGGCAGTCCACAACCCCGACCCCAACCAACCTTGTACGTCTGTCATCCTAGATCCCGTTGGGCCATCTCTGTGCATCCAACCTTGCCCTGGCCACCGTTCTTCACATCCACCGTACTCCAGCATACAGGACATTGTTCTCCCACCTGGCCACACATACCTGGGAATCCCTCCCCGGGAACCTCCACATGAGCCATGACCTCTACGCCTTGATGATAATCTCCCAAATAGGTCTCTCCGCACAGTTTAGCAAGCGCCCCCTCAGCAGCCAGAGGTCATCACAGGTGAGTGTTGTGCTCCATGCCTACATTGAATGATACCTTGTGACCCATGTGTGTCCTGTACCAGACTCTGATCCCCGGGTATGGATGGCTGGAGTTAGTTCAACACTCATAGTTCGACATTTCCACACACATATGTCGTTGAATAATGCAAAATGACAGGAACGTCTCATGTCCAAAGTGATATATTTATTTGCGGTGGGGTAAGTGGTTTGGTAGATGCAATTAGGTGCTCTACCGGGGGAATAGAATCCAAAGTTCACAGGGGGAGATGGTATCCTTGGCATTGGAAGTCATCAGAGTCCAGGGCACAGTGTTGGTCATCATTGGTCAGACTGTGACCAGCAAGTCCATGTGGCAGAGAATGTCATTGGATGAGGTGCTGCTTTTGTGCCAGAGGGCCAGGTGCCAGGCCAGGTGACCTGAGAGATGTGGATGGTCCACTGACTCTCACTGTCTTTTCCGTGGACGACCCACCTTCCTCCGGGGACCCTCAGATGCAGGCCTTGACGATGCTGGGGACGCTCCGTCAGACGAATCCTCCTCCTCCCTCCCTGTGTCTGGTGCTGGTCTACGCCTGGTGGCACAGGGAGGGTTGCCGATGCTTTGGGCGATCTGACAGAGTGATTGGCTCACGTCCCTGTGCACCGCCAGGAGCTCAGCCAGTCTTGCCTCCATCCGTCCTTGGTGTTGTTGATGACTGGCGTGATGCTCGACCTGCAGGTTCTTAATCTCATCGAGGGTCCCCTGCATCTCGGAGAGTCTGGACACGACCTGGTTGATGCCTCTGGTGTCACGCCGGTATGAGTCCAGGATGTTGCGTATGTGTGACATACCAGTGTCCTGAGCTGGCTGGTCAGGTTCGCGCCTCCGCCTGCCTCCACTCCCACCACCCCTGCCCACTTGAGCCTGGCCTGCCCTTGTGGGCACATCGGGTCTACGGGACCCCTGAGGGATGGCATTTGCACGGTTGCCTGCCTCTTCCTTGGTGCCCGGAGAACCTTGTCCCTCCTGGTCAGACTGGCTCTGTTGTTCAGTGCGAGCAGAGCTCCTGGGTGTGTCCTGGGATGTGGCAGGTATGGGGGTGGTGGTTGGCACAGATGTACCTGACGCAGGTGCTGCAGGGGCTTGGGCACCAGAGGGTCCAGGTTGGTCGGGGTCATCCAAGTCGTCGCTGCTGGTGGGATCATCTTCACGCGGAGCCTGGGACTGTGATTCTTCCCCCCCAGTGTTGGGGGGAGATCGTCGACGTTGCCCTGTGTGTGAGAGAGAGACAATGTTAATGGTGTTTCATGCGACATCTATGTTTTATACATATTCAAGTTGACACAGTTCCTCCAGGTAGTTGGATGTGCCTAGCATTCCTCTCAATGTCCACTTGGGGATGGGTATGTTGCGGGGGACATATTGGGATGTTCTCCTGAGTGTTTGACCTGTAGATTGTTGGCTCTGATGCTTATTTGGCTCTGGATTGGTCTTGTTGTGTCACATGTCCATTGTGGGAGTGTGTAAATCCGTTGCCTGCCCTGGGGGTGTGTGCTTGTGTTAGGGGGGGGGTTGTGACCGGGCGTGCTGTTGTGTGTAGTGTGAGTTGTCATTGGGTCTCCCAGGTGATGTGTCTGTCCCCTCATGGTGTATGCTGGCATGACAGTGAGTGTGAGTTCCTGTGCTAGATACCTGTGCTTGTGGAGTTGGTGTTTGAGTGTACAGTGGTCCCAGGGGGGCCTTGTGCTGCATGCAGCAGGGCCAAGTGTCAGGTACCTTGTCAGTACTTTGCCAGTCCCTGTGGATTGTGCATGGGTATGTACCTATGCCATATGGGCTGAGGGCATTGGTGTCTGCGTCTCATTTTCACAATGTGTTGTGTGGGGCCCACCCTCCCAGCCTCCCGGACATCCAGTCTTGTGTTTGTGGTTGTTGTAGCCTTGGACATGGCCTTGCCTTGATTTGTGAAGGGTGCATGGAGAAGTTAGTGGCATGAGCGTGGTTTTTGAGTGTGGTTGTGTGCGGTGAGTGTTTGGGGGAAGTTGCGTGCATTTGATGTATATGTGGTGTGGACCCCATTGCCCCCATGTTACGTAAGTTGTTTGTGTACTCACCAGACTCTGCGACTCCTTCGACTCCGTGTACTCCCACCGGCGGTAGCAGGGTCATCACCTTCTCCTCCCAGGGATGGTAGTGTACGGGTCTGCGGGGCGGCCCACCTCCAGTGATGTTACTCTGGGCATACTCTTCGTTCATTATCCTCTTGACCGCCCTGCGCAGATCGTACCACCTGGCTTGGCATTCATGCCTGGTCCTTCGGATGGGCGCAACAGCATTCACCTTATCGACAATCCTCTGCCACATGGCAGATTTTTCAGCTATGCTGGTCTGTCTGACCAATGTTCCAAACAGCTGTGGCTCGACTCTGATGACTTCGTTGACAAGGAGGTCCAGCTCCGCCGTTGTGAACTTTGGATTCTTGTCTGTGGGCATGGTGTGGGGTGTGGGTTTGGGTGTGGATGGTTGTGGGTGTGCGGGTGTGAATGTGACGGTGTGTGTGAATGTGAAGAGGGGGATGTTTGCGGAGGAGGTTGTGTGAAGGTGTGTGAGTGAAGGTGTAATGGAGGTATGAGTAATGTGGAGTTGTTTCTCAGTGGAGTTGTTTCTCAGTGGGGTCTGGCAGCAGTGGGTCTGTTGCAAAGGCTCATGGGTTGGTGTGTGGGCCCTTTTTATTGGTCAAGTTTTGGGTGTGGCTGTGTTTGAATTTTGGTGGGTGTGTTATAAGAGGTGGTTGTGATTTGGGGCTTCTGTTTGCCTGTTTGGATGTGCCAGGTCAGTCATTGAGATGTATTTTGTTATGTAGACGTGTTTTGTGGTGTTGTGTGAGGCGAATTGACCCTCCTTGTGCTTTTTTACAGTGTCCTGGTTCTGTAAGAGTCTTTTTCGCGTAGGTACGGTCCGTACATACGCGATGCTGGGTGAGGGTGCTGGGGTACGGTGTTGGAGTGTGGCGCGTACATGCGGTGGGGGTACGGTGCGTACACGTGCGGCCCTGGGGTACTGCGCGTACATGCGGAGGTACGGCGCGTACATGGGGGGTTAAGTCGTGTACATGGGGGAGGGCGCGTACATGGGGGAGGGCACGTACATGCGGTGGGGGTACGGTGCGTACAGGTGCGGCCCTGGGGTACGGCGCGTACATGCGGAGGTACAGCGCGTATATGGGGGGTAAGGCTCCTACATGCGGTGGGGGTACGGTGTGTACAGGTGCGGCCCTGGGGTACGGCGCATACATGCGGAGGTACGGCACGTACATGGGGGGGTAAGGCGCGTACATGCGGTGGGGGTATGGTGCGTACACGTGCGGCCCTGCGGTATGGCGCGTACATGCGGAGGTACGGCGCGTAGATGCGGGGGTGATGCGCGTACAGGGGGGGTACGGCATGTACAGGTGTGGGGCTGGGGTACAGTGCGGACAGGGGGGGTAAGGCGCGTACATGGGGGGGTACGGCGCGTACATGGGGTACAGCGCGTACAGTTGCGGGGCTGGGGTACAGTGCGGACAGGGTGGTGTACGGTGCTGACATATTTGGGGGTGGGGGGGCTGTACGGCTCGTACACGGGCATAAGTTTACCCATGTACATGTGTGCTACTGTGTTGGAACTGTACGGGCCATTTTACGTGCGATTGTGTATTCGGACGGACGGTCGGGATCGTACTTGCGCGCTCGGACTTGTGTTTTACGATTTGCACGTAAAAATGTCCGGCTCACTCTCGTACACTTTTCCCGACGATATTCGAACGTGAAAACTTTCCGACGCACTCTCGTAGACTTTTCCCGACGCTATTCGTAGTTATTTTTCACGGACGAATCATACTTGGCAGTTTGTACGGTACTTGTACGACTCGTACGTAAAAAAATACGGATACGGGTCGTACGCAAATTATTTTTAACGGATCGGAGTCGGCACCTAATTATCAATATACAAAAATTATTTCAATAATTAATTATTTACAATTAAATTACCTCCCACCATATTCCCCTATAAACCCACAACCTGCTACAAATAATAAATTAATACAATTAACATAATTATCAATTAAACATTTAATACAAATTAATTACCAATTAATACAAATTATTTACCAATTAATAATTAATCAACAACCAATTAATTTTCAATACCAATTAATAATTACCTAATAACAATTACATTACTTCCCACCCTATTCCCCTATAAACCCACAACCCGCTACAGAAGTAAAACGCAAAATTAAATTAAAAATAATTAATAATTCCTAAAAATTATTATTTTGGGGTCGATTCCGATCCAGGATTTTTTTTTTCCGTATGACTCGTATCCGTATTTTTTTACGTATGAATCGTACAAGTCCCGTACAAACGGCGAAGTACGATTCGTACGTGAAAAATACATACGAATCGCCTCGGGATAAGTCTACGAGACGTCCCCAGACAGTTTTACATACAAATCGTAAAACTGAAGTCCGAGCGCACAAGTACAATCCGTACCGCCCGTTCAAAAACACAAGCGCACGGAAAAGGCCCCGTACGGAGTAAACTTTGTACGACCCCTACCCCGAGTACACTTGTGCCCGGGGTATGAGTCGTACGGCCCCTCCAGCCTCCCACCCCTCCCGCGTACGTCCGCACCGTATCCCCCACTCCCCCGTATGTACGGACCGTACCCCCCACCCGCGTATGTCCGCACCGTACCCCAGGCGTACCCTCCCACCCGCGTATGTCCGCACCATACCCCAGGGGTACCCCAATACTCACGTATGTACGGATACGCGAGGATTGGGGTACGCCTGGGATACGGTGCAGACATACGCGGGTGGGGGGGTACGCCTGGGGTACGGTGCGGACATACGCGGGTGGGGGGTATGCCTTGGGTACAGTGCGGACATACGCGGGTGGGGGTGTACAGTCCGTGCATACAGGGGTGGGAGTACGGTGCGGACATACGGGGGGTGGGGGTTACGGTCCGTACATATGCAATGTTGGGGTACGCACCGTACATGATGACACGTATGATGTGGGTGATGGCGTGTACGTCGCGTAGCAGGCCCCCTTTTCGTCGTGTATCGCAGCGTACTTAGCTTTTCCGGCACTTTTTGGCTCCCGTAAAAATATATTCATGCGGAGTGCTGTAGGTACGAATCGTACTTGCTGGTCCGTAAAATGCTGCCTGACTCCATGCGGACGTCGCGTACGCGCTGTCCAGGATCAGAATTGTATGTATTTTTTAGCCGTACGGTGTTTTTTACGATCCGTCCGGAAATGGTATTTCTGTACGAATCGTACTTGCTGGTTTGTAAGGTGGAATTCCCGGGTACGAGTCGTATGGAGAATACGCTCCGTACGACCATTCGTACCCGGGATTTACAGGATCGGAAACGGCACCAAAATGTACTATAATTAAATTACTTCCCACCCTAATCCCCTATAAACCCACAACCCGCTACGGAATTAAATTACACAAAAATTAAATAACATAAAATTCATTACTTTAAAAATATTCAAACATACATTCCAAAATTAATACATACTTTTAACACATATACTAACACTTAAAACACTATAAAAAAATTCGATATTTTTAACAACTATATTATGACTGTCGATATTACTTACTTCTATATTATTTAAATCGATATTTCTTACCTGATTTTCGATATTCTTCACCACTATATTTTGGCAATTCGATATTCTGTCCATTCTATATTAAAAACTCTATATTCTGTCCTGTCGATATTTTTAATTCAATATTAAGGGGCCGATTCCGATACTGGAAAAACCGGGCACGAACCGTCGGTCGGAGCGTTTTCTCCGTCCGACTCGTACCCGGGAAAAAAACATTCCAAACATGCAAGTGCGATTCACACGGAAACACCATTTCCGTACGAATCGTAAAAAACACCGACCGACGAAAATGTACATACCAATGTGATCCGGGACAGCGCCGACGTGACGTCGGGACGCATTCAGGCAGCGTTTCACGAACCAGGAAGTACGATTCGAACCGACAGCAGTCCGGACGGCAATATTTTTACGGCACCCAAAAAGTGCCGGAAAAGCGAAGTACGCCGCGATGCGAGTGGAATTGAGGGCCCGGTACGTGCCGTACCCCCCCCCCTGCCCCCCGTATGTACGTGCCGAACACCCCCCCAGCACCCCCTATGTACGCGCCGAACACCCCCCACCCCCCGTATGTACGGTGCGGACCCCCACCCCACCCCCGTATGTATGGTGCAGACCCCCACCCCACCCCCCGTATGTACGGTGCGTAGTGCTGGGGGTCCGCACCGGACATACGGGGGGTGGGGTGGGGGTCCGCACCGTACATACGGAGGTGGGGTGGGGGTCCGCACCGTACATACGGGGGTGGGGTGGGGGTCCGCACCGTACATACACAGGTGGGGTGGGGGTACGCTCCGTACATACACGGGGGGCTGGGGTACGGCGCGTCCATCTGCGGGGGGGCTGGGGGTACGGCGCGTCCATCTGCGGCCTGGAGGGGTGTTCGGCGCGTACATACGGGGGGGCTGGGGGGTGTTCGGCGCATACATACAGGGGGCTGGGGGGGTGTTCGACGCGTACATATGGGGGGCTGGTGGGGGACGGCGCGTATGCGGGCACATGTCTCCATGGTTGCTATTGAAGTTCGCTCCGTGCGGTGTTTTTTCCATACGGTTGTCCAATCGGATGGACGGGATGGATCGTACTTGCGCACTCGGACTTCAGTTTTCCGATTCGTACGTAAAATAGTCCGGGGAGGTGTCGGACACTTTTTCCGACCCGAGGACGTGTGGGGGAATTTTCCCAATGCGATTCGTATGCATTTTTCCCATGCGAATCGTACTTGCCAGTTTGTACGGTACTTGTACGATTCGGACGGAAAAAAATCCGGATCCGATTCGTACGGGGAAAATTTTTCCAGGATCGGAATCGGCCCCTATGTCTGTTTACCGGTTCAAGAAGGGAAAAAGGTTTGGTTGAGGGGTGTAGAAGTTAAAGTCAAAGAGGGTTCTGTTTATGGGAGGAGGAGGGGCAGGTTGGCGGTCAGGTAAAAATGATGTATTAATGAGGCTTGGAAGCATAGGAACTATAGCACGTGCCAAGGTTATACATGATACTATATGCGCCTGTCTTTTTCAAACAGTCATGTATCAGTAGTATTTGGAATACGCCGTCTCACCCAATAGAGTGATTAGCACATGTAAGGGGAACAGGATGACATAAAAGGCAGCAATTACAAGCCTTCTTTCATTTGCCAGATCATTGTACCCACAAATCTTATTCAACGAGGAGCATTTGTTATCATTGAAAGAGTGGCCCCCACTGGGTTTGGCTCTTGGTCACTTCCGCGCCCCTCCAGTGGTGTTGGTGGACATGGTGGTGGTGTATGTGGTGGATATGGTGGTGGTGGGGGTGGACGTGGTGGTGGTGGACGGTTCAGTGACTAAATATCGAGGGACATAATATAGAATGCCCAAAATATCGACGCCAAAATATAGAAGGACAGAATATCGACTCCCTATCTACAAACAGGTAAGTACTAAAATATCGATTCCAAAATATAGAATGTTAAAATATAGTTAGCTAAAATATCGAATTTTTAAAATGTATTAAAAATAATATAAAAGTAATTAAATATTAAAAACAATTAAATAAAACATACATAATATAATATGAAAAAGCTTAAAATGTAAACATAATAAAATGAATGTAAAAAAAGTAGAGATGTTGTTGGATAGTGAGAGCGTAAAAATTACTATTCCCACTCCAGTGAGTGCAACAGTAGGGAAAGCGTTGGATAGCGTAGGGGTAAAAATTACTATTCCCACTCCAAAGAGTGTAACAGTAGGGAAGCCGTTGGATAGCAGGAGGGTAAAAATTACTATTCCCACTCCAGTGAGTGCAACAGTAGGGAAAGAGTTGGATAGCGGGAGGGTAAAAAATACTATTCCCACTCCTGAGAGTGCAAAAGTAGGGAAAGTAATGATTTAATTTTAAAATAAGATTACATTAATTATCATTACCAATAAAAAGTTAATTAAAAATAATTACCAATTCATAAAAATTAATTATCATTGAAAATAATTAAATACCAATTAATACAAATCAATTACCAATTAATAAATAATTATCAATTAACTATCAATACATATAAATAAAAATTAATATTTACTTTATTAAAATTAATTTACTTCTCACCCAATTCCCCTATAAACCCACAACCAACTCCCAATAATAAAAAATACAATTAACATTATCAATTATTCAATAAAAATTATTTAGCAATTAATAAAAATTAATTACCAATTCATACAAATTAATTACCAATTAATTCAAATAATTACCAATTAATAATTATTTATCAATTATCAATACACATAAATAAAAAAATTAATATTTACATTATTACAATTAATTTACTTCCCACCAAATTCCCCTATAAACCCACAACCCACTCCCAATAATAAATAATACAATTAACATTATTATCAATTAATCAATTAATAAAAATTATTTAACAATAAATAAAAATTAATTAGCAATTCATACAAATTAATTACCCATTAATACACATTAATTACCAATTAATAATTAATTATCAATTAATTATCAATACACATAAAAATACAAATTAATATTTACTTTATTACAATTACATTACTTCCCACCCAATTCCCCTATAAACCCAAAACTGCTCCTAATAATAAAAGATACTATTAACATAATTATCAATTAATCAATTAATATAAATTAATTACCAATTAATAAAAATTAATTACCAATTAATAATTAATTATCAATCAATCAATTATCAAAACATATAAATATAATTAATATTTAATTAACCATAATTAAATTACTTCCCACCCTATTCCCCTATAAACCCACAACCCGCTACGGAATTAAATTACGCAAAAATTAAATTACATAACATTCATTAGTTTAAAAAAATGAAACATACATTACAAAAATAATACATAATTTTAACACATATACTACCACACATAACACTAAAAAAAATCGATATTATAGATATCTATATTTTTAAATTCGATATTATGGTAATCTATATTTTAAAATTCGAGATTATGGAAATCGATATTTCATACCCCAATTTCGATATTCTGACGTATCTATATTTTGATAATTCGATATTCTGTCCACTCTATATTTAAAATTTGATATTCTGGGCAGTCGATGTTTCTGAATCGATATTTAGGGTGTTCACCGTGGTGGACATGGTGGTGGACATGGTGGTGGTGGACATGGTGGTGGTGGACGTGGTGGTGGTGTTGGATGTGGTGGACGTGGTGGTGGACGTGGTGGTGGATGTGGTGGTGGTGGACGTGGTGGTGGGCGTGGTGGTGGTGGATGTGGTAGTGGTGGTGGTGGTGGATGTGGTGTGGACGTGCTGGTGGTGGAGGATGTGGTGGTGGTGGATGATGTGGTGGTGGATGTGGTGGTGGTGGATGTGGTGGTGGATGTGGTGGTGGTGGACGTGGTGGTGGATGTGGTGGTGGATGTGGTGGTTGATGTAGTGGTGGATGTGGTGGTGGAGTATGTGGTGGTGGACATGGTGGATGTGGTGGTGGACATGGTGGTGGTGGTGTACGTGGTGGATGTGGTGGTGGTGGACATGGTGGTAGATGTGGTGGTGGACATGGTGGTGGTGGACGTGGTGTTGGTGGATGTGGTGGTGGTGGTGGACATGGTGGACTTGGTGGTGGACGTGGGGGTGGATGTGGTGGTGGGGGACGTGGTGGTCATGGTGGTGGTGGTGGGCGTGGTGGATGTGGTGGTGGTGCAGGTGTTGGTTGTGGTGGTGGTGGTGGGTGTGGTGTTGGTGGATGTGGTGGTGGATGTGGTGGTGGTGGTGGACGTGGGGGTGGATGTGGTGGTGGTGGTGGTGGACATGGTGTTGG
The DNA here is from genome assembly GCF_964204655.1 of Triturus cristatus. Classification (NCBI taxonomy): domain Eukaryota; kingdom Metazoa; phylum Chordata; class Amphibia; order Caudata; family Salamandridae; genus Triturus; species Triturus cristatus. The sequence continues at coordinate 300,001,273 of NC_140583.1, read as the reverse complement.
TGGTGGACGTGGTGGTGGTGGTGGTTGACGTGGTGGTGGTGGTGGACGTGGTGGTGGTGGAAGTGGTGGTGATGGTGGACATGGTAGTGGTGGTGGACATGGTAGTGGTGGTGGACGTGGTGACAAATAGTGAGAAAAGGTAAAAGCAAAACACAGAGTGAATGATAAAAAAACAAGAAAGCAAGATAGAGCACGAGGGAAGAAGTGATGAGAAAACTGTCACAGTAAATGCAAAACACAAAGTAAATGATAGCCATGCACGAGTTAATAACTAATGATGCTATTTTAAAGCACACGCGTGCTTGTCACAGTAAAAGCAAAACACACTGCTGGCACTGCATTCGTGTGTTTGCTGGCCTGGGAGTTGTGTGTGCGCGCGCAGTCGGCTCCTTTTGGAAGCACATACTGGTGCTTGTGGGCGCGCCCCTGCTCGCTTCCGCAAGGTGGATGCCGCCACAAGCACGAGTATGTGCTTACAAAAAGAGCAGAGCGACGGCTAAAGATCCTCCTATGCAACGAATGCGTGCTGCGTAGGTGAGACCTAAAAATGTCTTTGCCCAGCTTCTGAAAGAACAAATAGAGATAAAGCACATTGAAGATCACGGTGTGAGTTTGTTTGAACAGCACAGTAGTAGGGATGTGGTTCACAGGCTATGGCATGAGCACGATGAACATGGGCTTTCAGGGAAACTTTGTTTCCTCACAATTCCTCTGCACCCCAGAACCAGATGTTGGCATAGGAGGTTATTCGCTTGCATCTGTTCCTTCTCCAACATGAAACATTTTGAGTTTTTTTCTGTTACCAACGTGCTCGTTTAACCCATTTTTTCAAGACTCAAAATTTCCCTGGTGGGTACTAATGACTTTCTGCTTCAGCAGGAAGAAAGGCATGGATATTTGGGTGCCGATATATAAGGAGAGTTCTATGTGGTTTCATAGAAAAACAATTTAAGGGAATTACATTACTGAGAAACCATTTCATCTAAACAGTTTAATGGAAATTTCTAGGATGAATGGCATTTACCATTTTATAAAAACCAGTTCATAGAAATATATATTTTTTTTAAACATTTGCATCTGCATATTTACTTTTTAAAGGTGTAATGAAATGGTTGCAGGTCTTACTTTCAGAATTTTTTGGGGGAAGTTATTTATTCAGCTCTTTACATGAGGGGACTTTACTTCGGATTTATATATTTTACATTGTCAAACCATTACTTTTAATTTGCAGAACCCTTACCACCCCTAAACACTCCATCTCTGCCCTCTAAAAATGCCTTGCATGTAACAGCCCTCTTTTGCAAGATCTTAGCCTCACCAACGAAGACTACTATACAGTTGAACAGTGTACAGAAAGTGGGCCGCCAAGATACTGCGGGGAGATGCCCGCCAGACATCCTCATATGTGTTCACGACTTCAAGCTCAAAGAGACCACCTTGTCCAAGGCAAGAAGATTGCACCCTGTCCTGTGGTCATAAAGTGGGCCTGTTTCATGACCTTTCTACCCCGAGACTTAAGAAACACATGGCCTTCAGGCCCATTACAGAATTCTTCAGGTCTAAAGGGATTTCATACAGCTGGGGAAACCGATTCCGCACTATCTTTCACTCAGAAGGCACGCTTCAACACTGCCGCAAAGAAACCTAATGACCTACGAGAGCAGACTTTGCCAGTGTCAGAGAGCCTCGAAGTTACCTAAAGGCCTCCACCCAGACCCTCAAACTATCGCAATGGAGAGGAAAGCAGTGCTTCAGAGCCTAACTGAGGACCTGGAGCTTCAAGACACAAGCTAACTCTGGCCCATGAGGGTCACAGCTGGAAATTTTCTGCAACTTCGCTGACCCATGCTTCCAGCACCTCGGGCCGCTGATGGCTGAAGGCACTGGACTGTGAAACTGGATGCAGACTTTTCCACCTCAACCCATGAGGAAGTTACTGTTCCAACTTAGATACAGACAGTGTTTGTAGGACAGTTATGTTGTTTTCATGTTCATCCTCATGTTTATATTCTAGTTTGGGACTTAAGAGTAAATAGTACTCACTCCAACATCTGATGCACTCCTTGATAGATTGCAAGCACCTGAGTATCCCAAGGGTTTGCTAAGGTGATGACAATAGAGGGCCTAGTACTATTCCCGTGGGGCCCCACTTGAACCCAAACAAAAATTGCACTAGTAGCAACAAGATCAAAAAAGAATTAATAAACACTTGCACATTGTCTCAGATGAGCTTAACACCAGTGAGCAAGTGATGTATGCCTTTAAAAAGGTAAAAGAGTCAGAGACCATGTTATTAAGTGCCTTCTTAGAGGGAACTGCCCAATCTAGCTTATTGACACAATGGAACCTACCTCTGATTATTCACATATAATGAACTCAACTACCCACTGATAGGTCACACCAACTGCAATAGTACAGATGTAATTTACATAATCAAATGCCAATGTGACTACTGTTACGTGGGATAGACAAGGCTGAGGGTGGAGGCGCGTAGTCTTCGACATTGTAGCAGAATATGCTGCAAGGTCCAGGGTGCATCATTGGTTGAACACTTCACCTCGTTTGACCATCTGGCTGACAGCCTGAGATGGCTTGTAGTTGAAAAAGTGACAATAACCACAAGGGGTGGTAATTTTTCCAATAAATTAAACATGAGGGAGTGCAAATGGATTCATGCAGTGTCAAGTGGTCTGAATGAATTTCAGGAAATAGCAAAGCAAGAGGCCACACTGAACAATGGTTGATCATTGATTATTCATTTTTTAACATTATATTCTGCTGGTTGATGAATATCATTTTAAGTTTGTCTGTTGTCTCTTATAATATTTATGTTGGTTTCTTACAATTACCCATAGGCAATGCAATATCCTTATTGCCTTGTCCATTGTCTCTAACTGTATATAATATTGTTTTAGGTATCCACCCAAATGTAATGTAATGAAGTGTTCTGCAGCCATATGTATTCCATTCATGTCAAGTTGTGACTCATCCTTCTAGGTCTTTGTTCAACTTTTGTAGGTGATAAGATGTACCTACTCATTTCTGACCAACGTTTTTTATAGGCTATCAGGATCAATCTCAAGTTGTTCTATTCTTACTGGCCCAGTTGATGAGGTCTTTATAGTCACTTTGTTTCTTTGCCCTCCCTATTAATGAGATTGTGCGTTTAACTGCTTCTTATATCTCCATCTCTCTTGAGTGTGAGCCACTCGCCTCCCCTCAACCACCCCAATAAGTGTTATTCACGACTCTGCACCGCTGTACTAGTTATGAGTGCTGTTTTGAAGCATTGACCGCTGTCCGTGGCTTTGCCATTTTCGATGGAGCCCCGCACAAGCAGCATCACCAGTGTACATGCTGTCGCCACTGGGGTATCTTCCTTATCTTCTCTAAGTGGGACGGCTCACTTTCAGTGCTGCCAATGCTAGGGATGAGTTGAGACGCTGAACAGCAGTAAGAACGGGACAGTTAAATTCTGTCTCACTTTCTTTTTCTTTTGTCTTGAAGCATGTCTTGACTTGGAGAAGTTACTTATTGCCTTGTTCCCATTATATTCTAGCCCATTATACATTAATGGGGAAGGGCTTGCTTTTCTCCTGCACCCGCATTAATGTAAGAGTTGGGTGAGTGCAGATCACTTTTAGTTTTGTTTAGACTCACTTCATCTTTGTCATTATCAGTTGGTAATTTGATTATTGTCTCCTTATATGGACCTTATGACTGAATTTTCCAGTTTTAAAGATGAGCCGACAACCAATGAGATATCACCCATTTGTGGGGTTGTTAGGTTATGTGACTCCAGGTGAGTCTTGCATGACACAGCACAAATATTAGAAAACACACCAGATATGATTTTAATTCAATAATACCCCCACGCAGGTTGCCCCATTCACTTGTCCTGATGAAGACCCTTGTGAAAGGCTTTGAGTAACCACTTGTTCGGGGTTTAAACATTGATGATCTATTTACCAGCCAGTAATGTACCATAATCCTCTAAAGGGCTATGGAAAAGAAGAAGTTTGGTTCACTCCCTTTAAGGAAACAGACATTTACATTAATCACAGACAAGCTTTGTACAGTTGCTTGTTGCACTGCAAATCATATTTATTTGGTTTCTGTACCCTTTGTCACTTGTCATATTGCACGAGCACTGCATTTTGCTTTTATCATTCAATCAAGCAACCGCTATCATAAGCCAAATATTCTTCCCATTATACGATTGCCTTAATACATGCAATATATTTCAAACCCGGTTCTGGTGTTACATTTCTTTTTCTCCACTTCTCCACAGGATTTGTTTTGCGTTTATGTCTCGCATGCTTTCGAACTACTTTTTAGCTAAATAAATTGTTGCTGGCACGATGGCATTAATTTCATAATGCATTTGGTCGAAAAATGTTTACTGTCAGTTTCACTTACGGGGAAATTATCAGGTGTGACATTTCATAGTAAGCTATTTTGGGAGTAGGAGCCATCAGTGAGTGGGTGAAACGAGGAAGGGGATTCTGGAGGGCTGGCCGAAAGAGAAAGAGTCGTCCTGGAGATCACGGTGGACTTATTAGGGAAAGTGTTGCAGGATCTGAACAGGGTCTGAGAGTCGGAAGGTGAGGTGCTTTTGTTTTCAGTGGCTGTGGTGTGGTTATTCTTTGGCAGTTTTCACATTTCAGAGCTTCCCAGGGGAAGAGCAGGGGAAAGGAGTGTTTTGGCACAAAATATAGGTGACCTGCTGTGAGCCAGAAAAGGTAAGAGGGATAAGAGAGGTCAGGGTAAGAGGGCGTTATTGAGATTTCTAGTGATGAGAGTTTGCTCAGTGGAACAAGTTACATGAGGGCGTGGGGACCGGGGAAGCAGGTGGGAAGGGCACTGGTCTTCAGGCAGTGCTTTAAGTGGTCCAGGTCTCAACAGTGCTGAGCACCGGCAGTTTTTTAAAGAGGGCCTCCAAACGGGTCTCTATCAGGCTTTGTTTTGTGCCCTGGCACAGGCGGACCATTTTTTTCCGGACTGCAGTGACAGCAGGCACTCGATGTGCGCATGCTCACACTGCTCACTTCTCACTAGCAGAGAAGATACGTCATGACGTCATTACTACAACAAAGTGACCCAATCTAATCATACGGAAAGTCATTAAACACTTTGGTGCCGATTCCGATCCGGCCCAAAAAATTTGCGTTCGACTCGTATCCGTATATCTTCACGTACGAATCGTACAAGTACCGTACAAACTGCGAAGTACGATTTGTACGTGAAAAATCCATACGAATTGCGTCGGGAAAAGGGTACGAGAGGGAGCCGGAAATTTTTTACGTCCGAATAGCGTCGGGAAAAGTGTACGATAGGGAGCCGGACATTTTTACGTGCAAATCGTAAAACAGAAGTCCGAGCGCGCAAGTACGATCCGTACCGCCCGTCCGAATACACAACCGCATGTAAAAGGCCCCGTACGGAGCGAACGCTGTAGCACACATGTACACGGGTAAACTTTTGCCTGGATACGAGTCATACAGCCCCCCCTCCCCCGCATATGTCAGCACCGTACCCCCGTATGTCAGCACCGTAACCCCCTCCGCACCGTACCCCAGGACCGTACCCCAGCCCTGCACCTGTACGCACTGCACCCCAGGCCCGTCTCCCAGTCCCGCACCTGTACGCACTGTACCCCAGGCCCGTACCCCAGCCCCCCACCTGTATGCACCGCACCCCAGGCGTGTACCCCAGCCCTGTACCTGTACGCACCGTACCCCAGGACCGTACCCCAGCCCCGCACCTGTACGCGCCGCACCCCAGGCCCGTCTCCCAGCCCCGTACCTGTACGCACCGTACCCCAACACCGTACTCCAGCCCCCACATGTACACGCCGCACCCCAGGCCCGTACCCCAGCCCCGTACCTGTACGCACCATACCCCAACACCGTAGCACAGCCCCGCACCTGTACGCACCGTACCCCAACACCGTACCCCAGCCCCCCACCTGTACGCGCCGCACCCCAGGCTCGTACCCCAGCCCCGTACCTGTACGCACCGTACCCCAACACCGTACCACAGCACCCTCACCCAGCATCGCGTATGTACGGACCTTACCTACGCGAAAAAGACTCGTACAGAACCAGGACACTGTAAAACCGCACAAGGAGGGTCAATTTGACTCGCACAACACCACATAAAACGTCTATTATGACAAAATACATCTCAATGACTGACCTGGCACATCCAAACAGGCAAACAGAGGCCCTAAATCAGAACCACCTCTTATAACACACCCACCACAAATTCAAACCCAGCCACACCCACAAATGGACCAATAAAAAGGGTCCACACACACAACCCATGAGCCTTTGCAACAGACCCACTGCTGCCAGACCCCACAGACAAACAACTGCACCTTACTTACACCTTAACTACACCTTAACTTACACACCTTCACACAACCCCCTTCACAAACACCCCCTCTTCACATTCACACACACACCATCACATTCACACCCACACACCCACAACCATCCACACCCACACCCCACACCATGCCCACAGACAAGAATCCAAAGTTCGCAAGGGCGGAGCTGGACCTCCTTGTCAACGAAGTCATCAGAGTCGAGCCACAGCTGTTTGGAACATTGGTCAGACAGACCAGCATAGCCCAAAAAACAAGCCTGTGGCAGAGGATCGTCGATAAGGTGAATGCTGTTGCGCCCATCCGAAGGACCAGGCATGAATGCCAAGCCAGGTGATACGATCTGCACAGGGCAGTCAAGAGGAAAATGAACGAGGAATACGCCCAGAGTAACATCACTGGAGGTGGGCTGCCCCGCAGACCCGTACATTACCATCCCTGGGAGGAGAAGGTGATGGCCGTGCTTCCGCCGGTGGGAGTACACGGAGTCGAAGGAGTCGCAGAGCGTGGTGAGTACACAAACAACTCACGTAACATGGGGGGAATGGCATCCACACCACAAATACACCAAATGCACGCAACTTCCCCCAAGCCCTCACCGCACACAACCACACTCAAAAACCACGCTCATGCCACTAACGTCTCCATTCCCCATTCACAAATAAAGGCAATGCCATGTCCCAGGCCACACCAACCACAAACCCAAGACTGGATGTCCGGGATGCTGGGAAGGTGGGGCTCACACAACACATTGTGCAACTCAGAAGCAGACACCAATGCCCTCAGCCCATCTGGCCTAGGTACATACCCATGCACCATGCCCAATGCACAGGGACTGGCAAAGTACTGACAAGGTAGCTGACACTTGGCCCTGCTGTATGCAGCACAAGGCCCTCCTGTGACCACTGTACACTCAAACACCAACTCCACAAGCTCAGATATCTAGCACAGGAACTCACACTCACTATCATGCCAGCATGCACCATGAGGGGACAGAGACATCACCTGGGAGACCCAATGACAAATCACACTACACCCAACAGCAGGCCCGGTCACACACACCCCCTCACACAAGCGCACACCCCCGAGGCAGGCAACGGATTTACCCACTCTCACAATGGACATGTGATACAACAAGACCAATCCATAGCCAAATAAGCATCCTAGCCAAAATTCTACTGGTCAAACACTCAGGAGAACATATCAATCTCTCCCCCGCAACATACCCATCCCCAAGTGTACATTGAGAGGAATGCTAGGCACATCCAACTAACCGGAGGAACTGTTACAACTTGAATATGTATGAAACATGGATGTGGCATGAAACAGCATGAACATTGTCTCTCTCTCACACACAGGGCAACGTCATCGACCTCCCCCCAACAATGGTGGGGAACAATCAAAGTCCCAGGCTCAGCGTAAGATGATCCCACCGGCAGTGACGACTCTCACCACTCCGTGGATGACCCCGACCAACCTGGCCCCTCTGGTGCCCAAGCAGCACCTGTGTCAGGTACATCTGTGCCAACCCCCACCCCCATTCCTGCCACATCCCAGGAGACACCCAGGAGCCCTGCTCGCACTGAACAACAGAGCCAGTCTGACCAGGAGGGACAAGGTTCTCCGGGCACCCAGGAGGAGGCAGACAACCCCGCTAATGCCATCCCTCAGGGGTCCCGTAGACCCGATGTGCCCACAACGGCAGGCCAGGCTTGTGTGGGCAGGGGTGGTGGGAGTGGAGGCAGGCGGAGGCGAGAACCTGACCAGGCAGCTGAGGGAACCGGTATGTCACACATACGCCACATCCTGGACACATACCGGCGTGACACCAGGGGCATCAGCCAGGTAGTGTTGAGCCTCACAGAGATGAAGGGGACCCTCGACGAGATGAAGAACCTGCAGGCCGAGCAACATGCCAGTCAACAACAACACCAAAGACGGATGGAGGCAAGACTGGCTGAGCTCCTGGCGGTGCAAACGGACATGGGCCGTTCACTCCGTCGGATCGCCGACAACATGGGCAACCCTCCCTGTGCCACCAGGCGAAGACCACCACCATCCACAGGGAGGGAGGAGGAGGAGGATTCGTCCGACGGAGCATCACAGACATCGTCAAGGCCTGCATCTGAGGGTCCCCCCAGGAAGGTGGGTCGTCCACGGAAAAGACCGTGAGAGTCAGCGGACCATCCACATCTCCCAGGTCGCCTGGCCTGGCACCTGGCCCTCTGGCGCAACAGCAGCACCTCACCGAATGACATTCTCTGCCACATGGACTTGCTGGTCACAGTCTGACCAATGATGACCAACACTGTAGTCTGGACTCTGGTGGCTCCAACTGACAAGGATGCCATCTCCCCCTGTGAACTTTGGATTCTATGCACCCGGTAGAGCACCTTAGTTCATCTACCAAAAGACTTACCCCACCAAAAATAAAAACTTTATTTTGTCATGAGATGTTGCTGTCATTTGACATTAGTCCACAACATATGTGTGTGTAAATGTCAAACTATGCCTGAGTGTTGAGCCAACTCCACCCATCCATACCCTGGGATCTGAGTCTGGTACAGGACACACATGGGTCACAATGTATCATTCAATGCAGACATGGAGCACAATACTCACCTGTGATGGCCTCAAGATGCTGAGGGGTTGCTTGCAATACTGTGCGGACAGACCTATTTGGAAGAGTATCATTAAGGCGTAGAGGTCATGCCTCATTCGGAGGTTCCCGGGGAGGGAGTCCCAGGTATGTGTTCCCAGGTGGGAGAACTATGTCCTGCATGCTGGAGTATGGTGGATCTGAAGAATGGTGGCCAGGTCAAGGTTGGATGCACGGAGATGGCACTACGGGGTCTCGGATGACAGTGGTACAAGGTTGGTTTTGGGTCGGGGTTGTAGCCTGCCTCCTGAGTGTGGGTGGGGAGTCTGAAGGCCATCCTGCAGCACACAGTGATCCATTGCAGTGATCTCTGCTGGACGGTGATGTGGCTGGGGCGCGGGATGTTGCAGCTGAGGTGTGCAGATGCAGCCTGGATGTGGACAAGTTTCCCGGGAGTTTGGATGTCGCTGCTCCGTAGAGGGCAGGGCAGTATTTGACACGGATGTTGTCGTGGACCTGGGGGATGGTCCGTCTTTTCCTTGGAGTGGATCTATCTGGGGATCCTGTGCATAATTTAGAGGGTGTTGCAGTCTGAGGCACAGATGCTGGTGATTAGCATGGCAAATGTGAGCAAGCAATCCATGATGCACACCATCTTGTGTGGGTGGACACTGGGTGCTTGTGCAGGGCTTTTGCGGGTGGGACACAAGCAGTTGACCCAGCTGTAAGGGGAAAATCCTCAGATGTTGACCTCAGTCCTGTACAAGTCCAGCCTCAGGTGGCTGCTGTTCTGCCATTCATCAATGGATCTCATGCAATCTTGAATATTGGAACTGGCAATGTCTGCGTCCTTGATGAGGGTGAGGAGCACCTGGCTGTCAATGGCATACGAGTTGATGATGAGGTTGTGTGCGCATGTGATGGTGGAGAGTTGGGTCCTGGACACATTGTAGATTGACACCCTGAGAGATGATACCTGTGCCCTGTGCCTGACGACGACACCATACTACATGCAGAAGCCTTGAGTCCCACTCCCATGGCCTTGCCGGGGTACCGAGCCGGTGGGGAGTAGGAGGGACATGACCTGGTGGGTGTGACAGGGCCTGGAAGGCGTGGCAGCGCTGTGTAGGCAGTCGGAGTTGCACACTCATCATGCAAAGGTGTTGTGTGTGCGCTTAGTGTATGCCTGAGAGCAGGCGGGAGATGTGTGGATGGACATTGCTTGGAGGGTGGCTGCAACATCAGACTGTAGTGTGATGTGGGTCATGCAAGGACCTGAGGGTCGTGCAATGTGCACGTTGCATGTGCAGACGGTCCAGCCTTTGGCACCGCGTGGACGCAACTGTGGCACAGACAAGCTGATGACAGCCAAATGAATGGGTTGAGGGGGGAAGGGAGGAGCATCTTTGATGTGTGTGTGTTGCCAAATCAGGAAACTTCGTGTGCCCTTGCTGCAGTGGCTGCAACAGCAGGCGGCATGTCCTGGGAACTATGCCACAATTTCCACACAAAGACTAGGATGTCAGAAAGGACTACTGCAACAGGTGTATGTAAAGGAAGGAGTGACCGGTTTTCAATGGCACACCCAGAGACAAAGGATGCACAATCACCAAAGATGACTGACACCGGATCATGAAACTGAAGGCTGAGCTGCGCACAGGAAACACACCCCAGAAGCTGTTGATGGCCCGTTGTGGGGACCAACATGCCAAAACACATACACAGCCATGGACTTCATGCACAGTAGAGAATCAAATACATGAAGAACAGCATGCAGGTTGCAAATCTACACATAGACTCATATGCACAATCCTTGACAACCATGCTAGAGATGCCGCATGCACAGTGGCAAGAGACCTGCATTGTCAGAGATGAGGCACCTTGGAGGCTGAGGAACACCTTTATTACTCAGGCTCACACCTATGGAAATGCATCAATATGAACAGACTCACAGGTCTTTTGGATGAACATGTGGGACCTACACTGGACACCCCCTTCGCACCACAGATGCTGTAAATCCATTGGACTGGCACACAAGTGAAGGGGATGCGCCAAACATCCCCTGCTGCACACGGAGAGGCTGCAATTCCCCATTGAGCCTCTTATGGGGATGTCCCACACTATGTCCACCCGTAGCCTCCCGTATGTTTCCGAGGGAAGTTGTACACACATTGATGCCTTCATCACAATCCACAATCCCATAACAGATGACTGTCACGAAGTGTGACTATCAATTCATGTGAGTCATGCTACATGTCATGTGCCCCATGGTGAGTCGACATGTATGAATAGTAACAAAACCTGCACAGGAGCAGTACCCACACATTCCAAACAACTACCACACCCAAAATGCCTTGCTGTAATACTTACCCAAAGGAGACTTTTCACCATGTCCGTGCATGTAACGCTGATTCAGCACACGTTGCAATACTCATGAGGAATAGCAGGAGCACAACGATGCCACAAGCAGACAGCATGCGCAACTACCTGGGGATGACAGACACACAAGAAGTCAGGAAAAAGATAGTCATCCGCATGCATGGTCATGTACTCTACATGAATAAGGTTGACACCATGCTAGTTGTCAATTGAGTGTGTCAGCTAAAATGTGTGGAATGACATCAGCACTCGAGTGACACATCAGAACACACCTCAAAGTCACTTACCATACAGTCAGCTGGACACACACATTGCAACACATGCCACACAAGGCTCCAAGCGTGCACACTCAGACCCAGGGATTCACCATTATGAGAAGAAGTTGCGTATGGGCTGACTCCGGATGTCCTCCTCCTCCTCCTCACTTGCCTCGTGACCAAGGCCGTCATCCTCCACGGGTGGATGTTCCTGCTCATCGGGATCCAGGATGAGTGGCACAGCTTTCTCCACTGTCATGTTGTGCAGCATGCAGCACACGAGGAAGATTTTGCAGACCTTCACCGGTGCATATGGGAGGGACCCGCCTGTCTTGTGGAGGCAACGGAATCGGCTCTTCAGGAGGCCAAACGTCCTCTCAATCACTCGCCTGGTCTGCCCATGAGCGTTGTTGTAACGGTGATCTGCAGCTGTTCTGGGGTTGCGGAGAGGCGTCACCAGCCATGGCATGTTGGGATAGCCAGAGTCCCCTACATGGAAATATCATGTAAAGAAGTGGGTCAGGAGATGCCGTAACATACAAAGATACCGCTAAATACTGGACAAACAGAGTCTACCCACCAACAAGACATGCTCGTTCGTTGTGCAGCTGCAGCATCATTTCTGGCACCCTGCTACGCCTCATGATGTAGGTATCGTGTGCTGACCCTGGAAAACGTGCACAGACATGGGAAATCAGCATGTTAGCAAGACACACCACAAGGGCATTAATGGAGTGATAATGTTTACGGTTTCGATAGGCTACCTCCTGTGCCTGTGGTGGTACCAAAGCCACATGTGTCCCATCAATGGACCCAATTACATGGGGCATCCCTCCCAGGGCATAGAACTCACCCTTGATACCTGTCAACTGCTCACGATTTGGAAAATGGATGAATTCATCCAGGTGCTCCAACATGGCTTCTAAAACATCATGCAGGACACGGCTGAACATGGTCTGGGACATGCCACCCACATCAGCTATGGTGAATTGAAACATACCGGTGGCAAAGAAATGTAGGGCTGACATCACCTTCATCTTGGGGGTCAGCGCAGTCGGATAACTGTGTCGCGGTTGGAGGTGTGGTGCCAGCCTGTTTGTCAGGTCCTCAATTAACTGTTGGGGGAATCTGTAACGGCGTATGCAGTCACGTTCCCTCATGGCACCCAAGTCTGGCATTGGTCGGGGGAGAGCCGGTGCCCTGCAGAAATGTGGAAGGAATAACGAAGATTGAGTACATTACTACACCAATGACAATGAGCTAATACACATATGCTACATACAGAGTCTGTTCTGTGCAATACATCCTGGACACGTATACCAGCCAGGTGATATTCCTACCAAGAGCCAGCTACAAGCGTGGATTGTCAAGGTCTACGTGACATGCCATGAAAGTAGCTGTGGGCCAGTGTGAGTGAGCAGCCAGACACATTACAGGAGTGACATACATCCACATATGTGCATTTGAAGGATGTTATCTCATTCAGACAGCTGGCGGCAAGCTAGACGCACAGGTCACATGTCATTGAAAAAGGACAGACCACACACCTTGCCATGAAGGGGTACATGTCAAAACTGATCACACAGACATTGAGACTACGCAGATATCTCCTCAGCTTGCAAGTCCCTGTTCGATGCATACAGACATACGTTACGTGTGATTCCACATGTGGCCTTGTGTGCGTAATAGTGTGCCATGGCCATCTACACACTGACACATGTTGGATGCAGCTACAGCAGATGCAGTTGACGGAACACCAACAGCAAGCTCATGGGAACACATGACACACACATGACATAGTCACATCGTGGCACGCTGGTAGTTAGATGTCAGGTGTCATCATCCGTGTACCTGGCATCAGGGGACAGTTGCGGGTGTTTGTGACTGTGCCATGCCAGTGATGCAGTGCTTGACAAGTTTGTGCTACATGCACACATGTAAAAGGTGTGAAGGGAAAGTGTGCCACATAGTGCCCCATCACACATGACATGTGTACACAGGTCATCACACAACTATTGGGTTAAAACACGAGGAGACATGTGCCACATCACTGCCTGACACACCTAGGCCCTACACATGAAGGACTGCACTGACAATGACTTGATGTCCATCCTTGTGTGAGTCTGACACCTCCATTCCTTTCCTGTGGGCCTCCTATCACCAGTGTAAGCTGTGAAACGCACCGTACACACGCTCTGAGGGTGTGTGTACGGTCGTATCACTATATTGGGGTTGGGTAGGAGTACGCGTAGGTGTACGGACCGTACACACGTACGTGTACACACTGGTCCTATCCCTATGGTAGTGTTGCCGTAGGCGTACGCCATAGTGATACAGCCCGTACACGCGTGTGTAGGGGTCGTATCCCTATGGTAGTGTCGCCGTAGGTGTACGCCATAGTGATACATCCTCCCACAGTTCCCCAGCCTGTATTGTAGACCAGGGGAGCAGGTGAGTGCTGACTCCGCTACCTTTGACTGTGCCCCTTCTTTTAGTGACTGGCACTTCTGGCATTGTGTCCAGGTGTGACAGACATGCAATGTTGTTTAGAGTGGGTCCCAGGGGGGGGGAATGGCTTAGGTCTGTCATGCAGAGCATGATGTGGTTCATGTGTGCACTCCTCACTTGCATTGTGCTTACTGTGACATTCACTGCATGGTGCATGGCACATTCAGCATGGCTAATCCTCTTGGCCATTCTTGTTCTATAGTCCTGAGGTGATTCAGTGTTCCCCCTGGTGTGACAGGTGACTGTACCCACAGATGTGTGTGAGTTTAGTGGAGCTGTGGTGAGAGTGACCAAATGATGTGTACGCCCCCTGGACATTGATGTGTGTGAATGTTCCTTGTCATGTGGGTGAGTGTCTATGTGGAGTGTTGCACCACAGCTGCATGGAGGAGGCAACTGCTCAACCCATCTGATGTAAGAAGTAAGCCGTGCTGTGTGTCTGACTAGCTGGGCTAGCCCCACGCCTGTGACACCCCCCAGGCAAGTGGCACATGTGCAGAGTGATGTTTGTATCCGCTGTTGCCACTGGCAGGTGATTTATCTGTGCCTGTGTGTGTCTGTGTACTCTGCTGAGGTCGGGTCAGTGGCCTGGGGCATGTGACTGCTTGGAGGTGCTGTCCATCAGCCTTGTGTTGCTTGTGATGTACAGTGTGTGCCATGATCAGGGAGTGTGTTGCACCCCTCATGCCACCTGTGTACTTTCAATGCCATGTAGTGCATTGGGGCTTACACAGAGGCGAAATTCCATATGACGACGGTGCTATTAGTTTGCAGCATGCTATGCCCTGTTCAACAAATCAAAGATGTTCTAATGTGTGTCTCTGTGACATGAAGCAGGTGTAGTGATCTATTCTCACTTTGTCATCCTCACAGGTAACCGCCTACGAGAAGGGGAAGATATGGAAGCGGGCCATGAGGGCCGTGATCTCCGTGGAGGGTCGCAGTCTGCGCCTGGCCCAGGTGAGGAAACGCTGGCAGGACATCCGGTGCTGGACCAGGAGGATTGCCCGGGTCCTGCTGGGGGACTCACCAACACGAAAACACGCCGGGCGCCGGCGCCTGACCTACCAAATGAAGCGTGTCCTGGCGGTGGTCTTCCCTGACATGGATAGGCGGTTACAGGAGAAGCAGCAAGGGGGTAGGTACATGTGTGTCTGTTGTGTGTCAACAAGGTTTTGGAAGTGCTCAGTCGCATGGATACACTGCCAGGGTTTATATGTGCAGTGCATATCCTCTTCCCCCTAGTCAACCGCTGCTGTTCTTCCTCCCTTCCCCTCCTTGACATGTGTTCCCTGGTCTGTGTGTAATCACTATTGCACATGGTCCTCTAGGCTGCAAGGTCATCACGGTGCACAATGCTTTCTGCATCATGTGTGGGGGTGGTCTGTGACATGTGTTGGTACCTTGCCTGTGCCCTGTCCTGTCCACTCATTTGGGGGTCCATAATTGTTGGCACTGTCCTGAGGCTCCACATAGGAGTGTGAGGTTTTAAATACACACCCTTGCAGCATGCATGACCAATGTAGTTGCCTCAGACATGATGCGCATGAGTGGGAGATATGCATAGGGCCGGGACGGTTGCTCCAGTTACAGTCAGATCATTCCGGGACCATAGAGCAGTGTGCCCACTACTGTCCCATGAGACACCTTATCCTAGGAATCATGTGTGGCATCACACACTGTGGCCAGTCTCTGTGTGTTCAGCATAGTTTGGCCTCTGTGGCATTGTTCCCTGCCCTAATTTGTATTAACGCTACATGTGTCCACTGTACAGGGTGACCTCATTAGGCTTGTGCATACTCACACTGGGCAGTGCCTGTGTGTCTATGTACGACTATCAGTTGATGGTTGTTTGTCACAGATATATGTGTGGTCAGTCTCACGAGGTGATGTTGAGTACATTTAGGAGTTCTTGATTCCCCTTTTAGTAAACACAGATTGAGAGGTGTAACTACTTGCTCTGTCTCAATCACATTGTCTCATGTATGGGGGGGTTGTGCAGGAAAGGCATACATGTCAACACCTTATGTCTCCTTGCCAGGTCTGACCTGTGTGTGCTAATTGTCTGGACTGACACTCAACGTGCAGTGACCCTGACATGTTGTGCAGGATGTCATGTTTGTGCTTTGCAGCATGTGTCAAAAGTTACAATACATGTTTCCAGCTCATCCATTATTGGCACCGGTGTGTGCTCCCGATGCTATGTGGTTTGGTCTGTGTGTGCTGACATCTGTGTGGACATTCTTCGTTCCTATCAGGGTGTCTCCTCAGTGCAAGTGCTCCTTATTCCAACACTATTTCAAGGCCATTAGCTAATGCATTGTCCTGTGTCTGGACATGTGTGCCAATCCACATGACAGGTAGTGTGTCAACTGTGTCATCATGGTACAGATGGCCATGTGACAGGTGGCATGTTTTAAGTTGTCATTCAAGAAGTCTTGTACCTTGGCACTCACTACACTTATCAACATGTCCCAATAGTTTCAATGCTTCACTTTGATTATTGTGAAGGGCAATAATGTGCCTGCATGACAGATGTCTCCCAAGGAAGTCCACAAGAAACCACCTTTACACTTTGGGGGAACATGCTGGCACATTTCAAACAAAGGCACAGTTCTGTCCAAAATTTGTTCTGGAATTATACATATCCATGTTCCCACAGTGTGTTTGCATTTGGGTTAGTCCTTGGTTGTTGCTGATGCCAACTTACCGGTGTCCAGTCATCCGGACCACCGTGGTGCCATGTATATGTACTTCCTGATACCACATTTCTTCTTAACAATGGCTTCTTGGCATTAGGCTGGCAGCTCATACAATGACTGTGTAAATGTAGTTTTGTGTGCACCTCCTTGTGTGACTCCTGATATTCATGCACATGTGTGTTCTGTTCCACAAGTGGAACATTCACACATTCCAAACTTGTCAATTGTGTAAAGTTTTGTGATTCCCAATGGATCAGAAAGTATTTATTTGGATTTTCTAAAGTACTCACAGGTCTATGAGTGTGGGGACACCTTCAGCATTGGCGTCTGTTATTTGGCATTGGGTGCACCAATACTGTTTCGTTCACAGTGAGCAAGGGGTGGCATGCCTTCATAGTCTGGCTGTGCTCCACTGTTCACAGACACTAGCTTCTCTGTATAATTGGATATCCAGTTATTTGCTGTTGTGTCCTGATTTTCATTATTTAAGGTGGCATGGTGGGTGAACCAACTGGGGAGTGCAGGGCTTACATATGTGCGGAGTCATCTAGATGTTACTCATGATGCATTTCATGATATGCACTGTGACCTATTATGTTTGGACTCATGTGTCAGATGTACACAGGTGACTGATTATTTCCTGTCTCTTCACCTTGCCCACAGCATCATCGGGGGACACCAAGGGAGATACCTGCATGGACGTGGAGGAGGGATCCAGCACCAGTGCCACCACTCCTGGCGAGTCGGCAGCATCAAGTGGCACGGAGGGCGAGGGGAGTGCGGCGGAGGACCTGGGTAGTACCAACACAGACTACGACGCTGACGGGTCCGAGGCTGAACTCCCTGAGGGGGCGGAGGCTGCTCCAACAGCTGGCAGCAGCACTACAACTGTCACCGCCCCCTCCATTCCCATCACCGCCCTCCCAGTTGCTCCGGTCCCTTCTGTCCGTGTAGGGCAACAACGTGTCTCCTTCGTGCCAGGCACCGCACCCCCTGCCCCTGTCTCCCCTGCTGCCCTCACTGCCGAGTCTGTGGACATTCAGCGGCAGTTGCAGGTTGGGCAGACATCGATCCTGACTGTCCTCCATGGCCACACCACACTGCTGACACAGATGGTGTCGTACATGGAGGGCATGTCATCAGCGATGTCTGACCAATGGATGTTGCTGAGGTCCATGGACTCGTCACTGACAGCAGCAGTGGGTCTCCTGCAGCGCTTGGTCCCCCTACCTACCCCTGCCCCATCCACACTTCCCACTCCCATGCCTTTCCCAAGCACACACACACATTCCCAGGCAGGCACCACACCAGACACAGCCAGCACACCAACAGGGAAGGGCAAGCACACACCTCCAGTCAGGCACACTCAGGGGGTAGAAGGCACACCCACTGGTCTATGGCACACAGGCAGACACGCAGCCACAGTCGGAGTCCGCATGCCTCACTCACCAGTCCCTCCAATGTCACTCCCCTCGGCTCCCCTGCCCCACAGTCTGAGAAGGAGACCTACTTGGCTGTGCTGGGCCTCAGCCCCACTGCTTCATCATCGCGCAAACGGGCAAGGCACTCCACGGGTAGGGGAGTTGAGTCCCCCCCCTGTCCACCACCTCCCCCAGTAACGCTGCAACCCATCCCTCCACCCCCCCCTCCTTGGGGCCTGTGGTTCATTGGGGTGCAGGAGAGATGCTGGAAGAGCTTGCGAACGTGTGCAGCGCCATACTAACCTCCACCTTTACGGCTGCCCCACCCCCTGTGGTGGAGTTGTCCGTCCCTGCACCCACAACACCTACCCTTCCCCCTCCTGTCCCTGCGGTGCCTGGTCCTTCCCCACATGATGACCCCACCCCAGTCGATGAACCAGAGGTTTCGAATGTGCAGGCAAGCTAGGGGAGATGCGTGGACATGTGTCCCCCCCCCCAGGACATCGCATCTGGACTGGCCTATGGCCTTTGTACATAGTGTCCTTTTATACATTTTATTTTACTGCTGAATAAAGCATTTTGTTTTCCCTTTGAACACGATTGCTTTTCAGGTATTGATGTTGGTGCTGATGCTCCATGAGTTGGGGTGGTGATCATGTGTTAGGTGTCTGGGAAATGTTGTAGTATGGTGCTCATGGGGTGGACCCTGGTATCTGCGTGCCATCACAAGGTCTCTGCAAAGATTCTTTGCTCGTGTATGCTCTTTGTGTTTGGAGACATTCTCCCAAGGAGTGTTCCTTCCTCTGTGGCACCTGACATCTTCCCTGCAGGGAGTTGCAAAATTGTTGTGCTGACCTGTGTCTACATTTCCTTGGTGGCTGACGGATCACTTCAACTAGGCCCATGCCTGCTCAGCAATGTCTCCAGCTGCATCATCTGTGCCATCCTTGGTAGTCACTGTACTTGTGTATAGAGTATGTTGCCATGCCTCCATGTGGAAATTGTCCCTTTTCCGCACTATGCATGTGTGTACTCCCAGCCTAGCACACAATTGGTACTTGTTCTGCAGGGTATTTGGTCACCTGACTGACAATTGTGGTCATTGTATCTGTGGGAAGTCCACCCTATTCCTTCCATGGGAGACAACTAATTGGTGGCTGTGCCAGCACCTGTACATTCCTATCAGTCCTGGAATGTGCATGACAGTGTGTATTCCCTTTGGCTCTCTTAGTTTAGTAGGCTTTCACATAACTATGCAGTCTTGTGACATGTTCTCAGTGTGTGTATTGTGCTGCATCCACCAGGGGTTGGTATGCATGTGTCATTTGTCCTCACACCCACATGTGGTGTGTCATGCAGTGTGGGAAAGACATCCATCCTCAATGGAGTGGGACACTGCTGTCAGTGATGTGTTGATATGGCACTCTCAACATTTTCGCACATTGGGGATGCGTTCATGAACACATGGAGTTGTGGTCATCTGAGGATGATGCACCCACCACTCATATGTCAGGACAATGCTGGGAATCCTCTGCACCCACCCCCATGTCTCTGTCCACTGCTGGTATTCCTCTGCACCCACCCCTCACATGTCTCTGTCCACTACTGGTGTTCCTCTGCACCCACCCCCATGTCTCTGTCCACTACTGGTGTTCCTCTGCACCCACCCCCATGTCTCTGTCCACTGCTGGGAGTCCTGGGCACCCACCCCCATGTCTCTGTCCACTGCTGGTATTCCTCTGCACCCACCCCTCACATATCTCTGTCCACTACTGGTGTTCCTCTGCACCCACCCCCATGTCTCTGTCCACTGCTGGGAGTCCTGGGCACCCACCCCCATGTCTCTGTCCACTGCTGGGAGTGATAGGCACCCACCCCCATGTCTCTGTCCACTACTGGTGTTCTTCTGCACCCACCCCCATGTCTCTGTCCACTACTGGTGTTCCTCTGCACCCACCCCCATGTCTCTGTCCACTGTTGAGAGTCCTGGGCACCCACCCCCATGTCTCTGTCCACTGCTGGTATTCCTCTGCACCCACCCCTCACATGTCTCTGTCCACTACTGGTGTTCCTCTGCACCCACCCCTCACATGTCTCTGTCCACTGCTGGGAGTCCTGGGCACCCACCCCCATGTCTCTGTCCACTGCTGGGAGTGATAGGCACCCACCCCTCACATGTCTCTGTCCACTGCTGGGAGTCCTCTGCACCCACCCCCATGTCTCTGTCCACTACTGGTGTTCCTCTCCACCCACCCCCATGTCTCTGTCCACTGCTGGTATTCCTCTGCACCCACCCCCATGTCTCTGTCCACTGCTGGTATTCCTCTGCACCCACCCCCATGTCTCTCTCCACTACTGGTGTTCCTCTGCACCCACCCCCATGTCTCTCTCCACCACTGGTGTTCCTCTGCACCCACCCCCATGTCTCTGTCCACTGCTGGTATTCCTCTGCACCCACCCCCATGTCTCTGTCCACTGCTGGTATTCCTCTGCACCCACCCCCATGTCTCTGTCCACTACTGGTGTTGCTCTGCACCCACCCCCATGTCTCTGTCCACTACTGGTATTCCTCTGCACCCACCCCTCACATGTCTCTGTCCACTGCTGGGAGTCCTCTGCACCCACCCCTCATATGTCTGGGCACTGCTGGGAGTGATAGGCACCCACCCCTCACATGTCTCTGTCGACTGCTGGGAGTCCTGGGCACCCACCCCCATGTCTCTGTCCACTGCTGGGAGTGATAGGCACCCACCCCTCACATGTCTCTGTCCACTGCTGGGAGTCCTCTGCACCCACCCCCATGTCTCTGTCCACTGCTGAGAGTGATAGGCACCCACCCCTCACATGTCTCTGTCCACTGCTGGGAGTCCTCTGCACCCACCCCTCATATGTCTGGGCACTGCTGGGAGTGATAAGCACCCACCCCTCACATGTCTCTGTCCACTGCTGGGAGTCCTGGGCACCCACCCCATGTCTCTGTCCACTGCTGGGAGTGATAGGCACCCACCCCTCACATGTCTCTGTCCACTGCTGGGAGTCCTCTGCACCCACCCCCATGTCTCTGTCCACTGCTGGGAGTCCTCTGCAGCCACCCAGCCACCCACCCGCCCCCTTGGTGCAGTACACTGCTGTCCTGTGCATACACACACACCAATATACTGCTTATATGCTGCACCAGGCCCTAAGCCAACATTCGTGGCATGTGTACGCCTTTTATCCATTCTGTACTGGTGCCGTAAGAGTACGGATGGGACGGATCGTACCCCCACATTCATGGGGTGTACGAGCCGTACCCACGCTCTGGGGGCGTGGGTACGGTCCGTACCACGCGTACCCCTACATCTCCACTCCAATGGTGGTACGGACCGTACCCACGCTCTGAGGGCGTGGGTACGGCGCGTACCCCTACATCGCCACTACAATGGTGGTACGGACCGTACACACACCCCCAGAGCGTGGGTACGGCTCATACCACCATTGTAGTGGTGATGTAGGGGTACGCGCCGTACCCACGACCCCAGAGTGTGGGTACGGCCCGTACCACCATGAGAGTGGTGATGTAGGGGTACGCGCCGTACCCACGCCCCCAGAGCCTGGGTACGGCCCGTACCACCATTGGAGTGGTGATGTACGGGTACGCGCCGTACCCATGCCCCCAGAGCGTGGGTACGGCCCGTACCACCATTGGAGTGGTGATGTAGGGGTACGCGCCGTACCCACGCACTCAGAGCGTGGGTAAGTCCTGTACCACCATTGTCGTGGTGACGGGTACTCGTCCACGTCCACTTCCGTTGCGCGTACCCCTACGTCACCACTACAATGGTGGTACGGGCCGTACCCACGCTCTGAGGGCGTGGGTACGGCGCGTACCCCTACATCACCACTACAATGGTGGTACAGGCTATACCCACACTCTGGGGGTGTGGGTACAGCGCGTACCCCTACATCACCACTCCAATGGTGGTACGGGCCGTACCCACGCTCTGGGGGCATGGGTACGGCACGTACCCCTACATCACCACTACAATGGTGGTACGGGCCGTACCCACACTCTGGGGGTATGGGTACGGTGCGTACCCCTACATCACCACTCCAATGGTGGTACGGAACGTACCCACGCTCTGGGGGCATGGGTACGGCGCGTACCCCTCCATCACCACTCCAATGGTGGTACGGGCCGTACCCACACTCTGGGGGTGTGGGTACCACTCCAATGGTGGTACGGGCCGTACCCACACTGTGGGGGTGTGGGTACGGTCCGTACCACCATTGTCGTGGTGACGGGTACGCGTCCACGTCCACTTCCGTTGTGACGGTACGTAGGGGTTGGTGGACATGCCCCCCACGAAGTGACCAGACCCTGGAGGTCATGTATGTACAGGACATATTTACATTTGTACTTGGGTGGGGGTTATGTTTGCTGCCCCAGGCCCCCCCCCTTTGCCCCTGGGTGTTGTTCTGACCTTCTGCGGCGTCGGCGTGGGTTTCTGTGCACCAGGTCGTAGGCTAGGAGGGCCGGGATGACACGTAGGATGGGGTCCATGGCTGTCCGTCGCGTACCGGTGCTCCTTGTTCGCGTCGTCCTCAATTTCCCAGCAGTTTTTGGCTGCCGTAAAAAATGCTCCGTGCGGAGTGATGTAGGCACAAATCGTACTTGCTGGTCCGTAAAACGCTGCCTGACTCCGTCCGGGACATCACGTACGCGATGTCCCGGATCGGAATTGTGGGTATTTTTTCGCCGCACGTAGTTTTGTACGAATCGTACGGAAATCGTATTTCTGTACAAATCGTACTTGCTGCTTTGTAAGGAGGATTTCCCGGGTACGAGTCGTATGGAGAATACGCTCCGTACGACCATTCGTACCCGGGAATCGGCACCTTTGTGAGAAGGACTGAGAAGTATAAACTTTACTTCTTCTGACCCACTCCCCACCACATAGGTATGTCAGAGAGGTCCCTAGTTCACAAGACTCCGTATCACGTAAAAACTACAAGAACCTTGTCCAAATGAAGCAGTCACTGTGTTCAAAAAACCAAATTTATGCAAATACCCTGTGAAATCACAGATGTAAACAAACCACCACGTGAATATCAGTGAAAAAATATGTGCAAAACAAGGTAGAACCTCACGTGCGCAACACCACAATGGGCTTACACTGGTTAGATTATCGCCAGTTATGCCACGTTTCTCATCATAGGTTACTACCTTGAACAAAAAACTGGAAACATGTACCAGAAAAAAGTATTATTAATCAAAAAAGGTGAACATATGTGAAAACATCACACACTTCAGTCCCAAATTAAAATTGAGAATAATCCATAGAAACCATATTTTTATTCTTAGGTCATGGATCAATTCAAAAAATAAAAACGTGCTGTATCTTAACAGACCAAATGCTGTTGGGCCGACATGTTTCATTGGCTTACTCTCATGGCAATTTCTTCAGGGCACCAGGACTTCGTCCACCTTATCTGCACACTTGTTGCGAACTATCAGTGACTGCATAAAACAATAGGATAGGTTCCTGCCATTATACACTGACTGCCAAAACGGAACACATCAACAAACACTACATTCATTCTATCTTTACTTGAAAATGCATAAAAACATCATTATTACCCGATGTTAGCCTAGGTCTCTCGTACCAGCTCTACACCGCGTCACACAGGCACTGTAATTTTTCAGTGATCCTGTCTCTCAAAACATTTGCAATGTCATCGTTCTGTAAGGGAAACAAACCGGATCAAAATTTGCCCAAATTGCACTATCACCAAGACGACTTCATCTGTCGATTGCAAAGTGATTGTTTCCACCATTCAACATCCCTTTATTTCTGTTAGTTATTTAAATTTACCAGTTGTTTAAATCTATTATTGTCCTTTACTACGAGTCATTCTTCACTCTCTTCAATCGCATCACTTGCAAGTGTGGATTGCATTATATTGGTCTAACATCCAGGAAAGTCAAGGTGCGCATACAGGAACATTCGAGTACCATCAGAATAGGAAAACTTACTACTAGATTAGTACAGCATTTCATCACTGAGAGGCATGATGTCAGATCCTTGACATGGACAGTATTGGAGAAAATAAGAGGCGAGGTCTCCAATATGGATAGACTGCTAGCGAGTAGGGAAGCACGTTGGATTTTTTCAGAAAGAGCAGATCAAGTTGGGCTGAACGATTGCATTGAGTGGAATAGAATTTCTTTATGAGGTGGATGGCTGTCCCTTTGTGTTTAGCAAGTGTTTGGGTTTTCCCAAATATAAGTATCGCACTAGTACCACAGTAATAATTTTTCAACAACATGGGTCGTGGTGCATCATGAGGGTTGATAAAATTGACAACATCCACATTGGAGTATCAACTGGATTCAAAGTATGAATAGCGGGACAGATGTTCTGCATGGTGTGAGAGATGGCTTATGTTTTGAATTGAGGTGTAAGTGCCTCATGGACATTGCCCTAGATTTGTTATTAATAGTTGATGGTAAACTGCAAAGCGAATTATAGTCGCTAGTTTTTATCAACTTATAGTGGCAGATGGGATTGGGTTTTCTGTCTTTCCCCCCTTCGTTTCCATTAAACTGGGTCAATTTTTGACAGGAATGAACACCAGTCTTGTCTTTGATATGCTTTTTTAGAGAAATGATATTCTCCGTTTTTTTTTTAAAAAACGGGTTGAAATGAGATGATGTGAGTAGAAAGGCTATGAGTTGTTGCCCATTCAAAGATGGCGCTGACTTTGTGTTGGGGGTCACGTGACATGGAAGGAAACGTGACCCACATGAAAGCCAGCCTTTAAGTAATCGGAGCGCGTAGAAGGAGCCGCGCGGTTGAGACAAAGCTCTGTTTGCGACCGACATGCGGTAAGATCTGAACAGTTAAGGTTGGCGTTATATTAGTAAATACGTTAGCACTCAGTATGAAGGTGGGCGTGAGCTGACATGATGGTGAGCTGGTTGGCTACGATGTTTTGGTCAAAGTCTGAGGTGTTTGGGTGCTCGCTACTGGAAGTGAGGCGCCGACTTACACTGTAGATACACACAAGTGAAATTTGAGATGAGAAGGGGAGTGAAGAATGACTCGTAGTAAAGGACAATAATAGATTTAAACAACTGTTAGTAAATTTAAATAACTAACAGAAATAAAGGGATGTTGAATGGTGGAAACAATCACTTTGCAATCGACAGATGAAGTCGTCTTGGTGATAGTACAATTTGGGCAAATTTTGATCGGGTTTGTTTCCCTTACAGAACGATGACATTGCAAATGTTTTGAGAGACAGGATCACTGAAAAATTACAGTGCCTGTGTGACGCGGTGTAGAGCTGGTACGAGAGACCTAGGTTAACATCGGGTAATAATGATGTTTTTATGCATTTTCAAGTAAAGATAGAATGAATGTAGTGTTTGTTGATGTGTTCCGTTTTGGCAGTCAGTGTATA
Source organism: Triturus cristatus (assembly GCF_964204655.1). Classification (NCBI taxonomy): domain Eukaryota; kingdom Metazoa; phylum Chordata; class Amphibia; order Caudata; family Salamandridae; genus Triturus; species Triturus cristatus. Next base: position 299,975,573 of record NC_140583.1, on the reverse strand, counting down.
ATGACAGGAACCTATCCTTTTGTTTTATGCAGTCACTGATAGTTCGCAACAAGTGTGCAGATAAGGTGGACGGAGTCCTGGTGCCCTGAAGAAATTGCCATGAGAGTAAGCCAATGAAACATGTCGGCCCAACGGCATTTGGTCTGTTAAGATACAGCACGTTTTTATTTTTTGAATTGATTCATGACCTAAGAATAAAAATATGGTTGCTATGGATTATTCTCAATTTTAATTTGGGACTGAAGTGTGTGATGTTTTCACATATGTTCACCTTTTTTGATTAATAATAATTTTTTCTGGTACATGTTTCCAGTTTTTTGTTCAAGGTAGTAACCTATGATGAGAAACGTGGCATAACTGGCGATAATCTAACCAGTGTAAGCCCATTGTGGTGTTGCGCACGTGAGGTTCTACCTTGTTTTGCACATATTTTTTTCACTGCTATTCACGTGGTGGTTTGTTTACATCTGTGATTTCACAGGGTATTTGCATAAATTTGTTTTTTTGAACACAGTGACTACTTCATTTGGACAAGGTTCTTGTAGTTTTTAAGTGATACGGAGTCTTGTGAACTAGGGACCTCTCTGACATACCTATGTGGTGGGGAGTGGGTCAGAAGAAGTAAAGTTTATACTTCTCAGTCCTTCTCACAAAGTGTTTAATGAGTTTCCGTATGATTAGATTGGGTCACTTTGTTGTAGTATTGATTTGAGTGGGGGGCGACCCAATTCTATTTCCCCCTTTAGCTCCTTGTTGATTTGACGTCATGACATCATGCCAGGTGAGCGTTGTAGGGGAAGGAAAATTCTTTAAAGAGAGTCATTTTCTCTCAGGATTTCCCTTCCCTTTTTGAAACTCAGAAGCAGTAACATTGTCGTGGTGTCACCAGGGCTTTAAGTTGAAGCTTTTTCAATATTATATACTAGCCAAGCACACAACGCCCATTGGGCTGAAAGGGCTTCAGGTGACGCAGAGGCCCTTTAGGTGCCAGCTTGGCTATGATGGACTTAAATTGTAACTGAAATGGTTTGGCAAACGGGGAATGCGATGGCACAAATTATTTGCAAGATTGGACAAATAGCGAAATGTTAGGGATGTCCAAACCTGCTACTGCTGCTTTTAGGGGAGAATAATCTTAAGAAGTTGAAAAGTTTGGCTTTGTTGAAAGTAGAAAAGAAGGATTTGAAGAAGGTGAGGCATTTTTGGTTATACATGAACATAGCTTGGAAGGAGCTGATGCCTGTGAGGGAGTGGCACGGAGCCAATAGGCCTGCGCCTATACCAGGCGCAGAGGTACAGGTAACAGCGGTGGGGGGGGGGGTCAACAAATAACTGGATAGGGAAAATAAAATAAATAAAACTACTTACCTTGTGCTTGCTGCATCGCCGACTTCTCCCACCCCACCCTGCCTCACCACTCTTACCTGTACGGGCCGCACCTGGACTATAGGTAGAGCTCGCAGGAAAATTAACAGGCAAATGCAACATTTCTGTAGAGAGAAGAATATCTAAAGAATTGTCCATGGGGACAAACGTTACAAAGATAAACCTTTTTTAGGAGCTATGTTAATTTGTCTAAATTAGGGATCGAATATATTTGTTGCAGTTGAGAGAGCTCTTGACACAGTTGTTGAGGGAAAGATGTGGTATTGGGGGGGGCCAAAAAAATCCTCAAGAATTGTCTGGTTGGCAGGTCTTAAAAGGACAGAGGCAAGATTGGTTACACTGCAGTACTGGCGGGCCAACTCAGGGTGAGGTGGGTTACAGGGTTTAGAGTTGTTTACAGGTTTAATAGGTTTAGTGGTGCTGAAGCAGTTGGTTCTAGAAGGGAAAAAGGTTTGGCTGAGGGGTGTAGAAGTTGAAATCAAAGAGTGTTCTGTTTAGGGAAGGAGGAGGGGCAGGTTGGCGGTCAGGTAAAAATTATGTATTAATGAGGCTTGGAAGCATAGGACCTATAGCACTTGCCAAGGTTATACATGATACGATATGCACCTGTCTTTTTCAAACAGTCATGTTTCAGTAGTTTTCTCACCTGATAGAGTGATTAGCACATGTAAGGGGAACAGGATGACATAAAAGGCAGCAATTGCAAGCCTTCTTTCATTTGCCAGATCATTGTACCCACAAATCTTATTCAACGAGGAGCATTTGTTATCGTTGAAAGAGTGGGCCCCACTGGGTTTGGCTCTTAGTCACTTCCACGCCTCTCCAGTGTTAAGGGTCACCACCCGCCACTGCTCAGTAGCCCTGTCTTGTGGTCAGGTTGCAGAAGTGGCAAGATGGAGCGCAGAAGATGCGATCCGCCCAGCCTGCAAAGTTCAGCCTAATGACGAATAAGGTGTGTCCACAGGAAACTGCTGCTGCAGGCTGGCCGGAAGACATGCAGAACGATTGTGACGTTATCCTTTCCACTTGTAACAAAGGGCTGGGCCATGACATTGAACCAATCATTTTCCAAGTTTTACAGTCATATCTGAGGTACACACATGATTAACAATGTCCTGAACGCTACAATACCACTAGGAGTTTAAAATATGAACTAGAATCATTTTGGACGGTGAAACTTTGTTTCATAATTTCTGTTGATTGTCTTTTGTCATAGGTTCACTGAAATAGTAATACATTAACATATAATAGGATGTCCGGGGGAGGAGGGAGTAGTGTGGAGGCTCATCTTATCCAGTGCCAGAAGAAATATGATCACAACACCCTCATCCTGTTGGAACTTCACCATATCTCTTTGCAGGCTCGCACCATCTTTAAAACTAGCTGCGTTATTTACAAAGCCATCACAACCAGCATCCTTACTCTGGTGACAAGCTTTCTGTTTGAAAATGAACCTCTCTGAAGGGTCTCTCTAAACTTTTTGCCTTCCTCCTCCTCTCTTTCCGACCTTAGTTTTGGCTGGCTCTAAGACTCTGCACTCTTTACCATTGCTAACCAGTGTTAAAGTGCATGTTCTGTCTCCTTAAAGCATGGTAACGGTAGCCGGCCCGTGCTCCATCGCGGTTGGCCTGAACTTTGAATTTGTACCGATCCCTCGCAACACCTTTCGAACGCCACCTGCGTCGAAGCACTTTATTACATTTATTTCTTCAAAATTCCACATCTTGACTTCTACTTGATGGATTTTGATCATTTTGGTCTTGTTTTACTGTTGAGGAGTATTTTTGTAGTATATTTGCTGTGTTGTTGTATGAGTAATTGGACAAATACTTTAAACATTGCCTGTTAGGTTAAGCCTGCCTGCTCTGTGCCAGGCTACCAGGGGGTGAGCACAGGATAAATTGGGATTGTGTTGTGACTTACCCTGACTAAGATTGTGCTCCCTACTTGGACAGGGTGCATACCTCTGCCAATTAGAGATCCGATTACTAACATTGGTGATCAGTGGTGGGAACAGGTGTGGTGTTGCTGCATTCCACTTTTGGAATACAACCTGTATCATCTCTATGAGGTAATATGGAATCCAGAGTTGTGGGTATTCGGGTAGACGGCAGTTGAATTTGAGCTTTGATATGTGAAGTTGTATTTGATTCCATGTACAAGCAGAGTTGCCAATAAAGCTTATTCACTTGATCTGGAGTTGTACTTTACAGGTTGGCGATGAGTGGCAACTCTGCAGGAACCTACGTGTACTGAAGAAGCTGAGGAAGTTAAAAGAAGATTGCAGGAAGTAAGAAACGTAGTTTGTTAAAAGAAAAAAATGAAGAAATGCCTGAAGATCTAAAGGTGAGCTACGAGTGGATGAAACGTGGCGCTTGGAGGATGCGAGGAAATTGATTTATGAGGCATCGTGTACAAGTTGAGAAAGTTGTGTGACGGAGCATCAGAGGCAGCTGAAGTGGAAGGAAGACTAATAGAGTGAGCGCGGTCTCGAGAGCAGAGTGTGAGTGGCGGCCATCTTTGATTGGGAAGTGAAACGAAAGAAAACGTCGGCGTGGTGATTTCACGCGTAAGAGGCGGCTATTTTGAAAAGGGAAATTGACGAAAAGAAGGAAAAAACGCATAACAGAGTGGAAGCTGAATGAGGAAACAGTGTGTTATGCACATTGGTGATGTGCACATCGGAGTTAAAGGAATTGTGAAGATTGGAAAATTGTTGGATTTTGAAAAGAAGAAATTTGCAGTGCGTTTGCACACGGTGATGCGCACACCTGTTGGAGTTATTTCAAAGAACTGGTGAGCCAATTTACATCGGTTTAAAGGAATATTGAGTGCGTACACTCACGGTGATGCGCACAGCAGTGACAATTTATACAGAGAAAGGAGTGATTAGTGGAAGGGATCTATGAACTTTCCGTAGAAGACGCAATTACAAAATATAGTAATAGTCAGTATTAAAGGAAAATGTGTGCAGCACAGACATTCACAGTAACACCTCCAATTCCATTTCTAGCAGAACCAGGTGAGCCACGCATGAAGTGGCAGGAATGGTAAGATTACTTTATAAATTACATGGTTACAATTAACAGTGAAACTCTTACACCAGATATCAAGAAATGTATTTTATTGCATTCTTTAGGTCCAGAGGGCATTAAACATTATAACCAAATGGAAAAGAAGGTGCAAGGAGAAGGGGAACCAGATGTTTATGAGAATGCATTAGATGATTTAGGAAAAGTACTATGCGCCTACAGTTTGTATTGCTATTGATAGGTAGACATTTTTCCCCAGGAAGCAAGAACAAAGTGAAACGATTGATGATTATTTAGCATATTTGAAAACATTGGCGGAAGATTGTAGATTTGGTGCATTACAAGAAGAATTTATTAGGGATCAGATCATTATGCTTACTAATAATAGGAGGGTGCAGGAAAGGTTATGGACAACAGGAGATGGCACTTTAAACAAAGTACTAGCAGTTGTGAGGAAGGCTGAGATATTCTTGTGATGCGCAAAAGCGGCATTAGTGAAGGGAAAGAAACGAGAAGTATGTGCAGTGAATGAAAAGAAATATAATAAAACTGTGAGCAAGAAGGATATAAGTAAAAAAAAACATTATTATAAGGAGCAAAAGAAATTGAGTGTTCCGGTTAGATTTTATGTCAAGAATGATGTACAAGATGTTCTGAGCAGTTACAGATGTGCAATGGTCACATGAAGTGGTCAAGGGCAACATCATTAAAGCAGAGCAAGCATACAAGAGGAACTATGATAAGAGGAATGCTACTAAGGAGGAAACGTTGAGAGTAGGAGATAGGGTGAAAACGAAGAAATGGAGTAAAGTACCCAAAGGGGAGAGTGTATTTTCTGAACCTTTAAGAGTTGTTGAATGTTTGAGAAATTCAGCAAGATTAAGTGACAATCGAGTGTGGCACATGAGTAGTATTGCTAAATGTAGAGGTTTTGGAAAAGGAGAAGGAGGAGATGTGGGTGATTCTATTGACTTAAATGATTGGTTGTGGGAAGATGAAGTGGATGATGAGGTGGTTCAGGTGCAGGGAGAAGCAATGTGTTATCAGGAGGAATTGAATGCATCTCAGGTTGAAGAGGAGTTTTTGAATGATGGCACTAAAAGGGTAGGTAGAATGGGAAGAGTAATTCGCACTCCATATAAACTTAAAGATTTTGTAATGTATTAGCTTTATTTGTAGCTATCATTTTGTGTATATTATTAGTTGTTTTGTATATAGTTGTTTGTTCTTTTCTTTCTTTGTTTTGTTGATTTAATACAGGAGGGGGGTGTGTTGTGTTGCTGCGTTCCACTTTTGGAATACACCCTGCATAATCTCTATGAGGTAATATGGAATCCAGGGTTATGGGTGTTCGGGGAGACGGCAGTTGAATTTGAGCTTTGATATGTAAAGTTGTATTTGCTTCCATGTACAAGCAGAGTTGCCAATAAAGCTTATTTACTTGAACTGGAGTTGTACTTTACAACAGGACTTGTGTTTTTGCAGTGCCATTCTATAGCTACGTGGACACTACCCTTCCACATCTAAGACCATTTCGATTTTAATACATTTTTTCCTGCTTTGTATTTTGAACTGTCCTGTACATCATGTCTCTGCCATTTGTCGGAGTAAGCCTCAGCAAGGCCTCCCAGTGCAAGGGGTTCGCCCTTCTCTGCGCAGAGTCCTCAGACCAATAGGAAGAAGTTGGCACAGAAACTGGAATAGAAAATACAAAGTTTAATAAACCTCATGAGGTGGAACTACATTCACACAGTATCCTTCGGTAATGCATGAAGTAGCACACCGAACAGAAGGAGCATGGTCCTTTTATACCCACACAGGGGCTCAAAAGAAGGCGGTATAAGTACAGAAGAAGGTTTTATGTACATGTAAGGTCATATAGAAAGGAGTTAACAGTTTGCCAATGCTAGTAAAAGCCTGACAGTTACATACTTCTAACAGCTGCAAGGACAGCTGCAAACTCAACTGGGCATGTGCGAAGGTGGAAAATGTTAAATATAGTTAGTTTCTAGGCAGAATACAAGAGCAGTCAACACTGAGGGAGGACAGAGCACATGGTGAGCACGTGGCAGCACCTGGCAAACAAAATGGCTGCCAGAAATACAAAATGGATTCCACAAAATGGACAAGATAGCCTCTAAATACAAGATGGCTTCCGCTAATGCTAACCCAATCGCTGCCAATTTACAACACTGGGTCTGGAAATGGAGCCTGAAAGTTTGAACTGGCCAAGCTGGAAACAGACGACCCTTTTAGCTGAAGACATTCGTTCCTCTGGGGTAATCTAAATATGCATCCCGTACATCTATTAGCATTATTTCGGCCACCTCTTTATTCAAAATTTGTTGGGCATTTGTTTCTGTAACATTCCTTTTGGAAGTTATACAAACAGAGATGCAAATGGAGCAAAGCATTGGACCACATTGGATACATACACAGCATGTAAAAAGTATCGTAATCATTACACACAGGATAGTCAGTAGCTTCCAACCCCAAGCAGAAACAAGAGTCCAAAACCATCCAGCAAAAGTCCAAGTACCAGTCTCTGGATGAATTTCTGCAGCAATCTTATGCAGTTTTGATATTGCGTCTTATACTGAAGGTGAGTGATCCGGTATGAATACGCAACAGCTGCTACCGATGATGCGACATGCACCACCTCGATCAGCCAGAACCACATCTAGAACCATTCGGTTCTGGAGAGCTACAATCCTTGCCATTTGCAGCTCCTCCGTAATGTTCCCAAGTGCCATAGCTGTCTGATTGCTAACAGATTCCACAACTCTAGTCAGTCGTCTTATTTTCCTACTGTTTAATGCAGCACCCACAAAGAAGAACAAACCTAAATTAAAATCGACATATTGTTGCAGAGTAGTGTCAGTTTGGTCTACTTCGTCAGCACTTATTGTCCTTTTGTATCTATTTCTAGAGATATCGTCGAATACTAATATATAATTTAAGGTCCCGGTGGTATGATGCAGGTGCCAGAAACACAGGGGGCAATAGAAAGGATACATAGCACACACCTGACCACCCAGCAGGTAGTTGATAATATCCTTGTCTACCACAGATAAAGTAAGTATTATGTGAGGCTATAAAACTATTGTTATTTACACCTTCAATAGTCAGAATTACAGTACATTCGCTTTTCCCCACTGGAATTCTCCCAATACTGCTTATACATAGATCTGCTTTAGCTCTAGTAACAGAAATCACAAATTGTTCATTACTGGTAAAAGTTTTCATATTTGTGAAGACATATGGTGTTGAAATATTGTCCGGTTGATATTCCCATTTGGTCCCTTTGGCTTGAGGATACCCATATTTATCTTGGTAGCATACTTTATTAAGGCAAAAAAGAAGCCCTCCTACTGTACGTCTTCCAGATGCAAACAAAATCGCATACCAAGCTTGACAAGAACCATTAGGAGAAAAGGGAAGAGGAATAAAAGGTGTTCCTCCGTTCTTTTGATGTGCAGGTATCATCCTACACACCCAACAGTTGGTAGTATTTGTGGCATTATGGGTATGATGCAACATCTGGATAAAGGTATTATTTAAGTAGGATTGTCGATGCTTCTGCTCATGGTAGGGAAGCTTAAAGTAGTGGTGTTCAACTGATACTGGAGTAGTGGCGATCAAAAGCTCTCGAGCAGGAGCCACTTTCTCAACGAACCAGGTTATTACTGCTACAGCCACCATAGCAACAACAAACCCTATAGCACAAATGATCTTTCTCCTAGCAACAGTTGATCTCATTGTGGACATGATCAGCTCATCGTTGGAAACAATCGTTGGAGCTCTTATCCCTGGGCAGCCGTTGGTTTCTTCACCGAGGGTCAAGCAGGGTGTCGCAACACTATACAGGACTGATCCCCCCCTTGCCACATCGGCATTCCGTTTCACTAACCCAGGGCGGTTGCTCAACCAGTCTATTTCGACGATGCAGGCTCTTTCCGTGGTCTCAGTTGGTATCGGGATACTCCAGGAATCGTGTGCTGTCCTCGTGGCCAAGAGCACCTGCTCTGGTCCTCGCCACCTCGGCTCCAAGCTGTTAGACCTTTCAAAGACTTTGACCATTACATGGTCTCCAGGCCGGAGTTCATGGGCCTCACCTGTGGATCTGTCAGGAAGTGCTTCTCGAACCTGTTGATGAATAGAAACCAAACTGTCGGTTAACTGTGCCAAATAATCACTCATTAGAACACATGGTACATCATGTATGGAGCGTGGCTTAGTAACTCCCCAAATGTTCATCTGTCTCCCAAACACCACTTCATAAGGGGTAAGGCCAGTTCGAGAATGTGGCACCGATCTAATAGACAATAATGCCAAAGGTAATGCGTCTGGACAATTCAAGGATGTGGAAGCCAGTATTTTTGCTAATTTCAGCTTCAAAGTAGTATTATACCTTTCCACTAGCCCTGCTGATTGCGGGTGGAAGACCGCATGGAACTTCTGTTTGATCCCTAATCCTTTCAAGACATGCTTAATAACTTCCCCAACAAAATGAGGTCTGTTATCATTCCACAAAAGCTTGCAAACACCATATCTAGGGAAGAATTCCTTCAAAAGCACCTTCGCTGTGGTGATAGCAGTATTATCCTTCGTGGGGTATGCCTCTATCTATTTACCGAAGGCACATACCACCACTAGAACATACTTCAGGTTATTACAGCGTTCAAGTTATATATAATCCATTTGCAAAACTTCAAAAGGTGCAGTCGGTGTAGCAAACCCTCCTGCAGGAGTTTGTGTCTCTTTTCCAGGATTGTACTGCAAACAGATCAAACAAGACTGTAGTACTCTCTTAGCTGTGCTGGCAAATTCTGGATGCTCCCAAACTTGCGTAAGCAATTTCGTTATTGCTGAAGCTCCAACATGTGCCAGTCCAGGTGCCATCTGAACCATAGGTTGTACAAAAGCTATGGGCAGTTTCCATTTGTCCATCTGCTTATTCCGTCAACAGCCCTCATCATCCAACTCTCCCTCTTCAAACCATTGCTCACGTTCTTTCACAGAAGCAGATTTCTGTATGTCTAGTACTTCTTGTCTAGCATCATGTCAACGTTCAACTTGTGACTTCACTACATACATAGAAGTAGTGCTTCGCTGCATCGCAGTCTCACGAGCTACGCGGTCTGCAAAGGCATTGCCTTGTCCTGCCTTATCAGTCACTTTCTTGTGTGCAATACACTTCACAATAGCTATTTTCTTTGGATATGTCAGTGCAGTCAAAAGATTATGTACTAGTTCCCCGTGCATTATCTGCATCCCGTGGGACGTAAGAAAGCCTCTTTCCTTCCAGAGCAGGCCAAAATCATGGGCCACTCCAAAAGCATAGCAGCTATCTCTATAAATGTTCACACATAAATCAGTGCTAAGCTCGCATGCTCGTGTCAAAGCTATTAGTTGAGCTGCTTGAGCTGACTTCTGTGTTATGCGGGCTGTCTCCACTACCGTGTGAAGTGTCGTAATTGCACATGCAGCTGAGGTCGTACCATCTGGCAACTTCAAACAGGACCCATCAAACCACAATTCCCCATCTGCATCTGAAAGGGGCGTCTCTTGTAAGTCAACGCGACCCTTTGTCTGTTCTTCAGTAAGGAATATACAATCGTGTGATTCCTGCGACTGAGTCACCGGGTATGGCAACAAAGTGGCTGGGTTTAGTGTCGCACATCTCTTCAGTGTAATGTAAGGGGCCAACAATGTCAATTTGTATCCAGTCAGACGAGCACTAGTTAAATGCTGCGTCTTCGTCTGATTTAAAAGGGCATCAACCGCATGGGGTACTAGCACCAACAGCTTATGTGACAAAACTATCCCTTCACTCTGACGTATTGACACAGCTGTTGCTGCAACTGAACGGAAGCATCCAGGCAACGCACGAGCAACAGGATCAAGTACTGCTGAAAAATATGCACAGGGACGCTGTTTGTCACCGTGTGTCTGCACTAAAACTGACAATGCGCATCCATCTTTCTCATGTACATAGAGTGTAAAAGGCTTTGTATAATCTGGAGTACTTAACACTGGTGCTGAACAAAGGGCTTGTCGTAACTGTCGGAAAGCAGTCTCACATTCATCTGTCCATGGGAGGGGCATTGGAGTATCTTTAGTCAAAAGTGCTAGCAAGGGTTTAACAATGTGTGAAAAACCTAATATCCATTGCCTACAAAAAGAAGTAAGACGAATGAATGTGTGGACATCTTTCTGAGTAGAGGGTACTGGTGTGTCTAAAATTGCTTGAATGCGATCTGATGTAAGTGCACGGCCCTCCTTAGACAGAAGGTGACCTAAGTAGGTTACCTTCGGTCTACAATATTGCAATTTCTTTCGTGACACTTTGTGATGATGTGAAGCAAGAAAAGAAAGCAAGGACAAAGTACATTTTTCACACTGTTCAGGGGTATCGGCTGCCAACAAGATGTCATCGACATATTGTATGAGAGCCACACCTTCAGGCAAAACGAAAGAATCAAGTTGTCTTTTTAATGCTTGACTGTAAATACTAGGATCTCAGTATAACCTTGAGGAACTCTACAAAATCTATACGATCGATTATTCAAAGTGAAACCGAACAAATATCGGCTATCAGGATGAATAGGGATCGAAAAGAAAGCATTCTTCAAGTCTATCAAAGAGAATGTAGTTGCTGTCGGAGGAACCCAAGTAAGAAGTGTTGTTATGTCAGAAACCACGGGGTATTGTGGTACTACAATCTTGTTAACTTCTCGCAAATCAATAATGAATCGGTAAATCCTAGTGTCAGTATCTTTTTTCGGAATAGAAAGAATCGGACTGTTACAAACATTGTAAGGAACTTCCTCAACAACCCCCACTTCAATGAGATCATGGACAATACGTATGAGAGCTTCTTCGCCTTCCTGTGAAATTTTGTATTGAGGCAAACGTGGCAGCACAGCGCCCTCCTTGACACTAATATGTACTGGTGGAATAACCATTTGCCCTACATCAGTGTCTGAAGTAGCCCACAAAGTACTAGGGAGTGAAGCTAATGCAATATCCTCTTTAACAAGACAAGCTCTCTCCGTCACAGGATGGTTGTCATTCAAGATAACACGTACCCCTTCTGGAGAACATCGTATCGTAGCCCTGAAATACTTGAGCATATCAAGACCCACAATATTGTCTGGTGTATTCAGGGAAAGCAAAAATGGACATGGAGCAGTAAATTTATCAACATGGAATGCAAGTGGTTGTGACAGTGGGCTAAGGGAAGGTGTTCCATCGAAACCTATCGATGTAATGGTTAAGCCAGACAGGGGAGCCCTTGGAACCAATTGTTTAGACAAGGCGCTACGAGTAGCTCCTGTATCAACCAGAAACTGATCAGTAGAACCCAAAACATGTGCTGTAACATAGGGACCCCTCTGATCTACTGGAACTTCAACTGATTCCGTACCCCATCCTAGGCAATCCTATGCATAAGCAGAATCTTGAAAATCAGACGGCACATAGTCGGACATTTGATATTGGTTCCTTCTATCAAAAGTGTTAAACCCATCCTGCCCACGTATATTAGCATCAAACCTAGCACGATCACCTGTGCTTCCTCTAGGCCCTGAATATCCTGACCGATTTCTCATTTGTCCCCGACCACGTTGACACTGCTGAGCTCGCAGTGCTGGACAATCGGAAGCCCAATGCCAAAATTTCTTACAGTACGCACACTGGTCAACAGACAAATTCGAATGAGTATAGGAAGGTAAAGACGAACCATAAGATCCACGTCCACCTCTATCACTATCTCTAGAAGGCGGACCATAAGCCTGAGCCAACATAACCTTCGTTTTTAATTCTTTAGTCTTCTTATTCTCATTACCCTTTGCTTCTAATTCCTGGCGTTCATAATACTGAGCCATAGTCAAGAGAGAAACCGGAGAAGAGGTAGTCCATGAAATCTCACTGGCTTTTAGGTGACTAGCTATTCCTGGCAACAGGTTTGTGACATATTTATCGACAAACAGATGTCTGCCCGTGTCATCTGTCAATGACTGGCCACTAAAATCGTGGAATGCTTCTTCAAAGCGTGTAAAGAAATCAGAGACTGATTCATCTGCCTTTGGCTTACAAGACGCTAAAACAGTCCAATCTATCTTTTTAGGGGGAATAATCGTTTTTAACTTAACTAATATAGCTGCGGGAAGATCTAAAATTAACTGACATGGCTTCTGTGCGGGTTCCCTTTCTACATCCATTTGTTCTAAGTCTTTCCATAACGCCCCAAAAGCTGCACGATCATCAATTTTACGAACAGTTCTCCACATATCAGGCGGTAATATCAATACGAAAAATAAATCAATATCAGGCAAAGTCATAGTACAAGAGCTAATAGCACCCTCAACTTCCTCATAAAAAGCAGCTGGATTTTTCTGCAGATCAGGCATTGCAGTTTTAAGTGCCATGACATCCGTCCTATTCCAAGGAGTGTAAACCCAATTATAAATAAAATAACCCTTTGCATCGATAGAAGCCTTATCATCACTTGTACCTGTTCCTTTAGGAGGAACATACAAAGGTGTGGCCTCCCGCATAGGTTTCGCATGAACTATCATAGTCTTATCTGTTCCGAAGGTAGAAGCTTGTGCCATGCCGGTCTGAGATGTCAGTGCAGCTACATCTGCAGCCTTTTTCTCCTCTCGCAAACGGACTGCATCAACACGCAGTTTAACCAAACGCCTGATTGTATCAGCCACCTGGGAGAAAACAAAAAGACGATCACGCATTTGCTTACAATTAGCTGCTATATCGTCGGGCTCTAACTCCTCAGAATGTTTCCTAAACAGCTCAAGGACCTCTGCGGCACCTCAGTAAAATTCAGCTGCTCCCTTTCCTGCCACCCTTTCATACTATCTAGAAGTTCAGAGGCGGGGGCAGTGCTACGAACTGCTTTACGAGCAGCAGATCTAAGCTGGGACGCACGCTGAACGGGCAACATAGAACGAGTTTCTCGTGCCTTCTGTTGCTCTGAACCGGGGTCCTCATCTGACTCATGAGGGGCAGAAGGAACAGTATACGGAGGTGGAGGACGATCTAATAATAAGAAATCATCTTGTGGTTTATTAAGTATAGGATAAAAGGGCCGCCGAACAGCGTATTGGCCAGTTACCTGTAAATTACGCTCCCTATCTTCTCTCTCTTTTAACTCTTTTATTTCTTTGTTTTTCAACTCTAATGCTTTCGCATAAATGTTCTTTCGAAGTTCCTTTTCAATCAAGGCTTGCTCACGCTTCATTCGTTCACGCACTTCTTTCTCCCACATTCATACACAGTCAAACATATCTTGCCTAGTCTTTCGCTTAAACATACATTGTTCCACATACTCAATCTTTCGTAAATCAAATGACCCATGCATAGGCCAACACAACTCAGAATCCTTACGAGTGTATTTATTCCATAATGTGCTGTACATTATAGAAGAAAGACCATACATAATATATATATCCCTATAAGGCGTCCCCTCCAGGGTGGCCGGTTGTGCTTCATCGAGTCTTAAACTGGTACCACTACAAAAGCAACACATCCTACGAAGTGTGCTAAAAACAGGCATGCCAAAAATAGTGCAGAATATGGGACGACTCCTGGTGGCCCCCTGCCCTGGGCACCGCCCCCAAACCAACGGACCACGCACACAACCTGGGCTTCATCCTGGACTCCCCCCTCACGATGACCAAGCAAGTGAACGCCGTCTCGTCATCCTGCTTCAACACCCTGCGCATGCTCTGAAAGATCTTCCGGTGGATCCCCACCGAAACCAGGAAGACAGTCACCCAGGCCCTCGTCAGCAGCTGTCTGGACTACGGGAACACCCTCTACACTGGAACCACAGCCAAACTCCGGAAGAGACTCCAGCACATTCAGAACGCCTCAGCACGACTCATCCTGGACATCCCTCGCCGCAGCCACATCTCGGCCTACCTGAAGGACCTGCACTGGCTCCCCGTCGACAAGAGGATCATGTTCAGACTCCTCACCCACGCACACAAGGCTCTCCACGACACGGGCCCGAAGTACCTCAACAGCCGCCTCACATTCTACACACCCACCCGCCAACTCCGATCTGCCAGCCTCGCCCTCGCCTCCGTCCCACGATTCCGGAAATCCACCATCGGAGGAAGATCCTTCTCTTAATTGGCAGCCAAGACATGGAACTCCCTCCCCACTCACCTACGGCTGACCCTGGACCATCTCTCATTCAGGAAACAACTCAAGACCTGGTTGTTCGAGCAGTAGCGACCCCCCCCCTCAGCGCCTTGAGACCCTTACGGGTGAGTAGCGCGCTATACAAATTTTGCTGATTGATTGATTGATGCAGTATTATAATCAAAGTAGCACTTAAGGTGCCTTTAGTCGATGTGCCGTTCAAATCAATTCAGATAGAGAAAAGTCTCCTCATTACCTGCCTATATAAATTGGAATTTATATATGAAACCCATAGAAATCCAAGTTGGCCAACACAAGTTCCAAAATATAAAAACCGCAGTAAGTGTTACTAAACTACCTTACCAATCCCAGGCATAAAAACCAACAGCAAGCGCCTCAGAACGACTCTTACCAATCACTTGGTGTCCAGGTTCCAACTGACAAGTTCTAAAATTGACCACATGGTCACTGCACGGCAAATCAACAGAAGAGATCTCGGTCGAAGACCGGCACCACCTGGATGGTCAGATCAGAAAGAAATGAAAAACGCCGTGGTTGCCAAGACTCGGGTCTCATCGGGCAGCGATCGCGTCCAGAGCGAGATTCCAATCCTTCGTCGCGACCAATCCTTTGGGCTTCCGAGTCACCGACGAGCCCCACGTTGGGCGCCAATTTGTCAGAGTAAGCCTCAGCAAGGCCTACCAGTGCAAGGGGTTCGCCCTTCTCTGCACAGAGTCCTCAGACCAATAGGAAGAAGTTGGCACAGAAACTGGAATAGAAAATACAAAGTTTAATAAACCTCATGAGGTGGAACTACATTCACACAGCACACTTCTGTAATGCATGAAGTAGCACACCGAACAGAAGGAGCATGGTCCTTTTATACCCACACAGGGGCTCAAATGAAGGCGGTACAAGTACAGAAGAAGGTTTTATGTACATATGAGGTCATATAGAAATGCACAGTGGACAAGTAGGAGGAGTTAACAGTTTGCCAATGCTAGTAAACAGATCCTGACAGTTACATACTACTAACAGCTGCAAGGACAGCTGCAAACTCAACTGGGCATGTGCGAAGGTGGAAGATGCTAAATATAGTTCGTTTCTAGGCAGATTACAAGAGCAGTCAACACTAAGGGAGGACAGAGCACATGGTGAGCACGTGGCAGCACATGGCAAACAAAATGGCTGCCAGGAATACAAAATGGATTCCACAAAATGGACAAGATAGCATCTAAATACAAGATGGCTTCCGCTAATGCTAACCCAATCGCTGCCAATTTACAACACTGGGTCTGGAAATGGAGCCTGAAAGTTTGAACTGGCCAAGCTGGAAAGTTACACAGTGGCTCAGTTGAAAAGCTTCTGCAAGGAGATGGGGGAACCTGCACCAGGAGCCACCAAGAAAGTGGAGTTCCAAACGATCTTGAGGGCCTTGGCAGAGTCCCGCTCCCAAAAGAATGATTCATTGGAGGAGCCTGAGACTAGCTGTTCTGATGAGCTACCTGCAGTAGATGAGGGGAAACCACCTGTATTTCAACCTCCTGGGAGAGCAGGAAGTAGTGTATCCTCCAATGGCCTATCCCCAGAGGAACTGAGGGAGGAGATAGAATTCAAGTTGCAATGGCAAAGTTAAAGATAGAGGCTGAGGAGAGAAAGGGAGAGGCTGATAGTTCACGAGCCAACAGAACTTTCTTCTCTGCTAACGCCCGGAGTCTATAGGCACTGGAGATCAAGGTCAGGCAGTCTCATTCCCGCAGTGATGGTGGCAGCAAACGGACAGTACCTGATGGAGAGTTTAAGGTTCATATATCCAAGGACTTGCTGCCCAGTTATGTGGTGGGAGATGGTATTGATAAGTAGTTTTCTGCTTATGAAGTAGCACTGACTGTACACAGGATTCCTGAGGAGCACTGGGGGCAGGTCCGTAGCAACACACGCCTACACTTGGGAAGGACACACTTCTAACTTTAGAGGTTGGGGTCCAGACCAGGTACACTCCCATGAAAACCATATTACTGGCCAAATGTGGGCTGACTCTCGAGAAGTGTTGCCAGAGATTCAGGGACATCCAGAAACTCTCCAACCAGACTTGTGTAGATTTGGTGGATTAGTCCAGTAAGGCACTGAATGGCTGGGTGAGGTGCAGCAAAGTAGATGATTATGTTGGGTTGTAAAGTTTGATCATGAGAGGGAACATGCTCAATATTTGCTTTAAAGAGTTGCGCCAGCACCTAGTTGACAGTAAGCTGGCTGATCCCAGGAAAGCTTGCTGAGAAGGCAGACCTCTGGGCTAGCAACAGAGTGCCCAAAAAGGTATCTGGGGGGACACCAGCTTTTTCCCTTTCTCCCTTCCTCCGCCTCTCTTTCTGACCTCATTTTTGCTGGCCTTAGGACTCTGCACACTTTACCACTGCTAACCAGTGCTAAAGTGCATGTGCTCTCTCCCTAAAACATGATAACATTGGATCGTACCCAATTGGCATATTTAATTTACTTATAAGTCCCTAGTGACATGCACTATAGGTGCCAAGGGCCTGTAAATTAAATGCTACTAGTGGGCACGCAGCACTGATTGTATCGCCCACATAAGTATCCCCCTAACCATGTCTCAAGCCTGCCATGACGGGGCCTGTGCGTGCAGTTCGCTGTCACTGTGGCTTGGCAGGTAAAATTACTTGCTAAGCCCTGAACTCCCCCTTTTATTTCGTATAAGTCACCCCTTAGGACGACACTTGGCAACTAAGAGGGCAGGGTGATATGTAAGGAAAGGGAAGGACATGTGCTGATAGGTTTTACATGTTCTATTAATGAAAAATAGGCTATTTTGTTTTTCACTATGGTGAGGCCTACCCCCCTCTTAGAAGCACATAAGGGAATTCCCAATGCTAGTGTAAGTGGTAATTCTGGATCCCAGGGGAGTAGCTTTATAATGTTTGGTATTGGTGTAATAGTAGTGATAAATGCGCTTTGCTGGTAAGGTTGGATTTAACACTACTAGTGCAGAAATGCCACTTTCAGACAGTGGGCATTTTATGATCTTAACTTTGCTCTATGTGACCTCTAGCCTGTGTCCAATACCCATCTGGACGGGGTGACAGATCCCATTCGTGCATTCCTCCCTGACAGCCCTAAACCCAAGACGGCCAGGTGTGGTTGAACAGCATAAATCTGCATTCCAATGGCTAGCCTGGGCTGATGGGAGGAAAGGGGGCTCACACTGGGACATCAAGGAGTAATGACCTTACCCCACATAAATGGCTGGTAACCCCCATAGATAACCTGGAAGACAGGACTGACTTGAAAGGAGTGCTTGTGCACTTCAAAACCACTCTTTGAAGTTTCCCCCACATCAAAGGCATGTTTGGGTATATGTACTGGGTCTGTGACCCTCCTAAATCAGACCCTTCTGAACCTACACCGAATCTCTGTCAGAAGAACTGCGGTGCTGCGCAAAGGACTAAACTGGCCTGTTTTTCTGGAAGGACTGCTTTCTTGCTTGTTGCCCTGCTGCCTGCTGCCTGCTGCTTGCTGCTCTTGGACTCTGCTGGAAGGAGAGCTGGACTCTGCCTTCCCTCCAAAGTGATCTTCAAGGGCTTATTAGCTTGCCTCCTGTTTCTGAAGTCACAAAAAGACTACCTGAAGTTCTGCTGGATTCTGCCTTCTGTGAGTCCTACCCTTGCCTGAGGTGGCCGCTCCAAGTACTGGGCCTCAGAAGTGGGTTCTGCCAAATCTGATGCAGCGCGAAGACCCGCAAAGCCTCGCCACACAGCTGACAGCTCTTGGAATAGACGATGCAAAGCCTTGCCGCACAGCTTTTCGGAACCGACTTTGGAAGAAGCAAAGTTTTGCTGCGCAGACCGCGCAACAGGATCCAACTGTGTTCAGCTGGACCAAGTGGCTCCATCGCGGTTGGCCAGAACTTTGGATTTGCACCATTCTCTCGCGACCTGAAGTAAACTTTTTAGCGCTACCTGCTGTTGTGGAGTCTTTTTGTAGTGTATTTACTGTGCTGTTGTATGAGTTATTGCACAAATAGTTTACACATTGCCTTCTAAGTTAAGCCTGCCTGCTCTGTGTCAAGCTACCAGGGGATGAGCACAGGATAATTTGGGAAGACTTCTGACTTACCATGACTAAGACTGTGGTCCCTACTTGGACAGGATGCATACCTCTGCCAACTAGAGTAGAGACCCAATTTCTAACACTTACCATCTATGGTGGCGCTTGGCACACCTGTAGCCAGTGCACCCTAAGACTGGAGACAAAGAAGTGTAAAAAGGAAACAACTGGTCAAAAAACAAGTTACTTACCTGTACACTGTGGTTCTCCAGTAGAGATATTTATTATAGATTAACATGCTTGAATCCTTTTGTAGTCATGGTGGAGTCTCACAGTAACAGTAAAAATAACAGTAATGAAACATTCGCAACCCATCAACATCATTGTTAATAATCCAAACTTCAGCCAATCAGAGCAGAGACTCTAGAGTATCCTTCCCCTGCAGAGCCACCATACCTCAGATTTTGGGCACGAATGTAAATGAAGAACATAGAGATATGAAAAATTGAGCATGAATGGGGAGGTTGGAGGGTCACATATGAATCTATAAAAGTTTTCAATACTACAGATTCATGATGTATAGGTGTGTAGCTTGTTTTTCTCCAGTATTGTATCTTTATAGATTCACAAGCTTGAAACAGACTAGTGAGCAGTATCTACAATTTAAAAACTAATGGCGGGGGGAAGGTTTACCATCCCACCATGACGTACAACCAAATTTCGTAAACTAATCATGGGTGGTAAAATCCGCTCCGCTCGCGGAGTTTGCGGATTTTTGGCAACTTTGTGTTCTGCTTAGAGTGCAGAGTTACCGAAAACTCCGCGATCTGCGGCGGAGCGGAGTGTTCCCTTGTTCACACTTTCAAAATGCATTTTCGCTCGTACGGTAGCGACTTACCGGAATCACTGCATTCGCCGACGATTTTTCGTATCCGTTCGTGTGCGCCACGAGAATATTTTGGTAGCAGGCCGCACGATTCCGCGAGAGTGTGCGATCACGAACACGTCCTTCGGACGCGCCATCGGACATCTTGCGGAAGTTCGGTGAAGCTCGGCTGCCGAACGTGCAAAATTTGCAATCTGGAGAAGAATTTCTCTCGAGCAGCATAAAACCTTCTTGAAAATGATGATTTGGATGAAAAAAACTCCTCAGATTGAAATTAGGCTGTACTTTGTTTGTGCAAGGAGCCCTTTTTCTTTTTTTACTTTTTTTTGGAGAGGAAGGAAGTGCCCCAGAGCCTCCAACTTCCTGTTCCTGTCCAGCAGGCTCCTACCAGTGCTTTGTCCATGTCCTGTTCATTTTCATTTGGATTTGGAGCTGGAAGGATCACCCTTTGTGTCTGCTGCATCATATATCATTGGATTTGAGGACTTTTGGATTTGAGATTTTACAAGCAAGTTGGAGTTGTTAGTTTGATTGGGGCACTGCAGTTGCAGCAACTACAATTGTTGTACTTTTCATCATGTTTAAAAACATTAATTGTGGGTAGCCAGAAGGCCCAGAGCTAGTCATGGGTGCATGAAACAACTGTTTCTGTTGAATTTAAACATCATTTAGGGCATGGCTGGCATTGGATTGAATTGCAAAATGTGTATTTTTTGGTGTATTTCACTTTTTTGGTGTGTGTTAAATAAATGCCTTTGTTGTGTGTGTGTGGTGTGGTTGTTGTGTAACTTGCACTCCTTGTTTAGCGCTGTGGATTTTCGTTTTTGCATTAAAGCTGTGTTATTTAGCATGCCTCCTTTGTCTGGCCATATAGGCCTGCTTGAGTTCATTGTTTTCCAGGCCTCCTGCTTCTTGTGACTGTGAGTGACCATGTGGCTGGTGGCCATTTTGTGGGGGTAGTGTAGTAGTGTGCTGCTTTTGCCATATAGGCCTGCATGTCTTTCCTTTGTTCCTTTTAGCCTAGGCTTCTTGTTTTTGTAAGTCTGGCCATGTGGCTAGCAGCCATTTTGAAGCCAGGCAGTGTGCTTTTGCCATAGTCCTGCATTGCCTATCTTCCCTTTCTTGTTGTTGTGGGCCTGGCCATGTGGCTGGCAGCCAATTTGAAGCCAGGCAGTGTGCTTTTTCCATAGGCCTGAAAGCTTGTGGCCTAGTCTCCCAATAGCTAGGCCTTTCATCCAGTAGGCCCAGAGCTAGTCATGGGTGCATGAAATAAAACAACTGTTTCTGTGGGGTCTGTTGATTAAACATCGTTTAGGGCATGGATGGCATTGGATTTAATTGCAAAATGTGTATTTTTGGGGGTATTTCACTTTCTTGGTGTGTGTTGAATAAATGCCTTTGTTGTGTGTGTGTATGGTGTGGTTGTTGTGTAACTTGCACACCTTGTTTAGCCCTGTGGATTTTCGTTTTTGCATTAAAGCTGTGTTGTTTAGCATGCCTCCTTTGTCTGGCCATATAGCCCTGCTTGAGTTCATTGTTTTCCAGGCCTCCTGCTTGTTGTGACTGTGAGTGACCATTTTGTGGTGGTAGTGTAGTAGTGTGCTGCTTTTGCCATATAGGCCTGCATGTCTTTCCTTTGTTCCTCTTGGCTTACTGCTTCCATCCCTTTTTCCAGCTGCAGCTCCCTGAATGACGTGATGGGCAAATTAATGCCAAACAGGTTCCACTTCCATTACATTTGTATTTTGTTTTTGTTCTTCTTCATCCTATCCTTCCTGAGTGTACACAGTATACCATGAAAGCCCTTGTTATCAAAGTCTCACAAATGGCTACACTGTTATGTTTTTTTTATAACTGAAACTGAGTTAATAAAATCGAATAATATAACACTAACAAGTGTGACTACCACTCACGAAGTCATATATTATATTTATTTTTTTGTACTAGTAGTAATTGATAGAAATAAAGTTCCCTTGGTGGAAAGTTAAATTGAAACTGGATCTCTATGTTCCCAGCAAAGACTAAAGCCCATGTGTTAGAACATACACACTACTAAATTGGACCATACCAATAGTAAAATAGGTATTAAAAATTATTTTTATTAAAACTCAACAATCATCACAGTTAAAAATAGACATGTGACTGTTTATACTCATAAAACAAATTCATGTACCATATACACATATATTTCACATACATTTGATGACAACCTATTTCATTTGAAAACAATGGGGCAGATTTATGAGCCCCTTGCGCCACTTTTGCGTCACTTTTAACATGGGAAAAGTGACGCAAAAGTGGCGCAAGGGGCTCATAAATCTGCCCCAATGTTTACAAAAGATATGATTGCAAAAACAGGGAAAAAGGAAAAATGCCTATACCTAGATTGAATACACCGACAAACAGTTAACAGAGAGACAAATACAGACAGTACATTTTGTCATTAATTAACACATCCGGGTTCAGTGTAGAAGGAGATCGACATTATTACCCTATCCCAAATTGCTGCGAGGGATGTGGCCCGGATACCACCAAGACATGTAAAACCAACACCACCTCCAGCTTCCATATTTCCATTTGCAAAGGCCCGGAAGGGACCTACATCCAGCACAAACACCACCTTAGTAGGTAGTAGTTGTACTGCACAGAGTCAAATTCCAGGCACACCTTCCAGTTCTTCCGGCATTGCAAGTGGCACCTCCAGCAGCGCAAGAAAGTACACCTCCCCAGTTTGGAACTTCTTTTTGGTTAGCAGTAAGGAGGAGAACGTTGCTTTATGCTCAATTTGTTGACATAGTGTTAGTCGGGGTAAGCTTGGTACAAACTATGGTACCGGAGGCCAAACAACCCATCTGAAAACACACCACTTGATCCAGTAGGAGCGACACCTTAAAAGCCTAAGTAAAACTGCACCCATTGATGTTGGTGTCGATGAAGAAGATATGATCGCGGTGGAAGGTGAACAAGGGGGAGACATTTTCTCTGGTACACAAAGTAGCCCTGTCCCCAGCAGTGTAGTGGTACCACCCACATCCTCAGCAACATCTCATTGGCACCGTAGTAAAAGTCAGGCTGAAACACCAAGCCAACAGAGTAGTGCAATAAAAAAAGTGCGTCGCTGAGCCTAACTGGGTTCAAGAAGTTACCTGCAGCAGCTGCACCACAAAGGAAAATAATCCAGCCTACCATTGTCAGCCTCCTTAGGTCAGAGGGGCAGTACGAACGCAACCACCCAATGGCACGTTTGTACAATGCGAAGCTGGCTAAAATGTTAGCGCTGGACTTTCTCCCTTTTTCATTTGTGGAAGGGGTTTCTTTCAATTTGTGACAGCCATCTGCCCAAAATGGAAGGTTCCCAGACAGCCCTATTTCGCCAGAGTTGCTGTTCCAGCACTACATCACAATGTGCTGGAATTGCTTGGACAAGCTTTGCAGCAGAGTGCTGTTCACAATATCCACCTGATAACAGACATGTGGACCAGTTGCCAAGCCACTGATTACATGTGCATCACTGCACACTGGATATCTTTTGTGGGGGTTAGAGAAATGATAACTGAAGCAGGTGCTGTTGACACTGCTGAGATTTTTAATGCTACTCTGAAACATGCAACTGTAGCGATGTTCGCCATGGAGAAATCTCATACTGATGAAAACATTTTGGAAGAGTTTAACAACAAGATCGTTGAATGGCTGTGCCCAAGAGGGCTTAACATTGTTTTTGTTGCCACGGATAATGGCAGTAATATAGTTAAGGCCATGGAGGATGGTGCCTATTTCAGGGTCCTGTGTTTGGCGCACTGCATTAACATCATTGTTCAAGACTTTCTGAAAAAAGAAGCCTGAGTCAGCAACTTTCTGACAACCTGCAGAAGAATATGCACATATTTCAGCCATTCTTTTACAGTCCGGAAGCAGCTGAGGATCATTCAACGTGAGCATAGAATGCCAGTCAAAGCACTCATCCAGGAGGTGCCAACACGTTGGTACTCATCTTATTACATGCTTGAGCGTCTGTTTGCTCAGTACTGACAAATCAATGAGTATGTCATGCAAAGAATAAGGGATGCGACTGTGAAAGGTATGACCCTACAGATGGACCAATGGGACCTAGTTAAATGCCTGACAGAGATGCTTCTTCCTTTCGAGCTCTTTAAACGTGAAGTCAGCAAGGAGGACTGTACTACGGGCCAAGCTATCCCATTGTTGCACATGCTAAAGCAACAGCTGAATGAGGTGTCTCAAATGTAGAGGGAAAAAATTAAGCATATGAGTTGGTGGAGAGCTTATCCCGTCGCTTAGCTGAAAATAAAAGGGTACAAAATCGCATTGCTTCAGAAAAACATTACATTTGTGCGACAATTCTGGATCCACGGTACAAATCGGCATTGAACAGTAAGATAGTAATTCCTTTTTCAGAAGTGGATGTTGCCCAGTACAAAACTTGGATAGCTGAGGCAGCCAGTGACTTGGAAAATGAATTGCTTGTAATTAAAGGCTGGCTACTCAAACCCACAACAAGTACTGCAGCAGAGCATCCGGCGTCAAGTTCAACTTCAGAGCCTGAGGGCAGTGTGCTTGGCTCAGAGCGGTCACCAACACTATTGACAACAGCAAGAACTGGATCATCAGCCCCAGTAAAATCGGCACAGGATTGGTATTTACAGCAAGGGCTTGCTAGGTCCAGTGCTGATGCAAAGACAAAAGAGGCCAAGCAAAGTGGAGCACCCTTGAATATTGAGCGGATGGTCCAGGCCTATCTGGGTGACCCAACAGAGGTCTACATTGATCAAAACCCTTTGCAGTTGTGGTATGGGAAAAGTGGCCAATGGCCAGTGCTCAGCAGGCTGGCGATAAACTATCTGGCTTGCCCTGTCGCAAGTGTCTCTACTGAACGTGTTTTCAGTGCTGCTGGTTCCATTGTAACAGTGAGAAGGGCCAGTCTCTCGCCCCAAAATGTGGAGAGGTTATCCATGATCAAAATGAATCAGCACTTTATACCACCGAATTACACAATACATGAATCAACGGAGGAAGATGAGGACAGCGACTTAGGTGGCGGAAGTAGTGTGTTAGATTATTACCTACTTCTGGTTGAATCCCCAGACTTTGAGGACGAGCTATACTTCCCTGACAACTAGACTTGAACTTCTCACTTTCTTCCTTCCTTATTTACTTTTATTTGTGTTGTCTGTCTTTCTGGTTCAAAACTTCAAATCACAATAAATCCATCACCACCGTCTTCTAGTCTTTTTATTGCCATATTGGGGTTGCAGCTGTCTGCATTTAACTGAAGTCCACTCCTCCGAGTCCTGCTCCTCCATACTCCTGACTCGCCCTAAATCCATTTCCTTCAAGCCAGATGATGATTGGATGTAAAATAATAGTAGAATACAAGAAAATTTTGCCTCGTTGAGTCCCTCCAAAAGAAGTGGAACATGATGACTACTATAGCTATACTCTTTTCCGAGCCGAGAGAGACTGCCCCTTAACTTAAGATGAGAAGGAACAGGTAATGAATGATGGCATGCATTGGACGCTGACTGAGTGATTGGTGTTTGTGTTGTTGTTGTTTGTTGTGCATTAAGTGAATTCATTGTGTACTAAAATCTACACACTAAAAGTAACTCAAGTCAATGTTTCCCTTCTTGTTGTTTAATAACAAAATTGTACTTCTACTGCAGGCCGATCCATTGCATTTTGAATATGGAATGTGGACTCACTCTATACACTGCACACTGAGTTGGACAACACCATCATGATGGCCATAGTGACATAATATCTTCGCAGTCACTCAGTAGGATCGGAGATGATTGATGGAATAACTCAGGGCATTTCATGAGTGGCATAAAAGGTAAACAAGTCAACAACAACCACAGCAGACCTACATGTCTGTGTATTGGTGGAGTTAAGTCACGAGTGTAGTAGTGGTGGTATGACTGACAGCTGTGCATGCCATTGATTTAGTTACCTACTTTGGAAAATGCTATGTTGCTGTATATATGTGACATGTGTGCTCTGTCTGGCTCAGTCAAAATCTAAGCTAAGTGGAGGTTGGGTGGGCTCCGTGGGCCTGTTCTGTCCTGTTGCTGTTGTAGGTTAATGCTGGAAACAGACAACAGAGTAGACATGATTTAGCCATGCCGCTCTGAAAGTGTTTGCACTCCTCCGTAATTTATGTTTTTTTTCTACTTGATTTTTAAATATCCCTTTTGTTTTTCCATCTACACTTACAGGCCTTTACCCTGTGCTATACTGGGAAAAACAACTCCCACTCACCTACAAATCCACATCCGCCAGGCAGGCAGTTGCACCTGAGATTGACGGACGCAGCATGGACAGGAGGACCAAGAGGAATGCCGAGATGCAACTCCCCAATTTGACCAGGATAGCATACAGTAACACTTTAGTATCAACATTAATCATCCTTTAAATAATTTGATTCATTTTTTCTCTTCAATCATTAATACTGTGTGTTGTTGTTGTTTGCTCTCTGCTTATAATTGATCCCTACAGCTATTTTTTTATTTTCTTTGCTAGCTTTAAAAAGTAACCCCAGTAAAACTGAAGTAAAAATGTATGTAATTTGGGTCTCTCTGAGGGCAGAGAGGCAAGGCAAATTGCATGATAAATAATAATATACTGCTACCCTGTACTGTTCACTAGTCTAGTTAGTAGGTACTACTTATCAATAACCATCAAGTCATCACTCATCATCATCATGCATGCATTTCCTTTTTCTCCCTTAACAGATTTATGGATATGATGGTCGTCTGCCAAGATTGAGTTTTGTTGTTTGTCTATGC
Organism: Triturus cristatus; assembly: GCF_964204655.1. Classification (NCBI taxonomy): domain Eukaryota; kingdom Metazoa; phylum Chordata; class Amphibia; order Caudata; family Salamandridae; genus Triturus; species Triturus cristatus. The sequence goes on along the minus strand of NC_140583.1, from coordinate 299,949,234 downwards.
GTAGTGTTTTTCTTTGTCAAACCTTTCCCCAAACCCCCCTTCCCAACCATTCAGCAAACCCTAACCCTCTGCCCCCAGGCTGTGTGATTTATATTGAGGTGTGACTAAATTAAATGAACGCCAATAATTGATCATATGCTTGCTGGGGCGAATGTGGTGAAAGCAACACTAATTAAATTTCAAGGCAGGTCGAGGATCTTCTTATGCTTGCCCACCCATGTTCAATATATTTGCAAGTCAATTTTTTTCAAAAGGAACCAAATCCATCATCATTAATTGCCGGCATCAATTGGATTCGTCATCCTCCTACACATCTCTGGTTACGCTTGTGTCGAGTGAATCGACACAACTACAGTTTGTAACTTGTTGTACTAGGCTATCCCCACCACCATTATGATTTATTTTACTTTAGCATTGCTAATCAGCAATATTATTATTGTTTGGCAGTCTTCTTGTTCTACTACTCCTCCTAGAGTCTCTCTCAGGCGACTGACTGTCTCATTTTCAGTTTTTTGCAAATGCTACTGCTAGTGTCTACTAATACTACCACACAACCATGGCATGTTGGGAACCCATCCCATCAGCACCATGCAGACATCGCTGTGCCTAAGTTAAACGTCAATCAGTTGAGAAGAAGTTTGGGGGAGGCATAATTAATAATGGAAATTAATTCACACACCCCTTGAGTCCAGTTGCAGAATGCATAGACTAGGAGGAGAGACTGACAGTACTAGTAGGACAAGTCACTCAGTGAGGGGTACCGCATCTATCTGTTTCTGTCTTACAAAATCTGCAGATTATTTAAATCAAACACTGGCTGTGGCCCTGCAGCAGCAAGGAAGCACTGTGACGTAAAACAGTAACCCCCCCACAAAACATTAACATCATATGTAAAGTATAAATATAATTGAATCCCCTAACAAAAATAAACTATGTAAAAATTCCCACAACAGCACCTGACCCACCTCTCTCCCTAACCCCAACCAATGTCAAAAACGAAAAAGTCCAACCAATTGTCCATAAACCCCAAAGCCCAATTCCCACCCACTAAAAATAGGAATAAAAAAGGGGCAATCAAACAGAGTCTCTATTGGCGGGCTAGTCGTTTGACTCGCTTCTCCAGGACCTTCATCCGTTCCTCTAGGCGGGCATTTTGGAGGAGCATGCGGCGCTGGAATTTCCTGCAGTTGCATCCACAGGGGGGAGGGTAGCAGTGCTGGATGAAGTGCGACGGCGGGCATACCACTCGAGGGCCAGGGGGTCCTGGCTGGGGCCCGGGGCATTGGAGGAGGTTGCAGATGCTGACGCCTCCTCCTCCGCCAGAACCACCAGCCACCGATATTCTTCTTGAATGGCCTCAAGCTTCTGGCGCCGGGCCATGGCTGCCAACTCCTTCCTGTCTTGTTTGGATTTGGGTTGGGAAGGAGTAGCTATATCAAGGAGAAAAAACGTGTATTGTAACAAACTAACAATATACTCTTAGTAAAACAGTTAGACAAATTAATTGTTCGTTGGTTGCTGCTGATGTTCTGCTAGTGCTAAGCCTATTACCACTAAATAAACTACAAAAGGTTCTACTAAGGACTGGAGTAAGCAGCACTCAGTAGCACGTGAGGATGCATCACGCAGACCGCTAAAAAAGTACCAACTCATATTAATAAGTAACTAAACCTATCAATCCACCACTATCTCTTAGTGACAGGAGGACAAAGAAAGGACTAGAGTCGCTCTAGCATTACCTAACTTAAGTTCTCTAAAAGAAACTCTTACATAATCACGCTAAGCGAGCGCAAAATTGTAAACAAGTAAGATCAGTAGCGCCGAGCACCTGTGGCACCACAATCACAGAAGATTTTTAAACGTAATTTACCAACAATGTAAGCAGCAGCATTCTTGCTAATCGGAAAAAAATGATATACGCAATTTATAACACAGAGCAGAAGAACACAAAGTAGTAATAATAAATAGCTACTCACCATGCCCCGGGACCTTAACTCCTAGTAGGTCCAGCAGGTCCTGCTCCCGGTCCAGGATATTGGACCACCGGAAGATAATTTGCTGTGGTATAAGGAATGCTCTAAATAGTGCCTCTGTTCCCTGAACTTGCCATTCCTTAGTACCCCAGACAGATTTTATGTATATAGTGCCCTTCCATAAGTTGAAATCCTGTTCAGTCAGTTGGGTAAAAAAGGGAGCAGACTATATCAGTTTCGTGTTTGTGAGCATACTTTTCTTTGCAGATGTAGGTGCAAGCTTATAATAATATGAGCGCGGATCTGATATATTAAACCCAACTACCTTTTGGTGGTGTTGGGCAATGTTCCCATTGGTGGTATGTAAAAACACTATGTGGTGCACTTGTTTTATGCAGAAAGTGATGGCCATAATGTTGGTAACAGTCCAGGTATCAAAATCAGATGAGTCGTCAAAAATTTCATGTTTCGAGAATGCTGCATACACTTCTAAATCAGACAACATAATATTTACAGTTTCAAATTCCCAATCGTCGGAGTATGTACTGGAGGTGATGATATAATTTAAAGAAATTTTGAATACATATAGTATTTTTAAAAGTTCTGTGGGACCAAATACATTATATGAAACCGTATCACAAACTATTCCATCATTAACTGGAACTGCTGTAATGTTCACATAGGACAGGTCTCTATGTTCATGATGAGATGACGTATGAGGTTTCAGTACGAAGTTCACATGTGATACTGCAGAGCGTTCTAGGAGATAGTGTCCATTCACGAGCAAGAAAAAGACAGTCACTAAACCTATCCAGAATAGGAGGAACAGTATTCCAGTTATTATCCAGAGCTATAGCCATGGTGAAACTAGGTATGCCTTTTTTCACATAAAATGTAGAAATCGTGAAGCTGTTTTATGCGGGAAACTGGAGCTGGCAGGGACTCAGGTTCACTTGGATCCAGAGAAAACGTGTCGAAATCAATGAAGTAGCCAGATGCAGTTCGATCTATCTTTGGTAGCTCAGCATGTTTTGATGAACTGGCAGTTGCCTCCTGTAGAGGCATATTGATGTAAATGTTGGTGGTAGGCCAAATTGATATCTGTGTTTAATTTGAGTTTTGTTGTTCTGTTTCAATAGGCACGAGTTCCATTTCATTGCTGGCAACTCCATTATTTCAAATTGTAGACTCTTTGAATTTTATAAGTCTTTCTGTTTGAACTTCCTATATGGTAACGAGCGGAGAGCAGTGGCTACCCAGGAGTCCACATGGCCTGCTACTCAGGATCGGCCACATAGTGTGGTTTGATCAGATCGATTGCGCCAAATCTCTTTTCTTTCTTGCCGGCAAGAGGTGGAAGAAGTACTGTTCTTGTTCCATCTATAGCCAGGACAGGTACAGTCTTTCGGTAGGATGGCCCAAATTCTTTCTTGTCAATAATCTTTTCTCTGACCAGATCCCCAACATTTGGGATCTAGGCAGGTCTTGCCGTGACTGATGGTGGTATGTTTTACTTGCACGTTGCTTTGTAATGCCTGGAATTCATTAAGATCCTGCAACACAGCCAAACGTTTATTGATGTCAAAAGGTTTTTCATCCGCCTCTGTGCTTTCATAATCAAGATCAGGTACCCACATATTCGTCCCCAAATAGGACTTTGTAAGGGGTGGCACATCCTAGGGAACTTCTTAGCATATTATTGAGTGCCCTCTGGACCCCATATAGATGATTGACCCAACAACCACCCGAACCTAATACTCTTGCTGTTAAAGATTGCTTTAAGTCCTAGTTTTCCCTCTTTACTACCAAATTTCCCTTGGGATGGTACGGAGAGGAGCACTGCAATGTAACACCCAAACTTCCCATGGCTTCCTTGTAAGCCCTAGAGCTAAACGCGGGGACACGGTTAGAATGTAATGAACTGCGTATGTCCCTATGAAGACTCACAAATCTTTTCTAACAGTTCAAGCGTCAGCTGAACGCTGAGGCCAAACACACAGGAATCTAGAACATGAATCCACTGCCACCAAGAGGTACTTGTAAGCCATATCAGATTGTAAGGGGCAGCAGTGGTCCAAATAGACACAGGCGAGAAGTCTGTCTGGTATTAGTAATGGTGTTTGTGCCAGACGTGCTACGGAGGAACCCTTCATCTGCTGACAGATATCGCACTTAAGAACAAATGCTTTTGTTTGTTTTGTTAAACCTGGCCACCGATAGTGTTGTTTTAGTAGAGAAACTGTTGCGGTAACCCCTGCGTGCACAGAAACCAGACCCCCATGGGCAGCTAGAGTTAAACCTAATCTGCAATTCATGTTCGGTATTACTCTATCCCCCACACCTGGAATTTGAGCATACGGAATATTTTTTGCATCTAACTTGTAGGAGTACTTGAGTGGAAAACTCTGGTACCGTTGAGCTGTTTTTGCGTAAAGCAATGATAGCTACAATTATGTCTCTGTAAATTCTCGTACTAGAACGAGTGATTGCAGCTATGGCAGCAATTCACACTGTCGCCTTGGCGGCTTCATCAGCCAAGGAATTCTCTTCAATGTGAATGCCATCACGTTGATGACTCAGCATGTGTATCACGTGAGCTCTAGGGAAGTCTTTTTTAAACTCTGCCACTTGTTCCCAAAGTATTTTGTGCTTTATTGTGCAACCTTTTGAGTCTTTAAAACCATTCTGACCCCAGTAGTGAAGATATTCATTGTAAGACTGGACACAGTAAAACGAATCGCACACTATAAGTGTGGGGAATTCCTGACCAGTTTCAATTAGTGCCAGTAATGGAGCATTTAATTCTGCCAGCTGTGCCATGCAGTCTCATAGAGACTGCTTCTTTGTACTGCTAGGATGGAACTTGCAGTCCTGCATATGTCCTTTTACAATCACACAGGCTGTGCTGTATTGTTGTTTACTACCTATGGCAGTCTGAGCAGAACAGTCAGTGTAAATAATGTATTCATACAGATCCAGAGGCATTATTTCATTCGGGAGAGGATATTCTTGTTCGTATTGCAGGAATGCTTGTGTTTTTAGTCTAGAATCGTAGTTGTAGTCTACATCTGTTGCAGTGAGAGAATTAGCCCATTGTATCCATCTTGGATACAATGGGCTAATATGGAATGCTTGCCTTTGTAACAGCCTCTAAGGCCGGTACTGGAGTTACAACAATTATTCGTTTCCCCTGAGCCAGTGTTCTTTCTCTCACTACAGCAGTCTGTACTGCTGTCAGAATTTCTTCTGTAGAAGCAAAATGCATTTCAGCATTTGTGTTCAAGTGTGATTTGTATGCTATGGGTACTGTTTCGCCTTCATTGAGGGTTAGGTAAGTGTACCCTGATTGACCCGCGATTACACGATCACCAGATTTGTGGTATTTACACGTGTGTGTAGGTGTTTGGAAGCTAACATGTCAGCTTGTAAGGAACGAATGATATCCGTGTGTTCCTGTGTCCAATGTCTAATTGAAAAATCAGGTCTGATTAAGTCGTAGAAAGGTTTAACTTTTTCTGCGTATTCCAAAATGTATGTTCTGCCAAAATGTAGGAATCCCAATATGGTTTGCAAGTTTTTCAGACATTTTGGAGATTGGAGCAGCGCACAATCTTTTAAAAAGGTTGCTGCTAGGCTTTTCGTAAGTAAGTAGTAATATTACTTTATTCGATAAAAATTTTCATCATAAAAGTATACAAACAATAAATCATAACATATATAAATATCACAATACCATGAAATGCAGTTAAACCTCATCAGGCTTATTATACATTAGACATCATAAAATACAGACTATCCAATTTTATATATACCTGTAACAACTAACAAAACCCTAAGTGCTTCCTTCCTGGGGGCCCTCTAGCCTATGAAGTAAGTAAGGGCTTAAATCTCCTCATACGTGTCTTCCAAACACTCCCAAGGAATTTGGCTACGCCACACACCATCGAGGGGGAAGACGTGTCGGTACAAAGGACCCGCAGGGCCATTACGTGGTATCTAAGGCCCAACCCCTTACATAGAGGTTTTAACCATATCCTCCTGGCCACCCTATAGCCTGGGCAGGCAAAGAAGAGGTGCGCCACGGTCTCTATAGGGGCTGCACAGCATGGACAAGACTTAGATAAGCCACTTTGGTTGTTCCACCCAGAAGTAAAATCGTTTACAGGGAGGATCCCAAACCTGACTTTTAAATACAGTGACCTATCCATGGGGTTTCTCAATATAATCAAAGAGCGGTTCGAATAACCTGGACCATTTAAACTCCAAGAATCGCTCGGTAAGAGAACCCCCTGCACCTCTACAAAAAAACTCCTGCTGGACCCAGTCCCAATACAGCTTCTTAATAACTAATTTAGGAGGCGGGGATTGGCTCTTCCAGGAATCACTCAAGCCCAATTGCTCAACCAGCTGCCTCAAATTAGTCAGCCACTTAATTGTATTACCTCTGTCAAGCAAAATGAGTTCATCTAAAGCAGCTGCATAGTTTTTGAGCTCCTCAGTCCTTCTCAGTCGAACCCAAAAGAGTAGAGGGCGAAGACGCACTATTTCTTTGAGGGGGCGCCTGCCCATATCTAAACGTAATGGGATTAATGGAGTAGAAACTAGTAAGGCAACCAGATCTCTCAAGAACTTGTTTTCTGAAGTAATTAGCTTTGGTATGTTCTCGAACTCCCAAAGTTCGGAACCATATAGGGCAGTTGGTAATACTTGGCCCTCATAGATTGCGAGAGTTGGTGCCACAGGTTTACTCGTAGACTCCCGCTGCTCTCGCAAGACCACCCCGGCAACTCTTTTAAAATTTAATAGCATTTTGGCCAGATGGTCATTCCAGCTCATCAGGCTATTCACCCTAACACCCAGATAGTCAAAGGAGTCCACCATCTCCAAGGACTCACCATTGAGCATGAGGTTATTCTTAAATCTCTTGGAGGGTGAAAGGGCCATGAGCTTTGTTTTAGAGGTGTTGATTGTAAGTCCCTTGTCATTACAAAACTCGCTAAAGCGGTGCAAAAGCTTTTGGAGGCCTGCTGAGGATTTCGAGATCAGAATGGTATCGTCAGCGAAGAGTAGGGTTGGGGTTTTTTCCCCTGCCAGGGAAGGCGCGTCTGCCGGTTCCTCCCTCAGATGGTCCACCACACCATTCACAAATAGAGAGAACAGGGTCGGCGCCATAACACATCCCTGGCGAACTCCCCTCCTCACGGGCACCCTCTCCGTCAGTTGTCCCTGGGTACCCCATCTGATCCTCGCATAATTCCCCTCGTGGAGCTTCACAATGAAGTCCAAGAGTGGACCCGGGAAGCCCAACTTCTCCAGGATGTCCCACAGCCTTGCCCGAGGGACCAGGTCGAACGCCATCCTGAGCTCAATGAAAGCCAGGTAGAGGCTACCATGATTGATTGTCACCGACTCCCAATAGATCGCAAAAAAGCGGAAGACCTGGTCCATCGTGCCCACTTTTTTCCGAAATCCGGCCTGGAAATGAGAAAGAACCTGCTCTTCTTCCATCCATGCACCCACCCGCAAGATGATGATCCTGCCAACCACTTTCTGGATCACATCAATCAGACTGATCGGTCTGTAGTTGGCAGGGTCATCTCTAGCACCCTTTTTGTAAACAGTGATCACCTCAGCTCCCTTCCACGAGTCTGGGACGGGGTATCCCTTAGATATTAAATTCATTATTAGGGCGATGAGTGTAGCCCAGGCTTTGGGTTCTTCCAGGAGAAGATCCCCCGGGATTCCATCTTGGCCAGCAGCCTTCTTCGGAGTCAGATGTCTAATAGCCAATACTACTTCAGAGATCAAGAATGGCTCCTCAAGCGTCGATAGAAGAGGGGCCTGTCTGACTGGATCAGAAGACGAAGATTGAGTTGCATCTAATCCGCCATATAAGATTGAAAAATGGGAATGCCATTGTTGACTAGTAATTTGGTTAGCTAATGGAGGCCTGTTGTGCTGTCTGGCCATATTAATCAATTCCCAAAACAGCGAAGCGTTCTTCCTTTTGGAAGCACATTTAAGATCCTGCCAGTGTTGTTCCTCCCACTCTCTTTTGGCCCGCACCAGTTCTTTCGCGTACTCCTTCCTAGCTACTCTGAATAAGGATTGATTCTTTTTACGCAGGGCCGCAGTTAATTCCTGCCTTTTAGCCCTGCACCTGGCGGAGTACCAGGGATTACTGGATTTAGGGGGTTTTGTTTTAGAACTCTGAATTAAAAAATGATTGCCAACTTCCTCGATGGCATTTTTATAAATCTGAAGAAAGAGCGACTCCTGGGTATCCCCCGTTTCCGGTGCTAGTTCCGCCAACTCTATAGTCAGCTCTTCTATATGCACCCTGATCTTTGCCAATTTATGTGGGTGAGAGATAACCTTGTCCCATTTCAACCTACGATTGCCATTGTAGGGGACCACCTCATTTGTTAAACTCAATGGGGCTAACTTCAGACCTCCTTTTAGGTTACTCCGCCTAAGCTTCATACATAGGGGGTTATGGTCGCTATCCTGCGAAGGTACCACCACCATATCAACTAGGTCAGGCCACAAAGTGACATCCAATAAGATATAGTCAATTCTGGACGGGCCACTAAGCCTATTGAACGTCATAGCTCCATCCCGATCAGAAAGTGATCTACCATTTAGTGCTCTTAAATTAAAATCCACAGCAAGGGCATTAATCTGTAATGCCTTTCCTGTCCATTTTTTGATCGGGGGTAATGACAAGGCAGGGATAGACCAGCTAGAATCCTCCTCCTCTGTACCCAGGGGATCGTCCCCACTTAGGGGTTCAAAAGTGCAGTTGAAGTCTCCACCCACAAGAATTTTGGAAGTTGGGGGGCAATTAGCTAATGCCTGTTCTAAAAGCGTAAAAGTACATGACATTTTGTCTCCCGGGGTCCCTCTAGCGTAGATGTTAAATAACTCAATCCTGCTATCCTTCCTATGGCCTGCAAATGAAAGGTGTTGAATGTCCCTACTTGCTGAATCATGGGTTGAAACATTCCAGTTTAATTCTATTTTTACCCATACATGTAATCCACCAGCAGGTCTACCCTTTCCACAGCTATAAGCGGGTAACCAGAAGGTTGCATATCCAGATTTATGTACTGGGGACAGGCTCCATGTTTCTTGGAACATACATACATCAAACTTTTCAATGAAGTTGTTCCATTCTGGGAGAGCCAACTTTTTTTTCAAGCCGGCTACATTCCATGATACCAGATGAATAACCTCTTTGCCGCTGGAGGGCAGAGCAAACATAACTCCCTTGTTACCACCCAGTTCCCATGGATTAGAGTCAATGGAAAATTCAAGCTGATCTGTAGGAGTTAAGGGATGACAGCCAACGCCTCTACCGCCCGAAGGCGGTGAGTGAATGGTGGCAAGGGGCCTACTAGCATCCAAACTATTAGGATCCGGTAGAGCTGTGTCCCTGGTGGGAAGTTCGCTGACCTCACCGGGAACCTCTATTTCATTCCCCACTGGGCTGACAACACCTATGTTGCCCCGAGGACCCAACCTGGACTGTAAACTTCAATCACATTCGTCCATACCAGCGAACACATCGAACCTATTCACTAACTCCAAGGGCGTAAAAGGTCTCGAATGCTCCATTCTCCAGTTGCTATTCCTATTAGGTCTAGAAGGAATCATGTTCCAGCCTTGGGGATCAAGTAGCAAGTTCCTATTAAATGATACTATAGGAATAACTGGGTGAGCTATAGCCTTGTCCCTGGCATGAATTGGAAGGAACACCAGGGATCTGGGATAAAAATAAGTCAAGGCTCGAGGGCTAATACAGCTGTTACCATTACCTAAGGGCCAGTTCAGTATATAATCAACAGCACCTGGATCTCTAAAATTAATCACAACTATATATCCCTCGACATCTTTACTTCTACCTCCAAGCCAAGGAAGACGCCTGACATGCAATATCTCACCGTTGATGTTTTTATTGATTGGTCTATATATACTTAGCCAATGTATAATTTTATTTTTCAACTGAGAGAATCCTTCTCTCTTATTATCTGCCAGTGTGGGAACCCCCGTCAAGACCACCACCAAGGGCACAGCTTCAGGAGGTAATTCTACCTGTGGCCCATAATTCACTAGGCCCCCATTTTGACTAGAGCTTCCCCGTTCCTCTCGCGTAATCCCCAATGTTACTGTGGAGTTCCCTTCCAAAGGATCATTAACGGGTTTGCTAGTTGGTTGTTTTCCAGTCGTAGGGTGCCCTTGCCTATGATGATTAAGCACTTCCAGGTTAGGAGCCGGTGATGTAACTTCACTAGAATGTGGAATATCCTTGGAAACATTAATAGAGGGTAGCATGACATGGGGGGTTGCTATGAGCGGTTGAATCTTATCCGAGTCGATCTTGCTGCTTAGTGCGGACTCAATGTCCGCCAGCCTCTGCTCTAACCTCCTCAGACTCTCAGTGATAGGCAAGATGAGGGAACTCATCAGGTCTCCCAGTTTGGTTTGAAAAGCAATAAAGGGTGCGGCCAACTGCGGAAGTACATCAGAGACAAAGGGAGTCTCAGAAATATTCGCAGCTATTTCAGAGCTTACAGAGAGGGAGGGGGAACCCGGATTTAGCCTAATACCTGGCCCTGCCACCAACCCCAAAGCATTTCCATTTACAGCCTTAATGTGTTGGCCAAAGTCGGAGTGGTTAATCTTAGTTTTAGCCAGGCCCACCCCCTCCTTGCGTCTTATTTTCCTTGGGGGGGGGGGCCATGAATTTTTCCCTTATCCAATTTCTTAGGCTTTTTCCCTGTTAGTTTGCCTCGGCTAGAGAACTGTGTTCTAGGAACCACAGGGCTATTAATACAATTGGGAGGAAGAGTGTCACTAATGTCATGAACAATGGGGGCACAATTTATAGAAGAACAATCACGTAATAGAAGTGGAACACTATCCTGAGAGAGAGGAACATCATTAACACTACAGCTACCACCATCACAAAAGGGAGCCTGAGAAATAAAATCATCAGGAGCCCTGCGTTTCATTTTCTCAATAGAGCGACAACGCTCTGTCCTGCGCTCAGCCATTGACATATCCCTCTCATCATCCGTTTGAACCCTCTTAAAATAAGTATCTAGAGGGCCATTTAACACACTCCCCATCTTTTCCCCAATCACTTTATCTAACATCAGAGTCATAGCTACGGTAATGTCCCAGGATACGGGTGCAGACAGGGCGTAAGGCAAATGTTAATAACCGAGCCCTGCCCGGCCTCGTTCGGCCTCGGAGGGCCTTAGAGGGCCCGCCCTTTGCCCGGGCTTAGCCCCGGTCTGAGCCCCGCTCGCGTCCCGCTACTGCGCGGGTTAGCTACCAAATATAGGAATCAGGGGGAGGGGTCGGGAAGAGGCACCAGCTGCGGACAATGATGAGGAAAACGCAAGTCCCGCTGGTCCTCACAGTCCCGCAACAGATGAACAGGCAAAGTTAAAAGCACTCGCCCCTTTCGTTCCCCAGGTCACGCTCCTCCATGCAGTACACGATGAATCCGGCAGGTCAGCAAATGTCGAGCCTCCGAGCGGCTCCCGCGAAGCGGGGGCCGCGAGGAGTTAAGTGCTGTGGGGGCGAGGGGATGGGAAGAGGCACCAGCTGCGGACAATGATGAGGAAAACGCAAGTCCCGCTGGTCCTCGCAGTCCCGCAACAGATGAACAGGCAAAGTTAAAAGCACTCGCCCCTTTCGTTCCCCAGGTCACACTCCTCCAGGCAGTACACGATGAATCCGGCAGGTCAGCAAATGTCGAGCCTCCGAGCAGCTCCCGCGAAGCGGGGGCCGTGAGGAGTTAAGTGCTGTGGGGGGAGGGGACGGGAAGAGGCACCAGCTGCGGACAATGATGAGGAAAACGCAAGTCCCGCTGGTCCTCGCAGTCCCGCAACAGATGAACAGGCAAAGTTAAAAGCACTCGCCCCTTTCGTTCCCCAGGTCACACTCTTCCAGGCAGTACACGATGAATCCGGCAGGTCAGCAAATGTCGAGCCTCCGAGCGGCTCCCGCGAAGCGGGGGCCGCGAGGAGTTAAGTGCTGTGGGGGGGAGGGGACGGGAAGAGGCACCAGCTGCGGACAATGATGAGGAAAACGCAAGTCCCGCTGGTCCTCGCAGTCCCGCAACAGATGAACAGGCAAAGTTAAAAGCACTCGCCCCTTTCGTTCCCCAGGTCACACTCCTCCAGGCAGTACACGATGAATCCGGCAGGTCAGCAAATGTCGAGCCTCCGAGCAGCACCCCTTCACTTGAAAGCTTATATCCCGAAAATAGGACACTGAGGTGGGCTATTTTTGATTTTCTTAAAGCTGAATTTGTAGCCCTCAATGGCGAACCCCAAAATTATACAGTTGACCCTGGTCAAATGATCCATTAAATCATCATCCGTCAGACAAATATCATCTACATAGGACAATGCCTCTTCATCCAAATTTTGAAGTAACTCTGTTACCATAGCTGAGAACAACCTGAGGCTATTCTTATACCCTTGGGGAAGTCAACAGAATTATCGCTGGGAGCCTAGGGCGGAGAATGCTGTGAAATACCTACTATCAGGCGCTATATTTTGGCAGAAAAATCCATTTGAGATATCGAATATCGTTTTGTACTTTTTTCACACAATGTTATTCATTAATGTGTACATTCTGTACTGCAAATGTTTTTGTGCATGTGTTCAGATGTCTGTAGTCTAAAACTAGACGGTATGAATTATTGGGTTTCATTACAGGAAACAAAGGAGTATTTATTGAAGAGGTGCAATTCTCTATTACACCTTGGTATTCAAGTTGATCTAAGATCTCCCTGACTTGTTTCTTCACTTCTTGTTTAATAGGGTACTATCTCTGTGGAGTTGGAGTAGTTTTTACTGGGATTACATAATGAGGTGACTCAGCATTCCACCCTACATGGTTGCAATATAATGCTGAAGCAAGTGCTAGCGCCTACTCCTGCGCGTATGAATGTTTTAAGTATATTGGAACGAGGTCGGAGAAAGCCGGTAAAATTACTGTTCCTCCCTTTGGGCACTCCATAACAATCTCAGGTGGGCAATCTTTTTCTGCCAAAAGAATGTGATAGCCATAAGTCAGGTTCTCCCAAAAGAGATCTTTAATTTTTCTCCCAAAAGAGATCTTTAATTTTTCTGGGAGTCCTAAAGTTAGGAGTCCTAACTTTACTACTACTAAACTGAGAAAAATCCTAAGTTTTAGAAGTTCTAAAGTTAGGACTCCTAACTTCTGTGAATACCGAAATGTGTAAGTGCCTTCTGTGAATACCAAAATGAGTAAGTGCCTTCTGTGAATACCAAAATGGTAGTAAGTTTAGGATTTTGTCTTAAGTTAGTTCTGTGAATCGGGCCCTTACCCTTGTGTTTCCACTGTAATGTGTTTATTCAACTCTAATGTCACCAGAAATTCTATCAGGTTCTGGCGAGCTGTTGTTAGTTCTGCTGTGCTGTCTAGCATCGTCGGAGCCCATTCCCCATTCAGAAGTTGAGTCCTCAGTATCCTTGGCATGTCTAACTTTAAGACCTGCTACCTTCCTCTTTTTAAATTGAGGTTTTGATTTTGGTTTATCTTCTTTTATGATATTATAGTCCAAAGTACGATGTGTATCTCTGGACTTTCTCCATCCTTGTCTGTGTTCTGACCGTCCTTCTCTCTCAGAGTTTTTTGATGAACCCTGAAAGGAACGAGAGGAACGTGTATCAGTATCCTGATAACTGTCAGTTTTTTTAACGTTATCACGATTCCTAAGGTTGTACCTCCTTTCGGAGGGCTCTTGTTGAGGAGACCCACCCATTGATTGTGATCTATTTTCTCTATTCTCTTTTTTTTATTGTCCCATTTCTTTTTGGAAGAATAAGGTGCTTACTTGGTGTTATCCTTTTCAGGTCTATTCATAAGCTGAGGTTTTGTTGCTCTAGCTCCCAAACTATATCTGCCTAATTCGGCATATGTATCTTTGATAATTTTAGGTAATTCACGCTCCTGTTGCATAGGAGTGAAAACCCTCAGGCATTGGCGTATCGCCACCGCTGCTCCCCCCTTTTATGTTTGCTAATATAATAGTTGGTACCTGGGCAAAATTTCCTAACAATTCCATCCCTAAGTTCAGAGCAGGTTCTGCTCCATACTCATTCTGTATTTGTCTTAATACATCTAGTATTACTGCTATTGAAGGGATACCATGAGTTCTGATATATATGGCAGCGAAAACTGTACCCCAAGATGTACAGTCCTCTATCTGGGGAGCTATCCTCATTGGCATGCAGATTGTTAGCATTCTTTGTTTTTCTTGAGGGCTTGTGTCTGGAAACACTGCCTCTAACTGTGTGATTTTCTGAGCTATCCAGAATGGCATTTGCTCACGTCTAGTGGGCATTTTACCCATAGCTGCGTTTAGCGCTTGTGGAGTAATTTTAGTTGCGGACCCCGGAATTTGTCCTGCGGGTGTAGCCCTTGTTGGCTGAAGTGTGAGTGTTCTCATCACCAACTGTGTCAGGTTGTTGTAAAGTTTTATTATTTATTGTGTAGTGGACGTAAGTCTGCTACCGGCATTGTGCGAATGTCTGGATGCGGTGTGTAAACCACTAGGACCTGCCAAGTCGCTCCATCTCTACCAAGCGGACAGAGACTTACTTTATCTTTTGTGTGTGGGAGGGCGCCTTTAAACCAGTTTATGTGCTCCTGGTAGGTGAGCGGAACTTCCATGTCCTCCTATGGACAATATTCCCCTGGTGTTTCATCTTCAGTGTAAGAGTGAAATGTATTTATGCGGCATCTACTGGTGGGAATTTAACCCATGAATAGAATACCTCCGTTCTATATGATTTGTGTGCTTCAATCGTGAATGTTACTGTCACACCCCTAGCTGTGACTCTATACTCTGTTAGTTTTAAAGTAAGGGCAGCTCTGACATTTTCTGAAATGTTTATTTCACCTTTTTGTTCTCCTTCCTCTACTGCATTCACACATAGTGCTGGCACAGGGAGGTCTTTGTCAGCCATTTTTGATAAAGTTTCAAGGAAACTGAGATAAGGTTTTCTGCACAATAGGAACTATTTGTCCTTCAAGCTTGAATAAACCTACAGTTGATAAATAGGATATGCCTACTCAGCTGCGGGTGATTATTTCCTTCCCACTCCAGAAGGCTCTGGGTAAATATGAGTAGGAGTCTCTGAGAAGAGCACGACTGCACTACTCAAATTTGACCATTAAGGTGCCGATTCCGATCCTGTAAAACCCGGGTACAAATGGTCGTACGGAGCGTTTTCTCCGTCCGACTCGTACCCGGGAAAAACACCTTACAAACTCGCAAGTACGATTCGCACAGAAATACCATTTCCGTACGAGTCGTACAAAAGACCGACCGGCAAAAAAATACATACAAATCTGATTCTGGACGGCGCATACGCGACGTCTGGACGGAGTCAGGCAGCGTTTTACAGACCAGCAAGTACGATTCGTGCCTACGTCACTCCACACGTTTTTTACGGGAGCCCAAAACTGCCGCGAAAATGAGGACGACGCGAAGAAGGAGCACCGGTACGCGACGGACAGCGATGGACCCCAACCTACGCGTCATCCCGCCCCTCATAGCCTACGACCTCATGTTCAGAAACCGACGCAGACGCCGCAGAAGGTCAGACCAACCCCCAGGGGCAAAGGGGGGGGGGGTGCAAGGGGCATGAAACATAACCCACACCCCACAAAAAACAAATATATCCTGCACATTAATTACCTCCATGGTCTGGTCACTTCGGGGGGCGTGTCCACTAATCTCACGTCCCGCCACAATGGAAGTGGACGTGGATGCGTACCCATCACCACCACAATGGTGGTACGGGACGTACCCACGCCCCTCAGAGCGTGGGTACGGTCCGTACCACCATTGCAGTGGTGATGTAGGGGTACGCGTGTACGGCCCGTACCCACGCCCCCAGAGCGTGGGTACGGTCCGTACACGTGTACCCCTACATCACCACTACAATGGTGGTACGGACCGTACCCACACCCCCCAGAGCGTGGGTACGGGCCGTACCACGCATACCCCTACGTCACCGCCATAATTGTGGTACGGGCCGTACCACGCGTACCCCTACGTCACCGCCACAATGGTGGTACGGCCCGTACCCACACTCCCCAGAGCATGAGTACGGGCCGTACCACGCATACCCCTACGTCACCGCCACAATAGTGGTACGGCTCGTATCCACGCTCCCCAGAGCATGGGTACGGGCCGTACGACGCGTACTCCTACGTCACCGCCACAATGGTGGTACCGCCCGTACCCACGCTCCCCAGAGCGTGGGTACGGGCCGTACCACGCGTACCCCTACGTCACCGCCACAATGGTGGTACGGCCCGTACCCACGCTCCCCAGAGTGTGGGTACGGGCCGTACCACGCGTACCCCTACGTCACCACCACAATGGTGGTACGGCCCATACCCACGCATGGGTACGGGCCGTACCACGCGTACCCCTACAGGCCCATTACATGATGGATACAAGGCGTACACACACCACGGATGTAGGTGTACGGCTTGGTGCAGCAAATTGGGGGTGGTGTATGCCCAGGACAGCAGTGTACCACAGCAAGGGCGCAAGTGGGTGGGTGTGTGGTTGCAGAGGAATACCAGCAGTGGACAGAGACATGGGGGTGGGTGCAGAGGACTCCCAGCAGTGGACAGAGACATGGGGGTGGGTGCAGAGGACTCCCAGCAGTGGACAGGGACATGTGAGGGGTGGGTGCCCATCACTCCCAGCAGTGGACAGAGACATGGGGGGGTGTACATCATTATCAGATGACCACAACTCCATGGGTGTATGTACATATCCCTAACTTTGGACAATGATGATAGTGCCATAACAACACATCACTGACAGCAGTGTCCCACTCCCAGGAGGATGGATGTCTTTCACCCACTGCATGACACACCACATGTGGGTGTGAGGACAAATAACACATGCATACCCACCCCTGGCAGATGCAGCACAATACACACACTGAGATAATGCCACAACACTGTATAGTCATGTCACTGCCTAATAAACTAACAGAGCCAAAGAGAACACACACTGCCACGCACATACCAGGACTGATAGGAATGTTCAGGTGCTGGGCCATCCACCAAGATGTTGTCTGTCATGGAAGGAATAGGGTGGAGTTTCCACAGATACAATGGCCACAATTGTGAGTCAGGTGTTCAAATACCCAGCAGAACAAGTACCATATGTGTACTAGGCTGGGATTACACACATGCATTGTGCGGAAAAGGGACAATTTATCCATGAAGGAATGGCAAAATACTCTATACACAAGTACAGTGAGTACCAAGGATGGCACAGACGATGCAGCCGGAGACATTGCTGAGCAGGCATGGCCAGAGTTGAAGGGATCCATCACCAACAAAGGAAATGTAGACACAGGGCAACACAATAATTGTGCAACCATCTGCAGGGGAGATGTCAGGTGCCACAGAGGAAGGAACACTCCTAGGGACAATGTCTCCAAACACAAAGAGCAGACACGACCAAAGATTCTTTGCAGAGACCTTGTGAGGGCACGCAGATACCAGGTTCCACCCCATGAGATGCAGACTACAACATGTCCATGAAACATAATACATTCCCACAATCCCAACTCCTGGAGCCTCAGCATCAACATCAATACATGAAATGCAAGACTTTCAAAACGGAAAACAAAATGCTTTATTCAGCATGAAAAAATAAGATGTAGTAAAGAACACTATGTACAAAGGCCAATGGCCAGTCCAGATATGAAGTCCTTGGGGGGGGACACATGGCCACGAGTCTCCCCTAGCTTGCCTGCAAATACTAAACCTCTGGTTCAGCGACTGGGGGGGGGGGCATCATGTGGGGAAGGACCAGGCACCGCAGGGACAGGAGGGGGAATGGTAGGTTTGGTGGGTGCAGGGACGGACGACTCCACCACAGGGGGTGGGGTAGCGCCAAAGGTGGAGGCGAGCTCGGCGCTGCACACTTCTGCCAGTTCTTCAAGCGTCTCCCCTGCACCCGGAGACACAACAGGCCCCAAGGAGGGGGGGGGGCGGAGGGATGGGTTGCAGCGCTACTGGGGGAGGTGGTGGACAGGCTGGGGGACTTAACTTCCCTACCCGTGGAGTGCCTTAACCGTTTCCGGCCAGGTGAACTAGTGGGGCTGAGGCCCAGCCCAGCAAAGTAGGCCTCCTTCTCCGAATCTGGGGCAGGGGAGCCAAGGGGAGTGACATCGGAGCGACTGGGGAGTGAGTCATGTGGACGAGGACTGTGGCTGCGTGCCTGCCTGTGTGCCCCAGACCCAGTGGGTGTGCCTGCTTCCCCCTGAGTGTGCGTGTCAGGAGGAGTGCGCTTGCCCTTACGTGGTGGTGTGCTGCTTGTGTCTGGTGGGGTGCGTGTGTGTGGATGTCTTGGTGTGCTTGGGACAGGCATGGGTGTGGGACTTGTGGATGGGGCAGGGGTAGGGGGGGAGGCAGCGCTGCAGGTGACTCACTACTGCCGTCAGTGACGAGTCCAGGGACCTCAGCAACATCCGTTGGTCAGACATCGCTGATGACATGCCCTCCATGTACGACACCATCTGGGTCAGCAGTCTGGTGTGGCCATGGAGGACTGTCAGGATCGATGTCTGCCCAACTTGCAACTGCCGCTGAATGTCCACAGACTCGGCAGTGAGGGCAGCAGGGGGGACAGGGGCAGGGGGTGCGGTGCCTGGCACGAAGGAGACACGGTGTGGCCTAGCACGGACAGAAGGGACCCGAGCAAGTGGGAGGGCGGTGATGGGAATGGATGGGGCGGCGAGAGATGTACTGCTGCTCTCAGCTGTGGGAGCAGCCTCCGCCCCGTCTGGGAGCTCAGCCTCGGACCCGTCTGCCTCGTAGTCAGTGTTGGTACTGGGCAGGTCCTCCGCCTCACTCCCCTCGCCCTCCGTGCCACCAGATTCCACCGACTCCTCAGCAGTGGTGGCACCACTGCTCGATCCCTCCTCCACGTCCATGCCGGTGTCTCCCTTGGTGTCCTCCGATGATGCTGTGGGCAAGGTGAAGAGACAGGAAAAAATCAGTCACCTGTATACATCTGACACATGAGTCCAAACTAAATAGGCAACAGTGCATATCAGGAAAGGCATCATGAGTAACATCTAGGATACTCCCCACATATGTAAGCCCTGCCCTCCCCAGTTGGTTGACACACCATGCCACTTGGAAACAATGAGAATTAGGACACAACAGCAAATAACTTGAAATCACAAGATCATGAGAAGCTAGTGTCTGGGATCAGTTGAGCACATCAAGACTATGAGGGCATGCCACCTCTTGTTCACTGTGAACCAAACAGTATTGTCACACCCAAGGCCAAATACCACATGCCAATGCAGAAAGTGTCCCCACACTCAGAGACCTGTGAGTACTTTTGACACCCCAAAGAAATACATTGTGACTCCTGGAGAATCACAACCCTTTACACAATGGACATGTCTAGCATGTGTGAATGTGGCACTCTGTGAACACAACACACATGTGTCTGTATAGCAGAAGTCACACAAGGAGGTGCACACCAAACTACATGTACACAGTCATTGTCTGAGCTGCCAGACTCATTTAAATCAGCCACTGTTAGGCAGAAATGGCATATCAGTAAGTACATATACATGGCACCACGGTAGTCTGGATGACTTGACACTCGTAAGTTGGTATCAGCAACAACCAAGGACTAACCCAAATGCTACCACACTGTGGGAACATGTATATGTATGAACTCCAAACAAGTTTTGTTCAAACTGTGCCTTACTTTAAAATGTGCCAGCGTGTCCCTGGAAAGTGTAAAGGTGTTGTCTTGTGCACTTCCTTTTTTTTTTGTTGAAACATTTTTTATTGTTTTCATACACAGCAATACAACAACCAGCTCTCAATCCCCGCCCAGTCAGGAAATACCCCACATATACCAGCATTTCCACTCAGCTGTCCCACCCGGCCCCTTCCCCCCCCGCCCCCCACCCTCTGTCAGTGTGCCCCCGTCTGCTACCCCGGTCCCACGCTCGATGCTTCCCCTCCCCTCAATCAATGCAATACAGGAGCCCCACCTCTCCCTACAGCCACAATACCTTCCCCCCCAACCCTATCCAAAGTGCAGTCGGTCAGGGCCCGCCAGTCGCCTCCACTACTCCCCACTCCCCACTACCACTTCCTCATCAGGCCCGCTCCCTTCCTCCCCCGGCTCGGACCTCAGCCCCTGGAGTTCTACCACCAACGCTTCCCACGCCCGGGCTGTCGCTAGCGCTTTTTCGTCATCTCGCCGGAGGGCCAGTTGCACCCGGAGCGTGCCCTCAGCCCCCGCCCAGCGCTCCAGGGCTGATCTCCAGAACAGGAAACTGGGTCCCCCCCGGGATTTCCAGTGCAGCGTCAATTCCCTCTTGGCCAATATCAGCCCTAGATCATAGAATTTGCTCGTGACCTTCGTGCGACGGGTGTGGGGGAACCAAAGCAGCAAGCAGGTGCCCATCTCCGGACCAATGGAGCGATCCGTAACCTGGTTCAGGCACTCCACCACCGCTTCCCAGTAGTCCCCCAACTGCCTACAGGCCCAAAACATGTGTCGAAAGTCTGCTCCGTCCGCCCCGCACCGCGGACACTGAGAGTGCGCTCCCCCGAAATATTGTAAAACCTTTGCCGGCGTCAGGTACGCTCTGTGTAGTGTAAAAAACTGGACAAGCTGGAACCTGGCATTCCTCGTCCCCTTCCATGCCCTCCGCACCAGCGTGGACCATGTGAATTCAGGGATCTCCTTCCCCAGGTCCGCCTCCCACTTTCCCCTCAAGGCGCCCAATGGGGGGAGGCTCTCCGTTGACAGCCTACGATAAAGGCATGTGATGGCCTTGGTCGTCCCCGCCGCCATCACCACATATTGGCAACCCGTGGCAATCGGGGGCTCCGACAGCCCCACATTCCAATGCCTCTGAAGGCTTGCCACCAAGGCCGCATGGAGCAGGAAGTCTCCCCGCGGAAGCCCATAAGAGTCCTGCAAGTCTTGGAAAGGCAGCAGTACTCCCTCTCGAAATAGATCCCCTACCATCTGGACCCCCATTTCCTCCCAGACCGCCAACCCCGACCAGTCTCCTCCATGCGGGAACGCCGTGCACATCCCCAGGGGGATCTCAGGGGCATAGGGGTGAACTATGGCGGCCTTTCTCTGGCATCTATTCCAACATAACCGGAGGGTACGTTCCTCCATGGTGAGCTGGGCGAGGTCCAGCCTCTGGTGAAGGACTATAAAGGCCAGCACGTGGCGCGGGATTAGCCTGCCCTGGGGACCGTCCGGGCCCCTGTACTCCCTGGCCACCGCCTGTGTGAGCCACTGGAGCTGGGCCGCCAGATAATACCATTCGAAGTCCGGAGCCGCCAAGCCTCCCTCCGCCCGCGGTCGCCGCAAGGTGGTCAGCGCCACTCGACGCCTTCCCGAACCCCAAATGAAGCTCGTGGTGAGTACCCGCAGTGCCGCAAAAAACGACGCTGGGATCCATATTGGAAGGGTGCGAAAATAGTAAAGGAGCCGCGGCAGCGCCACCATTTTCAGCAGCGCCACCCTCCCAGCACACGAGAGCGGGAGCGTTTTCCAAAATCCCATACTACCCCTTAGGCCACGAAGCGCCCTACCCACATTACCGTCCAGCAAATCAGCCTGGGTATGATAGATGTTAACCCCCAGATATCGGAGACAGCTGCCTTCCCAGCGGATTTGGCCTAACGCCTGCGGGGGCTGTCCCCCTCGCGACAGCGGGAACAAACAGGTTTTACGCCAATTGACCTTAAGCCCGGACAGCCGACCAAACACCTCCAATAAGGCCACCGCTCCCTCCAGTGCACCCGCCGTGTCCTCCAAGAACATCAGTAGATCGTCCGCATAGAGGGAGATATAATGCGTATCCTCCCGCAAGGCCACCCCTACATACGCACCCCCTCGTCGGGCATGAGCCGCCAATGGTTCAATGGCCAGCGCGAACAGCAAGGGGGAGAGGGAACACCCCTGTCTCGTCCCCCTCCGGACCTGGTAGGAGGCCGATATAGTGACCCCTGTCTTCACCCGGGCTGTAGCCTCGCTATAAAGTAACGAGGTCCAGCGCACAAAGTCCTCCCCCAAACCGAACTCTCGCAACACTCGGTACAAATAAGGCCATTCCACACTGTCGAAGGCCTTTTCTATGTCGACCGACAGCGTACAGGCCTCTGGGAAGACCTCCCGGTCCAGTTCCATCACTCGCAGCAACCTTCTCACAGAAGTGGCAGTGCTACGTCGAGGAATGAAGCCCGCCTGATCCGGGTGGACTAAGGCGGCCATATGACCCAGGAGGCGCGACGCCAGTACCTTGCTCAATATCTTATAGTCCACCGTCAACATGGAGAGCGGCCGATAAGCCGTGTGCGCGTCGGCCTTCCCTCCGGGCTTTAATAAGGGGATCACAATCGCCTCCCGAGCAGAGGCGGGTAGACGCCCACGTCGCCAAGCTTCGCCGTAGAGGGCCTGCAGCTGTGGGGCCAACAGGTCTGAAAACGCCGCATAGAACTCGACAGGCAGCCCATCCGCCCCCGGGGTTTTCCGGCGCGCCATATGTCGAATCGCCGCCCGAATTTCACCCAGCGAAATGGCACCGCCAAGTTCTTTCCCCACCTCCGGGTCTAGGCGAGGCAGGCGGGCCTCCAACAAGAAGTCCGCTAGGCCCTCTGGCTCCCCCGCCATGGTGCTGTCGTATAACCCAGCATAATAGCCAGCGAACTGCTGATTTATCCCCTTCTGGGAATACACTGGGGCGCCCCCCGCGTCAGCCAGGGCCAGTATCGGTTCCCCCCGGGCCGCCGGGTTCGCCAACCAAGCCAAAAGGGATCCCACCTTATCACGCTCCGCGTGCGCTCTCATTAGGTAGCCTTTATGGTGAAAGCAGCGGAGCCTCTCCACCTGCACCGCCACCGCCTCGCGCGCCTCAGCGACCGCAGCCAGCTCTCCGGTCCCCGACTGATGCGCCAGTTCCGCCGCCCGCAGCAGGGCCTCCGCCCCCTCCACCTCCTTCAGCAGCGACTTCCTCACCCCAGCCGTGGACGAGATACAGACCCCCCTGACCATCGCCTTGAGCGCGTCCCATTCCGTCGCCCGGCTTGCCGTCGTACCCGAGTTTCGCTCGAAATATTGTGTTAAGCAGTCGCTAACCTCAGCCCGGAAGACCGGGTCCTCCAGGAGCAGAGGGTTAAGACGCCACGTGGGAATAGCTTGCCGCTGCCTGGACCACTGCAACACCCCCAGACAGGGGTTATGATCCGAGAGAGTTTTCGCTAGATACTCACTATGTCGCATCAGCGGTTGGACGTCCGAGGAGCACACAATACCATCCAATCTGACATACAGCTCATGGGGGGCAGAATAAAATGAGTAATCCCTGTCCTGCGGGTGATGAGCGCGCCAGGTATCCACCAGACCCCAGGTGCCCTGCCAGCTACTCCGAGCAGTGGCCACCCGACGCACCGCCGACTGTGCCAGGGGGGGGTGGGATCTATCCAACTCCACATCCGTGACAGAATTAAAGTCCCCTCCCAGCACAACCGGCCCCGTCAAATACGCCGCCAACTGCCCTGACAGCCTGGAGAAAAACGCCGCCTGGTCTACATTAGGGGCATATACACTACACATGCTCAAGTCCCTCCCATCCAGCCGCCCCTGCACTGCCACAAACCTGCCCTCCGGGTCCACCAATGTCATCAGGGGTTGGAAAGGGACACCCGCTCTCACCCAGATCAGGGCCCCCCGAGCAAACCTCGAGAAGGTGGTGTAGTATAGTTGGCCCCGCCAGCGCCGCTGCAATGCCTTCTCCTCCTCTTTATCCAAGTGGGTCTCCTGAAGGAAGGCTACCTGGACCCCTCTCCGCACTAAGTATGCATGGATTTTATGTCTCTTCACCATAGAGGTGAGCCCTCTCACATTCCAAGTCACAATTCTCAATTCAAGGGGGGTCCCCATCCCGTCGTCGGACCAACCATCCCATCCTACCCCTCCGAGGCACACTGACAATCCCTTGACACCCTAAAACACCCCAACTCCCCGAATCCCCACCCCTCCCCAGAACAGGCTCTAAACCGCAGTCACCCATCCAAATACTCCCCCAAACAGAAACCAAATACTCTGGTAGCCACCAGAGTCTCACTATGTCTGTGAGGTTGAGGTGGTGACTCTACGCCTGACGGGTTGACAGTGGTCCTCCCCAAAGCATCCATGCCCAGACTCCATCAATGTCACCCCCCCAGCAGTCCATCCCCCGCAGGCTCCCCCACCCCCACCCCCGGGGTCCCCCAGAATCTCCAGACCGTCCAGCCATGGGCGCCACCCGCTATTCGGCCCTCCGTAGGCCCCAGCGAGCCCGAAGCAGTGTCCCTCTCCACACGTACCCAGTCCTCCCAACCCAAGTCCCTTAGTTCAGGGCCCAAGCACACCCCAAACCTTCAAGCGTCCAACATTCCATCTGCCGTCCCCGGGGTAACATCTGGCAGCACCTCCACTTCGTCGACAGCGCCATCCGAATGGGAGTCCTCCGTGCCCTTCCCAGAGCCCGAATCCTCGCTGGGCTGGGAGGCCGTGGCCCCGGAGATCACAGAGACCGCCCGCAGCGCGGCTCGCCTCTCCAGTGCCGTCTGGGACGCACCCGGAGATCGGGCCCCCGCTGTCCTCACCCTGTTGCGTCTGGTGCGACGGGCCTTCGTCGGAGTACCCCGTGGCCCCTCTCCGGCATCATGCGCCGTCGCTCGGGGCCTGGCCGACTCCAACCAACTCCAGGCTGCTGCAGGGTCAGTGAAGAAGACAGCTTCCCCAGCCATCACCACTCGGAGACGGGCCGGGAACAACAAAGAATATTGCAGCCCCTCTTCCCGCAGTGCTCTCTTCACCGCCAGGAATGAGGTACGTCTGCACTGAACCTCCATGGGGTAATCCGGGTAAATAGAGACCCGAGCGTTCTCTACCTGATAGGGTCCCGAAGTTCTGGCCCTCTGAAGGATAATGTCCCGGTCCTTGTAATGCAGCAGTCGGGCCACCACCGGCCGGGGCGGCCTGCCCGGGTCCGGGGGGCGGGCCGGTACCCTATGCGCCCTCTCCAGAGTAAAGAACCGCGTGAGTCCCTCGGGCGCCGCCACCTCCTGCAGCCAGGTCTCCAGGTAGGTTATCATATCTCCCCCTTCGATCTTTTCCGGTAGCCCGACCACGCGAATGTTATTGCGGCGGTTGCGCCCTTCAGCATCCTCGGCCCTCTTTTCCAAAGTCACCACTCGCCGTAGGAGATCCGCTGTCTGATCCTCCAGTACCTTCTGCGCTGGCTCCACCAGGTCCATCCTGTCCTCTGTGGTCTTGACCCTGTCCACCAGCTTCCTGTGATCCGCCCGGAGCAGCCCCAGGTCCGAGGATACCTGGGCGATATCATTCTGCAGCACCGTTTTTGTGTCCGCTATGGCCTGCAAGATCTGGTCAAGCTGTCGCTGCTGTAGGCCCGCCGCAGATTCGGCGCCAGCGCCACCCCTGCCGCCACCGGTAGGGTCCCCCGCCGACTCCACCGACTGCCCTCCCGGCTTGAGTCGTGGCTTGACCATGCTCCCGACCAGGCGGTGCGTCCGATAGGCTCTCCCCAGGCGGCCTCCGGGCCGCTCCCCAGACCTGCGGGCAGCGCACCCCCTCGTCGGCCCCAGGGGCCCGCTCCACCGTGCCTGCAGTCCACCGGGAGACCAGCGCCCTCCTTCTGCTCACCAGGCTCCTCAGCGGGGAGGCCCCCAGTCGCCGCTAGAGCCGCTGAGTCCAGGGCCGCGTCCGGCCCTCTCCACCGTCCTCCGAGCGGCGTCGGGATCGTCGCACCACCCAGGGGCCAGAACCGCCCGTTCGCTGCCTGTGGGCAGTCAAGCCGCTACCACCAAGGGGTCACTGCACCCACCGTGTTGGCCCACCTAGCATGTGGCGTCTCGCTGCGGGCGCCCCAGGCCCAGGTCCTCCTTCGCCGCCACCAGCCCAGAGCCTTCCGCCGTGTCGCCACTGCTCCGTTATGCCGCCACCGCCTCTAGGTCACTCTCTACTGCTGGCTCCTCAGCTCCAAGCTTCGCACCGAGGGTGATCCCCGCCGCCACTCTCCAGCAGGACCAGGCCGGCACTTCCGGTGCTCGCGGCCGATGCAGCCTCACTTCCGGCCCGCTCCGCCAGCACTGTGGGCCGCTGCTTCCCGTCCCCTCAGAGGCCGCCCAAGATGGCCGGCGGCCGCCCGCCTCCGTCACCTTTCCGTCGCCGCGTCCGCCCACTGCGCCGCGGTCCGCTCCGTCCGACTGCTCCAGGGGTCCCGAGGTGGCAGGGGGAGCCCTCCGGGAGCGTCAAACCGCCCGGGGAACACTCGTCTCAGGATTAATAGCTGGGCTGGATGCGGAGCTCGTCGCTCACGCGTCCATGCCCGTCGGCTGCCAAGCCACGCCCGTGTCTTGTGCACTTCCTTGGGAGACATCTGTCATGCAGGCACATCATTGTCCTTCACAACAAAACAACAAGGTCAAGCATATGAAACATTGAGACATGTTGACAGGTGTAGTGAGTGCCAATGGACATTTTCTCTGAGTAACAACTTGAATAATGTCATTTGTCACATGGCTATCAGTCACCTCATCACACAGTTAGCTACACATATGACCTACTGACTGTCATCTGGAGTGGCACACATGTCCACACCCAGGACAATGCATAAGCTAATGGGCCTGCAATTGTTTAGCAAAAAAGCCTAGCTGTACTGTGGGTTCCCCCTCATGGCAAGCCAGAATGTACCCACAGATGTCAGCACACAAAGTCACAACTGTGTAGAATCTGAACCACACACAGGTGCCAAAAATGTACAAGCAGGATACATGATTGTCAAAAACTGACACAGGCAATGAAGCACGAACATTAAGCACTGGCCAACATCACAGGGGCACTGCACGATAACTTTCTGTACTGCGAATCATCACACACAAGTCAGAACTGGCAATGAAACATCAGGGTTGAACATGTACACCCCTCCCGCACACACCCACCCATACCTGAGTCAATGTGACTGATACCGATCAAGAAGTGACACCTCTTATTCAGGGTTACAATAACTGTGCTTGAAAACTAGCTTCATTAACACGACATCACCTTGTAGGGCTGCCAAAACATGTTGGTCACAAACAAACATCAACAGATTGTTGTGAATAGCCACACAGGCACTGCCCAGTGTGAGTATGCACAAGCAAACTGGTGTATCCCTGTCCAGTGGGCAAATGTATCACACAAGTGAAAAATACTACCTAGGCCAGGGAACAATGCCACAGAGGTAGAGCCATGCTGAACCCACAGTGAATGTGCACAGTGTTGGATGACACACATGAGTAGGAGGGCAGGCCGAGTCAGGGGACTGTAGTGGGCACACTGCTCCATGGTCCTGGAATGAGCTGACTGTTACAGGAGCAACCGTCCCGGCACTATGCATATATCCCACTAATGCACATCATGTCTGAGGCCACAACATTGGTAATGCATGCTGCAAGTCTGTTCATTTGAACCCTCACACTCCTATGTTGAGACTCAGCATCAGTGCCAACAATTATGCACCCCCAAATGACTGAACAGGACAGGGCACAGGCAGACCACCCCCACACATGATGCTGAAAGCAGTGTGCACCTTGATAAACTGGCAGCCTAGATGACCATGTGCAATAGTGATAACACACAGACCAGGTAACACATGTCAAGGAGGGGAATGGAGGAAGAACAGCACAGGTTGACTTGGGGGAACAGATATGCACTGCACATATATAGCCTGGCAGTGTATCCAGGCGACTGAGCAGCTACAAAAGCTGGCGACACACAACAAACACACATGTACCTACCCCCTTCCTGCTGCTGTAACTCCTGTATCCGCCTATCCAGGTCAGGGAAGACCACTGCCAGGACACGCTTCATCTGGTGGGTCAGGCGCCGGTGCCCGCCATGCTTGCGAGGAGCCTCCTCCTTCAGCATGACCCGGGCGATCCTCCGGGTCCAGCACCGGATGTCCTGCCATCTCTTCCTCACTTGTGGTAGGCGCCGACTGCGACTCTCCACCGATTGCACGGCCCTGGCGGCATCCTTCCAGATCTTCCCCTTGTGGTAAGGGGATACCTGTGTGGATGACAAAGTGGGACAACATCACTACACCTGCACCATGTCACAGAGACACACATTTGAACATCTTAGATTTGTTGAACAGGGCATAGTATGCTGGCAAGTAATAGCACCTTAGTCATAGGGGCTTTTCCCACTGGGGACGCACCAATGCACTACATGACATAGTAAGTACACAGGTGGCATGAGGGGTGCGAAACAATCCCTGATCATGGCACACACTGTGCATCCCAAGCAACACAAGGCTTATGGACAGCACCGCAAAGCAGTCACATGCCCCAGGCCACTGACGAAACCTCAGCAGAGTACACAGACACACACAGGCACACATCAATCACCTGCCATTGGCAACAGCGGATGCAAACCTCACTCTGCACATGTGCCACTTGCCAGGGGGTGTTCACAGGTGTGGGACTAGCTCAGCAAGTCAGACACACAGCACGGCTTACTTCACATATCAGATGGATTGAGCAGTTGCCTCCTCCATGCAGCTGTGGTGCAACACTTCACATAGACACTCACCCACATGACAAGAAACATTCACACACATCAATGTCCAGGGGGTGTACACATCATTTGGACACTCTCACCACTCTCACCACAGCTCCACTCAACTCTCACACACATCTGTGGGTGCAGTCACCTGTCACACCGGGGTGACCACTGAATCACCGCAGGACAATAGAACAAGAATGCCCAAGAGGATTAGCCAGGCTGAATGTGCCATGCACTATGCAGTGAATGTCACAGTAAGCACAATACAAGTGAGGAGTGCACACATGAACTACATCAAGCCCTGCATGAGAGACATAAGCCATTCCCCCCCCCCCCCCCCGGGACCCACTCCAACCAACATTGCATGTCTGTCACACCTGGCCACAATGCCAGAAGTGACAGACACAATAAAGGTGCACAGGCAAAGGTAGTGGAGTCAGCACTCACCTGCTCCCCTGGTCGACCATACAGCATGGGGTACCGTGGGAGGATCACATCCAGCAGGGCCTCGTTCTCCTCCTGGGTGAAAGGCTGGGCCCTCTCCACAGTCCTTGACATGGTGCCAGAGGGAGACAATACAGCAGCAGTGGTATCGACTGACATGTTGTGCAGGCAAGTGCCCTCTCAAGGGTTCTGCCTGCCTTATATCTGCCTTGCTGGCCTATTTCATTTACAGGAGTACAGAGTGATTGGTCAGACTCATTTGCATCCTACGTTTCCTCCAATCCCTTTAAACATACACCAGTGACAGCCTTCGCATCTTTCGATTTTGCAGCATCATGTCAAGTCAACAACCACTTTGCAACAATGTATAATGTGGCCAACTGCTTTTTCCAGACCACATGATGTTAAATTTTGAATTTGAAACACAGTATCCATGACAACCAGCATGCATTTAGGCCCTAATACTTGTCCCTCATGTGTCCCCATTGTAATTCTTAAATCCCCACACAGGTACGGCGCATTTCACACGTACCCCTAGGGCACCATCACTACAGTGATACGGGCGTACTCACGCGTGTACGTGCCGTACACACGTGAGGATGTGCCTATCACTATAGTTGTGTTACCATAGGGCCTAGTGATACGGCACGTACTCACGCGTGTACGGGCCGTACAAGCGTGAGTACGTGCCTAACACTATAGTTGGGGGTACCGTGGGGCCTAGTGATATGGCACGTACTCACGCATGTACAGGCCGTACACGCATGAGTACGTGCCTATCACTATAGTTGTGTTACTGTAGGTCCGAGTGATACGGCACGTACTCACGCGTGTACGGCCCGTACACGCGTGAGTACGTGACGTATCACTAGGCCCTACGGTACCCCCAACTATAGTGATAGGCACGTACTCATGCATGTACGGCCCGTACACGCGTGAGTACGGCCCGTATCACTAGGCCCTACAGTACCCCCAACTATAGTGATAGGCACGTACTCACGCATGTACGGCCCGTACACGCGTGAGTACGGCCCGTATCACTAGGCCCTACGGTACCCCCAACTATAGTGACAGGCACATACTCACACGTGTACAGCCCGTACATGCGTGAGTACGGCCTGTATCACTAGGACCTACGGTACCCCCAACTATAGTGATAGGCACGTACTCACGCGTGTCTGGCCCGTACACGCGTGAGCTTTGTCCCGAATCACTAGGCCCTACGGTATCCCCAACTATACTGATAGGCACGTACTCACGCGTGTACGTGCTGTACACGTGTGAGTACGTGCCTATCACTATAGTTGTGTTACCGTAGGGCCTAGTGATACGGCACGTACTCACGCGTGTACGGGCCGTACATGCGTGAGTACGTGCCTATCACTATAGTTGGGGGTACCGTAGGGCCTAGTGATACGGGCCGTACTCACGCGTGTAGGGGCCGTACACGCGTGAGTACGTGCCATATCACTCGGACCTACAGTAACACAACTATAGTGATAAGCACGTACTCACGCGTGTACGGCAGGTACTCACACATGAGTACGGGCCCTACACACGCCCTCAGAGCGTGTGTAATGCCTTTCACAGCTTACACGGGTGATAGGAGGCGCACACGAAAGGAATGGAGGTGTCAGACTCGCACAAGGCTGTACATCAAGTCATTGTCAGTGCAGCCCTTCATGTGCAGGGCCTAGGTGTGTCAGGCAGTGATGTGGCACATGTCTCCTCATGTTGTGGCACAATAGATGTGTGATGAGCTGTTTACACATGTGATGTGTGATGGGGCACTATGTGGCACACTTCCCCTTCACACTTTGCACATCTGTGCATGTACGACACACGTGTCAAGCACTGCATCACTGGTATGGCACAGTCAGCAACACCCGCAACTGTCCCCTGATGCCAGCTACACGGATAATTACATCTGACATGTGACTCCCAGCGTGCCACGATGTGACTATGTCATGTGTGTGTCATGTGTTCCCAAGAGCTTTCCGTTGGTGTTCCGTCAACTCCATCTGCTGTTGTAGCATCCAACATGTGTCTGTGTGCATATGTGCATGACACACATATACGCACACCATGCCACATGTGGACTCACACGTTACATGTGTCATGATGGTTCGAAGATGACTTCCTGACATGAGGCAATATCTGCATTCTCTCAATGTCTGTGTCATCAGTTTTTGACATGTACCCCTTCATGGAAATGTGTGTTATCTGTCCTTTTTCAGATGACATGTGACCTGTGCGTCTAGACTGCCACCAGCTGTCTGTATGAGATGACATCCTTCAAATGCTGATATGTGGATGTCTGTCACTCATGTAATGTGTCAGGCTTGTCACTTACACTGGCCCACAGCTATTTTAATGGCATGTCACGTCAACATTGCCATGCAACTATTGTGGCTGGCTCTTCGTAGGAGTATCACCTGGCTGGCCTACGTGTCCTGGATGTATTGCACAGCACAGACTCTGTATTAAGCAGATGTGTATTAGCTGTTGAACATGTGCATCCCCTCAGTGACATTGGTGTGGTAATGTACTCACTCTTCTTTATTCCTTCCAAATCTCTGCAGGGCACCGCCTCTCCCCAGACGAATGTCAGACCTGGATGCCATGCGTGAACATGACTGCATACGCAGATACCGCTTCTCGCAAGAGTTGATAGAGGACCTGACCCGCCGGCTTGCACCACACCTCCAACCACAACACAGGTATCCTACAGCTCTGACCCCCAAGATGAAGGTGATGGCAGCCCTACATTTTTTTGCCACCGGTACGTTTCAATTGACCATAGCTGATGTCGGTGGCATGTCCCAGACAATGTTCAGCCGTGTCCTGCATGATTTTTTAGAAGCCATGTTGGTGCACCTGGATGAATTCATCCATTTTCCCACTCCTGAGCAGTTGACAGGTATCAGGGGGGAGTTCTATGCCCTGGGAGGGATGCCTCATGTAATTGGGGCCATTGATGGGACACATGTGGCTTTGGTACCACGACAGGCACAGGAGGTAGCCTATAGAAACAGAAAACATTACCACTCCATTAATGCCCTTGTGGTGTGTCTTGCTAACATGCTGATTTCCCATGTCTGTTCCCGTTTACCAGGGTCCGCACACGATGCATACATCATGAGGCATAGCAGGGTGCCAGAAATGATGCTGCAGCTACACGCGGAACGAGCATGTCTTGTTGGTGGGTATACTCTGTTAGTCCTGTGTTTAGCGCTATCTTTGTATCTTACTGCATCTCCTGACCCACTTCTTCACATGATGTTTCCATGTAGGGGACTCTGGCTATCCCAACATGCCATGGCTGAGAGGACGTTTGGACTCCTGAAGAGCAGATTCCGGTGCCTCCACAAGACCGGCGGCGCCCTCCCATATGCCCCGGTGAAGGTCTGCAAAATCTTCATTGTGTGCTGCATGCTGCACAACATGGCAGTGGAGAAGGCTGTGCCACTCATCCTTGATCCGGATGAGCAGGATCATCCACACGTGGAGGATGAAGGGCTCGGGCACGGGGCAAGTGAGGATGAGGATGAGGATGTGGACATCCGGAGTCAGCTTATCCGCAACTTCATGATGGTGAGTCCCTGTGTCTGAGTGTGCACGCTTTGAGCCTTGTGTGGCATGTGTTGCAATGTGTGTGTCCAGCTGACTGTGTGCTAAGTGACTTGGAGGTGTGTTCTGATGTATCATTCAAGTGATGATGTCATTCCACACATTTTAGCTGGGACACTAAATTTATTAAGGGCATGGTGACAACATCATTCCTGTAGAGTACATGTACATGTCTGTGGATTACTAGCTCTTCGCTGACTTGTTGTGTGTCTGTCCTCCCCAGGTTCTTGCGGCTGTCGTCTGCTCATGTCATCATTGCCCTCCTGCTATTCCTCATGAGTATTGCAACGTGTGCTGGATCAGAGTTACATGCACAGACATGGTGAAAAGTCATTTGGGGTAAGGAGTGCAGCAAGGCATTTTGTGGGTGGTACGTGTTTGTGATATGTGGGGACTGCTCCTGTGCATGTTGTGTTACCATGCATACATGTCGACTCACCATGGGCCACATGACATGTTGCATGGCTCCCATGAATTGATAGTCACCCTTCCTGACAGTCATCTGTAATGGTTTGTGGATTCTGATGAAGGCATCAATGTGTGTATAACGTCCCTCAGGAACATACGGGATGCTAATGGTGGACATGCTATGGGACATTCCCATATGAGGCTCAATGGGGAATTGTAGACTCTCCGTGCGCAGCACGGGGTGTTAGGCTCAACCCCTTCACTTGTGTGGCAGCTCAGTAGGATTTACCACATCTGTGTGTTGAAGGGGGTGTCCAGTGTAGGTCACACATGGTCAGCCAAATGACCTGTGAGTCTGTTCCAATTGATGCATTTCCCTTAGTGTGAGGCTGAGTAATAAAGGTGTTCGTCACACTCCAAGGTGCCTCATCTCTGTCAATGCAGGTCTCTTGCCACTTTGCATGCGGCATATCTGGCATAGTTGTGGAAGATTATGCATAGGAGTCCATGTGTAGTTTAGCAACATGCATGCAGTTGCTCACGGATTAGGCTCTCTATTGGGCATGAAGTACATGGTCGTGTATGTTTTTTGGCATGTTGGTCCACACAATGGGCCATCAACAGCTGCTGAGGGTGTGTCTCCTGTGCGCAGGTCGGCCTTCAGTTTCCTGATCCGGTGTCATGCTTCTTTGGTGATTGTGCATGCATTGTCTCTGGGTGTGCCATGTGACACTGGACACTCCTTACTTTACACACGCGCCTGTTGCAGTTGTCCTTCTGACATCCTAGTCTTTGTGTGCAAATTCTGTCATTTTGCAAGGAGATGCCGCCTGCTGCTGCGGCCCCTGCAGCAAGGGCCCACAGAGTATCCAGATTTGGCAACACACACGCCTCCAAGATGCTCCTCACTTCCTCCCTCCACCCATTCATTTGGCTGTCCTCAGCTTGTCTATGCCACTGTTGCCGCCACGCTGTGCCAAAGGCTGGACCATCAGCACATGCAAGGTGCACATTGCACCACCATCCTGTCCTTGCATAACCCACATCACACTACAGTCTGATGTATCAGCCACACTCCGTGCTATGTATATCCGCACATCTGACGCCTACTGTCAGACATACCCTGGGCACACACACAACACCTTTGCATGCTGAGTGTGCAACTCCAACTGCCTACACTGCGCTGCCCCGCCTTCCAGGCCCTGTCACACCAAACAGGTCACGTCCCTAATACTCCCCAATGGCTCTGTAGCCCAGCAAGGGCATGGGAGTGGGACTCAAGGCTTCATCATGTAGTATGGTGTCATCGTCTGGGACATGGCACAGGTATCATCTCTCAGCATGTCAATCTACAGAGTGTCCAGGACCCCCCTCTTCACCATCACATGCGCACAGCACCTCATCATCAGCTCGTATGCCATTGACAGCCAGGTGCTCCTCACCCTCAACAAAGACACAGACATTGTCAGTTCCATCATTCAAGTATGCATGAGATCCATTGATGAATGGCTGAACACGAGCCACCTGAGGCTGGACTTGTACAGGACTGAGGTGATCATCTGAGAATTGTCCCCTTCCAGCTGGGTCAAGTGCCTGTGTCCCACCCGCAATAGCCCTGCACAAGCACCCAGTGGCCACACACACAAGATGGTGTGCATCATGTTTGGCTCGCTCACATATGCCATGCTAGTCCACAGCATCTGTACCTCATGCTGCAACGCCCTCTGCATTATGCACATGATCCACAGATAGATCCACTCCAAGAAAAGACAGACCATCCCCCAGGTCCATGACAACATCTGTGTCAAATACTGCCCTGCCCTCTACGGAGCAAGTACATCCAAACTCCCAGGAAACTGGTCCACTTCCAGGGTGCATCTGCACACCTCAGCTTCAACACCCTGCGCCCCAGCCACCTCACCGTCCACCATAGATAGCTGCAATGGATCACTGTCTGCTGCAGGATGACCTCCACACTCCCCACCCACACTCAGGAGGTAGTCCACAACGCCGACCCCAAACCAACCTTGTACGTCTGTCATCCTAGATCCTGTTGGGCCATCTCCGTGCATCCAACCTTGCCCTGGCCACCGTTCTTCACATCCACCGTACTCCAGCATACAGGACATTGTTCTCCCACCTGGCCACACATACTTGGGACTCCCTCCCCGGGAACCTCCACATGAGCCATGACCTCTACGCCTTGATGATAATCTCCCAAATAGGTCTCTCCGCACAGTTTAGCAAGCACCCCCTCAGCAGCCAGAGGCCATCACAGGTGAGTGTTGTGCTCCATGCCTACATTGAATGATACCTTGTGACCTATGTGTGCCCTGTACCAGACTATGATCCCAGGCTATGGATGGCTGGAGTTAGTTCAACACTCAGGCATAGTTTGACATTTCCACACACATATGTCGTAGAATAATGCAAAATGACAGGAACGTCTCATGACCAAAGTAATATATTTATTTGCGGTGGGGTACGTGTTTTGGTAGATGAAATTAGGTGCTCTACCGGGGGAATAGAATCCAAAGTTCACAGGGGGAGATGGTATCCTTGGCATTGGAAGTCATCAGAGTCCAGGGCACAGTGTTGGTCATCATTGCTCAGACTGTGACCAGCAAGTCCATGTGGCAGAGAATGTCATTGGATGAGGTGCTGCTGTTGCGCCAGAGGGCCAGGTGACCTGGGAGCTGTGGATGGTCCGCTGACTCTCACGGTCTTTTCCGTGGATGACCCACCTTCCTCCGGGGACCCTCAGATGCAGGCCTTGATGATGCTGGGGACGCTCCGTCAGACGAATCCTCCTCCTCCTCCTCCCTCCCTGTGTCTGGTGCTGGTCTACGCCTGGTGGCACAGGGAGGGTTGACCATGCTTTGGGTGATCTGACGGAGTGATTGGCTCATGTCCCTGTGCACCGCCAGGAGCTCAGCCAGTCTTGCCTCCATCCGTCCTTGGTGTTGTTGATGACTGGCATGATGCTCGACCTGCAGGTTCTTTATCTCATCGAGGGTCCCCTGCATCTCGGAGAGTCTCGACACGACCTGGTTGATGCCTCTGGTGTCACGCCGGCATGAGTCCAGGATGTTGCGTATGTGTGACATACCGGTGTCCTGAGCTGGCTGGTCAGGTTCGCGCCTCCGCCTGCCTCCACTCCCACCACCCCTGCCCACTTGAGCCTGGCCTGCCCTTGTGGGCACATCGGGTCTACGGGACCCCTGAGGGATGGCATTTGCAGGGTTGCCTGCATCCTCCTGGGTGCCCGGAGAACCTTGTCCCTCCTGGTCAGACTGGCTCTGTTGTTCAGTGCGAGCAGGGCTCCTGGGTGTGTCCTGGGATGTGGCAGGAATGGGGGGGTGGTTGGCACAGATATACCTGACGCAGGTGCTGCAGGGGCTTGGGCACCAGAGGGTCCAGGTTGGTCGGGGTCATCCACGGAGTGGTGAGAGTCGTCGCTTCCGGTGGGATCATCTTCACGCGGAGCCTGGGACTGTGATTCTTCCCCCCCCAGTGTTGGGGGGAGATCGACAATGTTGCCCTGTGTGTGAGAGAGAGACAATGTTAATGGTGTTTCATGCAACATCTATGTTTCATACATATTCAAGTTGACACAGTTCCTCCAGGTAGTTGGATGTGCCTAGCATTCCTCTTAATGTCCACTTGGGGATGGGTATGTTGCAGGGGACAGATTGGGATGTTCTCCTGAGTGTTTGACCTGTAGATTGTTGGCTCTGATGCTTATTTGGCTATGGATTGGTCTTGTTGTGTCACATGTCCATTGTGGGAGTGTGTAAATCCGTTGCCTGCCCCGGGGGTGTGTGCTTGTGTTGGGGTGGGGGGTTGTGACCGGGCCTGCTGTTGTGTGTAGTGTGAGTTGTCATTGGGTCTCCCAGGTGATATGTTTGTCCCCTCATGGTGCATGCTGGCATGACAGTGAGTGTGAGTTCCTGTGCTAGATACCTGTGCTTGTGGAGTTGGTGTTTGAGTGTACAGTGGTCCCAGGAGGGCCTTGTGCTGCATACAGCAGGGCCAAGTGTCAGCTACCTTGTCAGTACTTTGCCAATCCCTGTGCATTGTGCATGGATATGTACCTATGCCATATGGGCTGAGGGTATTGGTGTCTGCGTCTCATTTTGACAATGTGTTGTGTGGGGCCCACCCTCCCAGCCTCCCGGACATCCAGTCTTGTGTTTGTGGTTGTTGTAGCCTTGGACATGGCCTTGCCTTGATTTGTGAAGGGTGCATGGAGACGTAAGTGGCATGAGCGTGGTTGTGTGCGGTGAGTGCTTGGGGGACGTTGCGTGCATTTGGTGTATATGTGGTGTGGACCCCATTGCCCCCATGTTACGTAAGTTGTTTATGTACTCACCAGGCTCTGCGACTCCTTCGACTCCGTGTACTCCCACCGGCGGTAGCAGGGCCATCGACTTCTCCTCCCAGGGATGGTAGTGTACGGGTCTGCGGGGCGGCCCACCTCCAGTGATGTTACTCTGGGCATATTCTTCGTTCATTTTCCTCTTGACCGCCCTGCGCAGATCATACCACCTGGCTTGGCATTCATGCCTGGTCCTTCGGATGGGCGCAACAGCATTCACCTTATCGACAATCCTCTGCCACATGGCAGATTTTTCAGCTATGATGGTCTGTCTGACCAATGTTCCAAACAGCTGTAGCTCGACTCTGATGACTTTGTTGACAAGGAGGTCCAGCTCCGCCATTGTGAACTTTGGATTCTTGTCTGTGGACATGATGTGGGGTGTGGGTGTGGATGGTTGTGGGTGTGTGGGTGTGAATGTGACAGTGTGTGTGTGAATGTGAAGAGGGGGATGTTTGTGGAGGAGGTTGTGTGAAGGTGTGTGAGTGAAGGTATGAGTAATGTGGAGTTGTTTCTCTTTGGGGTCTGGCAGCAGTGGGTCTGTTGCAAAGGCTCATGGGTTGTGTGTGTGGGCCCTTTTTATTGGTCAATTTTTGGGTGTGGCTGTGTTTGAATTTTGGTGGGTGTATAGGAGGTGGTTGGGATTTGGGGCCTCTGTTTGCCTGTTTGGATGTGCCAGGTCAGTCATTGAGATGTATTTTGTCATGTAGACGTGTTTTGTGGTGTTGTGCGAGTCGAATTGACCCTCCTTGTGCTGTTTTACAGTGTCCTGGTTCTGTAAGAGATCTTCTTCACGTAGGTACAATCCGTACATACGCGATGCTGGGTGAGGGTGCTGGGGTACGGTGTTGGAGTGCGGCGCGTACATGCGGTGGGGGTACGGTGCGTACACGTGCAGCCCTGGGGTACAGCGCGTACATGTGGAGGTACGGCGCGTACATGCGGGGGTACGGCGCGTACAGGGGGGGGCACGGTGCGTACACGTGCAGGCCTGGGGTACGGCACGTACATGCGGAGGTACGGCGCGTACATGGGGGGCAAGGCACGTACATGGGGGGAGGGCGCGTACATGCGGTGGGGGTACGGTGCGTACACGTGCGGCCCTGGGGTACGGCACATACACGCGGAGGTACGGCACGTACATGCGGGGTGAGGCGCGTACATGGGGGTACGGCGCGTACAGGTGTGGGGCTGGGGTACAGTGCGGACAGGGGGGGTAAGGCGCGTACATGGGGGTACGGCGCATACATGGGGGGTACGGCGCGTACAGTTGTGGGGCTGGGGTACAGTGCGGACAGGGTGGTGTACGGTGCTGACATATTTGGGGGGGGGCTGTATGGCTCGTATACGGGCATAAGTTTACCCGTGTACATGTGTGCTACTGCATTGGCTCTGTACGGCCCATTTTACGTGCGATTGTGTATTCGGACGGACGGTCGGGATCGTACTTGCGCGCTCGGACTTGTGTTTTACGATTTACACGTAAAAATGTCCGGCTCACTCTCGTACACTTTTCCCGACGATATTCGGACGTAAAAACTTTCCGACCCACTCTCGTACACTTTTCCCGACGCTATTCGTAGTTATTTTTCACGTACGAATCGTACTTGGCCGTTTGTACGGTACTTGTACGACTCGTACGTAGAAAAATACGGATACGGGTCGTACGCAAATTATTTTTAACGGATCGGAATCGGCACCTAAATAAGAACCAAACCAAAGTTGGCGGTGCCATGTTGTGTAGTTCCCATAAAACTATATATGATCTGCGCGTTTAGAGAACATAGACTGTGGGATTGGTGTCCAGACTGATTCAAGACAACCCCACCGGGTGTGTTCGCGTGTATACCAGCTAGCTCACGGTGCCACTGTAGACTCCCCTTACCATGGAGAGAATAGTTCTTGGCAACTATCGAAAATGACAACTCTGTCCTATTGGGATCGCTGAAACAGTACAGTTCTTTTTGCTCAGTCACTCGTGCTCCCTTTGTCTCAGAGAAATACACAGAATAAACGGTGGGGACATTTCCAATAACCATTTTTAGAACCAGCATCATTCTAGTGTAAAATTGGTGTGCTGAAACAACCATTAGACAGAAACAGATATAAATTATTATAAGCACCAATAGAGTAAATGGATGGTAGATTCCTACCATGGTGTTAAAACAATAAATACAGGCAGGTATATAAACACATAACAATAATACTGCGTACTCCTACGATGCAACCCTAACTAGATGTACCTACGTGTACCTAGCATGTATGTAAGTGTAGAACCAAGAATCACCCTAGGCTGAAGCCAACCCCATTACCTGAAGTGAGAGACTGTGGGACCCATCTTGGTCTCGAGATGGACACCCCGCGAGGGAAGTCAGACCACCTCGAGCTGGAGTGTCTGCATCTAGGAACCTCAGCGTCTCGTGTCAGTTCGTAAGCATGGAAGTCTTTGTCCTCTGCCTACCCCAGCAAAGAAAGGGTGTATATATACCAAAAAGGTACCCTCAGGGGTTCTACCTTGTTGTGTCATGTCGGCCGAGGATGACGAAAGGGATGACCCTTATACACAGTTTTTATGCTGAAGATGGAAATCCTGCTGTGAATCTTAGAATCCTCATGCATAATAAATTAGGTTAGTTTTCTGAGAAAATCACACAACATTTATGCAGCACCTTAACTAGGTAAAAGGTTAATACCAATAACTGTTATGCAGTACAATGGCAGGGAAATATAGGTGAAAGGTTAGGTGACTACCCAGGCCTATATTGGGGCACATTATAAAACATAACAAAGTCAAGCCGATAAGTGAAGAGTGCGAATCTGTGGATGAACCACTTGGCCCTGGTTCATGGAGAGAAGACCTTCCATTGGTGGAAAGCAAATGGGTGGAACACTGATAGGCAATGCAGCTCGATGAACCAAAATTGTCTTGCCCACCCTGGGGCGTTGAAAATGAAATGACATGCTTCTCGTTTCATCTTGTGCAGAACTTGTGGGATGAGAGGTGGAGAGGTGTGGTGCAGCGGCCAGGGCAGCTGACTTTGGAGCACAGGGCTTCAGGGTTCGATCCCCGGCTCTGGCGACAGCTCAGCTCAGCACAATGTGACTCTGGGCAATAGCTCACTTAATTTCCACAACGGCCCCCAGCGCCTTGAGACCCGTAAGGGTGAGTAGTTCGCACTTTACAAATACGGATTTAGAATTTAAAGGAGATGGGAAGAAAGGTGTAGGCAAACATCCCCATCCATGAGAAGTGGAAGGCGTTTCCCCAAGATCCTGGCTGAGGAACCCTGCTTGCGAAAAGAGTGCATTTTTTGTTGAGGGACGTAGCGAATAGATCTAAGGTTGAATAACCCCAAGACTGGAAGACAGTTGACAGCTATTTGTTGTTAAGCTCCCATTCATGACACTGCTTGGTGACCCTGCTGAGGGAGTCGGGCCACTTGTTCTGCAATCCCGGTACATGTTACACTCGCAAGGAGATGCTGTTGGCGAGGAGCTATTCCCATACCTGCTGCGCCTGAGTTGAAAGTATCTGAGATCTCGTGCCGCCCTGTTTAAGAACATGGTGGTGGTGTTGTCCATCCTGACGAGGACGGAAGTACCTTGGATCTGAGGAAGGAAGGCTTGAAGGCCGAGAAACACCGCTTTGAGTTCCAGTAGATTTATCTGACATTTTGATTCCTAT
This sequence comes from Triturus cristatus, assembly GCF_964204655.1. Classification (NCBI taxonomy): domain Eukaryota; kingdom Metazoa; phylum Chordata; class Amphibia; order Caudata; family Salamandridae; genus Triturus; species Triturus cristatus. Next base: position 299,908,012 of record NC_140583.1, on the reverse strand, counting down.
TTGGACCATTTCCCGTGAACCTGCAATTCCTGGAGGTGGGCTCACCATCTTTCCATCGATTCATCCAAGGTCATCACCAGTTGTGGCATTGTGTAAAGGAAAAAGAGACTTTGAAAAAGATTGTCCTCGAGCATCCACCAGGACATCGTAGTTTTCATAGCTAAGAAAATGAAAATCAGGTTGTCAAATGATCCCTGAGACTGAGCCCACTGTGCATACAGCTGCTCCTGCAGCAGTCGCATGCGGAGACGACAATTGGGGATCAACAGGATGCAAGAAGACACAATCCCCAGCATGGACTTGTATGCTCTAACAGGAACAGACCTTTTTGAGGACAGAAGATGTGTCATACCTTGAAGACGTAAAATCCTCTTGTGAGTTTGAAAGGCTTTCACAAAGGTCAGTGTTGAGAAGTTCCCCCTAGAAAAGTTAGAGATTTTGAAGAGGTGAGAGATGATTTTTCCAAATTGAGGCAAAGCCCTAGGGACCGAAAGAGATTCTGACAGGCTTGCGTGGAGTTCTTGGCCGCCTGACAGGTTGGAGCTGTATTAACCAATCATCCAGGTAGGGAAAAAATCTGGTGACCGGAACGTCGTAGGAAGGCTGCTACTGGGGCCATGCACTAGGTGAAGACTATGGGAGCAGACTTTAATCCCAAGGGTATTACTTTAAATTGGTAATGGCACCCTGCCTCTTCGAACCAGAGAACTTTGCGATGCTTGGGATGAATGGGAAAGTGCGAATAAGCATCTGCAAGATTGAGGGAGGTTATGTAACCCCCTTTTTCCATGAGAAGAAGGATCTCTTGCAGCGAAGCATCCTGAACAGCTGTTTTTTGATGAATTTGTCATGTAATCTGAGGTCCATGACCTGCCTCCATTTCCCTGTCTTCTTCTTGATGAGGAAAAAGTGGGAGTAAAACCCCTGATTGCGCTGGTTGAGGGATACTTCCTCTATCGGGTGCTTGCAAAGAAGTGATCGTATTTCCTTTATGAGATCGGGAAGATGACAATGAGAAGTCTTCCTCAGCTGAAAATTTGGAGGGTGCTGAACAAATTCCAGAGTGTGTCCAAAAAGATATTGCCCATCAAAGGGCAAGTATAGCACCTTAGCCTGCACTTCCGGACAGACGGTAGTAGCCTTCAACCATCCCTGGTGTTGCACCACCACTGCTCCTGCCATGTGCCAAAAGGAGGTGGACAAGATGTCCATGGTAACCTCAATGAGCTCAGAAGCAGCCTTCTCTCCTTCAGACGGAATCACCTTTACCACCTTCTTCTTATCCTCCGGGAGATATTCCAACAGAGAGGAGATGTCAGATCACATCTGTCAGTCATATCTCCCTAGAATGGCCATAGCATTGGAAGCTCTAATCAAGGTGGCCGCCAGAGCAGAAACCTCTTTCTGCAAGTCGTGAATCTGCCGGTGGTAGAGTAGGAGATGGGAGCTATATAATCACCCCATTCATCAGGAACATCCAAACCTGTATGGATCTCACCTTCCTCTATCTGCGGGTCATCACTATCCTGGGTTTCATCTGTGAAGATAAGAGGTGAAGGCAATACCTTTTCCTTCATGGATTTTGGACCGATTTGGACAGCAGGGGTAGTGCATTGAGCCTCTTGAGGTGGCTGAGGCCGCTGAGCAGTATCAGCACCAGGAAAGCATTTATAATAGTTGTTTATCATGTGTTGTAAGTCTGATAAACAAACATTACCATTAATAGAGGGTTCTCGGAGGTCATGGTATTCCTCCTCTTGCTCGTCATAGGGGTAATGCTCTTGGAAGGAGTCCAGGTGCTGCACAGAGGAAGGACCCTATCCGTAAATGAATAATCACCTGAAAGGTAAGTGGATGGATTGTCGTCCCTGTCGACCTCATTGTCCAAGTCCTGGCATTTGACCCTTAACTGGGATGGACTATAAGCAGGGTCAAATAAGCCCTCATCTTCAAACTCTTGGAAGTCCAGGAGACGAGCTAGAGTTAAAGGGGATATTTTTTAGAAGTCCTGTATCACCTGCTTTGGTGGGCACAGTAAGCTGGTTTTCCCCTCCGTAGACAGGCCCGTCGACGATATAGCCGCCTGCAACCTTGACAATACAGCATGTGCAACCGGTGTTGGCGGGACAGCTGTAGACAGGGCCATCAACGGTGCAATGGCTGATGGTAAAATCTTCATCGTAGGTGGCCTAGTCAATGCTGATGATGGAGTCAGTGTCAGCTGTTTGCCTGACGCTGCAGCTGTCGATGTTTTGATCGTCATTGTGGTGGATGTCGGCGATGATGCAGAAATGCTGGCTTTCGTCGTAGACAGCATAATATTTAACGATGGAGCCGTCAGAGAGCGTGGTGCAGGCTCTTTGAAAGGCATCTGGGGAGCAGAAGCAGGCAATGAATCAGACTAAGAACACCCCACTTGGAGTTTTGTGGGGGTTTTCTCCTCAGATTTCTCTTTTCCTTGGGACTTAGTTATTTTATAGTCTTGTGGTGAGAAGAGTCACTGCCTTCTTTTCTTTTCCTGGAGGACGAATGAGCTTTACTACAAAGGTCGACTGATTAAGTATCTCAGTCAGAAGCTGAAACGAACTGTGATCTTAGGGGCATACAGTAGCGATAATGGGTAAGAGGAAGGCCGTAGAGGCTGAAACAGGAAAGAAGAAGCTAGCAAAACTCAGTAGGCCAGCTAAGTCAGCATCTAATAATTGCACTCTAGCAGCAATTGACGACTTAATAGAAGAAGTGGAAACAATCCTAGCTGGCGAAAGGGACCTAATATCTAATGGCACTAAAAAGATATCTTCATACTATAACAAACAGAGCAAGCCAAACACTGTCAGGCCTCCCATTGATCCTATTATAGTCCGTCATGCTAACAGTGAAAATGCTGCACATATTCCTTCATCCTCTCCGAAGCAAACCCAGAACAAGCTTGTTTGCCCCACCCCCGCTATGTCAGGGCCTGTGGCACCTGACCAAGTTAGTTTATCAAACTATGAGGCTCCAACAATACCCTGTTACAATAGATACTCATTGCTAGAAATCCATCAAGAGGAAGATCAGGTAACGCAAATCCCAGTTACTCCCCATGGGAAAGCCAGTAGTAGGGAAATCGAGACCCAGACCAAGAGCACAGACATCTATGCAATCATGGTTACCCTACACCAAAGATAAGACATTATACAAGACGAAATAAAAACCCTCAAGGAAATAGTTGGACACCACACACGTCGTACCAATTTTATCTCAAGCAAAACACAAGGGAATAGTAAACCTCCAAAGGAGAAAGCCACCGGTAATCAGAACTTAGGAACAGCGGATAGGTGCTCACCTAGATCTCTCCCCATTCCTGCCCTTATGGAGGCTCCCTGTAATAAGAACTTTTCAAATGGTAATAATCTTTGTCAATCCTTACCAGCCAATAACCATAACCTACATATCAGCTTGGAGGCTAGGCCCAGAATGCCCCCATTTTCGCAGCAAGGGGCACCTAATAATAACCCCTCCAAGACTTATACACAACCGTAGGGGACAGGAAGGGCTGCGCCAGAACTCCAGACCAGATCGGGGGGTTATAGGTAGCCAACATCTAAGGAGATCGTATCTATTACCCCAAAACATAACTAGTCCTAGGGAAAACGCGTATAGTATTTTCCTTATCAATGTCCCAAGTTTAAACAACGAAACCACAGAGGACGAAGCCTCTAATAAATAAAGTCACGTATTGGATCAGAAATGAACGTCAATGCCGTTCTATAATAAGATCATACATTCTAAAAGCATTCGGCAAGAAACAGGGAACCTGTGTTACCTCCCTTATCGGCGTTCATCACCACAACATCATGTTTGTTACGCAATTTATTAATCTGAGCCCAATAATTTCTAGCTCGATAATTACACTTTCCCTGTCTAGTATTGACAGAAGTATGTAGTTTCTTTAGATCATCCACAACCATGTCATTGAAAACATCCACACAGTCTTTGGGCATTAGTGGGTAAAAGGTAGATTGAGGGCAAAAGGGACTAGCAACCGCCATTCCTAAGTTAACCCCCAATTCAGAAGTCTCATCCATGTTGTCAATTGGATCAGTATCATTGTCATTAGCGAGAGACTGTAGAACACTTAAAGTGGGATATATATATATTCATATCTGTAAAGGACCGTTTCATAGTTCTTAAAGAATTTTTTTTGCTTACAGCAATTTCAAAATATACAGTATAGCGTTTTAAAAAGGACAATGCAGAGCCCTAGAGACAAAGGGGTCTATCCTAGAAACGCTCCATGGGATAAGGACTGCTATCTATTCTGATACAAGCATGTGCATCTATGAAAGATTCGATACTGGAGAAAAAACGAGTTACTTACCTGTACACTATGGTTCTCCAGTATTATCTTTCATAGATTCACATGCGGCCCACCCGCCTTCCCGTTTCTTCTTGGGTAGACCACCTTTATCTCTGGTTTCATCTATGGCTCACTCTTGGGCTGTTGGAAATCTGAGGTATGGTGTCTCTGCTGGATATGGTGTATCTCAGGGCTGGCCGCTGATTGGCTGTTGTTTGGGCCACATAATGAGGATAAGTGGTTACCCAAGGATATACCTTTCTATGGTTTCTAGGCAGTTTTTTCTTTTACAGCTATGGTTATTCTTTTACCGTGAGACTTCCACCACGATGACTGGGAAGATACAAGCATGTGAATCTATGAAAGATAATACTGGAGAACCATTGTGCTCAGGTAAGTAACTAGTTTTTTACACCATAACATCGCTCCTAGGGATGGCCCTGGAGGTCAGGGCGGGGGTGGTGGAATGTGAATGCAACAGACCACAAGGTAACCACAGAGAGTAAAAACTGTCTGAGACTTGCAGACGCTATGGTAATATGAGGACAAAAAAGATACTATGGTTTAGGAAGAAGAATTTTGTACAACTGCGCTGTGATAGATCTTGAGATTCATTCGATGATGTGACCACTATACATTCCGACTAAAGTATCGATGATGCACTGTTTGCTATTATTTCAGTGTTCAGTTGTTTGAGTACTGATGAAGAGGTATAAAAACTTATTTTTCCAGTTTTTCTTAATTGCTGTGGAATGCTTTTTCTCGTGTTCCATTTTTCACTTTATTATTGCTTAAGTGCTGCATAAATACTTTAGTCATTGCCACTAAGTTAAGCCTGACTACATTTGTGCCAAGCTACGAGAGGGATAAGCCTGGTTAATTTAATGACTTTTTGTGAGTCACCCCAGCTGGGATTTTGGTTGTTGCTTGAGTAGGGTTTCACCCTACTCACCCAACAACCCAATTTCTCACAACGTTTAACTAGCTCATCCAGTGCAGGTATTTTGATTTTTACCGTCTGGGATTTGTAGTAATTGATTTAAAAAAAAAAAAAAACAATTTATGAGAAAAGCAGAACTAGAAGTCCTACAAAGCAAGGAAAAAAAACTTGGATTGGATGACTTGCATTGATAAATAGCTCAAAATATCTTTTGCTTTAGCTATGTGCTTGGGTAGTGCCGAGACCTCAAAGAAGTATGTTTTTTCTGAAACCTCTTTATTAGATTTTTAGTTTCAGCGTACACAGTACTAATTTAGTAACCTTGATTAATATGCATTACAAATAGAACAATACAGGACATCATAAGAGTGAGGTTGTAGTTCCTTCCCAATCCGACGTGGTACCAGGCAGGGGTGTCCGCTCTCCCCCCTGCTTTTCGCATTGGCGATGGAGCCGCTGGCGACCCTGTTGCGTGGGGCGAGTGAGGAGTGGGGCATCCCAATAGGGGATTCTACCCACGCGGTATCTTTGTATGCTGATGATGTACTCATATATGTCCGGGATATTACGGCCGATTTGACCCTTATATCACGCATCCTGCATGATTTTGCAGAGGTGACGGACCTTAGGGTGAATTGGGCCAAGTCCACGGTCTACCCCTTGACACAAGTTGTGCCCCAATGTCCGATACGAATAGGGGACGTCGATATCTCGTGAATCCCCCAAGCGGTTCGATACCTAGGCGTTAAACTATATCATACGCCGCAAGATATCTACGAGGGGAATTACCGCACATTGATGGGTAGCATCCGATCCTTGGTCCACTTCTGGAAGGGTCTCCACCTGGCTGTCACGGTAAAGATAGCCGTCGCAAAAATGATCCTGGTCCCACGCCTGCTGTATCTCTTCTCCAATCTTCCGGTGGTTCCCCCGCGATCTCTGTTCCGTGAGCTGGATACCCTGCTTGGGACCCTCATATGGGCCAACGGCCGCCGGCGTATCGCCCTGGCAAAATTGCAATTACCTCTGGACCAGGGTGGGTTAGCGGCCCCCTCATTCGAAGCGTATTTTCTTGCCGCCCAATTACAGTGGGTGTCACGTTGGACGGCGGGCCGGGCACAAGGGGAGCTGATCACTGAGGCAGGGTGGATTCAAACTCCCACTGTCCATCGCATGTTGTTGCCAGGTGCAACACCGCCGCCATCCCGGCCCCTCCAGGTAATGACAGTGCGCGCCTATCTGGCGCGTGTCCAGCGACTTAGTCGGGATACTCCCCTGTACTCTCCGCTGCTGCCGTTGGTGGGGTTCCCCAGGGGTCGGGCGCATTACACAGAGCAAATGCTGCAGGTGTGGACAGATCATGCTGTGACGCAGGTGGGTATGCTGTTTTCTGGGGGAAGCCTGCAGACCTTCGATGTGTGGGTCGGGGATTTCGAACTTCCCAGGGGGCAGTTCCTAAGGCATAGGCTACTTCTCACGGACTGCCGCAGGCAGTGGCGTGTGATCGACGCGGAACCCCCCACGCACCCGGTCATCTATGCGCTACTACAGATGACGCCAGGACGCCATCTCGTCACTTGGATCTATAAAGCTGTACGGACCTTGCGGAGTCCTACACTGGCACCCCTCAGAGAACACTGGGGAACTGACTTCCACAGGCCTCTGCACGATAGAGAATGGACCAGGGCCCTTGAATACACTAAAAAAAAAGTGTCCCGCAATTACCGTTTTAAGAACATACAGCTGCATATCCTGCACAGGGCGTATCTCACCCCCGAAAAACTACAGAAATATTTCTCTGACGGTGTGTTGGCTTGCCCCAGATGCCTGGAACCCGCCGCCTCGTTTAAACGCATGTTTTGGGATTGCCCGACGCTTCATAGTTACTGGCACGAGATCCATACTGCCCTTAGAACGGTTACGGGGTTACAGGACCTGGACACATGGGAGGCGTGTGCACTGGGTATACATAGGCGACATAAACAAAATAAGGTAGAAAGGTGGTATGCCTTCCTGGTGTTGCTCCTAGCCAAACGATGCATCGCTATGCATTGGAAGACGCCGGAGGGGCCCCCCCTAGCGGCATGGGTGGGCGCAGTCAAGAAGTGGGGCAAGGCAGAGGAAACAATACTCACAACGGAGGAGACCCAAGGGATGCGCAAACACCCGATCTCCCTGCCATGGGCCATGTTAATGCACTCCTTTGCGCAGGAAACAGTGGTGGCAGGTCCACGAATGATCGACCTCCCGGGGACATCCACGAGTCCGGAGCCCACCCCGGGAAATGCACGAACAGCCCAAGCGCCCGGTGGCTCGCAGAGGTAGACAACACAGGTTCCACCTCCATGCCCCATATAGGCAGTGGTCAGCGTTCCCGCCTCCCCCGATTCCTCTCCCTCCCCCGCGTCCGCGACAACTCCGACATTGTCCCATACGATGGTCCAGCTCTCAGGCGCATAGCTACTATTCATTGACCGCGGCATAGTGCACCCTCTCCCCTAGTCTATCTATCCCCAGTTAGTTGACGGTTAGTTTAATGGCTGCAGCCCTATAACCTCTATGATACACCTCACAGGGGATTAATCACACTGCACAGCCCCCATACAGCGCGCCGACCACCGTGCGCTCCAATAGGGCACACCCAGATGCAGACCCGGTCCCTTACTTGAGGCTAAATTCAGAATAGAGACGCGCAGCCCGTGGGCCCAGGAGATTGAGAGCCCGAAAAAGACGTGAATGGGCGCTCCTGCTATGTACGCCTATATAACAATTGCATTATCATTCGTGCTTATGTGTGTAATTGTTTATAAATGCCAATAAAAATGTTTTATAAAAAAAAAAAAAAAGAGTGAGGTTGTAGTTATATAATAAACAGAACCAGTAAAACATGCATGTGGTTAAGCAACAGTGTCCGCATCAGCAGGGGTACTGCACATTAGGGTCCTGCATTAATGTATTATAGTGCCAAAGGGGTGCCCCCCCCTCTCCCTCTGCCTGTTGACATCCCAATGAGGGAGGGTTTAATCTGGTGGCCTCAGGATCTATTGAGTGTTCTGCAATTGGTGTCATGTGTTGTATGAAGTATTCGATCGAGCGATGTGTCACTTTATTATATGTGGCCTCGAGTTTAGGTTCCTTTTTAGGACTCGCCTAGCGGCGCATGCGTTGCTCGCTTTGCGAGGCATGCAGTATACACTATAGGTGAGGGAAGCCCCGCCCCCTCCCCCGCCCACTTTTTTATTGGCTTGTGGCTTTGGCCTTTCTAAATGCTGCCTTCTGATTGGTTGGGAGGCTGCTAGTCCCTCCTTATGACAGTCATGTCTCCTTCCATTGCTATTGGCCCCTTTATTGCATATTTCCTGAGCACTACTTTGTGTCGGTGCTAACCCTCCCGCAGTCCGTGCCTTCTCTACTGCCCCTCCCACTCCCGTTGTTCGTACCTTAATCACGCCCGCCACCCGCATTCCTGTTTGCAATTCAAGAGGTCTCGCGTAAATGCGAGTCCTCTTGCATTGCAAATGCTTGTTAACTTAGCATCTCCTTTAGATGGTGGTTTGCACAGGTTTTTTACTAATTCGCCAACATGCCCTGTATGCATTTGTTTATTTAGTAAGACATTGTTGTCCCATAGTCTATACTGTTCATTCCAGAACACACATCCGAATGCAATGTCCTTGCTTGACTTCGTGCTCATAGAAGGCTACTCTTTCCCCCAGACTAAGTAATGTTATTCTGTGTCTCTAGCAGAATGTGATCAGGCCGGTGTTTTATCAGTCAAACACTGTCCGTGTTGTATTTTGTGAGAGGCAAACCACATCGGAGTTATCATGAATGCTGCAGAACTGTGAATGAGATTCAGCCCCAACATTCCTCTTAAGAAGAAAGATAGCTGTGCAAGCACAGATGTGCGCAGGCTTGCACAATCTGATGGCGTGCATTCGTTAATGCACTGAGGCCAGCTTCCTGAGACTTTACTCCAATGTATGGGGTTAGATTATTCCTACTGTGTCTAACAAGAGCATAATGGAAGTATCCTTCTGTGAGAGTATTATTGCTAGATAGGATTAACATTAGAAACAATTAACATGCTCGAATGGTTTGCATTTCTCACCATTATAATAATGCTTAGAACAATGATGTTTTCCATCTGCCTAATAATCGCAAATTCACATTTTATTTACAAGGATTAGACATTTCCAATAAACATTTGAAAATGTATTAATGCCTCTTTTCTTTGTCACCTTTGCATGCCCAAAGTATTACAAAGATCTGTTTTCACGAATTTCTTGGGAACCATAGTGGTCATGTTAGAGGTTACCAACAAGCATCTAATACACAAAAAATACTCCAGCTGACCGGTAGAAGGTCGGGGATGTTGTTCGTGTCGTGAGACAGTGAACAAGCTAAAAGAGGGAAAAAGATGTGGGGCCTCTAGTGAAAAGTTGTGCTAAGCACAATCTTATGTGAAGGAGACAACGCTTCTTGTTTTAGTTACCCTCACACACCCTAGTGGTGTCATGCTTCATCATCGGGTCACCCCGACCCCTACAAGTCAGTGTGGACTCAACCACAGTGTTGGGAGCTCTTTTGATAGATGAAGGGGGGGGGGGGTTTAAAGATAAAACACCTCAAGCAGACCCCTGGTTTTCCTTTATTCTTGGGTCAATAAAAAATCTAAAAACTGGTCTTTTTGGAGTATAATGGTCCTAAGACCCTAGTGCCGACATGTTTCAGTCCAGTGTGGCCAAGAAAGGTCCCAGACTTTCTTCAGGGCAGAAGGTGACCCCCTAAGTGAGGGTTTTAACAGAAAGGGGATTTCCCTATACTTTCTGTGAGGCGGGGGTAGAGTAGCTGCTCCTCACTGTGTATGTGTATCTGTATATAGCCATTCTCCATCTGTTTAGAAGCATGTTTTAGGACTTATGTAATTATTTTATAAGCTAGAGAGAATCAGGAAACCTCAAAATTATATTTGATATTTTGGCAACGTTTCATTCTTTCACTGATATGTAAAATGGCTGGTTTCATGAGAATCTTTCCCACTATGTACCATCCCATTTACCTGCAGACAGAGAATGGGTGAAATCCTTTGATAAATCAGCCCCCTTTTCAGTATTGATAGTAGGTGAATTGCCAAACACCCCAGACTTTAAACATTCAATGCAAGGTGTAGTGACAGGTATATGTGAAAAGAGTGCTGTCACCAACCATCTGGGATAGTGGTGAAAACATGACACCAGACTTTTGGAAAGCCTGGACCACAGTTTTACTTGGAATGCTGCTGCAAAAAGTTCTTACCAAGTTTAACAAAGATTGGAGTGATATTGTTTGTATTTGCAATGATTCCGCTACATATATGGAAAAGTTCTGTGATGACCTGTTTACATCGATACCAGTGCTGAAGTGCTTCCCTGTAAGAGATTGTTGCCACTTGCTGGATGGCATGCTGAAAGCATCTTTACATCTTCAGAGTTGATGAACAATGCTATTTACTTTGTAGTCCATTCTAGTGCACTGTTTTGTTATGTGCGGAAACTAAAATGCACATATTTCTTCTTTGTGCATCAAAGAAAAAGTAATCCCAACTGTGTCATTAGATGGTGCTTCTCAATCCTAGAGTCTGTGAATTCTATATTATCCGTGTGGTGACCGTTTACGGAAGTTTTGCTTAGTGATGATGCCAAAGGCAAGGAATGTGAGGAGCTTCAGTTGCATAGTGATGTGAAAGAAAGTACACCCTACTGTATTCTTAGAATTTTATAGAAAAACATGACTGCTGTAGTGGACATAATAGAAAAAACTAGACTTTGAAAACAAGTGTTCAATGTAATTGGTGTAGAAGTGAAACATCTCATCGAGAGTAGGATGGACAACACGTTTAGTGACTTTGGCACTGCATCATGTTCCATGTTAGAATACTTACCACTTGGTAAGAAAAGAAATGTTGAGAAGCAATTCAGGAAGTTTTATTTTACAATGCATGAGAAATGGATTGCAATGATGCATAGAAATGTCTCTTCACCAACCATGGCATTTGAAGTGAAGGAAGCCTCATTGTGGTACTCTGCACAAGTTCCAGATCCCTTCCGTAAAGGGGAATTTTCTCTAGACTTTGAAAAGTACTGCTTCATTTTTCACCGCTTCAATAACTTCGAGGGCGCATGGGCCCAGTTCAATGCATATGTTGCAGAACATGTCTCAGAGAACCACAATCTTCAGGTGCGCCAGTATTTGCACGGAAAAGTATGTCAGTGGCCAGAGTTATCAAATTGTTTACTGGCTGTTTTGGCATTTCACCTCAAATGCCAATGTTGAGAGAGGCTTTTCACAGTTAAAAGTGTTAATGGGAAGAAGAGAGCAAGCATGCATATCCAAAGACTCACTGAAGAAGTATTGTATGGTGTACTACAATAAGTTTGATTTGTAAAAATTTATTTGGACCTCCTATACACCACGTATACTGTCTATATACCATGCACTATCAGTGCAGAAAGCAAGCAATAATGAAAGCAAAATGTACCATAAACACCGGAAAAGTACTGTTTGTTATTTTTAATGGTGCGAAAATGCATAACCACTGATAACCTCTGTTTTTTAAGATATTAAAACACTGAAAAACCCCCACCAGAATTGACCAAAAATAGAAACAGGAAAGACTACATATAGGTATCCGTATTCCGATACACGTACATCTCGTTCCTTGCAGCACTCTCCAGACAAGTGGACAGAGAGTGGGTTGAGGCGATCGCAGACAGGAGGAGCATATAAAACTGAAGACTGATCATACAGCACTAAAGAAAGAGAAAGGAAATTTCGGGCTCACGCCTACCTCTCATAAACACTCCAAACACAATTGACGTGACACTCTTTTAGCATGCGTAAGGCAATCTTTACCGAGCCCTGATTCGAAACAAGATACCTACTGCTACTCTCCCTACGGAAAAAGGATAATTCCAAGAATTGGAGGAGGTAGGCTCACTCAAGCAATGTGACATGCTTCATTTGCCACCTTGTCCCACCCTGGTGAGATACTACCAGGGTGGACTCTACCTCAGAGGGGGCTGACCTGAGGGAGTTCTTAGAAACTACTTATTTTCTCTGGATAAAATACTTGGATCCAGTTCAGTGATTAAAAAAGCCTTCGGATATTCCACAAAGGATCCTTTATTTGCGTGGTATCCTAGGCATGAATACAAAGTACCAAATGGTATTCTCAGAGGTTGTATATGGTTACTATAACCTTTGTGTACTGCTGAATTATCTTGCCAACTTGTTTCTGCCCTTCCACTAGAGCCAACAGGTCTCGGGCATTCCTCATGGCCTGATATATGTATCCCTACACTTATTTAATAATAGTGAAGAGTTCCATAAAGCACATATCTCCTTTATGGTCATAGGAGCCCTTGACAACAGCTGAGTGACCAAAGTGGAGGTGTCTTTTCTTATTAAGAAAGAACCTAAGATGCCTTAATTCTATATTTTGCCCAATGTGCACAAGAACAAATACCCTCCCCCTGAATGCCCGATTGTTTCGGGGATAGGGTCAAACCTGGAACCTTTGTCACAGTTCTGTGATTTCTTTCTGAAACCTCTAGTAGCTGAGATGCCATCCTATCTGAAGGACTTACTAAACAAATTAAAAGACATGACCTTTGAATCAGACAAAGAACTGTTATTAACCCTAGATGTGGAGTCACTGTACACAAGCATTCCACAAGAGTCCACATTAGAGATCAATTTCTAAGACTCAGACACAATTGCACTGAGATTGGGAAATATTGCAAGCACACAAAAATACTCTGCGAAAAACTACATGAAAGGAACTACCCTGAGAGAACTATCACCGGGGCTTGAAAAAGAGCCACAAACAGGGATGCACTGTTAGACTTCCATAAAAAAATCCTGGGAGTCAATACCTATCTGTGTAACAACTTTCACCCCATCTCAACTCAGTCACCAAACTGGTTAGGAGACATCGGGGTATTCTAAACTTGGAATTTAAAAATTGCCACCCTATGTTCTCTTTAAGGTGTGGCTGGCATCTAAGGGATGCCCTGGTACACACACGCCTGAAAAGAAAAAACAGCAGACCCAAAGAACACTATGGGCTACGGCCACAAACTCTGCAATGGATGTGGGATGTGTCAGGTCACCAAGAAATGCAGGTCTATTGATTTGGACCTGGCCACCCCCATGGTTTTAAAACACTTGACTGGGAATTTAAGTCACGTTGTATATGTCCTAAATTGTACCTGTACATTGGGATCTGTGTCCGCAGAACATAGGAGCACAATAAGTGGTAAGAAATAATATAAAACTGACCAGACATTAAATTGACCACCAACATAATGCAGACAACATTGAATGGTATGTGATTGAGGGAGGGAGTGACGTGGTTCCTCCCCCCCAGGCTTCCCTCATTTCCGGTTAGAGCACACTACTTAAGTTACATGTGTGCACGGACGCGCAGCGGGTTGTAAGCAGTGCGAAGAAGAGCTATCTTTAAATGGATTTTATATAATTAGTTACCGAATATCATTTTGAGATTCATTTAGAACTTCGGTAACTGCCAATTGATGATACCTGTCACATTTAATGAATTATACTACGTCTTTTAGAATTGTTATATGTTACCTGGCACACTGCACTTTGCACTTTCCACCGGTCCCTGGTCCGACGCAGCAATTCCGGCCATTGTGCAGAGGGACGCGGCTCCTACCCCCAGTCTTGCCTCATTTCCAGTTAGAGCACACTACTTTAGTTACATGTGTGCACGGACGCGCGCAATGGGCGTGCCAAAGGCAAGCCTGTCTGCGGCTGTCCGCGTCCAGACCGCGGCCAGTCCCAGCCATGCTGCCCCTTGTAATAATGATAAAAACATCTCCTGGACATGAGACTCCCTTCTGAGTCTAAGAAAGACTGTTTGCCCAGCTGACCACGATATTGATCTAGTGAGTGCTATACTCTCACATTTCTGTTAAAATTGTAACTTTGTCTTAGGGAACACAGAGGGACTACGAGGAAACAAAAGAGCAACCCCATTAAACTCTGTATTAAAGAATCCAGGAGACAGAATGAGAGCCTGCCTTATTAACCGCACGTCACTGCTCAAACATCCAGACAACATATCATTATTATTATCATTATCCAACAATGATTGGGATATGATGTTCCTGACCGAAACCTGGTTAAAAGAGGAATCCAGACCGGCTCTGGCTATCCCACCAGGCTTTAAAGCATGCTGTGCAAACAGAACAGGAGATAAAAGAGGAGGTAGGGTAGCCATCATCGTGAGGGACTCTTGGGAGATCTGTACAGAGCTACAAAATATGGGCTTGATTGAAGGTCTTAATTTCTGCATGAAGATAGGACCCACATCCTCTTTCGCAGGACTATTGATTTACCGACCTCCAGGCTGCTCTCTCAGCTTAACCTTAGATCTCTGTAACTTCATTGCTCAGAAGTCACTACAATATGCTAACTACACGGTCCTAGGAGACTTTAATTTGCATATTTTGGACCTCAACTGTACCCATGCATCTCAGCTGATTATGTCACTAGATGGGGCAAATCTCACCCAACATGTAAGATCCCCTGCCCACTGTGCTGGCAACATTTTAGATCTTGTTTTTTCGAACATCCCGTCCTTTGTCGTTGAGCCCCCGCAACAAATGGTGTGGACAGGCCATTTCTTGTTCCCTTTCTCATGTATTATGGAAATACCACAACTAGGTGGAAAAATCTGTAATATGCCAAAAAGGAACTGGAAAAAACTGATGCCGGAATTGTTAGGCCTAGTGTTGCTGAAAAGTTAACCACAATTAACCAATGACCCTAATGTTGACTCTATTCCCTTGGACGGGTGTATCTCTGCCGCCATGGACAACACAGCCCCAGCTAGGTTAGGTGGATCTTCTAGAAATTCTCCATCGGCCCCCTGGTTCTTTGAGTAACTCCGAGTGGAAAAAGTAAATGTAAACAAAAAGAACGCCTTTGGAGGAAAGAATATTGTCGATCGGTCAAATTGATTTACAAGGAAGCTCTAAAAGAACTTAATAAATCTATGAGGGTTGCTAGAAGAGACTACTTTGTAAAACAAATTAATACCGTGGAAAACCCCTGCAAAAAACTTTTTAGGCTGGTTAGCTCTTTCACTAAGCCAATAGCACTTGAGAGTAAGATATCCCCATCACCTTCATTGTGTATAAAACTGTCGGACTTCTTTGAGGAAAAAATCCAGAAGGTCTATGATGCCTTCACGACTAGAATAGAAACAACTGAATCAGAAGATGTGGAAACCCACGATGGGAAGGTTTCCTTCTCAGAATTTCCCTCCATCTCACAACAGGAATCTTTGGTAGAGATCCTGAAATGTAAAGTGGGGCCCCAGAAGATCCTTGCCCCTCCGAAACTGTGGAGAGCATTGGCCCACCTTGAACCACTTATGGAATATCTTACTCACCACAGGCATCTTCCCGGAGTCTTGGAAGCATGCTATGCTACTGCCTCTCATGAAGAAGCCCAATGTTGATCCGGGTGAGCTAAACAACTACCGCCCGATCTCACTACTTCCAGCACCGGCTAAGATGCTGGAAAAATTGGTTCAGCGTCAACTGGCCAATTTAATTGACCAGCACAGCATTTTACATGAGACACAGTCCGGATTTTGGGCGGGCTTCAGCACAGACAGCCTTGCTGGAGGTGGCAGTCTATAAGAATGACTGCGGACACAGGAGCCTCTGCCATGCTAGTGCTCCTGGACTTGTCTGCAGCTTTTTTTTGATACAGTGAATCACCTAATCCTATTAGCCAGGCTTAAATGTGCCAGAATGGAAGGAACGGCTCTCTTCTGACTTCAGTCCTATCTTAGTGACCACACGCAAAGGGTCACCCTCCATCAATTTAAGTCCGAAGCCAAACCTCTACGGTGTGGGGTACCACAGGGATCGGCTTTGAGCCCTCTACTCTTTAATGTACATTTGTCTCCCCTCTTCTCGCTCATTGCCAAATGGGAAATAAAAGCTATTTCCTACGCGGACGATACCCAGTTGGTATTCTCCTTCAAGGACCACTCTGTGAACTCCTTCTCAGATCCAGGGGATGTGGGAAGGACATCTCCAGCTGGATGAATAATAATAAACTGAAGCTTAACGCAGAAAAAACTGAGGTCCTGTTTTTCTGCAAGCCCCCCCCCACCCCCATCGGCCAGACTGTGGTGGCCGGATAAAATGGGACTCCCCCAGGCCCACCTGACGTTCACAACCCAAGTACGTTATATTGCATCCTCGTGCTTCGGTATACTGAGAAGCGCCTGAGAAAATTCTGACACTTATTACCGGAGAGTTGCCACAGAATCATCGTTCATGCCTCAGTGACAGCGAGGCTGCGAGATTGATCAGAAGAGTACCTTTTAGACAACACATCTCTCCGCATAGTAAACCGCTTCACTGGCTACCTGTAGCAAAACGGATATAATTCAAGGCCCTGACTGTAGCCTTCAGGGCACTGAGAGGCAATTGTCCCAGCTACATTAGGAAACAAATCTGCCCCGATCAACAAAAACGTTCATTAAGATCAAACTCCCAGAATTTGCTTTGCGTACCTCGATATTCAAAGGCCCGTATGGGGGTAGATCTTTTTCTGTGGGTATGACCAGATTATGGAACTCTCTTCCGGTTAAACTTCGCCTAATCCAATCTGAATCGGAGTTAAGGAAAGCTCTGAAGACTGTTTTAAGGTTGGTGTCCTATAGTGAATTCAGCAGGCACAGGGGTACAAAATATACTTTCTCACTGTCTCCTGCATTATTATTCTCCCTTCCTGCTCTAAGTTAATATGAGATCACACCCATTAGAGTGACTATACGAGGTGTCCACCCTGAACAGACCATGAGGCAACTAGCCAGTGAGCAGTAGGTAAAGAATCCACATTGGAATTATGTATTTTCCCCATGTGTGCTTTTTTCCACTTATGCATGCCTGATAGGAATGAGTGCTTTTATGTCGTGGTGTCACCTTTGTTAATGTTTTTTAATGTGAAGTATTGTCATTGAGCAATTCCATAGGACATTACCTTGATGGGAATTTTGACTACTGTGGCTTTCAGTTTTCTTTCTCCTACTACCACTGCTGTACTGTTTTCTCTCTCCCTCAACTTGGTAGTAGTTCCTGGTGACTTTTTGAAGAGAAGTAGGTCCTCTCTAGATGTGTTTCATGGTACTCTGCACTATTATTGAATGACTGCAGGGATACATATATCTGGCCCTGAGTAATGCCCAAGACCTGTTTGCTCTAGTGGAAGGGCAGAAATATGTTGACAAGATAACTCAGCGGTACATAAGGCTCATAGTAACCATATTATGTCCTCTGAGAATCCCTTTTTTGATCACTGAACTGGATCCAAGTATTATCCAGAGAAAATAAATAATTTCTAAGAACTCCTTCAGGTCAGCCCCTGCTGAGGTAGAGTCTGCCTTGGTGGCATTATCTCACCAGGGTAGGATGAGGTGGGAGAGGTGTGGTGCAGCAGCCAGGGCGGCTGAATCCGGAGCGCAGGGCTCATGGTATGATCCCCGGCGCTTGCAGCAGCTCAGCTCAGCACCATGTGACTCTGGGCGATAGCTCACTTAATCTCCCCAATGGCCCTAAACGCCTTGAGACCCCAAGGGGTGAGTAGTTCACGCTTTACAAACACCGGATTTATTTTAGATTTAGAATGATAAAGCATGTCACATTACGTGAGTGAGCCTACCTTGTCCAATTCTTGGAATTGTCCTTTTTCCCGGGATGCAGAGAAGCAGTAGGTAGGTAGGTTTATTCGAATCAGGGTTTTGGGGAGGTTTCCCAAAGCACGCTAAAACGGTGTCACGCCTACTCTGTGTTTGGAGTGTTTGAAAGGCAAGTGTGAGCTAAATATTGCCTCTTTCTCTCTCTTTGGTGTTGTATGGTACTTCGCACAGCAGCTGGCTGTGAGAGATTAAATCTAGAATATTGGCCAATAAACCAGTCAAATCCTGTACTAACCCCTCAGTGATGGGATAACAAAATGGAAGACCTTATCTTCGATGATGAATATGTTCTTTCAATTTTAGCAGCACCCTCCATTATTGGGGACATATCCCTGGCACAAACAGGGAAACGAATGACTGGGATTCACTATCTGATTTTAGGAAAATCCAGGTCAAAACCATGCTCCACGGAGCAGTAATGACGGAATATTTGAGAGGCAATGCTGCTCCAATAGGTCTTATTGTTACCAATGAACCTAGAATCAGAAAAGATTGGTCCTTGATAGCCTGTAAATGTACCAGGGAGCTGATAGTTCTGATTATCAAAACCGCCAAGAGACTATTTGAAGTCCTGCTTATCCAAATTAGAATGTAAGAGAATGCACTTAAAACTCCGCTCTCTATTACAGTTTAAAAAAAGAAACTGGAAGAGGTAAACAAGAGACTTACAGAATATAAGGATTATTTTGTACAATCCAAGATAAATACATTCCAGAAAGACCTGGCTGAAGTCTCGCATGTGAAAATCTATCTGTACTCAAAAGAAGACTGTCAGAAGAGAAAGTGACTCTTCGTCTACATTGGAAGAGAGTAGAAACTCTTCAGGCACAGATAGGTCCTCGGACAGATACTGTGAGAATACCAACAAAAGAGGCCAGGGAGGAGTAACTATAGGCAGAACCCCAGGGGTGCGTGGCCAACACCATGAAGGCCGCAGCTTAGGGAAACTCAGTCTGGCCGCCTCGTAATACCCCCGTAAATCTGATCGATTATCCGGAACACTGCTGAAATCGGACCCACACCGTGTGTGGGAACTGAAGCCAGGGAGCTGCAAGTATGCTAGCAGCCCAGTGGAGGCTCCGAGACAACGTGGAGACGTGTAGGGTGGAACGGCCACAAAGGAATGCCGCTGCCCGCGTCCCACGCAGAGGGACATTAGCAGGGCAGCTCTCTAGTGGCCACCCGTCAGAGCCACATCCCCCCCCCCCCCTCCTGTTCCACCTCTCCCGAGAGGCCGCGCCTTGGGGAGGGGAGGCCTCAATAGGCATTTGCTGGGGGGGGCGGGCCACTGGTGCGGGGCTAGGCCCTACTTAAGCCCGCCGCCCCCGCAGTTCGCCCTCTGCTTCCTGGGGTACACTCCTGTGCCGCGCGAGTTCCCACCCTTTCCGCTTACCCTGCGCGGCGTAAGCAGCGCGCAACTGGAATGTTATAATGTTTTTTCTTGTGTTGCAGGCGGAGTTACAGGGCCATCTGGAGGCAGAAGGGTACAGTAAGGGTACCTCTGTGACAGTCGGTACAGTAAGGGTACCCCTGTCCGGCACAGTAAGGGTGCCCGAGCCAAGGTCCGGGAGCCGAAGGAGGTTCTGGGAAGACCGCGACGGCGCCCCGTTAGTCCTTCGGGCGGTTGGGGGGCCTGACCAACCGGGGGTGTGCTATAACACGCTCCGCCCCCGTTAAAAGGGGCGGGAGTATTAAACAGATCACGTGATCCAGAGGAGGATCTGAAAAATGTGCCGCACTGCCGGGCATCGACCCACCGTGCGTGCTGGCTCGCAAGGCGGGCGGAGCAGCGAGGGGCTGCTTGCCCTGGATCGCCCGTAAGATAACCCACTCTATCGTCATACTTATGTTGTATGAAATAAACCTGCAGCAGTTCTTCACCCATAACTAATGTGTCAGTGTAATCATTGGGTGATGTCTGTGCATAGAGTGGAGCGGATGACGGTGTAGTCACTAAGGGAGCCAGCTGGAGCCTCATTGCGGGTCCTCGGCTGGATGGGCCTTGCGCCAAGGCCCCGGAATCGAAAGGATCTGCACCCATGAAAGCGGAGGGCTCCCCCAACCTGTCAGCTGCACCGAGATCCCCAACGGGGGCAGAGGAGGTGAGAGGAGCACCACGACCGGAAAGCGTAAAGGCAAGAAAACGGACTAAACGACGGAAGCAGGTTGAACATAGGAACGGCCAGAGAGCAAGTAAGCAAGTGATGAGAATGATGAGAGGAGGATGAAAAAATAGATCACAGCGGCACCCCTTGCGCAAATCTAGGCATTCTATAACTAACAGAGAGGCACAGGAGGCCCCCGCCCGAGACATATAACGGAACTCTCAACTGTAAGAGGGAGACTTCAGGGCCAAAACTTCCGAGGGAGTAGCGAACCGAGGGAGGTGCCGTAAGACCACAGGAAGGGGGGAACACAACGATCTTGGGACACGGAATGGGGCAAGCAAAGGTGGAGTGTGGGGACTTCCCAGAGAGCAACCGGCGGCCTAAACCCATGCGGACAGCAGGCGGCATGTCGCCTTCCTCCGCCCCCCTTTCGGGGCCCCGTTTGTCGAGCAACAGGTGGCCTGAGGTGCAGCAACTAGACCCATTATGTCAGCGAAACAATCTCCTGACCGCTGAAGGGGTGGTAGATCGGGGGGGTGCGGTGCGGTGTGGTGTGGGCTTGGGATCCCGTCAGACTGCAGGTGGTCGTCTGGCCCCTTGTAGGTGGCGGGCTATCCCCCCCATCCCATCCATCAGAGGCGCAACTAGAGCCAAATTTCGGGGGGGGGGCTAAGAACAAATTTCAGGGGGGGGGGGGGCTGAATCTTTTAAGCCATAGGCAGAGTGGAGCTGCATGGGCTCTTAGAAGGGGTGAAACAACAGCGAGGCCTCATTAACATGCAAATGGTCTTTTAAAGACCTGTGAAGTGCTCGGGTGCGGCTGTGTGTGCGCCGGGAATCTGTCTCATCCCGGGCTGCCACACACGACGGGGTGGGGCTGAAGCCCTGTGAGTCCAATGGGTGTTGCGCGCCTGCCATCCATCGTATGAGGAAGGTGCCCCAGAATGAATCCAAAGGGGCATCTAACGGCCCTCCAAACGAAAATGGACAAATATGCCCAGCCAAGAGTGGAGGCCCATACAGGGGAAGAAGATGCTGGAACACCCCCTAAACAGGTGCAAAGTGCGAATAAAGACGGATATAATGGTCGCAATACACAAGGTGCAAACCTCTTTGGAAAATAAGATCGACACTCAACAGTAGTGACCCTGATGAGAACTGATTTACGGAACATGGGGGGAAGGGGCAAGGAAAACAAAGACGCTATTGCAGCGATTCAAGCTGAAACTAAAGCTCTCCGAATTCAAGTAGGGGAATTGAGAGAACTGGCACAAGGGTTGAAGAATAGAGTGGAAGACGCCGAGGGCCGCTCTAGGCAAAACAACGTCTGCATTCTTGGGGTCTCAGAGAAAGGGGAGGGCCCAGCAGTTCACCTGTTCGTCAAAGATCTGATTTGCCAGCAACTCAAACGTAAAGGCTTGTCAAAATTATTTTTGGTAGAGCTTGCTCACCGGGTGCCAGGTGCGCCGCCACAACCAGGATCCCCCTCCCCCCAAGTCCAATTATAGCCCGAATCTTCAAAATCAGGGACCGTGACATGATTTTCCAGGCGGCCTGCACTAAACCCCCGGCGAAATGGGAAAATAGCACGATCACATTTTTTCCCAGACTCCACCCTTCAAGTTAAAAAGCAAAGACGTTCATTTTTAGAGGTGAAGAAAGCTCTGAGGGAAAGCGAACTGAAGTATGCAATGCTCTTCCCAGCCAGACTGCGGGTAGTGGCCAACAAAAAAACTTTGTTTTTTGAAACTCCGGAGGAAGCCTGGTTTTGGCTGGAGGGATGGCAAACAGTTGGCCAGGGGGAGCTATGGGAAGATAGACGGTGGAGATGCCGGTGTCGCACGGAAGAGGACCGCCTCGAGTCGAATCTGTGAATCACTAAGGAACGGATTGTCCTAATTAGTCGGGTCAGACATTTCTGTGGGGACGAGACCACTGGATAGGGGAGTACTACAGAATATTAGATGAGGGGGTGCTCCAGATACAAATTTGACTTGGATTTTCTAGGTGCAACCTCCAGGAGTAAGGGGGTCTTGAGAATCCCGCACCAACGTATACTGGACGGATCACTGACAAAATATCAAAGGTCAAAAAATCGACCTACAAAAATATCGGAGCAAAAATATCGATGTCAAGAATATCGACATCCTATGTACAACATGGAAAGTAAAAAAATATAGATGTAAAAAATATAGTTATTAAAAATATTGGGTTTTTTTTTAGTTAAAGAAAATATGTTAAATAAACCAAATAATACTTATAAATAAAACAAACATAATTAAATATATTTTATAATGTTTAAAATTAATAATTAATATATATAATTTAATAAAACAATAATTAAACATATACATATAGGGGCCGATTCTGATACCCGGTCGGACAGCTGTCCGTAGCCTTACTGTGCAATCGACACGTCCCCGGAGCCGGTCTGTCCTGTAGAGTAAGTACGATGCGTATAACTGCCAAAAACACGACCGACACGTAGGCTGTGATTCAAGCTCCATTCTCCGTCCGAGCCGTAACTCCTAACGCTGAACCGAGTTGCCCGGAAGCAGTATCCATAGCAGTGTCCGGCATGACAAGTACGATGCTTACTTCCTACGTGCCGGACGGGTCGCCACGTACGGACGTCACAGCATCCGGAAAACAAGCTACGATTCGTGCCACAACTCAAAACACGGCTACGAGACGGACCAGCTTGCAGCGGGTACGAGACGGAGCAACAAGCAGCGTGTACGACACGAACACATTATGAATCCCATCGCGCAGGTCATACCAGTACTCTACATCTATGACCGGCTCAGGAACCGACGCCGACGGCACAGGCGGTAAGTGAGACACCTACCACATAAACAAACGACACGTACCCGCAAAATGGCACACACACACAGGGGATCCACATCCTGGCCACTAACAACAGCCCACCATAGGGGTTGCATGGCCAGCACCACTAACACCCCCATCCATAGGGCTTATGTTACCCATCACTACTGCCACCCCCAGCCATAGGGCTTATGTTGCCCATCACTACTGCCACCCCCAGCCATAGGGCTTATGTTGCCCATCACCCCTGCCACCCCCAGCCATAGGGTTTATGTTGGCCATCACCCCTGCCACCCACACCCATAGGGGACCTGTTGCCCATCACCCCTGCCACCCACACCCATAGGTGACCTGTTGCTCATCACTACTGCCAGCCCCACCCATAGGGGACCTGTCGCCCATTACTACTGCCACACAAACCCATAGGGGACCTGTTGCCCATCACTACTGCCACCCCCACCCATAGGGACTATGTTGCCCATCACCCCTGCCACTCCCAGCCATAGGGCTTATGTTGCCCATCACTACTGCCTCCCCAGCCATAGGGCTTATGTTGCCCATCACCCCTGCCACCCACAGCCATAGGGACTATGTTGCCCATCACTACTGCCACCCCCACCCAAAGGGACTATGTTGCCCATCACTACTGCCACCCCCAGCCATAGGGACTATGTTGCCCATCACCCCTGCCACCCCCAGCCATAGGATGGGTGATGCACAACATATCCAGCATACACCAACATCAGGTATGTCAGCAAAATACATCCACCCTAACATCATGACAACAGTATGTAGTCTGTGACAAATGCCCACAACAGTGATTATGACTTCCAACATACAATGTAACTAACAGCACATGTGTGACCAACACATGAGTGTGACATACACAAGGCAAGCATCACTATAGCACTGGGGCAATGTGAAAAGAACACCCCCTCACTGTGTAGAACAAAAGTTAAGTGTGGGCTTCCAAATTGCAGCAGATGTTGAGCATTGTGGTGATGGGGACTAAACCCCCCCCCCCCCTCATCACAGTGACCAAAAGGTAAGTGTCATCATGGTCAAAGCTGCAAATAACAAACAGCATGTATGATCCCTGCTCCCAACACATTAAACACTTCTGGGGCAAACTAGTGGTTGTGTCCCATTCCCACAGAGATGTGGTGAGGCTAACAGTGCAGACAAGCACCACACATGGGGGCTGACAATGCATACATTGTACAATGACACAAGAGCAGAAGTGATCATCACCAAGCATGCACCCATCTCGAAAATAGACACACTAATCAAAACAACATGTGTAGACTGTAGGTGTCAGCTCACAAACACACATTCCATGCCAGCAATGGCACCTAACAACCCGGATGAATGTGCACAATTATGTGATATGACTCACAGGGATAGCAGGCAAAATCACAGAAACCGCATCCAGACAAAGGCCCACAACAGCAATACCAATGCACTGGTGCAGATGCACAAACACAAACAGGCAAACTCACACTGCACATCTAACACAGCATGTGTGAGTGTGTCACAGTATCCCCAGGCAACTACACAACACATGAGGGGGGGCTGAACCACAGTGACACAGATGTGGACACAGTGCCACACAAAAGTAAATCATCATTCGGACACCCTCAGTGGGCAATCAGGCATTGGGAGATGAGAGGGAGCACAACAG
Source organism: Triturus cristatus (assembly GCF_964204655.1). Classification (NCBI taxonomy): domain Eukaryota; kingdom Metazoa; phylum Chordata; class Amphibia; order Caudata; family Salamandridae; genus Triturus; species Triturus cristatus. Next base: position 299,883,328 of record NC_140583.1, on the reverse strand, counting down.
ACACATGTGACACAAGCTGGAATTAACACAAACTTACACAGCAAGAGACTGACACACAACACCACTACCCCCAGAGACCAGACACTGTGATGACAAAGGCAGATGGCGTACAAACTGGGAAACCCAGACATGTGTCCTGTGCCATAAACGTACATCACACATACACAAACACAAATCGCTCAGCATGGCCCCTCATCCATGGACAAACGGGAGATAGGGGACCATCCATGCAAACATTTACATCAGTCCACCCTCATCACCACACACCCTGAACTGCAACAATGTGTATCTGTGAAGCCCACGTGGACAGGTGACATTGCATGTGCACCCATGACAAACACAGGAATGTTGGGAGGAACTAATGTGCACAGACACATCACACAAGGACAGTTCACAACCCTGGGGAATAACAGACATACTGCACAGTATGCGGTACATGGCCATGACCTCAAAGCTCATGTAACCTTCAGAATCCCTGCCACAGTCCCAGGACAATGCAGAAGCCAAGGAGAACCACAAGGCACACACACATGTTGACACCTGCCAGCATCACAGCCATGAACCCGACAAGTGGGAGCAGTCACACACACATACAAATGTCTCAATCACTGCAAGGTACCACCTAGGGACAACTACATGATTTAGCAAATACACAGGTGCCTTGGGGAACCCTGACGGTGTCCCATCTCTGTCTGACAACATCATCACCATTCAGAACTGACAAATCCCACTGATGATACACCAATTAACAGTAGTGTGTTATGCACCCACACATCTGGTAGCACATTGGAAAAGTAGTGGGATGAACCCAGTACCACTCAGCAAGCATCAACAACAGGAACATATCAAGGGAACACTGTCTGTGTATGAACAGGGATGTGGACACACACACATGCTCATAAAACATACACCATGGGCCCAGGCCATGTCACTGGACAACACACTTACTTGAGCGGACCCAACTCCTGTGGAAGCCCAGCTGTGCCAAACATATTCCCCGCACGTCTCACTCATGTCTGCAGAACACTTGGTCAGTCAGCCATCAGTTACCACACAATGAAGGCTCTGGTCACAACAGCCTGGGTACGGGAGTCTCCCCTAAGTCATCTGCACATACCCAAAACATGTCTAGCAAGTTGCGCAGAGGACCCAGTTGCTCCCATACCAATTATGCCCACACCTGTAAGTCCTGTGTTGAGGAGCACAAAGAATGTTGAAGTGACAAATTGGACAATGGGAAGCACATCCATGTGCAGGGGTGCAAGCCAGAGATGTGACCATGCAAATTAAATTTTCACAGAGATGTCTACAAATAGTTGATCCTGACACACCCAGGTAGCTACAAAGGATGACATGGATACCTACCGGAATAGGATACATATCTCATGGACCACAGGGAGTACCTCACAGCAACACATCAGTATTCAACATTGGAAACCAAGCATCACAGGTGCAAGGGCATGTTAAACATCATCAACATAATGTACAGCTAAATCAAGTTCACAGGGATAAAGAAAAAAGCTTTATTCAGCATATTAAAAGTTAAACGTCTGTTCAAACAAAAGGCCAATGGCCAGTCCATGTCCAAATGCAAAGGAGGGAAGTAGAGTGACAACTGTCACACCTTGCTTGCCTGCACTGCCAAGGACCGGGGTCATCACCTCAGAGGGGCATACATGGGGGGCAGGCCAGGCACCGCAGGGACAGGATCAGGGCGCAGCAGAAGGAGGCAGTGAAGGGGTGGTGGATGCGGGCGAGACACTTGCAACTACAGTGGAGCTGACTGAAGTGGTGGGTGCTGTCACAACTGTGGGGCACAAGTCAGATGGGGTGGGTGCCGGCACAACTCCAGTGGGCAGGTCAGATGGAGTGAATTGGGTCACCACTGCAGTGCCCAAGTCAGACGGGGTGGTCGTGGACTCTAATGCAGTGCCTACATCCATGGGAGCGGAATGGGTGGCAGGTGAGGTTGGCAGGGCAGGGGGGAGACACAGTCCCCACATCAGTGGCACTAACCGTCTGACCAGGTGTGGAGGAGCAAGTGCCAGGGGGGAGGGCCTTAGCATTTTGGGGATGGAGTATCTGTGGGTGGGGGAACCCGGGACAGGGAGTGGCGGGGGAACCTCTGGAGTGGTGGCCTGGGGGATTGAGGACAGAGACTTTGCCTTGGAGCTGCGTGGTGACGGGGGGCGGTCTTGCTCGTCTTGCGCTGAGGGGACCTGCGGGTGGGGGTCTCTGTCTGACTGCGCCTGGGGGAGGGTGTCCGGGTGTGAGGGGCACTCCCCTCTGTGTGTGGGGACTTCCTCTTCCCCTTGTAATCAGGATCTGCTGGGTCGGTGGGGAAGAGGCCAAGGTCACAGAGGAAGAGCTTCTGGGGACATGGGGTTGCAGGTGATGCAAGGGAAGGGGGCTGGGAGGGAGAGGTCTTGGATGACTGCGGAGTGGTTGTGGATCAAACCTGGTCTGCAAACCAGCCTCTGTGAGTGTGTCTTCAGTCCCCTGCACTTGCTTGTGTGCACATCTAGACCTTGGTTTGGGTGTTTATGTGCTCGGGACAGGTAGGCTGCTAGGAATCGTGGGTGGTGCAGGGGTAGGAGGGGTGCGGGACTGTTGGAGGAGGGACACTGTTGCCGTCAGGGAGGAGGCCACGGACTGATTGGTCCTCTGTAGAGCAGACATGCCCGAGGAAATGCCCGCCATGAATGACACCAGTTGTGTCAACAGACCTGTGTGTGCATGGAGGACCTTCAGCATCGACGCCTGCCCTACATGGATCTGTCGAAGTAAGTCCACAGACTCCTCACTCAGGGCAGCAGGGGACACAGGGGCAGGGGGTGCGGTGCCGGGCACGAAGGAGACATGCTCACGAACACAGGAGCCCACAGGGACCTCTGGGAAGGGAGCCGATGGGAGGGTGGTGGTGGTGGTGGTGGTGGTGGCGGGGACACTGCTTAATTTGTGCCGGTGCTTAGCACCGGCACTTATTTGTCAGGGCCAGGTCTACACCGCTACTGCCAACTTGAACTCACATCAAGCAGGAAGCTACTGAACTCACTGCATGTGCCGTCATACAAAGTAAATAACTGACTCACTGTAGTGTTGTTCAAACTAGTCTTCCTGTTGAAGAGTGTTGCCATGCTGCTCATTCAGAGAGTTCGACAGTGCTGAGAATAAATCCTCCACGTCATCCATTCGTATTTGCCTGGTCTGCTTCGGTTCAGTGTTGCTGGTGGGCGGGCCAGGGCTGTATTTGGTCAAGTGGGGGGTAGGGGCAGTCTGCAGCAGCCTGTGTAAGCTTTTATTTCAAATTAAATTCCACGTGACTTTACTGCAGTGGTTGAAGTGGGCAGGATTGACAGGGCACGGTGTGCCCCAACTTCTTTAATTCTATACATTCCGTTCCTCTACTTTTTTATTTTGAACATGCATCCCTGGACCTCAGAAATATCCAAGGCCTGCAGAGAGGGCTAGGCATTAGTGGCTGTTCGGGGACAGGTGGGGAGCAGAGAGGGAAAAGGTCTCCGTCTCTTGCTTCCTGCCCAGACAAGACGAGGACAGTGTCCCCTTCTGCTCTGACGCTAACAGCGCCCCTCTCCCTTCCCCCTCTCTTTCTTACTCTTATTCCCTCTCTTTCTGTCTAGCCCCTCCTCACTTCCCGAATCGTGACTCAAGAAATGGTTCTTACCCTTTCTTCTTGTTGTTCATTTGTTCCCCTGTGAAATGGATGCAAAAAAAACCCCACTTTCCTGGAAATTACGGTTTTTACATTTTTCTATTCCAACGTGCAGCTTTGGAAATAAACGGTTCGAAATATGAAAATAAATAACTAAAAGCAAGACAGAGTGTTCTTAAAGTTGCCAGATTGGTTTTATTCACACCCAAACCCATTAGCGTCACTTTACAGAGTTTGCCAGTGAAGCGCTACTTTTGTTTTCTTGTCTTTCTTTTAACAGCATTGTTTTCCCCGAGTGGGGGAGTGCACCAGTGCTGGAGGTACTGCAATATCTCGTTGATGGGAGGATTGGAAATCAAAATGTGCACGGCAGCTTTGTGTTCACTAATTTGGTCTTTTAAAACCATACTGCTAACGTTTTGTAAGCATATGAGCAATGGACATTGAAATGGGTCCTTTCTGGGCCCTGTAGTTATGTCCTTAACTTTTCAGGGAAAAAATACTCGTTGATTTCTGAATAATACGTTCACCATGTTGTTCCTGCTTACATTTCACATGCTTTATTTAATCTTTCATACCCTATGAGTGTTTGCTTTTTCCAGGATGTTGTTACTTTTTCTTTTAGGCAGCATATTGCTCTTGCCTAGTGCGTAATTTGAATTGAGTTGCATCCAGTTGTTTATAGCAGGTCAAATTGGATTGTAGTTGAAGGCAGTGTGATTTTCTCTCAGTGGGGCAGTATGGTGTTCAGCGGGGGAGCAGATGTAGGACTGTGGTCTGAGCAGCTGAATTTAGAATAGGGGGAACCAGGTTCAGCCTTTATGACCAGTCCCCCAGACCATTCTCTGAGGGAGCACATTCCCGTGCCAGACGATAGAAGGCCTTGCAAGACTTTAGATGCACCAGCAGCTTGACCCTAGTGGTGGCAAGTGTGGGTCAACCTTGAAGGCCTGTCCACCACAATCCATACTGAAGCTCACCTCCAGTCTTGCGGACAGGCCTAGGAAGCAGCAGTGAATCTGTCACTGAGGTCACAGGACCTTTGAGCAGGACGGCTCTAAGGCGGTGCAATCGCACTGGGCGCTGACTTCGGGTGGGGCCATCATGTATGCAAGTATATTATGGTTTTAAATGCACTTGCTGCCTCTTTCCTGGCCTCCAGCAATTTTCGGCAATAATAAAAATGTCATGATAACTCCGGTGAATAAACTTCTTCCTAGAGCGAGATCGGAGTTTTGTGCAGTGGAAGATTTGACTCATGGAAAGCTAGCGCAGAGGGTTAATGTGCCTGCTGCAAAAAAAATGTACCATGCCCATAACAGAGTGCGCATAATATAAATAGGTCAGAGGGTTACTGCATTTGTCAGTGAGATCCTTTTGTTAATTGCAGTTTATAAGTTAAAATCCTAACAAAGAACAGTGAGCTATTGACTGTCATCTAAGAGCTGCATACAAACTGCAAGGTATAAACTAGAGCGTTATGGTTTTTTCCCTAAGCCTTTGTTTGTCCTAATGTTGCAAAAAGTGTTCATTTGAATAGAAATCGATTATGTTTATTAAAGAGAACCCCCAATCATGGTATTAAGTTTTATATTCTGAGTTTGTGTTTCTCCAGATCAATCACTATTAAACTATACTGTCTACTAGTATGGTTGTCATGTGACTCCTACACCTTATAGTCCTTGGTCTTATGTAACATTTCCTATACAGTGATTTACACACGTAAAATTGATTGTCTCTGTGTATATTGCTGATGACAGAAATTCCATGGCTCGGAAACAAATGGCTTGTGCTTCCACTTTTAAGCATATTTGGGACATTCTGTATTTAGAAACATATCCCACTTTGTGAATTTATTTTAATGTCAATAACTCATATTAATCGTTAAGTAATCACATGTATCCATTGGTTGAATTAAATAACATAATAAGCTGTAACTGGTCAGTGAACTGCCAAACAAAAACTAAAGATTGGGATGTTTTGCGCATCCTGGCCACACCTCTCACTCCACCCCCTGATCCAATTCTCAGGTTATTCCCGCCCTCTGATTCCCCGCCCACAGTTCCCCTACTTTTTTTCCCCCACTTCGACCACTGCTTTACTGCATGTATTATTATGATGAAGTTCTGAACAGAGACCGAGCAAGAATGCGACCGGCGCCGGGCAAGACAAGAAACATTGTGCGTGCTGGGTTACTTCAGGAGTGGTGCTAAAATTAACCCTTTCGTGTTTACCTGCTGACAAGTGCGCCTTTCCATTCTGAGCTTAAAGCGCAGCGGGTGGCTTGTGAAATATGTTAGCACTTGCAGTGCACATAGCACTTTACTGAGACCCCAGTGTAAAGTGTGAGTGCAAAAACTCTCTGGCACAAATCACACTTTATAGCAGGTACCAGTTGGTGAGCTATTTGTTGCCAATTAGGCGCCAGGGCTAATAATGGGGAATAATGTCCATCAGTGGTACCGGCACTGTTTCAATTTCCATTTTTTCAAAAGTTTTATTCTCACTGTTTGATCACCTGATCAAAGTTGGTGGGAGCAGAGGACCTAAAACACGAGCGAGCGCCATTTCAGCTTAGTTTCTAGTCAGTAGTAGTGCAAAAAAAAACCCCGGAACTACTAACTAGCATAACCCGTAGAGTCTAAATGACCGCTGTTAACTCTCTCCCTTGTGAAAATAGCTTGCTGCTGCTAAATGTCTCTGCAGGAGGTTACTTTGATTTCTTGCATCAAATGGTGCCAGCACAGATGCCAGTCTCATGCCTGTCTGTTCCAGGGTTAGCCATGCACCACCAGGCTAGAGACCCCACCCCCCCTCCCCCCCGGTTTTGCACTTTTATTGCAATTTGGCACCACTTAATGGTGCGCGGTAAGGATGCTGCCTTAGCCTCACTTTACTATATGTATGCACTGCCGAACCCTGAGCAGTGAACAGGATATTCTTCGAGTGGTGAGATGGAAAGAAGGCCTCTCTCTTCAAGTTGACCTGAACCTTCACAGTCACGGACCCTCCTTAGAGGCAGATCTTCTGCATGGTGGCACTAGAAGAAGTGATTATTTTTCTCCGTGAAATGAATGGCATGGTAAGGCTGTGCATGACCACTTTTGAGAGATTGCATTTTACAACTGAGTTTTAAAATGACGTTCAGAAGCCCCAACCTTTCACTTCTGAAGGATATTGAGTCATTTGGGACAAAAAATACTGACTGTAGCACAGAAGTGTGTTTTCACAACAAAGAACGGACGTTATTTGTTTCAGCACTGTAGTTTTGCAGCAAAATTGAGTTTGCGATGCACTCACTATTTTGGAGAGTTCCATCACAAAAGCAAAAAAGCTATGTTAGTGCAGAAAATGTGGCTGTAAAATTAGCATGTTGTTCACCCCACTCACCCACACTCTTCAACTTTTAGGAGGAACAATGTACTAGAAACCATTCCTCATTAAAACATGAACTCCAACCAGCAATGTGGCGGCAGAAGGCAAGGCAAAGTGTGGACTACAAGATTACTAACATGGCAGGCACAAATGATGCCCAAGTCGTTGCACATACATACCTGGCAGATCATCTTACCCTACCTTTAAAACTAGTGTTGGTCGGAGAATTCCAAATGATAGCAAATCAGAAAAAGACTGTCATCATCATTTTAATGCTGGCTTTAAATACATAGAAAAAAGCCTGCGCTGAAAAAAGTAAAGCAATAATTCCTGTCAGACAAGCAGCTTTTTCGGGTGCCATAAGCAGTTGTGTGCGCGCAACAGTTAGCGTTAGGTTCCATTGTAATGCTGGGGACTGGATTAGCTTTAGCACTGGTCAAGTTAGGGGAGAGTGACAGAAATATGTTTTCAGTGTAAAGGAATTTGTTGCAGCAGTTTTGCTTTAGGGATCTTTTGATGTTACCAAATTGTTTAGGTTTCTATTCAGATATTTATCTGTGACAGTATTTCTATAACCAGTTTTTTCTCTATAATAGTGTCTCTTTGCAAGTATTATTTATAGTGACAGTGAGTGAGCCATATGGGTAGGCTGAGCCCTGAGCAAATTAGGCTGCCCTGCAGAAGGTGGGTGGACAGATGACAACATTTAACCTTGCTTTGAAATCATTCTTCATAAAAAATACCCTAGCAAAAGTTTGGCTTAGCTAAGTCCTAGAACTCCCTATCTGTTCCAGAGCAGAAGAGCATGCCGGATGCAAGTTTGTCGAACCCATGCTATGGTTCCTCCTGGTTGGTGTTTGGTCTGTCAAGCTTTTCAGTCTTGAGCGTCTTTAGTAAACTGTTGTCTAAAGCATTGTCAGGGCACTTTTCTCCTGCTTTGCACCAACTCAGCTGGTGCTCTTATGAGGACTTGCAGGACCATTAAACATAAGCAAAATGTGTCGGTGAAGGAGTCTGAGAAAGGTGTACATATATCGTGCTTAACTCGATTGAGTAGGTGCTTCATTTAGGCCAACGCGCTTCTCTCCTGTTGGGGTTAGTGGACCTGTCCTGCAACAAACATTTCGAAAACGGGGATGAGGCGCAGGCAGAATTAAACATCTATCCAACACCAAATGCAGATGCGATGGAAAAATAAGGGGGAGGCAGTGATAATCAAATGCTCAGACTGTTGTACCCTCTCTACAGATTTACATTGATTATAATTTGAGCTTGAGCCCTCAGATTCATCTGACCCCCCTTCTGCATTTGATGATTGGTGTAAACTGAGCTCATCCCCACGCCGATGCACCTGCACCAGTGGCGGATGGTCCATTAGGGGCGTTGGGGCAGCGCCCTACAAAAGAAACTGCTCACAGTTGCAGTTCGGCCAACAGGAATGTAAGCAGACGAATTGACAGCTTTTACAATTCGTCTGTTTACATTTCCGGGCCGGCCTGTGCTTCAGGGGTGAAAGTGCGCATGTGTCAAGGCACAGCGCACGCAGGCGATAGCAGGAGTCTAGTGGACTGTCTGCGCATGTGAGAGAGGAGCAAAGCCCCTCACTCACATTGACAAAGCATTAGGCATGCTGCGCATGCCTAGTGTAGTGTAGGAGTCTGGAGATAGGCTCCTGCTCGGGCGGTGACGTGTTTTTCGTCAAGTAGCCCCATGCCCTATCAAATGCTAGCCGCCCGGCCCCCCGTCGCATCCAGTCTCCTGATTTGGCAGTTGGAGTTGGTATTTCCTGTTGAGCGGCAAAAGAAAGAGCTGGGAGAAGTTTGTTCGTGGTCCCCCACGTTGCAGAGGGGACGTGATGCAACTCGGGACTGGACTCACTGGAGGAGGAGAAGATGCCTGGTAAGTTTTATCATTAAATTAAACCCCCACCCACCCCCCTCCCCGCGCGTACCTCCCCCCCCTCACTCCTCAGTCATGCCCGCCGCCCGCAACTGGTGCACCTGACTCAAGTCACCGTCATGCACCCCCCACTAATTCCTGGTGCCTAAAGCAGGAGGCTTGTCCAGATGCCCGGCATGCCGGAAACGCGACACCATGTTCAGTCAGGGCATGTGTCTAAACAGGGTAATTTATGAGCCAGAAAGTCAGCAGCAGTGCGTTTTGGCCGAGTGAGCCTGTACCTTGGTTAATAAGCTGAGCAATAAGTCTGTATCGCCGTGGAGCAAGCAGTCGAAACTTCCAACATTTGCAAACATGAAATGCATGGTATAGTGTGTGTAGCCTTTTTTGTATTTTTTTTTTTTTTAAACCTAAATTAATGTTCAATGTATGAGGCGGCGGGGCTATGGTCAAGCATCGCATACTTCAATGTAATTGGAAATAGGAAATGTTTAATTGTCATTAACATGCTATGGTTACAATAATTTGTAAACTCCTTTTCCAACTCTGATGCTTTTGAATACAACTTGTCAGAGAGCCTGCAATCTACGTTTTCTTTGAATATACCGCGTGCTTTGGTTTAAAGCGCTCACTTTCTTTTTAGCATTGTTAACTCGTGTTTTCAGAGGCAGTGCATTCAGTGTTCTTCAAGTAAAATAAAGTAACAGTCTGAATGTATTTTTATAGATTACAGAGTTTCGTGCTGTTATAAGAAATAAAAAAATCAAACGATGTACAAACTCTTGTAGTATGTGCAATAAACTTGGTGAGGCACAAGTGCAAACTTTGATGGCTGAATGCTTGAAGTTCAGATATGCTTTTAACTGTGAGTCGGAGAATTACGAATAGCATATTAGAAGTAATTCTGGGTTTCCACTTTCCATGCACTTGGACGGAAACTGCGCCGTTGAACAATGTAACAGGTGGAACAGTGAAAGTCACCCAGAGGAGTAGGTCTAAGCCTGCGAGCAGCTCTTTCTGCAAGCATTGAGTACATTTTGAAAATGTGAGCTCCTTTATGCCTCCTGTAAACTAGCCTTTGTCCAAGAGATCTGGAATCCCTTGAAAAGGACGCTGCCAATGTGTGGTGCTCGATGTGTATGGTGTTGGGTGGGTGTTGAAGAGCACACGGTGTGTGCGCTCTGCATTACCTCTTTTTATTTTTAAAGTACTTTGTTTGCACTGTGGTGTGCTGGAGGCGCGTTTTATCACAGAAATAACCCCAGTGAAAGAATCAAAACACAACTCGCACTACACGGTGTAGTGCGAGTTGCGTTTTGATTCTTTCACTGGGGTTATTTCTGTGATAAAACGCGCCACCAGCAGCCAGCCCTTGCCTTATAGAAGCGCTGAAGCTGACTGTCTTTGATCCTAATAAACACAGGCTTTCAGTAAGAGGAGGGCAACCATTTGTCTGTTGGTAATTTTTAAATGCAGATAAACTGAATGTTATGGGAATAGCTCAGTGGTTTACTGCGTCTGTCTCAGAGATACTTGTGTTACTTGTAGTTCAGAAGTTACTATTCTAACATAGGACAGTGACCAGTGAACTGTCATCAAAGAGTTGCCTACAAACTTCATTTTTTTGTGTTATGATATAGTTAGAACTTCTCCATTCTTTCATTATTCTACTAAAAAGAGTTTGCTCGGGCAAATATACATTTATATCAGTAAAGCCATCCCCCAACCACTGGAGTACTCTTTAAATCCAGAGTTTGTGCTTTTCCAGACCAAATCCCCGTAAAATATATTGCCCACCACCAGTATGTATGACGTGATTTCTACACCTTGTAATCCTCATTTGTTTGTGACATTCCGCGTAAACCGATTTGTCTCTGTATAATGTGTGCTGTTATGTAACGTACTGTGACACCCTACACTCATATGAGTAGCGCTATACAAATAATGGAATGGATATGAGAGAGGGGCAACAGAGAGATGAGGGTGGCAGTGAGGGAATCTCAGGAAGAGGTCATGGGGTGGGGGGGAGCTACGGAGAAATGAAAGGTGCTGGTGCCGGGTGGCAGCGAGGGAGTCAGAGGAGGAGGTCACGGGGTGGGGGGAACTACAGAGAGATGAGGGGCACTGGTGGAGGGTGGTTGTTAAGTTATCTACAGAGAAAGAGGTCAGAAAGACTTTTGCACCAGCACTAAAGCCGGCCCTGTCATGGCCTTTCTGTTTTTGTTTATTTAATTAATAGTCAGGTGATTAGGACAACTGTGGAGCATACTTTAGCATGCATGCTGATTACATTTACTGCTATATTCAATGTTTCAAGTTTGAAGGTGACTTTACTATTGTTTTTTACTGGGAATAATGAAAGTGAATGATATGGGGCTGGGGCCCAAGGTCAGCTGTGAGATAAGGTGTAATGGAGAGGGGTGGTAGAAAAGTGGATAATCAAGCCTGTAAGGGAGTGCACTGCAGAGTCAGGGGTCAGGTGGAGGTAGTAATGAAGAGGGTTTCTCCCTGAAGGCTCGCACAGAGGGAGCCCGAGTAGAGTAACTTGCTAGATACTCCCACCTTAGAAACCTCCTCTTCCCATCAAAGGGACATTGCATGGAAGAAATACACTTTTTGAGAGTGATAACATTTAGAAAGAGACTGTATTGCATTATTAACCTTCCTGCTTCCTCATATTTGCTTGAAAATGCTACATTTATTCACAATCTTTTCAAAATTTTCTCGGGGGAGAACCCCCGAACCCCCCGTAGGTTGTTTAAGCTCGCTCGCTGCGCTCGCTCGCCTCAGTGCAGTACTGCGACAATTTTACGCCCACCACTTTCAAATGTCACCAGCCGCCACTGACCTGCACTGTTAAACAGTTCAGCATTAACAATAAAGTGAGCTTGATCACCTGGACACTCACGCACACCCTCTGCCGTTTAGGATTTGTCTAAACTGAGATTAAACCTCCAGATGCACCTGTGCTCTTCATTAGGGCTGGTATTGACCATTAGCTGACCTTGAGCTCCCACATTCATGTGTATGTATTCCTCGCCACAGACTTGCTTTGACCATTGGGTCTTCTTGACCCCTAGATGCATCTGCACCTGTTTGACCTTTCGGTCCTCTTGCTTCTCCGAAGCATTCAGATCTCTTGTTAAGGGCTAGCATTAAATACTCTTTGATTAACACAGACTATAAGCTGATCTTGAGCCCCCGATGAGTGTGTATTCCTCGGTATGGGCTAGCACTGACCATACGCTGATCTTAAAACCCAGAAACATCTGAAATCCCGCCAGCAGACTAGCATTGACATTAACTGATTTGGCTTCACTTGCAGCTGTTGGCTGATCCTGGGATGAAGGGACAATCTAGGGGAAAGTCTTTAGACACTGCAGGAACAGCGAGGAACATCTAGTACTCTGTGGGATCGGGTGATTCTTGAATGTAAGACCGCTAGGTATCTTCAAGTTGAGTTCTCCCATCCACAGGAGGGATATTGGGTCAGCCAATATATCTAGAGTGTACAATATAGAGCTGATGCTCGGTTAATGTGCAATACAAGGAACAGACACACAAGAGAGAACCAAGCTGTTCCAAACATAACCAAAAAAACTAATATCTGTAGATCTGAGGGAATGGGACAAAAAAACTAATATTTTTCCATAAAATAATGTTTTCCTGGGGGAAGGGGAGGCCCCATTACAATCATGGGGGCATATGTACACGCCCCGGCTGGATGCCTCTATGTGACATTTCCACAGTTTATGGCCTGGATCATGGATGCCTATGCTATGTGTGACATTTCCATGGTTTATGGCCAAGCTCTAGCCTGGATGCTTATGTGTGACATTTCCACGGATTATTGCATGGGTGCTTATGTGTGACATTTCCATTCTTTCTGGCCTACGTGCTTATGTGTGATATTTCCATGCTTTCTGGCCTGAGGGCTAATGTGTGACATATCCCCGGTTGAGAGCTTGAGTGCTTGCTTAACTCATGACACACAATTAGACTAGATTAGTTAAAATTGGATTACCCCAGAATTGTTCTTTCCCCAAATCTGCACATAGAGCACTGGAATATTTCACGGTTCTGACACCCCAATGTGCCAACATGCACCACCCACACATTAGTTGTACATGCAAGTGAACATGTAGGAGTATGTCACTATACACACAGCACATCTCTTGCTACTGAATCAGTACAGGTGTCCGGATGAAGGGATGGGCAGAGACTCATTTCACATGCTTGTGATGCATGCCAGCAACACACACTATGATGTCCTCATGTCCTGATGGGCAATGCCACAATGGTGTTCATGGTGCACACTTGAACACAGTGCAGGATCACCCATAGCAAGTTAAATGCCATGGCACTGGCATGCTCTGAAAGTCAGTCAACACTGTCTCCTGTCACAGGGGCAGGGCATCCAGACAACGACAATATGCACTGACTCACAATCCTAGCTCAGGGGTAAAGCTAACTCTGCAGATGACCGGTGCACTTGCCCATCCCATGCAAACAACATGTCCAGGAGCCAGAAGACCCCACATCATGCAAATCAGACATCTGAGTCTCTGCAAACACAAATCCCTGTACATTAACACGTCACAGTTTGACATGCATGTAACCCAGCTGCCTGAAGGACACAGTTGCATACACCATTGTGCGCTGTCAGATGATCTCTCACAGTCACATCTTAGATGTCATGCTGACCCTCTGAATCATGGACACCCCAGTTGTACGTAACAACAAGTCACTCCCTAATGACACAGAGGCAGACACCTGAGGGCATATGTCACTAAGCACAACCTGCAATTTCATACACAGGAGTGGGATTACAGAGTGTTTCTAAATGCCCTTGAGGAGGCATGACTGGCAAGGTCTACGTAAAACAGTGTTTGGCCCTGGACAGTAGTCAGGTGCTAAGCAAGTGTGGCATACTCGATATACATGGTCCTGAAGCCCAAAAATTGGAGTCCCCTGCTGCATGGGTTTGTTTGGAATACCCCAGCCACATGTTGCGAGTCAGACCAGCAATTGGAACACATCTCAAGGGCATACACATATCACATGTCAGATCTCAGGCATTGTGTAAACAATTGACCCACCCATGAAACACACAACAGAGTCACGGGAACATATGCTGACCGGTAGATGAAGCATAGCTGACTGCAGGGACACAGTGCCCTAGTGACACAAGCAACAGACTGTAGGGGCCACACCCGTGGAACAGATGAGGCGGGTGCATCACACAATTGGGGGACATGAGTATTGGACTACAAGACCTACGTAATGTGGAAGTGTGACCATGCCAAAAGGCTGCTATTAGCATGTCAGACATAGTACACAGATCAGGCATGGACTTACCCCTTACCCCTTTCTGGTGGGCATCAACCTGTGAGGATGACAAAGTGAAAAGTACATTAACACACATGCCCCAGATTTGTGCAGCACACATTTGGATATACATGTCACCATCACAAAGGGAAATGAATTACACAGGTAGTGCAACCATGGGGAAGGATAAATCACCTGCATGTCTGACATGTTAACAATGCCTGGATAGTTTAAGCTTGCACTAATGCACTTTAGCAGCAGGAAACCTATTCAGTACATGTACCTACACACTTTGGGGGATGAAAGTAGTCAGTGAGAATGTTTGCCAGTGGTGTAGACACTGCTAGTCCTGCTAGTCAGACAACATGCATAATTAGGAAGGCAGTGGACTGCACACTCACCTGCTTCCCTGGTTTCCCATAGAGCTTGCTGTACTGTGGAAGGAGCCCGTCCAGCAGGGCCTGGTTCTCCTCCTCAGTGAAGGCTGGGGCCCTCTCCAGAGTACGTGCCATAGATGGAGCCAGAGGTACAGAGACAGCAGCAGTGGTAGCAGGGATGTGGTCCAGTAGCATGTAGTGCAGGCAAGTGAACTTCCTGGGGGCCAGCCAGTCTTATATCTGAGGCAGACTCTGTGCCATGTGTCCCAAGTGATAGGTCCAACACGGTTGCATTCTTTGAATCTGGCCAATCCATTTAAATGTATGAGTCGTACACGCCTTCCGCATCGTTCAAATCTTCACCTTCATGGAACACTTGAAATTGCAACATTGTTGTAGCCATCCAACTGAATTTCCAGTGCACAACACAACTCGTACCAGGTTTGAATCCGCATCCGTCTACATGACAGTCCGGAGCCAATGGGTGCGCCCGGCTCATTCAACTGACTGTACAACGCGTATTTTGAATATACACATGCACCTGTCTCCATACGATTCAATGACAAAGCGTAGGCACGGCTCGGACATGACTCGTGCAATGCGTACGCATTGTCACACGCGTCGGACCTCATTGCATTCAATGACAAAGCATACGCACGGCTTGGACATGACCCGTGCAATGCGTACGCATTGTCACCCGCGTCGGACATCATAGCATTCAATGACAAAGCGTACGCACGGCTCGGACATGACCCGTGCAATGCGTACGCATTGTCACCCGCGTCGGACCTTATTGCATTCAATGACAAAGCGTACGCACGGCTCGGACATGACCCGTGCAATGCGTACGCATTGTCACCCGCGTCGGACCTCATTGCATTCAATGAGAAAGCGTACGCATGGCTCGGTCATGACCCGTGCAATGCATACGCATTGTCACCCGCGTCGGACCTCATTGCATTCAATGACAAAGCGTACGCACGGCTCGGTCATGACTCGTGCAATGCGTACGCTTTGTCACCCGCGTCGGACATCATTGCATTCAATGACAAAGCATACGCACGGCTCGGTCATGACCCGTGCAATGCGTACGCATTGTCACCCGCGTCGGACATCATTGGTGTGACTATTACACGGATGCAACACACATTTACTGGCCAGGGACACCTGTGCACACTTACCACACTACAGCATTGGCCACATAGTGTCCCATGGCATGTAAGGCTGCATTACCTGGGTGTTTGTGGGGGGCCACATCTGTTTTTTTGGCTGGCACTTTGTGCAGCCATTCCCAGGCTGTGCACATGGGGGCAGAATCCTTTGTGTGTTGTGCATATTACCACTGTGATGTGCAATTGTACTGAAATGGGCATGAGTCACAGACACAGTGTCAGGTTGGATATGTATAGGATATGTCACATACACCCTGAGTCCTGGGGGTGATGGCATGTTCGTCACAGTGAGACCTGTAGCCACAATACAGACGGTTCCACTTCACCAGGCCACTGATTGCGGAGTTGGCGGAGCAGTTCGCACCACATCTGCTACCTGGCTGGACATACCCTACAGCACTGACCCCAGAGGTGAAGGTGCTGGCAGCCCTGCACTTCTTTGCTACTGGTACCTTCCAGTACACTGTGGCTAATGCTGGTGGTATGTCGCAAACGATGTTTAGTCGGGTGCTATACGAAGTCTTGGAGGGGATGTTGCATTTCCTAGACCTGTATATCAAGTTCCCGAGCCCAGCTGAACTCCCTGAAATAAAGGATGCCTTTTATACACTGGGGAGGATGCAGAACGTCATTGGATCTATTGATGGGACACATGTTGCCCTGATACCACCACAGGCACATGAGCAGGCATACCGTAACAGGAAGCACTACCATTCGATCAATGCTCTGGTGGTCTGTCTTGCTGACATGTCGATCACAAATTTGTGTGCACGGTTCCCTGGTTCTGCGCACGATGCCTACATTATGAGGAGTAGTCGCATTGCAACGCTAATGTCACAGATGCCAGCTCAGCATGCCTGGCTTGTCGATGTTTACTGACTGTTTCTCATTGTGTGTGTTTGTCAATGTTGTATTCCGCACTCCTACAAAACTCAGCTACTTGTTCATTTTTGTGTGTGTATGTGACTCCGGATACCCCAACATGCCGTGGTTGCAGACACCCCTCAGGCACCCTGTGACACCAGTCGAGCTGCGCTACAATGTGGCACATGGTCGGAGCAGGGGGGTGATTGAGCGGACATTCGGCCTCCTGAAAAGCCGCATTCGCTGCCTGGACAAGAGCGGAGGGGCCCTCCCATATGAGCCTGCAAAGGTGTGCAAAATAATCTTTGTCTGCTGCATGCTACACAACATGGCAGTGCGGAAGGAGGTGCCTCTCATCCAGGATGACGATGACGATGGCCAAGCTCCGGCACCTGTAGAGGATCCCGGCCTGGGCCAAGATGCCAGTGATGATGAGGATGAGGGTGACGTCCGCTCACAGCTCATCAACAACTTCTTCACCTGAATGTGAGTTTCCAGGGTTGTTATGTCAATGTTTGGAGTTAGCCTGGAATGTGTTGTGGCTGCTCTGTTGCTGTTTGAGTGTGTCTGTGTGCCACTTGACTGGATGCGTGCTGTGATGTGTCCATTCAGGCTGTGTGCACTCCACAATAGGGTAGTACTGCTAACTAGTGTTTGTGTAGGTGTCTTGCAACATGTTTTGTGCATGTGTATTGCATTTCTCTCCTGTTCTTCTGTGCATTTGACTGTGTCTTGTTTCTGTCCTTCCCAGGGTACTTTGCTTGTTGTTTGGTCAACACTGACCCCCAACACACAGAAGCCAACACCAGTGTGGAAGTTGACAATTCCCATCAACTGATGTACCACACATCCCTGGACTTCCATTCTCCAACACATTGAGAGCGTGTCCACTGTTACGTAGAATTACCGTGCAACTATTGTGGAATAAACGTGTTGCTGATGTGTAATGAACTTGTGCTACGCTTTCTCATGTGCGTTGTCTGTCTTCCCACATCTGAGTGACATCTGCTTACCTCACCTGTGGACTTGTTACCACTGACTGGGGTTGGTGTTGTGTCTGTGCATGCCAATGCGTTTCAGGTCAACATCATTGTGTGTGATGAGTAACATGGCCATGGTGAGTATGTTTTGTGTTGCCATAGTGGTGTGTCTCCCTCACATGTGTCACATCACCATGACTCACCTTACGTTGGTCACATTGTTGCAGTATTTGGCATGCACTGTGTTGTGTAGCAGATCGACATCTCCCTGAACATGACAAGTTGGAATCACAACAGAGGCAAGTATGGTGTACTGGTGAGTTTATTTACAAACATGTTTGAGGGAAGTGCACAAGATGGTGGGTGCCATACATTGGTATGGGAATCCAAAGTTCACATTGGAGTTGGAAGTGCTGGTAGATGAAATGTCCAGAGTAAAGTCCACAGTCATCTGCTACATTGGCCCAACATGAACCCTCCATGCCATGTGGGCGAGTTGTGTGCGATTGGACAAGGGGAACGGGTTGCGCACAAAGGACATTGTCCAGAACAGGTTTAGAGGCCCTGGGGGATGTGCTGGTTCATCTGCATCTCACATGTCCTTCTTCGGACGACCCCTCTTCTTCCGGGGGGGGGGGGGATCCTAATGTGCAGGCCTCTGCGGTGCAGGGGACTCTCTGACAGAGTCCTCCTCCCTCCCTGTGGCGCTGGCAGATGGTGTTGCGACAGATGTTGTGGCCACACAGGGGGGTGTGGACAGGTTGGTGTTGATCCGGCGGAGGCATTGGAGTATGTCCCGATGCACCGCAGTAATGTCATCCCACTTGGCCTCCATGCGGGCATGGTGGGCGACCTGCTCGTGTTGCATGTCCTTGAGGATCCCCACTACCTGGCCAAATCCTCCGGTGCTATCCTGGTATGCATCTAAGATGCGTGCCAGGTGGGGGTCATCATACAGTCCAGACCCCTCTGCAAGGCGCGCCCTGTGCCTCCGACTCCTCCCAGCACCCCTCTCCACACGGGCAGGACCAGCGGCGGGACGCACAGGTGACACTGGGACCCCTTGGGTGGTGTTGCTGGTGGTGTTTGCTGTAGCTTCCGGGGGTCCTGTGTCCCTGTGCTGTGGGTGTTGATTGGCCTTGGTCTGTCCGTGTTGGCGGGGGTGCCCTGTCGGTGTCCAGATGCTGTAGGCGTAGGCACAGGGGGTGCAGATGTTGATGCTGCTGGTGCTGCATGATGGCTCACACCGGAGGGGCCAGGTTGATCGTCGTCATCCGAAGAAGACAGAGAGAGAGTCAGACCAAAGAGCTCAGTGTCCGCCAGAGTCTGGGACTGGGTATCCTCATCATTGGTGCTGGGTACCCAGCACCACCTGTGTTTGGAAGAGACACACAATGTGAGTTATGTTTCTACAGGCATCGATGGTTCACAAACATGACATTTTCTACTTTTCGAACAGATGCCTGCATGTACACTGCTTTTACCCTGCTTGTCACGGACAGAGTTTGATATTGTTGTTAGCCATTTGCCAGCATGGCCTTGTGCTCCCCACGACAGAGCCCAGTGTCGGACATCTTGTCAGTCCCTTCCCACTCCCTGTGAGGCAAGTATGGTTCAGTGTGATCTTGCTGGGCCATGTGGGTGGGTGTAGATTGTCTGTGACTGCGACTCCCAACATACTCTTGGCTACACCCCCTTCCCAGCATGCCCATACTTCCTCCCTCTTGACTCTGCTTCCCTGTGAGGGGGTGTGACAGCAGTGGCAAGATGGCTGGTGTTTGTTTGGCTACAAGTCCAAAGTGAGCCCCTGTGCTTCACACAACAGCACCCAGTACGGGGTATCTTTTGCTGATATTTCAATGAGGCGTGTGCCAATGCATTGTACCCGGTGAGTTGTGTGGAGTTTGTGTTGAGGGGGGGTGTCTCCACATGCTGGTAAGTATGGTCAGGCCTGTCAGTCCTCCTTCCCATCATGAAACGTGCTTCCATTGTAGGGCGTGCAAGTTGTCTTTCAGGATGTCAGTCAGTGGTGTCCTGCTTCTGATTTGCACACAAGCCCTAGCAGGGCCTTGTGCTCCCCACAGCAGGACCCAGTGTCAGCCATCTTGTCAGTCATTTTCCACTCCCTGTGATGTGGGCATGTTTCAGAGAGGTCCTGATGGGCCAATCAGGAGGGGGAGCATTATCTGTGACTACAGGCCCCATCATGCTTTCGGTTACACTCACTTCACCTGCATCCCCCCTATTCCTTCCTGACAGTCAGCTGCACTGTGAGGTGGTGTGTTTGTGGTTGTAAACTGTCTGGCAGGGTCTATTTGGCTTTGTGCCACTGGCTTGCTCTATTTGTTTGTAGGTTGGTGCATGTCATGACACAGTTCCCAGTCACTATGAGATGGCAGGTATTGTGTTTGTCTGACTGGCATACACATCGTGGTATGATTATCTATTGGTTAGTGTAGCTTTGCTTGTGGTGCATGGTTTCACTGTCCCCTTGCCACACAATCTTGGGTATGTTGTTTGTGTACTCACCAGGGTCTGAGATGTCTGTTAGGCCATGGACGCTCTCTGGTGGTAGGATGTCCCGCACCTTCTCCTCCCAGGTCCTGAAGTATACTGGTTTGGCAGGAGGGTCACCGCTGGTGCACTGACTCAGGGTGTGATCTTTTTCGATGAGTTTCTCGACCCTCCTGCGCACGTCATACCACCTGTTCTGGATATCGTCAATTGTGCTCCTTGCTGGTGCTTGAGCGTTCACCTTGTCCACAATCCTCGCCCACATCTTGGTTTTCTGTGAGATGGGGGTCCTTTGGACCAATGTACCAAACAAATGTGGCTCTACTCTGATGTTCTCGTCTACCAGCACTTCTAACTCACTATCTGTGAACTTTGGATTCTTCTTTGGGGGCATGGTGATGGGTGGTGGTGGTGAGGGATGTGTGTGTGAGGGTGCAAGTGAGGGTGGTTTTGTGCTGGTTTTTCTGGGTGTATGTGTGTGTGCTTTTGGATGAGGTGCTGATGGTGTGTGAGGTGTGTGATGGGTGAGTTGTGAGTGTGTCTGTGGATGCTGTGTACTGGTGTTTGCTGCTGGCTGTGTTTCCTGTTTGCAAGGGATGATGGTAGTGATTGTAGTCCTTTATATAGTTGGAGTTGTGGGTGTGTCTTTGTCCCATGTTGTTTGCTTTGGTATTTATTGACTTTGTCATTGCTTGTTTGGTCCTTTTTTTGTCTTTTTTCCTTTGGGTTTTGTAGGCATGAAGGAGATGTTCATGTGATGGAAACGGACGCTGCTGTTGTCTCGTGCGGGCTTCTCCGCCTCGTTCACGCTGCCTATCTCCTGTGTTTGGTACGCGTCGGTCGCGGCGGTCTCTATTGCTTGTATGCCGGGTTGTCTGTGCATGTCGGTCGCGCGGCTTGGTCTCCGTGCGAGTCGGTCTGGTTTTACACGCATTGCCTCGTACTGCGCTATTCGTACATCGTGGGTACGGGTCAGTCGGGTTCATTCCGTGTTCGTGTTGGTCGGTGAAAATTGCGTCGGTTTTCCGTCCGGATCACTATTTTCCCTACGGCTCGGTCATACGGCTTGTATTCCGTACGTGTCGGTTGTAATTCACTCGCGTTGCATCGTACTGCACTGGTCGTACGGCGCTGGTCCGTGTCTGTCGGTATTCGGTCTGGCTCCGTGTCGGTCGGTTTGTTTTGCGGCCGGAATCGGAATCGGCCCCATGATATATAATATATATACTTACTTAATAATCAGTTTTAATAATTATTTTAATAACTTATATATTATTTAAAAATATTATAAATTACAAATACATCTATACACATAAAATAATACCATGAATACAATTAAATAATTATGTATAACAAATTAAAAAAATTACATTTACTTGGAATATTTTTAAAATGAATCATATATTACATTAGCTAAAATAATACAAACAGTAGGGAAAGTGTTGGATAGCGTAGAGGTATAAATCACTATTCCCACTCCAGAGAGTGCAACAGTAGGGAAAGTGTTGGATAGCGTAGGGGTAAAAATTACTATTCCCACTCCAGAGAGTGCAACAGTGGGGAAAGTGTTGGATAGCGTAGGGGTAAAAATTACTATTCCCACTCCAGACAGTGCAACAGTAGGGAAAGTGTTGGATAGGGTAGGGGTAAAAATTACTATTCCAGCTCCAGAGAGTGCAACAGGGGTGCCGCATCGCTGGTGGGGGCTTTTCACCTACCGTGCCTGTTGTCCTTGGAGGGGCTGTGCTGTCAACCCGCTGTGTTGCTGTGGCTAGAGAGGAGCCGCCGGACGGGACTGCAGGTCCCAGGAGCCCGTGAGGTCCGCAGCTGTGTAGCGGCCCGCCCATCCGCCCACAAATCACAATGCACAGAATGCAGCACACATAGAAAGAGGATCACACATAGAAAGAGGAAAAACAAGGAGAAATGAAAACATTTCTCCTTGTTGCGCCTGATGTGGAGAGGCGTAACTTTTTGGTGCTGCCCCAGGTTTACATGGTTTTACAAATCTGGGGCAGTGTCAAAATCCATGGGTGTTGCGTGAGAACACCCACTGCAGAGCCTATGGAATGCCTATTTGACATAGTGCAAGGCAAAACAGCGACTAGCGCTGCTTTGTCTTACTCCATATGTATGAGGCCATGCAAAGCCATACAGGGTGACTTTGCGTCACCTCAGCCAAAGCTTAAAAAAAGTGACGCTCCGGCAGCACAGGCCTCTCATAAATCAGCCCCAAGATATTTTGTTCATTTTTTAGATATTTCACCATCAGGTAACTACATATAAAATAATGGTTAGATTAAATGAAAATTTAATTTACACAATGGGAAATGCACTCTAGTACATTATGAAACCTCTATCATTTAATGCGCTGCAGAGGTCTGTGTGTTACCACATAGACACAGAATTAAATTTGGTTGGCGCAGTGGAGAATAGTGACTTGTGTATTTTTAGTGCTATGAGGTTACAACCTGTGACAGAAAGCATAGGGAATGTGTAAGTTGTTATTTTATACTTGCATTACACACATTATAATATAGACTGTTAAGCACTGTGTAAATGAAGTTATGGTTAAAAGCATGCACTTCACATCCCAGTTGTTGTTAACTCTTTGCACCACTATGCAAAAAAAAAAAAACACATCTCTGCCATCACAATGCTTGGGAGTGATTCAAGCAATTAAAGCCAGAACCACTCCCAAGCACCCTTTATATTTGCAGATTAACTCCTAGCGCACATTTGCATGTCATTCAGTCAAGTAGGCACCCTGGCACGAAAACTTACTTGAAGGATTGTTTTACCAGGCCTCTTCGTTTTACAGCACATGAGTCAATTAACTTCAGCTAAAGCATTTTAGCGATCAGAATGAAGGGTCCCTGCACATTTTGCATTCCATGCAGAAGTTAGGCTTGGAAATGCGCGACCCCCTTCCCAGGACTCCATGGCCAGATTGAAGGCTGCTGCACTAGGGGCTCCTGAGTAGTCAGCATTTTGGTGCGTACATCCTTTCGTATCACGAACCCCAAGTTCACACAAGATCCGCAGGGGAGATTAGTGGTAGTTTCCGGTGGTTGCGAGGGCTACACCTTTAATATAATCTCGATGTACATTCCCCCCAGACAGCAATCCCTGGTCTTACCCGAGTTAGGGGCTCTTCTTCTTAACCTCCCAGAGAGAGTTGTAGTGATAGGGGGTGACTGTAATGCGGCCCTGTCCCCGACGCTTGACCATTCACCATCACGTCCACAAGACCAGGCGGGCATAGCATTGAGCGACTTTGTGCAGGCCATGGGCCTACAAGATATTTGGAGAGACCTCAACCCCACAGTGCGACAGTATACGTATCAGTCGGGGGTGCATGGGAGTATGTCCCGCACTGATTACGTTTTCACGCCCGCCCAACAGGCACTACATTTCCGGGCAGCTTATAATCTAGCCCGTGGAATCTCTGACCATTCTCCAATATGTGTTCATTATGAAATTGCAGTACCTAGACAGATTAGAGTGGGCAGGATCAACCCTGAGACTTTCAAATTCCTATGAATAGGTCCTAGATACAAGAAGCCACAGACCAATACATTGCTGAAAACACAGGCACAGTAAACTCAGTGTGCGTCCTTTGGGTATCATACAAAGCAGTGATTAGGGGCCAGGGCATCTCCTTAGTGGTGGGGGAAAAAAAGCAGAAACGTGCACAGCACAATGAGCTAGAACAAGATATTCTCGCCCTCCTGACCACTGGCACTGAGGCAGGGGCTAAACACCGTTTGGCGTAAAAAAAAGGCTGAATTCAAGGCAATAGCCGAAGAGGCAGCAAAAGCCAGATATCGGGCGATGCAACAGAACCTGTATGAGGTAGGAGACAGAGCAGGCAGGTTGTTGGCGTAGCTTGATAAAAGATCAGAGGCTGCTAGATAGGTACAGGAGGTGCGGAAAAGTGAGGGGACTATGGTCTATGCTCTGGAATCCAGAACCACAATTGCAGAGTCGTGGGAGTTACTAGTCACGCTCCAGTTGCCGTGCCTTGTGCTGGAAGAGAAAGATATCTTGGAGCAAGACCTGGTAGTGTCTGAAATAGCCAAGATACTCCCTAGAGATCAACGAATAGCCAACATTGTGGTGATTCAGAAGCCGGGCAGGCCCTCTGGTCAGTGCGGTTCATATAGGCTGATCTCCCTCTTGAACGCTGAACCAAAAATCCTTGCAAAACTAAAAACTATTGGGAAATCGCCTGCTTCCTGTGATACACTCTCTAGTCCACCCAGACCAGTCGGGCTTCATGCCGAGTCCGTTGAGGAAGACACTGATATTGTCGCTAGACGCACATATGGCATTTAATACAGTGGAATGGCCATTCCGATATGCAGTATTGGAGAGGCTAGGCTTAGGGCCAAAAAAAATTCATTGGATTAAACTCTTGTATGAGAAGCCCTTGACATAGGTCTCAGTGAATGGGAATGTTTCCACAGTATTTGAGCTGTACAGGGGAACAAGGCAGGGGTTCCCGCTGTCCCACCTGTTATTCACATTGGTTCTGGAGCCCCTAGCGACCTGGATTCGGGGGCATCCTATGATCCGTGGACTCCGTTGGACACCAGAGTGGGAAGATAAAATATCCCGATATGCAGACGACATCCTAATGTATGTAGCGAACTGTGACAATTCACAGGATGCTACATATTTTTGAGCTATACCGCAAGTACTCAGGATACACAAATAATTGGGACAAGTCAGTGGTATATGTCCTAGCAGGAAGTCGTCCTACACTCCCCAGAGAATGTCAACTTCGAATCGGCACAGAGAAGTTCAAATATTTGGCCATATACATTACTAGAGACCCCACTGGTTCTTATGAACGCAACTTGGCTACCCTACTGGGCCGCCTTAAAAGTGACATCCAACACTGGCGCTCGTTACCACTGTCCCTCTTTTGGAGGAGCGGCGCTCTTTAAAATTATGGCCCTGCCCAGGTTTCTTTACATGCTTCTCAATACACCTTACCCAGTACCCCCACGGTATTTCCAGCAAATAGATGCAGCTGTGAGACAACTGTTGTAGGACAGGGGGCATCACAAATCTCGTTGGTGAAGCTGACCAAGGGATGGTATGATGGAGGGGTGCCGCTCCCCTCTCTCCAACACTATTACTGGCCAGCCCAGCTCACAGTAATTAACCATTGGGTAGACTCGAAGAAGTTAGGCCTGACGATACACCGGGTGGGTTTCAGCAGGTGGGATACGATTGGGATTTCAAGGGTGGGGGACCTCTGGGAGGGGGGGGGGAATGTAAAGACCTTCCCTGCTTTGCAGACGGAATATCAGATACCACAGTCTGAAATCTTTAGATATAGCCAAATCACCCACGCACTGAGGGCAATAATACCAAACGGGACAGTACTTCCGGAGGCCTCCCCACTTGAGGATAGACTCCTGGATGATTATTTGACTGCAAAGGCAACATAGATGGTATACCGTAAGTTTATCAACAACCTCCCGGACCTCCTGACGAAGCTTCGGAGCCGGTGGGAGGGAGAAATTGGTGCTTTGGAAGACGAAGAGTGAATGGAGGACATGGCCTCCCCCAGAGAATTTGCCATATGCCTGCATTTTAGACTAATACAATTAAAGATTCTGCACAGGGCCTACAATGCATGCACCACCCAAGTAAAAATGGGGATACTCACCTCATCACTATGTCCGAGGGTATGTGGACAGGAGGGTTCCTTCTTCCACCTACTGTGGGAGTGCCCCGCGCTCCACCAATATTTGGCAGCGATACTAACAACCAGGAGGGAAGTCTATAATTTCAAAGAGAATATATCGCCAAAAAGGTGTCTGCTAAACATATGAGGGACTCAGATCTTACAAACACTGAGCGCCTGTGGGTAACACTGGGATTCATGATAGCCAAATGCAATATAGCGAGGAAATGGAGGGCGATAGAGGCTCAGACATTGAGAGAATGGAAGATGGACTTGGACTGGTGTATGCAGGCAGAAAGAGTGATTTATGAGAGTAGGGGATGCCCACAGAAATGGACAAAGATCTGGGGGAAATGGAGTAGTTATCGGGGAATGTTATGTAGTCCGATAGCGGGACAAGATCAGGATCTAGAAACTCTTTGACGGGGAGAGAAAGAGGGCCTGGGTGGGGGGAGAGAACCGGAAAGTTGTCAGTCATCATCAATTGATTGTTATTGAGTTACCATACGGTGTGCGGATTGTCAGACTATTATGGCATATGTATACTGTAAAGGAGATTGCATGTTGCAGTTTCAATAAAAAGATTTATTTAAAAAAAAGAAAACTATAGGCAGTAGCCCAGACCCCAAGGATTGTACAACCCTCGGGAGTACTTTGTACCCTAAATGGGGATGGCCACCATATGGGTTCCTGCAGTACCCACCTCAATAAGGCTTCTTATGGCATCCAACACCACCCATAGCCTTTTTTGTTTTTTAGAGAGGCAGAGGACCAGGAAGATGGAAAAACAGGGAATGTAGGGTATCCTGGAAAGAGCCGGAGATAGACCAAAGACCAACAAACACCATAGAACCCAACCAGGGACCAGCAGGAGTTAACAGATAACATCATTAACCTAACCCCTAAAGCACTGAGTGAGACTCAAAAGTAAGTATTAAATAGGGGTTTGGTTTTCGTACCTACACCAAGAGATGATCCTTTCCAACTCAAAATTGAAATAGGCAAGCTCTTTAGGAAAATTAGACTACAGGTTTTTTTCTCCACCCGAATGGCAATAGGGGATAACAGCAATGCGGACACCAATACCGGACTCCATAAAAAAGAAAATCATCCTTTACACCTACCATACAACAGTTACCACCAGAAGTGGCTGCCTTTGAACAGGCTATGTCACGATTTGCTCCCTGCGCTCTCGTGCCCACCACTAGGGGGCAGAATTGTGGAACTTTCCAGTGTTCTAATACACTTCCAGACCCTTCCCTTCATGCGTGTACTGACTTTCACTCATTTGGACGCTACTTGAAAATTGCCATCCATTCCAAATCCATGCCGGGTTTTGTGGAAGCCAACCTACTCTTGCTTGAAACTCCATTACCTAGAATTCCCTGCTAACTACTTCGTCTCTATGGCTGCAGCTAGCCTGCTCACACCTGAAGAATATGATTACTGTGAGCTCTCTTAACCCCAATTCAGGTCTGCTCATTGTAGCTGTGTTCCGATGGGACTGATCCAGGTTGTCTGAGCTTTTGATATCCTTTTGAAATTTCTTGATTTCTGAGCTACAGCTTTCCTTGTTCCTGAATGAGCACTGCCTTCAGTGTTTCCTTGATTCCTATTCTTGAGCTGTAGCTATCCTGGTTTCTAAATAACACTACTGTCTGTAGTGTTACCTTGATTTCTGTTCCTGAGCTACATCCTTCTTTGTTCCTGAATTAAGTGTATTTAGTCACCCCTGGTAACCAGGAGAATGTAGGAAATGACTCCAAACATCCTCCTAGAGAGGATGTTGTAACAGCGGCATGTGGACCTCCGATTATTTTGGGCCTGGTCGATCAACTGAATGCTCTCCGGGAGGAAGTTAAATCCTTAAAGGTGATTATTGAAAGGATGGCTAATCTGTTAGTTGAAAAATTGGATTCATTCACTGACACTGTATTGGCTTGGGGTCCGACAAGCCCATGAGGGAACAATGACACCAAGAGAACTGTACAAAATGAGCCCCACAAGAGGCCCATCAATGGGACATATAATTTGCACGTTGAGCATCATAAAAATGTATCAACCCATTCCCAAAGCCAAAGCATAAACAATATCTGGTATTCTGACAAAGCACCTAAACGAGATTATGCCCCGCTAAGGGAAACAACGCATGTAAAACCTGTTATTCACCTAAAGCAGCCTTGAATTATAAATCTGACACCTTTCCCACGAAGAAAACCTACATAGGTGGTATTAAACAGGAACAGGGGTGAGAGCACACAGTTTCACCTCCCAGCAAGGTGGTATTAATAAGGGGACTTCTAATACCCAATGTTTTGATTATATGATTAATGTCCCAAAGTCCCTGAGGCCCCATACCGAAACACACGAGGGCCTAGTGAACAGAGTGATTCACTGGATTCGTTACAAAGGGGGATGCCGATCAATTATAAGGGAGGACATAACAAACATTAGAAGGTTCTCAGTAACAAATCTTGAGAGGGATTACATAGGTGTGGCTTTTAGGGACGTGGCCCTAGCAGAGTGCCTAATTGCATTAGAATTGCACTTCAGACCACATATAGATCTGCAAATAATCTTAAAAATGAAACCTCCTTGTCATACAGTGGATATACCTGTTAAAAGACAACAATATCGCCCCCCTAGTGCACTGAAGCCCAACTCTAGAGAACTCGCTAGCCTTTGAAACACCTCAGACATCTATTTACTCATTACCGATCTCCCTGAACCGTGCTATATAGTTCAACTACCATGCTCCACAGTGGTTGAAGGGTTCCCACCTCACACAGCGGTAGACATTGATGGGAGAGCAGGGCATAGGGGACCAGATATAGGTAATGAGAAAGGGGAGCACACAACACCACAGGGAGAATCCACTACGACCACCATGAGAGCCATAGGGTCGACAGAGGGTGATTACTTAAAATGACGATCTTGGAATGTTGCGGGCATCAAGTCCAAACTCTCCGACCCGAGTGGGGAACGTTTATCGATTCTCACCATATTATTTTGCTTCAAGAAATTTGAGCTATTGAACCCGTACCCCGCCCAGGCTTTGTTGCCTTTAGCGAAAGTGCAGTCCCATCACGGGCATGGCGACCATCAGGTGGCCTCTTAATATGGGTAAGATTGGACTTGTTCCCAGTGGCCAAAATGCTTCCAACTGAATCAAAAGATCTACTTGCCCTTCAAATTAATATTAATACCCGGTCAAGTTCTAGATAAATAATCCTAGTGAACATATACATCGGGTCAATACCTCCTAATGTGCAATCCCCGATAGTAAGTAAGCTAGATGACCTTCTGGGACAGTTTGCCCAAAAATCCTTAAAAATCATAGTGGGAGACACTAACACCTGCATCCCTATATCTGCAGGGTGTAGACACGAGGAAATATCGCCCTCTCCTGAACACAAAAAAATAACAAAAACATCAAAGGTGGGTACCCAAATTGTTGAGCTTATTACCGACCATGGCCTAAGAATAGTAAATGGCAACACTAAATCTGATTGTCACCCCTGCTTCACCTTTATTAGAGGTCATAGCAAATCAAGAATTGATCTTATATTATTGGACAAGGATCTTTGGTCAGATCTCTATGATATGCAAGCTATCCCTAGACCGGACAGCGACCACCAGGCATTAAGCGCATCTCTTTTTATGACCAGTTTCAGGGATACAAAACTGGAGACGGTCGTACTTACTGCATTAATTACAACCCCAAACAATATGAGAAATGTTAAGTGGGCAGAATTGGTGGCAGATGAAAACAAACTGAAATTTGTTTACAATCTGTTTGTGTCTAAACTTTCTCAGATCGACTTTGCACTGCGAACTCATGGTCACACTGAGACCGTGTTTCATGGGGGAACAAAGGAGAGGAGCACTTAAAAAGAAAACACCATCCTGGTACAACAAGGCCTGTCGGTTAGGAAAGATCCACCTGTTGAGTGCAATCTAAAAGGGCTTAAGGCCTGTAATTAGAAAGACCAGGCGTGATTATAAAAACCTCTTAGTTAAAGCCAAAAGAGAATAGGAAGAGGACCAATGACTATCGATTGCTGAGGCCCTAGAGAAAGGTGACCAAAAAAGGTTCTGGAAACTAATAGCAGTGAACTCCTCTAACTCTAACACTTTAGGTCCAGTGATCACGCCCGACACCTGGGTTACTCATTTCAGTGGTCTATATGACTGCCCGCAGCGAAATAATGTCATAGAGAGCACCCCCCAAGTAGAGGTTAGTGACCTCCAAACTTCAAATGTGACTATTCCATCTTCTATTCCAATTGCATATTCCACTCTTACATTTACTTTATTCAAAACATATAAAGCAATAAAACAAACAGAAAAGGGCAAGGCCCCAGGAATGGATGTCATTCCGGCAGACCTCTTCATGGCAAAGTGCCATCACCATACCCATCTATAAAAAAGGCGAGAGAACCATCCCCTCAAAATATAGGCATATAAGTTTACTTGATAACTTGCAAAAAATCTTCTGTAGACCGGTTCTATACAAACGAAATGTCAGTGAATACAACAAAACAACGTCCTGGAAGAGTCCCAAGCAGGCTTCAGATCGAAAGTCAGCACACCAGACCAGGTCCTCTGCTTCAAGGTCAGATAACGAGTATGTTAAGGATATAAACGCTGTAACATTGAACTTTGGCCCACTGGGGCGTCAAGTATTGATTATGTCTCACGACATTTGTGCTGGGACACTGAGTAACGTTGGCCCACTGGGGCGTCAAGTATTGATTATGTTTCACGATGAAAGACATTTGTGCTGGGACACTGAGTAATGGCCCACTGGGGCATTTACCGTCTGAGATTCACTAAGAATGTTAAAATAATGTTTGATTCTGTGAAATTTACTGACTCAAATGAAATTATGTTTAATTGTTTGTTGCACAATTTAAAAATGTAGTATTTTTGCAACGTTCAAGAGCAAAACAGCGCAAGTATACATATTATGTGTTATTAGCACCACTCCAAAATGTCTGCTATGTTGCCATGTTGCAAGGATCCCGATGTGGTGTAGTAGTCCTACCTTTATGTTTTCTTTTATGTGATGTGAAACACTTTATTTATACTTTGCAAAAACAAACGTTTATTGACCCGTGACAAAGGAGCAGCTGCTCCGAAACGCGTCTGCCGTTTTGCCATGTAACTAATAAAACTCTTTTTTGAACTACGCTTATGGATCTGGGCTCGGTTTCTGTGAGAAAATAAAATCACACGAATTGGAGTTGATATATATATATATATGTATTTTTTTCTCTCTTTTTCTGCATAGCCGCCCATGATTCCCATTTTGCACATCTCCTCTGCTGTAAATTTATGAACTTTTCGTGACTGGTGGTAATAGTAGCCATCAAATTGTATAATTGGTTGCCTTGCCAGACCCACAACCTATTTATTTAGATGATGTCCCTTTCTCTTTTTTTAATGTCGATGCATTGACTTTTAACTTACTTTTTATAGTATGGCAATTGTACCATGATGTTTTTATGTTTTTTTATTGTACAATCTCTTAATGTATCTAAGAGTACTCTTGATGTTTTAATTTGATGTGTTTTATGGGCTGTGCCCGAAATAAACGGTTTACTACTAAGGGCCCGGTTCTGATTTCGGACGGAAGGGCTCTGAACGATGGTCGGAGCCCTTCCGCCCGTATCGGAATGTGCCGGCCGGATTCCTTTCCGACCGAGCCATTCCGATGGGCTCGGTCGGAAGGGAATCCGACTCGGACTTCCAGATGGCTTACAAAGGGCTCGGAGAGCCCGTCCGCCGTCCGGAAATCCTTCAGTACTCCCACGGCTGCCTCTTTACGACCGAGGGAGTACGATGGCTGTTTTTCACTGCCTTTTTGTGCCGATGTTTCCGGCACAAAAAGGCTTTCGGAAACTGTCTTTGGGGACCCCCAGTAGGGCCCCCAAGGGTGCGAGGCCGCCAAATGGTTGCCTGGGGGCACCTAAGGTGCCCCTCTGTTGATCCCTGCACCCGGTTGCAGGCACCTTGCGGTGCCGGCCACAGGGGGCAGGGATGAACTGCACCCCTCCATTTCACAATGCGGGCATGCATTCCGCTCGGAATGCATGTTCCCATTGTGAAACATACGAGTGCAACCGAACAGGGATCAGTTGCATCGTACTTGCAGGGCCGTGACCGACAACAGTATGTCGTTCGGTCACGGTTCCTGACCGATGTCGGATGGACTCAGGTCCGTCCGACATCAGAATCGGCCCCTAAGTGTGTTTAGTTTTACACCCTTGCTGTTACTGCCTTGTGTGTTCCAGTTTGATTGCCAGGATTTCTGGGAACAGCTGACAACCTAGGTGGTGTTTCTTGTCTACTGTGACTATTGACCTTTGAGTTACATTTTAACATCACCATAGGTATCAGCTCCACAGACCCTGCCTTTGCATGTATATCCTATATGTGGGTATTTTCAGTCAGAATCTATAACAGCAATTGTGGGTGAGGAACTTACTGAGCTTTAGTCTTACTGTGTGGAGCTCACAACTGCTTTATCCCACATTCCCTTTATTGTTAATGTTGTTATATGTGTATGTCTTGCACGTCCATTCTGGGTTTAGTTATTCTGAATGCTAAATCGCTTCCTTAGTGCTTATCCTTTCTGAGACTAAGCCATCTTGTTTCCTTGTGCAGGCTTCCCCTTTGGATCCCTTTTCTCCTCTGACTTTCTGTATAATCCTGGGCAGCGCTGTACTCTACTTTCTGCTTATGTTTTCTACCCAGTCACCAGTCCTTGCCCAAGTGCCTGACTGTGTCCCAGACTTAGTCCTGGACAGTACCTGACAGTCCCTGACAGGTGATTAATATAGGCCTAGACTCCTTGAGATATGTCAAACAGGATACATTTCGTAACTTCAACAGGGCAGAGAAAGAAGCCTTGAGGGAATTAAGAGAGGACATCACAGTGCATATAAAACCTGCAGACAAAGGGGCTGCAATAGTCATAATTTCTAAAGACGCACCACATGGAATGCCTGAGACTTCTAGGAAATACCTTACACCATACAAAAATGAGACGAGAACCCATCCCTGACATCATGGAGTATACCTCCTTTATGATCAAAGTAGCCCTTGACAACGGCTTAGTGACTGAAAAAGAGACGTCTTTTTCTTACTGAGAAAGAACCGAGATGTCCTGTTTCTATATTTTGCCCAAGGTACACAAGAACAAAAATCCTCCCCCTGGACCTCCGATTGTTTCGGGGATATGGTCAGGAACCATTGTCATAATTATGTGATTTTTATTTCTGAAACCTCTAGTAACAGATGCCATCCTATTTGAAAGACACCAAGGACATACTAAACAAATTAAAAAGACATGACCTTTGACTCAGACAAAGAACTGCTATTAACCCTAGATGTGGAGTCACTGTACGCAAACATTCCACAAGAGTCCACACTAGAGGTGATAGATTGTCTCCCAGACAGGCTAATACCATGACACCTGCTGAGTTCATTCTTGACTGTACACACATGGTCCTCACAAGGAATGCCTTTGAGTATGAAGTGGACTTTTTCTTGCAAACACGTGGTACTTCCATGGGGATTACCTGTGCTCCCAGCTTGGAATGCCTATAAGTACACAACGTCGAAATTGAATACATCTATTGCAATGAGAACCCATATCTCACACAGATGAAGGTTATGGAAAAGGCACATAGATAATATCCTGGTGATCTGGAGAGGCACCAGGGAGGAAGCAATTTCGGAATGGGTCAACAATTTGGGCCCTTTTCTGTGACTCACAATGAATAAGAGTGATGTGGAAATGCCATTCTTGGATCTACGGATATACCATGAAAGAGGTATTGTTGGACTTGGCCCTTGTGGCAAGTTCACCCTAGCCTTTTTCCTGTGTTGTCCTAGTGGTTTTAGGCCTCCCAGTGGAAAGCGCGTGCGCTCTGTGTGGTTGAGTCAGACTGACCTGCCCTCCCAGAGGAATGCATGGGGGAATGTATGTGTCCCTGGTAGCTCCTGATGCGTGGGGAGTGCAGGTGCGAGTTTGGTATGTACGGACTCGTGTGATGAAGTGCTGCGCGATGATGTGTGCGGCATCCATGTAGCTAGTGTAGAAGTGCCACTTCTAGACGCTGGCATAAATGTGCAGTGACTGCCTGGCGTGTGATTGGCTGGTGAGCCTGGCTCCAGGAGTCAGGGTGGGTCTGCCCCAGTGGTGGGTGGAGAGCTCTGCAGGTTGATGAGTGGGAGGAGTATACCTGGGACCTGAATAGGGCTGGGCTTTTCCCCACACAATGCTGGCTCCGCGCCCTGTGGTGCGACTGATGACCCTGGCCTGTTCTGTGAATAGGGAGAGGGGCTGAGCAAAACAAAGTGCTCAGGGACCAGTTGTATCTGGTTCGCCCCTTCCCTGCACCTTTGAGAACAAAGGATTTGGTGTATAAAAGAGGGGCTGTGACCCCATGAAAATGTTCTTGTTCTGTCTTGAATCTGCCCAGCCCCTGGATGCCTGATGGACTTCAAGGACTTTGTTTCTAGCGCCTGGTTCTGCTCTTGGATCCTGACAGAGGGGGGGGCTTGTTGCTGGTGGGGCCCAGGAGGGACCGCCATGGGGGCTGCCTCCCTGCTGGAGGACCCTGTGTGCTGGTCCCTGGGCCCTACATTGCCCCCTTGATGCCTCCAGGACCTTTTAGGACCGTTTGCTTTATTTCCCTTGCCCCAGGACCTTCGCTGTCTTCTAGCGCCTGGGAGCGCTGAAATTGGGCTCCTGAAGGAGCACTGGAGCTCTGCAGCATGCTGCTGCCTATTGCCTGAGGGAATCCCCACTGGAGGGATTCCCCCGTGATGCTGCCGGGGGCGGGTGCCCACCCCGCACTTTGCCTGTTCGGCGCAGCAGCCTACCCCGCGTTATGCCTCCTTTAAACAGAGCGGGTGCCCACCCTGCGATTCGCCGTGTTCTGCCGATTCCACGGGAGCCTACCCCGTATTATGGTGATCGTTGGCGGGTGCCCACCCCGCTTATCTCTATATTTGGATTACGGGTGCCTACCCCGCTTTTTCTGCCCCTTTGCGTATTCATTAGAGGGAGCCTACCCCTCTTACGAAGAAAAATCGCCGCCGCTGCCCAGCCGCGGCCACCCGGAAGTCAGGCAAGTCTGCCTGTGACGTGGGCGGGGCCAGCGGCTGGGGCGGAAGCGGCGCGAGAGTTGCGGGGCTCCCATGAGCTGGGGGAGCCCCGAAGAGGAACCAGGCCGGAGCCTCGTGGGCTGCATATCCCAAGTCCCGGTCCCGAGACGAGGGACCGGGTGAAGCACGGCCCGGGTGAGGAGCGGTGCAGCGGATCACCCGTGGGGCTCTCAGGAGCAAGAGAGCCCCGCCCGCTGCCACCGCCGAGAGAGGACTGCTGCCTACCCCAATGAAGAGCCTAGGTGAGTGGGGCTCGCGGTGGAGGGTGCCTGGCAGAGGCACCCGGTCAGAGCGGCCCCGTTTGTGCAGTGGGCCGCTCCAACGAGGAGCACTTGCATCTCGAGCCACAGATGGCTCCAACGGTAGGGGCAGTGTTCCTTTTTAGAGTGCTAGTGCGCTCCAGCCTCGGGGGCATTTCCTTGGTGTTCTGAGCCCAGTGAGGCTCCAACGAGGCGGGCATTCTTTATTTAGAGTCCAGAGGGGACTCCAACGCCGGCCAATATTGTTATTTCAGAGCCATGAGTGGCTCCAGCACGTGTGCCAGTTTGTTCCCTGAGCCTAGATGGCTCCAACGGTTGGCGCATATGACTTTCAGGAGCCAGTGTGCTCCAGGAGACAAGGTGGGTGTAGAGCCTAGGTGGCTCCAACATTCTTGGTTACTATTTGCCTTCCACAGCTGCGCAGCACTTAGTGCCAGCTGCAGCGTTTAGGCCCTGTTCTTGTCCCCATCTGCCCAGCAAGTAGTGGGCAGCTACTACGTTTAGGTTCTGGTGCGACCTGGACCCTAATGTGATGGATTTGTCATTGTGATTCATGCTAATGTGATTGGGTGCTAGGAAATGTACTGTGTATAGCATGTTTTGCGCACCCTGTGTTTTATACCTCTAAATGTGGTCATTTCTGCCTAGGAGGTTGTTTTACCTGTTTAGGTTGATGTTAGAGAGATTGTACTTCCCTGTGCGATATACGCCCCTAGTGTAGGTATACTTAGGTGGTTAGGTCTAATGCGTTAGACCAATGAGAAATTGCATAATGTGTTTATGCCCCTGTGATGGATGCAGGATAGGTTTTATACCTGATGCTAGTGTGATGACGCTGAGGTCATTATTGCGCCAGTAGTTACTGGTTGTGTTCTACCGTGCTAATTTGTATTACAGTTAGTATATGTTCTACATGTACAATTGGTGATTTGTGCTGATTCTGACAGTGGTCCATGTGGCCCTGTCCCGTGTAAATAGTCCCTTGTAAAATTCTGCCCAGTGGCAGTTGGCACAGTGTAAATTGTGTGAATATTATCTAATGTGTTTTGGTATAATACAAAGGCTATTTTTATATATAACCTTGTGTGGAGTTTCCTTTGTGGTGGGCCTTGGGTGTTGTTGCTGGGTGCGCGCGCAAACGCTTTACACATTGCCTCCGGGATAAGCCTGACTGCTCGTGCCACGCTACCAAGGGGGTGAGCAGGGGTTATCTTTGGCGTGTAACTCCCCAGCCCTGACTAGAGTGGTGCTTTCTGCCTGGCTTTGGCGCAAGCCCTAGCCAACCAGAAATCCCATTTCTAACAGGTATCCTAAAGATTGAGGTTTATTATAAACCCACGGATAAAAAGTCTTCAATGATGTGAGAGTTTCCACACACGAGCACTAACGGAAGGCTTACCAATAGGTCAATTCCTAAGACTCAGACACAATTGCACTGAGATTGGTAAAAGGAACTACCCTGAGAGAACTATCACCAGAGCTAGAAAAAGGGCCACAAACAACAACAGGGATGCACTGTTGGACACCTATAAAACAAACACGGTAGTCAAGACCTATCTGTGTAACAACTTTCACTCCCATTTCTAAATCCATCACCAAACTGGTTAGGTGACACTGGGGTATTCCAAACTGTGGGAATTTGAAAATTACACACCCTCTGAACTCCTTCACGAGGAACCAGACTCTATGGGATGCCCTGGTACACACACACCTGAAGAAAAAAACAGCAGAGACACACAGTATGGGGTATCTCCACCCAGACGGGCCACCAACCCTGCGGTGGATGTGGGTTGTGTCAGTTCACCAAGAAATGCAATCCTGCTGACTTGGGCCTGACCACACCTTGGGCTTTAAAACACTTGGCAAACTGTAATTCAAGTCACGTTGTATATGTCCCAAAACGTCCCTGTAGGCTCCTGTACATTGCGATGACTACTCGTATGATCTGTGTCTGCATAGCAGAACATAGGAGCCCGATAAGATGTAAGAGAGACAATTCAAAACTGACCAAACATTTAATTGACCACCAACATAATGCATACTTCATTAAATGGTATGTGATTGAGAAATTCGAACAGAGGCACACATACACGAGCAAAGCTCTGCTAAAATGCAAACAGTGCTGTGTGTTCCGCCTCCATACTGACACCCGTGGGCCTAATGACAATCCCATGAGGAGCCCTAGGTAACTAAATGATATTTTGGAGCACCCAGTGGGTGTAGTCTATACCCACCCCTTCTTAACAAACATGCTCTTCTCCCTCTTCTCTAATGCTAACTGTTATAACCAGTGGGCCCCTGGCTGGGACCCTCATGGGATATGATTTGACAGAACTACCGTCACTGTCCTAAATACGATAAAACCCACCCCGCCTTGCACGTTCTCCTCCTTATGTGTGTAATTAATTTTTCACACCAGCAATTTAGTCTTTACTAAAATGGGCTACTCCAGCCTCCATAACTCATTTTGTATACTAACGGACCACCCTGTATCCGTCCTCAGTCCTACCAAATACTCCTGGGATATAGACTTAATTTCCCAGGTTCCTCAGTAACCGTGAAAGCGTCCTATTGGTTCCCATAGTAGGGTGACATGGGCAACCAATGCAGTCACACTCAAAGTTGTGCCCCGAGGTGGGAAGCACAAGCCCCTTCTGGGCATCACTGTTGCTTTCCCCTGCCTCAGGCCACCATTGAGTTATCTGGTCGTGCATACTTCGTGCACGTTGCTGTAACCATTAAAACCTCGGAACAAGTGCACCCGATGGGCGGGGCCACTCCTCCCCTACTCCGGTGATTACAGGCTTCGTGGTCCAGAGCAGGTGAAAACCATTAGGCATAATATGACTGATAATTAACACAACCGGTGGATTGGCCAGTTTGGAGAGCCTGTTTACCCTTAAATTTTAACCAGATATTACTGCAACCTTGTCTGTACCAGTCGGCTGCTCAATGGGGCATGGTAGGATCTATGCGGGCGCTCTACCTTGACATAGTAAGTTAATAGGATGTGGATACTTTAGGAGAGCAGTGCCTACAGATTGATATTGGACACAGCATCACTATTTTAAATCTTGGGTAGTGTCCTCCAATGAATTCAGCAGGCACAGGGGGACAATATATTTACTCACTGTCTCCTGCATTATTCCTCTCCCTTCCTGCTCAGTGCTAATATGGGATCATTCCTATTACAGTGAGACCATAAGAGGCGTCCATCCTAAACAGAGCATGAGGTAACTAGCGCCTGAGCACTAGGTAAAGAATCCAGACTGGTATTATGTATGATACCCCTCCCCCACATATGCTTTTTTCCATTTATGCATGCGTGAAATGAATAGGTGCTTTTATGTCACTCTCACATTTGTTAATA
Source organism: Triturus cristatus (assembly GCF_964204655.1). NCBI lineage: Eukaryota > Metazoa > Chordata > Amphibia > Caudata > Salamandridae > Triturus > Triturus cristatus. The sequence continues at coordinate 299,844,635 of NC_140583.1, read as the reverse complement.
TTTTAATAAAGCTGTTTTTAATGTGAAGTATTATCATTGTGCAATTCCCTAAGACATTACCATGATGGGAATTTTGACAATTGTGGTGTTCAGTTTTCGTACTCCTACTACCACTGCTACACATACATTTGTTTTCACTCTACCTCAACTGGGTAGTAGTTCCTAGTGACTTTTTGAAGAGATGTAGGTCCTCTCTACATGTGATTTATAGTACTGTTCACTAATATTAAATAAGTGTAGGGATACATATATCTGGCCCTGAGGAATGCTCAAGACCTGTTGTTTGTAGTAGACGGACAAAAACATGTTGGCAAGATAACTTGGCAACACGTAAGGGTCCTAGTAACCATGTACGTCCTCTGAGAATACCTTATGGTACTTTTTATTCAAGTCTAGGATACCATTTGAATAAAAGATACTTTGTGGGATATCCCAAGGCTTTATTAATCACTGAACTGGATCCAAGTATTTTATCCAGAGAAAATAAGTAATTTCTAAGAACTTCCTCAGGTCTGCCCCACCTGAGGCCGAGTCCACCCTGGAAGTGTCAACTCACCAGGGTGGGATGAGGTGGCAAATGATGAAGCATGTCACATTATGTGAGTGAGCCTACCTCGTCCAATTCTTGGAATTGTCCTTTTTACCGGGATGGAGAGTAGCTGTAGGTAGGTAGGTTTATTCAAGTCAGGGCTTGGGGGAGATTTCCTTAAGCACGCTAGGAGGGAGCCAAAGACTGACTCACAGCACTCTTCTGGCGCCTTTATAAAAAAGGAAAATAAATTCCACAATAAAATACACTGTTTAATAATAAGAAAGTGCAAGGTATTTCAACTAATAATGCTAAAAATGCTCAGAACTTGTCTGCAGAGCAAGATGTGGGCAAGACATTTTCTCAACGATGCAGCAGAGGTCACAATAGTTGACCAGACTCTTCAAGAGTTTCTGGTGGTGAGACAGACTGATGAAAATGTGCAGGTAGAAACTCCAGATCAGCGACTTAACCCTCCAGTCAATTTATGATTTGGACATTCAAATTGAGGATGACATACTGTGTACTATTAAAGTAATATTGTGGCAGAATTTGACCACTGAATACGACAATGTCTTGGCTGAGATTCATTGGCCACGGAGTTTGTTAGAAATGTTTTACAAAGGGAGGATGTAAAAATACCTTCCTTTTCTGTTCTTGTTCCGGAGGAGGTGAAAGCAGCACATGAATTGGTTCTTGCGCAGGCCCCAGCTTTATATCGCAAACCAAGCAGGTTGGGATAAAGACTCACCTTGTCATGTCATACCTATAAGATAAGTACAGGCATACTATCCTGTTAAACATGGAGCTAAACGCACAGTTAAGGCGATTCTGTCACAATCAGAATATCAAGGTGTGGTTGAAAATTGTGTTTCCCCTATGAATAATCCATTATTTCCTGTGATTAAACCAGATCATTCTTATTGTATAGTCTTAGGGCCCGATTCACAGAACTAACTTAAGACAAAATCCTAAACTTACTAACATTTTGGTATTCACAGAAGGCACTTACTCATTTTGGTATTCACAGAAGGCACTTACTCATTTCGGTATTCACAGAAGTTAGGAGTCCTAACTTTAGGACTCCTAAATGCCTTCTGTGAATACCGAAAGTCTTAAAATTAGGATTTTTCTCAGTTTAGTAGTAGTATAGTTAGGACTCCTAACTTTAGGACTCCTAAATGCCTTCTGTGAATACCGAAAGTCTTAAAATTAGGATTTTTCTCAATTTAGTACTACTAAATTGAGAAAAATCCTAATTTTAAGACTTTCGGTATTCACAGAAGGCATTTAGGAGTCCTAAAGTTAGGAGTCCTAACTATACTACTACTAAACTGAGAAAAATCCAAATTTTAAGACTTTCGGTATTCACAGAAGGCATTTAGGAGTCCTAAAGTTAGGACTCCTAACTTCTGTGAATACCGAAATGAGTAAGTGCCTTCTGTGAATACCAAAATGAGTAAGTGCCTTCTGTGAATACCAAAATGGTAGTAAGTTTAGGATTTTGTCTTAAATTAGTTCTGTGAATCGGGCCCTTACTCATTTCGGTATTTACAGAAGTTAGGAGTCCTAACTTTAGGACTCCTAAATGCCTTCTGTGAATACCGAAAGTCTTAAAATTAGGATTTTTCTCAGTTTAGTAGCAGTATAGTTAGGACTCCTAACTTTAGGACTCCTAAATGCCTTCTGTGAATACCGAAAGTCTTAAAATTAGGATTTTTCTCAATTTAGTAGTCCTAAATTTAGATTTAGGACTACTAAATTGAGGAAAATCCTAATTTTAAGACTTTCGGTATTCACAGAAGGCATTTAGGAGTCCTAAAGTTAGGAGTCCTAACTATACTACTACTAAACTGAGAAAAATCCTAATTTTAAGACTTTCGGTATTCACAGAAGGCATTTAGGAGTCCTAAAGTTAGGACTCCTAACTTCTGTGAATACCGAAATGAGTAAGTGCCTTCTGTGAATACCAAAATGAGTAAGTGCCTTCTGTGAATACCAAAATGGTAGTAAGTTTAGGATTTTGTCTTAAGTTAGTTCTGTGAATCGGGCCCTTAGACTATCGACATTTGAATAGTCGCACAGGGATGTTTGCTGTACAAAATTCACACAGCACAGTCTCAATAAATAACATAGATCGTAAAAAATATAAAACTACATTGGACACTTCTAACGTTTTTTTCTGTCACAATATAGCGCCTGATTTAAATAGTCCCAATTTTTGTAATGAACATTAGACTTCTAAATATACTAATATTCTTCAGAATTTACAGGCAGACATGCTTGAATCTAAATGCTTGCATACTCTTGTTAACTCCACTAATTTAGTAATCAATCAATCAGCATTTGTAAAGCGTACTCCGTCACCCTTAGGGGTATGTGGGCACTGTATCTCTGTCAAAGAGCCAGGCCTTGAGTCTTTCTGAAGTCTACTAGCAAGGGGGCTATACGGAGCTGGAAGGGGAAGTCGTTCCTGGTCTTGGCTGCGACGTAGGAGGAGTGGCCACTGCCGCTACGGGGGGTGGTGGATGCAGTTGATGCAGGGGATGTGTGTGAGGATGAGCAAAGAGGAGTGTAAGTGGGTTGGTGGAAGTTCAGCCAATGGTTGAGGTAGGCAGGTCCTAAGGTCGTAGAAGGCTTTGTAGGTGTGCGTGAGGATCTTGAACTAGCATCTTTCCTGGATGGGGTGCCAGTGAGGGCTCAGAGATGGGGATCAATTTGGGTTTGTTTCGGGAGGTCCAGGATGAGTCTGGCAGCAGCGTTCTGTATGGTCTGGAGTCTTTTGAGGAGCTGGATGGCGGCGTAGAGGGTGTTGCAGTAGTCGAGGCGGTGATGGTTGGGATCCATCTGAAGATTCTGAGGAGCATGCAAAGTGTTTGGAAGCAGGAGGAGGCAACTGCGTTAACTTGGCGTTTCATGGTCAGTTGGCTGTTGAGGATGATGCCGAGGTTGTGGGCGTGGTCAGACGGTGTGGGTTCCATTCTGCAGGCCACCAGCTTTGGTCCCATGCGGAGGTGTTCTTTCCAAAGAGCAGTACTTCAGTTTTATTGGAGTTGAGTTGGAGCCAGTTGTCTTTCATCAATTTAATGCATTGGTCATAGTGTTGCAGAAGTTGGTCTTGGTGTTGGCAGGGTCCTCAGTGAGCAAGAGGATCAGTTGAGTATCGTCTGCGTAGGAGATTATGTTGAGTCCAGGGGATCTGACGACGTCTGCGAGGGAGGTGGTCAAGTAGATGTTGAACAGGGTGGGGCTGAGGGATGATGCTTGTGGTATCCCGCATATTATGTCTGTGGGTGCAGAGGTGAGGGGAGGCAGTCGGATGCTCTGTGTGCATCCTATAAGGAAAGAGGTGATCCACTTGAGGGCATCTTGCTGTTTGCCTATTTAGCAGTGTCTGTTGATTTATGTGTTGTGGGAGATTGTGTCGTATGCCGTGGAGAGGTCGCGGAGGATCAGGGCCACCCTTTCTCCATGGTCGAGGAGTGGTCTGATGTTGTCTGTGGCGACAGTCATTGGGGTCTCAGTGCTGTGGCTAGCACAGAATCATGATTGAGAAGCACCCATTAGGTGGTTTTGCTCCAGGAATTCTGTCAGCTGCTAGTTGATGGCTTTCTCGAGAACTTTGGCCAGGTAGGGGAGCAGGGAGATTGGGGGATCATTTTTTAGATCATTGGGGTCAACAGAGGCTTTATTTAGAAGGGGTCTGACGTCTGCGTGTTTCCATATGTCTGGGAAGGTTGCTGTGGAGATGGTGTTGAGGATGCTGATGAGTTGCGTGCTGATTGAGTTCATTGCCAGGCTGTATTGTTTTGGGGGGAGGCAGGGATCGATTGGTGCCCCTGAGTGGTTGGAAGACATGATGGCTGAGGTGGTCAGGGCAGTGAGCGGTGACCAGGTGGTGATGGTTTGGCTGGTGTTTGCTGGCTGTTTGAGGTTGTCGGGTTGATGGTTTAGGGTTGTCTGTTGAAATTGTTGTAGATGTTGGTGATCTTGTTGTGGAAATACCCTGAGAGGGTGTTGCAATGCTCTTTGGGGGGGTGGATGGTTTTCTCTATGGCTGTCAGGTTGGAGAATTGTTTGACTTTTTTGAAAAGTTTCTTTGTGTGGTTGGCAGTGGAGTCGATGCGGGTGGTGATGGCTGCTTTCTTGGCTTCTTTGATGTTCCTGTGGTAGTTGCTGAGGGCTGTTTTGTTAGCTGCTCTGTTGGCAGGGTTCTTAGTGGTGTACCATCATTTCTCCAGTTGGTAGCAGTTGTGCTTGGTGGTCCTGGGGTGTCCAGCTCGTATGTTTGGGGCTCTTGTTGGTGTTTTGTAGGTTTCAGCGGGGTGACTCTGTCAAAGCAGTCGCAGATCCAGACAGTGAAGTTCTGGACGGCATGGTTGAGGTCTGTTGAGGCCTCGAGTTAGGAGGTGGTGAGGGTCTGTGACCACTGAGTTTCAGTGACCTTGCTCCTGCTGCGATGGAAGATCTGCTACCTGGTGGTAGTGTGCTGGGCGTCAGTGATGGTGAAGTGTACAACGTTGTGGTTGGTCCAGGTGAGTTCTGTGGTGTGCCTGAACTGTATTCTGTTGCTGGCGCTGAAGATGGAGTTGAGTGTGTGTCGGGCTTTGTGTTTGTTGGGTGAGAACAATATTGTTCAGGTTCTCCAGGTGAGCGATGGAGTTGATGTCCTTGGGGTTGTCGATGTTGAAGTTGAGGTCAGCGAGTAGGACGTAGTGGTGTATGTCATTTGCTAGGGGGTGATGAGGTTGGGGATGGCTTTGCAGAATGTTGCTCAGGGTCCCAGGGCTCTGTAGGTGAGGGTGCCTCTTCTCATGGTCTTCGTACCAGTTTGTAGTAGGAAGTTCAGGTGTTCAATGAGAGGCATGGCGAGGGTGCATCTGATGGTTTCCTTCAAGATGATGGCGATGCCTCCGCCTTGTTTCTGGTGTGGTCATGGTATATCATCTTGTAGCCTTCAGGAGTGGCAGTGGTGTTGTCGTGGTTAGAGGAGGGCTTGAGGCACGTTTCGGTGATGAAGGCAATGTCCATGGAGAAGGAAGTGGTGGTGTCCCAGATTTCCGTGGCATGGTTGCAAAGTGAGCGAGCATAGAGCAAGATGCAGTTGAGCAGTTGCAGGGTGTTCTTGGTCTTGTGGGCAGGAGTGGTTCGGGATCTTTCATAAGTTGTGTCGCAGGGGAAGCGTCAGTGTCAGTAGGCGAGAGGTCCTTTAGCGGATTGTGGGGGGAGGAGACACAGATGTTTCGATGTCTGGGGACCAGGTCCAGGAGTTCCTTGATAGTGTAGTGTCAGGTGGAGCTGGGCCATGCTGCAGCCTCCATTAGTGGTGGTGATCCTGGTGCAGGCAGCGCAGGGACAGCAGGCGACGCATGGAACAGCAGGCGGCGTGGGACAGCAGGCAGGGCAGGGACAGGGAGGACAGCAGGTGGTGCAAAGACAGGGACAGCAGGCTGCGCAGGGACAGCAGGCTGCGCAGGGACAGCAGGCAGTGCAGGTACTGACCTTGAGCTCGTGGTCAGGCGAAAGAGGGATGGCCCAGCCCAACCTCCTCCGGACTATGACGGGCTTTGCCCAGGCGCATCGGAGGCACTGCAGGCCCACTATATCCCATGCAGTAGGTGCATGAAAAAGGTATTCCCAGCTGGCCCTGCCTCTGGGGCTACTGGGAAATGTAGACCAGTCACCGCCGGCCAGTGGAGTTGGGAGGGTGTCTACAGGCATTGGCAGGAGGGCAGACATGTTCTTCAAAGAAGCAGAAGGCAGCTTCCCTGTAATCCATATAATTGCGGGTTCTAGTGGTTACACATATGTTTTATTTACTAGATGAGAAACAATGCTGATTGCTCATAAATCGCATTTATTTTCCAATGTGGAAATACGTTTTGCATCGACAATTTTTTTTGACTGTAGTTCAGATGACTGTTTTGAAGGAATGTCCATTCGAACAAGGGAACCGAATAATTGTGGTGTCTCTTGTTCCGGCCTTAGAGGGCGTCACCAAGGCCAGTGTCTCAAACGTGTAAGCCTTGCATCCTAGATGAATTCAGTGGGCCACTTCCTTAACAGCTACTGATGTTGATTACATTTTTTAATATAATTTGATAACACAAGAATATCTCCAGTATGAACAAGAATACCCCATTTCTGGTGAAATATCGACTCTAGATCAGTATGCTTTTATAATCTATACTGTTGGTTCAGCCCAGCCCGTGGTTGGTACTAAGTACAAGTGCTTGGCTGCATGTGCTACAGCTAATGGTGTCATGAAAGATGGTGTGTTTCAAGCACACTAAACATATAGAAACTTTAGGTGCCGGTACCCCTCAGCTGGCTGAATAGAAAGGTTTGATTCTGGCTTTGTAGAATACGGATTATAGTGTGTGATTCCTATTGCTGTGTCCAAGCCTTTGACGCTAATTTGCCTTATTGGCAGGGCACTTAAATGGATTCAGAGATTCTTAAGAAAATTCTATAAAGCATGAACTTTTTGGGGGAAAGGTGGCAGCTCTAAAAGATGCTTTGCCACAGGCTCATATATATATATTGAGCCATCAACAAATTGGTATACATGTTGCAGGGAATTAATTGGCTGATGAAGCTGCCAAGGCAGCTTGAGGTTCCTTGAAAACTGAACCCATGTTTCTGAACTAATGGTACCATGACGATTCTGGTATTAGCGAATCGCAAATGATGAGTCTAATATAAGAGAGCGTTTTCGCAACGCTGCACTGAAGGATTCGTCATGTATTGCTGATTCTTGTGCTCGAACCTACGGGTTCCATGTCGTGCACGACGTCCATTTTGTATCATTGCCCTCACATAGTCAGTGAATGGGCGATGTCCGAACAATGACCCTGATTAGGTAACCTCGAGGGCACGTAGTCCCTAGCGCGCGTTCTGCCAAATTCTGCATGACTTGGCGAAAGCTGACCCTGTGGCCTGAGGCGGACCCTGCCGTACTGGTTTTCTGTCCTGTCCTGCCTGAGCAAGATTACTGGCCCTGATACAATAGACCACGCTTCTTTTACTTGCCTACGAATATGTCTTATCTGACTCTTCTATTTTCTGCATCTGTTCCTGCATTTCCCTTTAGCCTTTTATGATGAGGAGGTGACCAATTTTATTATGGGGCGGTCCGGCCTTTCAATAGAGGGATGTCAGAAACATGTGATTGAAGGCCGGACACCTGGAGATGGGAATGTGATGTTGTGTGATCTTATTGTTTGGAATACAGAAACGGGAATAATTGTAAACTTGTAGGAATGTTTGCCCAAAGCAGAATATTCAGTATTTAAGGAGCGACCTGCTTTGTACGAATCAAGCAGTCTCCTTAGAATCTATCTCGTATGATACTTCTGTGACTTCTGTTCCTGACTGCAGTCATTAAAGACGATCTTTTGACGCCAGAGGAAGAGTCCCGTGTCTCTGTTTGTTAAGTACGCCAAAACAGGTGAACCCCAAAGGTTTCAGGTGTTGTCCCCTGGCACCTCTGGGTCTTAGAAATTGCCCAGTCCTTCAAGCTGTTTAGACTATATATGTGGCTGCGATGACTTGTTCACATATGAGGATAGATGAAAACACAATGGTAGCGGTCTCTGCTTCAGCTAGTGGCAAGCCCTTACTAAAAGGCTATTCAGCTATTCAACTCCTATCTATTGAGTCCTCAAAATGTTCCCTTTGCCTGCCTTCCTGGGGTGAATGATCAAGTGATACCCAACTGTGACCACAGGGTAGAGTTAATAATAACAGCTCACGAGGGATTGGCAGGTGTGGCAGCCACAGTGTCTTTATTACAGAAACAATACTGGTTCAGAGACTTTATCAACAGACCAAAAAATGTGTACTTTGCTGTGTCATTTATCAACAAATTAAAGGCTCCACCGTTGCTCGCCCATCGCAGACACCACTTTTAGTTTCAAATAGGTCATTACATTGTGTCTATATAGATCATTGCAGACCACTCCATACCGATTGAATTGAATTTTAATTCGTAAGGCGCACAGCTACCCCACGAAATTTCCCAGGGCCGGCCAGATAGGAGATCAGAGAGATAGAAGGTCTGAGAATTGAAGAGCCAAGTCTTCAAGTTTTTGCAGAATAGGCCATAGTCAGTCACCTTACGTAGTGAGACCGGTAGAGAGTTCCACAAATTAGGTCTAAATAAGAGAAGGACAGGTCGCGCATGCGGGAGGGTTTGAATTTGGAGACTGAGAACCTCATCTGGTGGGTAGTGCGAAGAAGCCACGGAGGTTGGTAATTCTGCACTAACTTTTGTAAGTATATGGGGACCACTCCAGTTTTGATTTTGAACATGTAGCAGAGGGCTTTACATTTTATACGATTCTCCACCGTCAACCAGTGAAAGCCACGAAGGAAGTTAGCGACTAATGAAAATTTCGGCACCTGACACAAAAATCTTGCAGACGCATTCTGTACCACTTGAAGTCTTTGTAATAAAGCTTTATTAGAACCCAGGTAAAGAACATTGCCCTAATCCAGCCTAGAGGTAACAAGGGCCTGGACTACCTTTTTCTGGGCAGAGAGGGGAATCATCCATATGATTTATTTAAACCATTTTAAAATAGTAAAACAAATGGCAGAAATCCTCGTGACTTGCTGGATCATAGACAAATGCTCGTCAATGATGAAACCCAGGTTACGGACATTGGGTACTGGCTGGGGTAGTGCTCCCATTTGAGGGGGCCAATGTTGGGGGTCCCTGTCAGACCTCCAGATCGCCTGGCGCATACTGTGTGTGCATCACAGAATAGAGGGTGTTATTTAAAAAAGAAGAATCAGTCTAAGAACAACAAGTGGAGTACACTATGCCACAAAAGGAACTTAAAGATGGCCGCCAAGCTTCAAGCTACTTCGGCGGTCTAGTTTATTTCTTCACAGGTGCTTGGAACCTTGATGAAGCGCGCGTTCTCTAACGAATGAGCACTTCACTGAAGTATTTCCCCGGTACGCACCTCTAGAAAAATGCTCTTGACCAATCCTTAGATTATCCTTAGAATTCCGTCTGGAATATCTCCAGGTTTGCTCTCCGAACTGTTCCTGTCGGGAATAGGTCTTCCCACGTCACGTTCCGCAAGTAGCGGTTTTGGGCTCCGAAGCAAGGGGCTATAGAAGGCGTTCCAATTACGACGCTCCTCCTTCTCCACAGCATTCCTGACAGCTTTTGTTTGACAGTTAACTCTTCAGTCTCAGTTTCCAGAAAACGACAGAGAAGAAGGAAGATACAAGCTAAGTGACATTATTATTTAAAGACTTTCGACATTAAAAGACATGAAAACAAATTACAAAGAAGACTTGTACATAGTTAAAATTGTATAGAGAAAAGAACTTACCTTGTTTTGTGATTACAATTTCTGTAAGAAAGAAGACAGAAAAAGAAATGTAAGAAATTCTTCAATAAGAATAGCAGTAAATATAATATCATCAATATATTTACATAGTTAAGGCAGTTAACCCCTTCGATGCTCATGACGGAGCGGTTCCGTCATGAGCATCAGTTAGGCTGTGCTCATGACGGAACCGCTCCGTCATGAGGTCAGCCCCTGGGGGAAGCGCTGGCGCTCCCCCCCTGGGGCATCGATCGTGCCCCCACAGACGGGGATGGCAGCGGAAGAGTTTCCGCTGCCACCCCCGAGCCCCCCCACGCTTCCTGGTGACGTCAGCGCGCGCCGACGTCATCAGGAAGCGCTGGGACGCCTGGAAGCCATTTGCTTCCGGGCGTCCCAGCTGCAGCATCTGGTAAGTGGAGCTCTCCGGTGGGGACGCGGGGGCCGCGGCGGTGATTTTGAAAGTATTGAGGCATCGGGGGAGAGGAAAGAGTATTTCCTCTCCCCTGATGTCTCAATACAGGGCATTCCTGCAGCACGATCGCGCACAGCGTCGTGATCATGCTGCAGGAATGCCACCACTAGGCACCAGGGATGCGTTTTAGCAATAAAGGAAGCGACCCCTTGGGCAAGGGTCGCTTCCAATGGCCCCATTATGTCTGCAAGACTTTTCTGCCCCCTCTGGGGGCAGATCGGTTGAATTTTCTTGCCGTTTCCGCTCCCAGGGGGGGCAGAAGAGCCCACTAGACACCAGGGATCATTGTGATATTGTAGGAAGCGACCCCTTGGGCAAGGGTCGCTTCCTGGGCCCCCAATATTTTTGGAAGACTTTTCTGCCCCCTCCGGGGGCAGATCGGTTTAATTTTTTTGCCGTTTCTGCTCCCGGGGGGGGGGGGGGGGCAGAAGAGCCCACTAGACACCAGGGATGTGTTAGATATTTTAGGAAGCGACCCCTTGGGCAAGGGTCGCTTTCCTGGGCCCCCAATTTTAATTGAAGACTTTTCTGCCCCCTCTGGGGGCAGATCGGTTTAATTTTGTTGCCGTTTCCGCTCCCAGGGGGGGCAGAAAAGCCCACTAGACACCAGGTATCTTAGTGATATTGTAGGAAGCGACCCCTTGGGCAAGGGTCGCTTCCTGGGGGCTCAAATATTTTTCAAGACTTTTCTGCCCCCTCCTGGGGGCAGATCGGTCCTTTGTGTAGCCGTTTCTGGTCCCAGGGGGGGGCAGAAAAGCCCACTAGACACCAGGGACCAACTGCGGCATAATCTGACCTGCTATTGCCTCAAAGGGTCGATATCAGCTCTCCCGGAACCTGTCACCAACGTTCAATTGATTAAAGGGACACGAGAGCTCCCACCTCCTTCGAAAGAACTAGGCTTTCTTATTAACACTCGCTCCCTGGTTAAAAATAACTTAGCGTTCAGGGACTTTGTGTCCCAAAAGAAGCCCTCTTGGGTCTTCGTAACAGAAATGTGGGGCTCTGATTCTTCAGGCCCTGACCTGCTCAATGCCCTCCCCGATGGCTATACCAAGGTCAGACAGGACAGAGAGGGTCGTAAAGGGGGCGGAATTGGCATTATATATAAGATTGCCTTTTCCTGCCGTATGGAGTCTCTTCCCTCTCCCAATAACTCCTTTCAGGCCATGTTTTTCTCTCTTAGCTCCTCCCCCTCAGAAATTTTTTCCGGGGTTCTCGTCTACAGACCTCCAGGCCCCAGATCCTCGTTCGGCTCTGACCTCTTGGATGTCATAGAGCCCTTTCTAAACAGGCCTTCCCTCACTATCCTTGGGGATTTTAATTTCCATTTGGAAAGCAACAACTCTCGTGAGACGCTATCTCTTGTGGAGTCACTGGCCCCCTTTAACCTACTTCAAAAGGTTTCATCCCCTACACACATTGCTGGCCACACACTAGACGGAATCTTCACGAATGATTCCAGGTTAGAGTTAGGGCCTCTTTTTCCCCTCTCTTGGTCTGATCACCTTGCGGTTTCCATGGAATTCACTCCCTGTGTCATCTCAGTTCCTAGTGGAGTTACAGACTGCTGGGTGCAGAAGAGGAATCTCCGAGGCCTGACTGATCTTTCTTTGAGCCCCTTCATCGCCAAATTTAAGCCCCCCTCCTCACAGGACATTGATCTTTCAGCACAGGAGCTTGCAAGCACCATTGCAAATGCAGTGGACACCCTGGCCCCTTTTAAATTGGTGTACAGTACCAGGAAACGTCCCACAGCACCCTGGTACTCTGACTCCCTGAGAATTCAGAGGCAGGTATGTAGGAGGCAGGAAAGGCTTTGGAGAGCTCAGCCAGACGCTGAAGGCCGGCTTAACCATAAAATCCTCCTTAAGAACTACAAAGCGGCGGTTTTAGTCGAAAAACAAACATACTTTTCCAATCTTACATCCTCCCTTACTTCTTCCGGTGACTTATTTAAAATTGTGGAAACCTTATCCTCTATTCATCACCCTGATCCCCTCAAGCTCTCTGTGATCAGATTTCTTCTTTCTTCCATACTAAAATACTTAATATTCACACATCTCTCCAAACGGACAATCTTACTCACCCTCTTTCCCCTGACCCTGTGAACATGCCCCTCCCTAGTGAAACCCTTTCTAGTTTTCCTCTTCTTTCAGCCTCTGACCTTGAGAGACTGCTGGATTCCCTTAGATCAGGCTCTCCCCTTGATCCTTGTCCGCTTAAGATCTTAAAAAACTGCAGGGCTACCTTAATTCCCCCTATATTGGTGGTTATGAACAGGGCTATCTCCAGTGGGACTTTCCCAGCCCCCTGGAAAACCGCTATTGTGAAGCCCCTCCTAAAAAAGGCCACTTTGGACCCGCATTTGACACCCTGTCTCCCACCATCCTGACTTCCCGACTAGGTGAGATGGGGTGGAGGGGATGGCCCTCAGTCTCCTCACCTCCTTTCTCAATAATAGGGAGCAAAAGGTAAAGTTGGGTGACTTCCTCTCCACTGCCAAGCCACTGCACTGTGGGGTCCCCCAGGGCTCTTCTTTGAGCCCTACCCTTTTCAACGTTTATGTGGCCCCTCTTGCCAGGCTTGTTAGATCTTTTGGATTGGAAGTTCTTTCCTACGCCGACGATACCCAAATTATGGTCTCCCTGTCACAATCGGTCGGTTCTACGGCCCTCAACTTTAGGAACTGTATGGCAGCCGACGCAAGTTGGATGACATCAAATTTTTTAAAGTTGAATGGGGAGAAGACCGAAGTTCTGGTCTTTGGGGGAAACAAAGAGGTCTGGTCATCTGACTGGTGGCCGTCGGCTCTGGGAGTCTGCCCACAACCCTCTTTTGTTGCCCGTAATTTGGGAGTCCTATTTGACACCTCTCTGGCCTTTGACAAGCAAGTGAATAGGACTGTTTCCACCTGCTGTGGGGTGCTGAGGGTGTTGAGAAAGCTTACTCATTACCTTTCCCCCGATGCCCGGAAACAAGTCTCGGTTGCCCTTTTGTCCTCGCGCCTGGACTATTGTAATGCCCTCTATCTTGGGATGAGCAACAACCTGGTTCATCGGCTGCAAGTTGTCCAGAAAGCGGCAGCGAGGTTTGTGGTCAATGCCCCCAGACGCTCCTCTGGGACTGCCATCAGGAAACATCTTCACTGGCTCCCTGTTCATGCCAGGATAAAATTTAAAACCCTGCTTATCATCTATCGGGCTCTTCATGACGCAGGTGCAGAGGGCATTAGGTCTCTGGTGTCGTATTACACCCCTGGTAGAGCCCTTCGATCCTCCAGTATGAAGTTGCTCACGGTCCCCCGTTTTGCCAAGGCAAGGTGGGGTGGTAGGGCTTTTTTTGCCCTCGCCCCCAGACTTTAGAACAAGCTCCCTCCCGATCTAAGGAATCAGGATTCCTTTCTTCTGTTTCGTCAAGCTCTTAAAACCTTCCTTTTCTCTGAGTCCTATCCCTAATGTTTCTCTCTTCCCTTTAGATCTGGCTGATTGTTGTTTCCATCATTTGCGCCTTGACGCCTTCGGGCAAAGTTGCGCAATACAAATCCCTGTTCAATCAATCAATCAATCAGGGAATTAGTGTAAATAAAAATTGCTTCCATGGTGCAATTTTTTATAATATGTATTTGGCCCACCCGCCCCTGGACAGAGTAGCCTTTATTTTCCTGCTGTTTTCTGCCCCACCTGGCACACAACCCGAGTGACCATTTGGGTAGTGACTTAGCATGTTATAATGTTTATTGTTATATGTTTTGTGAATTGCAATTGTAATGTTTTTTTTTTACTTTTTAGTTCTAGGTGAAGGCGTTTGCTCTTTTCATTGTGACGTTTTGTTACTGGTGGTTCTGCTGTTTGTGTAGTTTGGTAAGAGACTTTTTTTTTGTACAATGTAAATGTGTTTGATTTCTCTGCATGAATTTTATTTGCCAATGGTGTAATAATAGCAGTATGTTTGTTTTTTGAGTGTCAAAAACTTTTTGCATTGGTGCTCGATGTGTATTTTGTTGTCTTGTGAGTAATTTGTTTTTTTTTCTTCTTTCTAGTTGGATATCGTTGGTTTTTGCTGTGTCACTGCAGAGCTGGTTTCTGGTGAGTGCAGCTGTCTCTTGTAATTGAATTGTATAGTTTTTGAGTACATTGATCTTTGTGATAAAGGTACACATTTCTTTACTTACTTGGTTTGCACATTGTTGGTTGTTGTTGACTTGTTTGTGCAGTCTTCTATCTTAGTAAGTATAATGGCTAGCCGCAGGATTACTGCTCAGCAGGTTGTTGGTTTGCTGTTTGAGTCTTCCTCTGACCATGGTTCAGAGACTGACTCTGCATCTGAGGGAGAGGAGGCAGGGGACGATTCTGGCAGTGAGTTGTCTCTCCGTATGGAGTCATCGGATGATGAAGATACTCTTAGTGCGGATGAAGTGCCTGTGTTAGAGGAGGAGACTGATGTGCCGATAGTGCGGCAAGAGGCATCTGGGCTGCAGCCTGGGACTGCAAGGCTTCCCGTTGGTGTAGTGCGGCAAGAGGCTTCTGGGCTGCAGCCTGCGGCTGCAAGGCTTCCCGTTGGTGTAGTGCGGCAAGAGGCATCTGGGCTGCAGGCTGGGGCTGCAAGGCTTCCCTTTGAAAGTGATGACCTCTGGGTTGACCCTGGCATGGTGCAGCTGGTATTGCCAGAGTTTACTGGTGTTCCAGGGTCTAGAGTGAATACTGAAAACTTTTTGCCGGTAAATTTTTTTCAGTTGTTTATGGATGATGTGTTTTTGGCAGAGATTGTTGAGCAGACTAATTTGTATGCCGAACAGTTTTTGAGGGACAACAGTGCCAGTCTTAAGCCACACTCTAGAGCTACCCGGTGGACTTCCACAAATGTTGAAGAGATGAAGAAGTTCTTGGGTTTAACTTTTTTGATGGGCTTGCTAAGGAAGCCATCAATGTCTTCATATTGGTCTAGCAGTCCCTTGATGGCAACGTCTATTTTTCCGGCAGTCATGAGTCGTGACAGGTATTTGCTTCTGCTTCGGATGATGCATTTTGTTGATAATGGTTTAGCGTTGCCACGAGATCACCCTGACTGTGACCGTCTTTTTAAGATTAGGCCTGTCCTTGATCACTTTGTTGATCGATTTTCTGAGATTTATGCCCCTGGGAAAGAAATTGCAGTGGATGAGTCTTTGGTGTTGTTCAAGGGCCGCTTGGTTTTTAGGCAATACATTCCTAGTAAGAGGGCACGCTATGGAATAAAGCTGTATATGCTGTGTGACAGTAGGACTGGATATGTCTCTAATTTCAGGGTGTACACCGGTAAGGAATCTAGGATTAACCTCCCTGGTTGTCCGTCCACTTTTGGAGTGACTGAGAAAATTGTTTGGCAACTTGGTAGAGGATTTTTTAACAAAGGCCACCATTTATATGTAGATAACTTCTACACTGGTGTGCGGTTGTTCAGGGAATTGGCCAAAGTGGACACTGTTGCTTGTGGCACAATCCGCTCTAACCGTAAAGGTTTCCCGAAAGAACTTGTTTGTCAAAAGCTTGTGCGGGGACAGTGCAGTGCGTTGCGTTGCCAGGAGCTTCTTGCTGTGAAGTTTTCAGACAGGAGAGATGTCTACATGCTGACTACCATCCATGATGAAAGCACTGCACCTGTGACTGTTTGGGGTCAGGTCGCTGAAACGCGCAAACCTGTGTGCATTTTAGACTACAATAGGCACATGGGTGGTGTTGACAGAGTAGATCAGAGGTTGGAACCTTACACTGCTCTTCGTAAGGCTTACATTTGGTACAAGAAGTTGGCTATCCATCTTTTCCACTTGGCAATGTTTAATGCTTTTGTTGTGTTCCAGGATTCTTGCCCTGAGTCAAAGATGACTTTTGCTAAGTTTCAGGAGTCTGTAATAGGCAGCCTTGTTGTAGTGGAACAGGCAAGTGTTCCTAGAGTTGGAGTGGTGGAGGATGTTGCTAGATTGAAAGATCGCCACTTTCCAGATCACATTCCTCCCACACCCTCAAAAGATTTTCCCAGTAGGAGATGTAGAGTCTGTTGGCGAAGAGGTACGCGGAAGGAGAGTCGTATGTACTGCCCCGACTGTCCTTCTCATCCTGCACTGTGTCTTCCTGCTTGTTTTAGAGCGTACCACACGCGAAAGAATTATTGGGAGCATTCATGAGTGGTAAAGTGAACTGCCTGGTCTGTATTCTTTGGATAATTTGATTCTGTTTCAAGGTTGGTGTTAGTGCAATGTATTTAGTTGCTGATTTTCTGTTAGAAGATTTGTATCTATTTGCGATTTGTTTGTGTTTTTATTTTTTTCTAAAAAAAATCCTAAATGTGATGGCGGTGTGTGTAGGCTTGCGCTTGGCTGTTGGTGTGTGTGGACTGGCACTTGGTTGGTGGTGTGCGTGGAATGGTGCTTGGCTGGCGGTGAGCGTGGACTGGCGGTGTGCATGGACTGGCGGTGTGCGTGGACTGGTGCGTGGCTGGTGATGTGCGTGGACTGGAGCTTGGCTGGCGGTGTGCGTGGAATGGTGCTTGGCTGGCGGTGTGCGTGGACTGGTACTTGGCTGGCGGTGTGCGTGGACTGGTGGTGTGTGCGGACTGGTGCTTGGCTGGTGGTGTCCGTGGACTGGAGCTTGGCTGGTGGTGTGCGTGGACTGGAGCTTGGCAGGCGGTGTGCGTGGAATGGTGCTTGGCTGGCGGTGTGCGTGGACTGGTACTTGGCTGGAGGTGTGCGTGGACTGGTGGTGTGTGTGGACTGGTGGTGTGTGTGGACTGGTGCTTGGCTGGAGGTGTCCGTGGACTGGAGCTTGGCTGGCGGTGTGCGTGGATTGGCGATTGGCTGGCGGTGTGCCTGGACTGGCGCTTGGCTGGTGGTGTGCCTGGACTGGCGCTTGGCTAGCGGTGTGCGTGGACTGGCGCTCTGCTAGCGGTGTGTGTGGACTGGAGCTCGGCTGGCTGTGTGTGAGTAGTGACTTTCTGCTGGTCACTACACACACTGCTAGCTGAGTGCCACTCCACGCAATCCATCAGCATGTGTAGTTGCTGTGTCTGGATTGTGGGCGTGTGAAAGTGATGGGCCCTTGAATGGCGCTGTGTGCTGGTGTGAGTTTTGTTATGTGATGGGCCCGCGGCTGGCGGTGTGAATGGTTTTGTATGTCTCACACGTATGAAAGGTGTATGAATGGCCTGTAAAGAGGTTGGTGCCTTGTCGTGGCTTTACAGCTCACGAGCTGTGAGTCAATGGTTCAGTTTCTCGCCCTTTCAATTATTACCAGTGCATTTCATGTTTTGTGAAATCACTTGCTAATACAATTGTATCTACTGAACCATCACTCACCCTCGTGCCAAATCCAACCAGTATGTGATTGTGCTTGCGGATTCGATGGCTGTGCAGTAATATTTGTCTTTCTGAAGCAGGGTGTACCTTGTCCCTTTTTGGTGAATTTTGTACTGTGTTGCTTTTGTACCTGGTGGTGCGAATGGTCTTGTTTGTATAACCTATGAAAGGTGTGTGACTGGCCTGTAAAGTGGTTGGTACCTTGACGTGGCTTTACAGCTCACGAGCTGCGAGTCATTGGTTTGGTTTTTTGTGAATTTAATTATTGACAGTGCATTTCATTTTTGTGAAATCTCTAGTTAATAAAATTTAATACACTGAACCATGACTCGCCCTCGTGCCAAATCCAACCAGTATGTGTGTGTGTTTGATGAATAGATGGTTGTGCAGCAATGTTTGTCTTTAGTTTCTCTGCCAAGGTACACTTTCCATGTAAGAATAACCCACCAACTGTAGATATTGTCGAAAACCCATGGGAGTTCATGGTGATGTCTCTCTTGTGAATTCAAAAACATTTTTTTATCCCCAATGTCCTGCAAACCTCAAAATGTCTGCCACATTTTCTTTGCAATTTTACTCCAAAATTCTCACGCTGTAGGAACAATAGTTAATCTGGTTTTGCAAGGGGGTCACTTTGGTTTTTGACCCGGTGCTCGGCGGCCATCTAGGGAAACCTACCAAACCCACACATTTCTGAAAACTAGACACCCGGCGGCTTCCAGGGAGGTATGGCTTGCATGGATCCCCCAACGTTTCCTTACCCAGAATCCCCTGCAAACCTCAATTTTAGATGAAAAAATCACTTTTTTCACACATTTTGGGGTGGGAAAGTTGTGGCATCACCGGGCTCACACAAATTTACCACCACCCAGCGTTCCCCCAGGTCTCCCGGTAAAAATGGTGCCTCACTTGTGTGGGAGGCCCAAGTACCCGCGGCAGGAAAGGGCCCAAAACGTAGTGAGGTGACATCAAAATGGCCTATCGCAAAACCACCTGGTTTTGCAAGGGGGGGCACTTTGGTTTTTGACCCGGTGCTCGGCGGCCATGTAGGGAAACCTACCAAACCCACGCATTTCTGAAAACTAGACACCCGGCGGCTTCCACGGAGGTATGGCTTGCGTGGATCCCCAACGTTTCCTTACCCAGAATCCCCTGCAAACCTCAATTTTAGCTGGAAAAATCACTTTTTTCACACATTTTGGGGTGGGAAAGTTGTGGCATCACCGGGCTCACACAAATTTACCACCTCCCAGCGTTCCCCCAGGTCTCCCGGTAAAAATGGTGCCTCACTTGTGTGGGAGGCCCTAGTACCCGTGGCAGGCAAGGGCCCAAAACGTAGTGAGGTGACATCAAAATGGCCTACCGCAAAACCACCTGGTTTTGCAAGGGGGGTCACTTTGGTTTTTTTTTTTTTTTTTTTTTTTTGAAACCATTTATTGCAATCTCAAATATATACAGGTATGGGCCTACAACCTTCCGGCCGGCCGCTAGAGTGACGATAACAAATGACATACATACAATGAGGCACTTAGCTTTACATAGACACTAAGGCAGGAGGTATCCACAACGCGGGCCATATGGCTCTGAGCCCACAATACGGTTTCATTTTATACAACACAACAACATGAATAAACACACACCCGCAAGGCAACCCACGATCGAAAATGGCAGCACGTGCTCCTCAAATGGGGGACCCCAAACCATCCACTGAAAACCCCCGAGAGGGGAAGGGAAACAGGTCCGGGACTGGGAGAATACTGTGCTCGGAACTGAGGGAGGGAGTAAACTAGGGGGATGGAGCTGGTGAAGCGGGAGGCAACAACGGCGGCTCGCAGATATCCCCGCGGTAGGCGTTCCAGGGGCCCCATATCTTCACCCATGCCCCAGGCTTACCCCGCGCCACATACACCACCTTTTCTCGGAACATGCACCAATCCATGTGTTCTTTCCAGGCCGATACCGCCGGGGACCTCTGGGATCCCCACAGCTGTGCAACGTCCCGTTTAGCCACCATATAGCCCAGAGTCACCCATCGCGTCTGCGGAACCGAGTAATCGGTCGGTTCCCACACATTCAGCAAACATCTTCTCGCTTCAGGCAACAGCGCGACATGCGTAACCGCTCGCAGGACCTCATGCACACCACGCCAGAATCGCTCCACCCTCGGGCATTCCCACAAAATGTGCAAAAAGGTCGCTGAAGCACCACACCCACGCTTACACAATCCGTCCTCGGCATAGCCCATACGCAGAAGCCTTGGCCCCGTCATGTACACCCGGTGGAGTATCTTAAGCTGGACGAAACGAAGGCGAGCCGGGATGGCCACCTCCTTCGGAGAGGCCACCGCGGAAATCCAATCCTCGTCGTCCAACTCCAGCCCATCGGCAACCCAGGCCTCGCGGAGGCCAGTCAGTAAGCCCGAGCGATCATTTATCAATTTCTTGTAAATGAGGGAGATCGTGCTGTCCGGGACATGGCCATCTAGCACTCGATCCTCCAGGGGGGAGGACTCCGGGATGGAGGCCACGTCTGGGAAGACGGAGCCCAGCGCGTGACGGACCTGCAGGTACCGAAAGTATTCACTGCCCCGCAGCTGAAACTCCGCCTGCAACGTCTCGAATGTTTTAAATCCTCCCCTCGTCCAGAGATCCCCCACTGTACTGATACCTATAGTGTCCCACTGCTCAAAGCCCTTCGAGGTCCACAGAGAGCCCAACCTCTCGGACGCATACAGCGGTGACGCCCGGGTCAAACGGTCCTTCCAGCCCATAGCTGCATTAGCCGCGTGCCATACTCGCACCATGACACGCGTGGGTCCCGTCAAGCGGGAATCGGGCACACTAGCGTAGAGCGCTCGATTGTAGTCGCCACCGGGCAGGAGCATCTTGTCCATTTCAAATGCCGGGTTTAGGGCGGGCCCATAGAGGCCCTGATTAATTGCAGCTAACTGGGAGGCCCAGTAATACCGTTTAATATCCGGGAGGGCAATCCCTCCGTCGTACCACGGGAGCGTCAACTTTGCCAAGGCTATACGCGGCCTCCCATCCCAGAACAGGCGGCGCTGTAAACCTTCCACTTCACGGAAGTAGCGCGCTGGGACCAAGTCCATAGTGTTCTGGAGAGCGTACAGGAAGCGCGGCAGTG
This sequence comes from Triturus cristatus, assembly GCF_964204655.1. NCBI lineage: Eukaryota > Metazoa > Chordata > Amphibia > Caudata > Salamandridae > Triturus > Triturus cristatus. The sequence continues at coordinate 299,823,813 of NC_140583.1, read as the reverse complement.
ACATCATCTTGAACAACGCCGCCCGGCCGAGCGGCGAAAGTGGCAAGCGCCTCCAGCGCGCGACATCCTCCTTCAAGCGCTGGAGGGGGGGAAGCAAATTTCGCTCGTAGCGGGCCACCGGGTCCAGCGTAATGTAGACACCCAAGTACCGAAATCCCTCCGAGGCAATCTGGATCGGACAGCCCCGCGGGAGGACAGGAGCCTCCCCGGAAAGCACATAGACACAGGATTTGGCCAAGTTGATGACAAGGCCTGAATTGCGGCCAAAAGAGTGCAGAACATCGACCAGGACAATCAGTGATTTGCGCGGGGAGGCTAAGTACAAAAGGACGTCGTCTGCATAGAGAGACACGCGGTCCTCATACTCAGGGGTCCAACGGAGACCTCGGATAGAAGGGTGCCACCGCAGCCACTCCGCCAGGGGTTCCAAGGCCAAGGCGAACAGGAGCGGCGACAGGGGGCAACCCTGTCGCGTGCCCCGTCCCAGCACGAATGGGGCCGAGACTCGACCATTCACCACCACCTGCGCAAGTGGGTCCGAGTACAACACTTTGACCCAGCTGATGAACCCCGGCCCAAAGCCAAATTTCGCCAGCATCGCCCAGATGTACGGCCACTCGAGTGTGTCGAACGCCATAGTGGCGTCCAAAGACGCCAAGATGGCCGGCTCTCGCACGAACGGAACACGCGCTAGCACGCCGTGCAGGCGTCGCAGATTAAGAGCCGTATTGCGATGGGGGATAAACCCGGACTGGTCTTGGTGGACCAGGTCGCCCACCACGCCGACCAGCCGGTTGGCGAGCACCTTGGCGAGGATTTTAGGTTCCGCATTCAAGAGCGAGATAGGCCGATAGGATGTGACCCGATCTCGAGGTCTCCCCTCCTTGTGGATGACCACGATGGTAGCCAGACGCTGGTCCGGCGGGAGGGAGCCCCGCGAGTGGGCCGCAAGGAACATTGCGCGGAGGTGGGGTGCCAGTACATCCGGTCGCAGCTTGTATAACTCGATAGGAATGCCGTTCGGGCCCATGGCCTTGCCAGAAGCGACCGAGCGGATGGCGAGGGCGATTTCGTCCGAGGTGGGGGCGGCATCCAGCAACTCCCTGTCCTCCACAGAAAGGGAGGGGAGCGCGATGTCACGCAGCAGGGCATGGGAATCCTCCTCCGAGCAGGGAGAAACCGGGGAATATACCTCGCGGAAATAATCCGCGAAGCAAGAAACAATGCCTTCCGGCTCAATGACACGCACGCCATCCGTCCTCTCAATCAGCGGGACCACACGACTCGCTCTCTCCTTCTTATCCAACCACGCAATCAACTTGCCCGCCTTATCACCCACATCATACAATCGCCCCTGTTGCTCTCTGCTGAGGCCCCTGGCCGCCTCCGTGACGAGGGCCCTATAGGCCGCCTGCTTAAGGTGCAGAACGTGGAGCGCAGCGTCAGTCACCCCCCTCCCCAAATCACCCTCCAATTCAGTAATTTCGGCCTCCACCCGGGTCACCTCCTCCCGTGCGCGCCTCCGGGCATGGGAAATCAAGGAGAGGGCCTCCCCTCTCAGCACTGTCTTGAAAGCCTCCCACAGGGAGATAGCCGACAGGACTGACCCCACATTCTCCTCGAAATACCGTTGCAAGGATTTAATCAAGTCAGCGCGAATAGTGGGGTCGCGCAGGTACCAAGCGTTGATTGGAGCTACCCTGCCCTCCCCCCTCGGGAAGACACCAAAGTGCAACAGGAGCGGGGAGTGATCTGAAATGCCCCTCGCCAAATGGCGCACCTCCCCCACCCTCCCGGCATAAGCCGCAGGGACAAGGATATGATCAAGCCGCGAAAGGCTACCATGGGCACCCGAATGGAAGGTGTACTGCAGCTGAGTGGGATGCTTTAAACGCCAGCAGTCCACCAATCCCAGTGTGTCCAAAAGGCCCGACAGCCACGCCTGTGCCCGGGGGAGGTCCCTAGGGGGATGACGATCCATAGTCCCAGAAACCACCGCGTTGAAGTCCCCCCCAACCACCAGAAGCCCCCCCGGAAGGTCAAGAAGGAGGCGTCCCAGGTCCGCAAAGGTGGTGGACTGTAACCCCGGTGGGACGTACACTGAGACAAAGACGACTACTTTGCCCTCCATTCTCCCCACCAAAACAGTGTAGCGTCCCCTCTCATCATGGCGCACCTCGTCTATTTCTAGCGGGAGCGAGGTCTTGACCATAATGCCCACCCCTCGTGAGCCTGACGTAAAGCCCGAGTGGGCCACCAAACGATAACCACGTCGATTCATGGCACAAAAGGAGTTACCAATAAGGTGTGTCTCCTGCAGAAAGACCACATCAGGCGAAATCCGTTTCAGATACTGCAGGACCACACCCCGCTTAATCCTATCCCCCAGCCCGTTAACGTTCCAGGACAACAAAGTCAGGTCCCTACCCCCCATCACATACAGAAGCCATCATTTGTCCCCCCGAGAGCAACTCAAAAACACCAGTACAATAAAGGGTTTGCCTTGCGGTAGAAACGAACCACACCCCCCCCAACCCACCCATCCCAACAAAACTCCCCCCACCCTGCACCCCTGCATGAGCCCAAACAGCCCCCCCAAAGTGCAGTGTGCCTGTCGCCCCATAGAAGAAAACTAACTAGTCCCCCAGAGGAGGAGGGAGATCCCCCAAGAGACCCCGCACGACCTCCACAGGAGGGGAACTTACCCTAACAGTCAATGGTGACAATAACACAGCCCGGAGCAAGGCCTACCATTAGTCCCTTAGTCCTGATCCGGCGGGCCCTCCCCATCAACCGCTCCCCCCCCGCCCCCCCGGCCCCGATCTCCGGGCAAAGTGTCCAGCCAGTCCCCGGCCGCCTCGGGACGATCAAAAAAGTGCGTGCGGCCATCTACCTCCACCCTCAGCTTAGCTGGAAAAAGCATCGAATATTTGAGATTCAGGTCTCGTAGGCGACGTTTGACACCCAGAAAGCTCAGTCTCTGCTTTTGGACAGCCGGGGTAAAGTCAGGATAGAAGTTAATATCCATGTTGTCAAGTCTGACTGGCCCTTGGAGCCTAGAAGTCTGCAGGATAGCGTCTCTGTCCCTAAAATTGAAGATCCGGGCGATGAGAGGCCTCGGAGGGGCGCCGATCTTAGGCCTACCCCCGGGGACCCTATGGGCCCGTTCCACTGCAAAGAATTTGCTCAGCCCCCGAGGCTGTAGGTGGGTGAGGACCAGGTCCTCCACGAACAGATCCGCTGCCTCCGCCTCTCGTCCCTCCGGCACCCCGATAATGCGGACGTTGTTTCTCCGGGCCCGACCCTCGGAATCCTCCAGTCGACGATTCATCAGGGCGCTCGCCTGGCCAAGCCTGCGCACCTCCTGTTGGAGGGCCGCCACGTCAGTTGTGAGGCCCGAGGTAGAGTGGGCCAAAGAATCGACCCGGTCGTTTGTTTTAGACAGATCGGCTCTCACGAGGCCCACGTCCACGAGGACCGAGTCGATCTTCTGCGCCAGAGTGTCAAAGCGCTGGTCCACCGAGGCCTTCATCTCGGCGATGGTGCCCATGACGTCCCGGAGGGTCAGGTCCGTGGGCGGAACAGGAGCATCAGTCGGGCCCGTGGGGGACCTACGCGGCACCTCTGGAGATCCCTTCTGGAGGGTGTAGCGGTCCATGTTATTGGATTGTTGGGCCGTGCCACGACGGGTCGACTTCACCTTGGCCCGGTCGCCATCTTGTTTTGTGGCCATGGTCGCAATCCCCAAATCGAGCCAATCTCCTCAGAAAGGGGGCAGACAATCCCGTTCAAGGGCTCCGGGGGGGGCGACCACCGCTCCTCAGGACGGATCGCAGCCGGCGGGCCGGCAGGGCAGCCCAACGAGGCCACAGCACTGCACACCGCCCCGCAACCCAACCTCGCCTGGCAGCAAGGAGGGCGCAAAAGCGAAAGTGAAAGCGCGGGGTACGCGAGCCACCCAGCCTTGCCCGCCGCTGTTGTTCACTTTGTGTCCGGATCGCCCCACAACTCCAGTACGGGGGGTCGGCGTGGAGAAGGCCGCAAACCTCAATCGATGCTCCCGCCGGTGTCCAAGGTCCGATTTAAAAACGGAAAACGGGCGTCACCTCTGCTCGGGCTCACAAATACAGTCCCCTCATCTGGGACAGGATTCTGTCAGGATTAATGCTGGAGGTCGCGGAGGTCCTCGGGAGCCTCGCACCTACGCGGCCATCTTGGTTGCGCGCTAGGCTCCTCCCCTCGTCACTTTGGTTTTTGACCCGGTGCTCGGCGTCCATCTAGGGAAACCTACCAAACCCATGCATTTCTGAAAACTAGACACCCGGTGGCTTCCAGGGAGGTATGGCTTGCGTGGATCCCCCAACGTTTCCTTACCCAGAATCCCCTGCAAACTTCAATTTTAGCTGGAAAAATCACTTTTTTCACACATTTTGGGGTGGGAAAGTTGTGGCATCACTGGGCTCACACAAATTTACCAACACCCAGCGTTCCCCCTGGTCTCCCGGTAAAAATGGTGCCTCACTTGTGTGAGAGGCCCAAGTACCCGCGGCAGGCAAGGGCCCCAAACCTGGTGAGGTGACATCAAAATGGCCTATCGCAAAACCACCTGGTTTTGCAAGGGGGGTCACTTTGGTTTTTGACCCGGTGCTCGGCGGCCATCTAGGGAAACCTACCAAACCCATGCATTTCTGAAAACTAGACACCCGGCGGCTTCCAGGGAGGTATGGCTTGCGTGGATCCCCCAACGTTTCCTTACCCAGAATGCCCTGCAAACCTCAATTTTAGCTGGAAAAATCACTTTTTTCACACATTTTGGGGTGGGAAAGTTGTGGCATCACCGGGCTCACACAAATTTACCACCACCCAGCGTTCCCCCAGGTCTCCCGGTAAAAATGGTGCCTCACTTGTGTGGGAGGCCCAAGTACCCGCGGCAGGCAAGGGCCCAAAACTTAGTGAGGTGACATCAAAATGGCCTATCGCAAAACCACCTGGTTTTGCAAGGGGGGTCACTTTGGTTTTTGACCCGGTGCTCGGCGGCCATCTAGGGAAACCTACCAAACCCATGCATTTCTGAAAACTAGACACCCGGCGGCTTCCAGGGAGGTATGGCTTGCGAGGATCCCCCAACATTTCCTTACCCAGAATCCCCTGCAAACCTCAATTTTAGCTGGAAAAATCACTTTTTTCACACATTTTGGGGTGGGAAAGTTGTGGCATCACCGGGCTCACACAAATTTACCACCCCCCAGCGTTCCCCCAGGTCTCCTGGTAAAAATGGTGCCTCACTTGTGTGGGAGGCCCAAGTACCCGCGGCAGGCAAGGGCCCAAAACGTAGTGAGGTGACATCAAAATGGCCTATCGCAAAACCACCTGGTTTTGCAAGGGGGGTCACTTTGGTTTTTGACCCGGTGCTCGGCGGCCATCTAGGGAAACCTACCAAACCCATGCATTTCTGAAAACTAGACACCCGGCGGCTTCCAGGGAGGTATGGCTTGCGTGGATCCCCCAACGTTTCCTTACCCAGAATCCCCTGCAAACCTCAATTTTAGCTGAAAAAATCACTATTTTCACACATTTTGGGGTGGGAAAGTTTTGGCATCACCGGGCTCACACAAATTTACCACCACCCAGCGTTCCCCCAGGTCTCCCGGTAAAAATGGTGCCTCACTTGTGTGAGAGGCCCAAGTACCCGCGGCAGGCAAGGGCCCCAAACCTGGTGAGGTGACATCAAAATGGCCTATCGCAAAACCACCTGGTTTTGCAAGGGGGGTCACTTTGGTTTTTGACCCGGTGCTCGGCGGCCATCTAGGGAAACCTACCAAACCCATGCATTTCTGAAAACTAGACACCCGGCGGCTTCCAGGGAGGTATGGCTTGCGTGGATCCCCCAACGTTTCCTTACCCAGAATGCCCTGCAAACCTCAATTTTAGCTGGAAAAATCACTTTTTTCACACATTTTGGGGTGGGAAAGTTGTGGCATCACCGGGCTCACACAAATTTACCACCACCCAGCGTTCCCCCAGGTCTCCCGGTAAAAATGGTGCCTCACTTGTGTGGGAGGCCCAAGTACCCGCGGCAGGCAAGGGCCCAAAACGTAGTGAGGCGACATCAACATTGCCTATCCCAAATGTCGCCTCACTACGTTTTGGGCCCTTGCCTGCCGCGGGTACTTGGGCCTCCCACACAAGTGAGGCACCATTTTTACCGGGAGACCTGGGGGAACGCTGGGTGGTGGTAAATTTGTGTGAGCCCGGTGATGCCACTACTTTCCCACCCCGAAATGTGTGAAAAAAGTGATTTTTTGAGCAAAAACTGAGGTTTGCAGGGGATTCTGGGTAAGGAAACGTTGGGGGATCCACGCAAGCCATACCTCCCTGGAAGCCGCCGGGTGTCTAGTTTTCAGAAATGCGTGGGTTTGGTAGGTTTCCCTAGGTGCCGGCAGAGCTAGGGTTCAAAAACTACAGATCGTCACTTTGCCAAAAAAGGGTCATTTTTCATTGCAAAATTGAGGTGTAACCAAGTTGCGTTTTTCGCCGTTTCCTGTCGCGGGCACTATGCTGACCCGCACAAGTGAGGTACCATTTTTCTCGTAGGACTTTGGGGAACGTGGGGTGTGTGGAAATTTGTGGATCCACGCAGATTCCAGAACTTTCCATCACAGAAAAATGGGGAAATTGTGTTTTTTTTGTCAATTTTTTACGTTTGCAAGGGATTCTGGGTAGCAGACCATGGTGGGAGGCAGTCAAGTCACCCCATCCTGTATTCCCCTGGGTGTCTAGTTTTCAAAAATGTATAGGTTTGCTAGGTTTCCCTAGGTGCCGGCAGGTCTAGGGTTAAAAAACTACAGCTCGTCACTTTGCCAAAAAAGGGTCATTTTTCACTGCGAAATTGAGGTGTGACCACGTTGCGTTTTGTGCCGTTTCCTGTCACGGGCACTATGCCGACCCGCACAAGTGAGGTACCATTTTTCTCGTAGGACTTTGAGGAACGCGGGGTGGGTGGAAATTTGTGGATCCACGCAGATTCCAGAACTTTCCATCACAGAAATGTGGAGAAAATGTGTTTTTTTGTCAATGTTTTACGTTTGCAAGGGATTCTGGGTAGCAGACCATGGTGGGAGGCACTCAAGTCACCCCATCCTGGATTCCCCTGGGTATCTAGTTTTCAAAAATGTATAGGTTTGGTAGGTTTCCCTAGGTGCCGGCAGGGCTAGGGTTCAAAGACTACAGCTAGTCACTTTGCCAAAAAAAGGGTCATTTTTCACTGCAAAATTGAGGTGTGACCACGTTGCGTTTTGCGCCGTTTCCTGTCACGGGCACTATGCCGACCCTCACAAGTGAGGTACCATTTTTCTCGTAGGACTTTGGGGAATGCGGGGTGGGTGGAAATTTGTGGATCCACGCAGATTCCAGAACTTTCCATCACAGAAATGTGGAGAAAATGTGTTTTTTTTGTCAATTTTTTACGTTTGCAAGGGATTCTGGGTAACAGACCATGGTGGGAGGCACTCAAGTCACCCCATCCTGGATTCCCCTGGGTGTCTAGTTTTCAAAAATGTATAGGTTTGCTAGGTTTCCCAAGGTGCCGGCAGGGCTAGGGTTCAAAGACTACAGCTAGTCACTTTGCCAAAAAAGGGTCATTTTTCACTGCAAAATTGAGGTGTGACCACGTTGCGTTTTGCGCCGTTTCCTGTCACGGGCACTATGCCGACCCACACAAGTGAGGTACCATTTTTCTCGTAGGACTTTGGGCAACGCGGGGTGGGTGGGAATTTGTGGATCCACGCAGATTCCAGAACTTTCCATGACAGAAATGTGGAGAAAATGTGGTTTTTTTGTCAATTTTTTACGTTTGCAAGGGATTCTGGGTAACAGACCATGGAAGGAGGCACTCAAGTCACCCCATCCTGGATTCCCCTGGGTGTCTAGTTTTCAAAAATGTATATGTTTGCTAGGTTTCCCTAGGTGCCGGCAGGGCTAGGGTTAAAAAACTACAGCTAGTCACTTTGCCAAAAAAGGGTCATTTTTCACTTCAAAATTGAGGTGTGACCACGTTGCGTTTTGCGCCGTTTCCTGTCACGGGCACTATGCTGACCCGCACAAGTGATGTACCATTTTTCTCGTAGGACTTTGGGGAACGCGGGGTGGGTGGAAATTTGTGGATCCACGCAGATTCCAGAACTTTCCATCACAGAAATGTGGAGAAAATGTGTTTTTTTTGTCAATTTTTTACGTTTGCAAGGGATTCTGGGTAACAGACCATGGTGGGAGGCACTCAAGTCACCCCATCCTGGATTCCCCTGGGTATCTAGTTTTCAAAAATGTATAGGTTTGCTAGGTTTCCCTAGGTGCCGGCAGGGCTAGGGTTCAAAAACTACAGCTAGTCACTTTGCCAAAAAAGGGTCATTTTTCACTGCAAAATTGAGGTGTGACCACGTTGCGTTTTGCGCCGTTTCCTGTCACGGGCACTATGCCGACCCGCACAAGTGAGGTACCATTTTTCTCGTAGGACTTTGGGGAACGTGGGGTGGGTGGAAATTTGTGGATCCACGCAGATTCCAGAACTTTCCATCACAGAAATGTGGAGAAAATGTGTTTTTTTTGTCAATTCTTTACATTTGCAAGGGATTCTGGGTAACAGACCATGGTGGGAGGCACTCAAGTCACCCCATCCTGGATTCCCCTGGGTGTCTAGTTTTCAAAAATGTAGAGGTTTGCTAGGTTTCCCTAGGTGCCGGCAGGGCTAGGGTTCAAAAACTACAGCTCGTCACTTTGCCAAAAAAGTGTAATTTTTCACTGCAAAATTGAGGTGTGACCACGTTGCGTTTTGCGCCGTTTCCAGTCGCGGCCACTATGCCGACCCGCACAAGTGAGGTACCATTTTTCTCGTAAGACTTTGGGGAACGTAGGGTGGGTGGAAATTTGTGGATCCACGCAGATTCCAGAACTTTCCATCACAGAAATGTGGTGAAAATGTGTTTTTTTGTCCATTTTTTACGTTTGCAAAGGATTCTGGGTAACAGACCATGGTGGGAGGCAGTCAAGTCACCCCATCCTGGATTCCCCTGGGTGTCTAGTTTTCAAAAATGTATAGGTTTGCTAGGTTTCCCTAGGCGCCAGCAGGGCTAGGGTTAAAAAACTACAGCTTGTCACTTTGCCAAAAAAGGGTCATTTTTCACTGCAAAATTGAGGTGTGACCACGTTGCGTTTTGCACCATTTCCTGCCACGGGCACTATGCCGACCCGCACAAGTGAGGTACCATTTTTCTTGTAGGATTTTGGGGAACGCGGGGTGGATGGAAATTTGTGGATCCACGCAGATTCCAGAACTTTCCATCACAGAAATGTGTAGAAAATGTGGTTTTTTTGTCAATTCTTTACGTTTGCAAGGGATTCTGGGTAACAGACCATGGTGGGAGGCACTCAAGTCACCCCATCCTGGATTCCCCTGGGTATCTAGTTTTCTAAAATGTATAGGTTTGCTAGGTTTCCCTAGGTGCCGGCAGGGCTAGGGTTCAAAAACTACAGCTCGTCACTTTGCCAAAAAAGGGTAATTTTTCACTGCAAAATTGAGGTGTGACCACGTTGCGTTTTGCGCCGTTTCCTGTCGCGGGCACTAGGCCGACCCGCACAAGTGAGGTACCATTTTTCTCGTAGGACTTTGTGGAACGTGGGGTGGGTGGAAATTTGTGGATCCACGTAGATTCCAGAACTTTCCAACACAGAAATGTGGTGAAAATGTGTTTTTTATGTCAATTTTTTACGTTTGCAAGGGATTCTGGGTAACAGACCATGGTGGGAGGCAGTCAGGTCACCCCATCCTGGATTCCCCTGGGTGTCTAGTTTTCAAAAATTTATAGGTTTGCTAGGTTTCCCTAGGTGCCGGCAGGGCTAGGGTTCAATAACTACAGCTAGTCACTTTGCCAAAAAAGGGTCATTTTTCACTTCAAAATTGAGGTGTGACCACGTTGCGTTTTGTGCCGTTTCCTGTCACGGGCACTATGCCGACCCGCACATGTGAGGTACCATTTTTCTCGTAGGACTTTGGGGAACGCGGGGTAGGTGGAAATTTGTGGATCCACGCAGATTCGAGAACTTTCCATCACAGAAATGTGGAGAAAATGTGTTTTTTTTGTCAATTTTTTACGTTTGCAAAGGATTCTGGGTAACAGACCATGGTGGGAGGCAGTCAAGTCACCCCATCCTGGATTCCCCTGGGTGTCTAGTTTTCAAAAATGTATAGGTTTGCTAGGTTTCCCTAGGCGCCGGCAGGGCTAGGGTTCAAAAACTACAGCTCGTCACTTTGCCAAAAAAGGGTCATTTTTCACTGCAAAATTGAGGTGTGACCACGTTGCGTTTTGCGCCGTTTCCTGTCACGGGCACTATGCCGACCCGCACAAGTGAGGTACCATTTTTCTCGTAGGACTTTGGGCAACGCGGGGTGGGTGGGAATTTGTGGACCCACGCACATTCCAGAACTTTCCATCACAGAAATGTGGAGAAAATGTGTTTTTTTTGTCAATTTTTTACGTTTGCAAGGGATTCTGGGTAACAGACCATGGTGGGAGGCACTCAAGTCACCCCATCCTGGATTCCCCTGGGTGTCTAGTTTTCAAAAATGCATAGGTTTGCTAGGTTTCCCTAGGTGCCGGCAGGGCTAGGGTTCGAAAACTACAGCTCGTCACTTTGCCAAAAAAGGGTCATTTTTCACTGCAAAATTGAGGTGTGACCACGTTGCGTTTTGCGCCGTTTCCTGTCGCGGCCACTATGCCGACCCGCACAAGTGAGGTACCATTTTTCTCGTAAGACTTTGGGAAACGTTGGGTGGGTGGAAATTTGTGGATCCACGCAGATTCCAGAACTTTCCATAACAGAAATGTGGAGAAAATGTGTTTTTTTTGTCAATTTTTTACGTTTGCAAGGGATTCTGGGTAACAGACCATGGTGGGAGGCACTCAAGTCACCCCATCCTGGATTCCCCTGGGTGTCTAGTTTTCAAAAATGTATAGGTTTGCTAGGTTTCCCAAGGTGCCGGCAGGGCTAGGGTTCAAAGACTACAGCTCGTCACTTTGCCAAAAAAGGGTCATTTTTCACTGCGAAATTGAGGTGTGACCACGTTGCGTTTTGTGCCGTTTCCTGTCACGGGCACTATGCCGACCCGCACAAGTGAGGTACCATTTTTCTCGTAGGACTTTGAGGAACGCGGGGTGGGTGGAAATTTGTGGATCCACGCAGATTCCAGAACTTTCCATCACAGAAATGTGGAGAAAATGTGTTTTTTTGTCAATGTTTTACGTTTGCAAGGGATTCTGGGTAGCAGACCATGGTGGGAGGCACTCAAGTCACCCCATCCTGGATTCCCCTGGGTATCTAGTTTTCAAAAATGTATAGGTTTGGTAGGTTTCCCTAGGTGCCGGCAGGGCTAGGGTTCAAAGACTACAGCTAGTCACTTTGCCAAAAAAAGGGTCATTTTTCACTGCAAAATTGAGGTGTGACCACGTTGCGTTTTGCGCCGTTTCCTGTCACTGGCACTATGCCGACCCTCACAAGTGAGGTACCATTTTTCTCGTAGGACTTTGGGGAATGCGGGGTGGGTGGAAATTTGTGGATCCACGCAGATTCCAGAACTTTCCATCACAGAAATGTGGAGAAAATGTGTTTTTTTTGTCAATTTTTTACGTTTGCAAGGGATTCTGGGTAACAGACCATGGTGGGAGGCACTCAAGTCACCCCATCCTGGATTCCCCTGGGTGTCTAGTTTTCAAAAATGTATAGGTTTGCTAGGTTTCCCAAGGTGCCGGCAGGGCTAGGGTTCAAAGACTACAGCTAGTCACTTTGCCAAAAAAGGGTCATTTTTCACTGCAAAATTGAGGTGTGACCACGTTGCGTTTTGCGCCGTTTCCTGTCACGGGCACTATGCCGACCCACACAAGTGAGGTACCATTTTTCTCGTAGGACTTTGGGCAACGCGGGGTGGGTGGGAATTTGTGGATCCACGCAGATTCCAGAACTTTCCATGACAGAAATGTGGAGAAAATGTGTTTTTTTTGTCAATTTTTTACGTTTGCAAGGGATTCTGGGTAACAGACCATGGAAGGAGGCACTCAAGTCACCCCATCCTGGATTCCCCTGGGTGTCTAGTTTTCAAAAATGTATATGTTTGCTAGGTTTCCCTAGGTGCCGGCAGGGCTAGGGTTAAAAAACTACAGCTAGTCACTTTGCCAAAAAAGGGTCATTTTTCACTTCAAAATTGAGGTGTGACCACGTTGCGTTTTGCGCCGTTTCCTGTCACGGGCACTATGCTGACCCGCACAAGTGATGTACCATTTTTCTCGTAGGACTTTGGGGAACGCGGGGTGGGTGGAAATTTGTGGATCCACGCAGATTCCAGAACTTTCCATCACAGAAATGTGGAGAAAATGTGTTTTTTTTGTCAATTTTTTACGTTTGCAAGGGATTCTGGGTAACAGACCATGGTGGGAGGCACTCAATTCACCCCATCCTGGATTCCCCTGGGTATCTAGTTTTCAAAAATGTATAGGTTTGCTAGGTTTCCCTAGGTGCCGGCAGGGCTAGGGTTCAAAAACTACAGCTAGTCACTTTGCCAAAAAAGGGTCATTTTTCACTGCAAAATTGAGGTGTGACCACGTTGAGTTTTGCGCCGTTTCCTGTCACGGGCACTATGCCGACCCGCACAAGTGAGGTACCATTTTTCTCGTAGGACTTTGGGGAACGTGGGGTGGGTGGAAATTTGTGGATCCACGCAGATTCCAGAACTTTCCATCACAGAAATGTGGAGAAAATGTGTTTTTTTTGTCAATTCTTTACATTTGCAAGGGATTCTGGGTAACAGACCATGGTGGGAGGCACTCAAGTCACCCCATCCTGGATTCCCCTGGGTGTCTAGTTTTCAAAAATGTAGAGGTTTGCTAGGTTTCCCTAGGTGCCGGCAGGGCTAGGGTTCAAAAACTACAGCTCGTCACTTTGCCAAAAAAGTGTAATTTTTCACTGCAAAATTGAGGTGTGACCACGTTGCGTTTTGCGCCGTTTCCAGTCGCGGCCACTATGCCGACCCGCACAAGTGAGGTACCATTTTTCTCGTAAGACTTTGGGGAACGTAGGGTGGGTGGAAATTTGTGGATCCACGTAGATTCCAGAACTTTCCATCACAGAAATGTGGTGAAAATGTGTTTTTTTGTCCATTTTTTACGTTTGCAAAGGATTCTGGGTAACAGACCATGGTGGGAGGCAGTCAAGTCACCCCATCCTGGATTCCCCTGGGTGTCTAGTTTTCAAAAATGTATAGGTTTGCTAGGTTTCCCTAGGCGCCAGCAGGGCTAGGGTTAAAAAACTACAGCTTGTCACTTTGCCAAAAAAGGGTCATTTTTCACTGCAAAATTGAGGTGTGACCACGTTGCGTTTTGCACCATTTCCTGCCACGGGCACTATGCCGACCCGCACAAGTGAGGTACCATTTTTCTTGTAGGATTTTGGGGAACGCGGGGTGGGTGGAAATTTGTGGATCCACGCAGATTCCAGAACTTTCCATCACAGAAATGTGTAGAAAATGTGGTTTTTTTGTCAATTTTTTACGTTTGCAAGGGATTCTGGGTAACAGACCATGGTGGGAGGCACTCAAGTCACCCCATCCTGGATTCCCCTGGGTATCTAGTTTTCAAAAATGTATAGGTTTGCTAGGTTTCCCTAGGTGCCGGCAGGGCTAGGGTTCAAAAACTACAGCTCGTCACTTTGCCAAAAAAGGGTAATTTTTCACTGCAAAATTGAGGTGTGACCACGTTGCGTTTTGCGCCGTTTCCTGTCGCGGGCACTAGGCCGACCCGCACAAGTGAGGTACCATTTTTCTCGTAGGACTTTGTGGAACGTGGGGTGGGTGGAAATTTGTGGATCCACGTAGATTCCAGAACTTTCCAACACAGAAATGTGGTGAAAATGTGTTTTTTATGTCAATTTTTTACGTTTGCAAGGGATTCTGGGTAACAGACCATGGTGGGAGGCAGTCAGGTCACCCCATCCTGGATTCCCCTGGGTGTCTAGTTTTCAAAAATATATAGGTTTGCTAGGTTTCCCTAGGTGCCGGCAGGGCTAGGGTTCAATAACTACAGCTAGTCACTTTGCCAAAAAAGGGTCATTTTTCACTTCAAAATTGAGGTGTGACCACGTTGCGTTTTGTGCCGTTTCCTGTCACGGGCACTATGCCGACCCGCACATGTGAGGTACCATTTTTCTCGTAGGACTTTGGGGAACGCGGGGTGGGTGGAAATTTGTGGATCCACGCAGATTCGAGAACTTTCCATCACAGAAATGTGGAGAAAATGTGTTTTTTTTGTCAATTTTTTACGTTTGCAAAGGATTCTGGGTAACAGACCATGGTGGGAGGCAGTCAAGTCACCCCATCCTGGATTCCCCTGGGTGTCTAGTTTTCAAAAATGTATAGGTTTGCTAGGTTTCCCTAGGCGCCGGCAGGGCTAGGGTTCAAAAACTACAGCTCGTCACTTTGCCAAAAAAGGGTCATTTTTCACTGCAAAATTGAGGTGTGACCACGTTGCGTTTTGCGCCGTTTCCTGTCACGGGCACTATGCCGACCCGCACAAGTGAGGTACCATTTTTCTCGTAGGACTTTGGGCAACGCGGGGTGGGTGGGAATTTGTGGACCCACGCACATTCCAGAACTTTCCATCACAGAAATGTGGAGAAAATGTGTTTTTTTTGTCAATTTTTTACGTTTGCAAGGGATTCTGGGTAACAGACCATGGTGGGAGGCACTCAAGTCACCCCATCCTGGATTCCCCTGGGTGTCTAGTTTTCAAAAATGCATAGGTTTGCTAGGTTTCCCTAGGTGCCGGCAGGGCTAGGGTTCGAAAACTACAGCTCGTCACTTTGCCAAAAAAGGGTCATTTTTCACTGCAAAATTGAGGTGTGACCACGTTGCGTTTTGCGCCGTTTCCTGTCGCGGCCACTATGCCGACCCGCACAAGTGAGGTACCATTTTTCTCGTAAGACTTTGGGAAACGTTGGGTGGGTGGAAATTTGTGGATCCACGCAGATTCCAGAACTTTCCATAACAGAAATGTGGAGAAAATGTGTTTTTTTTGTCAATTTTTTACGTTTGCAAGGGATTCTGGGTAACAGACCATGGTGGGAGGCACTCAAGTCACCCCATCCTGGATTCCCCTGGGTGTCTAGTTTTCAAAAATGTATAGGTTTGCTAGGTTTCCCAAGGTGCCGGCAGGGCTAGGGTTCAAAGACTACAGCTAGTCACTTTGCCAAAAAAGGGTCATTTTTCACTGCAAAATTGAGGTGTGACCACGTTGCTTTTTTCGCCGTTTCCTGTCACGGGCACTATGCCGACCCACACAAGTGAGGTACCATTTTTCTCGTAGGACTTTGGGCAACGCGGGGTGGGTGGGAATTTGTGGATCCACGCAGATTCCAGAACTTTCCATGACAGAAATGTGGAGAAAATGTGGTTTTTTTGTCAATTTTTTACGTTTGCAAGGGATTCTGGGTAACAGACCATGGAAGGAGGCACTCAAGTCACCCCATCCTGGATTCCCCTGGGTGTCTAGTTTTCAAAAATGTATATGTTTGCTAGGTTTCCCTAGGTGCCGGCAGGGCTAGGGTTAAAAAACTACAGCTAGTCACTTTGCCAAAAAAGGGTCATTTTTCACTTCAAAATTGAGGTGTGACCACGTTGCGTTTTGCGCCGTTTCCTGTCACGGGCACTATGCTGACCCGCACAAGTGATGTACCATTTTTCTCGTAGGACTTTGGGGAACGCGGGGTGGGTGGAAATTTGTGGATCCACGCAGATTCCAGAACTTTCCATCACAGAAATGTGGAGAAAATGTGTTTTTTTGTCAATTTTTTACGTTTGCGAGGGATTCTGGGTAACAGACCATGGTGAGAGGCACTCAAGTCACCCCATCCTGGATTCCCCTGCGTATCTAGTTTTCAAAAATGTATAGGTTTGCTAGGTTTCCCTAGGTGCCGGCAGGGCTAGGGTTCAAAAACTACAGCTAGTCACTTTGCCAAAAAACGGTCATTTTTCACTGCAAAATTGAGGTGTGACCACGTTGCGTTTTGCGCCGTTTCCTGTCACGGGCACTATGCCGACCCGCACAAGTGAGGTACCATTTTTCTCGTAGGACTTTGGGGAACGTAGGGTGGGTGGAAATTTGTGGATCCACACAGATTCCAGAACTTTCCATCACAGAAATGTGGTGAAAATGTGTTTTTTTGTCCATTTTTTACGTTTGCAAAGGATTCTGGGTAACAGACCATGGTGGGAGGCAGTCAAGTCACCCCATCCTGGATTCCCCTGGGTGTCTAGTTTTCAAAAATGTATAGGTTTGCTAGGTTTCCCTAGGCGCCAGCAGGGCTAGGGTTCAAAAACTACAGCTTGTCACTTTGCCAAAAAAGGGTCATTTTTCACTGCAAAATTGAGGTGTGACCACGTTGCGTTTTGCACCATTTCCTGCCACGGGCACTATGCCGACCCGCACAAGTGAGGTACCATTTTTCTTGTAGGATTTTGGGGAACGCGGGGTGGGTGGAAATTTGTGGATCCACGCAGATTCCAGAACTTTCCATCACAGAAATGTGTAGAAAATGTGTTTTTTTTGTCAATTTTTTACGTTTGCAAGGGATTCTGGGTAACAGACCATGATGGGAGGCACTCAAGTCACCCCATCCTGGATTCCCCTGGGTATCTAGTTTTCAAAAATGTATAGGTTTGCTAGGTTTCCCTAGGTGCCGGCAGGGCTAGGGTTCAAAAACTACAGCTCGTCACTTTGCCAAAAAAGGGTCATTTTTCACTGCAAAATTGAGGTGTGACCACGTTGCGTTTTGCGCCGTTTCCTGTCGCGGGCACTAGGCCGACCCGCACAAGTGAGGTACCATTTTTCTCGTAGGACTTTGTGGAACGTGGGGTGGGTGGAAATTTGTGGATCCACGCAGATTCCAGAACTTTCCAACACAGAAATGTGGTGAAAATATGTTTTTTTTGTCAATTTTTTACGTTTGCAAGGGATTCTGGGTAACAGACCATGGTGGGAGGCAGTCAGGTCACCCCATCCTGGATTCCCCTGGGTGTCTAGTTTTGAAAAATGTATAGGTTTGCTAGGTTTCCCTAGGTGCCGGCAGGGCTAGGGTTCAATAACTACAGCTAGTCACTTTGCCAAAAAAGGGTCATTTTTCACTTCAAAATTGAGGTGTGACCACGTTGCGTTTTGCGCCGTTTCCTGTCACGGGCACTATGCCAACCCGCACAAGTGAGGTACCATTTTTCTCGTAGGACTTTGGGGAACGCGGGGTGGGTGGAAATTTGTGGATCCACGCAGATTCGAGAACTTTCCATCACAGAAATGTGGAGAAAATGTGTTTTTTTTGTAAATTTTTTACGTTTGCAAGGGATTCTGGGTAACAGACCATGGTGGGAGGCACTCAAGTCACCCCATCCTGGATTCCCCTGGGTGTCTAGTTTTCAAAAATGTATAGGTTTGCTAGGTTTCCCTAGGTGCCGGCAGGGCTAGGGTTCAAAAACTACAGCTCGTCACTTTGCCAAAAAAGTGTAATTTTTCACTGCAAAATTGAGGTGTGACCACGTTGCGTTTTGCGCCGTTTCCTGTCGCGGCCACTATGCCGACCCGCACAAGTGAGGTACCATTTTTCTCGTAAGACTTTGGGGAACGTTGGGTGGGTGGAAATTTGTGGATCCACGCAGATTCCAGAACTTTCCATCACAGAAATGTGGGGAAAATGTGTTTTTTTTGTCAATTTTTTACGTTTGCAAAGGATTCTGGGTAACAGACCATGGTGGGAGGCAGTCAAGTCACCCCATCCTGGATTCCCCTGGGTGTCTAGTTTTCAAAAATGTATAGGTTTGCTAGGTTTCCCTAGGCGCCGGCAGGGCTAGGGTTCAAAAACTACAGCTCGTCACTTTGCCAAAAAAGGGTCATTTTTCACTGCAAAATTGAGGTGTGACCACGTTGCGTTTTGCGCCGTTTCCTGTCACGGGCACTATGCCGACCCGCACAAGTGAGGTACCATTTTTCTCGTAGGACTTTGGGCAACGCGGGGTGGGTGGGAATTTGTGGACCCACGCATATTCCAGAACTTTCCATCACAGAAATGTGGAGAAAATGTGTTTTTTTTTGTCAATTTTTTACGTTTGCAAGGGATTCTGGGTAACAGACCATGGTGGGAGGCACTCAAGTCACCCCATCCTGGATTCCCCTGGGAGTCTAGTTTTCAAAAATGCATAGGTTTGCTAGGTTTCCCTAGGTGCCGGCAGGGCTAGGGTTCGAAAACTACAGCTCGTCACTTTGCCAAAAAAGGGTCATTTTTCACTGCAAAATTGAGGTGTGACCACGTTGCGTTTTGCGCCGTTTCCTGTCGCGGCCACTATGCTGACCCGCACAAGTGAGGTACCATTTTTCTCGTAAGACTTTGGGAAACGTTGGGTGGGTGGAAATTTGTGGATCCACGCAGATTCCAGAACTTTCCATAACAGAAATGTGGAGAAAATGTGTTTTTTTTGTCAATTTTTTACGTTTGCAAGGGATTCTGGGTAACAGACCATAGTGGGAGGCAGTCAAGTCACCCCATCCTGGATTCCCCTGGGTGTCTAGTTTATAAAAATATATAGGTTTGCTAGGTTTCCCTAGGTGCCGGCAGGGCTAGGGTTAAAAAACTACAGCTCGTCACTTTGCCAAAAAAGGGTCATTTTTCACAGCAAAATTGAGGTGTGACCACGTTGCGTTTTGCACCGTTTCCTGTCACGGGCACTATGCCGACCCGCACAAGTGAGGTACCATTTTTCTTCTAGGACTTTGGGGAACGCGAGGTGGGTGGAAATTTGTGGATCCACGCAGATTCCAGAACTTTCCATCACAGAAATATGGGGAAAATGTGTTTTTTTGTCAATTTTTTACGTTTGCAAGGGATTCTGGGTAGCAGACCATGGTGGGAGGCAGTCAAGTCACCCCATCCTGGATTCCCCTGGGTGTCTAGGTTTCAAAAATGTATAGGTTTGCTAGGTTTCCCTAGGTGCCGGCAGGGCTAGGGTTCAAAAACTACAGCTCGTCACTTTGCCAAAAAAGGGTCATTTTTCACTGCAAAATTGAGGTGTGACCACGTTGCGTTTTGCGCCGTTTCCTGTCACGGGCACTATGCCGACCCGCACATGTGAGGTACCATTTTTCTCGTAGGACTTTGGGCAACGCGGGGTGGGTGGGAATTTGTGGATCCACGCAGATTCGAGAACTTTCCATCACAGAAATGTGGAGAAAATGTGTTTTTTTTGTCAATTTTTTACGTTTGCAAGGGATTCTGGGTAACAGACCATGGTGGGAGGCACTCAAGTCACCCCATCCTGGATTCCCCTGGGTGTTTAGTTTTCAAAAATGTATAGGTTTGCTAGGTTTCCCTAGGTGCCGGCAGGGCTAGGGTTCAAAAACTACAGCTCGTCACTTTGCCAAAAAAGTGTAATTTTTCACTGCAAAATTGAGGTGTGACCACGTTGCGTTTTGCGCCGTTTCCTGTCGCGGCCACTATGCCGACCCGCACAAGTGAGGTACCATTTTTCTCGTAAGACTTTGGGGAACGTTGGGTGGGTGGAAATTTGTGGATCCACGCAGATTCCAGAACTTTCCATCACAGAAATGTGGGGAAAATGTGTTTTTTTTGTCAATTTTTTACGTTTCCAAAGGATTCTGGGTAACAGACCATGGTGGGAGGCAGTCAAGTCACCCCATCCTGGATTCCCCTGGGTGTCTAGTTTTCAAAAATGTATAGGTTTGCTAGGTTTCCCTAGGCGCCGGCAGGGCTAGGGTTCAAAAACTACAGCTCGTCACTTTGCCAAAAAAGGGTCATTTTTCACTGCAAAATTGAGGTGTGACCACGTTGCGTTTTGCGCCGTTTCCTGTCACGGGCACTATGCCGACCCGCACAAGTGAGGTACCATTTTTCTCGTAGGACTTTGGGCAACGCGGGGTGGGTGGGAATTTGTGGACCCACGCACATTCCAGAACTTTCCATCACAGAAATGTGGAGAAAATGTGTTTTTTTTTGTCCATTTTTTACGTTTGCAAGGGATTCTGGGTAACAGACCATGGTGGGAGGCACTCAAGTCACCCCATCCTGGATTCCCCTGGGTGTCTAGTTTTCAAAAATGCATAGGTTTGCTAGGTTTCCCTAGGTGCCGGCAGGGCTAGGGTTCGAAAACTACAGCTCGTCACTTTGCCAAAAAAGGGTCATTTTTCACTGCAAAATTGAGGTGTGACCACGTTGCGTTTTGCGCCGTTTCCTGTCGCGGCCACTATGCCGACCCGCACAAGTGAGGTACCATTTTTCTCGTAAGACTTTGGGAAACGTTGGGTGGGTGGAAATTTGTGGATCCACGCAGATTCCAGAACTTTCCATAACAGAAATGTGGAGAAAATGTGGTTTTTTTGTCAATTGTTTACGTTTGCAAGGGATTCTGGGTAACAGACCATAGTGGGAGGCAGTCAAGTCACCCCATCCTGGATTCCCCTGGGTGTCTAGTTTATAAAAATATATAGGTTTGCTAGGTTTCCCTAGGTGCCGGCAGGGCTAGGGTGAAAAAACTACAGCTCGTCACTTTGCCAAAAAAGGGTCATTTTTCACAGCAAAATTGAGGTGTGACCACGTTGCGTTTTGCACCGTTTCCTGTCACGGGCACTATGCCGACCCGCACAAGTGAGGTACCATTTTTCTCGTAGGACTTTGGGCAACGCGAGGTGGGTGGAAATTTGTGGATCCACGCAGATTCCAGAACTTTCCATCACAGAAATATGGGGAAAATGTGTTTTTTTGTCAATTTTTTACGTTTGCAAGGGATTCTGGGTAGCAGACCATGGTGGGAGGCAGTCAAGTCACCCCATCCTGGATTCCCCTGGGTGTCTAGGTTTCAAAAATGTATAGGTTTGCTAGGTTTCCCTAGGTGCCGGCAGGGCTAGGGTTCAAAAACTACAGCTCGTCACTTTGCCAAAAAAGGGTCATTTTTCACTGCAAAATTGAGGTGTGACCACGTTGCGTTTTGCGCCGTTTCCTGTCACGGGCACTATGCCGACCCGCACAAGTGAGGTACCATTTTTCTCGTAGGACTTTGGGCAACGCGGGGTGGGTGGGAATTTGTGGACCCACGCACATTCCAGAACTTTCCATCACAGAAATGTGGAGAAAATGTGTTTTTTTTGTCAATTTTTTACGTTTGCAAGGGATTCTGGGTAACAGACCATGGTGGGAGGCACTCAAGTCACCCCATCCTGGATTCCCCTGGGTGTCTAGTTTTCAAAAATGCATAGGTTTGCTAGGTTTCCCTAGGTGCCGGCAGGGCTAGGGTTCGAAAACTACAGCTCGTCACTTTGCCAAAAAAGGGTCATTTTTCACTGCAAAATTGAGGTGTGACCACGTTGCGTTTTGCGCCGTTTCCTGTCGCGGCCACTATGCCGACCCGCACAAGTGAGGTACCATTTTTCTCGTAAGACTTTGGGGAACGTTGGGTGGGTGGAAATTTGTGGATCCACGCAGATTCCAGAACTTTCCATCACAGAAATCTGGGGAAAATGTGTTTTTTTTGTCAATTTTTTACGTTTGCAAAGGATTCTGGGTAACAGACCATGGTGGGAGGCAGTCAAGTCACCCAATCCTGGATTCCCCTGGGTGTCTAGTTTTCAAAAATGTATAGGTTTGCTAGGTTTCCCTAGGCGCCGGCAGGGCTAGGGTTCAAAAACTACAGCTCGTCACTTTGCCAAAAAAGGGTCATTTTTCACTGCAAAATTGAGGTGTGACCACGTTGCGTTTTGCGCCGTTTCCTGTCACGGGCACTATACCGACCCGCACAAGTGAGGTACCATTTTTCTCGTAGGACTTTGGGCAACGCGGGGTGGGTGGGAATTTGTGGACCCACGCACATTCCAGAACTTTCCATCACAGAAATATGGAGAAAATGTGTTTTTTTTTGTCAATTTTTTACGTTTGCAAGGGATTCTGGGTAACAGACCATAGTGGGAGGCAGTCAAGTCACCCCATCCTGGATTCCCCTGGGTGTCTAGTTTATAAAAATATATAGGTTTGCTAGGTTTCCCTAGGTGCCGGCAGGGCTAGGGTTAAAAAACTACAGCTCGTCACTTTGCCAAAAAAGGGTCATTTTTCACAGCAAAATTGAGGTGTGACCACGTTGCGTTTTGCGCCGTTTCCTGTCACGGGCACTATGCCGACCCGCACAAGTGAGGTACCATTTTTCTCGTAGGACTTTGGGCAACGCGGGGTGGGTGGGAATTTGTGGACCCACGCACCTTCCAGAACTTTCCATCACAGAAATGTGGAGAAAATGTGTTTTTTTTGTCAATTTTTTACGTTTGCAAGGGATTCTGGGTAACAGACCATGGTGGGAGGCACTCAAGTCACCCCATCCTGGATTCCCCTGGGTGTCTAGTTTTCAAAAATGCATAGGTTTGCTAGGTTTCCCTAGGTGCCGGCAGGGCTAGGGTTCGAAAACTACAGCTCGTCACTTTGCCAAAAAAGGGTCATTTTTCACTGCAAAATTGAGGTGTGACCACGTTGCGTTTTGTGCCGTTTCCTGTCGCGGCCACTATGCCGACCCGCACAAGTGAGGTACCATTTTTCTCGTAAGACTTTGGGAAACGTTGGGTGGGTGGAAATTTGTGGATCCACGCAGATTCCAGAACTTTCCATAACAGAAATGTGGAGAAAATGTGTTTTTTTTGTCAATTTTTTACGTTTGCAAGGGATTCTGGGTAACAGACCATAGTGGGAGGCAGTCAAGTCACCCCATCCTGGATTCCCCTGGGTGTCTAGTTTATAAAAATATATAGGTTTGCTAGGTTTCCCTAGGTGCCGGCAGGGCTAGGGTTAAAAAACTACAGCTCGTCACTTTGCCAAAAAAGGGTCATTTTTCACAGCAAAATTGAGGTGTGACCACGTTGCGTTTTGCACCGTTTCCTGTCACGGGCACTATGCCGACCCGCACAAGTGAGGTACCATTTTTCTTCTAGGACTTTGGGGAACGCGAGGTGGGTGGAAATTTGTGGATCCACGCAGATTCCAGAACTTTCCATCACAGAAATATGGGGAAAATGTGTTTTTTTGTCAATTTTTTACGTTTGCAAGGGATTCTGGGTAGCAGACCATGGTGGGAGGCAGTCAAGTCACCCCATCCTGGATTCCCCTGGGTGTCTAGGTTTCAAAAATGTATAGGTTTGCTAGGTTTCCCTAGGTGCCGGCAGGGCTAGGGTTCAAAAACTACAGCTCGTCACTTTGCCAAAAAAGGGTCATTTTTCACTGCAAAATTGAGGTGTGACCACGTTGCGTTTTGCGCCGTTTCCTGTCACGGGCACTATGCCGACCCGCACATGTGAGGTACCATTTTTCTCGTAGGACTTTGGGCAACGCGGGGTGGGTGGGAATTTGTGGATCCACGCAGATTCGAGAACTTTCCATCACAGAAATGTGGAGAAAATGTGTTTTTTTTGTCAATTTTTTACGTTTGCAAGGGATTCTGGGTAACAGACCATGGTGGGAGGCACTCAAGTCACCCCATCCTGGATTCCCCTGGGTGTTTAGTTTTCAAAAATGCATAGGTTTGCTAGGTTTCCCTAGGTGCCGGCAGGGCTAGGGTTCAAAAACTACAGCTCGTCACTTTGCCAAAAAAGTGTAATTTTTCACTGCAAAATTGAGGTGTGACCACGTTGCGTTTTGCGCCGTTTCCTGTCGCGGCCACTATGCCGACCCGCACAAGTGAGGTACCATTTTTCTCGTAAGACTTTGGGGAACGTTGGGTGGGTGGAAATTTGTGGATCCACGCAGATTCCAGAACTTTCCATCACAGAAATGTGGGGAAAATGTGTTTTTTTTGTCAATTTTTTACGTTTCCAAAGGATTCTGGGTAACAGACCATGGTGGGAGGCAGTCAAGTCACCCCATCCTGGATTCCCCTGGGTGTCTAGTTTTCAAAAATGTATAGGTTTGCTAGGTTTCCCTAGGCGCCGGCAGGGCTAGGGTTCAAAAACTACAGCTCGTCACTTTGCCAAAAAAGGGTCATTTTTCACTGCAAAATTGAGGTGTGACCACGTTGCGTTTTGTGCCGTTTCCTGTCACGGGCACTATGCCGACCCGCACAAGTGAGGTACCATTTTTCTCGTAGGACTTTGGGCAACGCGGGGTGGGTGGGAATTTGTGGACCCACGCACATTCCAGAACTTTCCATCACAGAAATGTGGAGAAAATGTGTTTTTTTTTGTCCATTTTTTACGTTTGCAAGGGATTCTGGGTAACAGACCATGGTGGGAGGCACTCAAGTCACCCCATCCTGGATTCCCCTGGGTGTCTAGTTTTCAAAAATGCATAGGTTTGCTAGGTTTCCCTAGGTGCCGGCAGGGCTAGGGTTCGAAAACTACAGCTCGTCACTTTGCCAAAAAAGGGTCATTTTTCACTGCAAAATTGAGGTGTGACCACGTTGCGTTTTGCGCCGTTTCCTGTCGCGGCCACTATGCCGACCCGCACAAGTGAGGTACCATTTTTCTCGTAAGACTTTGGGAAACGTTGGGTGGGTGGAAATTTGTGGATCCACGCAGATTCCAGAACTTTCCATAACAGAAATGTGGAGAAAATGTGGTTTTTTTGTCAATTGTTTACGTTTGCAAGGGATTCTGGGTAACAGACCATAGTGGGAGGCAGTCAAGTCACCCCATCCTGGATTCCCCTGGGTGTCTAGTTTATAAAAATATATAGGTTTGCTAGGTTTCCCTAGGTGCCGGCAGGGCTAGGGTTAAAAAACTACAGCTCGTCACTTTGCCAAAAAAGGGTCATTTTTCACAGCAAAATTGAGGTGTGACCACGTTGCGTTTTGCACCGTTTCCTGTCACGGGCACTATGCCGACCCGCACAAGTGAGGTACCATTTTTCTCGTAGGACTTTGGGCAACGCGAGGTGGGTGGAAATTTGTGGATCCACGCAGATTCCAGAACTTTCCATCACAGAAATATGGGGAAAATGTGTTTTTTTGTCAATTTTTTACGTTTGCAAGGGATTCTGGGTAGCAGACCATGGTGGGAGGCAGTCAAGTCACCCCATCCTGGATTCCCCTGGGTGTCTAGGTTTCAAAAATGTATAGGTTTGCTAGGTTTCCCTAGGTGCCGGCAGGGCTAGGGTTCAAAAACTACAGCTCGTCACTTTGCCAAAAAAGGGTCATTTTTCACTGCAAAATTGAGGTGTGACCACGTTGCGTTTTGCGCCGTTTCCTGTCACGGGCACTATGCCGACCCGCACAAGTGAGGTACCATTTTTCTCGTAGGACTTTGGGCAACGCGGGGTGGGTGGGAATTTGTGGACCCACGCACATTCCAGAACTTTCCATCACAGAAATGTGGAGAAAATGTGTTTTTTTTGTCAATTTTTTACGTTTGCAAGGGATTCTGGGTAACAGACCATGGTGGGAGGCACTCAAGTCACCCCATCCTGGATTCCCCTGGGTGTCTAGTTTTCAAAAATGCATAGGTTTGCTAGGTTTCCCTAGGTGCCGGCAGGGCTAGGGTTCGAAAACTACAGCTCGTCACTTTGCCAAAAAAGGGTCATTTTTCACTGCAAAATTGAGGTGTGACCACGTTGCGTTTTGCGCCGTTTCCTGTCGCGGCCACTATGCCGACCCGCACAAGTGAGGTACCATTTTTCTCGTAAGACTTTGGGGAACGTTGGGTGGGTGGAAATTTGTGGATCCACGCAGATTCCAGAACTTTCCATCACAGAAATCTGGGGAAAATGTGTTTTTTTTGTCAATTTTTTACGTTTGCAAAGGATTCTGGGTAACAGACCATGGTGGGAGGCAGTCAAGTCACCCAATCCTGGATTCCCCTGGGTGTCTAGTTTTCAAAAATGTATAGGTTTGCTAGGTTTCCCTAGGCGCCGGCAGGGCTAGGGTTCAAAAACTACAGCTCGTCACTTTGCCAAAAAAAGGTCATTTTTCACTGCAAAATTGAGGTGTGACCACGTTGCGTTTTGCGCCGTTTCCTGTCACGGGCACTATACCGACCCGCACAAGTGAGGTACCATTTTTCTCGTAGGACTTTGGGCAACGCGGGGTGGGTGGGAATTTGTGGACCCACGCACATTCCAGAACTTTCCATCACAGAAATATGGAGAAAATGTGTTTTTTTTTGTCAATTTTTTACGTTTGCAAGGGATTCTGGGTAACAGACCATAGTGGGAGGCAGTCAAGTCACCCCATCCTGGATTCCCCTGGGTGTCTAGTTTATAAAAATATATAGGTTTGCTAGGTTTCCCTAGGTGCCGGCAGGGCTAGGGTTAAAAAACTACAGCTCGTCACTTTGCCAAAAAAGGGTCATTTTTCACAGCAAAATTGAGGTGTGACCACGTTGCGTTTTGCGCCGTTTCCTGTCACGGGCACTATGCCGACCCGCACAAGTGAGGTACCATTTTTCTCGTAGGACTTTGGGCAACGCGGGGTGGGTGGGAATTTGTGGACCCACGCACCTTCCAGAACTTTCCATCACAGAAATGTGGAGAAAATGTGTTTTTTTTGTCAATTTTTTACGTTTGCAAGGGATTCTGGGTAACAGACCATGGTGGGAGGCACTCAAGTCACCCCATCCTGGATTCCCCTGGGTGTCTAGTTTTCAAAAATGCATAGGTTTGCTAGGTTTCCCTAGGTGCCGGCAGGGCTAGGGTTCGAAAACTACAGCTCGTCACTTTGCCAAAAAAGGGTCATTTTTCACTGCAAAATTGAGGTGTGACCACGTTGCGTTTTGTGCCGTTTCCTGTCGCGGCCACTATGCCGACCCGCACAAGTGAGGTACCATTTTTCTCGTAAGACTTTGGGAAACGTTGGGTGGGTGGAAATTTGTGGATCCACGCAGATTCCAGAACTTTCCATAACAGAAATGTGGAGAAAATGTGTTTTTTTTGTCAATTTTTTACGTTTGCAAGGGATTCTGGGTAACAGACCATAGTGGGAGGCAGTCAAGTCACCCCATCCTGGATTCCCCTGGGTGTCTAGTTTATAAAAATATATAGGTTTGCTAGGTTTCCCTAGGTGCCGGCAGGGCTAGGGTTAAAAAACTACAGCTCGTCACTTTGCCAAAAAAGGGTCATTTTTCACAGCAAAATTGAGGTGTGACCACGTTGCGTTTTGCACCGTTTCCTGTCACGGGCACTATGCCGACCCGCACAAGTGAGGTACCATTTTTCTTGTAGGACTTTTTGGAACGCGAGGTGGGTGGAAATTTGTGGATCCACGCAGATTCCAGAACTTTCCATCACAGAAATATGGGGAAAATGTGTTTTTTTTGTCAATTTTTTACGTTTGCAAGGGATTCTGGGTAGCAGACCATGGTGGGAGGCAGTCAAGTCACCCCATCCTGGATTCCCCTGGGTGTCTAGGTTTCAAAAATGTATAGGTTTGCTAGGTTTCCCTAGGTGCCGGCAGGGCTAGGGTTCAAAAACTACAGCTAGTCACTTTGCCAAAAAGGGGTCATTTTTCACTGCAAACTTGAGGAGTGACCACGTTGCGTTTTGCGCCGTTTCCTGTCGCGGGCACTATTCCGACCCGCACAAGTGAGGTACCATTTTTCTCGTAGGACTTTGGGGAACGCGGGGTGGGTGGAAATTTGTGGATCCACGCAGATTCCAGAACTTTCCATCACAGAAATGTGGAGAAAATTTGTTTTTTGTGTCAATTTTTTACGTTTGCAAGGGATTCTGGGTAACAGACCATGGTGGGAGGCACTCAAGTTACCCCATCCTGGATTCCCCTGGGTGTCTAGTTTTCAAAAATGTATAAGTTTGCTAGGTTTCCCTAGGTGCCGGCAGGGCTAGGGTTCAAAAACTTCAGCTAGACTCTTCACAAAAAAAGTGTAAATTTTCAGTGTGAAAATGTGGTGTGTTCACCTTAGGTTTTGAATCACTTCCTGTCGTGGGCACTATGCCTACCCACACAAGTGAGGTACCATTTTTATCGGGAGACTTAGGGTAGTTCAGATTTGTAAAGCAACTGTTATTACCTATTGATTTTTGATGCATTTCTCCCTTCCAAATGAAAGACATTGTGTAAAAAAAAAGTCATTTTGAAAAATGACCAATAATTGTCATGCAAGTATGAGTATTCCCAATTTCGAAAATGTCCAAATATGCACTGTTTCTAAACTCTGTAATTTGTTCCCATTTCAGAAATACATAGTTGTCTTTCATACCGATTTTTCCATGTATACATTTTCCCACAATAATTGCTATATACCCGGAACAAAAAAAAAAACCATTACAAAATGCTGCTCAGTTTTTTACTCTGGGTTCGTTGGGCTCTTGGTGAACCTACAGGTCCTATATATCCCCACAACCAGGAAGGTCCACCGGATGTAACGGTACATTGCTTTTAAAGAGATGTCATAATTCGAAGAAGTTACAGGTGAAAACGTTGACTCAAAAGGCTGCTTTTTTCAACAAATTTTTAATTATTCCTATATTTACCTGTTAGTTTCTATAAAGAAACCTTGATGGATCTACACAAATGACCCCTTGCTGAATTCAGAATTTTGTCTACTTTTCAAAAATGTATAGCTTTCCAGGATCCATTATTGCTTTTCTACCCATTTTTACCGTTATCTGGAAGGAGGTTGAAAGCCCAAAAAATAGCAAAATAGGGTATGTCCCAGAAAAATGTCAAAACTGTGTAAAAAATGTTGGATTTCTGACAAAAATCTGTCATTCCCTAAAAGCTGGAGAAATTGTGATTTCAGCCCCACAAACCCTTTTTTGATATCATTTGCAGAGAAAAACCCAGACGCTTTCATTTGTAGCCACTTTTCCCCATTTTTCACAAAAACCCCAAAATTTTGCTGTATTTTGACTAATTTCTGGGAACCCTCTGGGAGAATCCACAAACCCTGGGTACCTTTAGAATCCCCATGATATTGGAAGAAAAGGACGCAAATTTGGCGTGGATACCTAATGTGGTCAAAAAGTTACAGGGGCCTAAGCGCGCACTACCCCAAATAGCCCAAAAAAGGCTTAGCACAGGAGGGGAAAAGGCCTAGCAGCGAAGGGGTTAAGAAGAATACAATTCATTAACTTGCTGGTGAAGCCTTACTAGAACATACCAGAATGTTATTAGATATGTTATTATTCTGTCTAGAAAACAACCTTTTTCTTTTTAATGGCCAAATGTACCAGCAAACGCAGGGAGTAGCTATGGGGGCCAGTTTTTCTCCTAGCTACGCCTGCATTTTTATGGGCTGGTGGGAGGAATTGGTCCTCATGCGCCAATTTGAGCAAATCTACAACAACAATGTGATCTGTTGGCTTCGTTTTATAGACGATCTGTTCATTGTTTGGAACGGGAGGGAAAATTAACCCTGGGCGTAGTTCGCGTAGTAACACTTCGCGAAGCTACGCAAAGTGCACTTCGCACTACGCGAGCTACGCGTAGCGCTTCGCGAACTGCGTAGTACCTTGTTCACACTGTGCCAGATGTCGTTTTCAATGATTGCACAGTGCGGACAAGCAACCGGCACTGTGCAATCATTGAAAATGGCATCTTGCACAGTGCGAGCTGTAGTTTTCTGCTGCTCGAGTAGATTTTTACTCGAGTGGCAGCTTTCTCAACGCGAACTGGTAGTTTCTCATCGCGAGCGGTCGCGAGCATACGCGACCACTCGCAATGAGAAACCTGACCTCTTCGCGTTGGGAATCTCGCCGGGAGGTTTATTTTCCATGCTCGCGATCGCCAACTTGATGTTGCAGATCGCGAACAAGGAAAAAGTCTCGCCGGGATGTCATTTTGCTTGCTCGCGGTCGCCAACTTGACGTTGAGGACCGCGAGCAAGCAAAATATGACCGCAGCACTATGCAACACTACACTACGCGTGTTCGCACTGTGCTACGTGCAATTCGCGTAGTGCGAAGTAGCGCAAACTACGCGAGCGTAGCGTAGTGCTTTGCCCAGGCTTAGTGAAAATGGTGCTACTAAATTCATTGAAGAGATCAATCAGAATGATATTAATCTAAAGTTCACTTCTACCATCAGCAAACACACAGTGACTTTATTGGATGTGCAGGTCTCAGTGGACAATAATATTTTAACTACAACTTTTTTTAGAAAGCCCACTGCGGGAAATACTGTTTTACATGTATCTAGTGCCCATCCCCCCCACCTAATTAAAAGCATACCATATGGGGAGATGCTCCGCATACGTAGAATTTGCAGCAATAAGGATGATGCAGAAATCAAACAGGCCGAAAGCCGTGCTAGGTTCTTAGCTAGAGGGTACAAAACAGAGATTGTACATGCAGCCATCAGAAGGTCACGCACTAAGGCGAGAGATGATCTTTTAACATACAAGGCAAATACACCACAATCAGGGGTCACTGCCACCGCACAACCTGTGAGACTGATTTTATCATATTCTAAACATGAAAAACAAATTAGGAGTATAGTCAAGCGCAATTGGCATTTTATTCAAGATGACCCAGTAATAGGCAATCAGATGCTCACAAATCCCTCGATTACATTCAGAAAAACTAGAAGTATGGGAAACAAACTAGTCAATAATAGACAAGAGGATTGCCGTAAGGACATGTGGCTCACAGCAAGAAAAGGCTTTTTCAAATGTTCCACCTGTAAAGCCTGCCAATATGACATAAATGTTAAAACATACACATCAGCTTTCTCGTCCAAGATCAGAGAAATTAAACAGCACCTAACATGCAAAACAGAGTTTGCAGTGTATGTTCTCGAATGTAGCTGTCAGCTCAAGTACATAGGGAGCACCAAATTGGATGCCCACAAGAGGATATTACAACACATACGGGCTATAACCAATAAAGATCAGAACTACCCAGTTGCTAGGCATTTTCAAGCCATTCACGGCAGCAATCCCAGACATCTCAAATATTATGTAATCGAGGCGATCCCGGTCACAAAGAGGGGAGGTGATAGAGAAGCGAAGTTAAGACGTCTTGAAACTAACTATATACTGGAGTTCGACTCCAAACATCCTGGAGGTCTTAACGCAACTGAAGATCTTTACACACATCTATAAATTCTGTAATCCCCTACAGGCCTTCATTGCCATCTATTACTCCTTTAAAAATTTGATATCTATTGAACTTTTTTATACTGGTCATGTCCTTTTAGATTACCAATTGTCTTTTAGTATTTATACTGTTCTTATTTATATTTATTCTTGCCCGAACTTTTTTAGGACAGATTTTAGACATATGGTTTTTATTGTGCGTCTTTATCATTGTTCTGAAAGACGGAGTTTTGGGATACTTTATAAGAATGGAAGCACCACTTGAGCAATCTAGATCCATTCATGGACTATACTTTGAACCTAGCATCTATTTTCTCCCATCTGGTATCAACACTTGCATTTTTTGCATATTTTGACATGCATTTTTGCACATGCCCTTTTTCAATATTTGCACTTAATTGGTCCAGAATTGACCGATATAGCACTTTTGCACACTTTTTTGCACCTTTAGATTTTATACATTGTAATCATATTATCACTAGGGGTTAATAGCATAAGGAGTGATTGGTAGTCTAGCTAACCCGCAGAGAAATTGGGATTATCTCATTCAAAATCTCTTAGGCACCTAACCAATACCAGATAATGATCACATACATGTGATATACATTCCTTATGTTATCAGAAAACAAACTACAGTAGACAAGAGTTCAAAATGAAACTTTATCCCGGTGATATTTCGTATAGGTATTTTACAATGTAATATTATTCATTGGTGTATTTATTTGGTATTTTATGCAGGTACAGGGTAGCACATTTATATCAACTTTATTCTTAAACACGATTTCATATTTATTGTTGCGCTCATTTGTTCATTATTAGACAGGTGTCTTAATCTTTCATGTATTATACGTTAATTTTATTATGCTTATTGTTTTGAACTGTGATCAGCTTCAATCTAATGTGCCACATGATTAGTAAATGTTGGGTATTACACCATTATTAATTATGTTTCTTTCAATTGTTCAAAACAGCAAATGGAAGGTTCATCTTTATATGTATTGTACAAGCCAATTCTGTTTTCTATGTCCATGAACCCAACACTGTGTTTTTCATGCACCGGCACGTTAAATAACTGGAAAAAAAACCTGAGCAGTGTCATGTGATCAAGGCCGCTCGGACGGCCGAAACGCGTAATGGCAGGCGAGGAGGAATACAGATATTCATCTTACCTAATGAGGTCTACGTTCGTTCTTTTTCCTGGAGAAACTTGTGAACAAAGAGTGCGGACACATATATATATATATATATATATATATATATATATATATATTATCTACTGGCGGTCGCCAGTAGATAGTTATAGTTAGGACCGAGTTCCCATAGGAAATCTGAAAATTCTATTTTGAATAAGTTTGGTGCCGGTTGACGAATCCTCGCGAAATTTTCAAAACTAATGGGGCGCTCCGCTCAGCTCCTACCCTGAAAGTCTCGGGGTGATTTGTCAAGCGGGGGCTGAGAAAAAAGGGGGGTCCCAAAACGCGTTTTCCCCATGCATTTTCCCATAGGACCTTTAGTTGAAGGTACAGCCCGAACGGCTGAACAGAATTACTTGAAATTTGGCAAAGAGGTAGTCCTCAGGTCAGTGATGTGCTTTTTGCATATATGGTGTCAATCTGTTCAGTAGTTTCTGAGAAAATTGCAGTTAAAAGTACATAAATATCTATATGCACGGTGCCGTGCGTGAGCGTAATTCTGATTGGTGGTTAGATGTCAGTCAACATTCGAATCGGTCGAAATCAGGAAGTGTCGGACGCCATTTTGTGTGTGGCAGTGAAAAACAAAGGTGGAGAACGTGAAAAGGGAGCAGGGTAGAGAGTTCCTGACCCACTAGGTCTTCTCAGGGAGACCATGAAAGACTCCTAAGGTCCCAAAAAAAAAAACATATTTTATAAATATTGCGCGGTGCGCGCATGGTGTGCGCACGGCGGCAAAAAATTCATTAAAAAAATAGAATCAAAAATCAAGTTTAAGTGTTTAGATGTTGGTTGGCTCTAAAAAGAGCCGTTGTGTTCATTGAGTGTCTTTTTGTACCTCACAAGTAAGTACCGATGCAGAGTCTAAAGTTCAAGAGGAAGACTCTGTTCCCTTCATCTGTGAAATGAACACCGTCTCCTCTATAAATGCCTTGCATGTTGTAACGCAAGTTGTTGTGGTATATAGAACCCATACCATAGTCTCTGAGGAAAGCAGAAACAGACTTATTGACGTGCTTTTTTGCTTTCTCAAACTGCGGACAATATTGGTTGGACCAGTTCCACTTTTTGCCTTTGGCATATATTAGAATATACAAGGGTAGTTTGTGGAAAAGTGACATCATTTGCACAAAGGTGTCCTTAACAAGCATTTCCAGACCTACCCCAGTTAAAGTGCCTAGGTCATTTCCACCACAGTGCACAATTATAAGGTCAGGCTGTGGGAGATGTAGAAAGGATTTCACCAAAGGCATTAATTGGTGCCATTTTAACTAGGCCTGGGCAAAATTTCCGTTCCGTTCGCGGAATTTGCGATAATTTGGCATTTCCGCGTTCCGCGGAGAGCGCGGAAATGTCAAAATTTCCGCATTCCGCAGCTTTGCGATAATTTGGTTCTTGCTCGCGCTGTAAAATAATACATTCTCGCGCGCGCGCGATCGCCTTACCTGAATCCCCGCGTTCGCCGACAAGTTTTCCCGATCCGGTCGCGTTCTCCATGAGATGTTGTATTGTTTTAGCCATTTGCGCTGTCTCGCGACAGTTCGCGTCCGCAGTGACGTCATGTGTCGCGCGATCACGCAAGCAACCACATGGGTAAGTTGGCGACCCGCAACCATGCAGAAAATCTCGCGAACATGCCGGAAAAAAACTTCCGCATCTTCGCGATATTTCCGCTTGTTTGCGGAGATTTTTAACATTTTCGCGATCATTTTCGGAAGTCGCTTCCGCAAATTCCGCCCACCCCTAATTTTAACCCTCTCTGACCAATCCATTTAATGTCTACATTTGGCAAGGCAAGGTCTTTCACAATACCTCTTTTTTCTGCATACTTTTCAATCCAGTAGACATAGCTATGACCTACAATCCACACTGTGAACATCTTTCAAGGAGATCTGGATGCACTCAGAAGGTGTCTTTCAGTAGAATGGCAATATGCAAAGAAAGATAGTTGGGAAATGGAGGCTTACATACTTTTTTTTAATAAAAAGAGCTCATTGGCTGTTTCAGACCATTCAACACTAAAAACTAGGCTGTATGTTTAAATTTTTAAAAGCATGTTTTGTATTGGTTCAGAAAAATGTGTTCCCACAGAAGATTACTTTGGATATGCTGTTAGGTTTGAAAAGTCAAGCACTCTTGCTCTTTGGATTAGAAACATTGTGTGCTGAACTTCTGACCTTTCTGCTCACACCAGTGTTCCATGATCTGTTGCTATGGTAGCAGGCAGAAGTCATGTTGGGGGTAGGAATCATTTGGAAAGGGTTGAAATTTGCAACCAATAGAAATGTGTGTTTCCATTTAAAAAAATGTGGGAAGCAATGTGATTTGAAGTTAACATGTATATGTGTGAAAAAAGAGAGGGAATTTTTGCCATTTAGTGGTTTTGGTGAGAGGAGTACAGCTCAGAGATTCTAGCTCTGATAATCTGCTGTGTGAGTGGCACATTTCTTTCTCAACTAACTACTTTTAAAGGTGAGTTATGAATTTGAGAGGGGATGTATGTGGTGTAGTTTGATATAAATAATAGACATTTGTTTCTTCTTTTAAAGTTGTGTTTTATATTTTATGTTTTGGAAGATATTTAACTGCCTTGAACTTGTAAGATATTATGGAGTATGTCTTCACCATAAGTTAAGGTGTACTGGTATCACCCAGGAATACTGTTTTGTGCCTAGAATCACACCATGAGTCTGTGTGCACACAGGAATTGTTGTCAGAGATTTAATTTGTGTTGCTCTTGTTCTGTATGATTTGCACTCGTAGGAAAGGGCAGCTTGTTTTCTTGAACTGTGATGGTTAGCATTCAGCAGAAATCACTATCTCACAGATGCGAGGCAAATGCTAAAACCTTTGAAAACAACAGGGTAGATTTTCCTTCCACTCCGGCAATGGGTGAGGTAGTTCCTACATGTTCAAAACTCCAATTAACCCTTAGCACAGGTGATCTTACATACAGCCAGCTGCTTCTCCTGCACTCCCATGCTTACTATTCAGCAGTGTGTGGTATTTCAGATAGCAGTGTGTAACGCTAACACATTCAACATCACCAAGGCTCATTTCCTTTGCTGTAGTCTAATCACGCACCCAGGTTCCACATGCTCATGGTCTCAAGTAGCTGTTAGGACATGTGCTCTTTCCTGCCTCTCTAAAGTATAAGGAAAATGTGTCAGGCTGTTACAGTAATTATCACTTGCTCTACCACAGTAGTAAATGTGCTTTCAAATTGCCAATCAAATATCATTTTCTGCCTAGAATCACACCATGAGTCTGTGTGCACACAGGAATTGTTGTCAGAGATTTAATTCGTGTTGCTCTTGTTCTGTAAGACTTGCAGTCGTAGGAAAGGGGCAGCTTGTTTTCTTGAACTGTGATGGTTAGCATTCAGCAGAAATCACTATCTCACAAATGCGAGGCAAATGCTAACACATTTGTAAACAACAGGTTAGATTTTCCTTCCACTCCTGCAATGGGTGAGATAGTTCCTACATGTTCAAAGCTCCAAGTAACCCTTAGCACAGGTGATCTTACATACATCTATGCAGTCTTCATGCAGTTGTGCAAGCGTCCATGCAGATCTCTCTTACACCTGACAATACACAGTCTCCAGAAACACACTCTTAGCACACAGCCAGCTGCTTCTCCTGCACTCCCATGCTTACTATTCAGCACTGTGTGGTATTTCAGATAGCAGTGTGTAACCCTAACACATTCAACATCACCAAGGCTCATTTCCTTTGCTCTAGTCTAATCACTCACCCAGGTTCCACATGCTCATGGTCTCAAGTAGCTGTTAGGACATGTGCTCTTTTCTGCCTCTCTAAACTATAAGGAAAATGTGTCAGGCTGTTACAGTAATTATCACTTGCTCTACCACAGTAGTAAATGTGCTTTGAAATTGCCAATCAAATATCGGGTTCTGCCTAGAATCACACCATGAGTCTGTGTGCACACAGGAATTGTTGTCAGAGATTTAATTTGTGTTGCTCTGGTTCTGTAAGACTTGCACTCGTAGCAAAGGGGCAGCTTGTTTTCTTGAACTGTGATGGTTAGCATTCAGCAGAAATCACTATCTCACAGATGCGAGGCAAATGCTAAAACATTTGAAAACAACAGGGTAGATTTTCCTTCCACTCCTGCAATGGGTGAGGTAGTTCCTACATGTTCAAAACTCCAATTAACCCTTAGCACAGGTGATCTTACATACATCTATGCAGTCTTCATGCAGTTGTGCAAGCGTCCATGCAGATCTCTCTTGCACCTGACAATACACAGTCTCCAGAAACACACTCTTAGCACACAGCCAGCTGCTTCTCCTGCGCTCCCATGCTTACTATTCAGCACTGTGTGATATTTCAGATAGCAGTGTGTAACGCTAACACATTCAACATCACCAAGGCTCATTTCCTTTGCTGTAGTCTAATCACTCACCCAGGTTCCACATGCTCATGGTCTCAAGTAGCTGTTAGGACATGTGCTCTTTTCTGCCTCGCTAAACTATAAGGAAAATGTGTCAGGCTGTTACAGTAATTATCACTTGCTCTACCACAGTAGTAAATGTGCTTTGAAATTGCCAATCAAATATCGTTTTCTGCCTAGAATCACACCATGAGTCTGTGTGCACACAGGAATTGTTGTCAGAGATTTAATTCGTGTTGCTCTGGTTCTGTAAGACTTGCAGTCGTAGGAAAGGGGCAGCGCATATGATAGGATTTGAAAAGCTCCAAAAAAATATAGTAATATATATAAATTACATAAAGGTATTTTTTTTTGTTTCCTTTAGGTATTGCTGAACAACACTGAAATAAATTAAACATGCCTATAAAATCAAGAAAGAGAAAAGAACAGCAAAAACATCTATATTTGAAGACAACTGGACAAATTAGTTGAAGATCCTCATATTGGAAAAGAGAAAAAGTCTTCTGGTAAGCAGACTAAGGATTTTTTTTTAAATATCCTCAAACATAGAAAAAATGTAGAAAGTATATCCTCTGCAAATATTGTTTCAAGAAGAAAACAACAAGACAATAGAAAGGAAATACTAAATGCTAATGGAAAATCAGAAGCAAGAAAGAATGACTTAAAAAGAAAACAGAATTTCAAAACATTCGTAAAAAAATGTTTCAGAGAAGAGTGGTGTTCAATTTGTTAAAGGATGTGAAAAAAAATAGGAAGAAAGCAATATTTTATAAGAAAAAGAAACATATTGAATCAATTGTTGCAAAGGCTTTGGATTTAATAAGAAAACTATTCATTTTAATTTTGAACAGGATCCGTACATTAGATAAAATAGTCAATGCAATGAAGTCAAAAAGCAAAAGGAAAAGAGTAGTGAAAAAAAATAACTTTTGTAATGTGTTCTTAGGAGAATTGAAGCATAGTTCAAGTACTGAACCATTTTTTAATGAAGAGAGTTATCTTCAAAGTAATAGTTTGCTGTATGCAGTTGACACCAGTGGCAGAACTTATGAAGTTAAAGATGGTTGTGTAATGGAAAAGGAGAAAATGGTTCCAAGAAATGAGGAAGAAGTGTTAGCTGATGAGGTTATGGGGAAACGTCCTAAAGCCCCAGTGTACACTTGGAATTGTAGTAGTATTTGTACTGTACGACAAGAATCTATTGATAAATTACGTGACTTTCTGAGAGAATATAGTAAAAAAAAGTGTTAAACAGAAGATTAAGGTGCTTCAAAGACTAGATCCATGCAGAGTGAGAAAGAATACTGGTTTGCAAGGACATTCTCTGGCTTGTCTTTCTAGGAAAGTTTGTCAAAGTGTTTTTCACCATTTTAGGATGCTGGCAGTACATCATACTGAAATGAGAAAGTTTGTGAGAAGATTGTATTTTGCTAAAAGTCCAGCACTAAAGTTAAATGAGTTGAATAGTGCTCTGTTGTGTGGATCTGTATCAGATGTAGAGAAGGTTACTGATGATATTCAGTTTTGTTACTTTGGTCCAGAACAAGAAAGTGCAGGAAATGACACAGTTATTGAAGAAAATGTGGAAGAGAATGTAGAACCCACTGTTAGTAAAAATTTTGAAGATCAAATGACAAAATTTACTATCATCTCTAATGAAAGACCAAATATTACTTGTATTTGTTGCCGGAGAAGCCATTATAAAAGTCAAACAAGGAATGTTGATCTCTATAAAAAAAAGTGAAAAAGAAAATAATTATGAGTGGAAGGATTTTGGTACATATTTGTTTCTGGAAAATTGTTTTGAGTTGGGTGAAGATCAGCGTATTTGTAAATACTGTTATAACAAGTTAGAAGAAAATAAAATGCCAGCTAGAGCTGTACATAATAATTTAGAATTGGTTGATATTCCTGCAGAACTTAGTGATTTAAATACGTATGAGTCTATACTCATTCAATGTGTCCATCCGTTTCAGACTATAGTTCGTATGGAGCCCAAAACAGGTAAATTACCTCCTTCAGATTTACAAAGAGGTTTAAAAAGAAGAGTTGTCTATTTGCCATTAGATTTGAAAAAAAATATTGAAACAATTGATGCAGATAGTTTGGAAACTGAACCATTAGTTATTCTGGTTAATGGTGTACCTACAAAGAATAGGAAAATTTGGCAGGAGCTAGTAGATGTACGAAAAGTACAAAGAGCAAATTTCTATTTGAAAAGAAATAATAAGTACTATGAATCAATTTATATGGATGAAGATGAAGAAGTTTTACTAGCAGACACAGGAATACCAACTGGGCAAATTGAAAAAGTAGATAAGTCAAAAGAAGAAGAAATTTATGAACATTTCAGCATACATCCTCTTCATTCTAAAGAAGTTATGGGAAACACTATTGATCTGTTTCAGATGAAAAAAGCTAAAGGAACTCCCGTGAGTGTATGGGAGGAGAGCTTGGAAGCTCGTTGTTTTTCCCAGCTGTTTTCTACTGGAAAATGTAGACGATATTGGTATCAGTGGTTTGGCGCTGCAATGGCTCCGCTCCTTCCTGGACACCGCTCCTTCTGTGTGGCCATCCCTCCCTTCAGGTCCAGTTTCCAGCCTCTGGCCATGGGGGTTCCGCAAGGGTCCTCGCTGAGCCCCACGTTGTTTAACCTTTACGTGAGACCGCTGGCTGATGTCGCGAGGCAGTGGGGCCTAACTTTGGTCTCATATGCCGATGACACTCAGCTGGCGGTTACTCTCAGCGGGATGTACAACAAGATGCCCCCAGGTTTCAGTCTGGACTGAACGCGGTGGCTAGCTGGTTGACAGGAAACTGTCTCCAGCTTAATGCCACTAAAACGGAGGTAATGGTTGTCGGGAAGGGAGTAGAGCTATGGGGCGATCAGTGGTGGCCCTCTGAGCTGGGCCCCACTCCGACCTCGGTGTCGGAGGTGAAAAATCTGGGGGTCTGGTTGGACGCTGGCCTTACCTTTGTAGGGCATACCAAAAAAACTGCAGCCGGTTGTTTTGGTCTGTTAAGAGGACTTAGACCAGTTCTTAAATGTTTCGATGCCCCAACCAGACAGCTTGTAGTCCAGGCAACTATCATCTCTCGTCTGGACTACGCTAGCTCTCTCCTGGCTGGGGCCAACCAGGCTGAGTTAACTCGCCTACAGCGGGTTCAAAACGCTGCGGCTAGAGCCATTGTTGGCCTACCCAGATTTTGCCCGGTGGCGAATGTCCTCCGCTTCCTGCATTGGCTCCCTGTAAGGAAGCCTATTCTTTTTAAGGTCCTTTGTTTGGCCTTTAAAATCTTAAGAGGTATAGGCCCTGAAATCTTGTCCAACTGTATCTCTTTCTATGTCCCCACCCGCAGTCTCCGATCTCAGGGCCAGGCCCTTGCTGTGGTCCCCAGATTTAAACTCAGCCGGATGGGGGGTCGTTCCTTCAGCGTAAAAGCTGCACTAATTTGGAACACCCTCCCAGTTGAAGTCCGTCAGTTAGATGATCTGCTGTCTTTCCGGAGAGCTATTAAAACATTCTTGTTTTAGTTGTCCATTTTAGGTCTTTTTTCCTGTTGTGTTGTGTTTCTCCTTGTCTCTGCGCCGGGACGCTCCTTGGCTGGAGTAGCTGTGCGCATAATAAATTAACATAACATAACATAACATATGATGAACGTCCAGTACAGATTCCTGCTTCTGAGTATCGGACTTCAAGATTATATGCAGAAGATCCAAGATTTCGTCAAAGTATTCCTTATTTGTTCCATCTTTTATTTGAAAGTGACTTGTCTGCACTATCTTATGCAGTAAATCACATTTTAAAAACTGGAGTACGGGGCGTGGCCAGGCTGGCAATGGCGTGAGACGTGCGCTGCCGGGGCACCGGGCCGCCGCCGAAAGAATTCACAGCAGAAGAGGACTCAGCGGCAGGGGTGACGCCTCCAGAGGGGGCGAATAGACGGCGGACAGGAGTGGGCTGCCTCCGGTCGACTTGAGGAGTCCCGGGCTGCGTGATAGCGGCGATCGCGGCCGTGGCTGCGAAGAGGCCCTGGCTGCAGCGGGTGCGCCCGCCATCTTAAGTGCCCAGAGAGAGCGGAGCAGAGTGGCCGAGTGCCGGGACCGGCTGGCGGAGCTGCCCTAAGGCTCTGGGTGATGACGCGGGAGCCGAGAAGCGGCGGCGGGGCGCCCTTGAAGTCCGGCGGGGGCTGCTGCGCTGATGGGACGGGCTAGCTGAAGAGAGCGAGCCCACCATTTTGAGACCCCGGGCCTGCGGAGTGGTGACGGAGGCGGCCGGGGCGGCCGGAAGCTGAGGCCTCCAGAGGTGCAGGGCGAGCGGCAGTGATTGAGGTGAGGAGGACGCTGGATGCCGGAGCCTCGAGCCTACTCTTCGGCGGGTTGCTGAGGGGGCGGAAGGCCTGCGGAGGCGGGGACGACCGCGACTGCCGCTGTGGTGAGGCCTACCCTGGCGACTTGGGGGGCGCTACCTGCTGGAGGCGCTGCCTGCTGTGGAGACGACGGAGCCAGGGTGGGGCTGAGAGTAGAGCACCTGGACTGGGCCCTTTATTTAGAGACACCCTGGCCTGCATCCGTTGCTGTTGCAACGCCCCTGCCTCGGCCCTGACCGGGACCACCACCCGGACGACTAGCACACCCTCCTCCCTGCGCGCCCCAACCCTGCTTGGCACAGCAAGACTCTGAGGGGAGAGGGACCGAGCTGTGTGGAACTGACGGGGACCTTGGTGGACGGGGTCCGCTTGCTGCTGGGCTTCCCACCACGTGGGCGGTGGAGATCTTGTCCTCCGGCAGAAGAATACCGAGACATCCCCGGGGTGCAGTGAGGACACTGCGGAGGGGGCGGCGGGCCACACGGCATCCGGGAATCTGGGACTGCTGCTGGCTAAGACGGAGCCCTTCCGGCACAGTGACTGGTGGTGCGCACGCTTTTGAGGCGGTCCCGGCGGGTGCGGACCCCGGTGCCTCCTGTGCCGCCCGCCCTGGGGCCTGCGCACTACGGCGCCGCGACCTAGGCCTCTGCCGACCAGACCCGGAGCAGAGGGTAGATGCTGGGCTGCGGGCCGATTCCCCTCAGAGCCATTGGGGGTTTGCTGGCTTGTACGGTGACTGTGGCGGAGAGATCGGGCCTTGAGTGGACCGGACGGGCTGGGGCGGCGGATCCCCTATCGAGGAGGTGTGGAGTAGCAGAATGACGCGCACTAAGCCGGGGAAAGAGCCGCCGGCGGCCCCTAAGGATGCTACGGTGAAGGACCTTTGGACCAAGCCTGGCGCGGCATTGGCGGGCCCCTCGTCGGCGGGGGACGGGGCCTCGGCTGAGCCGGTGACGCAGTCCTTCATGGCACTCTTCATGCAGGACCTTAAGTCTGAAATTGGCTCGCTGCGTACGGAGGTCCAGGCGTGCGTGAAGGAGCTCCGAAGAGATGTGAGCGAGCTGGGGGACAGGGTGGATGATATGGAAAAGACTCTCGACGCCCGCACAGAGGATCAAGAGCCTCCTGTGGCATCGGATTGTGACCCTGGAGGAACAGCATGTGGAGCTCCAGATCCGACAGGAGGATTTGGAAAACAGGGGGCGACGCAACAATATACGCATACGAGGTGTCCCTATCGGAGCGGAGGGTAATGATATCATGGCCTTCGTTGCGGACCTCCTCCATGAACTTCGGGGGGACGACGACGCCTCGCCACCGACCCTGGACCGGGCGCATAGGGTCTCCGGGCCGCCTGGGAGGCCTGGCCTAATACCCGACATCCTGACGCGGGTCCACTTCTTCGTCGAAAAGGAGGCCATTCTGTGGGCGACTCGGGACAAACCCGAAATCAGGTACAACGGGGCCTCCATCCAATTATTCCAGGACTTGGCTCCCACGACCCTCCGCCGTCGGAGAGACTTCAGACCGATCACCGATAAGCTGAGGGACCTTAACATCCGTTACCAGTGGGGCCATCCCTTCGCCCTCATATTCCAATGGGAGTCCAGACGCCGGGTGTTGCATTCATACCGAGAAGCGGCACAGTTGCTCCAGATCCCGGACACCCCGCCGGTCAGTCCTTCGCGCCGCACTGAGGGGCCGCGTGTCCCGCTCAAGCCCAGTTGGTCCAGGGTGCGCCGCCCAGGGAAATCTCTCTCTCCTGCTGCCAGTAGATCGTCGCGGGACAAGCAGGACATCATACAGCACATCCGATCCTTGGAAGGGGGCTCGTCGCCAGTGGGATCGCAGGAGTCCGCCCCCAAATGACTCTGTATGTTTTTGAGATTGTCCTTGCTGTGGGCCCCCGGGACGGGGGGGCTTGCTGTCTGTTCGCCCAGTGCTCTCTCTGCTTTGACCCCCACTTCAACACTCTGTCCACCCCAGGTGGGGTGGGCTTGATGCCTGCCTCTCTCTGACACGGCGCTCTCGCCTAAGGGGCGGTGGCCCGGAGTTACCCCTGGTGTCCTTGATGTACAGTGATGGTGCCGACGGACCCCCACTCCTATTCTTGGGAGAGTGACATCTCCGGGATAGCCTGTGCCTCTGTGCCTGGCAACTCCCTTGACTGGTATAGGTCTCGTTGGCCATGTTGGCTGTTTTCCTGTTTCTGTTCATCCCCCGACCTTACCCTTCACCTTTCCTCCCTCCCTCTCCTTCTCTTGCCCCTCTGGCGGGGGGGGTTCCTGGGGGCCTGGGGGATATTGGCGACCTTGTTTGCGCTGGCTGATCAACAACCATGTCCACTGTACCTTCCTGGAAGGTTGTCTCCCTGAATGTGAAGGGGCTTAACTCACCTAGCAAACGGCACCAGATTTGGAGGTATTTGCTCTTGCAAGGCCCGGATATAATTTTCCTGCAGGAGACACATCTCCTTAAAGCTGATGTTGCTCGAATGGCCCACCCGTGTTTCCCCCACAGGTTTTGGTCTACAGCACTCACCAAGACGGCTGGGGTGGCCATTTTCTGTCCGGCGGGCTTCCCACAGGGGGATGTGAAAGTGGTTAGGGACACTGAGGGCCGATTCCTGAAGGTTGAACTAGCGAGAGGCCATCGCACACTTACACTTTGCAATCTCTACACCCCCAACCAGGGCCAAGATGCCTTTCTGCGCAGGATAATCCGGGACTACCTTGAGCCGGTTAGTTCAGACCTCATTGTGTGAGGTGATTTCAATCTGGTGTGGGACGCGGCACTGGATCGCTGTGGAGGAGTCTTTCATGGGGTGGGGGCCATGTCCGCAGCGGTGAAAAAATCCCTCACTGCCTTAAACCTGGTAGATATCTGGCGTTACCACTCCCCGGGGCTGACGGATTACACGTATTACTCTCATGCACACCTCTCCTACTCACGCATCGACATGCTCTTTGTCTCGCATCCCCTGCTTAGGGACACGATATCGGCGTCCCATTCGAGTATCTCGGTTTCGGACCATGCTCATGTGGAGCTGCTGCTCCATGAGCGCTTGGCGCGCTCCCCCCGTACGCGTCGCTGGCGGTTCCCAGACCATGTTTTGCGGGACCCGGTCGATAGGGAAGAAATAAGGGAGGCTATCCAGGAGAATTTCGATAACAATGATATACCGGAAACCCCCCTCCCCCTGGTATGGGATG
Organism: Triturus cristatus; assembly: GCF_964204655.1. Taxonomy (NCBI): domain Eukaryota; kingdom Metazoa; phylum Chordata; class Amphibia; order Caudata; family Salamandridae; genus Triturus; species Triturus cristatus. The sequence continues at coordinate 299,779,515 of NC_140583.1, read as the reverse complement.
CCTTCAAGGCCTCGATACGGGGAACTCTCACCGCTATAGCCGCCGCTCGTGCGCGGGAGGCCCGGCTGTACGAAATAAAGCTCGAGCGCGAAATTAAGACACTGGAAAAAATGGACCAGGACCGGCCTCTGGTGGCGCATCGGAGACGGCTGGCGGTCCTCCGGGGGCAGCTCCGCGTCCATAGGACGAACAAGGCGGAACGGGCACTCCTTGCTCTTCGACAGCGATTTTACGATGGAGGCGACAAAGTAGGTGCTGTCCTAGCGCGGCGCCTGCGTACGCGGGCAGCCAAGGCTCATATCTCGAAGCTGAAGGGGGCTGGGGGAGCCTGGGTGACCTCTGAAGCTGCCAAGCTTCAGGCGTTTCATGACTATTACTCTTTTCTGTATGCGGGAGAGCCCCCGGAGCCCGCACTGATATCGGCGGCCTTGAGCGAGTGCGAGTGGGAGCCATTGAGTAAACACCACTCCGAGTCTTTGGAGGCGTCCATCACTCTGGAGGAAGTGGCGGGCGCGCTGAGAGACCTCCCATTGGGTAAAACGCCCGGGCCAGACGGGCTCCCGGTGGCGTTCTTCCGAGCCTTCCTGCCGCAGTTGCAACCGTACCTCTTGCGTCTCTTCAACTCCTTTGCGGAGGCCGGGGGGCCGTCCCCGGACATGGCGATGGCGGAGATAGCCCTCATCCCGAAGCCAGGGAAAGACCACACTCTTTGCTCCTCTTACCGGCCCATAGCCCTGTTAAATACCGATCTCAAGCTGTATACTAAAATACTGGCCAAACGGCTCTGCGTTCATTTGCCCTCCCTTATCGAGCCGGACCAGGTGGGGTTTATTCACCAACGTCAAGGTGCGGACAACGTACGCCGCATAGCCCACATTGTGGGGAAGGCTAGGCATTGGGGAATCCCGGCCTGCCTTTTGTCGCTCGATGCTGAAAAAGCATTCGACCGGGTGGACTGGGCGTTCCTCCGCGCAGTTCTACAGAAGATAGGGCTTGGGCCTAAAATGGAGGCGCGCATCATGGCCCCCTACCTCTCTCCCGCAGCTAGAGTGCGAGTGAACAGTCAGCTAGCGCAGCCTTTCCCTATTTGCAGGGGCACCCGGCAGGGGTGTCCCTTGTCGCCCCTACTATTTGCCCTAGTGGTGGAGCCGCTCGCTATTCTAATTCGTCAGTCCCCGGCCATCACGGGCATCTCCTTGCGGGGCCGTGACCACAAGATAGCGCTCTTTGCTGACGACCTCCTCCTCACGTTGTCCGACCCCTTACGCTCCCTCCCGGCGGCGCACTCGCTGCTTCAAACCTATGAGCGTGCATCCGGGCTTAAAATGAACCATTCTAAATCCTGGGTGCTTAACCTCACGATCCCGGAAGAGGAGATTGCGGCATTGCGGGCCTGTGCCCCTTACCAGTGGGCTAGTGGATCGGTAAAGTATCTTGGGCTTAACCTGACTCCGGACTTGGCCACCTGGACGCAGGCCAACTGGCAGGAGTGTAAACGCTCGGTCTCGGACGACTTGCGCTCCTGGAAAGCCTTACCGCTTTCCTGGCTCGGCCGTCTAAACGCAATCAAGATGTCCATATTGCCAAAGATCCTCTACCTTTTTCAAACTCTGCCGATGCCCATCCCGGAACACCAAATTCAGGGGCTGCAGCGCGACCTGGTCTCATTTATCTGGGGGGGTAAGAAGCCGAGATTTTCTAATAAAATCTTGAAGCTCCCCCGGGATAGGGGGGGTCTTGCCTGCCCCAACCTCCTGAAGTACTATTGGGCGTCGCACCTCCGCTTCATTCTGGAGTGGGGAGCGTGGGAAAGCGAGAAAGTCTGGTTCCACATGGACAGGGCAGTTACGTGTCACCCGATCTGGGATCATGCTTGGCTGCCTCGAGCGGCGCGTCACCGCAGTGCGTACATGGCAATCCCCACTAGGACGGTTCTGGAGATATGGGACAGGGTGGCGGTCCGTAGGGGACTCACCACTTTTCCCTCCCCTCACACCCCTATTGCACGCAACCCCCAGTTTCCGCCGGCATGCCACCCGCCCTACTTCGAGAACTGGACTGAATCCGGTTGTAGGACGATCCGAGATCTGTTTACAGGGGGGGAGTTCAAAACCTTTACCCAATGCCAACGGGAATTTAGATTAGCGGACAAGGACAAATACCAATACCTACAAATTCGACATTGGGTGCAGGGATTCGCCGTGACGAGGGCGGCCACACGACCGTCCACTCCGTTCGAACACTTAGCGCGTACATTTGGTACCTACAAGGGGTTAATCTCCCGCATATACAAAGTGCTCCAGCACGCACAGCATCTTGGCCCTCATCCCTACCAGTTGCGGTGGCAGAACCTCTCCGGCTCAGGGGTCACTCCTGCGCAGTGGACAAGGCTCTGGCGAGACATCCCCAGAACGTTCCGTAGCATCCCCCAACAGGAATCGGCCTACAAGGTGATGACCCAGTGGTACTATACCCCGGCACGACTTCAGAAGATGTTCCCCAGTGTCTCCCCGCTCTGTTGGCGCTGTACCCAAGAGCTGGGTGACTTCATCCACATTTGGTGGACGTGTCCGCTTGTGACCACATACTGGAAGGAAGTCCTTAGCCACATTAAACGGGTGCTGGGATACCCCCTGCCGGAGGACCCCCTCACTGTTGTGTTGGGTCTATGACCTACGTCTAGGCGAGCCATGACGGGCCGTGACTGGCACTTGAGCCTCCACATGCTGGGCGCAGCAAAGCAAACAGTAGCGATATATTGGAAAAAGGCAGAAACACCTTCTATCAATGTGTGGTTCGCCCGATTGTGGCAGGTGGTGGCGATGGAGCTGCTCACGGCACGCCTTCAATTTAGAGACACTAAGTTTCAGACCCTTTGGAAGCCCCTGGTAGATCACCTAGGGAGGATAGAGCACGCTAGGTTTCAGCCGCCGCGACTAAGGGCCCTTAAACTGTTTGACGATGAAATCTGCCCGCCTAGTCCGGGGGTATACTTGGGGTTCACAGAGCAATTGCCCCTCCCAACAGGGGGTCACCATCTCTAGAGGGGGGCGCTATGGTTCTATCCCCCCGCTATACCCCTGCGCGCCATTATACCTGTACTTGGGGCCCCCAGGGGACAGCACACCTTGATTGGGAGAAGGAAACGGAATATGGGTGGAGAGGTCCTGCAGTCCCCGCCCCCTAGTCAGATCCATTCTTCCTTTCCCCGGCATTCCCTCCCCGCTCTTCCCGCCCCCGGTCCCTAGTTATTGGTTTGTTTTCTTTTCAGGGTTTAGGGAGGTGGAACGAGGCATCACTGCCAAGATAGCATTGAACAGACGAGCCATAGCCGGAGCCCCGGACTCTATGAGGGATATGGGGTTAATAGGAAGGCTCACACAGCGCTGCACGGAAGGTCTGCAACCTGGTGAATGACGGGGGTATGAGCCTGGCCCAGTGTGCGTTGCTTACTTGACTTGCGCATGGTAATGATGGGCGCAGGGCCGATAAACTGCCCTTCATGCAGGGCCTAGCTGGGCCCCCTGTTGAAGGTTAGGCTGCAATGACTGCTGCACCCGCTCGATTTGTTCTTCAGGTTCCTAGATCTGTGCCTGCAGACATTTGGTGGGGGGATCTATGCGGGACATATGCGGTAAACTGTGCTGGGCTACAGCTGGTGGGGCAAAGCTGCATGTACTTGAAAGCGGGCCCAGAACAAGGGGGTGGTGGGATAAAAGGCCTACTGAACCGGGATGTGACCTTGTGCATAGCGTGTATTGCGGACCCTATGGTATGCGGTGTGGGAGCTCTGCTTTGCCTTCTTGCATTCGTACTATCCAGCTATGGTTCTTGCTGCCGGCCTCAGTGGTTGTAGGCGTACAGCTGTGTAATTTGCCTGACTGTCCCTCCCTACCAATCAATAAAAAGTTGATTATTAAAAAAAAAAAAAAAAAAAAAACTGGAGAACATCTACATAATGTGTCTGCAAAGGATTTTATGAACAAAGTGCATCAGCGAGATGATCATTTGGAATCTCAATTGATTAATCTGATGGCTTGTCAGCGTGGAACTAATGAATATTGGTACCGGCGCCATGGAGAATTGAAATGTATGTTACGGAATTTAGGAACTCCTACATGGTTCCTTACCCTAAGCTGTGCTGTGTACGCTTGGGATGATTTACTGGATTTTCTTCGAGAGGCAAATTCAAATATTGAAAACATCCAATACAAGACAGCAGGAGAATTTTGCTCATTGAATCCGGTTAATGTTTGCAGATATTTCAATCATAGATTTGAGGCTATGATGTCCTTCATCTGCAATAAAAAAAATCCACCTCTTGGAGAGGTTGTGGATTTCTTTTGGAGAAAAGAGTACCAAGCAAGAGGTGCTCCTCATATTTATATGCTGTTGTGGATCAGGGATGCCCCAAAATTTGTAACAGATTCTGATGATGCAGTTTTATCTTTCATTGAAGAATATGCAACATGTGCCATACCTAAAAGCACAGAAGAAAAAAACTTAAAGGAGCAAGTTTTACGTTTCCAAAGTCATCGGTGTGGAAAATACTGTCGACGAAAGTACAAGAGTAAAGATAACTTCTACACAAAATGTCGATTTGGATTTCCACGACCTGTTCTTTCAAAAGGAAGAGTAAACAGTTTTATGTCAGCTGTGCGACATACCATTACAAGAAAATCTCCGAAAAATACCTACAACCTAAGAGGAAAAGAAGAGTCAAAATATATAAATGACTACAACCCAGTCATTTTATCCATGTGGAATGCTAACATGGATATTCAGTATGTAGCTGACAATTCTATTGCTGTTGCTCGGTATGTCACATCTTACATCACTAAATCTGCGAAAACGGAATTGAAAGAAATGTGGGAAGAGATTTCTCACGAGAAGACTGTCAGTAAAAAGCTATACAGTTTCAGTTTAAAGATGTTATCGCATCGAGAAATTGGGTCATACGAATTATCATCTGCAAGTCTGTACTCCAAATCCAGAAGAATAATTTGGGTAAGTTTAGGCCTTGCAGGAATGCGAAATCGGGTACTGAAATCTATTCGAGAAATTGAATATTTAGCAGAGAACGAACCAGAAAGTACAGACATTTTGAAAACAAATATGTTGGACACATATTACCCAAACAGAAGTCATCATCTTGAGAACATGTGTCTCTATGAAGAGCTGCTGAACTACATTTTTACACGGAATGCCACAGAAGACATCAACAATGGAAAATATAAAGTCATTGGTGAGGAAGGATGTTTGGTGAAATAAACAAAAGGAAGTTTGATTAATCACTGGAAGCTGAGTTGCGACACTACTGACAAAAAGGAATTTTACTACTTAGCACTTTTACAGCTGTTTAAACCATGGCGTTCAGAGGATGAATTACTTGGAGATTTTCAGAGCTATGAAGATTCCTTTAATGCATGTAAAGATAGCATAGAATGCAGTACTTTCACAAATTATGTACAAATGTTAAATGAAAGGAATTGAACAAGAAGCTACAATTGCAGCTGAAGTAGCTAGAGACAGTTCTCAAGACAGTCAAAGTTCTGGTACGCACAGTTAAAATCCCCTAGGACAACCAATCGTAGAAAATGAAGCTGCAATAGCCATGACTGAAGTGGGAACAGCTATGAATCAAGCTCAGGAAGATTTAATAGACTTACCAAATTTGGAACAACAACTGAATGATGAACAACAACAAATTTATGAAGAAGTCACAAAACAAATTGATCATGGATTACTACATGAAAATAAAGAGTGCTCATGCACCTCTTTTGAACCAATCAGAATGTATGTGAGTGGACAAGCTGGAACTGGAAAAAGTTTCTTAATTAAAGTAATTAGAAGCTACCTACAGAAAAAAACTGATTCAACTTTGTCTTGTGTTGTTACTTCTCCAACTGGGTTAGCAGCATATAACATAAAAGGAATTACCTTACATCGTTTGCTAATGTTACCAGTAGAGCATGAGAACAAAATAGAATACCACAAGCTAACAGGAGAAGCATGTTTTGAAGTTTCAAGAGTGTTGAAGAAAATGAAAGTTCTCATTATTGATGAGGTAAGCATGGTATCAAACTTAATGCTTGCCTTTGTGCATTTAAGAATGCAGCAAATTCTAAAGACAGACTATGACGTGTTATTTGGAGGAAAACATGTTATCGTTTTTGGGGATCTACTGCAGCTCACTCCAGTTAAAGGACAACCAGTATTTAATACTCTTGCACATGAAGACACGAAAAAGTCATTAGGAAGTATAGGAAGTATAGGTAATGTGAATATTTGGTCATACTTGAGTACAAAGAACTCACTACCAATATGCGGCAAACAAATGATGATGATTATGCAAGTATTCTCAAAGATATCAGAATTGGACTACTCACAGAAAATGGCAAAAAAGCTTTACAGAGTCGATTGCTATGTAATTTGTTTTCCAACAGAACAAATAGTTCCAGAGAAAATATACCAGAAAATTGCAGAAAAAAATACTGTAATCTGCCTAATGCCAACACTACATGAATGCTCTATATTCAATGAAGAACTTTTGAAATTGGAAAATGAAGAGATTATGAAAATGGAAGCCGTGGATAAAATACAGCATGAAGGAATAACTATTACATTGACAGGCAAAATGAAAACTAAATTGGATTCTCTAGAGAAAAACATATCGAAAACAGCTGGTTTAGAAAAGAATGTATGTATGAACTGTCGAGTAATTTTAAGACATAATTTGAATGTAGAAAAAGGTTTAGTGAATGGAGCTATGGGTAAAGTTGTGGGTTTTGTTAACTACCAGAAAAAAGATGGAATTGAATTTTTAAAAATAAAATTTGATCAGATTGAAGAGGTTAAAGACATTAGTCGTTGTTCAGTTTGTTTTTTGCTTGTGAAAGACTTATATGTACGTAGGAAGCAGTTTCCATTTTCTCTAGCATATGCTGTAACTATTCACAAATCTCAAGGATTAACTGTAGATAGTGCTTTTGTAACACATTGGATCTAATGTGTTTAAAGAAGGTATGGCATATGTTGCTTTGTCACGAGTTTATTCATGATAGACTTTGATGACTCAAAAGTTAGTGCTGATGCAAATTGTGTAAAGGAGTATAATAGATTAGGAAGAAGCTATGCTCCTCATTTAGGTGAGTATCCTGTGTTTGAAAAACGTGTTGTTTGTCGGAAAAGGAGAATTGAGAATATCTGTAATGAGGATGTACAGAAGAGAAAACAAAAGGAGAGTGATGTGATTGCAAGCAAAAAGAAAAAGGACAATGTTGAAGAGGTTGTTGGTTGTCATTTTGAAAATAGCTCTGGTGTCAACTGCTACGCTAATGTAGTGCTGAATGTTGTATTTTATCTTGAAAGTTTGCATGAGCAAATAATACTAAATCATGAAAAAAGATTTTGTTCTCTGCTGAGTTTCCTTTATGAGAAGTTGAGTAATGATAAAACTAAAATAGAAAGTGCTTCTGATGTTAGAAATCTTTTAGATGTATGTTCTGGATGTACACAGTTTACTGAAAATGTCCAGCAAGATGCACAGGAATTCTTAATGTATATGCTTATGGTACTGGAAGATGAAGGGGTAGAAATAGAAAATATGTTTGGTCTCTCTTATAAATGGGAACATTGTTGTGAAAACTGTATGAACACATGCAGCACTAATGTTGATTCTGAAAGGTTCATACATTTAACATTACCAGAGAGTAAATCAGTGACTTTTAGTAAATTAGTTAAAGATGCAAATCACAACATGGAATGTTCTCAATGTAAATCAGAAATGTTATCAACGTTATCTTTAAAGAAATATGGACAGTATATAATTTTAATGATGCAACGTTGTAGAGCTGATGGAACAAAATTGGACACTTTTATAAAGAAGTTTGTAGGAAATCAATTATCAATATCAGGAAAGACTTTTGTTGCAGTTGCAATAATTTTCCATGATGGACCTTCTATAACTTCTGGTCATTACACAGTTTATCTAAAATGTGAAAAAGGCTGGACACTGTGTAATGATTCTCAATTGATTTTCAAGCAACGTTTGCCTGCAGAATTACCAAATTCCTACTTAATTTTTCTAAAACCAAAATTTTAGATACAAATTGCAGCATCTGAAGAAACCATTATTTCGATTTTATAGGATTATCATTGGATATTTCACCAAAAAAGGGTTTAAAAATTACCATTTGGCCTCATGGAAAGGTAAATGTTTCTATTGAGGACTTCTTTGACAGATATTATTTTGGTGTATGTGCTTAAGCAACAAGATTTACAGACGTTATTTATTGCAAATAGTTATTGTTCTTAGAAGATATTTTTAATATATATGTTACATTTCTATCAAGGTATGTTTTACTGAGGATAGATTCAGGGCTTTTTTAAACAATTTTTCAGAATGTTTATTTTTTTGCCCGCTGTTAAGTGATGAATGCAATTGATATCACTATTTTCAGTGAAATTCAATATATTCTGAAAACAGCAAAAAAAGGGCAAAAAATTACTTTGTTAAATATGAAAATATGTGTACTGTATTGTAAAATGTATTACTACTTTTTTCTTTTTTTCAGATCGAGAAAGAAAATTTAGGAAATTGAATCCATTTTTCTTGTAATTAAAAAAAAACATTTATTTCCAATTAAGTTATTTTGTTGTTCAGGTAAGTTTAAAATATCTGTATTTCTCACCCCTTCACTTTCATGCTCCCTTTCCTTCACTTCTCCTCACTCTGCTTTTCTCATTCCCCTTCCCTCTCTCTTCTTCCTTTACTGCTCTTTCGTAACTCCCTCACTCCTTCTCTACTACTCCCCTAGGTTTACTGCCTCCATCACTATTTTTTCAACCATGTTTCTCTCCCTGTCTCCATATGTCTCAGTCATTCAAACTGCCTTACTCCTTCTCAGTTCCTTGCTCTCTGTCTCTGTTTCTGTCTCTCTCCCTTTGTCTGTCTTACCCTTAATTTCCTTAATATCTCTGGGGCAGGTTTATGTTTCCTGGCGCATCCCTGCAAATCAGCAGGGATGCGCCAGGAAAAATGCGTCACGCAAGTTTATCCTTGCGCCACCACAGATGCGCCGCATTTACAATGCAGCACATCGTGGCGCCAGGATAAACAGATGCGTGACGCATCTGATGGCGTAAGGGGGGCGCATTGCTGGAGTCGTGTCGCAAGCACGACGCAACTCCAGCAATGTTTAGGGGCTGCCGATACCTAACATGCTGCATCATGCCTTATGCCTGCTTCAAGCAGGCGCAAGGTTTTGACGCAGCAGCGTCGGAAAAGTGACTAAGTGAAATCTTGTAGATTTCACTACGTCACTTTTCTGAGGCTTTTTCCGCTGGAACGCCCACCCTGCATACATTAAACCTGACGCAGGTTTAATGTGTCGCAGGGCTTTACACCGTTACGCATCTCCATAGATGCGTCACAATGTAAATAGGGCGCAACGTGGCGCAGGGTTTACGCCGCCGCTGCGTCACAAAAGTGACGCAACGGCGGCGTAAAAGTGGCCCAAGTCTAACATAAATCTGCCCCTTTGTTTCTACCACTCCTCCTCTCTCCATCACTCATTTTCAATCTATGTTAATTTTTTAACCTTCTCCGTCATTCTCCTTCCCTCACCTTCCCTGACTGTCACTATCCTTTACTCATAGTCACTCCTATTCTCCTACTTCACTTCCTCCTGTCTGTATCTCACACCCCTTCATCTTTTCGCATTCTTTCCTTCACTCTCCCTCACTCTCCTTTGGTCATTGAAATCCTGACATCTTTCTCTCACTCCAGTTTCCTAAATCCCTCCATCCCCTCACTCCCCATCTCTCACTTTCCCTTACCCCCTTTTCTAATCCTCATACCCCTTATCTCACCATCACTCCACTTCTCTTACTTTCAATCCCTTTACCCTGCTGTACTTCATCCTCTTCATCTGTTACTCCCTTTTCCTATCTCCGTCCCTTACTCCCCTTTTCTCACTCCCCTCCATCACTCTCCATTACTCACTGCCATTCCCTTACTCATTCACTCTTCTTACCTGTATCCTCTACCCTTAGTTCTTTTGTTGCAGTCAGTCTTTCACTTCCCTTTCATGACTGATCATACTTTCCTTTTCTCACTCATTCTGTCTGTCCTTTCCTCCTCTTCACTCAGTCATTTCGAATCATTTCAATCATTCATGTATACACTACACATTCATTCAATAAAATTACAACACAGTATATTAGGAATATAGCTCTTCTTGGAGAAGTGAAGTGAGTTCTGCAAAGAACTGTTTTTTTGTCTTTTTTGTCTTGTATTTTTTTTTTTTAACAATTTGTATTTTTTGTAAACTTTTTTAGAGCACCAAAAAAAAAACTAGGAATGAAAAACTGTTCAACAGGAACAAAAACAATAAATGAAAAAAATTATGTGGTGGAGCATGTGTGCTGCTGGATTTTGTTCTCAATCAAATTAATGCTGCTCTCTCCGTAACAAAGAACAGCATTGCACACATTGCAATGTATGTGCACCTTCTTGAAAAGGGGGCGGATGTCCAGTTGCCTGGTGCACGGTGAATCTGCGGCCGCGGATGATGTGCTCGGCTGAGCAGCTGGAGGGTTGTCCCTTAGGTCTCTAGTTGTTTCTCGAGCATAGCGGATAGGATGCACTGTTCTGAAGTGCCTCAGCATGGGATAAATACTAAAGGAGTATTTTTTGCTCGGATCTCCTCTAGACAGGACACTTCCGCAAATAGTGCATGCCACCTTCGGCGCATTCACCTTCTTCTGGCCCTCTGGAAATGTGAAATAATTCCAGATGTAAGAGTGTTTTTGCTTGCTCTTCCTTGGTGGTTCCACAAAGGTCTCCTCCTCACTCGCTGAAGTTGACTGCTGTTCTGCCATTTTCAAGTAAGATTTCACTCGAGTAGCTGTTCAGCAACCTTCTCCCAGGAAATAAGAAGAAATAGTGAGGGGAGTGGGTGTGGTGTTTGAAGATTCTGGAACAGAAACTACTATAAACCAATGAAAAGTGTTGTTTCGTAATCACATGACTTGCCGTGCATGCACCGTGCATGCACGGAGCACGCACGGTGCGCGCACGGTGCCCGCACGCTTGCGCGCACGGAGCACGCTCGCATGCGCACACAAAGCACGCACGGAGCACGCACCCCCGCGGCAGAAGATAGCCAAAGAGAAAAGTTAAGAACGTGAAAACAAGTAACGGAAGACACTTCCTAACGTCCTAGGCCTTTTTATTTATTTATTTTTTTTAAATCGGGGGGTGCGTGCACCGTGCGCGCACGGTGAAAAGCACTTTAAAAAAAAAAACATTTTAAAATGTTTATACGTTTATGGAAGATATTAACTATGCTGTTCAACTTTATCCAAATAAAAAAAAAAAGAGCTGAGCCATTCCATATTACAGGATACAGTCAATCTATAACTATATACATAGGTAGTTTATTGTAACATAAATATATAAAAAATATAATAATACATACATAAATTAGCATTTAAAAAACCTTACAAATTCACTTAAAAAACCTTAGGTTTCACACATGTTATAGTTAGAAATTAGCATTTAAAAAACCTTGCAAATTCACTTAAAAAACCATAGGTTTCACACACGTTATAGTTAGGAATTAGCATTTAAAAAACCATAGGTTTCACACATGTTATAGTTAGCTGGACATTTCACTCGTAAAAAACCATTGAAATTCCCCCGTTATAGTTAGTTCAGCTAACTATAACTCGCGCGCCCGCAATCCACTGCAGATGACGTCACATATTACATCACTCATGACATGGTCAGTGACATCACTCATGACATCACTCATGACATCTCAAATGACATCACTGATGACATCAATGATGACATCATCCAGTGACTATGTGTCTTTCTGGAAAAATTATTATTTTTTATATATGTTATCTAAAGGTTAATGGAAGAATAAATTGGTAAATACGTGTCTAAATGGATGGGTTTTTTTTAACAATTAATTGTATAACTGACTTATTAACAGTATCTTAGTGAATACAAGTATTAGTGAGTAATGTTTAAATATTTAAATATCTGTATCAGTGTCTCACTTTGTGTATAAGTGGCTGCATGGGTTGGTGAGTAGCTACATGAGTGTGTATTTGGGTTATTAGTTCATTTTTAGAGTATCAGTATGAGTGTCTGTATGGTTCAGTGGGGGATCTTACTTAGTGTATAGATGCATGAATGAGTGACTCACTGTTTGTATGTGTTTTGAAGACAGTATGTGAGCAGGACAGTATGGGTGGATGAGTGTGTACATGGGTGAGTAAGAGAGTAAATGACTGTCTCAATAGTGTCTTTATGAGTAAGTCCATATGTTTTCAAGTAGTATATGCGAGTATTGATGTATATAAGTGAGGATATATGAGAGTGAGAGATTAGAAGAGTTCCTGTATAAATAAGTATGTGTTTCTATAAGGGAGTGTTGAAAAGAGTAAGTATGTGTACGTTTCTGTAGAAGTAAGTGTAGTGGTGTGTGTATAGCTGTATATGCAAGTAAATGGATGTTTATTTGCATGTGTGAGTATGTGTGAGTAACTCTATGTATGAGTGTAGGTGTGTAACAGGATGTAGAGGTGTATGAGTAGATATGATGACTGAGTACATGTATGAGTGACTATATAGAAGTGTTGATGATTAAGTGGAGGTGTATGTAGATTTTGGAATTACTGAATAGGTTGTTCTAACTGGTATTGGTATCTCTATAGTTTAGTTTGTATTTTTCAATGTGTGTATCAAAGTTTATATTAGGATAAGAGGAGGTCTGCCGCTCTTACACAAGGATGATGTCATCAGTGATGTCATCAGTGATGTCATTTAAGATATCATCAGTAATGTCATGAGTGATGTCACTGACCATGTCATGAGTGATGTAATATGTGATGTCATCAGCAGTGGATTGCGGGCGCGCGAGTTATAGTTACCTGAACTATCTATAACGGGGGAATTTCAATGGTTTTTTACGAGTGAAATGTCCAGCTAACTATAACATGTGTGAAACCTATGGTTTTTTAAGTGAATTTGCAAGGTTTTTTAAATGCTAATTCCTAACTATAACGTATGTGAAACCTATGGTTTTTTTAAGTGAATATATATATATACATATCATAATAGAATAGTGTTGATAGGAACCATAGTAATAGTTATGATACTTGACAGGTTTAGTCTTCTGAGTGCAGTATCCAACATTGAAGAAAGACGAAATTAAACAGAGAAAAAATACGAAGAGAAGCTTAGGTTTTGGAACATTGGGTCCGTAGCAAGCCTAGTGAAAAATAATAAAACAAGAAATAAATTAGAATAGGAAGTGCAGTAATTTCTGTGTTTAGTATCCTCAGGTCTTCTCGGCATTCCAGTCTGCTGGTCGGACAGTCACGCAAGAGAAGCTTGAGAAGAACAGAATTTCAGGACCAGTCTCTTCTTGTTTATTATTTTATCCACTTCCCCTTCCCCCTTGGGGGTCTTTTGAAGACTAGATTTAATATCGATCTCCAAATTATTCCCTAGAGGGAGTAGGGACCTAGCATCTACTATTCCTGTGCAAGTTCGTGGATAGAGTTCTCTGATATCTTTGACAGAGTGAAATGCCCACGTTTTACACTTGCACCCGAACAGAATGGCCGAAGGAATAAACTTACAGACCTTGGGAACAGTCTTAGAGGCAATACAAATGGAGTTGGTAGCTGTTAGAGAGGATAATCTGAGTCTAAGACAGGAGATGATAAATTCAAGGAAGGAAACAGCAGAGTTAGCCTTGATAATAGGGCAACCATTTAGTTCAGGAAGAGAAACATTAAACCCTCCCACAGAGAGCTCAAATAGAATAACAAAGCAAGTAATCCACTCCTTGTCCTCAGTCATCCCGTTAGCACCTCCAGAATGATTTAGTGGGAATCCACAAAAGTCACAGGTGTTCCTCACCCAATGCTCCCTACATTTCATGTGCCGCCCTTCAATTTTCCCAGATGCGCAGTCAAGAGTGGCATTAATCTTGTCATATTTAAGTGGCGATACAGCGTTATGGTCTATGCCCTTGGTTTCTCATGATGATCCCCTTTTGCATAACTATGAAGAGTTCAAACAAGAATTTCTTCGAATTTTTGACAGGCGAAGAATCTCTCAGGCAGTCGATAATGAATTGCTTGAACTACCACAGGGACACTGAGACCTTGTAGCCTACCTGGCTCAGATTAACAAATTAGTGGTGGAGACAAGCTGGCCAGAGAGTAAAAGAGCTGCAGTCTTTTATCGTGGATACAAGACAAACTCAAGGATGTTCTGGCACAAATCCCAAATCGATCTACAGAGATCTCGGCAATAGTAGATCTGGTTTTAGAAATTGATTTCCGTCAAGGCGAGATAAAGGGTGAAATGAGGAGAGATTTCAAACCAATAGTTCCAAGGTTCGATAGAGCGAGGTCCGAGAACAGCCGAATTAAAGAAGGACAATCAGGCTCTGAACCCATGCAGATAGGGACAATAAGAGGCCCTTTGACCAAAGAAGAAAAAGAGAAAAGGAGGGCTGGCAACTTGTGCATGTATTGTGGCTCGAGTGGACACTTCGTAAGAGGTTGTCCAAAGAAACCACCTATAGGAGGAGTTGGACCGGTGGATGCTAATCAAGACTCAACTCCAAAAGAACATCAAGTGGGCAATACCCTGCAATCGTTCTCACCACACTTCATTTTGTCTATTGTTATTAAGTTTCGACAAGTGACTCTGACTGAAGTTTCGGTAATGATAGATTCAGGAGCCACTGGGAACTTTAGTGACCTCAAATTTGCAGCTAAAAGTAGGATTATGAGCAATACAGAAAGCCAAAAGTGAGCCAGTTAGAGCGGTGGATGGGACAAACCTCTCATAGTGAGCCATACAGAACCAGTGCAAATGATTTCAAGTGATGGGCATGAAGAAATGATTCAATTTAATTTAATCGATGCATCCCAGTTTCAGCTCATTTTAGGACTTCCCTGGCTTACTGATCACGACCCCACCATCAATTGGAGCTCCAGAACGATCGTGATGGATTCTGATTATTGTAAGGGAAATTGTTTTGGAGGAAAAGAAAGAGCCTGTGATGGTAATCCTGCTCAGTCATTGTGTATGGCTGGAGCATCAGTATGTATTATCAATTCCCAAGAAATACCTAGAGAATATCAGGATTTTGAAGATGTCTTCAACGAAAAAGAAGCTGAGCAGTTGCCCCCAAATCGTGTTTACGATTGTAAAATAGATCTTGAACATGGCTCAAATCTGCCTTGTAGTAGAGTATATGCTATGACAGAAAAAGAACATCGGCACTTGAAAGAATATTTAGACAAATACCTGGCAAACGGTTTTATCCGTTCATCCCAATCTCCTGTATCTTCGCCTCTGTTTTTCGTGCCTAAGAAGGAAGGAGATTTGAGGACTTGCATCGATTATCGCGCCATTAAATGAGATCACGAAGAAAAATCAATATCCACTTCCCCTCATTTCAGTTCTGTTGGATCAGGTCAAAGGAGTGCAAATTTATACAAAACTAGATCTGAGAGGGGCCTACCTTCTAATCAGAATGAGAGAGGGCGACGAATGGATGACAGCTTTCAGGACGAGATTTGGGCTATTTGAATACCAGGTTATGCCATATGGCCTGTGTAATGCCCCAGCTGCCTTCCAGCAGTTTATAAACGACATTCTAAGTGAATACATCGATCAATGTGCAATTGTGTACATAGATGATATTCTGATTTATTCCCCTGAGAAGAGTAAACATCAAGAACAAGTGAGAGGAGTGTTACAGAAGCTCAGAGAGAACAAACTGTTTGTAAAGCTGGAAAAATGCGCATTTAATGTATCTGAAGTGGAATTTTTGGGCTTTATCCTTTCACCAACCGGAATAAACATGGATGAACATAAAATAAAGGCAGTCGTAGATTGGAAGTCTCCTGCAAGTGTTAAAGAGGTTCAGAGATTTATAGGTTTGCAAACTTCTATAGAAGATTTGTCAGTGAGTTTTCATGAAATATACTTCCTCTTACACGTTTACTCAAGAAAGGAATTTGTTTTGAATGGACAGAAGAAGCTGAGGAAGCCTTTAAATCCTTAAAAAAAGATTTCACTTCCGCACCCATACTTTTACATGCGAATCCCCCGGAGCCTTTTTACGTTGAGAAAGATGCCTCGGATCGAGCGGTGGGAGGAGTGCTATCCCAAAGACATAAGGAAACAGGTCAACTACATCCAGTCGCCTCCAGATCAAGCAACTTAAAACCAGCCAAAGCGAATTACACTATAACTGATAAAGAATTGTTGGCCATCAAGGATGCCTTCAAGGAGTGGTGACACTACCTTATGGGGGCTCAGCACTTGGTAACAGTTTTTACTGATCACCGAAACCTAAATCTCTTGAAATCAGCTAGAACCTTAACTCCAAGACAACTCATATGGTGTCAAGAATTCCTGTCATGCGAGGGGAGGAAAACACGCCCTTATGTAAACAGGAGAGCTGTTACATAACTCAAGGAAAACACGCCCTTATGTAAACAGGAGAGCTGTTACATAACTCAAGGAAAACACGCCCTTATGTAAACAGGAGAGCTGTTACATAACTCAAGGAAAACACGCCCTTATGTAAACAGGAGAGCTGTTACATAACTCAAGGAAAACACGCCCTATAAAGGGAGGAACCGGGAGGTACAACGCTGTCGGATATTGTATTTACACCGACGTACCTGCTTAGTGAAGAGCAGTGTTCCGGAGTGGTGCTCCAGTAAGGCAAGAATGGAGGTAGGTCGAGTCGTTACTCCCTGGGCCGTGTCTTGCCCCATCGTCACCTGTGAAGGACCCGGAAGCTCTACCGGATAACCATTGAGCTTCGCTTTTTGACTCGGCTGAGTCAAAGCGCAGTGGCGCTTTTGCTGGTTGGAGTCGTAACTCCCAGCCCGACCAGAGATACAGGGACTGCCAGCTGTAACGCACACCAGGAGGTGTTTGCCGCGTTACAGACTCGGAAGTCCACAGGATCGATCGAGCGGCTGCTCTCGGTTCAGTCTTCTTTGCTTGTGATTGGGGTATCGGTGACGCATCACCAGGAGGTGACTCCGCGTCCCGGTGCAGTCTGAGGAAGAGGTTGAGCGGCTGCTCCCTTCAGGTAGAGACCCCGGCTGGGTGTTTCCCTGACTCCTCGATTCTCCAAAACACTCTTCGTGCCCCTCACAGCCTACCGATTGGCATTGTCGGCCATTTCATTTCTGCCCTCTGTTGGCATACGCCGGGATCGGCGTATATGCAGAGGACGGTTAGGACCATCCGTGCTGTGGGCTGGTAACGTACTTAGCCTGGAGGATTCCAGTGACTATAACCTTTGTTTATTCCTTGTATTATTTTTGCCTTCATTAAAATAACTAAACCTTCACAAGTGGTTGCGTTCTCATTATCGTGTCTGTTAAACGATCCTGAGACGTTCAGGGCGTTACAAAATATCCGACCTTAATAACACTAACTGTCTCCCGGTCGATAACAGACATGGCAACACTTGATGATGTGCTGGCTGCTTTAGCGACCGTGCAAATTGAATTGGCTGCCTCCAGGCAAGAAACAGCCGATGTAAAAGCCAGACTGGATGCTATCCAATTGGACCCGCTCACGCCCAGCACCTCCCTCACGAACCAGACCCCTGCGGTAGTAGTGGAAATGCCGGTAGCCGTCCCCTTGGCAACACCAGAGAGATACAGTGGGGATCCTAACACAGTGCAGGTATTCCTCACACAAGTGGCGCTACATTTATCGTGCAAACCAAGGGCGTTCCCCACGAGTCAGGCTCGTGTGGCTTTCCTTATATCCTATTTGGCTGGAAACGCGGCACAATGGGCCGTACCTCTGGTGAGCAGGGACGACCCCATCTTATGTGATTGGGGTGCTTTTCGCGAGGAATTCCTGAAAGTCTTCGACAGAAGGGCTGACTCGTACACGGCGGACCGTGAAATGCTTGAGTTGAGACAGGGATCCAACGACCTGGTGCAGTATCTCAACGCGTTCCGAAGGCTGGTTGCGGAAACCAAGTGGCCTGTTGCTAAACAGACGGCGCTCTTCCATCACGGGCTGTGCGATGAGCTCAAGGACGCCGTGGCTCATATTGACCCACAACCCAAGACATGTGAGGGCCTTATCAACCTGGTATTACGGCTGGAACATAGGCTAAGTGAAAGAAAGGGGGATCATGGGAGAAAAGGAAACTCCCTTCCATCCTATGTGACAGTGGGAAGTCCTGAAACTTCCACCGCATCCAAGGGAGAACCCATGGACATCGGCGCAATACGAGCGAGCCTCACAGCCACGGAGAAAGAGTCACGCCGTAAACAAGGATTGTGCCTATATTGTGGCAAAAAAGGCCACTACGTACGTGAATGCCCTGCCAAACCGAAGACGTCACGTTATCGGGCCAACCGGTCGGTAACAGCCGTGGTGGACGTACCGGCGGAAAACTAGAGGACTCCCAGACCAAAGAAGGGGCATCTCGGAGTCACTCATCCATCCCTTCACTTTCCAACTCGGTCACTAAGGGACAATGACACCTGTTTCTCACAGTGCACGTGGGAGTGCATGACCAGTGGATACCCGTTGTGGCCATGGTGGATTCAGGGGCCACTGGCATGTTTATGGACCACAACGAGGCATGCAGGCTAGGGCTAGTGCTTCTTCCCAAAGCTGTACCCGAAGACGTCTATGCTGTAGACGGAAGGCGATTGGTGACGGGGCCCATCGGGCAGCACACGGGGGTCCTTCCGATGAGATGTGGGAGGAACCATTTGGAACAAATCGATTTTAACATCATCCGAGCGCCCCAATATGGCGTCATATTGGGATTGCCGTGGCTACAGAAACACAACCCCTCTGTGGATTGGCCAACACATCGCATCGAACTGATGTCACGGTATTGCATCCTGCATTGTGGAATAAGAACGGAATCCCTTGACGCAGATGAGAGCGGGAGTCAGACGGTGGCTACAGCGGCAGAAAAAGATGTGGCTCTCCCCCAGGCTTATCACAGTTTTGAGGATGTATTTGATGAGGTGAAGGCGGAAGTGCTACCACCACATAGACAGTTTGACTGCCAGATCGACCTGGTGCCAGGGGCCAGCGTTCCCAGCGGCAGGCTGTATGCCCTGACGGAGCCTGAAAACGTGCATCTCCGGGGGTACCTGGATAAACTCCTCAAGCTAGGATTCATCCACCCGTCCAAGTCTCCGGCCGCCTCGCCACTCTTCTTCATCCCGAAGGCTAATGGGGAGCTGAGAGCCTGTGTGGACTTTAGGGCATTGAATGCGATAACCGTAAAGAATCGGTACCCCTTGCCTCTCATCAGTGTACTTCTGGAACAGGTCAAGAAAGCTCGTATCTACACCAAGTTGGATTTGAAAGGGGCATACCATCTGGTGCGCATGAGGGACGGAGACGAGTGGAAGACCGCCTTTAAGACCAGGTTCGGCCTTTTTGAGTACCTCGTCATGCCGTTCGGTCTGTGCAACGCCCCGGCAGCCTTTCAGTACTTTTTGAATGAGGTATTCAGAGAGGAGTTGGATATCTACGTGGTCGTATATATCGACGACATCCTCATCTATTCGTCCAGTGTGGAGGAGCACGTACACCACGTCAAAGCTGTGCTCCAAAAGCTGAGGGAAAACATGCTGTTTTGTAAACTCAGCAAGTGTGACTTCCACGTCACATCCATGGAATTCCTCGGAGTGATGCTGAGTCCAGAGGGACAGGAGATGGCAGAACGAAAGATCAAGGCGGTGAAAGAATGGCCGGTGCCCCAAAGCGTGAAGGACGTCCAAAGTTTCATTGGCTTCGCCAACTTTTACAGGCGGTTTATAGATGGATTTTCAGGATTGGTGGCCCCAATCACACAGCTACTGAGGAAGTCCAAGGAGTTTGTCTGGTCCCCTGAAGCGAACAAAGCCTTTGAGGCCCTGAAAAGCGCCTTTGGTAAGGCGCCGGTGTTGGCTCACCCCGATCCGGATCTCCCCTACGTGGTGGAAGCGGACGCATCGGATGTGGCGCTGGGGGCTATCTTGTCCCAACGCAACCACGACACAGGGGTGCTTCATCCCGTTGCGTACATGTCCCGCAAACTCATCAACGCCGAACGCAACTACCATATTGCGGAGAAGGAGCTTCTCGCAATCAAGGACGCCTTCACCGAATGGAGGCATTGGTTGATGGGGGCAAGACATGTGGTATCGGTGTACACGGACCATCGGAACCTACAGTTCATGACGGCCACAAGACACCTTTCTCCCAGACAGCTGCGGTGGATGATCTTCTTTGCGGGGTTCAACTTCCGCATCACATATCGGCCGGGGACGGAAAACCGGAAGGCGGACGCCCTGTCCCGTCAATCTGCAGTTAAGGAACCATTGCCTGCGACCGAGCATTCCATCATTTCCCCGAGGATGGTATTGGGGGTTATCCAACCGGATACTTTCCTGAGGGGAATAAAGAGAGGGATCAGGTCATTCGCATGGCGGAGGTGGCTCCTCAGTCACAGAGAATGGCAGCTGAAGGACGGGATACCCCTGAAGGGCAGGTGCCTATTGATACCCACGCCTAGGCTAAGGAAACAAGCATTCATCTGGTGCCATGACTCTCCATGCGCAGGTCATTTGGGCTTTGAAAAAACGGTGGCTAGCATGGGACGGCATTTCTGGTGGCCAACCATGAGAGTGGATGTCAGGAGGTGGGGACAGGAGTGTCCTACGTGTGCTACCATGAAGGCCGACCATGGCCGAACCCAAGGGCTCTTACATCCACTTCCGACCCCGGATAGACCATGGGATAGCATATCACTGGACTTCGTGGTGGGCCTACCGGTAGACCAGGGGATGACGGCAATACTGGTGGTGGTGGATTACTTGACGAAAATGGGGCACTTCATCCCCTGCAAGAGAGTCCCTACGGCCGGGGAATTGGCGTCACTACTCCTAAAGAATGTGGTACGACTGCATGGATTACCTGGGTTGATCGTGTCGGACCGGGGGTCGCAGTTTACTGCGCAATTCTGGAAGACTTGGTGCACTGCGCTGCATGTTAAGACCGCCCTGTCCACCAGCTACCACCCTCAAACGGACGGCCAAACCGAGCGCCTGAACCAAACGCTCAAACAGTATCTGCGATGTTTTGTGGACCAGGGCAGGGAAGAATGGGTCGACTTGCTATGGGTTGCAGAGATAGCCTATAACAACGCCACTCACAGCTCCACACAGTCATCTCCGTTCTATAGCAACTATGGCCAACATCCCAGGTTCTTGCCATTTCTACATCCGTTCAGAGAGGACAGGATTCCCGCCACAGCGGACAGGGTGGCACACATAAAAGACACGTTGATGCGCTCAAGGGCTGTCCTAATAGAGGCCAAGAGAAGATACAAGGCTGCGGCAGACAGGAAGAGAAGGCCCGGGCCACTGTACCGCACTGGAGACTACGTCTGGATATCCACAAGAAACATGAGGTTTCGAAAGAACAGTGTGTTCCATCCCAAGTACATGGGCCCCTATCGAATTGCCAAGTGTATGGGTCCCGTGAACGTGAAGGTGTGCTTGCCCCAGTCATTGCGGATACACCCTGTCTTTCATGTATCATTGCTCAAACCAGCACCCTCCAAGCCGTCTGGGACACCTAGGCCGGTATGCGTGGAGTCGGAGGTGGAGTATGAAGTGTCGGGCATACGGGCGTCCAAATGGCGCAGGGGGAAGCTGTGGTACCTGGTTGCGTGGAAAGGCTATGGCCCGGAGGAGCAGTCATGGGAACCGGCTGAAGGGGTTCATGCTCCGCGCTTGGTCTCCTTGTTCCATCGGCGTTTTCCTGCCAGCGCTGGACCCGTGGGGAGCCGCTGAGAGGGAGGATGTACTGTCAAGAATTCCTGTCATGCGAGGGGAGGAAAACACGCCCTTATGTAAACAGGAGAGCTGTTACATAACTCAAGGAAAACACGCCCTTATGTAAACAGGAGAGCTGTTACATAACTCAAGGAAAACACGCCCTTATGTAAACAGGAGAGCTGTTCCATAACTCAAGGAAAACACGCCCTTATGTAAACAGGAGAGCTGTTACATAACTCAAGGAAAACACGCCCTATAAAGGGAGGAACCGGGAGGTACAACGCTGTCGGATATTGTGTTTACACCGACGTACCTGCTTCGTGAAGAGCAGTGTTCCGGAGTGGTGCTCCAGTAAGGCAAGAACGGAGGTAGGTCGAGTCGTTACTCCCTGGGCCGTGTCTTGCCCCATCGTCACCTGTGAAGGACCCGGAAGCTCTACCGGATAACCATTGAGCTTCGCTTTTGCTGGTTGGAGTCGTAACTCCCAGCCCGACCAGAGATACAGGGACTGCCAGCTGTAACGCACACCAGGAGGTGTTTGCCGCGTTACAGACTCGGAAGTCCACAGGATCGATCGAGCGGCTGCTCTCGGTTCAGTCTTCTTTGCTTGTGATTGGGGTATCGGTGACGCATCACCAGGAGGTGACTCCGCGTCCCGGTGCAGTCTGAGGAAGAGGTTGAGCGGCTGCTCCCTTCAGGTAGAGACCCCGGCTGGGTGTTTCCCTGACTCCTCGATTCTCCCCAACACTCTTCGTGCCCCTCACAGCCTACCGATTGGCATTGTCAGCCATTTCATTTCTGCCCTCTGTTGGCATACGCCGGGATCGGCGTATATGCAGAGGACGGTTAGGACCATCCGTGCTGTGGGCTGGTAACGTACTTAGCCTGGAGGATTCCAGTGACTATAACCTTTGTTTATTCCTTGTATTATTTTTGCCTTCATTAAAATAACTAAACCTTCACAAGTGGTTGCGTTCTCATTATCGTGTCTGTTAAACGATCCTGAGACGTTCAGGGCGTTACATATGGTCACTGTACTTTGCTGATTACGACTTCGTAATTACTTCCAGACCAGGATCTCAAAATGGAAAGGTGTACGCTTTGTCTAGATTGGGGACTAACAACCAAAAATGCAGATGGAAATCCAAACGATTATACCCAACTCTAGAATAATCTGTGCCACTACACCCATTGATTTGAAAGAACAAGTCACTCTAGCCATAAGCCCAGAAGTAATGCAGGATTGCGTTAACCAAGAAGCCGGAAGAGAAATTCGACATCAGTTACCTTAC
This sequence comes from Triturus cristatus, assembly GCF_964204655.1. Taxonomy (NCBI): domain Eukaryota; kingdom Metazoa; phylum Chordata; class Amphibia; order Caudata; family Salamandridae; genus Triturus; species Triturus cristatus. The sequence continues at coordinate 299,756,338 of NC_140583.1, read as the reverse complement.
CACAAAGAAGCCTTGTACTTGCCTACCAAGGAATTGCAGAATCAAGCAATGTATGAATGTCACAATAATCTTTTAGCAGGACACAAGGGGGGATCAAAGACTGAAGAATTGGTGAAGAGACATTATTGGTGGCCCCACATGACCTCAGATATTGAAAAATATGTCAAGACCTGTGAAGTCTGCACTCAGGGAAAATCAGAATGGCAGGCTCCTAAAGGGTTGTTGCAGCCGATGCCTACCCCCCCTTTCCATGGCACACAATCACTCTAGACCTAATAGTTGATTTACCTTCTAGTCAGGGTTTCAATACCATCTTGGTGGTTGTAGATGCATTTTCAAAGATGGCACACTTTCTGGCACTAAAAGGGGTCCCTACAGCTAAACAACTAGCTAGTCACTTCAGTACACAAATAGTGCAAATTCACGGAATTCCAAAAATCATTATTTCAGACCGAGGTTCACAGTTCTTGTTCCATTTTTGGAAGGCCTTTGTAGAGGGTTTAGGGATTGAATCCAGATACTCAACTAGCTACCATCCTGAGACTGATGGGCAAACAGAAAGGGTGAACCAAGAATTAGAGCAGTATCTAAGGTTGTTCCTTTTAAAACAAGATGGGGATTAGCCAGACTATTTATGGGCAGCAGAGTTTGCATACAATAACGCTAGAAACATTTCCACAGGATATTCTCCATTTTATCTGAACTATGGCAGCCATCCAAATTCCACTGTAAGGCAAACTGAGATCTCAGTTCCAGCAGTTAGAGATTTAGTGTCCCATTTAAGACAGATTCACCAAACTGCTTCACAAAACTTACAGCAAGCCAAAAAGAAATATAAGACTTCTGCAGATAGCAAGAGAAGAGAAGGTCCTCCTTTAGAAGAAGGAGATAGTGTGTGGCTAAGTACAAAAACCTTAGGTTAAGAGGCAACATAAAATTTCAACCTAGGTCTATTGGTCCTTACCTGATCGAGACAAAGATGAATCCAGTTATCTATCGATTGAAATTACCTACCAAACTTAAGATCCATCCAGTTTTCCATGTTTTTTGTTAAAAAAGACATCACCAGAGTTAAGAAAAGGTTCACCACCAAAACCTATCCAATTAGAATCCGGAGTAGAATTCGAAGTAAAAGGAATTCTAGAATCTAAAAAGGTTAAGGGAAAACTGTACTATTTAGTGGATTGGAAAGGTTACGGTCCAGAGGAACGATCTTGGGAGCTTGAGTCAGATGTTCATGCTCCTAGATTGGTAAAGTCTTTTCATCAGAGATCCCCTACAAAACCAAGATTGGAAGGACCTCCTTTGTTGGGGGTTACTGTCAGACCTCCAGATCGCCTGGCGCACACTGTGAGTGCATCACAGAATAGAGGGTGTTATTTAAAAAAGTAGAATCAGTCCAAGAACAACAAGTGGAGTACACTATGCCACGAGAAGAACTTAAAGATGGCCGCCGATCTTCAAGCTACTTCGGCGGTCTAGTTTACTTCTTCACAGGTGCTTGGAACCTTGATGAAGCGTGAGTTCTCTAACAAATGCGCACTTCACTGAACTATTTCCCCGGTACGCACCTCTAGAGAAATGCTTGTGACAAATCCCTAGATAATCCTTAGAATTCCGTGGGGAATATCTCCCGGTTTGATCTCCGAACTGTTCCAGTCGGGAATAGGTCTTCCCACGTCAAGTTCCGCGAGTAGCGGTTTTGGGCTCAGAAGCAAGGGGCGTTAGAAGGCATTCCAATTACGACGCTCATCCTTCTCCACAGCATTCCTGACAGCTTTCGTTTGACAGTTAACTCTTCAGTCGCAGTTTCCAGAAAACGACAGAGTAGAAGGAAGATACAAACTAAGTGACATTATTGATCAAAGGCTTTCGACATTAAAAGACATGAAAACAAATTAAAAAGAAGACTTGTACATAGTTAAAATTGTATAACAAAAAGAACTTACCTTGTTTTGTGATTACAATTTCTGTAAGAAAGAAGACCTAAAATGAAATGTAAGAATTTCTCCAATAAGAATAGCAGTAGATATAATATCATCAATATCTTTACATGGTTAAGGCAGTTAAGAAGAATAGAATTCATTAACCTGCAGGAAGGCAGGTAGGTGAAGCCTCCCTAGAATATATATATATATATTTATACATATACACACAATATATTATTTTTCACTAGGCTTGCTACGTACCCAATGTTCCAAAACTTCTCTTCGTATTATTTCTCTGTTTAATTTCGTCTTTCTTCAATGTTGGATACTGCACTCAGAAGACTAAACCTGTCAAGTAACACAACTATTACTATGGTTCCTATCAACACTATTCTATTAGGATATATATATATATATATATATATATATATATATATATATATATATATATATATATATATATATACATACATACATATATTACCTACTGGCGGTCGCCAGTAGGTAGTTATAGTTAGGACCCCTTTTCCATAGGAAATCCGCAACATTCTATTTTAAATAACTTTGGCGCCGGTTGACGAATCCTCGCGAATTTCTCAAAATAGGTGGGGCGCTACGCTCCGCTCCTACCCTGAAAGTCTCGGGGGGATTCGTCAAGCGGGGGCTGAGATAAAAGGGGGGTCCCAAAACGCGTTTTTCCCATGCATTTTTCCATAGGACCTTTAGACAGGGCTACAGCCCGAACGGCTGAACAGAATTACTAGAAATTTGGCAGAGAGGTAGTCCCTAGGTCAAGGAAGTGCCTTTTGTAGGTTTGGTGTAAATCTGTTCAGTAGATTCTGAGAAAATAGCCTTTAAATCAATATATATCTGAGCCAGCTTACGGTACGCTTACCGTAAGCTTACCGTACGCGTACGGTGGCGTGCGCGAGCGCGATTCTGATTGGCTGTTACATCTAAGTAAACATTCGAATCGGTCGAAACCAGGAAGCGGCGGCCGCCATTTTCTCTCTCTCGCACTCTGAGGGGGGGCTGTAAACAAAGGCAAAAAACATATAAAGGGGCTGTTTAGACAGCGCCCATGCACATAGCCATGTTAGTTGAGTCCTCAAAGATCCCCTAAGGGCAAAAACGGTAAATTTTTATTTTTTGAAAATTTCGCCGATTACGCTTACCGTACGCGTACGGTGCGCTTACGCTAAAAATTTTAATTAAAAAAAAAAACACTCTCTGTGCATGGCGTATTATTGTCATCACTTACAAATTAAATTTAACAGATTACCTATCACAAGGAAGCGCATAATATGTCCTCCATGTGCGCACGGTGCGCTACGCGCACCGCGTGCCCACCTTGCGTGTACGGCACTAACTGCGTAAAGTGGGCGCGCGCGCGTGCTCACTGTGCCCGTGCGCGCACGGAACGAACTGCGTTAAGTGGGCGTGCACGCCACGAATGGCGTAAAGTAACTTAGCATTTAAAAAAACGTACAAATTCACTGAAAAAACCATAGGTTTCACACACGTTATAGTTAGGAATTAGCATTTAAAAAACCTTGCAAATTCACTGAAAAAACCATAGGTTTCACACATGTTATAGTTAGCGGAAATTTTACTGATAAAAAACCAATGAAATTCCCCCGTTATAGTTAGTGCAGGCAACTATAACTCACGCGACCGCAATCTTCTGCTGATGACATATGTGTCTTTATGAAAAAAAAATATTTGTGATATATATGTATAGCTAAAAATGTATGGAAGAAGACATGGGCAAATAAGTGTCTAAATACAGTATTAGCATCAGCAGAGGATTGCGGTCGCGTGAGTTATAGTTGCCTGCACTAACTATAACGGGGGAATTTCATTGGTTTTTTATCAGTAAAATTTCCGCTAACTATAACATGTGTGAAACCTATGGTTTTTTCAGTGAATATATATATATGTATATGTATATATATATAGTTATGTTACTTGCCAGGTTTAGTCGTCTGAGTGCAGTATCCAATATTGAAGAAAGACGAAATTAAATAATACGAAGAGAAGTTTAGGTTTTGGGTTTTGGAACATTGGGTACGTAGCAAGCCTAGTGAAAAATAATAAAACAAGAAATAGATTAGAATAGGAAGTGCAGTAATTTCTGTGTTTAGTATCCTCAGGTCTTCTCGGTATTCCAGTCTGCTGAACGGACAGTCACGCAAGAGAAGCTTGAGAAAAACAGAATTCCAGAACCAGTCTCTTCTTGTTTATTATTTTATCCACTCCCCCTTCCCCCTTGGGGGTCTTTTGAAGACTAGATTTAATATCGGTCTCCGAATTATTCCTGAGAGGGAATAGGGAACTAGCATCTTCTGTTCCTGTGCAAGTTTGTGGTAAGAGTTCTCTGATATCCTTGACAGTCCCAGAAATCATTGTTCTTCTCTAAAAGCATGACGATTTCTGAGTAGTTCCTGGTCACCTCTCCCTACCCTGAAAAAGATACCTCTACAATTTGAAGACTTGGGTCTTCAAATGCTGAACTATTGGTTCTGAGTAGAGGGCTCAGCACCGACCCTTGAGGGACTCCATAAGGGGATGGATAGGAGGTAGAGTTCGCTGACTCCGAGAAAACCTGAAAGGTTCAGTCGACTAGGAAGGAATCAATCCACTGTAAGGCCACACCAGTTAAGCCTACCCCTTGCAGGGCTCTCAACAAGATGGAGTGAGACACTGTGTCGAAAGCGGCGCTGAGGTCTAATAGGATAAGGGCCACAGTTTTGCCTCCATGCAAATTGAGTCTTATCATTTCTGTAACTCCAAGGAGAGTTGATTCAGTAGAGAAACCAGCTCTGGAACCTGATTGAGAAGCATGTAGTACATTCTGGGATTCCACAAACATTGTCAACTGTCCAATTATATGTTTTACCAAAATTTTGGTAAAGACCGGAAGCAGCGAAATGGCCCGGAAATTGGATGGCTTAGTAGGGTCAACATTGGCTTTCTTAAGAAGAGGGAGGACCATAGCATGTTTCCATTCCTGAGGTACAACGCCCACCAGTAAGGAGGTGTTCAGGAGATCCATAAAAATAGAAAGTATAGACACATCCAGTTGTTTAACCCCTTCGCTGCGCGTGTCCATCAACGGCCGTCGCGAGCACTACCTCGGTAGTGCTGCGCACATCCCTTGGCCAATGCGGCCCCGCCCACTTGTTTAAACTGCCGCACCGCGGCATAATTGGCACAGCGGTTAAACGGTTAATCACATAAAAAGGGAGGACATCACTGGGAGACCCCAATTTCATGTTTGCCAATAAGTGGCCAAAGGAGCTCGGATCCAGGGGGGTGGAAGTTTCCAGTCAATTGGAGGAGGGATTATTGTCTAGTGGCCCTGGTCCAGCAGACTCCTGGGAGATAGTGCAGAGAGGCCTGGCATCCGGAAGCAGAGATTGAGGGTGTTTACTGAGCAATGCAGAGTAAATTTGTTGGACTTTCTCATTAAAGTAGAGGGCGAGCATTTCACACTGGATGCTAGTGAGAGTAAGAGGAATAGAATGACTATCTGCACCGGATAGTTCTTTTACCTCCATAAAAAGTGTTTTGGAGCAATTATGGGCCTGAGAGATTTTATGTGTAAGGAACTCGGCACGAGTAACTTTGCAGAGAGTGTGGTATTCCTTAAGGGCTTTTTTGTAAGCCTCTTTATCTTATTCATATTAATGTTTCCTCTAGGTTCTTTCAAGGGATTTAAATTTAGATTTCTCCGTCCTCAACTCCCCAGAAAACCAAGGAGCAGGTGGCAGTTGTCTTTTTACACGCTTGTTAGACAGAGGGAGGCATACATCGACAGCTTGAGTAATCCAATTATGGAAAGAACCTAAGTCGGTGACAGTGATTTGTTCTGCAGCTTGTTTGCTGTCCACTACCAGTTTATTTAGGGTGGAAACATCAAGCTTTGCCAAGTTTCTCCTCATTTACTCGGCAACCAGGCAGGTCGCTGGAGGAGAGAAAGCCACCTTAAAAGAGAAAGCTACAGCAAAGGGATCAGACCAGCACAGGAGAAGCGCAGGGCCACAGCTAAGATCAGAAAGATTAGAAAAATAGGATCTAACAAATGATCTGCAGTATGGGTTGGACCTGAATGCATATATGAATGTTCGTGGCTTCTAGTTCGGAAATGAGAGACCGACTCTTAGTACAATTAGGATCATATAAATGTAAGTTCAGATCACCCAGAATGGTGAAGTTTGCAGACTTCAGGATGTGAGGGGCTGCTTGATCGCCCAAAGAAAGTGCCCACGACCCAATCGTGCCGGGAGGGCGATACATCAAACTGCCTGCAAAAGTAAAGTTAGGTGTAAGTGCTATTTTGAATAACAGAGCTTCACAGTCGGTGACACAAAAGTCAACTGTTTTACATGTGAGGGAGCTTTTATGAATGTTGGCTATGCTGCCCCCCAGCTTCAGTTTCCTGTCTTTCCGTATAATATGATGCCTTCATATATATCTTGGAGGCTGTTGATTCTTGTTCTCAACTTCTATGGGTGTGCCCAGAGCTAGTGACTTACGCTTGAACCGTTATTAAAGATTTGCAGGTCTTTATCGGCACATATACAGTGGCAGCATTCCACTCGTACTGGGGCCCGGCTTTTGTGTCCAAGGCAAACCAGGCCACTATGAACACCCTTGGTGTTGCTGTGCATTATTTCACCCCTATCATCCTGAGGGAAATAAGATAGTGGAACGGAAAAGCCTTGACTTAAAGCAGTCCTTAACAGCTAGAATATTAGGTTCAGGTCATAGTTGGTTCCATCACCTGTATGGTGTTCGGAGAGCTTTAAATCTGCCTAGATGAATGTTGGATTGTCGGACACCATATGAAATTCTTTTTGGGATTCTAATGTTTGTTCCAGGTCTTGATAACTCTGCCGTAGTGGCAGAAGACGTGCCCATTGACATCAATTAATGATCAACTGTCTTCCAGTAATTACAGGACTTCGGAGATGAACCCTCAAATTTAAGTTCTAAACAATCTGCCACTGACGAAGTGAAAGTACAACCAGCAGTTTCTCGTTGAATTCCTAAATTTGGGATCTAGTCCGAGAGAAGATTACAGATAAAGAGTTTGGCACGTCCTATCGTGCACTGGTGCCTGTCCTAGTGATTCTGCCACAGCTTGCTGGTTGTAAACAAAAACATGTGGCCAGTCCTCCATTGTAGGCCATGACGATTTCTGAGTACTTCCTTGTCACCTCTCCCCACCCTGAAAAAGATACCTCTACAAACAATAAGTATCTTGCTACTCCCCGACTCGGGTCTTCAAATGCTGAACTATCGGTTCTTCCCATTGATGATGGAAACACTGTGTGTGTTTCTGATGAGTGTTTACTGTTTTCTACTTCTACTCCTTACAATGAAGTTGTGTATTACCATCCATCTTGGGAGGAGTCTGCCAGATCCACTTCACATGCTGCGGACCCTGTGTTTCTCAGACTGCCTCTGGTTATTTTGTCAAGATTGACTTTTCTTCAGACTCTTCACATACCTCGTTGTATGGTGTGCATAGACTATTCCTTTGGCTGAAACAGACATATCTGATTCCTCCTTGGTCTTATTGTTGAATTTCTCTTCCCCTATTTTTCCTCCTCCTCTGGATTGGATTTGTTACAGGTTTTTTTGCTGTTAAATGGACACTATCTCCCAGATTGTACTTCTCCAGAACTGGTGGCTGAGGCCCTTACTCCCCTAAAGTCTGAAGAGCTTTGTCCCTTGTGAACATTACTGCATTCCCTGTCCATGATGGTATTGAATGGGATAAGGTTCCCAATGACAAGTTTAGTCCCACAGAGACATAGTAAATCGTGTATGTTTTTAAAGTTGCTATGGATGACATTTCTATCCCAGGTTCCATTTCTGATGAATGGAATGTTAAGACTGCTACTAATATGCTATTGGAGTTAGACACATGCACTGTATTTGAAAATGAGGATTTGTATTTGAATTCTGAAAAATTATGGTGAAATGTTCCTTGTGCCATCATTATTCACACAGAGCAAGTATTCCACTTGCTGTTTTTAATTATACCTAGTGGGAACACTGTTTGACACCTCCCATAGGTAGTTCAAACGCATATTTGAAAAAGTTACCTTATTTTTCCAGTCATGTTCTTACTGACCCGATTTCTTATTCTTATTGACTTACACCTTCTTCACTGGAAAAGAACCTGTTCACACAACGTCGATTTATTCTGACTCGTTTATTGCCAACCTGTCACCACTAGTTTATGAATATTGGAATTATAAGATTAAATTATAATCTGTTTGGGGGACTCTTCAACAGGGTTTAAAGTAAGTAGACCAGACCCCTTGTATATTCAGACATTACACTCAGGGCTTGTCACCACATACAGTGTGGGTAAACTATGCCAGCAATGGTTGGAACACTCAACATTGTCATCAGTTAAAGATCGCTTGTCCCTCCTTTTAGATAATATGTATTTTCAAGATTTTTTATTGGGTCAGAGGTCTCCTTGTTCTAATCATTTTATATATGCTGTTTATAATGAAATTTGGAAAATTTCCCAACCAGAAGCAGCTGAATGTTTGACACAAATTAATAAGGACAATTTGGAAAAGCTGTGGCTATTGTCGATTCTGGCATGACTACATTTTCAACTCTTATTTTTTCATTGAATAATATTGTTTCATCTGCAATCGGTATCAAACAAAATGATATGCCTACGCTTCAACATGGCCAAAGTCAGTTGAGATTAATTTTGCAATTGAGTTGGACTCTTCAGTTTTTTACATTGAGTGCCATAGAATTGTTTGAATGTAACTGAGTTATTTTTGCTTTTTAAATTGACACGTATGCAAAAAATAATGGCTAAAAAAGAAGCCACCTACACTATGCTTATTGAACGTTTAGAAAGTCCCCTTTTCGGGCTGCTGAAACTCCCTCTGCAATTTTGTTGATCCATGGTTTCATTTCTCTTCTGATTTCCACATTTCATTTCACAACATGGTTTCAGCAGTTTTAAGTCGGCGGATGCGAAGGAATGGGTATACATTAATTACACAAGACTTGGTTTCATCCTTATAGTACATATGTATGCATGAGAAGAAAGAGGCTTTTGTTACTCTTATGTGATTCTGATGGATAAATCTACCTATGGATTCCTCACCTTTTGAATATCCCAGTGCACCAACATTCCACTGAAACTTTTCTTTTTAGCTCTCCCCCATGGACAAGGATGTCATAATGCCATGGCTCCGCACTTGACTCCGCGTGACGTCATCAGAGCCATAAGAAGCCATCGTTAGCATGCTGACGTCTGTTCCCTTTTTTCTGCACTATTGACGCGTAACGTTTTTTACTAGGTTCTCCGTAGTGTAGGAGTCTTGCAACTTTTTTTCCAGGAAATCGCAACATTGTTGCAGAAAAAATGTCTCTTTCATGGAAGTCTCGGCTCAAGCACTGCAGAGAATGTAAGTGTCAGAAGTTGATCACTGATCCTCATGAAGATTGTCTTTGGTGCCTTAGTCCGGACCACAACATTGATGCCTTTTCATCATGTCAGAAGATGAATCCAATTGTGCTGAATTCTTTGAAGTCATCCAAGAGGAAGCACAAAAAGAAGCAGCGTCATAATTCTCATCATTTATCTTCAAGAGATGACTCTCTGAGGTCAGTGTCCTCGCATCTGAAGACTCTGAGATGGATCCAGTACCCCCTCTAGTGCCACAATTGCCTATGCATCCTTATTTCCCGGCTCCAGCGGCCGACCCATTGAATGTTCTAAATGCCATGTACAGCATTTTTATCGGGCGATGACTCCATCTAGCGCGCCTGTGGGACCCATGGGTCTGCTTTCTTTTTCTTTCTATGGCTTTCTGGTGCAGTATCAGCATGTGTCGTTCCTGCCAATAATGCCTATGGCCCTGTTATCCTGGCTTCCTCCAGCACCGAAAAGGTGACTCCATTGCCAGTAGAAGAAGTCCGACAGGAGTCTCCAGTGCCGGTTGCGCCCTCTCTGATGTCGGATGGGTCTGCATAGGCGTCACAACACATGATTTCACTACCACTGGCTTCCACTTCGCAGGTATCGAAGTCACAGGCTCCATTGCCGACGTCACTGAAGCCGGTATTCGCTTCACCGATGCCTATGTTAAAGCATAGTTCTGGAAGAGAAGCAGTACTTGCTTGGTGAAAGAGATCTAGATTTAGAAGAAGGGGAAATAGTGTCACTTGATCCTGAGTTTGATGGTCTGGAGGAAGCAAGTGGCCTAGACAATGGGAGTTATTGTCCTCGAAAGGCATTCCTCTGCTTTAGGTCACGTCGTACCATATGGTGATGAAGAAGGCGGCCGAGATGCTGGAATTGCCTCTTCCATCTACTGAACTCAAGTCTAATTTGTTGACAGAGGTACTAAATTCTTCTTCGTCATCCAAGCCTTTATTGCCATCTAATGAGGCTCTGACTGAGCTTATGCTGGAGATTTGGCAGAAACCTATGACATCGTCGGCTGTATCTAGACCTATTGCGAGAAAATATAAGCCTGGGATCCATTGTTCTTAGCCATCCACTTTTGACCTGAAAGTTTGGTGGTACAAGCTTCCTGTTCCTCAAAGTTGACTCCTGGGTCTTTTCCAACAACTCCGGTGGATAGGGAATCAAAGCGGATGTAGCAGTCTACAAAGAATATATTCTCCTCTGGTAGCATGGCTTTGAAGTCAACCAATGCAACGTGTTTATTAGGGAGGTACATCCATGCATTGATGGAATCAGCCAAAACAGTGGTTCCGAAGTTGCCTGAGGAGATTCAGGGGCACTTTGCGGAGCTGTTGAATGACAGCCAGGCCGCTGCTCGTCAGGTCATTCATTTGGGCCTGGACACAGCGATGGGATCCTCTGTTGCCACAAGGAGGCAAGCATGTTTGAGAGTTTATGGTTTCTTACCTGACGTTCAATTTACCCTAATGGCTTTAACGTTTGATGGGTCGAGACTGTTCTGTGACAAAGCTGATTCTTCCTTGGAGAGATTCAAGGATAGTAAAACGACGGCATGATCTTTGGGCTTTCAATTACAGCCCAGAGATTACAGGCAGTTTCAGAGGTACCGGGGGTTTGGCCGAAACTTCTCCTTTCACTGAAGGCAGAAACAACAGCTGTCCAATGCCCTCTATAGGAGTTATAAAGGGTGGGGCAAAGGTAGACAACGAGGTGCTGCCCTTTAGCCATCTTCCGCCTCCTCTTCTTTTTCCTCCCCTGCCAATGTCACTGGAAAGCAGCACTAGTTTTGCCATCTTGGAGCATGCTTGCTCAGTGGGGAGAGTGTTGTCTCATGTTCTTACCCAGTGGAGATCCATAGCAACGGATCTTTCAGTTTTGGATATTGTAGAAAATGGGTATGCCATACCCTTGCAGAAGTTTCCCCTCAACCTTTCCGACAAACATCTTCTGCTCCTCCAACAGGAGGTTCAATCCCAATTTCAAAAGGGCACAGTGGAGATGGTTCCGGAGGAGCAACAGAGTCAGGGATGCTATTCTCAGTACTTCCTGATTCCCAAAAAGGGTGGTCATTTACTTCAGATCCTAGACCTCAGGATTTTAAACTGGTTCCTTAAGCAGGAGAAGTTCAAAATGCTGACCCTGGCACAGGTGCTTCTTGCACTGGAAAAGGAAGACTAAATGATTCCGATCAAATTGCAGGATGCATATTTACACATTCCCATTCTGCAATCACACAGGAAGGTTCTCCACTTCACAGTGGGGTCGCAACTTAACCAGTTTGTGGTCCTTCTGTTGGATCTAACTTCTGCACCTCGAGTTTTTACAAAAGTGATGGTGGTGGCTGCAGCTCATCTCAGAAGGTAGGGAATACCAGTATTCCGTTACCTGGACAATTGGTTGATCAAAGCCAGGTCTCCAGAGTTGGTGTTGCATCACTCAGTTGTTGTTTAACCTAGGCATTTCTATCAACAGGCCCAAGTCTCGCATAGCACCTTCGCAGCACACCCTGTTGATTGGGGCAGTACTGGACACTATAGTTTTATTTATAAGTTGTATATAGCGCTAGCGAGACCCAAAGGTTTCCGAGCGCTTTACATAAAAAGAAAACAGCATAACGTAGGATACAAAGGATGCATAAGTGAAACATTGACTAACGTACCTCTGTGTATAACACTTGACACATACATTCTAGATCCAGCCTGAAATAGAGATGGGGAGAGTCAGTAGCAGGAGTGGTGTGATTACAGTATGCTGATTCGTTTAGGACATGATTCAAGCTAGCCTGGCTGATGAGGGGTATTACTCCAAAACCGATCCCAGGATGCTTGTTTCCGGTCCAGGGAAGACCTGGCTTGGCAGTTTGGGCTGGACTGTTCCCATGAGGCACAGGATCAAGACTGATTTGCATGTCGCTGGGTCTGAACTAGGTTGGCGAAATGAACTAAAGAATGATGATGGATTCAATCCAGATCTGTGACTGGGGGTGAGTGTCCGAAAAGGTTAAGTGCTCCGTTCATCATCTCCTTGTTTCGTTTTGGAGAGCCTACATTGGAGGAGTGACTAACTTATTAAGCAGCGGAAACCGTCAAAAACCAACTGCCACATGCGGTGGAGTCTTGGTGAGAGTGAGCTATTGGAGCATAGTTCGGTTGGCGTGAGTGGTAGGTATACATATCCCTTTTGAAGCAGGAGAGGGAGAAATTGCAATGGAATTCTCTGGGGAGAGCGTTCCATATCCTGGATGCATTTTCAGAGAAAGACTGAGCCTGGGTGGTTTTCCGTTTCAGTTTCAGAGTAACAAAGAGTGAATTTGAGCTTCTCAGAGTTCTGGTTCTAGCAGCTGTTGTAAGTTTGTTGTCTAGATAGCTCTGGAATCTGTGTGGAGAGCTTTTTGGGTGATGAAGGCTGTCTTGCTAATACAACTTCCTTAAATGAGCAGCCAGTTAACGGGCTTGAGGGCTGGAGTGATGTGTTCAAATCATTTAACACCAGTTATGCCTCTGGCTTCCGTGTTCAGAACTGGTCTTAGAGGGGCTTGGTGAATTTTTGGCATCCCTGTGAAGATGGTGTTTCCAAAGTAAATTTGAGAGAACTAGAGATTGTACTACTGTCTTGAAGTTATCAGGGGGGAATAAAGGGTTTAATTTTCTTGAGGTGTTTCAGTGAGAAAAATGCTCTTTTGGCTGAGCTTTTGATGTGATCTTTCATTGTCAAGTCCTTTTCAAGGGTGATGCGTAAGGAGTTTCCTGAGTTGGACAGGGTGTGGTAGCAATTCAGGGCATTCAAGTTCTCGAGCCACTCTTGGATTGATTGGTGGTTACTCTTCAGGAAAAGAGTATTAAATCAGTTTTGTTTGGATTCAACTTTAAGTGATTCGAAATAAACAAAGTTTAAATTTTGGTTAGTGTGACGTTGAAGTGAGTTGTTGTCTCTTGTTGTTAAGATCAGCGTTGAACCAAAATTTTGATTTGATAGACCTCAATCGTTTTAGTTTGAGTGGAGCCATTTGATCAAGAAACTTTGTCATAGCTGTGTGGAAGTGTGTCGTGAGGTCATTGACGGTGTGGTTGGGAGGGTGACGCTGTATTTGGGCACTGATCCTGGTTTCCAGTTCAATTAATGGGACTCGTTTGATGTTCCTGGTCCGGTGCTTTAGTATATCAGTTAGGACTGGCTGGGATCTGATGTGTGTGTTGATATTAAACAATATGAGGTTATGATCGGACCAGTCAATGGATGATATTGATTTAGGTGAGACCAGCTCGTTTTTGGTAATCATCGCATCAAGAGTGGATCCTTTGATGTGTGTAGGTTCATTGCAGAGTTGTTTAAGATCGTTTATTTTAAGAAGGTCGGTGAGTTTCTGGACTATTGTGTCATCTGGGTTGTTCCAGTGAATATTGAAGTCGCCCAGGAACACGTCCTTCATGTCCGTTAAGGAGAATAGTGTAATTAGGTCGGTTAGTTCTTCCGTGAAGAGGGCACGATCACCAGGAGGGTGGTAGATGGCGTGTAATTTAATGGCAGAGGAGCTTTTGACTGTAAGTTCGAGTCCGAGGTACTCAAAGGTCGAGTATTCTGCAGATTTTAAAATAGAAAATTGTATTTCTTCTTTGTCAATGATAGCTAGTTCACCTCCTATTCTCATAGGTCTGTCTTGCCTAATTATGCTGAATCCCTGTGGGAAAAACAGGTCTAGAGTGAGCCAGGATTCAGTGAGGAAGGCGATGTTTATTTCATCATGGGTATAGGTTCAGTGATATCTCTAGCGTATTGAACAGCTGATCTGCAGTTGAAGAGCATGCATGATAAAGGCCAGGGATAATCATTGCTAGTATGTGATGTTTGAATGGTAGTGTATTGAGCAGGTGGTCTGGGCAAGTGGATGGTTATAGGGATTCTACTTGTACCCACTATTATTAGGATAGAGGAGCGAGGCTTATCGGACATAATACAGTTCGATGAGCGGTAAGAATTGCTAATAGCATTAGCTTTGGGTACTGAATTGGGCGAAGAGCTCGGTGGGGTCTGTGGGACTGACAACCAAAGGGAGTACAAGGCTAGGGGGTGTGTTGATAATATGCGTGGTCTGATGAACGCTCATCTGCAGGCCGACAGGCCCCTTTACCGACGCCATCACCGACCTCATCTCACCCCACGCCCTCGCATCCACAGACTGCATCCTACTCGGAGACCTAAACTTCCACCTGAATTACAACGATGATTCAAACACCACCTCCATCCTCGAGAACCTCACCAACATAGGACTGAAACAACTAGTCAACACCTCCATGCACACAGCGGGACACACACTCGACCCGTCTACACCAGAGGAAACAGCATCTCCTACAGCCACACCATGGAACTCTCTGGACAGATCACCACTGCATCCACTACTTAAAAAATGACCGTACACAAGCATGCCCACCGCTTCCCCCGCAGAAGCTGGAACAAAGTCACCGAACACCAGCTCACCTCCGTCCTCGTCAGCACCCCACCACTGACCATGTCAGACGCAAACACCACAGCACGCAACCTCCACTGCTAGAACACAAACTGCGCCGACACACTCGCCCCCCCCTCAAGAAAGCCACTGGGAGACACATCAAGAAAGCAAGGTGGTTCACCCCTGCACTCCAAGAATCCAGGATCTCCTGCAGATGCCTTGAAAAGACTTGGAGTCACAACAAAACCACAGAAACAAGTGCCGCCTACAAAGCAGCCACCACTGCACACCACAAACTCATCAAATCCACAAGGAAGAAATCCCTTTAAAACAGAAAACTCACCAATGGACACAACACCAAAGAACTCTTCTCCATCATCAAGGAATTTGCCGAAACCTGCAATGAAACAACAAATGTCCCACCCCCCCAAGACCTCTGCAACCACAAGATCAAGATGATATGCGACAACTTCGACAACCAAGACTACCTTACCGCTCCAGCTCCCTCCTCATGCGACGCCAACCAACAGACCCTGCTCAAATGGATCCTGCTCACAACAGAAAACACCTTGAAGACCAAGAAAACCATCCACTCTGGAGCACCCTAGGACCCATGGCCACACCACATCTTCCACTGAGCCGCCTCTGCCATCGCACCCATACTATGTTGGGCAATTAACTGCTCCTTTGAGACCGCCACCTTCCCCGATGACTGAAAACACACCGAAGTCAACCCCCTCCTGAAGAAACCCTCTGCGGACCCGACGGACCTCAAGAACTTCTGACCCATCTCCCTGCTTCCATTCGCAGCCAAGGTCATCAAAAAGACCGTCAACACCCAGCTAGCAAACTTCATCAAAGCTGACAATGCCCTGGACATCTCCCAATCCGGATTCCCAAGCAATCACAGCAACGAGACCGCCCTACTTGCCACCACTGACAACATCTGCTCCCTCCTCGACCAGGGCAAAACAGCAGCCCTCATCCTCCTGGACATCTTGGCTGCATTCAACAGCGTCTCCCACCCTATCTTAGCCACCAGACTCCACGACGCCGGCATACACAGAAAGGCCCTCAACTGGATTCGCTCCTTCCTCAACGGCAGAACTCAGCGGGTCAGATTCTATCCCTACCTCTCGGAACTGACAGAGACCAAATGTGAAGTGCCCCATGGCTCCTCCCTCAGCCCCACCTTCTTCAACGTCTACATGGCTCCCCTCGCAACTATCATTAGGAACCACAGGCTAAATATTGTTAAGTTCGGCACCTGGAAACCCTAATAGCTAACACCTACCACAAAGTGGCCTACAAATACACAGTCTCAAAACTTGTCATAGCCAACCTCAAAGCCAGTCAGAGCAAGCCCAAACCACAGACAGTCTATAACCGAACATCCTGAAGATGCCCCCTCCTAACCAATATAGCCCTGACTCTGCTCAGTCAAACCGTCTACACCTTCAAAACAGAACCTATTCTTTGCGCCCAAATCATCCTCACTTCTAGGCCAAATGACAAGGACCACCCCCTAAGCAGAGTCTACTCTCCTTCGTCAGAACAAGTACCTGCAGCGGTCCCACCTACTACCAAAGCTAGTAATAACAATGATTCACTCACCCAATTCCTGAAACGAATGGAACAAAAACTCGATGCCCTAACCACTGACATCATGCATCTTAGGCAAGACCTCTCTAGCCTGACCAAGTCAACCCACTCGCACTCTGAGTAGATGCAAATCATCAATCAATCAGGGTTGGTAAAGTGCGTCACCCGTTAGGAACCACGGACTAAACATTGTCTCATACGCCGACGACACCCAGCTGAGCCTCTCCCTCACCAACGTACCCAACATCACCAGACACAACTTTCAAGATGGAATCATAGCCTTCGCCACCTGGATGAAGAACAGCTGCCTGAAACATAACTCAGAAAAGACAGAAGTCCTCATCCTTGGCTCCACCCCCTCCGCACTGAACGACTCCTGGTGGCCCTCCGCCCTTGAAAATCCCCCCAAGGGGGGCTGTTAAATGGACACTATCTCCCGGATTGTACTTCTCCAGAACTGGTGGCTGAGGTCCTTACTCCCCGTGCTTTATCACCTAAAGTCGGAAGAGCCTTGTCCCTTGTGAACATTACTGCATTCCCTGTCCATGATGGTATTGAATGGGATAAGGTTCCCAATGAAATGTTTAGTCCCACAGAGACATAGTAAATCGTGTATGTTTTGAAAGTTGCTATGGATGACATTTCTATCCCAGGTTCAATTTCTGATGAATTGAATGTTAAGACTGTTACTAATATGCTATTGGAGTTAAACACATGCACTGTATTTGAAAATGAGGATTTGTATTTGAATTCTGAAAAATTATGGTGAAATGTTCCTTGTGCCATCATTATTCACACAGAGCTAGTATTCCACTTGCTGTTTTTAATTATACCTAGTGGGAACACTGTTTGACACCTCCCATAGGTAGTTCAAACGCATATTTGAAAAAGTTACCTTATTTTTCCAGTCATGTTCCTACTGACCCGATTTCTTATTCTTATTGCCTTACACCTTCTTCACTGGAAAAGAACCTGTTCACACAACGTCGATTTATTCTGACTCGTTTATTGCAAACCTGTCACCACTAGGTTATGAATATTGGAATTATAAGATTAAATTATAATCTGTTTGGGGGACTCTTCAACAGGGTTTAAAGTAAGTAGACCAGACCCCTTGTATATTCAGACATTACACTCGGGGCTTGCCACCACATACAGTGTGGGTAAACTATGCCAGCAATGGTTGGAACACTCAACATTGTCATCAGTTAAAGATCACTTGTCCCTCCTTTTAGATAATATGGATTTTCAAGATTTTTTATTGGGTCAGAGGTCTCCTTGTTCTAATCATTTTATATATGCTGTTTATAATGAAATTTGGAAAATTTCCCAACCAGAAGCAGCTGAATGTTTGACACAAATTAATAAGGACAATTTGGAAAAAGCTGTGGCTATTGTCGATTCTGGCATGACTACATTTTCAACTCTTATTTTTTCATTGAATAATATTGTTTCATCTGCAATCGGTATCAAACAAAATGATAAGCCTACGCTTCAACATGGCCAAAGTCAGTTGAGATTGATTTTGCAATTGAGTTGGACTCTGCAGGTTTTTACATTGAGTGCCATAGAATTGTTTGAATGTAACTGAGTTATTTTTGCTTTTTAAATTGACACGTATGCAAAAAATAATGGCTAAAAAAGAAGCCACCTACACTATGCTTATTGAACGTTTAGAAAGTCCCCTTTTCGGGTTGCTGAAACTCCATCTGCAATTTTGTTGATCCATGGTTTCATTTCTCTTCTGATTTCCACATTTCATTTCACAACATGGTTTCAGCAGTTTTAAGTCGGCGGATGCGAAGGAATGGGTATACAATAATTACACAAGACTTGGTTTCATCCTTATAGTACATATTCATGCATGAGAAGAAAGAGGCTTTTGTTACTCTTATGTGATTCTGATGGATAAATCTACCTGTGGATTCCTCACCTTTTGAATATCCCAGTGCACCAACATTCCACTGAAACTTTTCTTTTTAGCTCTCCCCCATGGACAAGGATATCATAATGCCATGGCTCCGCACTTGACTCCGTGTGACGTCATCAGAGCCATAAGAAGCCATCGTTAGCATGCTGACGTCTGTTCCCTTTTTTCTGCACTATTGACGCATAACGTTTTTTACTAGGTTCTCCGTAGTGTAGGAGTCTTGCAATTTTTTTCCAGGAAATCGCAACATTGTTGCAGAAAAAAACGTCTCTTTCAAGGAAGTCTGGGCTCAAGCACTGCAGAGAAGTGAGGGTCAGAAGTTGATCACTGATCCTCATGAAGATTGTCTTTGGTACCTTAGTACGGACCACAATATTGATGCCCTTTCATCATGTCAGAAGATGAATCCAATGGTGCTGAATTCTTTGAAGTCATCGAAGAGGAAGCACAAAAAGAAGCAGAGTCATAATTCTCGTCATTTATCTTCAAGAGATGACTCTCTGAGGTCAGTGTCCTCGCATCTGAAGACTCTGGAAGATATTGGTGAGGTGTCTACGGTCCCATCTCCATTGGCCGTTCGGCATCATCCTCAAGTCCGAGACCTCCCAGCTGGAGATGGATCCAGTACCCCCTCCAGTGCCACAATTGCCTATGCATCCATATTTCCCGGCTCCAGAGGCCGACCCATTGAATGTTCTAAATGCAATCTACAGCATTTTTATCAGGGCGATGACTCCATCTGGCGCGCCTGTGGGACCCATGGGTCTGCCCTCTTTTTCTTTCTGTGGCTTTCTGGTGCAGTATCAGCATGTGTCGTTCCTGCCAATAATGCCGATGGCCCAGTTATCCTGGCTTCCTCCAGCACCGAAAAGGTGACTCCATTGCCAGTAGAAGAAGTCCGACAGGAGTCTCCAGTACCGGTCGCGCCCTCTCTGATGTCGGATGGGTCTGCATAGGCGACACAACACACGATTCCACTACCACTGGCTTCCACCTCGCAGATATTGAAGTCACAGTCTCCATTGCCGACGTCACTGAAGCCGGTATTCGCTTCACCGATGCCTATGTTAAAGCATAGTTTTGGAAGAGAAGCAGTACTTGCTTGGTGAAAGAGATCTAGATTTAGAAGAAGGGGAAATAGTGTCACTTGATCCTGAGTTTGATGGTCTGGAGGTAGCAAGTGGCCAAGACAATGGGAGTAATTGTCCTCGAAAGGCATTCCTCTGCTTTAGGTCACGTCGTACCATATGGTGATGAAGAAGGCGGCCGAGATGCTGGAATTGCCTCTTCCATCTACTGAACTCAAGTCTAATTTGTTGAAAGAGGTACTACATTCTTCTTCGTCATCAGAGCCTTTATTGCCATTTAATGAGGCTCTGACTGAGCCGATGCTGGAGATTTGGCAGAAACCTATGACATCGTCGGCTGTATCTAGACCTATTGTGAGAAAATATAAGCCTGGGATCCATTGTTCTTAGCCACCCACATTTCATCTGAAAGTTTAGTGGTACAAGCTTCCTGTTCCTCAAAGTTGACTCCTGGGTCTTTTCCAACAACTCCGGTGGATAGGGAATCAAAGAGGATGTAGCAGTCTACAAGAGAAGATATTCTCCTCTGGTAGCATGGCTTTGAAGTCAACCAATGCAACGTGTTTATTAGGGAGGTATATCCATGCATGGATGGAATCGGCCAAAACAGGGGTTCAGGGGCACTTTGCGGAGCTGTTGAATGACAGCCAGGCCGCTGCTCGTCAGGTCATTCATTTGGGCCTGGACACAGCGATGGGAACCTCTGTTGCCACAAGGAGTCAAGCATGTTTGAGAGTTTATGGTTTCTTACCTGACGTTCAATTTAACCTAATGGATTTAACATTTAATGGGTCAAAACTGTTCGGTGACAAAGCCGATTCTTCCTTGGAGATTTTCAAGGATAGTAAAACGACGGCATGATCTTTGGGCTTTCAATCACAGCCCAGAGATTACAGGCAATTGCAGAGGTTCCGGGGTTTGGCCGAAACTTCTCTTTTCACTGAAGGCAGAAACAACAGCTGTCCAATGCCCTCTATAGGAGTTATAAAGTGTGGGGCAAAGGTAGAAAACGAGTTGCTGCCCTTCAGCCATCTTCCGCCTCCTCTTCTTTTTCCTCCCCTGCCAATGTCACTGGAAAGCAGCACTAGTTTTGCCATCTTGGAGCATGCTTGCCCAGTGGGGAGACTGTTGTCTCATGTTCTTACTCAGTGGAGATCCATAACAACGGATCTTTCAGTTTTGGATATTGTAGAAAATGGGTATGCCATACCCTTCCAGAAGGGTCCCCTCAACCTTTCCGACAAACATCTTCTGCTCCTCCAACAGGAGGTTCAATCCCAATTTCAAAAGGGCACAGTGTAGATGGTTCCGGAGGAGCAACAGAGTCAGGGATGCTATTCTCAGTACTTCCTGATTCCCAAAAAGGGTGGTCATTTACTTCCGATTCTAGACCTCAGGATTTTAAACTGATTCCTTAAGCAGGAGAAGTTCAAAATGCTGACCCTGGCATAGGTGCTTCTTGCACTGGAAAAGGAAGACTAAATGATTCCGATCAAATTGCAGGATGCATATTTACATATTCCCATTCTGCAATCACACAGGAAGGTTCTCCACTTCACAGTGGGGTCGCAACATAACCAGTTTGTGGTCCTTCTGTTGGGTCTAACTTCTGCACCTCGAGTCTTTACAAAAGTGATGGTGGTGGTTGCAGCTCATCTCAGAAGGTAGGGAATACCAGTATTCCGTTACCTGGACAATTGGTTGATCAAAGCCAGGTCTCCAGAGTTGGTGTTGCATCACTCAGTTGTTGTTTTACCTAGGCATTTCTATCAACAGGTCCAAGTCTCGCATATCGCCTTTGCAGCACACCCTGTTGATTGGGGCAGTACTTGACACTATAGTCTTATTTATTTATTTATAAGTTGTATATAGCGCTAGCTAGACCCAAAGGTTTCAGAGCGCTTTACATAAAAAGAAAACAGCATAACGTAGGATACAAAGGATGCATAAGTGAAACATTGACTAACGTACCTCTGTGTATAACACTTGACACATACATTCTAGATCCAGCCTAAAATAGAGATGGGGAGAGTCAGTAGCAGGAGTGGTGTGATTACAGTATGCTGATTCGTTTAGGACATGATTCAAGCTAGCCTGGCTGATGAGGGGTATTACTCCAAAACCGATCCCAGGATGCTTGTTTCTGGTCCAGGGAAGAACTGGCTTGGCAGTTTGGGCTGGACTGTTCCCATGAGGCACAGGATCAAGACTGATTTGCATGTCGCTGGGTCTGAACTAGGTTGGCGAAATGAACTAAATAATGATGATGGATTCAATCCAGATCTGTGACTGGGGGTGAGTGTCCGAAAAGGTTAAGTGCTCCGTTCATCATCTCCTTGTTTCGTTTTGGAGAGCCTAAATTGGAGAAGTGACTAACTTATTAAGCAGCTGAAACTGTGAAAAACCAACTGCCACACGCGGTGGAGTCTTGGTGAGAGTGAGCTATTCGAGCATAGTTCGGTTGGCGTGAGTGGTAGGTATACATATCCCTTTTGAAGCAGGAGAGGGAGAGATTGCAATGGAGTTCTCAAGGGAGAGCGTTCCATATCCTTGATGCATTTCCAGAGAAGGACTGAGCCTAGGTGGTTTTCCGTTTCAGTTTCGGAGTAACAAGGAGTGAATTTGAGATTCTCAGAGTTCTGGTTCTAGCAGCTGTTGTAAGTTTGTTGTCTAGATAGCTCGGGGAATCTGTGTGGAGAGCT
This sequence comes from Triturus cristatus, assembly GCF_964204655.1. Classification (NCBI taxonomy): domain Eukaryota; kingdom Metazoa; phylum Chordata; class Amphibia; order Caudata; family Salamandridae; genus Triturus; species Triturus cristatus. The sequence goes on along the minus strand of NC_140583.1, from coordinate 299,734,159 downwards.
TTTTGGGTGATGAAGGCTGTCTTGCTAATACAACTGCCTTCAATGAGCAGCCAGTTAAGGGGCTTGAGGGCTGGAGTGATGTGTTCAAATCATTTAACATCAGTTATGAGTCTGGCTTCCGTGTTCAGAACTGGTCTTAGAGGGGCTTGGTGAATTTTTGGCATCCCTGTGAAGATGGTGTTTCCAAAGTAAATTTGAAAGAGCTAGAGATTGTATTACTGTCTTGAAGTTATCGGGGGGGGGGAATAAAGGGTTTAATTTTCTTGAGGTGTTTCATTTTTTTTTTTTTAAAGTTCTTTATTGTTTTAAAACAAAGACATCCCCAACCCACCCCCCACCCCCTCTCAGACAAAATAATTCATTATGATAGTATTTACATATCTCAATAGAAAACATAGAGGAAAAAAAAAGAAGGTATACATACATATATATATTAAATACTTAATTCAATATCATTAGAATTTTATCCATTGGGTTAGAGGATCCCATATCTCTAATCCTTTTAACCTCCTGTTTTTACCCTTTCTTCTATATATAGCTAGTTCCAGGCTATGCGTCTTGAGGTGTTTCAGTGAGAAAAATGCTCTTTTGGCTGAGATTTTGATGTGATCTTTCATTGTCAAGTTCTTTTCAAGGGTGATGCGTAAGGAGTTTTCTGAGTTGGACAGGGTGAGATAGCAATTTAGGGAATTCAAGTTCTCGAGCCACTCTTGGATTGGTTGGTGGTTACTCTTCAGGAAAAGAGTATTAATTCAGTTTTGTTTGGATTCAACATTAAGTGGTTCGAATTAAACAAAGTTTACATTTTGGTTAGTGTGGTGTTAAAGTGAGTTGTTGTCTCTTGTTGTTAAGATCAGCGTTGAACCAAAATTTTGATTTGATAGACCTCAATCGTTTTAGTTTGAGTGGAGCCATTTGATCAAGAAACTCTGTCATAGCTGTGTGGAAGTGTGTCGTGAGGTCATTGACGGTGTGGTTGGGAGGGTGACGCTGTATTTGGGCACTGATCCTGGTTTCCAGTTCAATTAATGGGACTCGTTTGATGTTCCTGGTCCGGTGCTTGAGTATATCAGTTAGGGCTGGCTGGGATCTGATGTGTGTGTTGATGTTAAACAATATGAGGTGATGATCGGACCAGTCAATGGATGATATTGAATTAGGTGAGACCAGCTCGTTTTTGGTAATCATCGCATCAAGAGTGGATCCTTTGATGTGTGTAGGTTCATTGCAGAGTTGTTTAAGATCGTTTATTTTAAGAAGTGCGGTGAGTTTCTGGACTATTGTGTCATCTGGGTTGTTCCAGTGAATATTGAAGTCGCCCAGGAACACGTCCTTCATGTCCGTTAAGGAGAATAGTGTAATTAGGTTGGTTAGTTCTTCTGTGAAGAGGGCACGATCACCAGGAGGGTGGTAGAGGGTGTGTAATTTAATAGGAGAGGAGCTTTTGACTGTAAGTTCGACTCCGAGGTACTCAAAGGTCGAGTATTCTGCAGATTTTAAAATAGAAAGTTGTATTTCTTCTTTGTCAATGATAGCTAGTCCACCTTCTATTCTCATAGGTCTGTCTTGCCTAATTATGCTGAATCCCTTTGGGAAAAGCAGGTCTAGAATGAGCCAGGATTCAGTGAGGAAGGCGATGTTTATTTCATCATGTGTATAGGTTCAGTGATATCTGTAGCGTATTGAACAGCTGATCTGCAGTTGAAGAGCATGCATGATAAAGGGCAGGGATAACCATTGCTAGTATGTGATGTTTGAATGGTAGTGTATTAAGCAGGTGGTCTGAGCAAGTGGATGGTTATAGGGATTCTATTTGTACCCACTATTACTAGGATAGAGGAGCGAGGCTTATCGGCCATAATACGGTTCGATGAGCGGTAAGAATTGCTAATAGCATTAGCTTTGGGTACTGATATTGGGCGGAGAGCTCGGTGGGGTCTGTGGGACTGACAACCTAAGGGAGTAGAGGGCCAGGGGGTGTGTTGATAATATGTGTGGTCTGATGAATGCTCATCTGCAGGCCGAAAGGCCCCGTGCTCCCTTTACCGACGCCATCACCGACCTCATCTCACCCCACGCCCTCGCATCCACAGACTACATCCTACTCAGAGACCTAAACTTCCACCTGAATTACCATGATGATTCAAACACCACCTCCATCCTCGAGAACCTCACCAACATAGGACTGAAACAACTAGTCAACACCCCTATGCACACAGCGGGACACACACTCGACCCCTTCTACACCAGAGGAAACAGCATCTCCTACAGCCACACCATGGAACTCTCTGGACAGATCACCACTGCATCCACTACTTAAAAAAACACCATACACAAGCATGCCCACCGCCTCCCCCACAGAAGCTTTAACAAAGTCACCGAACACCAGCTCACCTCCGTCCTCGTCAGCACCCCACCACTGACCACGTCAGACGCAAACACCACAGCACGCAACCTCCACTGCTAGAACACAAACTGTGCCGACACACTCGCCCCCCCCCCCCCAAGAAAGCCACTGGGAGACACATCAAGAAAGCAAGGTGGTTCACCCCTGCACTCCAAGAATCCAGGATCTCCTGGAGATGCCTTGAAAAGACATGGAGTCACAACAAAACCACAGAAACAAGTGCCGCCTACAAAGCAGCCACCACCGCACACCACAAACTCATCAAATCCACAAGGAAGAAATCAGTTTAAAACAGAAAACTCACCAATAGACACAACACCAAAGAACTCTTCTCCATCATCAAGGAATTTGCCAAAACCTGCAATGAAACAACAAATGTCCCACACCCCAAGACCTCTGCAACCACAAGATCAAGATGATCTACGACAACTTCGACAACCAAGACTACCTTACCGCTCCAGCTCTGTCCTCATGCGATGCCAACCAACAGACCCTGCTCAAATGGATCCTGCCCACAACAGAAACACCTTGAATACCAAGAAAACCATCCACTCTGGAGCACCCTAAGACCCATAGCCACACCACATCTTCCACTGAGCCGCCTCTGCCACCGCACCCGTACTATGTTGGGCAATCAACTGCTCCTTCGAGACCGCCACCTTCCCCGATGACTGAAAACACACCTAAGTCAACCCCCTCCTGAAGAAACCCTCTGCGGACCCGATGGACCTCAAGAACTTCTGACCCATCTCCCTGCTTCCATTCGCAGCCAAGGTCATCGAAAAGACCGTCAACACCCAGCTAGCAAACTTCATCAAAGCTAACAACGCCCTGGACATCTCCCAATCTGGATTCCCAAGCAATCACAGCAACGAGACCACCCTACTTGCCACCACTGACGACATCTGCTCCCTCCTCGACCAGGTCGAAACAGCAGGCCTCATCCTCCTGGACATCTCGGCAGCGTCTCCCACCCTATCTTAACCACCAGACTCCGCGACGCCGGCATAGACAGAAAGGCCCTCAACTGGATCCGCTCCTTCCTCAACGGCAGAACTCAGCGGGTCAGACTCTCTCCCTACCTCGCGGAACTGACAGAGACCAAATGTGAAGTTCCCCATGGCTCCTCCCTCAGCCCCACCTTCTTCAACGTCTACATGGCTCCCCTCGCAACTATCATTAGGAACCACGGGCTAAACATTGTTTAGTTCGGCACCTGGAAACCCTAATAGCTGACACCTACCACAAAGTGGCCTACAAATACACAGTCTCAAAACTTGTCATAGCCAACCTCAAAGCCAGCCAGAGCAACCCCAAACCACAGACAGTCTATTACCGAACATTCTGTAGATGCCCTCTCCTAACCAATACAGCCCTGACTCTGTTCAGTCAAACCGTCTACACCTTCAAAGCAGAACCTATTCTTTGCGCCCAAATCATCCTCACTTCTAGGCCAAATGACAAGGACCACCCCCTAAGCAGAGTCTACTCTCCTTCATCAGAACCAGGACCTGCATCGGTCCCACCTACTACCAAAGCTAGTAATAACAATGATTCACTCACCCAATTCCTGAAACGAATGGAACAAAAACTCGACGCCCTAACCACTGACATCATGCATCTTAGGCAAGACCTCTCTAGCCTGACCAAGTCAACCCGCTCGCACTCTGAGTAGATGCAAATCATCAATCAATCAGGGTTGGTAAAGTGAGTCACCCGTTAGGAACCACGGGCTAAACATTGTCTCATACGCCAACGACACCCAGCTGATCCTCTCCCTCACCAACGTACCCAACATCTCCAGACACAACTTTCAAGAAGGAATGATAGCCGTCGCCACCTGGATGAAGAACAGCTGCCTGAAACATAACTCAGAAAAGACAGAAGTCCTCATCCTTGGCTCCACCGCCTCTGCACTGAACGACTCCTGGCGGCCCTCCGACCTTGGAAATCCCCCCACACCGACAGACCACGCACAAAAGCTTGGCATCATACCAGACTCATCGCTCACAATAGAATGCCAGATCAACGCCGTCTGCTCGTCCTGCTTCAACACCCTCGGCATGTTTCAAAACACCTTAAGATGGATCCCAACCGAATCTAGAAAAACTGTCACACACTCATCAGCAGCAGACTGGACTACGGCAACGCTCTCTACGCCAGAATCAACAAGAAACTCCTTCACAAACTCTAGAATGTCCAGAATGCCGCTGACCAGACTGATACTCGATATCCCCTTTCACAGTCACATCAGTCAACACCTACACGATCTCCACTGGATTCCATTGGAAAGACGAATAACCTTCAAACTCCTACCCCACGCATGCAAGGCCCTTCACAACACGGGACCCGAATACCTGAACAGCCGCCTCTCCTTCCACGCACCTAAAAGATATCTCTGACCAGCCCAGCTCTCACTGGCCACAGGCCCACGTATCAGCAAGACTAGAACGGGACCTCGCAGCCAAAGCCTGGAACACCCTCCACCTCTGGCAATCTCCCACATTGCCCAAGTTCCGGAAAGACCTCACGAGCTGACTTTTCGGATGACCCCAGCACTCAATGGAGCCGCTCTCCCCACCTCCACGGCCTCTATGCCATTGATGATCGCGGACTGGTAGTGCGACACCCGCCGGTGTCAGCACCGCACCCCTGAGGTGTGTGAGACTGGGCGCTTCCTGTCCTGGGCTGTTGGTCTGGCCCCCTGGTGAAAGTCAGGGACAGCAGCGGCTGCGCCGCCTGTGCCATTGTGTAGGTGGGCGTGCCCACTCATGGGAGCCATCTCGAGTGCGCGGATGGCATGGTTGCGCTGACCTGGTTGTGACTGGGTCTCTGGAAGTTGCCTGCCACACAGATTTTGGGAAATGGCAGCCCCACCGATGACCTGGGGGACTGATCTTGTGATCAGTGTTTTTGGTCACTGGGGCTGGATCGGCTTATGAATACTGATCTACGCTTACCCCTTGTGTCTAGGGGTGACACGGTTTCCTGCAGACGAGTTCTGTGACCACCAGTTTTTTTACCTTTTTTTCCTGCCCATGCATGTGAATGAGGGCCACCATTTTGAACTCTGCCTTGTCTCCCTCATCTATACAGCTAAAACTAACAAAGGACTAGTACCCCTGGAGTTCTCCACCTAAACCTTATCCCAGAAACTAACAGATGACAATGGAGGACTATCTTCTACATACACTGAGGTGGCAATCTTGTAATGGTCTTACCTTCTTCAGTCCTTATAGGCCTGGGCTTGAACCATGGGAACCTAATGACTGGGAGTGCCTCCACTTGAACTCTGCTGCATCTCCCTCATCTATACTACTAAAACTAATAAAGGACTAGAACCCCTGGAGTTCTCCATCAAAACCTCACAACATAAACTAACAGAGGACACTAGACACTAACGGAGGACTCGCTTCGACATCCACTTCGGCAGCCATCTTGTAATGGTCTGACCAACTACAGTCCTATAGTCACGGCCTTTAATCAATGGAACGTTATGACTGGGGTTGCCTTTGGCTTCCAATTGTAGTGCGGATCCCCCTCACACCTACAGCACATGATGATTGCCTTTTGATCCACTGACAAGGTGGCTGGTCCTTGTGACGCAGCAGTTACTCACTAATTGGGTGAGTGAATCATTGTTATTACTAGCTTTGGTAGTAGGTGGGACCACTGCAGGTCCTGGTTCTGACGAAGGAGAGTAGACTCTGCTTAGGGGGTGGTCCTTGTCATTTGGCCTAGAAGTGAGGATGATTTGGGCGCAAAGAATAGGGTCTGCTTTGAAGGTGTAGATGGTTTGACTGAGTAGAGTCAGGGCAGTATTGGTTAGGAGGGGGCATCTTCAGAATGTTTGGTAATAGACTGTCTGTGATTTGGGCTTGCTCTAACTAGCTTTGAGGTTGGCTATGACAGGTTTTGAGTTAGTGTATTTGTAGGCCACTTTGTGGTAGGTGTCAGCTATTAGGGTTTCCAGGTGCTGTTTCAGGAGTCTGTGTTTGCGATTTTGTTTGCATTCTTGGAGGGATTTAGAGGATAATTGATGGTCCAAGAGTTGGGTCCATATCACACGAGTGCCATGTCAAGGATTTTTATTTGGAACATAGTTCAAGGCTATGGAGCCTGGATAAGGTTGGATCACACAATAGAGGGAGGTAGGGGATTACCGTGACTTGAAGTCTTAGCCTGCTGGATTTGAAGTTATAGGCAGAGGGACAAGGCGCTGACGGGGAGAGATGAAGTGTAGTATGCGCTATGATTTGAAATGGATAAGTTGGATAGAGGGCCGGACAAGGGCGGTGTGGATAAGTAAATGAGATAAAAGAGCATTGCGAGTAGTACATTCCTTACCTAATGCTGCATCTAGGCCTTTAGTGGCTATGATGTCAATGGGGCCTGCCACTTTGCCTGGGGGTCAGTAAGGTAGTCGTTGTGGGGAGGGGTTTGTCATTGTGGCGTCACATGGGCCAATTTTTTGTGGTTGCCGGGAATAACTGCTGCATCACAAGGACCAGCCACCTTGTCAGTGGATCAAAAGGCAATCATCAAGTGCAGTAGGTGTGAGGGGGGGCCCGCACTACAATCGGAAGCCAAAGGCAACCCCAGTCATAACGTTCCATTGATTAAAGGCCGTGGCTATAGGGACTGTAGTTGGTCAGACCATTACAAGATAGCTGCCGAAGTGGATGTCGAAAAGAGTCCTCCGTTAGTCTCTAGTGTCCTCTGTTAGTTTCTGTTGTGAGGTTTTGATGGAGAGCTCCAGGGGTTCTAGTCCTTTATTAGTTTTAGTAGTATAGATGAGGGTGATGCAGCAGAGTTCAAGGGGAGACACTCCCAGTCATTAGGTTCCCATGGTTCAAACCCCAGGCCTATAAGGACTGAAGAGGGTCAGACCATTACAAGATTGCCACCGCAGTGTATGTAGAAGATAGTCCTCTATTGTCATCTGTTAGTTTCTGGGATAAGGTTTAGGTGGAGAACTCCAGGGGTACAAGTCCTTTGTTAGTTTTAGCTGTATAGATGAGGGAGACAAGGCAGAGATCAAAATGGTGCCCTCATTCACATGCATGGGCAGGAAAAAAGGTAAAAAAACTGGTGGTCACAGAACTCGTTTGCAGGAAACTGCGTCATCCCTAGACACAAGGGGTAAGTGTAGATCAGTATTCATAAGCTGATCCAGCCCCCGTGACCAAAAACACTGATCACAAGATCAGTCCCCCAGGTCATCGATGGGGCTGCCGTTTCCCAAGAGCTCTGTGGCAGGCAACCTTTATCGACCCAGTCACTACCGGGTCAGCGCAACCATGCCACCAGCGCACTCGAGATGGCTCCCATGAGTGGGCACGCCCACCTACACAATGGCACATCTGGCGCGGCTGCGGCTGTCCCTGACTTCCACCAGGGGGCCAGACCAACAGCCCAGGACAGGAAGCGCCCGGTCTCACACTCCTCAGGGGTGCAGTGCTGACACCGTTGGGTGTCGCACCACCAGTCCGCCATCATCAATGGCACAGAGGCCGTTCTAGTCTTGAAGGTCGTGCGCCTGCTAGGTCTGATAGCCTCCTGCATTCTGTTGGTCACCCATGTACGCTGGCACATGTGAGCCCTCCAGTGGTGTCTTTGCAGGCAGTGGTTTCAACACAATGGAGACCTGAAAGAGTCAGTCAGGATCTCAAGAAACACCGCAGGGGATCTTCGATAGTGGGGTGAGTCCGGCAATCTGTCTCAAGGGAAGCTGTTTCACTCTCCACCTCGGATGGGGAACATATATGATTGATATGGAGATCAGAGGTTTTTGGTCCCCAAAGGAACGATTGCTGCATAGCAATCTGTTGAAATTGTCGCCAATACATCTGGCTCTCAATGCCTTCCTCCCTTCGATTCATGGTCAGTCTGTTCAAGACCTAACAGACAATACTTCTGTGATGTGGTACATAAACAAACAGGGAGGCGTAGGATTGTATCCTCACTGCAGAGCTCTACAACTCTGGTCCTGCGCTCAGGAACACCAGATTTGCATCATGGCAGATCACTTGGCTGGGGTTCTAAACATACATGCGGACAGTCTCAGTCAGCATTTTTTCAGCCAATCATGAGTGGCGTCTCCATCCGGATGTGGTACAACACACTTTCTGGCTATTGGGGACCCCTCAGATAGATCTTTTTGCCACTCTTGAGTACTTTCACTGCATTTCATTCTGCAACCTCCAGTATCTGTTGCAGGAAGCTCTTGGGGACACGTTTCAATTGGACTGGGGCTCCCAGCTTTTTTACGCATCCCCCCCCCATACCCTTGATTCCTCAGGTTCTGAGGAAGATTCGCCAAGACCGGGCCCAAATCACATTAATAGCCCCGGATTGGCCGAGAAAGGTATGGTACACAGACCTTCTTCCCCTCTCACTGTGCCCTCCGCTCTGTCTCCCTCACAGGGATTGCCTCCTCTCGCAGTCGCAGGGGCAGATTCTACAGTCCCACCTCCAGAACCTGCACCTACATTCCTGGAATTTGAATAGGGCCACCTGAATTCTTCCTCTCTTCCCCCGATTTGGTGGATGTTATTTTATCGGCCAGAAGATGCTCCACCAAGTCAGTTTATGTTGGCACATGAGCCAAGCTTAAGTGGTGTGAAGAAAATTTGTTTGACCCTTTAAAAGCCCATTTGTCTGATAATTAAGATTTTGTGATTTACTTAGCGCAACAAGGTTGTGCAGTTGAAACTTCTCTGTTTAAGTCCCCTATAGTGTTATAGTGTTAAGGTTTATTAAGAGACTTACTAACAAATATCCTGCCAGTCTGTTTATTATGCCTCTGTGGGATCCTAATTTGGTACCAACTTACCTTATAGGTACTCCATTTGAAACCTTACATAGTTGTCCTTTGAGACTAACTTTCAAAACACTTTTCTGGTTGCCATAATGTCTGATAGACGTGTTAGTGAATTTAAATGTGAAACCCCCATCATGACTTTCTATGCAGATACGGTGGTATTGAGAAGCAGGCTGCTTTCCTGCTAAAGGCGGTTACTGTCTTCCACTTGGGCCAGTCTATCACCCTTCCTACTTTCTATTCCCCTACAAATCCATCTAAAGAGGAGGAAAGGCTTCATCGTTTGGACTCTAAAAGCGCTGTTTGCTTTTATGTGGACAGAACTCGTGATCTCCAGCTGAATGACCATCTGCTTGTTGGTTATGTGAGCAAGAAGAAATGAAAAGCAGTGCATAAGAGGGCATTGTCCAGATGGATCACCCCGTACATGCCATGGCTAACAAAGAATCACCTGAACCTATTAGAGCTCATTCTACTAGAGCGAAGACTTCCACTTCTGCTTTTTCTAGAGGGGGTATAGTCAGACAGGCAGCCACCTTGGAGTGTGGAACTGCTTGGGGATTCTTTTCAAAAGGTGAGGAATCCACAGGTAGATGTATCCATCAGAAGAACAAGTTACTTACCTTCAGTAATGCTTTTCCTGATGGATACAGACTCTACCTGTGGATTCCTCACTGACCCACCTGCCGCCTCCCCTTTGCATGTCTGCTTATGCCAAACACAAGGCTATTTGCATATTGTGTATTTTATTTACAAGTGTATATATGTGTTTATGTGTGTGTGTGTGTATATATATATATATGTATATATATATATATACATATTATACATATATATATAGTCTTTGGTTTGAAGTCTGCCATATGCTTTTACATTGGTACTGTTGGTTTCACCAGTTTGCCTCAAAGCATAAAATAAATAGGTGGAAACTGATGTCAGCGCGCCGATGAGGGCTTCTTATGGCTCCGATGAGGTCAAATGGAGTCACGTGCGGAGCAATGGCATTATGACATCCTCATCGATGTGGGAGAGCTGTGAAGAAACGTTTTGGTAGAATGCTGGTGCATTGGGATATTCAAAAGGTGAGGAATGCACAGGTAGATACTGTAGTCACCAGAAAAAGTGTTACCAAAGGTAACAAACTTGTTGCTTTGGAAATTCCTTGGGTCACTCATTGGTCTGCAGAGAGATTACACTACATTGAGTATGTAGTGCTTCTCTTCATAACTTAGCATGTTATTTATAGGGTGTTCTCATACAACTGATCAAGAATTACTTTTTGTTGCTATCTAATTTTAAATGATCAAGGTTGTTGTGGGATGAACCCAGGTGTCCCGTATGTGGTCACTGTTTCCAAGATAGTCACTTGCTGTATGCAAGTTTTGTGTCCTCCCACACATACTGTCCAAGGAGTTACTTTGTGAGCCAAGGCCGCAGTAACTAAAATAAATTATGATTAGTTGAGCAGACTCAAAGCCTTATTGTTTCAAACTGATGTGGCTCACATCTGCCTGAGAAACTTTTGATCTCCAAGTTGCACATTCCTCGTCAGAGGTGCAATCCCTTTTACGCACGCAATGGCCACAGGATTTCGGTGTGTTTGTACACCGCATTTTTAAAGCTTCTAATAAAGCTGGAGTGCCACACTTTTTTAAAGGGGACTGGCTACCACATTAAAGACTGTACTTGGAGTTACCCCGTCCTTTCTACACTCCTTGATTTCAAGCATTTCTGGAGGCATTCCAATTATACTGTTGCTCCTTGTTGCTCTTTTAGCTGTATTTTTGTTGCTCCACAATGGAAGTCACACAAGGACAAATGGAAATGGAACTACCACACATCCTTCTGTGTCGTAAGCGCATGATACAGTATTTTGGAGAGTCATCGTTACTGGAAATGAGCGAGGACTGGTCTCTCGCCTTCTGGCCTGTATGGTTATAAAGAACAGAGCCTGTCTGTTGCTGTTTATGGTGCTCAATCGGGTGTGAGCTTGACTTATGCCTTGATGAGCAATTGTCGCAGTCTTATGCTTATGCGTCTTTTGCGCTCGCATCACCTGCGATCTCAAGTGATGCTTCTTCCTTTGTCTCAAGAAGCCTATTATGAGCTACCTTTGCCAATGCCTAATGCTCCTTTGACTTCTGGTTTTCTGTCATTTGGGTTACTTCTCTAATGCTGACTCTACCGCCTTCGGCACCCGTTGAATGGACTGATGATAACCTAATTCGTCTTGCTTTTCATGCCTCTTTTGATGTGATGTCTGTGGATGCGGGTTCCTTCCTGGGCCCTACTGACACTCTGGACATGCATGTTGTGAACAACATGGAACTACTGTCCTGATCTAGCAGATTGGGATTGGGATTCCCAAACCCAACAAGCTCATTGGCTACCAGTCTTCTTGAATAAATCTGATCAGCCTAATCAGCGACGCTCACGACCTATTCTTATCTATGTGGGCAACTTTCTTCTTTGACAAGCCATTTCTATTAAAGCCCGACCTACTTCACCAGTCGTTGTCGACTCACTATCTATTGTTGCTAGATCAGATTTATGCAAAACTACAATGGACAAGAGGTGGCGGATGAAGCAACTCATTGATTCATGGAAGGCTTTAGGTGCTACGGTCTACTTACAGGAACCTGCTCGCTTGAAGGTCATCAGAGACGGTCGTTCACAGATCTTTCAAACAGAGCAGGAAGCAAAACTGGCGCTCAATAACTTTCGACAGAACTCTAAATAGTAACGCAGTCTAAAAATCTTGAACTATAAAAAATGTTCTGGGGTATTTGCTGAAAAGTTTGAGTTCAGCTACAGCAGTGTCATCTCTATATATTAATTTCAGTATATATTTCTTAGTCACTATCCTATGGCTTACATAATTATATGTCTTATTACATAGCCTCTCTGGGGGCACTGCTTCCGTATGTTGTCCATTTTGGACAACAGGATGGAGGGGCAGATTCCTTTCTTGGGATAGGGGGTGGATGTGTGGGTTAATGTTTCAGGGAGTAGGGTGGGTGGACAACACTTGGTGATCTATAAGTGCTCTATCAAAAGCTTCTTACAGTGGGAGTGTAAAAGACGGAGGGGTCAGATCAAAGTTACAGATAAAAGTGAGACAAAAAGTCATAACTGTTATTCTAGCAAATATAAATACTTGTATTTCTTATCAAGAATGCTTCAAAATGTCACTGTCTTATCTTTAGCTCCTAGATTTTGGAGGGCAAAGTGTAATCTATGTGTGTATTGATGGGGACAATTAAATGTATTAGCTGGAATGTTTCCGGCTTAAATTCAGCTACTAAACGCCAACTGGTCAGAGAGGAGTTTAAGGCGTATAAGCCACATCTGGTAGTGCTGGTTGAGACACACTTGATATATAAGGATCGGGGTCTGTATAAATAGTTGGGCTTTGAGTTGTTAGATTGTACTTCACAGGGGGCAGCTATTAGAGGGGTAGCAATTCTTAAAGATAAACATCTGGTCTGTAAAAAAATTAAACAGGCTTCTGACCCAGGTGGCAGATTGGTCCTAATACAGCTCGAAATCTATAATAGAAATATTGTCCTCTGTGCTATATATGGTTCAAATCAGGATGACCCTACTTTATTCAATAAATTAAAGTTGGAGCTGCTGGATTGGCAGGGCGAACTAGTAGTCACTGGCGATTTCAACTGCACTTTGAATTATGCTATCGATTCAACAAACTGCTCAGTTTTGGCAAGAATGAGTAGAGTATGACAATCAATTCATGAACTTGCCAGACTTCATGGTTTGTCGGACCTATGGCGTACATTATATCCCACACAGCCTGGGTTTACGTACTACTCTGGGCCACATCGCCATTACTCGAGAATTGACCTAATCTTTGTGAGCAATAGCCTTCTAGGAATATCTCAAATAGAGGTTTGCCCGCGGATAACATCAGATCATAACCCGCTTCTGATTAGTTTTCGGTTTTTAACTGGGGTCAAGACCTAACAACCATTTTCATTCCCTAGATACCTGCTCTCTGACATACAGTACGTTACACATACTCAAGAGGTTCTTTCTGAATTCCTACAATTTAACATTGAGACTGCTTCTTCCCTCAGCAATATATCCTTCGCTCAAATAAGATTACTTTGGAGAGATGGAAAGATGCCTCTGATACTCTTAAAAAATTAGAGTTTGCCCATGCACTGGAGATCTTGTCTAAAGGGGCTAATTGTGAGGCACTATATCACTCTTTAATTAATGCTAGGGCCAGTTCTTAATTTGTAAAATATTAAGTGCCAGGGCTCTGACCAGGAGGCCACTGCAGCTTGCACCACCCATCACCCTTGTCATTGCTGCCAAAACAACTATTAACCATCTCTTTCACCTGCAAGTGCGACAGTTCACATTATTCCAAGTCCCCAAAGCTAAAGGAATGGCTGGGGAGGCAGGGATTAGCACTATTTTAATGTATATTGTATGCCTAAACAAACGTTGTTCGGCTCCTCTCTAAATTAGATGAGCAGCGCCACCATGTGGTAGACTGTTCTATGTATGGTGTTGACCATTAGGTGTCGGTGGAGAGCACCGGAAACCAATAAAGTACCGGTGCTTAGCACCGGAAAGCACCGGCTCAAATTAAGCACTGACTAGGGCGCTCTTGACTCGCCAGTTTAATATGGTGATCAAGTAGGCAAGATACTAGCTTATCAAGTAGCAGATAAAAAGGCTAAAACCTGGATTGACTCAATCAGGGGTAGAGACAGCTAGCCATACAATTCTAATAAGCTAATACAAGATCAGTTTTCTCAATTTTATCTTGAATTGTACACTCTAGGTGTCCAAGCAGATGTTACTCTGGTGGAAGCATATCTACGACTTGGGGATTCTAACTCTCTTAGTTTAGAGGCAGTCGAAAGTCTTAAACAAAATATAGAAGAGGAAATTACAGCTGCTATAGCCTCATTGCCATCGGGTAAGGCCGCTGTGGATGACGCCTTGCCAATAGAGTTCTATAAAACCTTTAAAAATACTATCCTTCGATTACTCTGTTTGGTTATCAATCAGATTGGCATACACTCTGTTGCCCCCGAATCTTGGGATCAGACAAATATTGTCTTTTTCCTTAAAAAAGGGGAAGGCAGCGGATGAATGCGGTTCTTATCGCCCAATTTCTCTTATTAATACTGACGCAAAAATCTTCGCCAACATTTTAGCCAACCGTCTTGCTTCTTACATGCCAGATCTGGTATCTGAATATCAACACGGATTTATAATCAGCAAGGACACTACGGCATATGTCAATACAGCCATTACAGTTTTTGATATTGCCAATAAAACTTGTAGTAACTTAGGGATGATCCTTTTGGATGCTGAAAAAGTGTTTGATCGGGTAGTATGGGATAAGTTATGGAAAATCTTAAACAATAACGGACTAACCGATCGATTAATGAATTGGATCCAGGCTTTATATATCAAACCGCAAGCCAAACGGATCTACGCTACCTTACATTCTGCTACATTCCCGATTGAACTTGGTACAAGACAGGGGTGTCCACTTTCCCCTCTGCTTTCCGCATTATATATCGAGTCATTCATCCAAGCTTTAAATCGTAATGTCCATATTATTCCATGTAGGTACGGCACTTATTGTATTAAGACTATCGCTAATGCGGACGACATTGCATTATTCACATCAGATCCAGTAACTGCAATAAGTTTAATACAGGAAGAGGCGAGACTTTTTGGTATCTTCTCAGGTTATAAACTAAATACACACAAAACACAGGTTTTACATAACTTAGAATCTATCACACCTCTCACCGGTGCCTTCCGTGATGTAACATATCTGGGAGTTTGGATTACTACTAATATAGACCAAATTTGGAAACAGAACTATGAAACACTATTACAAACAGTCATCAAGAAATTCAAGTACTGGAATAACTTGCCTATAACCATCTTTGGCAGAGTTAACATAGTTAAAATGATTATTCTACCTAAGTTTCTATATTTATTTCAGGCGATTCCTTTAAGGGTGCCTAATTTTTTTTTTCTCAAAAATTGGAAGGGGCAATCAGCAGCTTTATTTGAAGTTATAAACAAGCACGTAGGGCGCTACACTCACTTATGTTTCCTTCTAAGTTAGGCGGCATGCAATTGCCTGATTTTAAACTTTATTTTTGGGCAGCATTTACTGGGCGTCTGCAAAGCTTGCTAATTGATAAACTTCCATATTATGGTCTTTCCAATGCTCTTTGTCCAGACACCAAAATGTTTTTACTTAGGGTGAATGACTCCAATTATTATAAAAGAGTGCGTTTCAAGACCATTAGGGATATGGTCCGCATATGGAATGAGATTCTTAGTTATACAAAGCTTTCTTTTGAAGACCTCATTAATCATGAACACTTAAACTTATGGAGTAATCCATCTCTTCCGTACATATTTCACGACCTTACAGCAAGTAGTTGGGCAAGAGTTGGAATAGAAAGATTGGGTCAGTTGTTTGATCATAGCGGTCTCTTAACATTCTCGGACTTACAACGATCCTTTGACCTACCTCATCAGTCTTTCTTTAAATATTTACAAATCCGTGATTATCTATTTAAACGGCAATCTTTTCAGAACCCATGCTCTCACTAATTACTTGCATACTATTTAAACCCTTCATTTAAAGCTAGAATAAGCTCTATGTATTCACAACTTTCTGACCTAAGGGAGCCAGATATCAGTTATCTGGCTAGTAAATGGAGTCAGAAATTGGGATCGATCATTGACTTAAACGAAATCACACTTGCACTGGATACTCTGGAGAGCTCTGTACATTCTGTTAATCTTAAATTGCAACAGTTTCGAACAATATGTATGTTATATTATACACCGGAGAAAATCTACGGGTGGCAACAACCTCTACGAAGAACTACAATTGGGGGTGGAGATAGGACATGCTCCCCTAAATGTGGTCAGAGGGCAGCAGATATCATTCATATGTTTCATACGTGCTATAGACTACTAGACTTTTGGGAGAGGGCCACGTTCTTCGCTGGTCAATGTTTGGGGTCGGATCTTTCTTTTTCTACTAAGGAGGTTATCCTTGGGCTTAAGAAGCATGATAATAATGCTACAATGCGCTTTGTGAGTATTCTAGTAGCTACTGCACGCTTATGCGTTGCGAGGACGTGGATTATTCCTAAACCTCCTACTTTATCAGAATTGCTTGCTCTTTTGTTTGAACACGATGTACCCTTCGTCAAAAAAAAAGAAAAAGAAAAAAAAGGAACTACTGTCCTCCACATCGGATGTCTTATAATTTTTTTGTATTGACTTTTTGGAAATTTCTAATTTTTAAGTAAATTATGTTTTTATTTGTCAGTTTTTATGGGCTTTGACTTTGCTTCTGCTATTAAAGTGTTTTTATGTAACACAAGGCTTTTATACACGCAACACTATTGCTATTTTATAAATAGTCGTATCCCCCGACCACAAGGAGGGTGTTATATGGTCTTCATTTTAGTTTTCTTTTTAACTTAGCATCTTTTTTAAATGGTGGTTAGCACATGTTTGTCACTAACACAAGAATGTGCCCTGTACACATTTATTTTTAGTAGACATTCTATAGTCCGCACTGTTAGTTCCAGGAATACACATATAATGACGCAATGTCCTTGTTTTATTTTGTGCTCATAGAAGACAACTCTTTCCCCTAGACTATGTAACATTGTTATTCTGCATCTCTAGCAGATTGTGATAAGACTGATGTTTTATTATTTAAACACTGCCCGTATTGAACTTGGCAAGAGGCACTCCACACCAGAATTATCATGAATGGCTGTGAATGACATTCAGCCTGCAGGCCTCCAATTCATCCTAAGAAGGAAGATGCAAGCAGAATTGTGTGCAGGCTTACACACTCAGACCGCATGCATTTGTTAATGCCCGGAGACATTATAACAAGGTATGGGGTTAGAACATTCCAACTGTGTCTGGCAAAAGGATACCTCCGTTATGCTCTTGTTAGAGTAGAAGTATTATTGATAGATATGAGTAACATTAGAAACAAGCATCTACAACTCTGGAGGTTGAGGAGTTTTGATGTGGTATACTGTGAGCAAGCCAAACCAACATTTACTGATGATAGGAGTAGAATCAGTCACTATATTATGAAGTTTTGTTGACGTAATACACAATCCTACTAAATTCGTAGGAATCTGGTTGAAAAGGTCTGGTCTTGTAACCTCTGGATCTGTTGCACTCTTTAGGAGTGTCCTGCAGTTAGTGATGCGTGTTTTATTAAGTTTTCAATAAAGCTTCAATCCACATGTTCGAGAGAGGGCATTTGTGTATCCCACTGGCCTCCTCTCGGAATGCTACCTTTTCCGCCCTGGACCACTGCTTCTCTTCGGCATGCCACCTAGTGTACGTGGGGCCCACCTTCCCCTACCAATGTATGCCGATCAATTTCCTGGCTACGGCAAGGTCTATTGCCATTCCCGCCTTCTTCAGTGCCAGCTGGGAAAAATGACCCAAAAGGCAACCCTCCAATGTCAGCTACAGTGATCTGTCCAATGTGTCCCACAAGTGGTGAACTGTTCAAGCCTAGTAAGATTGTACCACTGGGCAGTTTCATACCATGTGAAAAAGGTTGCAACCAGCATCTCGAGCAGGGTCGTGGATCACCCCCATAAAAGTCTGTCCTGTGAAAGTTAGTTATTCTCCCGGAAGATAGGTTTGTTTGGTGTAATATATGAAATGGTGTGACTTTAATCTGGCATTCCTGGACACCTTTTGTGTATAGGTCAACCTCCTATCTGTCACAGTTCCGCGGCTCATTAAGGGGGGTGGAAGCCGGAGAGCGAGTGGTGGACTGCGCCCCCTGAAACACCCCCTCTCCTTTCTCCACAGACGGACGAATGGAATGCGGAAGGGAATGCACCGCATGTTTCTGACTCAGTGTATTTCGGTGCCGGCCCCTTCAACTGGGACAGCTCTCACGAAGGCCACGCCCAGGCCAGCATTGTCATCCCAAAGGAGGAGGAAAAGGAACCCGGAAGACGCTGGAAGGGTGCGGTTTGGGAGCTGGAGAAAAGCTGCCGAGAGATGCCGCAGGTCAGGGGCACCCCTCGTGTGTCCACCCCGAAGAAGGAAGAAGGACTGGAGAAGCCAGGAGGCCCACGTTCCCAGTTATCGCCCAGCCACGCTTCAGGAGGAGCGTGGCATACACAGGTTCGAGATTGTATCACGGGGTGGGTGGGGAAGAAGGGGAGTGACAGTGCGTAGAGCGCCTCGCTGATTCCCGAGAGCTTTCCCCACACCAACCTTCACATCACTGAAAGTGGGAGCTGAGCACTGGTGTCCCTCACTCCCTTCCCCATTGCATCCTCATAATACTGGCCCCTCACATCTGCTGTATTTTCTTTTGTTTCCCGAGCTCCTACCAAGACGGGGACGAGACTGGAACTCACAGAGAAGAAGACGAAAACCACACCTGTGAACTGAACTGAACAGGATAGGACCAAAAGCCCGGACAGTATAACTAATGACTTTGACGTCTCGTAAGAAGAGACTTGTTTCAATAAAGCCTAAGTTGAAACAGCCTTCCGTCTCCGCTGTTCCTTCTGCACTGCTACAACTGGTGGAGAATGCGGGCAACCCGTCCATTAGTAAGCATATAATGCACACCATAATACAGCACCTCATAGCAGTACAGGACAAGCTCCGATGGGCAGTTGAACGGCAACTGAGTTCAGCTCAGGCCGACCGAGATGTGTTTAAACATAGCGTAATAGCCCAGTTGGAGGAACTGCAGAGGTTTGCCACGGAACAAAATATACAACAACCAACAGACATTGCGGTATCACCCTCCCCGGGCCCTACAGGTGTTTCCCTACAGAAATATTTATTAGCAGGGGAGGACCCAGATGCCTTCCTGCTGAATTCTGAAAGGGCGGCCAGAGCGTGTGGATGGCCCATTGAGAAGTGGCCTTTCTTCTTGGCCCCGTTGTTGACCGGCGAGGCACAAGCCACCTACCAAGCAGCCAACAGCACCGGAAATACGCTGTACCGGGAGATCAAGGCCATTACATTGGATCTCCTAGGACTAGATGCAGAAGCGTTCCGGGTACGGTTCAGAAAGGAAAAGGGTCACCCTGACCCCAAAACCCCATATTTTAGGCTTAAGGCAGCCGCGCACAAATGGCTAAAGCCCAACGAAAGCACCAAGGACAAAATAATGGAACGTATCTATCTAGAACAATACCTAGAAGCCCTACCCTTCAATACTCAATGATGGTTAAGACAACATTCCCAGTTAACTCCCGAACAAGCGGTAGAGATGGCAACAACTTTTTCTAGGGCTCAACCCTGGGTTATGCCATGGGAATCCAAAAGACCGACCGGGAGACCAGAGAAAAGAAGCCACAGGTTACCCCCCAAGACAACCAAGTCTCATCCCCCAAAACACGAACTTCCCCCATAGGAAGGGCCCCAATGTTTCGAATGCGGTGACTCGGGACATATAGCAAGGTTATGTCATCGCAAGAAGTCCCAGAAAGTTCCTATGGAGGTTGGATATATTCCGCGCTCCATCCTGTAGGCCACAGAAATGGGGAGGGCCTTCTATGTAAGTGTTAAGGTGAATGGTAGAGAGGTGAAGGCCCTCCTAGATTCGGGGTGTAAACAATCCGTCATTCAAGGGGACCTGCTATTCTCCTCCCAAATCCTGCCCCAAGTTCTGGTACACATCAGATGTGTACACGGGGACATACGACCATATCCCGTAACCTCTATTAGGATCACCCCGACTGGTGGCTCCCCCCATATCATCAGGGTAGGGGTTTTGGGGGGACTTCCGAAGGAATTGATTACTGGGGCTGACTACCCTGGGTTCCTGAAAATGTTTCTCTCTACAGTCTTTAATAAACCACCAGCAAAAGGGGGGGACACTGAGGTGTCTCACCATCCAGCACTTGTAACGACGGAACCCTGCGTACTGGACCGTAATTTAAAATTCACCCAGTCTAATGATACCGCTCTACAACATGCTTGGCAAGATGCCCAAAAATCAGACCAAATCCCTGCCACGAACTATCCACACTTTCTCACCATAGACGGGTTGTTATATAGAAAGGGGACTAAGGATGCGGACCACTAGTTAATCGTCCCTCTACCCTTCAGGGATCAAATAATGTTTTTTTCGCACTCACATCTTACAGCGGGTCACATAGGAGCAGAGAAGGTAACACAAATCATTTTGAGGTATTTTTACTGGGCAGAAATTTATAGGGATATTAAAAAATATTGTCAAACCTGTGGTGTCTGTCAGAAAAAGAATCCCTATCGCCCCCTCCTGTTTCCCTTCAGCCTCTACCCATCTTAGGCGTTCCCTCTGAGCGAGTCAGGATGGACCTGATAGGTCCGCTCCCGAAAAACCCAAACAGGATACCAGTACGTCCTGGTTATGGTAGATTACACCACACGAGACCCGGAGGCCTTCCCTATGTCGGCCCCCACCACTCGTAACATAGCTAACAAGGTTATTGAGCTCTTTTCCCGAGTAGGGTTCCCCCGGGAGATCCTGACAGACCAGGGTACTCCCTTCACCTCACGTCTCATGAAAGAGGTGTGTAAAACACTAAACTTGAGGCACATCAAGACGTCAGTGTACCACCATCAGACTGACGGCCTCGTTGAGAGGTACAATGGAACCTTGAAGCTCATCCTCAAGAAAATGTTGAGTAATGAAGGGAAGGAATGGGACAGACTCTTGCTTTTAGCACTATATATAATCAGGAGCCAGGTCCAGAGCAGTCTCGGGTGTTCCTCTTTCGAGTTGCTCTACAGAAGACAGCCGAGATCTCTTCTGGAGATGACAAAAGAGGCCTGGGACAAAGAGGAGAAAGACGAGGCTTGAGGTTTCCTTGAATACAGCAAACATCTCAAGTCCAAAATAGGGAAATTGAGGGACCACGCCTATTCCCACCAAGAGAAGAAACAGAGCCAACAAAAATACTTCTATGACAAGGGAAAAAAATGGCGACAACTGGCCATTGGAGATTGGGTCCTGATTCTGTTACCTTCTTCTTCCAGTAAGTTGACAGCAGAGTAGTTGGGCCCTTACCAGATAGTAGGGAGAGTTGGAAGAACCAGCTATAAAGTGCAGATACTATCATGACCTATCATGTAAACCTCTTAAAGAAATGGATAGGTCCTCCGCCCTCCTCTACTCACCTAATGCTACCCTCCCAACCAGAAACACCCTCCTGCACCCTAAACCAGTTAATCACGAATGAGGAGTTTTCTGCTTCAGAGAACACCTACTTGGGCGCTGTCTTGAAACCTTTCTCCTCTATCTTCTCAGATCTCCCAGGAAAAACTTCTCTGACCGAACACGCCATCTCGACTATCCCAGGGCGAGTAGTGAAACAACGCCCATACCGGGTACCAGCCACCCGTAGACAAGCTATAAGGCAGGAGGTCAAGTCTATGTTGGAGATGGGAGTCATCCGTCCTTATAACAGTGAGTGGTCATCCCCAATAGTAATGATCCCCAAACCTGATGGTTCTACTCATTTTTTCATGGATTTCAGGGCCAGGAACTCGATCTCTAAATTTGACTCGTACCCCATACCCAGGGTCGATGAGTTGATCGAGAAAATGGGAGAGGCACGCTATATTACAACCTTTGACTTAACAAAGGGTTACTAGCAGGTCGCGCTAAAGGAAGCGGGTAGGGAAAAAATGCGTTTGTTACACCAGATTACCTCTACGAATTCACAGTTCTACCGTTTGGCCTTCATGGAGGACCTGCCACCTTCCAACGTCTAATGAATACAGTACTCAGGGAATACCGGGCCTTTTCATCAGCATACTTAGATGACATAGTAGTGTTCAGTCGTACGTGGGAAGAGCACCTGTAACACCTACACCTCATTCTACAAAGAACTGAGAGCCTTTTTGGGGCTGCTGGGTTATTAAAGGCATTTTATCCCTCAGCACTCAGAGATAGCAGCCCCCCTGACAGACCTTCTCCATAAAACAACCAAAACACTGATCCTACTACACCCCCCGAGAAGACATTAAAGGCCTTTTTCAAACTGAAGCAAGCCATAACCACTAGTCCTGTGCTGACTTCACCTAATTATAGTAAAGTCTTTCTGCTACACACTGACGCCTCTGACTATGGGTTGGGTGCCGTTCTCTCTCAGATTTCACATGATGGCATCGACCACCCAATCCTTTTTATCAGTAGGAGACTGTTCCGTAGAGAGGAGAAGTATCCAACCATAGAAAAAGAGTGCCTAGCGGTAAAATGGGCAGTAGATAAACTGAGATATTATCTAGACGGCAGCCCTTTTGTCCTGTATACAGATCACGCACCTCTCCAGTGGATGAGCAGGAACAAGAGCCAAAATACCCGCATCCTCCGATGGGTTCTGTCCCTGCAGCCCTTTAAGTTTGAGGTCAGGCATCGTAGGGGAGCGGACAATGGGAGTGCTGACTTTCTCTCTGGAGTGCTACCTCTCCCCGATCGGGAGAATCCGGGGGGGGGGGAGGTGTGTCACGGTTCCATGGCTCATCAAGGGGGGTGGAAGCCGGAGAGTGAGTGTTGGACTGCGCCCCCTGAAACTCCCCCTCTCCTTTCTCCGCAAAAGGATGAATGGAATGCGGAAGGGAATGCACCGCATTTTTCCGACTCAGTGTATTCGGTGCCGGACCCTTTAACTGGGACAGCTCTCACGAAGGCCACGCCCAGGCCAGCATCGTCATCCCAAAGGAGGAGGAAAAGGAACCCGGAAGACACTGGAAGGGCGCGATTTGGGAGCTGGAGAAAAGCTGCCGAGAGACGCCGCAGGTCGGGAGCACCCCTTGTGGGTCCACCCCGAAGGAGGAAGAAGAACCGCAGAAGCCAGGAGGCCCACGTTCCTGGTTATCGCCCAGCCACGCTTCAGGAGGAGCGTGGCTTACACAGGTACGAGATCGTATCACGGGGTGGGTGGGGAAAAAGGGGAGTGACAGTGTGTAGAGCACCTCGCTGTTTCCCGAGAGCTTTTCCAGCACCAACCTTCACGTCACTGAAAGTGTGAGCTGAGCACTGGTGTCCCTCACTCCCTTCCCCATTGCATACTCATAATACCGGCCCCTCACGTCTGCTGTATTCTCTTTTGTTTCCCGAGCTCCTACCAAGACAGGGAAGAGACTGGAACTCGCAGAGAAGAAGACGAAAACCACACCTGTGAACTGAACAGGATAGGACCAAAAGCCCAGACAGTATAACCAATGACTTTGACGTCTTGTAAGAAGAGACTTGTTTCAATAAAGCCTAAGTTGAAACAGCTTTCCGTCTCCCCTGTTCCTTCTGCACCTGCTACACCATCCTATCCTAGTCTGCGATCTTATGTCCAAGATCCACCTCCCATCATTCTATTTTTTTTTTTTAACCACATTTTATTGAGAAATATGTAGAGATTCCAATGTGGCCAAAGCGGCCCATAAAACAAATAAACAGGTGCTACAAAAATTTCTTAGACATAAGATACAACAGTCCTGCCGTTCTCCCCCTTCAACCCCCATCCACCTGCAAAAGGGGTTAAAGGATAAATGGAATCCATTTCGACTGAATAATCCATATCTGTTGATAGTTAAGTGTGATACAGTCACTTTTTGTCTGTGGAATGTCAACATTTTTATCTTCCAGGAGTTAGTGAATCTGATGGATTGGCGTGTATTAAATTCCTCTATATTCTGCCCACCTTTTCGATATCTTTAGGTGTTTTGGGGGGCAGCTCTCCATTCCAAGCAGTGGTCCATCCCCTTTTTCCACACTGATAATGATGGAGTGCCCACAGCCTTCCACTCCTTAGCTATGTCACGTCTAGCGAGTGTCAGTCGTAGACCTAGTAGGGAAATCTCATATTTATTCTCACCCGCATCATCCATAAAGTGGAGGAGGGCTATCTGCGGGCTAAATGGGATCTGTCAGGATAGGACCCTTACCAAACATGTGACCACCCCCGCCAAAACCCATCTGTGAGAGGTTGGCCTGGTATATGATGTACACTTATGCAAGTGGACACCCTGCACTAGTCCAGACAACCCTTATGGTGATTTAGGAGGTCTTAGACAACCATAGAAAGCGCTCTAAGTGGTAGCTGTGGAGAGCAGGCTTATTCCAGGAGTGTAAAGCAGATTGTTTTACCAGAGTGCAATTTTATAGGTATAGATTAAATGAAAAAGAACCACACAAGGTATTTCTAAAAAATATGTCATTGTTATATAATACTCTCTAACACATTTAGATATCTCCAACCCGGCGATATGAACAATGCACAAAATACTTTGCATAGAAATCACGTACGTAGCACAAAATACACAGTGAACCCCAGGGGGGACCAAACCATATTACCATATTAAGAAAGTGGTAAAAGAACCACGACTCATATCCAGACAATGTCTAGAGGACGTAGAAGTGTTGGGCCCCCAAGGAACCACCCAAGCATGACTTGGAACCCCACGGAGATCATGTGCAGTGTGGGAACACAACCATGTTCTCAGTACAAATCAACATGTAAGTCGCTTTGCAGTTTTAAAGAACAAGGAGCCTTCCCAGTGGACCCTGAAGAAACCCTGTGGAAGACAGAAGGTTGGAGAGCCACCCCACCCATGGATACCCTAGTAGCCATGTTACTTCCACCAGGAAAGACAGGTGCATAGGTGTGAAGTGGTATTGGAAACCACTGTCTAACCCAATGGAGGACTTCAGGAAAGTGCCACTGCTGGAGAAGAAAAAAGTGTCCAGTGGAATTCGAAGGTGGATTTTAGTTGAGAGGTACGTGCAAGCAGAGGGGACAGACGCTATGTCACTCAGGAGTGACCCAGAGTCCTGGAAGACGAATGCCAACTGATGTCGGGTGTTGCAGGTGAGTTGACGGTGACTTTGACTCTGCAGCTGTGAGGACCAGGCGACTCTGAGGAAGACCAGGAGCCATACATGAGCTGTCCCATGTTGGATGTCGAGAGTTGAGGGGTCGGTGTCCAGAAGCACCAGCAAGCCTTGGCAACTGCAAATAACGTGGAAGTCTTAGAAGGTGCAATGTCAGGACCAGCAAGGTCCAGGGGACCCACCACAAGCAGGTGACTCAGGGCAGGTCCTGAGCAATTAGCAGAGCCCAAAAGAAACAAAGGTGACCTACAAATGGACCCACAGGCCAGAGGCACTGGAGTCGCAAGAGGACCTTGAGCAACTCACCAAAAGATGCAGGGCATGATGCAAACGATGCGGTGTGGATGACGTTTCTGGTCACTGGAGATGCTCAAG
Organism: Triturus cristatus; assembly: GCF_964204655.1. Taxonomy (NCBI): domain Eukaryota; kingdom Metazoa; phylum Chordata; class Amphibia; order Caudata; family Salamandridae; genus Triturus; species Triturus cristatus. The sequence continues at coordinate 299,708,638 of NC_140583.1, read as the reverse complement.
GTTGGGGTTACTTGGAGCCCGAAGATTTTGTTGGAAGGAAGCCAACAAGCCTTGACAATGGCAAGCCGTTGCGGAGCACAGGGGTTCGGTTCCTGCAACTCCCATGAGGACTACTGGCCTAAAACTTGGTGAGAAGGCAGGGCAGGCCTCGAGAGCTGTGGAAAACCACCACCTGTGTTGTTAAACCTTTCGGAGTCCGTAGGAGCTCAGGGTCAGTAGACCGGTCAGCTTAGTTGCAGTGCCTGCAGATGTAGGGAAGTGACGCTTCACTTCAAGTGAGATTCCTTCAAGTGTCTTAGATGCCCACAGGCCTTGGAAGGTTCCTGTATGGTGCACAGGCACAGACGATGCAGCAGACTGAAAGGGGGATGAAATTGAGCCCAATCAAAGTCCAGAAAAGTCCAGAGCGCCCAGACGGTAGAAGTTCAAGTGGTGTCTGAATTGAATCGTGTCCCACGACAAATCTAAGGACCTACACCCAAGTAAGCCCTTCAGTACCCTAAGGAAAGGGTTGGGATTATTCAAGGTTCCCTCAGAGGAGAGGGAATGGACAGTGGGGGGGATACTCCCATGTCCTTTGTCCAGTTTCACGCCAGAGGGGGAGCCAACGGCTCCCAGAGCTGGTTTTAACTCGTCTATGTAAGGAGGCACAAAATGTGCCCTTCATGCAGACTGAGTGCCACTGGCAAGCGCACCCACCCGGCTTCAATACACTGAATCCTGTCTGGGAGGTGGTCACACCTCCCTGTGACAGGATAGCTATTGTTCTGCCTTCCCGTGCTCGAGCTTGGCTCAGGAGCAGGAGGGCAGAATCATGTCTCTGGTCGGCAGCAGCCATGTGGTGCTATCAAGGTCTAGAAGACTGGCACCGGGAGCACTGAGAGCCTATCGGAGCCCCGTTCCAGTGCTTGGAATCATACCTCCCACGCTGTTTACGGTGATGGAGGTATGATTCCAACAAGTTTGATGCTAAACATGATAGGATTCATTGCAGCCAGTTTCGAGATGGTCATCGCGTAATTACGCGGTGCCCCTCTATATGGTATATGGCTGCTTCACTAACAACCCTGTAGAATGGACTCTGTAAGCTGTAGGGGTGTCCTGCTCATGCAGGAGCACCCTCACTCTTAGAACCAAGCACCCTGCCTTCAGGATTGCAAATGCCTGCTATAGGGGTGACGTATAGGTTTTAAGTGCAGTGACGCTAGATATAGGAAACCTATATCTTTTGTAAGTGGTGCTAGCGCCAGCTTACACCGCTGCAATGGCAGGCCTGTAGTTACAGTTTGAATGGTCTCCCATGGGTGGCATAATACATACTTCAGCCCATGGGGGACCTCTGGGGTACCTATGCCCTGGGTACCTTAGTACCATATATACTAGGGACTGATAAGGGTCCCTCAGTATCCAATCTGGGTTTAACCTAAGTACTGAACATAACAATTTAAGGGAGAAAGCAGAGAGACTGGGGTCCTGATTAGCAGGATCCCAGTCAGACTGGTCAAAAACAGCTTAGCACCAGGCAAAAAGTGGGGGTAACCATAAAGGCAGATCCTACTTTCCTACACCCTCCAACTCTGGGCAGCTCCACACCATGTGGAAGAATTTGCCTTCCTCTGCATTGCAGCAGAGACACACAGGATGTAATCACCCCCTTACACCATTGACGGAGACAAGTTAGGAAGACCCTGTGGAGGTACTTAAATTGAGGCAGCCAGAACCTTGCTGCTATGGCCGCTCCTCTGGGAGAACCTAGAATCTCAATCCAATCTTCCTTTTCTAATGCACCCACGTCAGCCTCCCATGCTGCGCGTAAGGCTCCAAAGGTATCTGGCTGGTTGGAGATCAGGGTCTGGTAGACCTTGGCAATTTTATGGTCACCCAAGTCTCCTATAAGTAATTCATACCTCTAAGGGATACAATTTTGGAAGGTCAGGCAATGTCATTATGTGTGGGGCCAGTGCATGGCGGAACTGGATGAATTTGTGGAACTGATTGCAATGCAGCTGGAATTTGGTCTGGAGTAGGACTTCAGGACTGTGCCTTGCATGACATCCCCTAATGTGGAGATCCCAATAAGATCCTATTTTCAGAATCCCTCCAAAGCGGCCACCTGTGGGAGCATGGGTCCACACCAGAGTGGTGTCTGTTCCGTCAGCTGCCCCACCATTTAATTCATCGAAGGTTTGATTGCCACAAATCCAAGACCACTTTTGTTGCAGTGAGAAGAGAAACGCTCCCCCTCCCTTATAAATATGCTTGCAGCAGAGTTGCACCCAATAACATTTTATCAGGAGCGTATGTGGAGTCTCCCTGTGCATCATACCGCCAATCATTTATAATCTGGAGGTTGGCCGTCTGTTGATGGGACTCAACAACTGCTGCTGCAATGCCCCCACAGAATGTTGATTGGAAGCATCTGCTTAGGGCCAAGCGGGGAATTCCTCCATCACATAGAAAGGCATTGAGGATGGAATTCAGTTTATGAAACCATTGTCGTGGGATGTAAATGGAACATGTTTTAGTTGGTAGAGGAATCTGGGCAATGAGACCATCTTGAAGATCGCAAACCATCCCGTCCAGGACATCGGGAGCACAGACCATATCTTTATATCATCGTTCAGACGAGTGGCTCTATATTGGCGTTCCATGCTTCAGTCGCCACCAGGGGCATATAAACACCCAAGTACTGGAACCCATCTGTGGCCAATCGTATACCGGTTCACTGATAGAATATCGACTCCCAAAATATCCCATACACAGATATCGAGTCATAAATATGGATGTCAAAAATATAGATATCCTATATTTATAATGGTAAGCATAAAAATATTGAGAAAAAAATGTAAAAAATATCGATGTCAAAAATATTGATTTTTTTTATATATGTAATACATAATGTTAAATATATTAAATAATTAACTTTAAAAAAAATCTGGATTTAACATACATTTTAACAAAAATAAGAAATAAATGTAATTAAAAGAATTTAAACATACATATATAAAATGCAATATATATATATAAGTATATATATATATATATATTTACTTTAAAACAAATAAACTATTATTTTAATTTATTTTTTAATTTTATAAATGTATAACAATTTACATATATATATATATATCGCACTCAGATTCCGTCTTTTTTTCTCCCATTCACTCGCGGCCGGGTGCTCTATAATGTGGTGACGGACACCACACAACAATTTAAAGCTCGGGGTAAATGAAATACCACCACTCACGGGAACATTGTATCCCAGATTTTATTGGGATTCTTGAACACGACCAGACGCGTTTTGGCTGCCGCCTTTTTTAATAGTGGCCGGTGCCGACATATAGCAGACTTTAAATATCTTAAAATACTAAACCTTAACAAAGGACACCGGACTTGCTTCAGTCCCAAGGTGTCGGCCATTTGTAAACATGCAATTGCTTTGTTAAAACAACAACATAAAACCCCAGCTTTATACCACATTTATCTCTCCCTGAGTGAGCACTTCTTATGTTATATTCAGCTTTGTTCAATGTTCATTTGGTTATGTTATTCAGCCCTAGATGGGCTTATTCTTCTCCTCATTATCTGATTCTACCCTGTATGGGTCATTACAATCTATAACTTCAAACCAAGGTTATTAAAACAAATTAGCAGTGTTTACATCATATAATGTTATTACATTGAGATAAGATTCCCACAGTTAGATGTATCCTTATTACTCTCTCAACCTCTATAGGTGAACAGCCATCTCTTCGCTGCTATTCAAACCTCCTGATATTTTGGTTTGGTTGTCGATAATGTATCTTGACTCCAATCTGCGCAGTTGTAACTGTCTGTCCCCACCTCTCACATTGGTGGGTACATGATCCAAACAGAAAAAAACTCAACAGGTCTCTGTTACTCTGATGGAATGACTCAAAGTGCCTGGCCACCAGATAGGTTACATCCTGGTTATGGATGGCTCTAAGATGTTCTAAAATACGCACTTTATTTGGATGTATAGTATATACGACACCGCCGCCCTCAACGCACTCAACACCGGACGACCACCCGCCTGCTACCAAGCCACCCCGAAGCAAACACACGGACCTTTCCCCTATCAAGCCTGCATATTCACCTGCCTCCAAACCTGCAGACCACCCCCCCGGACCTAACATCAACAAAAACCACCTAAAGTGCATCCTCCTCAACACACGCTCCGTCCACAAGCACGCCGTCGAACTCTGGAACCTCCTCGACACAACAGCACCAGACTTCGCCTTCCTCACGGAAACCTGGATGAACGCTTCCTCGGCCCCCGACATCGCCATAGCCATCCCGGACGGCTACAAGATCACCCGGAAGGACCACATCAACCAAACCGGAGGAGGAATCGCCATTATTTACAAAAACACCATCAACATCACGACCAAGCCGAAGACACACTACCCGCCGCCGAACACCTACACTTCCAGATTCACACCGACCCCAAGACCACCCTCAGAGGAACACTCATCTACAGACCCCCGGGCCCACGCACATTATTCAGCGAAACCATTGCCGGCTTCGTCACCCCGCACGCCCTAGCCTCACCAGAATACATCCTCCTAGGGGACCTGAACTTCCACCTGGAGAAAAACAACAACAACAACAACACCACCACCCTGATCGACAACCTTGCCAACCTCGGACTCAAACAACTGGTGAACACCCCCACCCACCTCGCTGGCCACACGCTTGACCCCATCTTCTCCGCCAGCAACCACGTCTCCTTCAGCCACTCCACCGGACTACACTGGACTGACCCCAGGTGCATCCACTTCACCTTCAAAAAGACTACATCCCACCACCGCATGCAACAAATCCCCCGCAGATGCTGGAGCAAAATCACCACAGACCAGCTCCTCGCATCACTGAGCCAGAACCCGCCAACCGACACCGCTGACATCAACGACTCTGCCCACAACCTCGCACAGTGGATCACCAAATGCGCCGACGACCTCGCTCCACTGAAGAACCACCCAGGCAAGACTGGCAACAGGAAAACCCCGTGGTTCACAGATGCCCTCAAAGACTCAAAGAAATCCTGCCGCACCCTCGAAAACACCTGGCGCCAAGAACGGACAACAGAAAACATGACAGCCCTCAAGAACGCCACTCGCGAACACCACCAGCTGATCCGCACCACCAAAAGGACATCGTTCAAAGAGCGGCTGGACAACAACACCCACAACAGCAAGGAACTCTTCAACATCGTCAAAGAGCTCTCCGACCCCAGCGCCAGCAACAACGACATCACAACGTCGCAAGACCTCTGCAACACCCTCGCAACGTTCTTCCACCGACAAAACGTAGATATACACAACAGCTTCGGACCCCAGACTCCGCCTCCGGTCACCGAACCAACAACCCCCACCAACACCCTCAGCGCCTGGACCCCTACCAGCACCGAAGACACCACCAAAGTCATGAACTCCATCCACTCCGGCTCCCCCTCTGACCCATGCCCCCACCATATCTTCAACAAAGCCGACACCATCATCGCACCCCATCTCCGAAAAGTCATAAACAACTCCTTCACGTCAGCCACCTTCCCTGAGAGCTGGAAGCACGCAGAAATCAACGCTTTCCTAAAGAAACCTACAGCGGACCCCAAAGACCTCAAGAACTTCCGCCCCATCTCTCTTCTTCCCTTCCCGGCTAAAGTCATCGAGAAGACCGTCAACAAACAGCTGACTGCTTTCCTCGAGGCAAACAACTCGCTCGACCCATCCCAGTCCGGATTGCGAGCCAACCACAGCACCGAGACCGCCCTCATCGCAGCCACAGACAACATCAGGACCCTGATCGACAATGGAGAAACAGCCGCTCTCAACCTCCTAGACCTCTCGGCAGCCTTCGACACCGTTTGCCATCGCACCCTAATAACCCACCTCTTCCACACCGGGATCCAAGGAAAGGCCCTAGACTGGATTACCTCATTCCTCTCTGACAGAACCCAGAGAGTCCGCCTCCCTCCCTTCCGCTCAGAAGCCACCGAGATCTGCGGCATACCCCAAGGCTCCTCGCTCAGCCCAACCCTCTTCAATATCTACATGAGCCCCCTCGCCGCCATCGCACGCAAACACAACATCAACATCATCTCCTACGCCGACGACACCCAACTGATACTCTCCCTCACCAAAGACCCAGCCACAGCCAAAACCAACCTCCAGGAAGGAATGAAAGACATCGCAGAATGGATGAAGCTCAGTCGCCTGAAGCTGAACTCAGACAAGGCGGAGGTCCTCATCCTCGGACAATCCCCATCGGCTGGGGACAACACCTGGTGGCCCACAGCGCTGGACACCGCACCTACACCCACGGACCACGCACGCAACCTGGGATTCATCCTGGACTCCTCCCTCACGATGAACAAGCAAGTCAACGCCATCTCATCTTCTTGCTTCAACACCCTGCGCATGCTCTGAAAACTCTTCCGGCGGATCCCCACCGAAACCAGAAAGACCGTCACCCAAGCCCTCGTCACCAGCCGACTGGACTACGGAAACGCCCTATATGCAGGAACCACAGCCAAACTTCAGAAACGACTACAGCGCATACTGAACGCCTCCGCACGACTCATCCTCGACATCCCCCGCCACAGCCACATATCCGCCCACCTGAGAAACCTGCACTGGCTCCCCGTCAACAATAGGATCACGTTCAGGCTCCTCACCCACGCACACAAAGCGCTCCACCACAAAGGCCCGAATTCCTCAACAGCCGCCTCTCGTTCTACACCCCCACCCGCCAGCTCCGCTCCGCCAACCTCGCCCTCGCCACAGTCCCACGAATCCGCAGAACCACCACCGGAGGAAGATCATTCTCCTACTTGGCAGCCACAACATGGAACTCCCTCCCCGCACACCTACGACTGACCAGGACCATCTCACCTTCAGGAGACACCTCAAGACCTGGCTATTCGAGCAGTAGCTACACACCCCCTCAGCACCTTGAGACCCTCACGGGTGAGTAGCGCGCTCTATAAATGGATTGATTGATTGATTGATACAGCCCGAACTGTTGAACGGAATTACCCCACATTTGGCAGAAAGGTAGAGCTTGGTTCAGAAAGCGACCTTTTTTTTAAATGGTGTAAATCCGTTCAGTAGTTTTTGAGAAATTCAAAGAAAAAGAGTCAAAAAATCAATTTCTTCTAGGAAATTTTATGCAAGGCCAGAGCCAAAACTACTGAACGGTATTATCCCACATTTGGCAAAAAGGTAGTGCTTGGATCAGAAAGCGACCTTTTTTTAAAATGGTGTAAATTCTTTCAGTAGTTGCTGAGAAATTAGAAAAATAAAAGTTTCAATATCTGGGCATGAGCTTCACTGTGATTGGCTGTCAACAGTCCAAGCCAGGAAGTGTTGGCAGCCATCTTGTGCTTCGGTAGAAGCGAGTCGCCAGAAAACAGAGAAACAAAGGTATAAAACAAGAGAAGGGGGCTGGATAGAAACACCCTGACCCCCTAGGCCTGCTCAGGGGTTCCCAGAAGGACCCACAGGGCCATAGAAAGCATTTAAAATATATATATATATATATATATATATATATATATATATATATATATATATATATATATATATATCGGCTCAATTCGCACTGGGGTCACGGGTTTCTGTGTTTTATTTTAATGAGACACCGGGGTGGGCTAGGTCCCGGGGGCATTTCTTAAAAAATAATAGCGGGGGCTCGCTGGGGCTGTGGGGGCCGTCTGGGGTCCCCGCCGACTTGGAGCTTCACTCATGTTGGGAGGGGGTTGCGCGGCCCCCCTCCTGGAGTCCTCCATGTGCTTATAACTTTGGCGTCGTTTGACAAATCTTTACGAAATTTTCCAAAAAGTTTCTCTTTTTTGATCAGCTCCTATCTTGAAAGTTTAGGGGTGGATTGAGGACGTATAAGGTTGGTTGTTGATTGAAAGCAATTTTATTGCGAGATATTTGCACCCACGACCGGAGCCATCCAGCTGCGAAGACATATTACAGGGTGATTGGTCAAGGGGGGGCTGAGAAAAAAGGGGGGTCCGAAAAAGTGTTTTCTCAATGCATTTTCCATAGGAAACTTTAGACAAGGCTACAGGTCAAACTGCTGAACAGAATTATGCCATTTGGCAGGGAGAAAGGTCTTGGTCCGGAAAGTGTTCTTTTGTTCAAATGGTGTAAATCCGTTCAGTAGTTTTTGAGATATTAAAGGAAAAAAAGATATATATATCTGGACGGTGCCTAACTCCCGAGCACGAGCTTGCCTCTGATTGGCTGTTAACACTTCAAACCAGGAAGTGTTCTCTGATTGGCTGCTAACACTTCAAACCAGGAAGAGTTAGCAGCCATCTTGTGCCTTGCATCAAGTGTAAATATAAAAGAAAGGTCCCAGGGGCAATTTAATATACCGGAGCTCTGTCTATGCGAGATACCCCTTTCAAGCTGTGTCTCCCTACATCAGCAGGTAACGCACCCTTTTCCCCCATCAACAGCATACCTCCAACAACATTCTTGGGCCCGCAAGTCTCCCTCTGCGAACCACTTGTCGGCTCACAGCTCTTTGGGTGCGAGTTCTCGGGCCCGCAGTTGTATCTGTGAAGCCAAGACTGGAAATATATTGCAGGTCTCTCTCTGCGAGATACGCTCTTCACGGTCCCTCTCCCCACATCACTGTTCCGCAGCTATACCTTTGGAAGATGATGGCCCGCACCTTTCGCTATACCAGTCGGCCTGCAGGTGTTCCTCTGCGAGCTGGCCCGCAGCTCTCCCTCTGCGAACTGACGGGCCGCGGTTCTCCCTCTATGAGCCTGCCAGTCAGCTCACAGCTCTTCATCTACGAGCCAGCCTGCCGGCTCGAATGTCTCTGAGAACAGATGCAATGGAGGCAACGATCATGTAGGTTGGACCCCAACACTGCTCTGACGTCCCCCAGCAGGAGCTCCTTGTCCGCCATCCCCCCTCTCCCCCACCCCCCACAAAGAAATGTGACAGTCACGTTAGGGAATCTGGAATGCAAAAAACTGGATAATGTTGTACAATTATTAATAAGAAGATGCTTGTGAGGTTGGACAAATAAGAATCTTAGTCATGTATGGATTTACATATAAAACATTTTATTAAAACAAAACAACAACAAATAAAACTATGTACAGCCATGTCGTGTCATCGCTGGACCATTTGTGAATCACAGCCTGCAAGACAAAAAGAAAGATAAGATGGTGCGTCATGCATCCAGCAAAGGAGAAAAAGAAAGAGAGAAAGAGGGAGAGAGAGGGAGAGAGAGAGAAACAAAGAAAGAGTGAGAGAGAGAGGAAGACAAAGAAAGAAAGAGAGAGAGAGAGAGAGAGAAAGAGAGTAAGAGTGAGATACAAGGAAGAGAGAAAGAGAGAAACAGTGTGAGAGAGAGAGAAAGAGCGACAGAGAAGAAGACAGAGAAAGAGTGAGGGAGAGAGGAAGACAGAGAAAGAGAGAAAGAGTGAGAGAGAGAAAGAGTAATATACAAGCAAAAAGAGAGAGAGAGAAAGTGTGAGAGAGAGGAAGAGAGAGAGAGAAAAAGTGAGAGAGAGGAAGGGTGAGAAAGAAAGAATGAAAGAGAGGAAGAGACAGAGAAAGAGAAAAAGTGTGTGAGAGAGAAAGGAAGAGATGGAGAGAGAGAGGGAGTGTTGACACTGGAGAAAATCTCTTCAGCTCACCTTTGTGCCACCGGTGTGTCTCCAACCACGTGCCGGGACACAGTGCACCCTCAAGTTTAGTCATCTGAAAGATAGTATAGAATTAGTAATTGCAGAGTACAAACAACTGCACGCGCCTAATACTCTGTTTCGCCAATGCGTACTCAGGCTGCTACAGCCCATCCACTCCCACTGCTTGGAGGTGTCTGTGCGCGCTTGTGCGCCCAGGCTGCTGCAAACTATCCACTCCCACCACCCAGAGGTGACTGCCCTCTGATGCAGAAAGAAGCCTCTCTGCTCACCTTCCACCACCGGCGTGTGTGTAAGAGGGTCCACCACGTGCCGAAGCAACTTTCTCAGGCGTTGTCAGGATGACCAAGCATCATTGCAGGTTCTACACGTGTTCAGCTGTGGTGGTGTTGGGGGGGGGGACGTCGATTCGTGAATCACAGCCTGTTGGATAAAAAGCAAGATAAGATTGTGTGTCATGCGTCCATCAAAGGAGAGAGAAAGAGAGAGAGAGAGAAAGAAAAAGTGAGAGGAAGGCAGAGAAACAAAGAAAGAAAGAGTGAGAGGAAGACAGAGAGAAACAGTGGGAGTGAGAGGAAGAGAGAGAAAAAAAGAAAGAGTGAGAGGAAGACAGAGAGAAAGAGTGAGAGACGAAGAGAGAGAGAAAGAGTGAGAGAGAGGAAGAGAGAGAGAAAGAGTGAGAGAGAGGAAGAGAGAGAGAGAAAGAGTGAGAGAAAGGAAGAGAGATAGAGAGAAAGAGTGAGAGTGAGGGAGAGAGAGAGAAAGTGAGAGAGAGGAAGACAGAGAAAGAGAAAAAGAGAGAAAGAGTGAGATGCAAGGAAGAGAGAAAGAGAGAAACAGTGTGAGAGAGAGAAAGAGAGAGAAACAGTGTGAGAGAGAGGAAGAGGAAGAGAGAAAGAGTTAGTGAGGAAGAGAGAGAAAGAATGAGAGAGAGAGGATGAGACAGAGAAAGAGAGAAAGTGTGAGAGAGCGAAAGGAAGCGATGGAGAGGGAGAGGGAGTGTTGACACTGGTGAAATTCCTTGCAGCTCACCTTTCTGCCACCGGTGTGTCTCCAACCACGTACCGGGACATAGTGCACCCTAAGGTTAGTCATCTAAAAGATAGTATAGAATTAGTAATTGCAGAGTACATACAACTGCACACACCTAATTCTGTTTCGCCGCTGCGCACTCGGGCTGCTGCACCCCATCCACTCCCACTAGTCAGAGGTGTCTATGCGCTCTTATGCGCCCAGGCTGCTGCACACTATCCACTCCCACCGCCCAAAGGTGACTGCCCGCTGCTGCGGAAAGAAGCATCTCTGCTCACCTTCTGCCACCGGCATGTGTGTAAGAGGGTCCACCACATGCCGAAGCAACCTTCTCAGGCATTGCGTACTCACGGTAAAGCAGAGCTCACAATTCAAAGTGGGTGTTGATTGTCAGGATGGCCACGGATCATCGCAGGTTCCACACGAGTTCAGCTCTGGTGGCACTGAGTGGCGGGAGTTCCGTGTTGGGGGGGGCCTCAATTCGTGAATAACAGTCTGTTAGATAAAAAGAAAGATAAGATTGTGCATCATGTGTCCATCAAAGGAGATAGAAAGAGAGATAGAGAGAGAGAGAAAGAGTGAGAGTAAGACAGAGAAAGAGAGAAACAGTGAGAGTGAGAGGAAGAGAGAGAGAAAAAGAAAGAAAGAGTGAGAGGAAGACAGAGTGAAAGAAGGAGAGAGACGAAGATAGAGAGGAAGAGAGAGAGAGAGAGAGTGTGAGAAAGAGGAAGAGAGAAAGAAAGAGAGAAACAGTGTGAGAGGAAGAGAGAGAGAAGCAGTGTGAAGGAGAGAAAGGAAGAGATGAAAAGGGACAGTGAGTGCCCATGCTGTGGACAAAACCCTCACAGCTCACCTTTACGCCACCGCTGTGTCTCCAACCACGTGCCGGGACCTAGTGGAGCCCTCAAGCTCCCACATCTGAAACATAGTACAGAATTAGTAATGGCAGAGTATATACGACTGCGCACGCCTAAATCGCTGTTCCGCAATTGTGCATCTAGGCTGCTGCACATCATCCACTCCCGCCGCCCAGAGGTGTCTGCCCCGCCCCTGCGCACCCAGGCTGCTGCACCCCATCCACTCTCTCCGCCCAGAGGTGTCTGCCCACCCCTGCGCACCCAGGCCTCACTGCTCACCTTTCTGCAGACAGGGCACCCTCCACATCATGCAGCCCCAGTCCGCAGGCCACCAGGTCTCACATTTGGTGCTGCGTCTTGATTTTACCATGGCAGAGGACAAACCAGTGCACCTACTATCATCGCAGGTTGCACATCCGCTCAGCCCTTGAGGTGCCACTAACTCAGTGAGGTGATGCCACCTGGCGGTAGCCTGCACTGTCTGTTGGCTCAGGCCTACACTGCGGTCCAGCAGGGCACACAAAACCTGAGCTGTCCAGACCGCCGGGATGGGCCATCACTGCAGGCTGCACACCCGCTCAGCAGTTACAGTACCCGTACCTCAGTGGACCAAAAGTCACCGTCCCGTGCCGGTGGGCCTATGCCGGCCGCAGTGCATCCGGTGTGAGCAACTCTAAAATGGCATAGAGAACGTGCACCCGGTCTTTTTTATTGGCAGGGTCACGTGTCCCGTGACGCCTGTGCTGGATGGGTGTGTTCTGGGTGTATACTAGCCATGAGGGAGTGGCTGTGGCGTACTGACAACTAGGGTGTGACAAGCAGATCACTGCAATGAAAATTTGGGCCATGTAGCGTTGTTGTCCTTCCCTGTAAGCGTAAGTGGAGTGGGCTGGCCTGGCATATGCCAGTCCTGCATGAGGCTTGTGAAGAATGACTCCGGAGCTATTGGCGTGGCTCCATCGTGAGCTGTATGAGGAATCAACTGATGCGCCATGCGGGTGTTCTTGTTGTAGTGCCGCCGTCACCCGGGTCGCAAGCGTCAATGTGTCACTCTGTGAGCCAAGTCCCACAACATGGCCAACATGGAAGGTACGGGGAATCACTAACCCTACATTCATTCAAAGTTCTACCCAAGAAAGATGGTGGACATGACACATCTGTGTGGATGTGAATGTTTATTGCACATTCAGTGGAGTATTACAGCTGTAGCAATACAGGGCCATGCAAAGCCCAAATTTCAGTTTTTGGGACATGAAGGGCAGCCAATTAGAGACAAGCTCGTTGTCGGACTTAGGCTGCTCCAACATATGTACTTATATAATCACTCCGTCAATCCCCACACACTTATAAATTCACTATACACTCTCCTTGCAGTACTCCAATCATCCAGTCTCTATGTATGTACTTGTACAATGACCGAGACAAAGTTACATAACCAAAGTTTTCTCCCACTGTCAAAGGTAAGTTGGTTGCATACGCTGTCCAGAGCACAATGTAATGTGGTAGGGTCCAGGGGCAGCATGTTGCATACATAATGAACACACGGACAAAGATAGATAGTGGAACTGGGTTTGGGCACGTGCGCTCAACTCCTTTTTATTACCAGAGTCACATGTCCAGTGACGTCTGTGCTGGATGCGTGTGGGGTGAGTGTAAGCCAGCCCTCCAGGAACAATTGGTGCTGGCAACAAGTACAACAGTAATCATTGGATCTGACACAGAGATTCAATTATAAAGGGTCAATGATTTGTGCTGCACTAAGGTACGGGCACCAGATGTGAAATAATACACAAAAGATTCTATCGTAAAGGGTCCATGACTTGTGGTACACTGAGGTAGGGGCACCAGATGTGTAATTATACACAAAATATTGTATCATAAAGGGTCCATGAGTTGTGCTGCATTGAGATAGGGGCATTAGAAGCATTCAGCGTCTGCGCAGCCAGCGATGATGCGTGGTCCGGGCGGGCCGCACTGGGAGCAATGTCTCTTGCCTACTGGACTGCGTCATCTGCAATTGCGATTCGATCTTAATTGTGAGCCCTGCAGTCCGCAATGAAGATGGACGGCAGTAGTCAGCACAGACATCGAGGAATGCTTTTTGTCACTTCCTCTTGACAAAACCCGAGGACATAGAGTACAATTCTGTCTGCAATTAATAAATCATGTCTCAATGTGAATTGTGAGCTCTAATGACCGCAGTGTAGGTAACAAAAGATGAAATCTGTATGGAATACATTGTCGAAATGTGTAGGTTTTGGGGACGTTATAGTTAGTTGCCTACTGGACTCTGAAATTAATGAATCAAGACTGAATTCGAACTGTGAGCTCTGCTGGCCGCAGTGTAGACTGCCATTCAGTGTTCCTTTGGACTTGATAGATGAATTTGGTCATTGTACTAAAGCTATAATTGATATAAAAAAAGTTCTTGAAGCAAGGATACTAAAAGGATATTGTGTAGGTTTCAGGGATGTTGTAGTTAGTTGCCTACTGGACTCTGTAATTAATGAATCAAGACTCAATTTTAATTGTGAGCCATGCTGACTGCAGTGTAGGCCAGAGGCAGCGGTCAGCAAGGGCCCACAGCCATGTGGCGTTGAGTTGAGCTGCACAGTTAGTGGCATCAGAAGCATCCAGCGTGTGCGGAGCCTGTGATGATGCGTGGTCCTGGTGGGCCGCACTGATAGCAATGTATTTTGTGTAATGAATTCTGCCTTAATAAGGCTACGTGGTGATGACTTGTGGTGCAGTGAGTTAGTGGCACCTGAAGCAACCAGCATGTGCCCACCCTGCGATGATGCGTGGTCTGGGCGGGCAGCACTGGTAGCAATGTCTTTTGTCTAATGAATTCTGCCTCAGTAAGACCACATGGCTGTGACTTGTGGTGCACTGAGTTAGTGGCACCTGAAGCACTCAGCGTGTGCGAACCCTGCGATGATGCGTGGTCCGGGCGGGCCGCACTGGTAGCAATGTCTTGTGTCTAATGATTTCTGCCTTAATAAGGCCACGTGGTGTTTACTTGTGGTGCACTGAGTTAGTGGTACCTCTGGCGCTCAGCATGTACGCAGCCTGCGATGATGCGTGGTCCGGGCAGGCCGCACTGGGAGCAATGTGTCTTGCCTACTGAACTGCGTCATCTGCAATCGCGACTTCATCTGAATTGTGAGCCCTGCTGTCCGCAGTGTGGATCATAGGCAGTGGTGTATACAGACGTAACTCTGTGGTGCTGTGCCGCTGTGTTCACAGGGGGCCTGTGTCGAGGAGGCCCGCGGTCATGGTGGTAGCCACGTGGCAGGGTGAGGGCCGCCGCTCTGGCAGACACGTTGGCCTTCACACAAGTGAACCACGCCCAGAGCCCTGGTCTATTTATTCACACTTCTACGCTGGAGTGGCGTACGTTGGACCAGCGCACTGCGCATCCTCTTACAGGGGACGACGACACAGGTACATGACCGAGATCTTCCCCACTGCCTGAGCTAACATGGTTGCGTTCACTGTCCACAACACTACAAGCACCAGCAGTATATGTACACATGGAGAGGTTTGTGCTCTACATAGTGAGGTCTGTCCAGCACATGACCGCTACACTTGGTATTGTGTGCATTATTATTGGTGGGTGATTTGCGTCCTTCACACATGCTTGGTTGCCACATCTCGCAACATTCAGCTATTGTGTGGCTGAGGGGCTAAGCCGTTTTTGGAAGTTTCGCTGTCTTATTGTGCGCTGCCTTGTGGTAGTGGGGGGGTGGTCCGGGGGGAGGTTCTGAGGGTGGTGGCAGTGGGTGTTGTGGCCTTCTTGGGTGTGGGAGGTGCATGATCAGTAGCTCTATGACATGAGTTGGTCTTCAAATGTGATTCTGGGCTGGGCTCCCTTTCACACTGTAGGTAGTCGTCCTACTTTACACCAGTAAAAGGCAGATGTTACATTCCTACTGCTAATGCAGCTTATCGCCTGTTTTATTATTATTATTCTTAGCGTTAGTTGTTGCTCTCATTTGTGGCGATTTATTTTTGCGGAAGCTTTTGCTGGAAAACTGCCAATCAAAGCGATACCAAAGGGGATGATGGACGGAGCGTTTGAGCAAATCAAACACTCACCCCCAGTCAACTGATCTGGGTTTAATCCATCATCATTCTTTAGCTCACGCCACCACCCCAGTTCAGACATGGCCATATGCAAATCAGTCTGATCCTGTGCCTCATGGGAACAGTCCAGCCCGAACTGCCAAGCCATGTCTTCCCTGGACCGGAAACAAGCATCCTGGGACCGGTTTCGAGTTCATAACCCTCATCAGCCAGGCTATCTTGAATCCAGTGGCAAAGTGAGCAAGGGACCCACATCTGGGCATACCCTGCCAACTTAGGACGAACAAAGCTATACCATAAAATTAATAATAAATTGATTTCCACAATCAACACTATAAAATATAAATTAAATATTAATAAAAAAGTATTAATACATTTACTATAATTAAATTACTTCTCACCCTATTCCCCTATAAACCCACAACCCACTCCTAAATAATGACACAATTAACATAATTACCAATTAATTAATCATATTAATTAACAACCAATTAATAAATAATAATAATAAATTAATTACCACAATTAACACTGTAAAATGTAAATTAAATATTAATAAATAAAAAACATGAATACATGTATTATAATTAAATTACTTCCCACCCGATTTCCCTATTAACCCACAACCCGCTCCTAAAAAAATGACACAATTAACATAATTACTAAATAATTCATTAATAATAATTATCAACCAATGAATAATGACTTAATAATAAATGAATTCCCACAATTAACACTATAAAATCTAAATTTAATAAATACTAATAAATAAAAAATCATAATTAATTTATTATAATTACATTACTTCCCACCCTATTCCCCTATAAACCCAAACCCGCTACAGAGCTAAAAAACACTAACATTTAATTTAAAAAAATTACTAACTACTAAAAATGTAACACATATATTAAAAAAGAAAAGCAATACTTATACAAAAAAATAGTTCACATACTTTTAAAATACATACTAAAATACATAACACTAATTAAAACATCAATATTTTAAACAACTATGGGGTCTATTAGGATGGCGGGCGGAAGGAAACCCTAGCGGTGCTGGGACCGGCCACCAGTGGTGTGCGGCGGTCCCACACTGGCAATTAGGATGCCACCGCCGCGGTGGCAGTGGCATCCCCCATCCACAACATTGTGGTGGGCGGTGCTCACAGCACCGCCCGCCACATTGCTGTGGATGCACCTAGTGCATTTGCATGCACAACGTGGCAGGCACCACGTGGTACCTGTCATGTTGTGCATGCAAATGCAGGGGGGTACCATAGGTACCCTCCATGTGCACCCCCCACCTCCCCAACACCCTGGGGGCCTGCAACAGGCCCCCACATTCAGGAACCGCATGCCTCTCCATGGCGGCAACGCCGCCATGGAAAGGCACTACTCCGCCTGTTTTGTAATATGGATGGCGGTGTCTTACAGACACCGCCACCATAGCCAGTCCCGTTTCCGCCCGGTCGACTAGTCAGCAGGCGGAAAACCGGCAGGCGGTTTTTCCGTCCGCCGGGGTCCCCCCGCCATCATAATATGGTGGGGGGAAATGGGAGGCGGGCGGCAGGTGATGGGGCAGGTAATGGGACACCATACGGACGGTGGTGATCTGCCCGCTATTATAATATACCCCTACATTTTTGAAAACGATATTAATAACTTCGATATTTTCAAAAACCATATTTCTTACCTCCAAGTCGATATTCTTGACCACAATATTCTTGCTGTCGATATTTCTGCATCACAATATTTCTAACTCAATGTTTGTGTATGTCGACCTTTAAAACTCGATATTCTGTCTGTGCACCTCATATACCTGCTGCCCAATCGAGTCGATGTGGGTCTCGACCCACAGTCTATATCATGGATTTTGAGGTGTTTTTTCAGAGACCCGAGGTCTCCCCAAACATGTGCATTATTTGCAACAGCCGAGGTCCTGTCACATGAAGAATAAAATGTCATCAGTGTATAATGCAATCCTGTCCGGACGCCCGTCACTCCACTCGAAGCCCCTGTGTATCTATCCTCACCCCAACTGCCAGGGACTCCATGGCAATAGCGAACAGGCGGGGGGAAGGGGATAACTCTGCCTCATCCCCGGTGTATGAGGAAGATATCTGACCTAGCCCTGGCTACCTACACTGTTGCTATCAAGTCTGTATATAGCTATCAGACATAAGAGATGAACCGTTGACCAAAGTTAAGGAGAAGAAACAAATATATCCAGTTCACAGAACAAATGCCTTATCTATGTCAGCTAGCAGAAGCATTGCCAGATCCTTCAGTCCATCCGCCATTACTAATGCATTACATGCTCTTCGTATATTGTGGCGGGTCTCCCTATGGGGCATGAACCTAGATTGGTCAGGATGGAATGTGAGTGATTGGTCTATTTGCCAAAACCTTGACTAAAATGTATCCTCTAGGTTCGGGAGGGAGATCGGACGGTGTGATGTGGCTCCCCAGCTTGGGAAAGAACACAATCTCTGCATGCCGTCAATCTGGTGGCATGACTCTTGCTGCCACCGCAGACAGCAGAGCCTCTAGGAGTTGAGTTTGAAGCTTAGACATATATAATTTGAAAGATTCACTGGGGAAGCCGTTTGGACCAGGGTCTTTGCCCAAGCCATGGCCGCGAGGAGTCCTCCCTGGTAAGCTTAAAGTCTAACAACTTGTGGGCCATTGGAGACAGGGACCAAAGCAGAAGCACCGGTACGAACTCCTCTATTCATATCTCAGTGAGTACCTCTTTCCTGGCATAGACCCCCATCAAGATAGGGCGCAAAAATATTCGCTATATCGCTAAGATCTGTAAGGTGGACACCTGCTTCGCTCCTGATTAGGGGAAACGGGGTGCTCTGGGGGCACCCTGGTATAATCTATGGAGCAGTTGACTCCCACCCACTGATAAATACGTATCTGAGAAGCCTGCCAGGCAAGCCCCGCCCCATCTATCAGTGCCTGATGGTACTGCTGCTGTAGCATGTCGAGTTGTGTATTTGCTCGTTGACCCCCTGGTTGGTGACCTTGTCAGTCCAGCTCCATGATTTCCATCTCCAGATCAACTTGGTCTTGCAGTCCGCGCTCCCCTGTACAATAACTGTTGTCTGCCCCCGAAGAGTTGGTTTCAGGGCCTCCCATAGGGTTTGAGAGGACCGCACTGTCCCTTTATTATGCACAAAGTATCCATCTATACTGTCTTCTGTTTGCGGTATTCCATTATCTGTAGATGCCATGGCAAAAGGCACCAACGGGATGCAGTTGTCTCATCTGAAGACCCAATGCAACTCCACCAGAGAGTGATCTGAAAGGCGCCTCAGGAGCACTGTTATTCCCCCCACCTGATGCAAGTGATTGTCAGGGATCAGGAAATAATCTACCCACAAGTAGGAGCCATGTGCTGCAGAATAGAAGGTATAGCCGTCTGTGGGAGGGCCACACATTGACAAGGCCCAGCGCTGACACTAATGAGGAAAGGGGTGTCTGGCTGACATCGGAGGTAGCACCTGTGGGTGCCACTTATCTACTGCTGGGTTGATGATCCTGTTCCAATCGCCCCCCAGCACCACCAGCCCATCTGGTAGCTCACCCCAGAGCCCTGTCAGCAGCTTGACAAAGGACTGTCCGATGTGAGTGGGGCATATACACATAACAATGTGATAGGTTATCCATAGAGCGGCCCTGTGACGGCTGCGTATCTATCATATTATCAACCCATGTCCTAAGATGCTGGAAAGGGATAGTGCACTCAATCAGGATCCCCGTACCCCTGGAATACTGTCTGAAACCCAAGTGTTAAATTTGCGTGTATCTCCATCTGGCTAAGAATGGGACCTTATTACCCATGAGGTGGGTCTCCTGTAAGAACAGGACATCCGCTCCCATCCTCTTGGCCTGTTTCAGGACTCCCCCCCCCCCTCTTCACCCTATCCAGTAGGCCATTAACGTTCCCTGACACCAATTGAATTAAATCCGATGAACATATATAGGACTGGGTACACATTATTCAATCCTTATACCATAGCCATTTGTTTGGTAAGTGAGGGAGTACAAACCAGCAGGCACCAATAGAGAAAATAAGAAAAACATGCTGATATATCCATAGTAGCAACATTAGCAAACAGTGGGCCATCATCTTGGTAAAATATTTGCTACAACAACTTATATTTAACTCCCCCCCATACTCCAAAGCCCCGAAGTATCTGTTGCGGAATTTGCTGTCAGCAGACCCCAACAGTGGGTCAGCCCTGTCCCATCCCAATGGATCCCCTTACCCCACATTAACCTAACTGCAGGAGGCCATAGGTACCCAAGTACTGTGTTGTGTGGCTACCTGTAGCGTCATATACTGTTTGGATCAAGGATAGTGCTATCTAATACGGGCACCACCCTGTCCCACTTAGGGGAACGAGCCCCAGGTGACTGAGAAGATGGAGAACCCCCTATAGCAACTGGCGCATCTCCTGTCTTCCAGGAGTTCTGCCATGTCGATCGAGATTGGTGATGACGAGTTGCCGGTGTCTTTCTGTTCCTATTCTGCCTGTCACTCTGAGAAGAGTTCAAATATGGGCATGGTGGTGTATGTGGTTTGATCCAGATCTGTTCATCTGTCCATTGGAATACCTTCTCTGGGGAGTCGAAAAAAGAGAATCTGAGGCTCATACATCACATGGCTGGAAATTTAGGCACATATCTGATATTTAGGTCACAGAGATGCTGTTTTGCGGCCTGAAAGGATTGACGCTGCTGCTGTACCAGCCTAGTGTAGTCTGGAAATGTCATAATAACATGTGATTGGTACGTAATTTGTTCCTGTGATTGGGCATGCTTTAGGATAGTGTCTCTGTAATTCAGAAGTTTCTTAATTACCAGGCGGGGCATGGCTGCAGGAGGTCAGAGCACTAATGCCGTATGGGCCCACTTGCCCACAAAACATGGCGAAAGGGCTCCTGCTGGTAGCAACTCATGAAGCCATTGATCCAAGAATCACTCCATCGAGGTCCCCTCTCAGCCCTCTGGAAATCCAACGAAGCACAGGTTATTGTGGCATGCTCTTCCTTCAGCGTCTTCCACATGTGCCACCAATTCCCTGGTCACAGAAGGAAGTTTGGATACAGTAGCTTGCAAGGATGCTATGGAGTCTTCTATCCTTGAGACTCGGGTCTCTGTCTCTATGATCCTCACCGCAGCATTGCGTAAGTCTTGTAGTAGCAGCGTCACCGCTGAGCCAGCTGCCTCTATCTTAGTGTCCAAGACATCTTGTGATTGGGTGATGGTGGCCAACAGGGCTGTATTATCTGGGACAGTGCCCTCCAGGCCTTCTGGTGCCACCTGCAGCATGGGGTCACTAGGCTGGGTGTATTTATCCAAGGTATTTTGTTTAGCTGGTGGTGGTCATGTTGTACAGGCGGTCTTAAGTCAGTCCCGTGTCACCGGCTAGGTTGATCTACCCCCAATTCTACTCATTGGGGTGGCATGAGCACTCAGATCCACAGTGTGCCAAGGCCAGAGGGCCCTACGGTCACCCAGTAAGGGGACTGACACCAGGCAAGGTCCACACTTTACATCACTAAACTACAGGTACTAGTCATCCAGGGCGGGTGTGGTCTTGCAAGACCTTGCGGGCCGCTAGATGGGCATGCATGCCTCTGAATATGAGGGCATGGTTGCCTCTTCCACCTCCACGTGGTCCCCAAGCCTGACCCAGATCTTAATTCACCATGGCCTCGCCCCAAAGGTCCAGTGTTCCGCTCCGCTCAGATGAGCCCGTGGGTCTGTTCCGAGGAGCTGTCAGGCCCTACCCGCACACACTGGTTCCGATTTGAGAACCAGAATAAACTTGTGGGTTGCTGTTAAGGCTCTCCAAACCCGTGGCATCAAGGATGGAAATGATCTTCACTCGTATAATGAGAATCATGCAGGATTGCGGGTGGCCGTGCAAAGTCGAGTTAACTTACTGCCGGCTTGTTTGGCGTTCAGGCCATGCCCCCTTCCATTCCCCCTCCCATCAGTCTTTAGCTCTAGTCAAACCTGTCTGGACTATTCTGTTAAGTACCTTATAAACCAAAGTGATCAGGTGACCGCTATTTCCCAGTGACATGAGCAGCTGTAGATCCTTGGCGTGCACAAATGCTCGCCTGCCACAATCGCACAAACACCTGTGTCAGAGCTCCATAATTTAGGAGTTGACCTGGTGCCAATCCATGATCTGCAATTAATTGATCCAGCAGTTTCAGCGTACCAGCAACAAAATAATCTCCCACTGTCAGTAGGCCAGCCTCGGTCCATTGCGCCAGGAGATGTGCCATAAAGAAGGAGTCCTGGTCCCCATATTTCGGACCAACCAAAGGGAGTGCTGGAGCAATGGAGGACCTATGAGGTCAGCTTGACACATTTCCTCCAACGCTTCTTTTTGGCGGTTCTCTGGTTTGCACAAAAAAGGGCGATCAATTCGCCTTGTTTCGGTTCTTTACCTTCCCTCCTCCCCGGTTCCTCTATATGTTGTCCATCCAGCCACCTTGTTATTCACAGTAGATGAAGCTTAGCGCATTAGCGTGCAGCGCTTGACCAGTGTACAGCTACTGCTGCTTTTAAACCCCCATTTTGTGTACTTTGGTTTGTTTTCGTTTTTATTGTATTCCCTGCTCTTAATAATCACCCTTGCCTACCAGCTTAGCTCATTAGCGTGCAGCTCAGCGCATTAGCGTGCAGCGCTCGACCAGTGTACAGCTACTGCTGTTTTTAAACCCCCGTTTTGCATATTTGGTTCGTTTTCGTTTTTAAAGTATTCCCTGTTTTTAATAATTGCCCTTGCTTACCTGCACTGCTGTCACCTCAACTTGCACTCTAATTGGACTATCTCACCGCATTTTTTTGCAGGCCCCTCGCCCTTGTCACGGTGGTGGCCATCTTGCGTGAGGAGCGATCCATTTCGCGCTCTAGTCTTCATCTAGGAGGCTCGACCTCCATATATTGCAGTCATGCAGACGCGCAGCGTCATCACGCAGCGGGGTCGCCGGTCTTCCGCCGGAGTTACGCCAGAGTTCAGCCCGTCTGCGCCCGTCCGCGCTGAGGACGGGCTGCAGGTCGGGCTGGACCCGGTTTTCGTACCTTCGCTCCCTGGTAAGACATTTATGCGTTATTCTTCATCTGCGCTTTTGGCTCTCAGACCTCCCACATGCCCCTCTCTACATTGTTTTACTCCGCTGGGGTTATTACATTCTCGCCGCTGTACGGCCTGCTCTTCCTCTTTCCATCCCCTTGTCACCTGTTCTACTAGCTTCTGTTCTTCTTCCTCTAGGTCCACAGCTTTTCATAACACTGGGTTTCTATTAAATGCGCGCTCGCTAATCAAACATAATCTTGCCTTCCACGATTTTGTGGACGAAAGGCAGCCAGACTGGGTTTTTATCACAGAGACCTGGGCCACTGACTCCTCGGGTCATGACCTTCTTCTAGCCATTCCTGAGGGCTACTCCTTACATAGGCATGATAGACCTAAACGTAGAGGAGGAGGCATTGCCATTCTTTTTAAATCCTCCCTGCTATGTACGGTTAATCCACTTTCCTCGCCCCAAGATCGCTTTGAAGCTCTATACTTCTGTATTACATGTGCCCCTTCAGTCTCTTTTACGGGTATACTGACCTACAGGCCGCCTGGTCACAGAGCTAATTTTGCCTCGGACATATTGAGAATCCTTGAACCTTACTTCGGAAAGCCCTCCTTCACCATTTTAGGTGACCTCAATTTCCATCTCGATGAGGTTCACTCTAAGGATACTATATCATTGGTTGAATCACTCGGAGCTTGTGATCTCATTCAGCTTGTTACCAATGCTACTCACATAGCAGGTCACATCCTTGATGGGGTTTTCTCTAATGATCTAAGACTCTCCAGCGGCACACCTTTACCGTTGGTGTGGACAGATCATCTTGCGGTTCCTCTGCAGTTAGCCTTTTCTACTTCTCATTCGACTAAGAAAGGGACTACCCCTTTCGTTTCTAGAAGAAATTTTAGAAACCTTACGAATGAGGCTTTTGCTCCTTTTGTTCCTACACCAGAGGCTCTCTCCCTAAAAGACGCGGATGAGGCAGCACAAGATCTGCAGGATTCCATCACTAATGCAGTAGAAAAACTTGCCCCTGCATCCCTGCGATATGTAGCCCGGCGGAAACCATCAGCGCCATGGTTCTCGGACCATCTTAGAGTATTAAGACAGGGTTGCAGAAGCAGTGAGAGGAGATGGAGGAAATCCTGGGATCCCATGGATAGGGAGGCCCACAAGTCTGCTCTACGGGAGTATAAGCAGAAAGTGATAATGGAGAAGCAGGAATACTTCTCCAACCTTACCAGTTCACTCACCTCCTCTAGGGAGCTTTTTAAAATTGCTGACTCGCTGTGCTCCCTACAACTTCCAGATCCCGTAGTCAGCTCTCAACGTCTTTGTGACGACATTGCAGACTTTTTTCTTACAAAAATCCTTGATATTCATACCTCCTTGGAAGTACAACGTCTCTCCTTGGCTGAAAATCTCCCTCCAGGCATAAGTTCTTTTGAGACACTGGATATAGTCCCTTCCAGCCTCCTTTCTGTTTTTCCTTCTATGTCTCTGGAGGGATTGAATCTTCTTCTAGACAAGACAAAATCCTCCTCTCCACTAGATCCATTGCCTCTCAAAAAGCTAAAAGAGTGTAGGAACAGCCTCTTTCCTCCCCTACTTGAGGTGATGAACAAGGCAATTGTTCAAGGTACTTTTCCATCAATATGGAAGAAGGCCATTGTGAAGCCGCTCCTTAAGAAGCCTTCACTCGATCCCGGCCTCTTGAAAAATTTTAGACCCATCTCTCTGCTCCCTGCACCTGCTAAAATTCTAGAAGCACACCTGAATCGACATTTATCCTCTTTTCTTGAAGCTTCGGAGTATCTTGACATTACCCAGCATGGATTTCGAAAACATCATAGCACAGAATCTGCCCTCACCTCTGTAGTCGACAACATCCGACGCAAGGTTGATGCTGGACAAACTACTGTTCTTGTGCTATTGGACCTCACAGCCGCATTCGACACTCTGTCTCCTGCCATTCTAACATCTCGGCTTAGGGAGGCAGGTGTCACTGGCTCGGCCCTGAGTCTCCTCAACTCCTTTCTCCTTGATAGGGAACAGAGAGTGATGCTCGGCAACCACCTCTCCCCAGCAAAGTCTTTGCAATGTGGGGTGCCACAGGGGTCGGCATTAAGTCCGACCCTGTTCAACATCTACGTGGCCCCCCTTGCTAGGCTAGTAAGATCGCAGGGGATGGAGGTGGTATCATACGCCGATGACACCCAGATCATGGTCTCACTCACTCAGTCCTCTGTCATAACATCTGCCTTTAGCTTCAGGTCCTGTATGCAACACGTTGCAGATTGGATGGTTACCAACTCCCTGAAGCTAAATGGCGACAAGACTGAGGTCTTGATCTTTGGGAAGGACCAAGATATCTGGTCGAGTGAGTGGTGGCCCTCCTCTCTTGGCACCTGCCCCACTCCCTCTCAATCTGCCAGAAATCTGGGTGTAGTGTTCGATACTTCACTCTCGATGTCCTTACAGGTGAATCGGACTGTTTCGACCTGCTGGGGCGTGATCAGGACGCTCAACAGAATTCGCAGCTATCTGTCTCTTCAAGCACGCAAGCAGATTGCAGTCGCCCTTGTTGGTTCCAGGTTGGACTATTGCAACTCTCTCTACATGGAATCCAACAAGGGCCTCATACATCGACTGCAAATCGTGCAGAACGCTGCTGCACGTTTTGTCCTGGATCTTTCCAGGGCCTCTTCTGCTACTGCTGCGAGGAGAGACCTCCATTGGCTGCCTATTCAGCACAGAATTTATTTCAAAATTCTGTGTCTGACCTATAGAGCACTCGAGGATGGATCTAAAGGCGCTATCAGCTCCCTGCTTACCCGTTACCACCCCACAAGGTGTTTGCGCTCTTCGGGACTATTCCAACTTGTTGTCCCTCGTTTTAAGCTCACCAGATGGGGAGCCAGGGCTTTTTCAGTCGTTGCTCCACAACTCTGGAACATCTTGCCGATGGAGATGAAGACCTTACCCTCTCTAGCGCTGTTTAAAAAGGCCCTAAAAACGTGGTGCTTTTCTAGAGCTTACACAGGTTGAGCTGCAGGGGCTTTGTTATGAGCTGGATTTGGAATTAGGCGCCTTGACGCCCATTGGGCTATGTTTGCGCATGATAAGATCCCTTTTATTATTATTATTATGTGCTGCCTGATAGTAAAGGTCATAGTCTAGGGCTCACCGGCCCCTTTCTGTAATCAGATATCTAAGTGTATGCAGGGCCACCCTATGTCGGCCCGAGTCCCATGCCAATTTGTTTACGAGACTGGAGGTTATTTTTATTCATATACCTTTTCTTGCTGCCCCAACATGCACCCTTTAAAGAACGTAAACATCATAAAACATTTAGTTCCATTCTGGTATCTTCAAACAGAATATATAAACCCTTGCCACACAACCACATTCCTCTGCAAAGAAAGGTAAAAACCACCTTTTGCTTTGAATTTGGGCTACGACGAAACACTAAACCATCTTTAGCTTTGAATTATTTCCCACAATTAAATCAACTAGTCCGTAACTTCACTAAGAGAGCTCCACAAGCAAGAAAATAATACTTGTAAAAATTTGAGTACACATACACTAATGGCTTAATGCCTGATACCCTTCTGAAAGAGGTTAAGCAAAGCAAGGTTGTCATCCTCTAAGATATTTGTTTAAAAAATAGCAAAACAATATGATCCAGCACTCAAATCAATATCCATCAAATATAGTATTAAATGAAAAAAGTTTCAAATCTATTCAGCAGGTCTTGTTTCAGTTGTCTTTATTTCATTTCTTCTTAAAACGACGTAGCCAACTCGTTTCATCCTTAAGGACTTCTTCAGGGCTACCAATAAGTGTACATAATACACATTATATTTACAATAATATTTACAATTAAAACAATATCTGTACAATTATTGTGATTACAGCACACACAAAAAACACAATGTGATTAAGCTAAAACCTATACAAAAACTTTTGTGTACTTTGATTTGTTTAAGCAAGTATATACAATCCATAAACTTCCATGCTATATGGACAATCAAATAGTTTGAAAAGCACACACCGTTTCATATTAAACCTGCTGAGAGAAGCGTCTAAGTACCATATAATTTAACAAATATCATGAGGATCTTCTCTGGATGATGGGGTATTTATGAGTAAATGTCTTTTTAGGGTCTCATCATTAATAGACAGATGATGGGGCATTCATACTTAATAAACACCATTTTATGATTTACATAATAAATAGACAATCTTATAAACATATATAGAAATACATTATGAGTACATGTGTTTGTGGAAAAGTTCACCTCCTTAAAAATACAAATTTAAAATCTTACCAAATGTAATATGGTGAACCTTTCTTTATATTCATCAAAATAGTGCATGTTTATCAGATTGTCAATTATTGTCAAAATACGAATTATCCTGATTCGATCCTTCAGAATTACTACTACTACTGAGGAAGCAGCAACTAAGTCAATAAAGTATCAATAAAGTATCCACCTGAAAACCGAGGAACTCTGCTTTGAGTTGGAACCATAGAAACTTTCCTGCATTTAGGAACAATCCTAACTCTACAAAAGGTGCCTGGTCCACCCCAAATGCTTTAGAAACTCTCTCTTTTTCTGACACAGCAACAATATTTCATCCAAATAAATTACCAAACAAACTTCCCTTTTTCTTAAAAAGTCAACAACTGGACACAACATTATGATGAAACACCATGGAGCTGAAGACAAACGAAAAGGAAGACATTGAAAGTGGTACAAAAGACATCTCTGTCTGAAATGCAAATACTTTTGAGAACATGCATCCATAGTCATTGTGAAATACCGTCCTTTATTTCTAAGTTTACTAGCCAATGCTTCACTTGTAAAATATCTCTCAAGAGGGATTCCCTCCATCTTGAAATGCCTGTATACTAGAAACTTGTTTAAATTCTTCAAATTTATTACTGAATGCCACCCTTTTTCTTTACCAAAAACAAAAACAGTGCTCACTAACCTGTCTTTTTAATCTGGAATTTTTTTAATTGCCCCTTTGTCTACCATTAGTAAAGCCTCTAAGTCTATCAAATCCATCTGCTTTTTGTTCAAAACTAACGCTCTGGGTTAGGATCTTTGAAAACGATCCACCTAAAAATCTATCTTGAAACCTCCTATGGTTTCCAAAACCCATGGGTCTTTTGTTATTTTTTCCCAATTGTGAAACAAAACAATCTTCTTCCCACCTTTGTTTGGGAAGAACCAGTTAGGAGTATTGCGGACCTTGTTTTCTATAAAGAGTCTAGAACATTCTGCCCTCATAAGGTTACAAGTCTCCCTAGCTAATGGTTTCCTCAACCAAAGTTTAATACATTTAGCAACATGCTCCATGGGCCACCATTCGGAGCTATGAGGTTGTCTCATTGTATTTGGGTAAACATGTCCTCACCCCGAGGATCCTTAATCATCTTTGAGCATGAAGGCTGTTCCAAGTCGTCCAGACTTTCTAAAATATCAAGGTTCTCAACCTCCATCCCCTTGTTATCATCCAGCTTCTCACTCAACGATAGGACCCTTGTCCTCCTTTCATGCTGTGAAGGACACCTTTCCCTTTGTGCCAGCTGCAATACCACACTCGTGTAGCGCTTGGGCTACCAGTCATCAAGTGGATAGATTGTTCACCCCTCATATTGCTGTTTCTTCCAATATTTACAATATCACTACCTATGATGAGATGTTTCATCTTTTCAGACACCTTCCTTCCTTTCTTCCTAGAAACAGGAACTTCATCCTCTGATAAAGAAAAGTAATTCTTCTCAGAGGGATTATTCCTTTTCTGTTTGCCTGAAGCAGTTTCCTCCCTATCGAAAGCTCTTACCGCCTCCTTCAAATACCTCTTAAATATTTATTTATTAAATCCATGAGGAGGAAGGCCTGGGACTTTTGTTGCATCTGTCATTATTGAAAACAAAATGTTCCTAGAAGCACCCAAAATTCCTTATTCCTGCCCAACAGGAGAAAACGTTAAGAACCATCTGCAAATCTGATAATCTGAAACGGACTCAAAGTCTTTATCCATGAGAATGTGCACGCGAACACTTATTTATTTATTTTTTTAAACTGCCTTCCCCAATCTTAATTGGTGGCCATCGAGCAGCATGGAGTCCCCTTTCTACCCCAGGCTAGAGGGGGCAAGACTGGGGATCATAGCAAGCTCTGGATGGTCTTTTTTTTATATATATATCTAGATCATTTTTACTGATATTAATGCAAGAAGGTACAATCATGCAACAGTGAGGGCTGTAATAACTATATGTCAATGTCAGATATTTTTCTATAGCGCGCACATCACCAGACGGTCTCAGGGCGCTATAATAATAATAATAATAATGCTTTATTGTTTGATTAATAAAAATCATTACAATAGTGAACGTACGAACAATAAAATATATCACAATTGATGGGTAATATATTTACACCCAATAAAAAGAAATAATTCATTAGTTTCTAATTCCATACTGCATGTTTTCTACACATTTTATAAGAATCCTGAGTAAAGCCCTTGGTCCATTAATACCATCACATTTAAATAGCAAATGATAAGAGATTAAGATATTTAACGATAAATAATTGAGTGAAACCAAGTCGGCACCTGTAAAAATGTCATAATTTCCCTAATTTCATGCTACTTGGGTTAAGACTGCATTTCGAAAAAGTCACAGGATCAATTCTATGTGAAAGCCCTTTCAATTGAATCACAGTTAAGAAACAGTAGAAAATTATTACGTTTTAACTTCATGCTAAGAAAAGGGGACAAGTCTCTAATTATTAAAATCCTACTATCAATTCCACTGGCTATGCGGCTCTATTTATAGAAGGATAAATCCCTACAAAAGATGAAAGGACTCTAAAATCACAACAAACACAAAGCCTCGGAAAGGGCAGCCAGTGAACCAGTCGGGCCGCTATCAGTTAGCCCAATAAGGTATGCCAATTGACATCTTATTAAATTTTTAAAGCAGCCCAATGCAGGATTGTAGTTATTAGCTTACTGTCTCTCCCGCTGGGTAAGACTTTTTGCCGCTCCTATGACAAACTTGGTGAACCGGAAGTTGAGCATAGGATTTTCTGGCTTCATGGATGCAAGGATAGCTTATCGGCAGGAGCTAACAGCAAGTTTTTTCCATTCGCCCCGTAGCAGGGTCCTTCAGTCATTAAGTAGTGCAGGGCAAAGACATACCACGTGCTTGATCGATTCCTTATTGCACCCACACCCCATACACATTGTATTGTTATTTATGCTGCGCCAGTCGGGTAGATGATGCTTAAATGGCCATTTCCCCGTCCTGAGGGACAGAAATCTTTTTTTTTTTTAAACTGCGTAGGTACAAGACAAATGTGGCGCCACAGTCTCTGGCTTAAACCCCGATATAATCATCCAGGTATGTTTGGGTTTTGCCAGTTGTGCTCTAACCCAGTGGAAAGACCAAGAACGAACACTCTTTTTGATGTACATTTTGAGGACATGCTGAGATGGATTAGTTTCCCAGATTTCTTTAACTTCCAAAAGTTGCAAGGAGTCTTCTAGGAGACGGCGATGTTTTCATCCCAGCTGGCTTGTTGATATTTCCTGCCACAGCAAAGCCTTCAAGCTTGATTCTCCGGGCAAGCGTAGTTTATTGCACAGCTTGATAAATGCTCTGGCCCCAACTGCCCGCTGGTCTAGAAGGCCAAACTCAAGTCTTATCTGGGCAGGAGATGAGGTAGGCTCAGCACTTGCTTAAAAAGTCTTGTTGTTATTTTGTTCACCAAGCTGTTATCTTTCCCCAGCATAATCCCCTGACCATAGGATAGATAGTTAGAGATTTTAGCTTTGATTGATTGATTGATTGATTTTTGATTTATAAAGCGACTGAATCACCCCCCAAGGGGTATCTCTGAGCTAGCGAACTGCTTATGTTGGCCAGAGAAAAAGAGCAGATTAAAACAATGTGGTCTTCAGAAGCCTACGAAACTGTAAGTGATCGGGGTACTCCCGCAAATTGATTTTAGCTTTCATAACGGTTATTAGAGGGGTCAGACTTGGACCTTTTAATGCTTTTACCATTGAACAGCCCTCCGCCACCTGGAAGTTTTCTAGTCCCAAAGGTGATTGCCCTTGTCTTTGATATGTTTAATACCAATGCATTAGAAGTTGTGTAGGAAAGCAATGGATCAAGTAGCCTCTCAAGCCAACCCTTGTATGACTGATCAGGATGAGGTCGTCTGCATACAGCAAGTTACTGACCCAGGTTCCACCAAGTTCTGGAAGGTGGGAATTAACGTCTTCAAGTGATTGCGATAGATCTGAAATAAAGAGGTTAAAGATAAGGGGTGCCAGCACACACCTTTGTTTTACTCGTGATGTTTGTATTTTCTTTGAGATGTGAGATCCCTCCTCCAATTTTATACGGATCCACGTGCTTGTATGGAGCTGAATTATACCCTTTAGGAGGGCAGGTGGAATCCCTAATTTCTTCAATCTGGAGCATAGTTGTCCCCTTGGCACGTGATCAAAACCTGCCTTAAAGTCAACAAAGCAGCAATGAATTAGCATTCTTGAGGCCGTCGCTTTATCCATCAGTACTGATATCGCTAGCAGGTTTGTTATGGTTTCTGATTTGTCACGAATCCTGTCTGATTAAAGGATAGAAGATGATTTCTTGTAATCCACAATTACAGGTCTTCAAGCAGCAAACTGGTGTAGTATTTAGGTCCAACATCCAAAAGAGCTATCATCCAATATTTTTTGGGGTCAGATCTCGTGCCACCTGTGTAGATTGATTGTATAATGACCCACACCAAGACTCTGGTATAAGCTGGCTAGTTCAACAAAAGATAAATAAGGGAGCCAAGTGTTCGGCCCAAAACTCAGTATCCTGTTTGTACAGGGCCTGAGGAAGACTATTTGGCCCGGGGGCCCTGTCTGAACGACCTATGGTTATGATTCATGCCATTCGATCGCCTGTGCTTCAGGTGCTTTTGATGCCTGTTGAGGAAGTTTCTCTTGCTGGGGCGGAGATTTGTTGTCTGTTATTGATGGTATTCGGTTAGCCATATCTACTGTTTGCTCAGATTTTCCGGATCGCATTGTGCCTAGGGGGTCTGTCGATGACTTAGATTGGTCGGGGGGACCGATGTTATGACTTTGACCAATGTACCCTCTTCCTTTTCAGACACTTTGAATTGAGCCGTTAGGAAAGATACTCATCCTTCTTCGCGGATATTTGCACTGCTTTGTCTTCTTTGGCCATATATTCTCCCGTTCACGAGGGACCAAAATGCCTTTGAATTTGGGTTCTTACTTGCATGAACTAATTTTGTCCAGAACTGGTCGATCATTTTTGTTTCTCTAGGAAATGTGCTTGCCTAAATGCTTTTTGGGCTTGCTTGTAGGTGTTGTATAACTGTTCATTCCATGGGCACCTCTGTGATTGTCTTAATGCTGAGTTGCGTAGATTATTTATTTCTTAATCTTGACAGACTCGATTGTTAAGTTGCCTCTTTTGATTTTTGGTCGGGTGAAAAAAAAATGTTCAAGCAGTTGGCTGGAGAAGATCTCCGATGATGTAGTAAGGGGGATGTCGTCGGGACTCCTTGCACCTAACAGGGCTCTACATGCTGTCCTAATTGTTGGTATAGAGAAGTCTGACCATTTGAACCTTTTGTGGTTCTCTGGGACCATTCCGCTTTTTGTCGAGCTTGTTGTAGCATGCCGTGCTACAAGGGAGGAAAGGGTGATTACTTAAGGTCGATGGTTACTGTCTCCCCGTGCAACAATGGTGTAATTTTCTATCAAATAGAACATATCCTTGTTGCACATGGTGTAGTCTAGGAAGGAGTGAGTATGACCATTTGTTCTTGACCAGTTTGGAGGTTTATCCATGGGAAAACAACCGTTCAGAGTTGTGTAGCCTAAAATGCGAAGCTGTAATACCATGTATTCGCCAAGTTTACTGTATTGGTTACCGCTAGGCTTTATTTGTTCCGTGGTTTATTGGTATCTCCCTGGGCATGTTTCATGGTGCTCATCTGGAAGATCTTGGAAGAGATTTGTATTATAATCGCCTGAAATCTGACAGGCTATACTTCCATAATCACTTAATAGATTGCACATGATCCGGATCAGATGGTCTAACTTAGTCCTTTTCTCCCTGGCACTTGGTGAAATATAGCTGGTCGATGCTTGCATTTAACTTGCCAGCGACGTAGATCGAAAGTCCGCCCCTAGGTCTGCTGAACTTGCGCAATTGTGCAGAGGTCCTGTATTCCAAGTATCCTTCTATTGAGAGGCTTACCTCAGACCATGTTTCCTGAAGAAGTATGACCTCATGGTCTTTTAAGAACTTTTGTTACGTCTGGTGATGGGAGTTTTGTGGTGAGACCATTGATATTCCAAGAACACACTGAGGGCCATATTTACAATAACTGGCGCATCCCTGCATATCAGCAGAGATGCGCCAGTTATTGTGCGCCACAGCTCCGCCACCGTGGATGCGCCGCATTTACAATGCGGCGCACCATGGGGCAAAAACGGCACAGATGAGTGACGCATCTGTTCCGTAACAGTGGTGCATTGCTGGAGTTGCGTCGCAAGCGCGACGCAGCTCCAGCAATGGTCTGGGGGTCCCTATCTTGTTAATGCTGCGTCAATCCTTACGCCTGCTTCATGCAGGCGCAGGGTTTTGACACAGCATGGGCCTAAAAGTGACTGACTGAAATCTTGTAGATTTCACTCAGCCACTTTTAGGAGGCGTTCCTGCGCCGGAACGCCCACCCCTGCGCAGGAACGCCTACATATGGCGCAGGGCTTTACAACATGACGCATCTCCCAGATGCGTCACGTTGTAAGTACCCCGCACTATGGAGCAGGATTTGCGCCGCCGCTGCGTCACAAAAGTGAAGCAATGGTGGCGTAAATGAGGCACAAGAGGCTTGTAAATCTGCCCCTGAGAGTCCAAATTGGGCACTATTTCAATCATGGTTTTAACCAGAAAGAGTCACTGCCAACCAGGCTCAATCGTCCTGTGTCTGACTCTGTTGCTAATTAACTGATTCCTGCAGGAGCTCGACTTAAAGCAGATTTTAATATTGAAAAATGAGGATTGCTGGAATTGTAAAGAGGGTTTTGCAAGTACCGACGGGTACCGTGTTTCTGTTTGAGGGATTATTTTAATACCCCATTGGTTGAATTGGTCCAACCTTGATATTACCAACTCCTTTATTACTGCTGATGCCAGTGTAATTAACATTGTTTCAGTTGTTTGTTTACCTTTGGTGGGTATGAATTCAATGGATGTTATGTCACTGGATTCAAGATTGCGCAGTTCAAGAATACATTCCTGCAACAGTGAGGGGATAGCCATCCCTTTCAGGGGGTACAACATACCCATACAACTTACCCATATTCTGCCCACACGAGTTCACTCATTAGGCACTGTCCTGTGTATAATTCTAAACATACATTATCGCCCTATGCCCCCATCTTTATTGCTCCACCCGGGACAGTCCATAGGGCACATTTTATCTTGCAACACTTGGAACTATTATGAAAACATGTTGAATAGTCATAACGCTCAATCTCAAGAACCTGGTAATTTTCCTAAGATCAACAACCTTTGGGCATGAGGGTAGACACATTAATATTTAGTATGCAGACCAGGTAACATCTCCCTTAAATTTGTTAGTTCAGAACAGAGTTAGGGCCTTTATTTTTTAATGGCAATGCTCTGGTTGGGGTATCTTTAGAAAGGTACTCCAGCAATAGGTCACATACGGCATTGCAGTCCCCACTGTTTTCTCAAGTGGCTGCGATTGTTGTTTTTGCGGCTCCCAAACAATTCAAAATCAGCATCTTGCCCCCTCTGCTCTGGTATCCAAAATCTTTCAGTGCTACTCCAAAGAGAACATAGGCTGGTGTTTCCAGGAGGGGTAGCCTAGCACGGGCCTTAGACTAGTCAGGACCTCACTTTAGAAAAGGTGTATTTTGAGGCATACCCACCATATAGATAAAAAGGTCCCCTATGTCGCCACATTCTTTCCAGCATAGTGGGACAGTGTTAGATAAATTTAGTTCAATTTTGCTGGGTTCATATACCAGCCATAGAGACCTTTATAGTGTGATTCCTTGCTCAATATACAATGCACTTATTGACTTGCCTCCATGTTTCTTTGAGGGTGTCTTCCAATATTCTCTCCCATCTAGTGGTTTATGGGGAATCTGTGGTAGGGAGTCTTCTAAGAGTATTGTGTATATGGCAGGGATAACTCCCTCTGACCCTGTTGTGAATCAAAGCTCTTTCTCATGGTGGCATCTTTGACAGTTTGATGGAGAACCCAGTGCCGGATTTGAGCATACCATAGCCTCTGTTTCATCCACCTTGAAGAATTTTTTTACATTGCTCAAAGGTTTTGATGGTGCCCTTTTTAAAGAAATCACCCACCATGAGACAGTGTTCCACCCTCCACGCTTCAGAAGGTCACTGCAAAGAGCTTCACTTTGTTCTTCCCTTTCAAATTGTAGGCCCTTGATTGTGGCATCGCCTTCAGGGTGGCTAACAGCAGTTCAATATTAAGAACAAACAACAGGGAGGATAGTGGGCACCCCTGTCTAGTATCCTGTAAAGGGTTTAAGGGGGAGATACCCCCATTTAATATTATGGTATATTGGCAAGTTTGGTAGCTGGCCAGCACCCTAGTTTTAAAGTTTGGGCCCGTACCCATCTCATCTAGAACATGGGATAGGAATCTCAAATCTACTCTATCGAAGGTTTTTTCCGCATCAAGGGTGGCCAATACAGTTGGTTGTTTTTTGTGCTTTCTCCACAAGGTGGATAACCCTTAAAAGGTTGTTGTGGGTTTGCCTTTTTTTGATGAAGCTTGATTGATCTTGGTGTATAAGATCCAGGAGTATCTCCTCAAATCTAGAGGCGAGGGTTTTGGTATAGATTTTTGTGCCAATATTTAATAAGGCTATGGGTCTATAGGATCCACAAAGGTTTTGGTATTTCCCTGATTTATGTATCAATGTAATTGTGGGAAAGAGTTGAAAGCCTGGTCAGGGTTGGGCCAAGCTTAGACCAATTTGCCGTCTAAAAGTTGCCTGTAAAGCCATCAGGTCCTGGCGCTTTGTTGGGCTTAAGGGCATTGAACGTAATAAATATTTCGCCCTTGGTTAACAGTGCTTCTAAACTGTCTCCCTAGGTCTGTGAGAAACATGGTAGCTTACAGTTTTGTATTTAGTAAATTTGGGCCTACTGGAAAGTAGGAACTGATATGTATAATTGAGTGTGATAGGAGTAGAAGGTGCGCAGTTTATGTGGGGCCCGTCTTTGTTTCTGTGCATGTAGAGTGCTCTTTTGAATCATAGAAGGGTCCCACCTTGTTAAAGTCTAGGGTGTTTATTTTACCCGTAGAAACGTCAAAATTCCTAGGTTCTTAAGGGAATGATGAAGCCAATAGTCCTGCTTAAGTTCCTTTTCTAATTGGTTTCTTTTTGGCACCTCAGTTTTTTAAGTGTGTTATCTTGCTGATACAGATCTCCCTGAAGGACAGCCTTAAAGGCATCCCAGAGGTTTGCTATTGAGATGTCTGGTTTGTCGTTGTCTTGGAAGCATGTATTTATGTGGGACGATAGCTCCTCTCTGATCACCTGGTCACGTAGGAGTGAGGGGTGAAAAGCCTCAAAGTGGACTAGTCCAACGTCAATATGACTGGGGCGTGATGGGACATAGCAATAGTTCCTATATCAACGTCTGCCACTAAGGACCGAAGGAAGGAACATGTGAAGAAGTAGTCTATTCAGGACTATGTACTGTGAACATGTGAGAAAAAAGTGTAGTGTCTGCCCTGCTCGTGGACATATTACCATTCCTTCAGTCTGGTTCTGAGTTTTTTGGCAAAGGCTCCAGAGTGAGCGGTGTGGTTTCCCATTCTATCCCCGTCGGCATCCAATACCATGTTAAAGTCTTCCATTAGCACTGTCAGTCCCACTGCAAAGTTCATCATTACCTTAATCGCCCTCTGCATAAAGTCATCTTGGTGTGTATTTGGAGCATAGATCACTGCAAGTCTCAGAGTGTGGCCCTTCCTTCGCTATTTCTTTTATGGTCTTGTTTCATGAATGATAAGTCCCAATGTATAAATAGTGCTACACCATTGTGCTTGGAATTTGGAGTAGGGTTCTGTCTGAGAACGTTTGGGTCGAAATTTCGATTAATCAGAGCTTTGTAGGTGAGCTTCTTGATATGAGATTATATAGTGATGCAAGCTTTTCATGTATTGCCATATCTTGGAATGTCTGTAGGGGGGTGTTCCGCCTCTTCACATTTAGTGAAAGAATTGTAACCATGGGTGGTTGGTTTCTCAGTTGTATGGGAAGCTTGAGTTTCCTGGTACTGGAGTGTCACCCATGGATCGTAGATCATATGTGTGCGTTGTGTTGTGTTGCTATTTTGGTGTGAGGGGTGTAATGTATGAGCATCTTCTGTGTCCCTGTGTCTGTTCCTCCCGCTCCTACCCCTTACACCCTCCAACATATCTGTAAATCTGTATAGAACTTGTAATTGCATCTCACTGAACATCTGCAGTCTGGTCCAGGTCTCTGGGGTTCAACC
The DNA here is from genome assembly GCF_964204655.1 of Triturus cristatus. NCBI lineage: Eukaryota > Metazoa > Chordata > Amphibia > Caudata > Salamandridae > Triturus > Triturus cristatus. Next base: position 299,671,217 of record NC_140583.1, on the reverse strand, counting down.
CCATGTTCTAGGGAAGGAAAGTGCACCTGTTCATAGGGTCCGAACATGGTGCAGGTTATTGTCCAGTCTCTCTAGCTGAAGCTGCAAGTTCATCACATAAGTCCTCACCATAGGTTACATCATGCTTAAGTTTGTTCCTGCTTTAAGATGATGCCTTCTGGGAGGCAGCGATGCATCCCCTCTCCCCCAGGTGGCCATGCATCTAGGTTTGGTGGTTATTTAATTTGGGACCCATGTTCCCTCTTTGGTGCTGGACCTGCCATGGTGTTTTTAGTCTCTTGTCAGTGTCTACAGGGATCCTTCTTTCTGTATGTTGCGGTGCCGACTCCAACTTAAGGGCGATGGCTAGTGTTCGGACTGCAGATATTAGGTCAGAAAAAAATTGAAGCTTTTTGTTGTCTTTTTCAAAGACAATGCAGAAGGCAAGGAGCCATCTGTATCTGATGTTAGACTGTCCCTTATAGTCTGTGAGGCATCTTAGTTGGTGTTGTTGCAGGAGGGTTGGCTGGGCTACGTCTCAAAAGAGTGCGCACGTGTGCCCATCGTAGTGGTCACATGCTCGAGCTGCCTTAAGCACTGATTCTCTACATTGGAAGTTAAGGAACTTCACTAAGATGTCTCTTGGTCTGCTCAACCCCTCAGTGCGGCATTGATGCCCTGCCTGGACCTTAACAGTTTCATCTTGTCTGGTGGTACGACTACCACTTTGGTGAAAAGCCCCCGGATTTAGACCTCTATATTTGGTTCCTCCGCCTCCTCCCGCAGTCCCTGTATGTGGAGGTTATCTCTCCTCGACCAGTTTTTGAGGTTTTCCACCTTTCTTTGTAGGGTGTACTGCTGAGCCAGAAGCATAATACTGTGATCCATCAGGGTGAACGACTTCTCCATCAAATTCTCAATGTGGCTTTCGGTTTGGGGTACTACCTGCTGCATCCACATCAGCTCTCAGGACCATTATCTTTTCACTCAGGTCTGATCAGAGGGTGGTGAGTTATTTGGCAATGTTTGCTCTCAGTTCTTTTATGAGCTCTACTTTAAAGGCCTTGAGACTGTGTAACAAGTCAGCCTTTGTTAGTGCTATTGTGTCGGTTTCCCATTGAGTGTCTGCAGCAGTGGGGTAACTTATCCTCCTATGCCAATCTAGAGGGTCCAAAGAAGCCTGTATCCTTTTTCTGTATTTGTTTTTAGGAGGCATGTGAAAGTCTCTGGACACCTCTCTACAAAGTGGCTAGTCATCATGATTTCCTTCCATGCATTGTTTGGCCTCAGCCCGTGGCCTTCCATCAATGTGTGCTGTGGCTATTCAGGTCCCAGATCCCACCTCAGGCCAGAGGTAAGCTCGGTGTTAGTATGGGCTCAGTGTTTCTATTTCTATGTTTGCCCTTACCTGGGTGGAGGGGGTAGGACTTTGATGTTTACCTGACCTGTTTGCATTCATTGATATCAGGCCCTGCAGTCACGTTGAGCCTTGTTCTTTCACCCATTGATGGTTGCTCAATAGGCCTGTGAGACAATGTGACCCCGCCCCCTCCCACAGCTGCGCCTAGGTCTCACTGTGTGCGGCTCCCGGTCCAGATCTTCCTCAGCATATAGAGCTGCAACTCTCCTCAGTGGAGCCGGTCTTGGAGCTCTATCGCGGCATGGCCATCTTGGATCGTGTCACCGTGGGTGGTGTTGTAAGTCTAATTCCTTTTATGACTCTACAGACCAAGGCTTAACTTCCTATAGCATAGTCATTAACCACACCTGATCTATAACGATGAATGGTCCTGTAGAAAAGCCTTAATGAAACAGTTCAAGCTACAAAATATGCTACCTCCGTTATAGGAGCCACCATGGGATCCAAATTCCTTTCCATGCACACACTACACCATTTCCTTCAAACTCCCCTGTACCTTTTTCTGATACCTGGTGCCCAAGGTTCATCCAATACATGCTTAGCATTTCTTGAAAGACCTGATTATCTGTTAGAAGGAAATTTGAACCTTCTTGCTTGGAAGATTTCAGGGGTTCTGCTATCAAGGGATGTTCCCCTCCGTCTGGTTCTGTCAGTAAACCTTGAGAAACTCGTATTCTCTCTAAATCCTTCAGTTGCTACATTCAATAAATAAGTCCCCTTCCTACCCTGCTGAGTTCAGCACATCACATGTGCTAGGCTAGAGGAACACAGACTGAGGATCCAGCCAAGAACCAAGCGCACGGCTCAGCAAACAAAGTCTGACAAACACATGTACAAGATCAAGACATGGAAGTGTGCTTGTGCTTACTTTAAAAAGAAATTAGCAGTAAGATGTACTGCACTTGGTGATACCAGGCTGTCTGCCTGAAGCAAACAAGTGGTAATGTGTTAATCGACTGCAAGGTCCAATGCAGTTGGAGCATTTAAACCCTAAAAGGTAGGCTAAGCAAAAAACACTTACAAGAAGAAAGACCACCTACAGCGGTCATACAGCGATCATAATAAAAAAAAAACAAAGTTAAAAATGGATCCATTAAAAAAAAAACATACAAACACAAAGAAAAAACTCAACAGAAAGGAGAGACGGTCAGTCTGTAAATTGGAATAACATTAAAGTTAATAAAGAGAAAGAACTACCCCTTAAAATGCAACTGTAAGAAGACAAAGATGTACTTATATGTTAGGACAGGAGGGTACTGGCTGTTGGCTGTGAATGAAAAGCTTCCACTACTAATCCCTGAACCCGAGAGGTTACGGAAGGAATTTCCCATCCAATATGGGGTTCTTTCAGCAAGGAGGGTGATCTGCACAATCCTGTTAAAGTAGATCTAGGTCACAAGGTTCAGGAACTCAAGGTGAGTAAATATATTATAGTTGGTTCTTTCCAAACAAAGGTGGGAGGAAGGGTTTTGGGAACTGTGGGAGGTTTCAAGATAGATTTCTGGAAGGATCTTTTTCAAGAGATTGAACAAAATAAAGTTGACCACTTTTTAGATGTTTGCTTCAATGAAAGATAAGTATTACTTGGCCAGGAAACAAATAGATGGAAGACTAATATCACATCCCATAAAGAATAATATTGTGTTTTAAGTCTAATTCCTTTCATGACTCTATGGACTAAGTTAGCACTTCCTATAGCAAAGTCATTAATCAAAGAATGAGCAGCCAACACACCTGATCTATAACAATGTACAGCCCTATTGGAAAAACATGAATGAAACAGCTCACCTAAAACATTTGCTACCTCCGTCACAGGAGCCTCCACGAAATCCGAATTCCTTTCCAGACACCAACTACACTATTTCCTCCAACTTCCTCTGTACCTTTTCCTGGTAACTGGTACCCAAGATTCATCCAATATATCCTTAGCTTTTCCTGAAAGACCTGAGTATCTCTTAGAACCCCTGAAATCTTCCAAGCAAGACTGTTCAAATTCCCTTCTACTAGAAAGGGATGTACCTGAGCCAAGGGGAGAGCTGGAGCAATTGAGGACCTTTTGAGGTCAGCTTGACAAATTTCTTGATTTGGTTCTTCACCTGCCCTCCCTAGCTCCTCTGTATGTTGCCCACCCAGCCACCTTGTTATCCTCTGTATATGTGCTGCATGTTAGTAAATGTCATAGTCTGGGCCTCCCAGGCCTCCCTCCGTCATCGGGTATCTGAGTGTATGCAGGGCCACACTTTTTTGGCCCAAGTCACATACCAATTCTCGTATCAGTGTGTCAAAACCCCTAAACCACTTGGTCGACACTCACTTGGGCACATTCACAACAAGCATTTGCAATGCAAAAGGTCTTCCATTAGTAAAATCTAGAGCTACTGGTGTTGCAAATGATAATTTTTTTACATTTTTGTGTGAAATACTATCCCAGCAGAAGCATAAGTCTTGAAACAAAATTCGCAAAGAAATTAAAGTGTGCAGTATCACAGGCTTTTACTAGGTGTCCCTGTGGAGTAGTAAAGGGACCTCTATTAGCCAGATAAGGTATTGCACCTGTACTTAATAAAATTAAATGATTAGAAGCAACGCTTTGGAAGTGTGCAAAAGATAATACTGCAAAAAATAGAAGTGTTTAGTTGCAGTTAAAGTCACTTAAAGTATCAGTTTCAGAAATATCTAGTATGGCAAGTAAGCTGCATTTGCAGCAAATCGTCTCAGTTTAAGGCCAGGCACTGAAGTTCCAAGAAGGCCTGAGGATGGGGAGAGCGGGGTGGGGGTTGGTATGATACACCACATGCATATGATGACCACAGTCTTCTCTAATGTGATTGGCCGAGTAAAGAGCCTGACTTTTCAGGACAAAGAAAATTTCTAGAAAATGTATGTTTAGTTGATTTGAGGTCTCAGTGGGTCAAATTCGTAAGCAATCCACTGTAAGACAACATAAACAAGCATATTAATATGAAAGCGGGTGCTGTGCTGAAAACTAAAGAGCGGCACCCGTGCATATTTAAGTTTGTGTAGGGGAGGGACCGGGATTGAGGTCTGTGACACAGGAGAGGAGGAATGAAAAGCAGGCGCCATGCTGCAACATAAAGCACGACGTCAGTGTTGTTAATATGAAAGCGAGTGCTGTGCTGTGCTGAAACCTAAAGTGTGGTGCCTGAGCATATTTCTATTGTTGAACCTGAAGCGTGCCACTCTGGTGCTAAACAAAAATACCAAAACGCAGCTTTAAAAAAACCCTAACATAAAGCGCAGCATGCCGCACTGCTTTAAAAAAATATAGTAGAACGTGTGCAACATTAATGACATGGCTGCCATTGTTGAAGCAAAAACATAAGATAAGATAAAGCTCAGCATGCCACGCAGCTTAAAAAACAGACAAGCGGTTCCAGGAGAGCATGTCATGGAGAAAGTCATTTAAGAAAATAGTGCTCACACACTGTAAATAAAACATACAGAGTAACAACACATGTTACAGGGAAAATCCTCATGGGAGGTTACAAAAGGAGAAGCTGAGGTACTACGGAGGAACTACTAAGCCTTTTCACAAATCAAAAGCCACCGTTTACAAAGGACAGCTAGAGGAGCCAATTGAAAAGATGGGTGGAAAACAGGCAGCGCTTCAAGTCCATACCTGAATACAGCATGTCTCGAAGAGACAGCGTAAGTCCTGCCTAGACGAGACCTAAAAACGTAAAGGAGTCTGGAAAGTACAGCCATTTTGGTAAGGTCTATCCTAAATATGTTGGGCAGTTGTAGACATCTCCAAAACTATATGGAGCCTTTCAGTGCTCTAAGTGCCAAACCCAAATTACCGCCCCACAGGTCTTCCAGCTTATGGTGTATATTGACTTCTAAGTACTTAAAAGTGGTGGGGGTCATTTCATTCCTAAGTCAGTCATGTCTAGAATACCTTTACCAGGGTGGACTGAGAAGATATTCGTACCTCTAAGAAGCATGTTGAACAAATTATGAGATTGGAAAAGTAGCTAGTTTGTGGACTGTTACTACATCCTAATATAGTGTTCTCTACAGAGGTGCATCTTCAACTCTTTCGTCAATTGGATCAGGTTATGGTGGTCCTCATGGATCCGGAACTAGTGTTCAGATACTGGCTGCATAGATGGAGGAAGCTTGTTCTCCAGAATTGTATCGTTTATAGATTCTCATGCTTCAATCTTCCCCTTTATCATGGTGGGAGTCCCACGGTCAAGGTATAATAGCAGTACTGTAACATTAACATAGACCTCCACTGGAAAAAACAATAGCATTTAGCAACCCATCAACATCATTTGTAAACATCCAAACTTCATTCAATCAGAGAAGAGACCCTAGAGTATCCTTCCCCTGCAAAGCCACCATACCTAAGATGTCTTACTGCACGTTGTGTGTTATGGAGTCTCCCTGTGCTCTGCTCAGTCACAGTGTTTCTTTATTCAATTTTTGACCTCTAGCTAACTTATCCTTACCTGACAACATCTAAGTTACTCTTGGACTGTGTCTTAGCCTATTTTTCAAGCAAAATACCAGGGTATAAAAAAAGGGCTGTTTAGACCCTGCAAGACCTGTGGGAACTGCAGACTTTTCTCAGAAGATCCCCACAAAGCGTGTCTATATTGTCTCTACCGTGACCATAGACCCAGGGAATGCAAATATTGTTGTCCGTTTTCAGCCAAAACCCTCAAGGATAGGGAGAGTAGACTGCTACTCTGACTCCAGAAAAAGAAGTCTATCTCAGGCTCAGGGTCTGATAATGAGGACAAAGCTTATTCATCATCATCAAAAAAATCTTTCTGCGATTCAAAGAATCATCAAAGCTTATAAAACAAATCATTGTACATATTGTAATTTACATTCATCTAAATATAACCATAAAAACGTGTTTTATTTACAAGGTTCTAAAATGCAAGACATATATACTGTTAAAATGTTCTACTTTTAGTCTTGACCCCTATTGCACATGATTTAATTAGAGATCTTGCCAATACAGTACAAAGATAACTATTCAATTAGCGCGAGCTGACCAATTTGGGCTCCACTTCTGCTGGGATTATTTGATGATTCAATCTAAAACCATTAAAAAGTTAAAAATACATACAAAATTCTTAAAATCCATGTTTTTTATTTTTTTTTAAACTTAAGCCCATTCCTATATCTTATATGACTTGCAGCTAACAAAAATGTACTAACGCCAAATAAAATAAGTTGGCCACTGTCAGATTTTAAAATTCTAAGCAACTCTAAATAGCTCCTGATGTTCAAACTTCTGCAAAGGGGCTTAATCCACTTGCGTCTGGGAGTAACATATGCTGCGCAAAAGAATAGAACATGCACAATATCCTCATTAGTACCTTGTGTACACAGTGAGCATTTAGGATCACTAGCCATAAATTGAGGTTTTTCCCATTGAGCTGTAAAAGCGTTGACTTGTAATATCTCGTACCTGAATTTCATATAGAGAGACTTTGGCAGTTGTGGTTCAATCTCATCTAAAAAGGGCTCCAATCTTGGGGTCAGTTTAAAAGACAAAAATTGAGTTGTCAGTCTCCCCAACTCAGGATTTAAAGTGACTTTATGTGTTATGAATTCCCAGTATATAGATTTGCTCTCTCTCTTTGAGTCATGGGTCAGCAAGCTCGGGGTTGCCCTCTAACGGCTCAAACCTAATTCTGATCCAATAGGCCAATAGCCTCCATACAGCAAGATATCCTATTATTTTTATCCCAATATCATGTGTAAGAGGGATCATCGGGGTATATTTGGGAAAATGTGTAAGCATTCTTATGATTTTGTTTTCCCCAGTGATAAGAGGCTGAAGATTTTCTCCTCCCCATAGCTCAGATCCGTAGAGTGTAGCTGATTGAGCTCTAGCTTTATTAAACTTCTAATGTGGGAGTAATGGCCTTTGATGAGGTGGAGTGCTGTTTTTTCACTACAGGAATAGAGTTCTGCATTAGTATTGTATTTTACTTGTTTATTTGAGACTTCCATGTAAATTTTGAGTCTAGTGTAACACCTAGCTATACAAAATTGAGGAAACATTCCAAATGCACCCGATTCAATGTTAAATTGGATCAGGTTATGGTGGTCCTCATGGATCCGGAACTAGTGTTCAGATACTGGCTGCATAGATGGAGGAAGCTTGTTCTCCAGAATTGTATCGTTTATAGATTCTCATGCTTCAATCTTCCCCTTCATCATGGTAGGAGTCCCACGGTCACAGTATAATAGCAGTACTGTAACATTAACATAGACCTCCACTGGAAAAAACAATAGCATTTAGCAACCCATCAACATCATTTGTAAACATCCAAACTTCAGTCAATCAGAGAAGGGACCCTAGAGTATCCTTCCCCTGCAAAGCCACCATACCTAAGATTTCTTACTGCACGTTGTGTGTTATGGAGTCTCCCTGTGCTCTGCTCAGTCACAGTGTTTCTTTATTCAATTTTTGACCTCCAGCTAACTTATCCTTACCTGACAACATATAAGATACTCTTGGACTGTGTCTTAGCCTATTTTTCAAGCAAAATACCAGGGTCTAAAAAAAGGGCTGTTTAGACCCTGCAAGACCTGTGGGAACTGCAGACTTTTCTCAGAAGATCCCCACAAAGCGTGTCTATATTGTCTCTACCGTGACCATAGACCCAGAGAATGCAAATATTGTTGTCCGTTTTCAGCCAAAACCCTCAAGGATAGGGAGAGTAGACTGCTACTCTGACTCCAGAAAAAGAAGTCTATGTCAGGCTCAGGGTCTGATAATGAGGACAAAGCTTATTCATCATCATCAAAAAAATCTTTCTTCGATTCAAAGAATCATCAAAGCTTATAAAACAAATCTTTGTACATATTGTAATTTACATTCATCTAAATATAACCATAAAAACGTGTTTTATTTACAAGGGTCTAAAATGCAAGACATATATACTGTTAAAATGTTCTACTTTTAGTTTTGACCCCTATTGCACATGATTTAATTAGAGATCTTGCCAATACAGTACAAAGATAACTATTCAATTAGCGCGAGCTGACCAATTTGGGCTCCACTTCTGCTGGGATTATTTGATGATTCAATCTAAAACCATTAAAAAGTTAAAAATACATACAAAATTCTAAAAATCCATGTTTTTTATTTTTTTTTAAACTTAAGCCCATTCCTATATCTTATATGACTTGCAGCTAACAAAAATGTACTAACGCCAAATAAAATAAGTTGGCCACTGTCTGATTTTAAAATTCTAAGCAACTCTAAATAGCTCCTGATGTTCAAACTTCTGCACAGGGGCTTAATCCACTTGCGTCTGGGGGTAACATATGCTGCGCAAAAGAATAGAACATGCACAATATCCTCATTAGTACCTTGTGTACACAGTGAGCATTTAGGATCACTAGCCATAAATTGAGGTTTTTCCCATTGAGCTGTAAAAGCGTTGACTTGTAATATCTCGTACCTGAATTTCATATAGAGAGACTTTGGCAGTTGTGGTTCAATCTCATCTAAAAAGGGCTCAAATCTTGGGGTCAGTTTAAAAGACAAAAATTGAGTAGTCAGTCTCCCCAACTCAGGATTTAAAGTGACTTTATGTGTACGGAATTCCCAGTATATAGATTTGCTCTCTCTCTTTGAGTCATGGGTCAGCAAGCTCGGGGTTGCCCTCTAACGGCTCAAACCTAATTCTGATCCAATAGGCCAATAGCCTCCATACAGCAAGATATCCTATTATTTTTATCCCAATATCATGTGTAAGAGGGATCATCGGGGTATATTTGGGAAAATGTGTAAGCATTCTTATGATTTTGTTTTCCCCAGTGATAAGAGGCTGAAGATTTTCTCCTCCCCATAGCTCAGATCCGTAGAGTGTAGCTGATTGAGCTCTAGCTTTATTAAACTTCTAATGTGGGAGTAATGGCCTTTGATGAGGTGGAGTGCTGTTTTTTCACTACAGGAATAGAGTTCTGCATTAGTATTGTATTTTACTTTTTTATTTGAGACTTCCATGTAAGTTTTGAGTCTAGTGTAACACCTAGATATACAAAATTGAGGAAACATTCCAAAAGCACCCGATTCAATGTTAATCTTTTCTGAAAGTTTTTGTGTGGATTGATAGCCATTTATTTAGTTTTGTTGGGGTTTATCTCAAGTCCTTTTGTCTTGCAATAATTAGCAAGGCTATCAAGTAAGTTTTGGAGACCCCTAGGTGTTTGCGACAACAGTATTGTATCATCTACAAAGGTGAGGGCAGAAATGTGGGTGCATCCAAGCTTGGGGGAATCGTGTAAAGTGTAGATGCTCTACCATGTCATTCACGTATAATAGGAACAGGGTTGGCACCAGGACACAGCCCTGGTGCACCCCTCTCCTAATCAGGATTTCTTCCGTCAGTTCCACTTCTGGGGCCCCAGTGAACCTTTGCAAAATTCCGGTCGTGAAGCCTTATGATCTGATCTAAAATCTTCTCTGGGAATCCCTGACTCTGTAATGATTTCCATACAAGATCTCGGAATGGAATCAAAAGCTGCCTTCAGATCTATGAAGGCAACATATAAGTGTCCATGTTTTATCTTTTTGTACTTCCAAGCTATACTAAATAGCCTGAATACTTGATCTATTGTACATATTCTCTGTCTAAAACTGGCCTTACAAGGTGAGAGGATGTCTTTCTCATCCATCCAAGCATTTAACCTGGCCAAAATTTGTTTGGCATTCACCTTTTAGGTGATGTCTATCAGGCTGATAGGCCTGTAGTTCGCTGGATCGTCCGTACTACCCTTTTTGTGGATAGGGATGATCTCAGCCCCCTTCCATGTATCTGGGATAAGCTCTCCCCTGGCTTGTGCATTGCACAATTGATTCATATATGGAGCCCAAACATCTGGGGCATGTTTCAAAAGGTCCCCTGAAATTTTATGCTATCTATAGCTAGCACAGTATCTTCAAAGCTAATTTAAAGGTGTGTAATATGTGCTTCAGGCAGGGATGCCTCAGTGAGTGCTCGTGAGTCTAAGGTGAGTACATCTGGTGTGGCATAAAGCGTGGAGAAATGTCTGTGCCATGTTCCGGGATCCAAAAAGTGGTCAGAAGTCACCTTGCTCCCTTTGTTCCCCTGTGCTAGTAATTTCCAAAATTTGTATTTGTCTCTCGTTTTTGCAGCTACGATGAGGTTACTCCATGCTAGCATCCTCCCAATCACTCCGGGCGTTCATTCGTACTTTTTTGTAATTTGATCTTTCAGATCTGATCTGGTTTACATTTTTAGAATTTAGAGCCCCCAAGAGTCTGCGTTTGGCATTGGAACATTCCTTGTTGGACCATGCGTTCGAGGATTCTGGTCGCGATCTTGGTTTATTGGTGTTCCTCTGGGTTTTGGTTAACTGTATTTTTATAATCTCAGACTTTTTGATGGATCTAGCTGAACAGTATGGACCTCGGACGTGACTCTGCATAGCCTGTTAGCAATTCACAGAAGTTGTTCTATATGTTAGTGAGGGGCTCAACCTGATCTAATATTGTTGGCCATTTGACAGATCTCTGATTGTTATTCACTAGTGGGAGCCGAATATCTCCTCTTAGGTTTGTTGAATTCAATGGGTGTTTAGCAAACCAACTCCCTGCTAGATCTAGACATAATGGGAAATGATCGCTCTCCCATCTTTTATCAACTCTAAAGTCTTGGATTTTATTCCAGTATGCTATGCTTGCCATCACATAATCAATGCGGGAAGTGGCCTTTCCTCTAGCAAAAGTATTTGAACACCCATTGTCTGAAGGGAACTGCCAATTGCATGCCCTTAGCCTTCTTTCAATGGTAAAGTGCAATATTTGAGTTGCAGATGTAGAACACGCACCTTTTTATTTGTTGCAAGTAGAGGAATTCCCCTGGCCAATTCTTCCCCATGGAAGATCGTATCCATTCCGGACATTGGTTCATAGCAGCAGTTAAAATCGCCACCCACCAGGACTGCTCCATGTGGCTTAATGCTATCAGGCACTTCCTCAAGATGTCAGATACCCAATGCTTTCTTTGTACACCCCCTTCGTTTTAGATATATGTGAAAGAGGTGTGTGAGTAGTCCATTCTCAGATTTGAACTTTATCCCTAATATGTCCTTGGAACCAGAGTTCACTATCTCTATAGTGGTATTTAAAGTAATTTTTACCCAGATGATCAGCCCACCCGAGGGTCTTCCTCTCTTCGATGGAATGACCCCTATATGAAAGGTTCTGTATCCTAGTTTATACAAAGGCTCAATCGCCCATGTGTCCTGGAAGAAGCACAGGTCAAAGTTATCATAGTCCTGCCATTCTGAGTCAGAAAGTTTTTGATGTAGCCCAGCTATATTCCAGGACAACATCTTTAACATTTTTGGGGCTATATCAGAGAGAGGCCTATCGGGGGTTCTACTTAGGGAACTATGTCTATTATTGACAGTGTTCATATGGATTGTTAGTGGATCTTGTAAATGGTTTCTGTGCAAATGGGCGTCGTGGAAAACATGAGACTACCGCTCAAAAATCGGGGGCCTCAAATTTGTATAACTATGTTACCTTCCCTTGGATGAAGTCCCTCTAGGCCAAGCATATAGTCAATCAACTGATTCTAGATTGTGAGTCCCCTCGGGTGCCAACGATAGACTGTTTCTCTCCGCCGCTGATGTTTTTGTTAATCTAAAACTGATTTTTGACTCGAAGAGTGAGTGTGTTCTTAAACTCATAGTTATCAAATTATCTACGATACTTTTAGCACAAAAAGTTAATTTTATGTTGTCATAGTTCTGTGGCCGAGGGCTGATTATTTAAGGGAAGCGGATCGTCATCTAACAGACACCAATTGCTATGCTAGGGCGAGTAAGGCAGATTTGAATCAGGTGAAAGAAACTGTCATGAAGAGTTTACTATCATGGAAACGACAGGGGTTGTTAACCGAAAAAGAATTTTTTTTGAAAAATGATTTTCCCACCACTCCCATCATGTACTTTATTCCTAAAGTGCATAAGGGAATATCCCCTGTCTCAGCGAGACCAATAATTTTGGAAAGAAACAACGTTTTAGAGGCCATATCTAGATATGTAGACTACTTCCTCCAGCCGCACATGTTTAATCTGCCTTCTTTTATAAGAGACACTGGTGATTTCTTAATGAAAATAAACCAAATTGAATGGCATAGTGATTGGTGGTTAATAACCTTGGATATCACATAATTATACAGGTGTATTCATCATTCACAAGGTTTAGCTGCTGTAAAACATTTCCTTAATAGCCGTAACATTGGCTTACATGAACACAATAACATGTTACTCCAGATGATAGAGCTATGCCTACACAACAATTTCTTTTTGTTCAACAAAATTCCCCATAAACAACTTAGGGGAGTTGCGATGGGGGCATGTTTTTCCCCCACCATTGCCTGTCTGTTGGTAGCGTGGTGGGAGGAGCACGTCCTCAAAGTGAAACAAACAGGCCTGGGATGATCATGTGAAATACTATGGCAGATATATCGATGATATATTTGTCATATGGGATGGTACAGAACATGAAGCAAATCAGTTAATTTCATCCATCAATGATAACTCCATGAACCTCCAATTTACAGCCACTATCAATAAGGAAAAGGTGGAATTTTTGGATGTAGATGTATACATTGTTGAGAATCATATACAAACTCGGCTACATAGAAAGAGCACTGTTGGCAATTCCACCTTGCAGGCAAGCAGTGCTCATCCACGTCATTTAATACACAGCATCCCATACGGAGAATATCTCCGTATACGACGTATCTGTAGTCTAGAGTTGGATTTAGAAAAATGCCAAAGGGAGGCTTCTTCCCGGTTTTTGGACCGTGGGTATACACATTCCAATTTACTAAAGGCTTTGGATAAAGCCAACTCTCGACCACGGGACCTTTGTTTGCAAATTGGAAAAGCCTTGACGCTACAACTCTCAATGAACCCACACCTGAACCGGTTCAAACAATCCGTCTCATCACAACTTACAGCAAACAAGAAAAAAGCATCAGACACATTGTATATAAACATTGGCCTATTGTTTTGACGGATTTAACACTCAGATTCCTGTTGCCAGCACTTCCCAATATAACTTTCAGGCGGGCTCCTTCTATGAGGGATGCCCTAGTTAAAACATGCCCGGAAGTTATAACGAAAACTAATCGGCTATTCAAATCAGGTTTTTTCAAATGCTCGTCGTGTCGAGCATGCAAGTTCGGCTTAAATATGTCAGAATATTGCACAGCTTTCAGTGAAACTCCAATCCGTATAAAAGAACATTACACTTGTAGAACTGATTTTGCTGTAGATCAACTTCAATGCACATGCCAGTTGAAATATATTGGCAGTACGAAGCTTCCGGTTTTTAATCGGATTCTTGAGCATTTGCGCGCCATTGTGAATTCAGATGAGAACTATCCTGTAGCGCGACATTTCAAATCAGTTCACAACAATAGATTGAGTGACCGGACGTATTCTGTAATTGGGGCTGTTCCTCCTTATTTTCGGAGAGGCAATAGGGAGGAAAAGTTAAGACAGATGGAGTCTTCCTTCATACTCATGTTAGATACACTCATACCGCATGGGTTAAACACCAGTGAAGACCTACATCATTTTTTATAACAAATACGATAAATTCTGTCTTATGCTCAACACATACCGTCTAAACTGAAGCATCTATCCATACTTATCTCTATAGGGATATAATTGTATGATTCTATTTAAGATCTATTTGTTTATAGAGATGAGATGATTACCAACAAAGTGTCAGGCATTTGGTTTGTTCTGTTTTGTTTGGGACATTATCGCCCTTTCGTTTTTGGGTGTATACATGCTTGACATACAGTTTAAATGGCTGTAGGAATAGATCGGATACCTGCTAGCCATGCCATTTTGAAATGCCATACGACATGAATAGCATTCACAATTGATGCCCTTTGCTGCACTACCATTTTTTTATTAAAATTATTTTATTTTTATTGTTAAGACATATAGCATTGCACAATTTTAGCACTTTGCACAAAATCGTTGCACAGGACCGCACTAAGACATGGATTATGTAAAAATGCAATGACAATACATTTAACATCCATTTTTAGCAAGTTTTCTGGTATGCTTTAAGTTTTATACGATGACTGTTATTAGATTGGATGTATTAACAACAAACAGTAACATATCTTTAGTTTATTAGTATACATTGATAAACAAGCAACTTGAATCAATAGGCACTTGCCTTGAATTTAAGAAATATCAGCTGGGGGACACACTATTTAAGATGTGCATTAATGGGCATTAGCCGTATTATTCCTTTTGTGACTTTATTGTTTACAGTTGGATGATTGTAATTTAGTACACAATCTTATCGGTATGGTTTTTAAAAAAAAAATGTATACGGTAACTAAATCAGATGAATATGTTCACAATTTATAACAGTCCTTGGTTTTAGGAGTTGCCAATAATGACATTTTCCTATAGAATGAATTGGCTTGTCATGGAGTCTTATTAATGCATGGTATATTTAAATTTAAATTTGACTTATCCATAATAAGCGGTCTATAGAAGCACTAGACAAACAAAACAGGACTTACTGATTGAATATGAGAATTGTATAAGTTGATCTGTATATTATTTCCAGTCTATGAGGGTGTGTGTATTCTTTTAAAATGCACCTTGGCTTAATCACATTCACTGATTGTTTTTTATTTAAAAATGGTAATCCGTCACCGGCGCGTCAGGTGATCAAGATCGCTCATGCGATCGAAACGCGTCCGGGGCGGACACTTGTCTGCATTTACTTCGGTGATGAAATAAAATAGACATTATGAAGTAACCCTCATCTCTTGGATTGATTTACTTCTTTTGAAGAATTCCGTGGTCCGTACCCGTTTTGAAAAACCAGCAACTCAGGCACAAATGCTATATATATATATATATATATATATATATATATATACACACACACATACACACACACACACACACACACACACACACACACACACACACACACACACGTATATATCAAACCATATACTGAAAGACAAATACCTTAGTGAAACATATGCCGCAGAACTGCTTGGCCCACTGCTGAATCTGCTTTCCACTCCGGGAGCGAGACCCCCGCCAGCAACGCTGTTGAAGCTGCCATCTTCCAAGTGGAATGAGCACGCACTCATGTGTGCAAAGGTTTTCCTGCTTTTTTATGACATAAAACGATGGCAGGTGCAATCCATCTAGAAATGGAAGATCTTGAGATGTCCAAACCTTTCCTGGGCCCAGCATAGGCTACAAGTAGTTGGTTTGTTCTACGAAAATATTTTGATTTGTCAATGTACAATTTGAGGCATCTCCTAATGTCCAACGTATGCAGAGAATTTGTCTGCTGCAGTAGATGGGTCTTTGAAATATGTGGGCAACACAATTGGTTCTTTGAGATGAAAAGCCGTAGGAACTTTGGGAATAAACTTTGGGTTTGTCCTCAGAATTACATTATCCGGTTTGAATTGTAGGAAAGGCTCCGCAACCGAAAATACTTGGATCTCACTCACCCTCCTGGCTGAAGTTAGGGCAAGAAGTAAAGCTACTTTCCATGAGATGAACTGCAATTCAGCTTTGTGGATCGGTTCGAACGGCGCTTTCATGAGTTGAGACAAAACCGCGTTGAGCTGCCAAGGAGGCGGCGGATGTTTAACTGGTGAGTACACTCTGAACAGACCTTTTAGGAATTCTTTAATCAGTCTTGGAGACCAAAGAGATGGACGATCTGGTGTCCTGCGGTATCTGGATATAGCCGCAAGATGTAATTTTATTGATGCATGAGAAAGACCGGCCTTGGCTAGGTGTAGTAGATACTGAAGTATTTTCTCTGGTGAAGAATTAAAAGAGTGTAAAGCTTGTGTTGAACAGCAATTGCAAAATCTCTTCCATTTTGCTCTATAGGTTTTGTTAGTAGAAATTGCTCAAGAACTTGCTAGTATCTCTCTGCATTCTTGAGGAATATCTAACGATTGAAATTCATGCTCATAAGGTTCCAAGCTGACAAGTTTAGAGAGGTCAATTGCGGATAAAGAATCGGTCCTTGTCTCATGGAAATTAGATCCTGAATTACTGGGAATTGCACTCTGGGTTCCACTGACAATTGGAGGAGTTCCGTGTACCAAAACTGTCTAGGCCAAGCCGGGGTTATCAAAATTATGTGGCATGGTTCCGACCTCATTTTCCTTAGTATCCTCGGAATTAGAGGGAATGGGGGAAACGCATATGCAAACATCCCTGTCCAGCAAAGGTGCAGAGCATTTCCCCGCGATCCTGCTTGTGGAAACCTGCTTGTGAAATGTTTGCATTTTTTGTTGTGTTGATTTGCAAACAAGTCTAACTTCGGTTTGCCCCATAGACTGAATATTCGTAGGAGTTGTTCGTGATTCAGTTCCCTTTCGTGGCAGATGGAAGGAGATCTGATTAGGTAATCTGCCTTTGTGTTGTGCACTCCAGGAACATGCTCTACCTGCAGAGCGATGTTGTGCTGTAAGAGCCAGTTCCAAATTTCCTGGGCTTGAGCTGATAGGGATTTTGACTTCGTGCCACCTTGCTTCAGTAGGTAAAACATTGTTGTCGTACTGTCGGTCCTGACTAGAACCGGCGAGTCGCGGATTCTGGGATGGAAGGCTGGAAGGCCCAAGAATTCCACTTTCAATTCCAACAGATTGATGTGCAATGTTGCCTCTTGAGTTGACCAATGACCCTGAATCTCAAGATCCTGCAACTGTGCTCCCCAACCCTGTAAGGAGGCATCTGATGTCATGACGTAACTGGGAGACTGAGGTTCGAAGAGAAGACCCTTTGATAAGTTGTCCCTGATGCCCCACCATGACAGTGTGCGCTTGATCTGAGTGTTGATATTGAGTTTGTCCTCAAATGAACCCAGGGCTTGAAAACAATGCTTATCAAGAGATTCTTGCAATGGTCTCATGCGCAGGTGACAGTTGGGGACCAATGGGATGCAGAATGACATCACTCCCAGGAAAGATTTGAAGATCCCGATTGAAGTGGACCTTTTTGATTTTATTATTGCTGTCAATAGCAAAATCTTTTGTGTGCGTTCTTCCAAAGGGTATGCCTTCACTTGGAGTATTTAACACTGCTCCGAGGAATTGAAGAGACTGTGCCGGGATAAGGGAAGACTTCTCCTTGTTGATCCGAAGCCCTAGATCTTGGAATAGATCCATGCAACTTACTAGGGACCGTTGCGATTCCTGGTATGATGCACCTTATATCAGCCAGTCGTCCAGATAAGGAAAGATCTGGAGGCCTTGCTGCCTCAGGTGCGCCGCGACCAGCGCAATACACTTTGTGAAAACCCTTGGTGCAGATCTGAGGCCGAAGGGTATAACACCGTAAATCGGTAGTGGCGCCCCACCACTGCGAAACGCAGATACTGTCTGTGTTTTAAGTAAATTGGGATATGGAAATACGTATCCAAGAGGTCTAATGATGCCATGTAACCTCCTCTGTGTAGTAATAGGAGGATTACATGTGGAACAAATTTTTTCTTATGTACTTGTTCAGACCTCTGAGGTCCATTACCTGTCTCCATTTGGTAGACTGCTTTTTCCTTGTAAGGAAAAAGTGCGAATAGAATCCTTTCCCTAGTTGTCCTGGGGAAACCTCTTCTATTGCTCCTTTTACAATGAGAGCTAAGACTTCTGCCTTGAGGGCTGAGAGATGGTTTTGCTTCCTTTGAATGGGAGGTCGAGTTGGAGGTTTGTATGAATTCAAGGGGGTGGCCTTGTTGTATAACATCCAACACCCATCTGTCCAATGTTATTGACTGCCAATGATTGAGATAACAAGAGCGGTAATGGATCTGCTTGAGGCGAGACGGGGCCGGTGGCGCCTGGAGATCGTCACTGTCTCCGACCAGAGTCTTGCGTCTTCTCGCAGCAGGTTTTCTCCTAGCCTGCTGTTGGGAGGTGTTAGAGGACCGATACGGCTGGTTGTTGGAGAATTGCCGGTACCCCTGCTGTTGGTAAGGTTGGTACCCGTTTGGATGAAAGGAGGAACACTGATGGAATTGTCCTCTCGATCCTCTACCACAAAAGGACTGAAAACGGCCCTGCTGTAGGGACCCCAGAGCTCTTGCTGTGTCCGTCTTTATCCCTTGAAGCGCCTCGTCAATGTGCTTCCCGAAAAGGCTCTCCCCATGAAAGGGCATGTCCACGATTTTAGCTTGGACTTCGGGTCTGAAAGATGTGGCTTTCAGCCATCCTTGCCTGCGGAGCGCCACTGCTCCAGCCATCTGTCTTAAGCCCACTGATACGATATACATGGCTATGTCAATGGACTCCGACGCTGCTCTAACTCCGTCCTGGAGAATTGGAGCAGCTTCCTCTCTCATCGTCCGGAAGATGAGACAGAATTGGTGAGATGTCCAACCACATTGGTCTATTGTATTGGCTGACTAGTGCCAGTGCGTTTGCTGCCTTGATGGAAGCCGCTGCCATCAATGCAAAGCGCTTTCCAGCGCCATCCATCCTCTTATCCTCCTTGTCAGGAGGAGCTAAACAGGCAGAGACTGGATTTTTGGAGCATCTCTGTGCTGCCTGCCTAACAACCAACTCAGGACGTGGATGTCCCATCAGGCACGCTGATGATGTCTCAGGAGCACGGTATTTCTTAATTTTTAGAATTGAAGCTGGCACCGAGGCCGGATTTTTCATCAATTTTGGTCCTTCATCCCATATATGTTGAATTATCGGGATAGTTCTTACAGATTTTCAAGATATTTCCTTGAAATCCTACAGAAAACATTCATTCTCCTTCACAGTCAATGAAAGTTCAAACCTCTTCGAGAGATCATGGAAACCGGCAATGTCCTCCGGCGGCAACGATGGTGGGACAATATATTGATCCCATTCGTCTCCTGCGATGTCATCTTGGAGAATCTCTCCTTCCTCTGTTTTATCTTTGTGATCACTCTCCACGAGGTCATCCCGAATAGTTATTATTTTCGGGGTGTCTACTCTTTGCACTGGAGGTGGAGGTTTAACTACTGGAGCCTGAACCACTGTCTGTGGTATATTTGCTGTGGTGGAGGCCGGAGTATTGTCATCTGGAAAGCGGCGATAATAGCGGTTTATCATGTGCCTCAAATCAGATATTAGGGATATAGGTATTGACATGGACTCCTCCCGGACATTGGGGTTCACTTCCTCCTCTTCGTCATAATTGTAAGCTTGATGGAAAGATTCATAGCACTTAGAACCCTGTAGCAGGCGATCTTTAAAGGAGAATTGTTCCTGTACTTATTGGAATTCTTCTTCGCCTGACTCTTGACTTTTAATGTGCAGTTGAGAGGGACTATAGGCTACTCCATAAAGGCCCTTCCTCCTCAGACTCCTGACAATCCAGAATAGTGGATGGAAGAAGTGAAATTTTTGGCGTGGAAAAATCAGCTTTCTTGTCCGTCGACGAACCTGTCGACGGAGCAAATCGTTTAATTGAAATGAATGTGGAGGACTTAGTCATCGGTGATTTAAAAACCGTCACCGTCTTGATAGTTTATGAGAGCGTCGACGGTGTAGATGTCGTCGATGAAGGTCTCACACTCACCGTCGACAGTGTCTTCGTCGTAACTGCCATCGACGACGCAGACGTCATTGAGATTGTCGTCGACGCCTTAGTCGACGTGCTGACAGGCATTTCTTTCGACGACGGCAGAGACGACAGAGCCTTCGTCTCCGAGGTGGTTTTGTGAGGAATATGAGGCAGAGAGGAGGAGGATGCCTCTCTTTCTTTAGATTTTCCAGATCTTTGTCTTTTTTGTTCCACTTTCTCCTCAGAGGATTCCCTCTTATGCTTCTTGGAGGAATGTCCTTTAGAATCTCCATTTGACTCAGTCTGTGGTTTTCTTTTTCTGAAGCCATAATAACAGGCGTGCTTCTCAGTCCTTAAGTGTCTTTGCAGAAAAGGTGCGACAATGCTTGCACTCCTTTGGGACATGCTTAGGGTACAGACAGTACAAGCACTCCTTGTGGGGATCCTCAGAAAATAATCTGGCTTTCCCACAGGATCTGCAAGATCTGAAAAGCCTCTTTTTAGAGCTTTCAGACATTTTGGAATATAGGCGAAAAACAGTACCTCACTTCCAACTGTTGAAGGTCAAAAGTTCAGCCAAGAACAAACTGAGCTAGGCTCAGGGAGACTCCTTCTCACACGACTGCGGTTGGAAATCTGAGGTATGGTGGCTCTGCTGGGGATGGTGTATCTCAGGGCTGGCAGCTGACTGGCTGTTGTTTGGGCCACATAATGAGGGTAAGTGGTTACCCAAGGATATACCTTTCTATGGTTTCTAGGCAGTTTTTTTTCTTTTACTGCTATGGTTATGCTTTTACTGTGAGACTCCCACCATGACGATGGGGAAGATACAAGCATGTGAATCTATGAGAGATTCAATACTGGAGAACCAGAGGACCACGACATGCTGTCTGAGATTCATCCCTCAGTACCTATCCACCTTATAAAATCAGCCCACACCTCGGCCGGTCCTCCCGATTTGCGTTCCATGTCCATTTAGCCGCTTTAATCCATTCCATGGCACTGGGAGGAGATGGATCAATCCAGCGTTTACAGATCTCTCGCCAAGCTAACAGCATCAAATAAAGCACAAGGGCGCTATGTTCCCTATTCAATATGCTATGTGAGGGCTGATCTACCCGCAGCAGGACTGAAACCGGGTTTAGAGCTATAGTTGCTCCTGTAAGGTCTCTTAAGATTGACTCAATTCGCCCCCAAACACTGCTTGATCCCGGGACAAGCAAAAAAAAGTGTTCTTCGTTAGTTTTTAAAA
The DNA here is from genome assembly GCF_964204655.1 of Triturus cristatus. Classification (NCBI taxonomy): domain Eukaryota; kingdom Metazoa; phylum Chordata; class Amphibia; order Caudata; family Salamandridae; genus Triturus; species Triturus cristatus. The sequence goes on along the minus strand of NC_140583.1, from coordinate 299,649,966 downwards.
GGTCACACCTTCTACACCTTGGGGTGGGCAGTGGTATGAACTTACCAATTTTTTAGGGGTGTCCAATATAGTCTATTAATGGTGAAGAAATTATTTTGCTTTAAGTTTGCAGGCATGACACCGAGTATTGTAATTTCATGGAGCTATGCCATATTGGTTGTAGGTCCTCCCATCTGGAAGATATCTGCCCACCATGTATAGTGGCGTCATTTTCTTATTTTCAGCTTCTAAAAGTTTCCAGTACCATATGGCCACCTCCTTGCTTTTAGATCCTGGAGATCAAAGTCCCAATCCCCCGCAATCTCCAAGGTCAAGGCCATAAAACAGGACGACAACTGCACATATTGAAACATAAGACCAGCTTTTACCAGTTTTTGCTCCAAGACCGTAGGGTAATATACCCTCCGCCATCATCAAGCCCCCCCAGCTAATAATTCCTGCCTGCCTTAGTGGAAGACTCAGTGCATCCTTCATACATTCTGGAAGCACCAGGAGAATCACAGATTGGTGCAAAGACTGAGTAATATCCAATGCTACGTGTCTTCCTTACCCAGTGCCAAAGGTTTAGTGCTGCTTTTAAGACCTTCAGCTGTACCTTTTTGAAAACATTTGGGGCCCCAAACTTATGTAAAAAGCCAACTGTTCCAAACTCCCTAATCATTTTCCCTAAATGCATTCCCCATGTTGGGCCATCTGGCTTTCCCAATAGCATCCGGAGATTTTTTTACTGAAATGCTATGCAGTATAAATTTAAATCCGGAAGGACTAAACTGCCCTTTTCAAGCATTCACAACTTTTTGCATGCCAGCCTTGTACCTAGGGAGGCCCATATAATACTGGTCATCTTAGCCCGCATCTTGCCAATAACTGGTCTTGGAAACATGGGGGGGGGGGGGGGGGGGGGGGGGGGGTGGGGGGGGGAGAGAAATACAACTGAATAGGTACGTCAGTTTAGGGAGGATCAACATTTTAATAGATTAACTCGCCCATATATAGTCACAAACAAGTTCTTCCATCTAGATAGTAGCAAGTCTACTACTTTAGCCACCCTTTTCAGATAATGCATCTGGCGGTGATTCTCTCTCATACAGATGACTTGAAATCAAAGGAGACAACTAGTTCCATGCATGCAAAGTATTTTGAACAGCTAGCCTTAAACTTTGTTGATTATACCCACTATCCATGCTCCAAACAGAGGGAAATAAAGACATACCTATGGTTCACACAGGAATGTAGGTCACTGAGGAGACGATTGGCCAAAGCCATTAGATCCAAGAACATGCTCCTGGTGCACAACTTAAGGAACTTATATAAACTATCCATAGCTAAGGCCAAGCGCGATTGGGATGAGAAGACGTGTAGACAATTTAGGAAGGCTTGCTCCCATACAGATTGTGGGCTCTTGTTAGGAGGGGAAACCTAGAAAACCAACCCCCGCTAGCCAACAACATCACAGCTAATGCCTGCCAAGAGCACTTTGGTGCTCTATATTCCAACATTACCTGCCCTATTATAGGGGTATTTTCCTCAGATTTAGCTCTACCTGTAGTAAGGATGTCTTTCTCCAAGGAAGAAATCATGGCCTCCATTGAGGCAATGGTACCGCCAAAGCTCCTGGTCCTGATGGGATTCCAGGAGACCTTTTTAGCTTTGATAAAGAAAACTGGTCAGCATACACAATGGCACTTTCCAATGCCATTGCTGGGGCAGACAATTCCAGACTCATGAAAGGGAGCAAAGGCATCCCTAGTTTTAAAAAGGGCAACAGGAGCGATCCGTCTAACTATAAGCCCATCAGCCCAGTTGATTGCATCCAAAAAGTATTCGGTCGGTCCCTCCTAGTTAGGATACAGGATTGGACGGCCAACAAACATATTTTGTCCCCACTACAAGCAGGATTCCAGGAAAAAATAGGAACATTTGATATGGTCTTCTGCTTTTTTCCTCCTCTACTGGAAGGTGGTGGTATTGGGTAAGGGTTTATATGTAGCGTTTAGAGACCTGAAGTCAGCATTTGATCTTGTGCTAGGAACAAGCCTTGGCTGGTGCTGAAGGTCACGGGATGCCCTTAGAAATGTTGTCACTAGTCGAATGTCTCCACACAGATAACTAGGTCAGGGTGAGATAGGGCGGACAGGGTCAAGTCACTGATCCCATCAAAATCACTAGGGACGGGGTCTACCAAGGTTGTGTATTGGCCCCAACGTTATTTTCCCTATATATCAACCAAGTGGCTGGCTTTCTAGCTACAACTACAGCGGACGTGCCATACCTAGGCAATGAAAAAATTGCAACACTCCTCTTCGCAGAAGACACCCTCCTGGTCTCTAAAACACTCATGGGACTCCAATTATTAAATCAATCCAAGACCTTCTCTGACAAGAGGGATCTAGAAATAAACACAAAAAACAAAACTTATGATGCTTAACCCTCACAAATGATTTAAAGGGCACCTAACTCTAAACAACATCCCCCTAGAGAGAGGGAGTAGTTTGGAATATTTGGGCATCAAATTGTCAGAAGGTGTGTCATGGAAACAACATCCAACCTCAAGTTTACACAAGTAACCGGGGCCCTAAGGAAGGAACACTGCTGCTCTTACACAAAACCTGTTGCATCTGCCCTAGAGATTTAAAAAAGCAATGCTGTTAGCAGCACCCTTTATGGAGCCAAGCTGTGGGTCTTTGAAAAAGTGAACAACCCAACAGCAACGGAGAATAAGTTCCTTAGGAACTTAGTATCTCTTCCTTTAAGCACTCCACTTTGCCCTTTCAAACTGGATATTGGCGTTAAACCCATTAAAGATCAAGCAAAACTCCGCCTGCTTCCATTCTGGCAGAGATTAGTCTCAACCTCTGAACTGTCCCCATATGCCCTAGCTTTTGAAGAAGTTTGTTGATTAAATACATCTAAGAAAATAGGCTGGATCAGGAATATCAGAATCCTACTCAACAAAATCGGGATAAAAGAGAGTAGTATTAACTGTCCAGAAGGGCCTACAAAGGAGCAAATTAAAGCAATGTATTGGGACTGAGTAATACAGAACGATCCAGGGGTAGCAGTCTGGGTAGACTAACTGTGGAATTCATGGATTTTAAACTATCAGGTACATTGGAAGGTTCTCTGGACCTTATTTTAGTGCCGGCCAACAGAAAACTCTACATTCAATTTAGGCATGGCTCTCTACCACTGAACTCACAAACTTATGGCCATGCAATGCTGCCCAGATCAAAAACGAAGCCCCTATTTTTCTGCCCCAACCAAATCATTTGGTCACGCTCTTTGGTTGCCCTGCATACTCTGGGCCTTAGAAGAAAATGGTTAATCCCCCATCTGGAAACCGCTATGAACCCGAGATTATGGGGTAGCTTTGCACATACTCAAATCAGATACCAGATCTGTTTGTATACGCATTACCAAAGTTCTTGGGCAATATGGGAGGAATTAGAAGGAAGGCCCAAAAACTCAACCCATTATCTCTTCGAATAGGCCCATAGTACAGTACATTCCTTCTAGGCATTGCTAGCAGGGGAATCTAGTCTAATCTTTATGGAGTGCCGTTAACCGAGCGTCCTCTTCCGATTAGATGGATAGGATCCACATGGCAGCAGAAATACTATTTTAACAAACTCAATGCACACCATTTTAGTGCTATAGCCTATAGAAAAGATTGTATTTCCATGTGCTAGGCTACAGGAATTGACCAGCTAGTAGCTTTTTAAAAGCAACCAATGTACAGTTTTCTTTTTTTAAGAGAAGGCTTTTAAACTTGAAGCTATGTGATCTGTTATATTAAAAAACATCAATCCATTAAAAGAAATCTGTCTAAACTTTATTGGGTTGTATACATGCACTTTTATGGTCAGATGACCAAAATAGAGTTTGATTGATTTGATTGTGCAATGGGATTTCATCTATCTGATTGACAATTAAAATCCCTCTATATTTTATCTACACACACTTTGCCCCTCCAATCCTCCATATTCCAACACATTACCTCTGTGGGAGTTATTTACCAAATACCTCAAACTCTTCCACCAACTTCTCCACCGTAGGTATGGTTCGGACAGGGTCTGATATATATATATATATATATTATAAACCCTGTGAAAACAGATTGATGCAGGCCTTTTCAAAATAGTACATTAAATTATTTTAAAACCTGTTCCTGGAATACGAACGGTTTGAAAACACACCTTGAGGATTCAAATTTTAAAGGCTTTTTAAAATCTTTTGATATTTTAATTTTGCAAGAAACATGGAATATGTGTAGTGAACCGCTGATTGGTTATTTTGAATACTTGAATGTGGCAACGCGTGAGGCCTCTAGGGGCCGTCCAAGTGGTGGTCTCTCTATTTATGTTTCTTTGAGTCTTGATGTTAAACATTTTTAGATAGATTTTCAAGTAAAATGGATACAGTGAGTTAAATTAGTTGCTAGACAATCACTTATTTTTTTAAATGTTTATATGAGTTCGAAAAAAAAGCTTAGATCAACGCAACTTACTTATTTATGGGAAATGGTGAAAGCGCTATATTTTGATCACTTGGATTCAATGATCATCATTTCCGGGGATTTTAATATGCATCTTGTTTCGTATAAAAATCGGGCAATTCACTCAGAACTTTTATCTCAATGGATAAACTGTGAGTTTATAAAATATAATTTAAAGATTATGAAGGATGGAGAACATATACCGACATTTAATAAAATGGGTAGTACCTCAATACTCGATTACACAATAATTTCAGAGAGACTTTTTAATTTAGTCCAAAGTTATGAGATAGTTCCCAGGATCGAGAGCGATCATAATCCCCAAGTTATCTCTTTAAGTTTCCATTTGATTACCTGCCTGAATCCAGAATATTTAAAACGGTTTCTACCCCTTTTAATCTTAAAAGGTTGATATGGAATGATAAAACTGAGAAGGAAATTTTAGAAGTTCTTACCCGTTTAATTGTGGATGTTAAGGTTGCTAATGCGGAGGGAAAATCTATGGTCGATCTTTGGTCTGGTTTCTGTGATGCACTCCTGGTTACATTTTCTAACCAGAAACCATCTGGAGGTTTAATATTAAATCCTAAGAATCCAAGGTGGTTATTTGATCGTTTATTACATCTTAAAAGAAGCCTTAATAAAACAATAAGATCATTATATAGGAATACAAAAGGGTCATCATATTTCTTGATATCCGTACAAATTAGAGATCTGAAAAAGGGTTATAAGAATGACATTGGGAAGGATAAACAGGCATATTATGAAGCAACTTGGTCTAAATTACATTGTGCATGCAAACTTAATGATGTGCAGCTATTTTGGGGTATTTTTAATAACCTTGAAAATTGTAATTATAGAAGTAGTAGTGCCAATATTGATGAATTAAGTTGGGTAAACTTTAATAATTTGAAAACTGTTTTTCAATGCCAACAGTGTGATGAAGGTAAATGTAATCCACACCATTGCCAATCAGAGATAGTAGATGGGGGGTCACATCCTTGCAATTCTGAGATAGTAGATGGGAGGTCACATCTTAGCGCTTACGATCCAATAGGTTTTACTGATATTGAGCCATGGTCTGTTGATAAAGTAAAGAAAATAATAAATAAGATTAGATCTAATGGAGCGCCTGGACCAAACGGTATTCCAAATGCCATTTTTAAGGCTAGGATAAAGAACTGGCCAGAGTTATTAACGCTCCTGTTTAATGATGTGCTCAAAACAGGTCTTATCCCGGAATCATGGCAGGGAAGTATTATCCAACCAATTTATAAAAGTGCCCCCCGGGATAATCCCGCAAACTATCGCTTAATAACATTAACAGATGTAGATGCGAAAATATTTGCTAGTGGTCTGCTGGATGAATTGGACTCATGGGCTATAACAGAGATTCGATTCCAAATCTCCAAACCGGTTTTAGAAAGGGAGATTCAACTTATAGTAATTTGATTTTATTGACATTATTAGGCGAAAGAGCCAAGTGTAGGAAACAAATTGTATATTTGTTTCATAGATTTAAATGCCGCTTTTGATTCTGTGCCCCGAAATGTCCTTTGGTCGAGATTAATTAATTGGGGTATACCTGAAACACTTTTAAAAATGATTAAATTATTATACTCCGATACTTGGGCACAGATCAAAGTTGGGGACGGAAGACATACAACCCGTCGCCTAGAAGTTAATGTAGGCTTAAAACAAGGACGTTTCTTGGCTCCTTGCTTTTTTAATCATTTTAGGTCTGATCTCCCAGCCCATTTTAATATGGTTAACTCTCATTCCCCTTTTGTGTCGGATAAAGAGATAAAATATTTACAATATGCAGATGACACCATTTTATTAAGCCATACTGTTATAGGCTTGAAAAGATTAATCGATTCGTTTAATATATATGTTACACAAAACGGATTACCAATAAATACAAAAAAAACTAAAATAATGACAATGGGAAAAGGTAATTTGGAAGTAAAAGAATGGAATATTAATGGTTTGGTTATTGAAAGTGTAAAGTCATACAAATATCTGGGAATCACATTTGATGACGGTTTATCATTTAGGCAGCATTTTAATAATCTTGAAGCAAAGGGTATTTCACTGGCATTTGCTTTTAGAAAACTGGGGGATAAGTTAGTATGCCCCAACTATGAACATTTGCTGAAGGTCATGAGAGCAAAATTAATTCCATCTTTGGACTACGGTTCTACTATCTTTCGGGGCAAGGATGCGAAATTGCTCGATGACATGGAAGGACGTATAAATCTGTTTTTAGGGTTCCCAGATATATTAGTCGTGCTAATTTAAGACTTGAATTTGGTATATAAAAAACAGTTATTTGTCCGACAATCTACATATTCAAAGTCTTTACTGTCACTATCTCGCGCTGAAGAGGGCTCGCTAGCTAATTTGTGCTGGCTTGAGATTTCGAAAAGCGAATATTCGAGTAGTTGGCAAGCTTATTTAAATGAGTGTTTATGCAATTTTGAATGCCCAAACTTAGTAAATGAAGTGAGAAGCAAAATGGTTTATAAAAAATCAATTAACCAAACAGCAGCCTTACTGTCTTCTATAACAGACAAAGATGAATTAAGGCGAAAAAATAATTTATCGTCAAAAGTTAATTCTTTTGGCAAATTGTTGCCACAACCGTATTTGCTATTTCATTTAAAACCTTTGATTAAAAATAAATTCATGTTATTAAGATTTGGGATATACCTAACTTAAGATGGAACACCAAAATGGGAGAATAAGTGGCCGTCGAATATTTGCAGGCTATGTGGGTTGTGTGATGAAGCCTTACTGCACATAGTAACTATGTCCAAATTTGTTAGAAGAGCGGAAGATCGTTTTGAAGCCTATTTTTAATAAATTGGGGGTTAGATCATGTAGGACTGCAATTATTTTATGTCTAAGTGGTGTTAACATTCAAATTATTTGCCAATTTGTTAAGTTTGTTTTCATGGCTGAAAAGAAACTTTGTAAAGCGGATATTTTAAGTAAAAGAAATACCTGGTATGAAAGATAATAGAAAAAGGGTAACGAAATAATGCTTTAAGCGTTTTTTTTTTAGGGAGCATGTGGGCTATTTTAATGTATTTTTAGATTTATCTTGATTATGTGTTATTTTTGTTGTCTGTATGTTATTTTAATGTTGTAGTTTACCCCTTCAAATGCTGCAACCTTTTGCTGCTAGCACAAGGCACTTTAGATTTGGAGCCAAAATTGTAATTGCTAATAATTATTGGCATATTGTTAAAATTGTCTATATTTGCTGCTATTATAAGGTACTTTAGTTTTGGTGCTGTAAGCAAAATTCATATTTATTATTTTTTTTTTTCCTTTGTAATCATTTTAATTAATCAACAAATAAATAAATACTACTACTACTACTACATATTATCAGATAGTCAGCATAAAGCGCAATCTTGATGATAGAGGGGAGCGAATAGAGAGGGACAGCCTGGTTAGCTTTCACGAGTTGTACTAATGGACAACCCTGCCTTGAATCCCTTTTAATACTAAAACACGTAGCCAAGGAGCCATTTAGGAGGCTTCTAGCCAAATCATTTTTCATAGAGTTTCTGGAGTATCAAGATAAAACCAACACTAAATCCCATCAAATCCAGTGCTGCCCACAAGTATGCCCAACATACCCAGTCAAACACCTTGGCTGCATTTATCGTAACCACAGACCGGGGAAATATCGAACGAGCGGTTGCCCAATCGATAGCGCCTATCAACTGCTGTATAGGTTCTTGGATTTGCCTCGGAGTCAAATCCTTTCTGATCTACATCAACTGGGCGGCTAACATAGCCATTCTCCCTGCCAAAATACTTGTGAAGATTTTATAATCTGCATTTAGCCGGGAGATTGGACGATAAGAGTCTGCCTTCCTAGGATCCTTGGCAGGCTTTAAAACCAAAACAATTGTGGCCTCTTTCCAAGAGTTTGCAATCTGTCCTCCCCCTTATGTATGGAGTTAAACAGTAATTCCAAATCTGAGACCATCACCTCCATTAATAGTTTATAGAACTCAGCAGGTATTGCATCTGGGCCAGCAGCCTTACCATTCTTTCTCCATAGAAGATGTTCCCTAATCCCAGCGGCGTCATTATGGGGGTGCGGACCGCACCGGGTGACACCCTCAAATGGGGTGACACCAACAGGGCCGGTGTGCGCAGAGCAACCTAACCTTTTAGGAAGAGGACGTGCCTGTGCGCATCGTCTCCTCTTTCTTTTATTTGCTTCCCTGTGAAATGGATCCAAAAAAGAAAATCACTTTTGCTGGAAATCAAGGTCGTATTTTTCTGACATTTAATTCCAAAATGCAGCATCGGGAATAAAAGTTTAAAAATATGAAAAATAAATAACTAAATAAAATAAGAGTGGTAGCAAACTGTCCAGATTGATTTTATTCACACCAAAACACATTAGCGTCACTTTTACAGAGTTTGCCAGTGAAGCGCTATTTTTGTTGTCTTGGCCTTGTTTTCCCAGGGCTTGGAACTAGTGCACCAATCCTGGAGGTACTGCAATGTGAGGATTGAAAAACAAAATTTGTACTGCTGCTCTGTATCTAGGGATGTTGTCTTTTTTTAACCATACTGCTTACGTTTCGTAAGGATATAAGCAATGGCCATTGAAATGGGTCCATTCAGGGCCCTGTTGTAATGTCCTTAACTTTTCAGGCAAAAGCACTCACTGATTTCTGAACAGTGAGTGCAAAAGCGTTAAGGTAACCATGTTGTTCCTGCTTACATTTCACATTGTTTTCAAAATTTTGCATTCCCCATGATGGTTTGCTTTTTCCAGGATGCTGTCACTTTTTTTTGCAGGCCACATATTGCTCTTGCACAGTGCGTAATTTAAATTGAGCCGCATTCAGGTGTTTATAGCTGGCAGCAATTGGGTTGTAGTTGAAGGCAGTCTGAGTTTCTCAGTGGGGCAGTATGGTGTTCAGTGGGGGAAGAGGATGTGGCACTATGGCCAGAGCTGCTGAATTTGGAATTGGGGAACCAGGTTCAGCCTTAATAACCAGTCCGCCAGACCACTCTCCTGAGAGAGCACTATCTCATGCTAGACCTTAGAAGGCTTCGCAAGACATTAGAAGCCCCGGTGTCGTAGCAACAGCAGGTGGACCCTAGCATGATAAGTGTAGGTTAACCTTCAAGGCTTGTCCACCACTATTCATACTGAAGTTCACCTCAAGTTTTGCGGCAGGCCTATGAAGCAGTACACCCTAGAACAGTGACCCTGTCACGGAGATCACAGGACCCTTGCGAAGGGCCAGCTCTAGGGCGGTGCAACCGGTGTGACTGCACCAGGTGCTCACTTTAGGTGGAGGTATCATTTTTGCAAGTATATTATGGTTTTAAAAGCGCTTGCTGCGTCCTTCCTGGCCTCCAGTAATTTTCGGTAACAATAAAAATGTCATGATGACTCTGGTGATTAATGTTCTTCCTAGAGAGAGAGCGGAATTTTGTCTAATGGAAGATTTGACTCATGGAAAGGTAGCTCAGAGGGTTAATGTACCTGCTGCAAAGAACATGTACCATGCAGATCACAAAGTGCACATAATGTAAATAGGCCAGTGGGCTACTGCTTTTGTCAGAGAGATCCTTTTGTTACCTGCAGTTTATAAGTTAAAATCCTAACATAGAACAATGAGCTATTAACTGTCATCTACTCCGCAGCAACACAAGTCACATTTTTTTATTAACTTTAGCTACGTTTGAGCAACAAACAATTTATTAGTTTAAATGGTGAGATCATGCTGCAAATCTTGCATTATTACGAGGCAAATATGGCATAGCCATTATTATTTAGAAAACATTTGCAAACTAGGATTTTTAGCCATTCATGTTTGAACTGCTGTTTTGGTAAAGGGAGAAGTGCTGATGACAAAAACTCCATGGCTCGGAGACAAATGGCTTGTGCTTCCACATTTTATCGTATTTGGGGACATTCTGTGATTAGAAGCATATCCCACTTTGTGAACACATTTTACTGTCAATAACTCATTATAACCTTAAATAATCACGTGTATCCATTGGTTGATAAAACTGGGCAGTGAAACCTAACAAATACAAAAAATTGGGATGTTTGCGCATTCTGGCCACGCCTCTGGCTCTGCCCACTGATCCAATCTTTGGGTTATTCCCGCCCTACGATTCTCCGCCCACAGTTCCCCTACTTTTTTTCCCCCACTTCGACCACTGATATATCGTGTTGCTGGATAGTGGGAACACCACACCAGTAAAAAGTACCATACCTATGATATTATAAATTCCAATGAACTGTTGACTAGCAGGTAGCCCACTGTACAACCTAATTAATGAATCATTATCACACTGTTGTTAACGAGCACATTTGGTAAATATAGGACCTACATTTACAAACGTTACTAAGGATTCTGTATGGTCCTGTTATTTGCCAACTGTGTCCACTGGTGGACTCGGGGCGGAGGAGGTCCATGCGGTAAGTCGTGAGGGGGTGACACCATGAGTTACCCGCACCAGGTGACACCAACCCTAGTGACGCCACTGCCCATTCCCCCCTCACCCCCCCCTAGTTATTCGAGCTTCCGAACAGTCTAACCTCCTTGGAAGCCCTACACTAATCAGCCAATCCTTAAGCATCCCTGTGTCTGTTTTCTGAACTATATACAAAAGAGGTTCAGCCAAAGTTACCAGAGGCCAGCATTTTCTCCACTTTATTCAAGACCTCTCTCGGTGGGCTAATGATCAGGTCCCTGATGTAATTTGAAAACCTCTCAGCCCTTGCCTTCCAGGCTAGCAATGCCCCAGCTCTCTCACAGTCTTCAAATTGTTGCATACACCCAGTTTGCCAACGCTATCGACACTTCACATCCAGTTTAGTCTTATAATTTAAGCTGGTCTCCTCAAGCTGGTTTGATAGTCTCTCCCTATCTCGGTTATTCCTTCCGCGTTGCTACTGCAGCTCAGCCTCCAATATCCCCACTCTTTCCACCAGTCCACTCAGTTCTGCTTTTTCTATCTTGTTTTTAAAATGAACCTGGCATTGCAACACCCCTCTGATATAAGCTTTAAAGGTATCCCAAATCATGTCTAGGGGGCCTATCCAGCATTATCCAGAAAGAAGTCAGCGCTAGCTTTTTTCAAAGCAGCAACAACCTCTAGGACTAGGATAGCCCTTTTTAACATCCACCTTGTATTGCATTGATCCCTAAAACCCACAAGTGTGATGCTGATTGGAACATGATCCGAGAGGAGCCCCAAGCAGCAGGTCAACCCCTTACTTTTTAAGCTAAAGCTCTATCCACAAACAGTTCAGCCTATGGGAAGAATATCCTCTCTTTGGCCCCTTTAAAGATCTCAATCCATCCACAAAGCTGATGTCCAAAAGCAAATGTTTAAGGGCCTGCCTTGCCCTCGAGGCTTGGATACCATTCTTTCGGGTGGATCTATCAAAGATTGGATCCAGGAGGGTATTTAAATCTCCAATAATCAGGAGTGGTTATCCCAACTAAATTCCACTCCAGATTTACTATATGCTGGGGCTAGGTTTGAGTCAAAAATCTGTACACATGAATTCCGTGTCCATACATATAAGAGTTGCCAGGGCCCACCTGCCTGAGCTATCGTTTTTTGAGGATACTACATCAACTGAGCTCCCCTCCCTTATAAATAAAAAAGCTACCCCCTTATAATACTTCGCTTGACCCGAGGCAACACAGCTTTCAACCCATCTAAATTTAGACAAGAGGGTGCTACTTTCACTGGCCGTTGGGTGGGTCTCGTAATATGATATGGGCCAGACTAACCACTAAATATCTCATCACCAGTCTCTGCCGACTATTAGTTGCGAGATCATTTACTTTCCATCATCATTCACAAATTCAAGATCGTTCTTGAAATGCATTACCCTAGGACGACCAGCAACCGAAACAGAACTAGGCGATAGCGAGGACTTATTTTTTTTCTCCAGTGCTTTCCACCCAGTGCCACCTTAACTTATCTGCCTTCCTGGGGAATCCTCCCACGACCGTCGGGTACGATATGCCAATGGGGCTACCCAGCAAAGGTATGATATTATAGGTATTTTACAGTAGTGAACCCCCACCACTGTGCTCACTATCTCATGGAGGCTCAAGGCCCCACCCCTCTTTTTATGACTTCAAAGCAGAGCATCCACTTCTACCACAGTTCAGTAGTTACGCATTTGATTATGCCACATAACGCAGAGCATCACCGGGAATTTCAGTTGTGCTTTTGCCACTAACTTATGCAAATCCCCTATTATTATTTTTTTACCTAATTCCCGTTGATTCTGATCCGTTGCCCGGCAGACATCTGACCTAACAGAGAAAGAGTAAGTTTCTAGTGAGAACAGCCCATTTCTTAAGGCTCCGTTCAGTATCACCTCCTTTACTGCGTACAAGAAAAAGTTCACAAGCATCTTTCTTGGCTTCTGCCTTTAGGGGATCCTTTTAAAGGGATCTCTATGCACGAGCTGTATCTCTGGTCAAGATTAATATCCGGCCTCTCTTAAGGCTGCGTCTCGCAGCAACTGGAATATAAATGCCTGGATACTGGGGCCCGCCTCAGCCTCTGGAATATTCAAAAACCTCAAATTATTCCTTCATAAGTGATTCTCGATCCTTTCCAGATCATCTCTTAAACCTAGATTCTCTTTGGAGAGCATACTTATCCCGCAGCAGTTTTTAGCAATATCTTTTCTCATCAGGACGAGCGCTTCCTCCAACGCACAAGTCCGGGCAGCCACTTCGTTTTTGCGCTAGGGCAGCTCAAGAGGCTCGAATATCATCCTGATTGGCCTCAGAAATCTCAAACCTGTTAAAGATCTCTTTTAAGCCAAAAAGGATAAAGGCTAATGATTCCTCCGGCTGGCCCCTATTAATACCCTTACTTCAGTCATCTGCTGACATTGCCAAACAGCTGAACTTAACTTATCCTCTACTGCCAAGACATTAAATGCATTGTGCATAGGGACCGGGACAGCACTACTTGAGTTCTCACCAGGCCTGTTGACCACTTCTATATATGTATTCATACCAAGCGGAGTTTCTTAACCGTCATGGTACTGACATTATCCACACAGACTCTTCTGGGTAACACCCTCTTCTGCCCCTCTTCCCTTCACGAGACTGGATGGGTCAAAATTTTATAGAAGGATTTGAGGGGGGTTACCTTTACCTGGTGAGGCAAGATTATTTTGTCCCTTCCCAGCGGGCTCTTCCCCAACTGCTTTACAGGCTTCCCAGATTTCCCCAATCCCCATGGTTAAGCTCTGCATCCACTAACTTTGCAGTACCCTTATCACCAGAAGCCACAATGACTGAGGGCAATTCTAGTGTATGCAGTGTACCTGGAGACCTTGCGTCTGGGATTTCCCGCCTTCTCTAGGGCCAGACTTCTCCTCTCCATAGGTGGGGTGTTGTGCCCACCAGACTTCTCAGCTTCCCAACTCTCTCCCAGGGTCTGCAAGCTTCTGTACAGCTCAATGATTGTAGGTGCTGCCTGTGAGTTTTAAATTACCTTGGTCAGCTTTTGCTAGTTCCGCCACTCCAACAGCGTGCCTGAGCACAGGCTGCCCTACTCCGTTGCAGCTCTATCTCGACGGTCTCAACGCAGGATCAACCTTGCTGGCTCGGGATGGAACCAAACCACAGGCACTCCTAACGACCACCACGGGCATATCATTCGGCTCAGGTGCATCCTCACACCAAAGTGTCAGGAGGGAGCGCGGGCAGATGGGGGGGCCTACACCACACCAGAAACACTTTCCTCCTCAGGAGCCCGTGACTGCTTACCTCACAGCAGCCATGTCCCCCTCCGGACCCTCCAGCTTCCACTCTAAACCATATTATAGCGATCGAACATCAGTACTCCTGCCAATCCTCCCCCATATCTTCTCCCATTTATGCAGGCATCCTCTAGACAGATTGTATGTTCGGCTTGCCAACACCAATCCAGGTCTGTTTCCCCGCCAGCTGCCCCCCACCCCAAAGCTATATTGCATTTGGCCACCACAGAGACCAGTGCCAACCAGATTTTTTTTATACCTTGGCCAGGTTTCATCAGGGATAAGCAGCAGGTGCAACTCTGCTTCTAAGGGGACCTCTAAGCCCACCACCTCAGCCATAATCTGTCCTGCGTGTCTCCAATATCTATGAATCAGAAGGCAGTCCCACAGCTGGTGGTAAAAGCGCCGGTTCACATCCCCATTGACAATGAATTTTTAGCCCATCCCAAGCGATACAATAGTGGCCTGGAGTAATAATTTCTATGCAAAATCTTCAGTTGGATCAGCCTAAAGAGAGACCCTTTGGTCACTACTAATAAACCCTGCTTAGCTTCCACCCAGTACTCATCTAGTGGGCCGAGATCACCCTCCCCAAGCTGCCTTCAATGGCCCCAATGGAACCGGGGAATTATTCACCCATTTTTTATATAGTACAGAGATTGCCTTATCAAAGGGTCTGTAAATAGGCAGTCTTCCAGCAGTCAACAACTCTCTTGGATGTAACCTCGGACTGTGTGACCCAACTGTAAATATCAGAGCCATTTATTATCCCCAGTCCATATTCCTGTTGCAGAGTAGCAAAGGAGACATAGGCCTGTCGCCTCCATATGTCATCAAGCTTTTCAAGACCAATTAATTTCCATTTCACAAAGTACCGTAACTCCACCACATCCCGAACAAGGTCACTGTCCCAAAGTGGCTTCATCTCTATCAATTTACCCTCCCAACCCAGACATCTTGTGGCCTCCCTCTATGCCCTCACCACTGTGTGTATGGAAAGACAGATTCTTCTCTATCATTCTACGGTATAGGAAGGGTGGGGGTATCCCCCGACACCCACGGCTATTCAATATACTCCAAGAACTACCTGATCTCCAAATACCCAGTCACTCACTGTGACTAGCTGGGTGACTCAATAATATTCCTTGATATCAGGCACCGCTTGCCCTCCATCGCAGATTCCTCTCTGCAACTTTTGTATGGTTATATGGGAAGTACAGTCACTCCACAACAATAGCTGTAGTTTTGAGTTCACCTTTTTTATTTAAAAAAAGAAGTCTTGCAGGATTTGAAAGAGCATGTTTTGCAAAATATACAGCAGGCATGGGAGAGTCATTTTGAAGATGGTCGCTCGACCCATGATTGCAAGCAGAAGCATCAACCAATGCTATGAATCTCTACGAAATTGATCCAATAGTACGGCCAGGATCTTAGCGCAAACAGTCTGTGCCTTCCTAGTCACATACATTCCCAGGAACTTAAAGCCAGCCATCTCAATTGAGACATCAATCTGGGTACAATTCAAAACATGGCGGCAGCTCAATACCCAATGTGTGCTTATGTTAAAGAGAAAGATAGGCTGACAGGGAATAATTGGTTTAAAATAAATTGAACAGTCAGATCCCTGTGTGAGGCCTTAAAGGTTAAGTTGACACTCCTGGGTTATAAGCCAATAAAGAAGGGGCCGAGTAGGGGCATTCCACCGTGTGCCCCTTCGGTTTCTCCTCGGTCATTGAAGGTTGTTAAAAGAATGGATAATTTTTCATGTACAATGTGAAAATTAACAGGTGATCACAATGTTTAAGTTGTGTGATCACGAAACTGAATCATTGTGTTGTCAAACCAGATTCAGCACTGGCCCTGGTTTGTTCCTTGAACTTTCTAAAAGCGGCATTTTCAGAAATGTGACTCAGGATTATTTTACCAGTAACTAGGATTTTAAATTACAATTCCTTAGACACCAAACATATTTCTACCTGAGCCAAATAGAAGTTATCACTTAAGTGCAAATAGGTAACCCAATGTTATCCTATAGGATTGGAAAGCCTCACAGTAGTAGAAAACAAATTTGGGAGTTTTTCACTACGAGGACATGTAAATCCTAAAAGTACATGGGCTACTTTTTAAAATACAACGCACCCTGCCATCGTGCCTGTTCATGGACTACTTTAAATGTGACATATGTATTGTGAGAAGTTGGCCTGGCATACGCTGGTCACTAGTTATAGTAGCCACCTTGCACCAGTCCAATTCGACTCTTATGGTAGATAGGTTTAAGACAACTTTTTAAAGAAAGCTATCCTAGTGGTAGCTGTGGAGACCAGCCTTCAGGCGAAGTCTCTGAGGAATGTAAAGCAGCTTGTTTTACCTTATAATCTCTTGAATTACCAAATGAAAAGGACACCACACAGGTATATATATCAAATATATATGTATTTATTCTTAGATACACTCTAAGAATCTCTATTAGATTAGAACCCAGATACACATTCAAATGTAAACACTTCTCAATAAATTCAGCACAAATATGGCTGTAGCCCTAGGGGCGTACCAGACCATATACTAAGAAAATGGTTTAACAAACTCGACTTGCAAAATGAAAAGGCCTAGGGCATCGCTGGGGCTTCACTTCTGCAGTGTTAGCAGGTAAGTAATCAGCCCACGGGAGACGCGTGCAGCGTCTAAACACAGCCGCGGGTTTCCTATTGGTTTCAATGACACAAGTCGCGGTTTGTAATTTAAAGTTTTAGGGCACTTCGGAGAAGTCAACAAGCAAGCCACTTACAGGGTAAGTATTTCGAGGGCCAACACACACTTGGGCACCGGAGTACACGAGTTACCTCACCCACGGAAGCCGGGTGCATAGGTGTCTTTTGGTGTCGGGTCGCGATGCTGGTTTCAATGGAGATCACTGAAGACTTGCCGCTTGCGACGACTGGAGAGGTGTCCGCTGGAATCCGAAGATGGATTGAAGTTGAAGAGGACCTGAAAATTGAGGGGACAGAGTTCAAAGTCACTTGCCAGTGACCGGTGGCCAGCAGGATGGATGACCACGATGTCGCGTCGCTTCAGGTAGTCGATGGTGATTGGTCTCTTCGCTCACGAGGTCCAGGAGAGATAGACTATGACCAGCAGCTGGATTCGGAGGGTCCCACGACGTCTGCAGCTGATGAGTGTCGGCAATCGGATTGGAGCCAACAAACCTTGGCAACTGCAAGTCTTGTGTGGAGTGAAGATGGTGCAGACCAGCAAGGTCTGATGGACTTACCCAGCGAGAGTAGGTGAGGGCAGGCCCGGAGCAACCAGGAGAGCCCTTGAAGTTGATGAGAAAGTCTTCGGGTGAGTCACTAGCCAACGGGAAAGCAACCGCGAAGACACCTTCGCAGGAAAAGTTCCACAGGAACCCACGGTCACTCGGGACGGGGTAGGCCGCTGATGTTCGGTACCAGACCTGCTAGGGACTTGGACTACAGCTGGTCCAAAGCAGAAGTTCGTAGAACGTTGTTTAGGGTTTGCACTCTAAATCAGTGCACAGTTCCCTGGTATTGCTGTTCCTCGTCACTCGTGGGGTCCAGACGCCACAGCTTTGCCGGGGACTCAAAATGGCCGTCGAGAGGTCAGGAAATCCGCTTCAGGGGACGCAGGGACTTGGGACTCCGGCGGGAGCAGTGAAGTTTGCAACCGTTGAACAAGTTACTTACCTTCGGAAACTATGTATCTGTAAGAAACATTAGTTAGTTAGATTCCTCACCTTAGAATATCCCCAGGCGTCAGACTGGATCCGGAAGATTTTTCGTCAGCAATACCCCTTGCGCGTCGCTAGGCGTCGTCTGCGGCTCCGCGTCAGTCGTCGGCGTCGTGATGACGTCGGAGTACTTAGACGCCGCCCTCGCGCGCTGACGTCAGTTCTTGTACATAGCCTTCCGCGCCAGGAACGCAGAGCCATGCAAAGACCGACACTGGTGCCAAAAATAAAATCTAGGGGCCTGAAAGGACAACCTTAACCCTAGATGTCAGTTCGCAGAACGGGGAGGATGGGTGGGTCAGTGAGGAATCTAACTAATGTTTCTTACAGATACATCGTTACCGAAGGTAAGTAACTTGTTCATCTGAAAGAAACACGTTAGCTAGATTCCTCACCTTAGAATAGATACCCAAGCAATACCATCCCCGGTGGTGGGTCTGCGAACCAAGATCACACCAGAAAGTCCTGGAGGACAGAACGGCCAAAGAAGCCATCCCTCCGGACTTGGCTGTCAAGGCAATAATGTCTGGCAAACGTGTGTAGCGAAGCCCACGTCGCCGCCTGACAGATGTCCTGCAAAGGGACTCCCCGTCCCAAGGCAGTAGTAGCCGCCGTGGCCCGAGTAGAATGGGCGCGCAGCCCAGCAGGAGGGTCCTTTTTAGCCAAGGAATAGCAAATTTTTATACACAAAACGACCCACCGAGAGATGGTCCGTTTGTGCACAGCTTTCCCCTTCTTACCGCCCACGTACCCAACAAAAAGCTGGTCGTCCACCCGGAACTGTTTTGTGCGGTCTAGATAAAAGGAGAGCGCACGTTTTGGGTCCAGACGGTGGAGCCTCTCTTCCTCTTTGGAAGGATGCGGAGGCGGAAAGAAGGTGGGCAAGGTGACAGACTGCCCAAGGTGAAATGGAGTCACCACTTTAGGAAGAAAGGAGGGACGAGGCCGAAGGACAACCTTGTCCGGATGAACAGACAGAAAAGGAGGCTTTGAAGATAAAGCCTGGAGCTCACTCACCCGTCTAGCCGAGGTGATGGCTACCAGAAAAGCAGTCTTAAGAGTCAGAAGACGAAGAGGACAATTGTGAAGAGGCTCGAAGGGAGCGCACATCAAGAAAGTCAAGACCAGATTCAAGTCCCACTGAGGCATTACAAAAGGGACCGGAGGGAACGTGTGTGTAATGCCTTTGAGAAAGCGTGTAACCACAGGGGACTTGAAAAGAGAAGGCTGATCAGGAAGCCGCAAGAAGGCGGAGATGGCAGCAAGATAACCTTTCAGGGTGCCCAGGGCAGAGCCCTGCCGGGCCAGAGAATGAAGGAAGAGGAGAACCTCAGAAAGAGGGGCGGAAAGGGGAATCCACAGCCTTTGCTGTGCACCATGCCACAAATTTGTTCCACCGGCAGGCGTATACCGACTTTGTGGAGGGACGCCTGGCTGCCAGAATGATATCACAGACTTCAGGAGGCAAGTCAAATGGCATCAACTGCCGCCGCTCAATCTCCACGCATGGAGGTGGAGGCTGGACAGGTTCGGGTGGAGGACCGTCCCCTGCTGCTGCGACAGAAGATCCTCCCGAAGGGGCAGACGTATCGGAGGATCGGTCAACATACTGAGTAGCTCGGGATACCAGTATCTTCGTGCCCAATCCGGAGCCACCAAGATGACTTGGGCCCGGTCGTGCCTGATCTTCAGCACTCTGGGCAGAAGTGGTATAGGCGGAAAGGCGTACAACAGACCGCAACTCCACTCGTGACGAAAAGCGTCGCCGAGCGAGTGCCGCCTTGGAAATTCCAACGCGCAGAACTGCTGACATTGCGCGTTCTCTTCGGTGGCGAATAGATCTAACCAAGGCTCTCCCCACTGCTGAAAGAGACCTTGCGCCACTTCGGAGTTCAGACGCCATTCGTGATCCATCATGCACCGGCGGCTGAGTTCGTCTGCTCTGGCGTTCAGAGAGCGCGCCAGATGTTGAACCACTAGGGTGACGCCCTGGTGTTCCAGCCATGTCCAGAGGCGCAGAGCCTCCTGACAAAGGGTCCACGACCCCACCCCGCCCTGTTTGTTGCAATACCACATGGCGGTGGTGTTGTCCGTGAACACCTGCACGACACTTCCCCTGACAGAGGGAAGGAAGGCTTTCAGTGCAAGTCGGATCGCCCTCAACTCCAACAGGTTGATGTGGAGACGAGACTCCGCCGGAGACCAGAGGCCTCTGATCTCCGCCTCTCCCATATGGCCACCCCATCCCAGGAGGGACGCATCCGTCACTACGACATGCTCCGGTTGGGGAAGGGAGAGGCTCTTGCCCTTGACCCACTCGCGGTCCGTGAGCCACCACTGCAACTGTTGTGCAGTGCCCTCCGAGATCAAGACATGGTCGGACAGGTTGCCGTGATGCTGGGCCCACTGAAACTTCAGGTCCCACTGCAGAGCCCGCATGCGCCGCCTGGCGTGATGCACTAGTAGGATGCAGGAGGCCATCAGCCCCAGAAGCCGCAACACTAGCCTGAGCGAAACCCGGGACAGAGGCCGAAAGGTGGGAATCAGGGCCTGTATATGCCGGACCCGCTGTTCCGGTGGATGGACCCGGAACTGCGCCGAATCGAGAACCGCTCCGATGAAGAGGAGCTTCTGAGAGGGACTCAGGTGTGACTTCGGCACGTTGATGGAAAACCCCAGCAAATGCAGGAGATCCGCCGTAGTCTGGAGGTGGGAGACGACTGCCTGGGGCGAGCCCGCCTTCAACAACCAGTCGTCGAGATAGGGGAAGACTGGAACCCCTGATCTGCGCAGATGAGCTGCGACCACCGCCATCACTTTCGTGAACACCCGAGGGGCACTGGTGAGGCCGAAGGGGAGCACGGTAAACTGAAAGTGCTCTGGGCCCACCGTGAACCGCAGGTAACGCCGGTGGGCCGGCAGGACAGGGATATGGAAATATGCGTCCTGCAAGTCCAACGCTACCATCCAGTCTCCGGGGTCTAGGGCAGCTAGAACCTGAGCCAACGTTAGCATCTTGAACCTTTCCTTTCGGAGGAAGGCATTGACGTTCCGGAGGTCCAAGATAGGGCGTAGGCCCCCTTTGCCCTTCTTGGGAACCAGAAAGTAGTGGGAATAACAACCACGACCTACTTCTGGACTCGGAACGCGCTCGATGGCCCCCTTGGCCAAGAGGGCCGAAACTTCCTCGCGGAGAAGATGCAAATGATCCCCCGAGATACGGTGGTGCTGCGGTGGCATGGCTGGAGGGGTCGTCTCGAAGGGGAGGGAGTAGCCCCTTCGGACGATTTGCAGCACCCACCTGTCCGATGTTATGGACCGCCAGTGGAGCAGGTGATGGCGAACTCTGCCGCCCACTGGCGTGGAATGGGCCTGAAAGCTCGGACTAGGAGGGCTTTGAGGCGGATGCTGCCGGGGTGGAGGTGGGCTGACCACGTCGTCCTCCATTTCCGCCACGGCGGAAACCATGTCCGCGACCGCGCGCAGGTTGGTTCTGCGGCTGGTGGCATAGCGGACGCGAGGAGGCGCCCCTTCCTTGGCCACGAAAGGGGCGAAAAGCGGAGGTGTGCGCCCGCGGAGCCGAGAGGCCCAAGGACTTGGCCGTAGCCCGGGAGTCCTTGAAGCGGTTCAGCGCACTGTCCGCCTTCTCACCAAACAGGCGAGTGCCATCAAAGGGCATGTCCATGAGGGTGGTCTGGACATCCCCGGAAAATGACGTGGACCGCATCCAGGCGTGGCGGCGGAGCGCCACCGTGGTGGAAATCGCCCTACCCAGCGAGTCCGTGGTGTCAAGCCCACAGCGTATGGCGTGCCGTGCTGCATCCCTCCCATCGGCCAAAGCCTGGGTAAGGCGTGTCCGGGCCTCCTCCGGACACAGGGGCAGCACGTCCTCCACCGTATCCCACAGAGAATGGGAATAACGGTCCAAGAGACAGGCGGTGTTCAAAGACCGCAGGCCCAAACTAAGGGACGAGAACAGTTTCTTGCCAAACTGCTCGAGTCTCTTGGAATCCCGGTCCGGCGGAGCGGTCGGGAAGGAGGATTGGGAGGTAGAGGCCTGGATAACCAGACTCTCGGGGGTGGGGTGTTGGGACAGGAAACTGGGGTCGCCCGGAGCAGGGCGGTGGCGCCTGGCGACGTTCCTATCCACAGGAGGAACTGTGGAGGGCTTGGACCAGGTGCCCTGCAGAACGTCAGTGAGGGCCTCATTGAACGGCAGCAGAGGCTCAGTGGAGCTTGCTGCGGATTGAAGCACCTCAGTGAGGATGTTAGTCCTCACAGCCACGGCAGGCAGCTCGAGCCCAAGGGCTGCGGCCGCCTTGCGCAGCACCACAGAAAATGCTGCACCCTCCTCCGAAGCCACAGTCGGAGGAGAAGTGAATCCAGTGTCCGGCGAGGTGTCCAGCCCACTGGCCTCCCCCAGTTCATCTGCCCAGTCCTGTGAAAGCTGTGACTGAACAGCCATAGGGTCCTCGAACCCCTCCCAGTCGCCCCCGTCTTCCGATTCCTGATAGACAGGAGGAATGATCGGAGCCGGACTGTAGAGATGATAGGTCTCAAGCGGCGCCGGCCGCGGCGTCGGTCGACGCCGTTGCGGCGTCGGGTCCGGAATAGGGCTAAACTGGGGTTGGTCGGCGCCGAAGGCGTCGGCGGCGCCGGAGGCGGCGCCGGAGCCGGCGGCGGTGGTTTATTCGCCGGCGCCAGTGGAGGAGTGATTAGGTTAACCGGCGTCGAGACCGGAGTCGTCGACGGCGCCGGGGCCGGAGCCGCCGGCAGGCAAGGTCGCCCAGTCGAGCCCGCGGGGCCCGAAGGCGCGCCAGCGGGCGTCGAGGCCAGTCTCCTCATGGCCGAGAGGTAGGCACTGATCTCCGCCGACGTCGCGTTAGTCCCAGGGACCGGAGGGTGTGGGGACGAACGCGGCGCCTGCGGCTCCGCTGGAGCCGCAGGGGTGGAACCACCCTGACCCTCGGCCGAGTCGCGCGACCGGCGAGGGGAGTCCGAAGAGCGATGTCGCCTCTTGGACTTCTTAGAATGTTTGGACTTACCCGACGACTTGGAGCCGGACGATCGGTGGTGGCGTCGGCTAGGGCTCCGCGAGCGATCCTTGGACCTCCTCCTGGACCGGGATCGCGCACGACGCGGAGCCGAGTGGCGAAGCTCGAGAAGCTTGCGGGACCGCTCCCGCCTAGCCTTCGAAGTCAGGGCCTGGCAATCGGAGCACGACTCCGCGTCGTGGTCGGGGCCTAAACAGTAAAGGCACCGGCGGTGGTGATCGGTCACCGACATCAGTCGATGGCAATCCTCGCAAGCCTTGAACCCAGGCATCCTACCGGCACCAGATGTCGACAGACAAGGATCAAAAATGATCAAAAAAGATTTAGTCAAAAAAGACTAAAAGGGGTAGCTCTCCCGGATCTGCGCTTACTGGCGCGGAAAAAAGAAGAACTGACGTCAGCGCGCGAGGGCGGCGTCTAAGTACTCCGACGACGTCATCCCGGCGCACGACGCCGACGACGGACGCGGAGCCGCAGACGACGCCTAGCGACGCGCAAGGGGTATTGCTGACGAAAAATCTTCCGGATCCAGTCTAACGCCTGGGGATATTCTAAGGTGAGGAATCTAACTAACGTGTTTCTTTCAGATGATCAAGTTACTGGTGCCTGCCAAGCAGGGGAGTCACTCCTTGACTCCAAGGGAGATTCTTCAGTCTTCCAGAGATAGTGGAACGTCGAAGGGCCAGGATTCTTCTTTGTAGAGCATCGTCCAGGTGTAATCTGAATTGCATCGGCAATGCTTGGTATCTTATAGTGAAGGTAGGGGAGGGACTAGCTCTATGACCACTCCTCTAGGAGGGTCAGGGGAGTGGGTGGTTACACCCACTTCCCTTTGTCCAGTTTCGCGCCAGAGCAGGGGCAGGTAGCCCCTGAACCGGTTTGAGCTGGCATATGCACAGAGGAGCCTACTGCTCCCCCAGTGCAGGACTTCAAAGCACTCTAAGAGTGCACCCACCCAGCTCCCATACACTAAATCCTGTCTGGGAGGTGGTAATACCTCCCTGTGACAGGATACCCTTTGTTGGGCTTCTTCCACTGCGAGTTTTAGTCAGCAGCAGGAGGGCAGCCCGGTGTCTGTGCTGGTGGCATCCATTTTGTGATGCCAGGGTTCTAGAAGATTTCTACTGTTTAGTACAGTGGGTACATGTCGTCCCCTCTAGAAGGGTGGGATCATACTCCACCAGTTACTGGTGTGGGTGTACGATTCCAAGTTGTTTGACACCAAACACGACATGTTTTGATGCAGTCATTCTAAAGTTAGCATTTACCGCGAGGTTATAATGCACTTAAGAGTATATGGTTTAACCGCATCCACCAACAGTAGCAGAGAATAGACTTTGCCAGCTACAGAGGGGTCCTGCTCATGCAGAAGCACCCCCTCACATAATAAACCAAGCACCCTGCCCTCAGGATTGTTAGGGCCTGCAAGAGGGGTGACTGATAGGTTTATATGCGGGTGTATGGTGAGATATAGGAACCTATACCTCTGTGAGGAGTGCCAACACTACCTCACACAGGCTGCAGTAGCAGGCCTGTGGTGTCAGATTGTGAATGCTTCCCAGGGGCGGCATAATACATGCTGCAGCCCCTGGTAGGTCAGTGAAGTACCAATGCCCTAGGTACCCAAGGTACCATATACTAGGGGCTCATAAGGTAACACCGTATCCAATCACTAGTGCATCTAATATGCACACCAAGTTGTTTTAGAGAGATCAGTGAGACTGGGGCCCTGATTAGCAGGGACCCATCTAGACTATAGTCAGAAACCAGTGTATACATCAGAAAAAAAGTGGGGGCAACATAAGTGCAGATCCTACTCTCCTACACGTATTAAATAGAGTTGCATGCCTGGCCAGGGGTTTATTTTGCAGGGGTCGAACTGGTAGGTGAAAACGGCATACAGGCTGCATGGTTGACATAAGAAATGTTTTAGGGGGCTATTTAAGTTGCTGGCACGGTAAGCTCTGTAGGCCCACAAGTAATATTTCTACTAGCCCTGGGTAAATGCTATACCACTTTACTAGGAACATTGAAGAAAAAAAAAATAATTAAATGTGTCAAGTGGGTATAAGCCAAGTTTACCATGTTTTAGAAAGTGGGCTCACGCTCTTTCACACTGGTTAGTAGTGATAAAGTGTGCATAGGGCAACAAAACCAAATTCAGCAAAATAGGAGGGGAGCAGGCAAAACGTATGTGAGAACACCACCTGTAGCAGACAGGTCTAATACATGTGGACCTGGGAAATGAGTAGGGGTGTACGAAATGTGCATAACTACATGAACTTTCTTGAAAATGATACATTATGCTAAATGCAAATCTGTCATTTTATCGCAAAATTTTTGGGTGAAATTCATCCACGTCAATTTTTCGTAGGGAGACATTTCACATACAAAATACAAAGTAAAAAATGCAATCTTCGGAACTGCATGCACACGCATTCGGATTGTTATTTCTTGCTCTGCTTGGTCACAAGCAGAAGTGTGATAATAAGAGGTGACGTAATGGCTACATTTTGAATAGCAGGCATAACAAAACTACAGTGGCATAATTTAAATTTCACTTGGGCCTACTTGAGAGCTCTGTAATTTCTTATTTGTGCCGATCCCTTGTTGTCAAGGGTTGATTGATAAAACTACTCATGCCTAAACCACACATGCCTGAACAGCACAGTCTGAACCACGACCTTGTCTTTACCATGCATGCCTTTACAACCAATTTCACTGTAAAGGCACGATAGCTAAAGGGATGTGTGGTAAATTGCACACTGCAGACCCATCCACCCGGCACCCCAACAAACTACCTCAACTCCTCACACTGAGCCCTAACACTCAGACCCTGCAAAAAACGACCCTGACCACAGCCCCCACTGCAGAGCCCTAAAACTGACCTCCAGCACTCTGAAAACTGCCCCTACCCCCCAGCCTAAAACCTTACCCCCAGCAACAAAACTACCTCAACCCCTGCACCACCCAGAAGCCTACCCCCCTGAGCCATAAACCCCTGCTCTCTGCCAAACTACCCTGAACCACCTCCACCCCCCCCCCCGAGCATTAAACCCCCCCACCCCCCTCCCAAAACCTGGCTCCATTTGCCAGGCCACATCCCGGAGCTTCTTCTTGCAATCCTTCTCACTGCCCATCCGCACATCTAGCCCACCGACTGCCTTAACCACACATAAGCATGGTTAAGGCAGAAGCAAGTTTTAGGCAAGCATTGTTCAGTTTGCGTAGAAGCAGCACGCATGGCTCAGCCCGCGTTGTAAAGGATGTTTCCAGTTGTCAAGACCTCTTTGCCATGCTACAACCAACTAAGTCTTAATGACCAGCTCAGCATTTGCAGACTGGGCTCTCACATTTCCACTTCTAGCATCAACAGCAACTGACCTCCCATATCTTCTCTTGAAAGGGACTTTAGCACCAAGCTTCCCGTCAGATAATAGCTTTAGCCCAAGCTTTCCAACTACTCAATAACAGACTGGAAACTTTGTCCGGGCATCACAAACACAAAGGGTGCTTTCTTACAGTGATGAAGAGATCACTGTGTAGTGATAGGAAACTCAATATGCCCATTCACTCCATGCATTCACTCCATGCTTTAATAACAGCTTCCTGTGGCCAAACGGTAGCATCAGCACCAAGCTTCCCTTCTCAATGCAACAAGCTTCCATATGAACAATGCTACCAGTGCTGAGCTGCTCATGGAATTCAGAGATTCTGGTGTACTCAAAGCAACACCGTAACTGGCCTTCCCGGACCCAGTACCTCACAATAGGTCATTTAAAACACCAGCTAGAATGCGCAGCAGTAGGGCATTGCCAAAAGTAAAAAATGCTGTTCACACAGAAGCAGGATCAGACTGAACCCAGTAAGCACTCCTCATAAATGTTGAGCTAGATTGTAATTCAGTGCACTTCAATATCATTTAATGCAATTGGATTGAGTGAGACAGAAGGGGGGAGGTTTAAGAAGTAAGAGAGCACGAAAGAATAGAGGTAAAGGCAGATAGAGGGACAGGGAAGGTGAGAGGGCTTAGAGGTACAGAAAGGTGGAAATATGGTTGAACAGATAATTCTTTATAGATGGCTATCTATATTTGGATATGTGCAGATGAACCAATATAGATAGACATTTAGAGCTCTCAATAGATTGGCATAAAGATAAGTGAAAAGATTAAATGCACACTGGAAAGCCTCTGCATTATTGTGCCATTTTCAAAGCTAATATTTGTGTGTGGTCTACACTCGGGAGGCTCTCCTAACTGCCTCAGACCTTTCTTTTGAAGAAAGGATCACCATCCAATTTGAAGAACTGTAGTTTATTCAAGTAAGGAAGAGCAACCCCCAGCAGCTGTCCATCCAGAGCAACGTCTGCCTCCGTCTCCTGGACTCCAACAGTCTGGGTTCCAGTAGTGGAAGCATGCAGTTGCTAAGATGCAGTTGCTATGACAAATCATGACTTGTACAAAAGAACACAACATATCCCTTTTCTTTAACAAACAAAAAAATATATAACTAGGGAAACATATCATTATTAACATGTCCTAAGTATATAATATTCCAACACCAACTTAAATAAAATCTCCAGACTAATCACAGATGTAATCTTGAAGTTTCATAGGCCTACATTTTGGACGCGTGCTGAGCTCTGTTTTTTGGTAATGTTTTGTGATGTGAACTTAATCCTTTGATAGGGACTTCACTAAATTTGTTAGCAATAGTAGGATTAGAATTTGCCATATTAGGATTCAACCACTCACGGACTTCGGTCTCATTACATTTGGCCACACGATTGGCATTCCACCACTCCATCAGAAAGCTTCAGGAAATCACCTTTAACCAACACAATCTTTCTAGGATCGGAAAGTTTGGAACTACCTTTACAATGTGTGGTTCCTAATTTTACCCTTACATACATTCCCAATTCAAACATTCTTGGTTTCTTGACCAACTTGTCGTTGTGCTTCTGCTCATTTGAACTTTGATGATTTTCAACTTTTGTCCTAATGGTATTCTCAATTAATTTCTTTCCACATCTTCCCATCCATGCAGGCACAGTAAACGAACACCGAACTCTACCCTTAAGTAAACAAAAAGGAGTCTCATCCGTAACTGAGTGAGGGGTAGTTCTGTAATTCCACAACATTTTTCACTAAATCCTTCCAACATACATCACTATAATCAGCCATCTGAATACATTCACCTAAGACACGGTTAAAGCATTCTAGAAGACCATTACCCCATGGGTGATAAACTGGAGTCTTCAGTGGATTTCTAAAGAAGTGGGGCATTAAATATCTTAACTCAGACACAAATTGGGGATCACTATCCATCGAAATCTCTGCAGGACACCCTTCTCTACGAAAAACTTCTTCACAAAAATCGATCACATTGATTGCTAGTCTTGACTTCACGTACAAATGTCACCTCTGGCCATTTGGAGAAATAATCCATCAAAACAATGGCATACTTGCTACCAACACCAAGAATCTCAAAAGGGCCACAAATATCTATTGCCACTCTTTCCCATGCCTGCTTTGGCCAATTTACATGATGAAGGGAAGTTTCCTGTACCACATGTGCCTTGTCACTGCGAGAGCATGCTACACAATCCCTTACAAATCTTTGTCTGTCCATGGCAGGCCACCAGAAGTCTTCTCTAGCCTTCCTCTTCATAGCGGTCATGCCACCGTGGCCTTCATGTAACAGTTCTAACCATCTTGGTCTCATGGTGATGGGAACCACTAATTTATCATTCCTTCTCAAAATACCATTCATACCAGACTTCCTTGTACAATAATAGATAATCATGTAATTTCCATCCTTCTTTCATTGGTAAACAATCTAACTTTTTTCATAGTAACATCATCCAAAATGGCTGGTATCCAATCAGATTCTTCAATGGCCTGACATACATCAATCAAACTTGCCATTACCCAATCTTCAACCTCTGAATCAAACTCTTCACTATCCATTTTGACAACTTGGAGATGTGATACAGTCAGCATTAATATTTCTAACACCTGGAACATTTAAGAATAAAGTTGAATTCTTGTAAGCGAAATATCCACTTAGCAATAAACGGTGTGGCTCTACCCGCACCGGAAAATATATCCACAAGAGGTTTATGATCTGTATGTAATGAAAAACTGGTACCCCATACAAAATTTCAGAAGTGCTGCACACCCCACCAACACGCCAATGCCTCTCTCAATGGTGGAATACGTGCTTCAGCACCTTTTAGTGTGAGTGATGCAAAACTACAACTCTTTCTTTACCCTCATGTATTTGCAGCACCACCCCCAATCCATATCCGCTGGCATCCGTTACAATAATGCACTTATCCTTGGATTTGAATGGTTTCAAGGAGGTAGCATCGGCAACTGCTTTCTTCACATCTTCGAAAGCACATTGACACTCGTCCGACCACTTATAAGTTGCATTTTTCTTCATTAGTTCATGAAGAGGAAATACACAGTTAGAAAATTGAATATAAACCTCGAGTAATATTCAGCAAGTCCGAGAAAGGACCTCAACTGGTCTTAATTTTGTGGAACATGAGCTTTTTCTAAATCTTCCACTAACAAACTTTGGTTTGACACCTTCCTGAGAGTGTATGACCTAGGTAATCCACTTCAGTTTGACTGAATTTACATTCCTGTAAACTAATGGTCAAACCAGCTTGCACTAGTTTAAACACAATTCCTAACAGATATGGTGCTCCACTTCATCTTTTCCCCACACCAAATCATCATCTTGGAACACAAGGACATTTGTAACATCCTTCAAAATTCCTTGCATTACCCTTTGAAAAACTGCAGAGGTAGATGCCAGACCAAAAGGCATGCAAACAAACTGAAATGCTCCTTCAGGTGTTATGAAGGAAGTCAAGTGCTTAGATTCTGGTTGTAACAATCTGATGATAGGCACTTGACAAATCCAAAGTGGAAAAAAAATTTGCCGTTGTCTACACTGGCTAACATTTCATTGACGAGTCAAGGGATGCCGATCTATCTAAATACATTCATTAAAATCTCTCAAATCCACACATGCAGTTACTGCCATTCGGTTTGCGTGCAATCACAATGGGACTAAGCCATTCTGATGCCTCAATCGGTTCTAGAATACGTTCCTTGCACAATCTATTTAATTCCTCTTTAATAGGTCCCCTCCGTGCTAATGGCACATTCCGCACTTTGGGAATAGCTCCTTCCTTAAGTATTATACGATGTCTAAACTTTTAGACATTCCAACTCTTTTTTAAAGAGATTATGCAATTGACACCCATTCATTACTATGTTGAGGTTCAGTCAACAATACCTGTGCAGGATGATTAGGGTTAAGAATAAGGTTTAGTGCTTTCTGTTCTCTTCATCCTAGCAAGGATTTCCCTTTTTCAACCACATATAGTTTGGCAATAATGTCAATATCATGAACACCGATTTTTGATTAAAAATAACCTAGAACAGGTAATCTCTGCCCACAATATCCTACAGGTTTCACATCGGAAATTTGAAGACACCGAGAGCCCAAATTCACCCAATTTTGTTTGTCTATTAAGGTGAAAGGAGAGCAAGAATCCACCCACATAGTTATAACCTTGTCATCTATGTAGATGTTGTATTTGGGAGGACTAATTATCACTGTTGCTCGTGCACACATCATTTACTTCATTAATCATATATACTTCAACGTCACTCATTAGAATCAACAGTAGCATTTTCGCTTATTAAATTTATAATTGGTTTGGAACAAGATGTGTTATATGCTTAACAAACCCTTGAAAAATGCCCTATTCTCTTACATTTGGCATGCTTAACAAACCCTTGAAAAATGCCCTATTCTCTTACATTTGGAACATCTACTTTTTACTGCAGGACAATGAATGGCATCGGCAGAATGCCTGTTGCTTCCACATCTGTAACATAGTTATGTTTTTTTTCACTTTTGTTCTCTTCATATCCACTATTCTTAATTTTAATCACCAATATCACATACCCAAGATGTATTAGGATCAACCGTAGATTCAGAACCTGTCAATTCTTTTACATGTAACTAGGTATTTTCAATTCATTTGGCAATAGCAATTGCTTTTTCTAATGTGGGGTCAATTAAGTCTAATAATTTGTACTGAATCTGTTATTAGTAGCATTAATCATCTGATCCCTTATGATCTCATCTCTAAGATCTTGAAATCTACATGTAGTTGCTAATCTTTTTAAGGCTGCAACATACGGTTCTATCTTTTCTCCTTGTAACTGTTGGCGAGAAAGAAAAAAAATTAGTGCCTCTCTACCACAATCCTTAATTTCTTACCACAATCCTTAATTTCTTACCATAGTTCTCCTCTAACATAGCTATGGCAACTTCATATGTATCTTCTTCGTTAGAGTCTTCATTAGTATTTGACAAAGATGGCGGTTTGGGAAGGGTTTTTAGCACATTTCTGCCTTCCACACCTAAATGAGGTTTTAAAATAGCTAATTTTCTATTGGGCACATAAACATCACCTGCAGTTGCTTCCAAATACGTCGCAAAAGACTCTTCCCAGTCTTCCCAATCCATGCATGGAGAGCCAGGTTCTTGTAGAAACATAAGGAGGAGAAATTACTCGAGTGGTCATGTTACCTGTGTGCCCATCACCGATGTCCTCTGTGTGATTATGATGACAGGCAGTGTGCCTGTCACCAACGTCTCTCACTACTTGCTAAAAGGTTTCATGCACCAAATTGTCTTTATATTTTTACATTCACGCTGCTACCTCCATGGTTGGTGCAAAGTCACCGCTTACAAAGCTTAGCCTGCAGAAATGCCACCCAAAAGATGGCAGCATGCATGACGTGACCGTAAGACTCCAGGTCACGCAGCCTCAGAAGTGAAGACGCTCCACGCAAAGCACAAAGTTAACAAATGAGCCAAGAACTCCCAGGAGCCTGTCCGCGCAGCTTCGCAATAATTCAAATGGCGCACTCCTCGCTCTTCAGCTCGCGCTGACCACAGCAAGAACTGTAGTCAAGTAAGTTTAATCACTTACTGAGGTTTGTTGAAACACAATTTCACCAAGTTATCCTCATTGAAGTATACACACACTGCCGGGGGTCTTCGGTATTTAATGGACTAAATACCATGTAAATACAATTCAACACCGTTGCAGAGTGAATACATTTGGGCGAAGTGATCCAATATCCCTTCTTCATAAGGTGTTTCCCACCCTCCGCCATTTTTGAAGAGAAGATCACCATCCAATTTGAAGAACTGTAGTTTATTAAAGTAAGGAGGAGCAACCCTCAGCAGCTGTCCATCCATAGCAACGTCTGCCTCCGTCTCCTGGACTCCAACAGTCTGGGTGCCAGTAGTGAAAGCATGCAGTTGCTATGACAAATCATGACATGTACAAAAGAACACTTTCTTGCTCTCCTGCCTTACTCTCCACACCGGCTAGAGTAAACACTGAAACATGCACACAAAATGTGATTATGGACTTCTTGAATTAATCTCAATCACTGTCAACTACTCTGGGTAACATCCCAGTCCATAATTAGTTTGCACACCATCCCACCTCAGTTTGCAAACAGCCATAGGCAAATCAGACTTGACCCTGCCCCAATAAGAACGTCCAGCCTGAACTGCCAGACAAGGATTCTCTCTGAAAATAACACAAGCAACCAAAGACTGCTTTCACCCTGAATGGGCCTCACTATCCGGGTGCAGTGGCATATCTGTTTTCAGCTGTTCTTCTCAATTAAAACATTAGCTATTTTGTAGCACAACAATTTCATGGGGGCCAGTGTTTTTGCCTCCTTAACAATTGCCAGACACATTTTTGGGAGCTTAATGTGTGCAATCTGCAAGTATTCAAGAGCCATTTAACAAAGTAGAATTATCTGGACGAGATTGCTCTCCCATCAGTCTGGACTATCAAAACATTTGCAAGTTTTGGTAACCTCATGGATCAACTGCTGGATTAACTTATTCCTCTCATGCTAACCCAAAAGCGGAGGTTGCCATTGTGAAGTTGTTTGGGATGCTGTAATAAATCAGGTTATTAGTTAAGGTGGGTGCAAGTACCCAACTTGAATAATAATCACAATCCTTTCCAGGGTGAACCACTGAAGTCACTAAATAAGGCTGATCTGATTAAGATACGAGTGTTGGTCAGGTTTACGACCCTTAGAGTCCGCTGCTTTAGCCTCAACACAAGAGTGTAGGTCAAATCTTCCAGGCTCTTCTCAGGTCCCAGCAGGTTTATTCCTCTTCTGATCTTCCACAGGTCTAGCATTGCTCTGCAATTGGTGCCTTGAGGTCATTTATGCCTAGCACAAGTTAATTAGTGGGAATTATCCCTGCGGATGCCCTAAACGATGGGGTAAAGGTTACCAAGATTAACCATACCCAGTGTGTGCATATCAAGATGCATGAAGTCTTTGGTCACCCTATAGTTTGACTCAGTGAATGGGGAGTGTGCTATGGTAAGTGTAGTGTCCTCCCACATCAAACACTAAAATCCAGTTTTAGACAGCCCCTGTACCCACAACAACTCCAAGACAAAAGTTAGATATCATAAAGCCAAGTGAAAAAACCAATTGTTTTGCATTCAGTTTCCCTACCTTGAAGTGTGCCCCAAACATAATATGTAAACCCAGACCTGTCAAATTGGCTGTGATGTTCAAGGACTGGACACCTTCATGTCAAAAATGACCCTCCAAGCCCCCTTGCATATTCTGTCATGCTGAGAAATGTCATCACTGCCCATTCAGATCAGCCTTTGTTTTGCTCTGGGGAGCCAGTTCAAACTTTTGCACCTATTTAAAGGCTATTTACTAGCTGGTCTAAGTGTGATAACAAAATGCAGATTTCAGTTCCAGCAGTTTCAGGAAGGGCAAAGTTATTTAAGGTACTATTCCATAATACTTGGAGCAAATCAGCTGAATTGGATGTTTACAACTCAAAACTAGTTTATTCAGAGCTATTCCCATATGAGAGATACAGGATTAAGATTTAATATTGCATCCATGTGTTTTCCTATGGAACACCCAACCCTGCTACAGTGGACATAGCTTTGACGACATTTTTACTGCAAGGGCATCATAAATGTTTATATGTCTGACTTTTAAATACTGTACACCCTGCCTAAAAGGGAAATTAAGACTTAACTAGTTAGACTGCTCAGTCATGTCAAAAAGGATTATTTTGACAGGTCAAATTTGCAGTTAGAAACCTATACAGTCCAGCTACTACTGGCAAGCCTGCAGACAGGTTTACATGGTCACTAGTGGATGTGACAATGGAGCTTCAGTCCCCGTGACACTTAACTGACAAGCCCAGCACATACCTTATACTGGGGCCTCATACGCGAGTTAAATCAGGAGTACACCAATTTTACCATGTTCAAAAGGAGGAACACAAGAAAACAAGTTACTTACCTGTAACTTTGGTTCCCCAGTATTGGTAATTTTCATAGATTCTCATGCTTTGTATCATTCCCCGTCGTCGGAATGGGAGCCTCGGTAACAAAAATTATATATATATATATATATATATATATATGTATAACCACAAAAACAAAAGAGAAAAATAGGCCTAGGCCTCATCTCATTTTGTAGTATATCACCCTCTTTGTGTAAAAGAGCCCAAACTTTTGCCAGGACCAATCAGCACAGCCTCACCCTCTGGAACCTTCCTGAGAGAGCTCAGAGCCTCAGATTTTCGTAGCCGTTGTGCCAACTGCCACTACCTCAGTAAACCGGCAGAGCTTTCCCAGGGGAGGTGGGTGGGCGCATGAGAATCTATGAAAGTTACCAATACTGGAGACCCAAAGTGACAGGTAAGTAACTTGTTTTCTTACCTCAGTATTGGAACTTTCATAGATTCTCATGCTTTGTATCAGAATAGCAAGCAGTAAATCACGACAAGCACATTTCGGAAAACACATGGGTTTACAAACTCATCTCAGTGTACATGATAAAACCACCATTACTGAAACCAAATGTGCTTACCAGGATGGAGGGATTGTAGGGAAAGCTCACCTCTCATTGAAAAAGATTCCGGAGGACTGATTGACCAACAGCAGCTTCATCTCGTCCCACCGATTCCAGGCAGTAGTGCTTAGTGAAGGTGTGTACACTGCTGCACGTTGCTGCCCTGCAGATGTCCTTAATCGCAACTCCAGCAAAGAGAGCCACTGAAGACGCCATCGCTCTCGTAGAATGAGCCCGGGCCCTTTTATCCAAAGGTTTGCCCGCAGCCTTTGGACAGTATTGAATGGCACTGGAGATCCAGCGGGAAATGCCACTCTTGGCGAGCGGCAACCCCTTCCGTGGTGCACTGTAGGCAATAAATAGCGGAGTAGACTTTCTGAAAGAGCGTGTGCGCTCGAGATAGAAATCTCTGGACATCCAAAGAATGCAATGTTCGTTCCGCCTGGGTGGAAGGACGCGGAAAAAAGGAGTTCAAAATTAAGGGTTCATTCAAATGAAACTCCAAAGGCACCTTCGGGATGAATTTTGGGATGGTTCTCAAAATCAGCACATCCCTCTTGAACTGCAGAAAAGGCTCCACTATAGAGAGCCTGGAGTTCACTAACCCTCCTAGCCGAAGTTAATGCCAAGAGAAGGGCTAGTTTCCACGACAGGAACTTCAAGTCCGCCTTGTTAGATTCGGGGATCTCCGGTTGCCACAAGGTTGCCCTTGTGTCAAGCAGGAACCCTCTCCTCCACGTCAGGGCGCAGGATAACCCCTTGCAAATGACCCTTGCTCACCCTCTAGGTGCGTGGCGTGAGCAGCCAAGGCGATTCCTCAGGTGTGGTTGGTTAAGCACTTACAATCATACACACAGTAAATACATCAATCCCCCCAGAAACGGACACCAGACTTGGATATATATAAAAATACGCTTCTTTATGTCAAAATAGGTATATATATCTCAGCAGACTTATCACAAGACCAATAACGTTTTCGCTATGCCACCAGGTTATAAAGCAGGCAAATGTTCTTTGTTCGTAGTTTCAAATAGATACTTTGCAGTCTCTTGCAAATGTTACTTGTGGTTCCAGTACTCACAGAGATCGGCTCCTGCGAACGGGGAAATAAGGCGTTGCGGGCCCCGGGCCCGATACTGGAACTTCCTTAGTGATGTGGAGAGTCGGCACAGGTCGGTGCGACTCTCAGCTTAAGAAGTGTTCTTGGGTCCTCAATCAGCAGGTGTGGGCAAGTAGGCAGGCGCGGCCAGCGACCCTTTAGCACGGCGGTGCAGGAGGGTCTCCACAGCGGGGGTGGCGCGGCCTGAGATGTCCGGGGATAGCGAAGCGGGGTCGCAGGGCACGGTCAGTGCAGCTGGATGACCCGGCGTAGATCACAGTCGTCGGACGGCTTCCGGCGGGAGGGGTGATAGCGCGGTCAGCGCGCTCCAGTAGCAGGCGGTGACAGGGATGCAGGCGGCCTGGCCCGGGGACAGAGCGGCTCTGGACGGAGCGGGGCTCTCACGGGTTTGAGGCAAGCAAGCTTCTGAGTGTCACGGCCCTAGGAGGGGCGATGAGGGGCGCAGTCTTTCCAGCGGGATGCACACACGGCTCGAATTGGAGGACGAGCAAAAGCACAGAGAACCCACTGGTCCTGGGGTTCAGTTCAGGGGGCAAGCTCAGATCAAGCCCTTGGAGAATGTTCAAGCACAAAGTAGCAAAGTCTTTTCAGTAAGTCTCTTCCTCTCCTTTCTCAGCAAGGCAAGCAGCAGGCCAGCTCCTCCAGCGTCTTCTTCTCCTTCTAGTCGGGCAGAGGTTCTTTGTGGTAAACAGGATTCTGATTTCTTAGGAGCCAGGCTCCTACTTTTATACCATGATTCTTTTGTTCTTTAGCACCAGGGGGCCTGGGCCTGGCTCAGTCCAGTTCTGGAGCACTTTGTTATGGTGACTCTGCTCTTTCCTTTCAGCAGCAGGGCAGAGACATCAGCCGCTCCACAGGGGGCGGCGCCGGCTTTGTGGTGGCAGAGCACAGGTCTATTCAAGAGTCAAGGTGTACTCCTCCCACCCATCCAGGTGTCACCTCTCTACCCACCACCTGGCAGCCAACCTGTCTCTGGGGATTCCCCAACCCTGCTCCTTACTGTTGCTAGGCAGAACACACACACACCAGAGGCGGACTGAAATGGTCAGGTCAGTAAATACTAACTTTCTAAAAGTAGTATTTACAAACCCAGGATATTAAAATAAACTTGACTACAAGAAGTATTTTATTATTCTGAGTTCAGGCATACTAAACTTGACACTCTACCATGCTCTCTGAGTCCACTGGGGTCACAGCGTTGGCGTGATCCCGGCAGCCCATTCTGGCCTATGGAGAGCAGGTAGCCTTCAATAGTGAAGAACGAAAATGGCTGTAATTCACTACTAAGACATGCCACACACATCAGGGCATGTCCTACCTTATGCCTACAATGCACCCTGCCCGTGGGCCTACCAGAGGGGTGGCTAATATGTAGGTAAGGGAAGGTTTAGGGACTGGCAAGTGGGGGCACTTGCGCAGTCAGCGCGACGGTCCCAGACCGCGCACAGGGTCTGCGGTGGCAGACCCTAGACACATTTTACAAAGCCGCTTTCTGTGGGTGGCGCAACCAGCGCTGCAAGCCCACCAGCAGCATTGGCATTCACAAGCCCTGGCACCCCTGGTGCACTTTACTGGGGACTGACAGTGAACCCAATAAACCAATCAGGGACATCAATTACAGGTACACTTTACCTAGGGAGCACTTGCACTGCGGCACGGATTAGCCGTGGCGCAGTGCCCTGAGCGGACAACACCAACAAAACAGTCGAGGCACACCATCAAAAAGTGGAAGGGAAACTCACGCCAAGGTGCCAGGTCTAACACGTGTCCCCTCCAGCTGAAATGTGGGGAGAGCTACCCTTGCCCAGGGGGTTCCTCGTCACTAAGGCGGAAATACCTGGACAGACCGTCAGCGTTGGCGTGATCTGTACCAGGACGGTGTTCCACCGTAAAGTCCATACCCTGTAGGGAGATGGACCACCTCAACAGCTTCGGGTTCTCACCCCTCATCTGCATCAACAATCTGAGGGCCTGTGGTCCGTCTGAACCCGGAAGTGAGACCCAAACAAGTAGGGTCTTAGCTTCTTCAGCGCCCAGACCACAGCAAATGCTTCTCGCTCAATTGCACTCCACCTACTTTCCCGGGGAAGTAACCTCCTACTGATGAAGGCTACGGGTTGGTCCCAGCCCTCCTCAGTCATCTGTGAGAGAACAGCCCCTACACCATGCTCCGAAGCGTCTGTCTGTACTAGGAATTCCTTGGAGAAGTCAGGGGCCAAGAGCACGGGCGCCGTGCACATGGCAGTCTTCAGGGTGTCGAAAGCTTTCTGACAGGTGTCAGTCCAAATCACGTTCCTGGGCTGCTTCTTAGAAGTCAGCTCTGTCAAGCGGGCAACGATTGTTCCATAGCCCTTGACAAACCTCCTGTAGTACCCAGTGAGCCCCAGGAAGGCCCTCACTGCGGTCTGCGTCTTGGGGGGTTCCCAAGCCAGGATGGTCTCAATTTTGGGTTGCAAGGGTGCCACCTTGCCACTCCCCACTTGGTGTCCCAAGTACACCACGGAACCCTGCCCGATCTGGCACTTGCTTGCCTTGATCGTGAGGCCTGCTCGGCGCAGAGCCATCAACACTTCCCAGAGGTGGCGCAGGTGTTCGGGGCAGGTGGCACTGAACACCGCGATGTCATCCAGGTAGGCGGCACTGAACGCATCCAGCCCAACCAGTACCTGGTTGACCAACCTCTGAAAGGTGGCAGGGGCATTCTTCATTCCAAATGGCATGACTCGGAACTGGAAGTGCCCATCTGGAGTAGAGAATGCTGACCTCTCTTTGGCCCCATCGGTCAAGGCGATCTGCCAGTACCCAGACGTTAAATCAAACGTGCTGAGGAACCGGGCAGCCCCCAGCCGATCAATGAGCTCATCAGCTCTGGGGATGGGGTGCGCGTCAGTCTTCGTCACTGAATTGAGTCCTCTGTAGTCCACACAGAACCGGAGTTCAGGTGTGGCTCCCGGCGCAGCAGCTTTGGGGACCAAGACCACGGGGCTGGACCAAGGACTGCTGGAGGACTCAACCACCCCTAGCGCAAGCATTTTGGAGACCTCCTCCTTGATGCAAGCTCTGACCCTGTCAGTTACCCTGTAAGCCTTGTGCTTCACAGGTAAGCTGTCTCCTGTGTCCACATCATGGACGCACCAATCTGTGACACCAGGAACCAGGGAGAATCTATCGGGAAACTGCCCCAGCAGGTGGCGGCAATCTTCCTGTTCGGGCGTCAGGGTGGGTGAGAGGTTAACTCCATCCACTGACCCATCTTTCTCAGAGGCCACTAAGAGGTCAGGAAGAGGCTCGGTCTCCTCTTCTATTCCATCATCAGTGGCCAGCAGCATGCCCACTTCGGTCCTCTCTAAGTGGGGCTTAAGGCGGTTAACATGTAGGACCCTCAAAGGGTTCCTGGGAGACTGCATGTCCACCAAGTAGGTGATAGGACTTTTGCGCTCCAC
The DNA here is from genome assembly GCF_964204655.1 of Triturus cristatus. NCBI lineage: Eukaryota > Metazoa > Chordata > Amphibia > Caudata > Salamandridae > Triturus > Triturus cristatus. The sequence goes on along the minus strand of NC_140583.1, from coordinate 299,610,330 downwards.
AACCTCAAATGGACCTGTCCACTTATCCTGAAGTGCACAAGGCTCCACTGGGGCCAAGACCCACACCTTTTGTCCAGGTTGAAGCTCTACCAGAGTGGCATTCCGGTCGTACCACCGCTTCATCTCCTCCTGGCTGGCTTCCAGATTTGCCTCAGCAAGTTGCCTGAAACGCCTAGTCTGGTTTCGGAAGGCCAGCATGTAACTATATACATTCTGGGGAGGTTTCCTGGGAGATTGCTCCCAGCCTTCCTTTACCAAACTTAGAGGTCCTCTTACCGGGTGACCATACAGAAGCTCAAAGGGGCTGAACCCTAGAGACTTCTGTGGCACCTCTCGGTAAGCGAAGAGCAGGCATGGCAAGAGGACGTCCCACTTACGCCTCATTGGACCGTCCAGGCCCATGATCATGCCTTTGAGGGTTCGGTTGAATCTCTCAACCAACCCATTTCCTTGGGGGTGGTAAGGAGTGGTGAACTTGTAAGTTACCCCACACTCCTTCCACAGGGATTTCATATATGTGGATATGAAATTGGTCCCCCTGTCGCTCACCACCTCTAGAGGGAATCCCACTCGGGAGAAAATTCCCATCAGTGCCCGTCCCACCACGGGGGCCGTCACTGTCCTCAGAGGGATGGCTTCAGGGTACCGGGTGGCATGGTCCACCAAGACCAGGATGAACCTGTTGCCCAGGGCTGTCTTGGGGTCCAGAGGCCCCACAATATCAATACCCACTCGTTGGAATGGCGTACCGACCACAGGGAAAGGTTGCAGAGGAGCCTTGTGCTTCCCTCCGCTCTTACCACTTGCCTGGCAAGTCTGACAGGTTCGGCAGTAGGAATCTGAATTCTTGTGCATTTGGGGCCAGTAAAAGTGGGTGACAAGCCGGTCATAGGTCTTGTCCATCCCCAAATGTCCTGCTAACGGCACATCGTGAGCCAGCCCCAGTAGGAAGGTTCTGAACTTCTGGGGTACCACCAGCACACGGGCTGACCCAGGTTCAGCAGCCTTAGGCTCGGAATACAGGAGGTCACTTTCCCAGTACAAGTAATGTGTTTTGGCCTGAACACCATTGGCCTGGTCTGCAGCCTGCTGCCGCATACCCACGAGAGAAGGGCATTCTTTCTGCTCCCTGCAGAATTCGTCCCTGGAGGGACCTCCTTCTTGCTGCCAATGGGTCAGCTCAGGCAGGTCTCCCAGTTCGGCAATCTGTTCCCCGGTAGGCTCCAGAGCATCCCCCTCAGGGTCTACTTCCTCCTGGGCCGTGGGAACTTCGGGGGCCGGTTTCCCGCGCCTCCTCCCTAAGGCCGGTTCCTGGACCTCTCCCTCAGGCTCCAGGACCCTCTCAACACCCCTACTGGCTGCCATGGACCGGGTGGTCACGCACGCCCAGTCGGGTAGACCCACCATCCTCAGATGCGTGGCCTTCTCCACCTTTTCCCAAGGGGAGCTCTCCAGGTCGTTCCCTAGCAGACAGTCTACAGGCATGTCAGTTCTCACAGCGGCTTGTAGAGTACCAGAGACCTCCCCCCACTCAAAGGGAACTTGAGCCATTGGACAACGACTCTCTATGTTGTCAGCATTGACAACCCTACAATAGGCATTGGGTACAATCTGCTCTTGAGACACCAGGTGTTGCCTCACCGAGGTCACGCTGGCTCCTGTATCTCTAAGAGCCTCAACCTTCTTTCCATTGATGGTCACTACTTGCCCATATTTCTTAGTGTTAGAGGGCAAGTAAGTTTCGGGGACCATCTCACTGTCTCCTAGCGAGACTAGGGTCATCTGCCCGGGACCCCCACCCTCCTGGACTGCTACCTCCTCCCCAAAGTTAACATTAGCTACTTGCCGGGGTGGAGCACCAGTGGGTGCGGTCTTACCAAACAGGCGACACTTAGGATCAGAGGCAATGTGACCCGGGTCACCACACCTATAACAATTGAAGGGCCCCTTTGGAACAGGTCTACCTGTCGGGGCCCCGTTCTGCTGCGGGGTTGGGGGAGGCTGAGAACCCTTCTGCTGGTTCCCTTGGGAATTACTTTGGGGGCCTTTTTGGAACCCCTTCTGTTTACCCCTGTCCCCCCCATTCTTCTGCTGGGGACCCTGCCCACCTTTGGCGGAGTCTCCCACTTGACCCTTGTGGACCCTGGTGCTGAGCCAGCGGTCCGCCTCCTCAGCAAGCTTCCTCGGGTTGGACAGCTTGCTATCAATCAGGTGCTGGCGTAGCTCAGGAAAACATTGACTGGACAAGTGCTCCCATGCAATTAAATCAAGCAGCCCTTGATAATCATTCACTTTGCTACCCTTCACCCAACCATCCAGCGCTCTGCAGAAAAAGGTCACATACTCCACATACGTACTCTCAGGGATCTTCTTAGTCTCCCTGAACCTCTGTCTATATAGCTCAGGAGTTAACCCATACCTTGTCATTAAAGCTTCCTTCATATGGGGGTATGAGGCTTGGAGATCTAAGGGCAAATCTAACAGTGTGTCACGCCCTTCAGCAAGGAACCTTCCCCACAACCCCGCTCCCCAGTCTTTCTCAGGGACCCGGTGTGAAGACACGGCCACCTCGTAGGCTCTAAACCACTGCCCTATGTCATCCTTTCTAAAATACTCCTTCACTACATCTTTGGGGATGTACACCTTGGACTCTACCTGCACCGGTGGAGTGCTGCCACCAGAAGGAGCGGTGTCCAAACTTTTCGCCTTCAGCTCCAACTCCTTCAATCTTATATCATGATCCATTTGGCATGGTTGTGCCTCCAGGGCCAACTTCTGCTTCTCCATTTCCATTTGTCCTGCCAACTTTGCCATCTCCATTGCATGCGCCCTGTCTGCGGCCCTGTCTGCCAGCTCCTCTGGCGACCGGACTCTGCTGGGCTCCTCAAGGTTGTCGGGTGGAACGATGTCCCCCGCATTCCGTGGGTCTCTTGACTCCTTCCAGGCTCTCAACGCCTTGGTGTACTGGGTCTTCCTCTTGAATCCAGCATGGGGGACTCTGAATTTTACACTGTAGCCTTTCAATTGCTCCATCGTGTAGCCTTCCAGTCTCTCCCAATCCACCTCATCTATTCCAGAAATCACAGAGAGTGCTCTTCCAGCGGAGAGTGAGCTAGGCATGGTTGCAGTAATGGCAGATGTCTCAACAAAGTTCAACAAATAAAAACCTGTGGCGGCGTTATTTGGTCTGCTCTCACTATCTGGTGATTAATAATTCACTGTATGTAAACTACAAGTGCAAATCCGAAATCCCACCCACTGCCACCAATGTTAGATTCGGGGATCTCCGGTTGCCGCAAGGTTGCCCTTGTGTCAAGCAGGAACCCTCTCCTCCACGTCAGGGCGCAGGATAACCCCTTGCGAATGACCCTTGCTCACCCTCTAGGTGCGTGGCATGATTCTTTTGTTCTTTAGCGCCAGGGGGCCTGGGCCTGGCTCAGTCCAGTTCTGGAGCACTTTGTTATGGTGACTCTGCTCTTTCCTTTCAGCAGCAGGGCAGAGACATCAGCCGCTCCACAGGGGGCGGCGCCGGCTTTGTGGTGGCAGAGCACAGGTCTATTCAAGAGTCAAGGTGTACTCCTCCCACCCACCCAGGTGTCACCTCTCTACCCACCACCTGGCAGCCAACCTGTCTCTGGGGATTCCCCAACCCTGCTCCTTACTGTTGCTAGGCAGAACACACACACACACACCAGAGGCGGACTGAAATGGTCAGGTCAGTAAATACTAACTTTCTAAAAGTAGTATTTACAAACCCAGGATATTAAAATAAACTTGACTACAAGAAGTATTTTATTATTCTGAGTTCAGGCATACTAAACTTGACACTCTACCATGCTCTGAGTCCACTGGGGTCACAGCGTTGGCGTGATCCCGGCAGCCCATTCTGGCCTATGGAGAGCAGGTAGCCTTCAATAGTGAAGAACGAAAATGGCTGTAATTCACTACTAAGACATGCCACACACATCAGGGCATGTCCTACCTTATGCCTACAATGCACCCTGCCCGTGGGCCTACCAGAGGGGTGGCTAATATGTAGGTAAGGGAAGGTTTAGGGACTGGCAAGTGGGGGCACTTGCGCAGTCAGCGCGACGGTCCCAGACCGCGCACAGGGTCTGCGGTGGCAGACCCTAGACACATTTTACAAAGCCGCTTTCTGTGGGTGGCGCAACCAGCGCTGCAAGCCCACCAGCAGCATTGGCATTCACAAGCCCTGGCACCCCTGGTGCACTTTACTGGGGACTGACAGTGAACCCAATAAACCAATCAGGGACATCAATTACAGGTACACTTTACCTAGGGAGCACTTGCACTGCGGCACGGATTAGCCGTGGCGCAGTGCCCTGAGCGGACAACACCAGCAAAACAGTCGAGGCACACCATCAAAAAGTGGAAGGGAAACTCACGCCAAGGTGCCAGGTCTAACACGCCTTGTGAATTGGCTCAAAGGGCGCTTTCATCATTTGAGCCAGTACTAGGTTAAGCAGCCAGATAGGAGGGGGTGGTCGGACCGGAGGAAACATCCGAAATAACCCCTTAAGGAACTGCTTAACAATCCTTGCGGACCATAGAGATGGCCCCGATGTCTTCCGTCGAAAACGGGATATGGCAGCCAGATGTACCTTGACCGAAGAGTGCGCCAGACCTGATTTAGCCAGAGACAGGATGTAAGGCAAAACCTGATGTGGCCGGGACATAAGGATGGAGTTTATTCCTGTTGCACCATAGACAAAATCTCTTCCATTTTGCCCTATATGTCTTATTAGTGCTTGGCGCCCGCGCCTGAGATAAAACATCCCTGCACACCTTGGAGAGATTCAGATGACGGAATTCTCTGTGTTCAGGAGCCACGCTGTCAAGTGAAATGACTTCGGATCCGGATGGAGCACCTGCCCCTGATCTCGAGACAACAGAGATGGAATCAGTGGCAAGCGAATCGGGCGATCCTGGGAGAGAAGCAGGAGTTCCGTGAACCAGAACTGCCGCGCCCATGCTGGAGCAATGAGAATCATCTTGCATGGTTCCGCCCTGACTTTCCTGAGAACTCGAGGAATGAGGGGAATGGGAGGAAAGGCGTAGCAAAATGCGCCGAACCAAGCAATCGAAAGGGCATTCCCCAGAGACCCTCAATGGGGAACCTTGCTTGCGTAAAACCGGCACTTGGCGTTCTCCGGGGACGCAAAGAGGTCTATGGTCGGAGTACCCCATCTCTTGAACACTGCCTCCAGCGTGGCCTGATCTAACTCCCACTCGTGTGTCACTTCCGTCTGTCGACTTAGGGCATCCGCTGTGATGTTGAGACACCCTGCTAGGTGCTCGGCTTGCAGAGTGATCTTGTGAGAGATCGCAAAATCCCAGATCATCTGAGCTTCTTTGGACAGAGTCCGCGACCTTGTTCCCCCTTGCTTGTTGATATAGTGCATGGCCGTCGTGTTGTCTGTCCGGACCAGCACTGCACGATTCTGAAGTCTGGGAAGGAACGCCAGCAAGGCTAAGTGAATGGCCCTAAGCTCCAAAAGATTGATGTGGCGTAGTCTGTCTGCTGGACTCCAGTGACCGCTGATCTGAAGCTCCTGGAGGACAGCTCCCCATCCTTCTAGGGAAGCATCTGTGGTCACCACCATAGGAGAAGGAGGGATCCGGAACGTTAATCCTCCTGCGATGTTCTCCTTCACCAGCCACCATTCGCAGGCTTTGCGCAAAGCAGGTGTTATCCACACCTTGTCGTTGAACGACCCTTCTGCCTGGCGCCATTGTTTGTCCAACTCCTCCTGCAGAGGACGCATATGAAACCTACAATGCGGTATCAAAGGTATGCAGGATGAGATTGATCTGAGTAAGGACTTGTACCGTCGAAACGATACATGTCTCTTGTGCAGCATTTGGCGAGCGGAAGTGGTCAGTTTGCCTTGACGCTCCTCCGACGGACGAGCCGTGCATCGTTTCGTGTCCAGAATAGCCCCAAGGAACTTCCGTGACCTGGAGGGTATCAGCACCGACTTGGACATGTTGAGCTGAAGACCCAAATGGGCGAACAACCGTATGTAAGTTGACACGGCCTGAGACGTTGCCTTGAACGACGGAGCCTTGACGAGCCAGTCGTCCAAGTACGGGAACACTTCCAAGGACTGCTTCCTTAGAAAAGCAGCGACTGGTGCCAGCATCTTTGTGAATATTCGGGGTGCCGACCGAAGGCCAAGCGGGAGCACCTTGAACTGGAAATTGCTCTTGCCTACTGTGAAGCATAGATATTGCCTGTGAGCTGGGTGGATCGGAACATGAAAGTATGCATCCTCTAAATCCAGGGACGCCAAAAAATCTCCCGGATTGAGTGGTCGTAGAATATCCTGGAGAGTGACCATCCTGAAAGAGAGTTTGATGAGATAGGTGTTGAGCTCCCTGAGGTCTAGTATAGGACGCCATGTATCTTCCGTCTTCCGAACCAGGAAGAACCTGGAATAAAACCCGTTACCCCTTTGTGAAAGAGGTACGGGCTCTATCGCCCCCTTGATGAAAAGTTGGTGGGCTTCGAGACGTAGTAGTCGGAGATGTTTTGATAGACGGGCGTCCGGAGCTCTTGTTGGAGGAAGATCTTGGAACTCCAACGTATGGCCACTCTGAACAATATTCAAGACCCACCGGTCTGATGTTAAAAGAACCCAGCTGTCCAGACAAAAAGATATCCTGCCCCCGACCGGTGTTCTTGGTAGGGGAGGAACAGTAGCCAGAGCAAGGAGGCCGCTATTGCCTCTTGGCGTTGTCTCGTCCCCAACGATTGACGTCCTCTCTGGGACTGTCGAGAGAAAGACGCCGACTGTCCTTGGCGTTGGCTGGAGTATTGACCTTTATAGGACTGTCCTGATTGTGTGGAATATGGACGTTGGTTTCCGCTGTAATTAGAAAACCCCCGACCATGTGCCCCTCTGAATGGCACTTTGCGATAGTTCAAAGATCCCAAGGACTTAGCTGTGTCTGTGTCCTTTTTTATGCTTTGGAGGGAGTCATCCACATGCTTACCAAAAAGCATCTCCCCGTCAAAGGGAAGGTCCAAGATCTTATTCTGGACCTCCTGGAGAAACCAGGTCGCCTTCAACCAGCCTTGACGGCGCAAGACCGCTGACCCTGCCAAAGCCCTGAATGCAGTAGCGGCTATGTCCATCGCACAGTCAATGACTTCCGAAGAACATCTTTCCCCTTCCATCAGAACCTGCTTGGCTTCCTCTTGACTCGACTCTGGTAGCTGGTCCATGAACGGCTCCATGTCGCACCACATCTGGCGGTCGTACCTGCCTAGAATAGCCAGAGAATTAGCTGCACGCACCAACAAGCTGGCCATGGTGGAGAATCTTTTCCCCACATTGTCCAGCTTCCTGCCTTCTTTATCTGGAGGCGTGGTTAACAGAGTGAACGGATTCTTTGACTTGCTTTGTGCGGCTTGTGATATTACGGAATCCGGCTTAGGTTGTCCTAGGAGACATGCAGGACTGCCCTCAGGGGCCTTGTATTTCTTTTCCAGCCGGGGAAGAACCGGAATGACCGTCGCCGGATTCTGCATCGTTTTAATTCCCTCATCCCAGACATGTTCTATGATGGGAATTGATCTGACCGACTTCCTATACTGTGCTTTAAAGTCATATAGGAAGCAGTCGGACTGCTCCACTGTAAGGGGCAGACCAAACCTCTGGATGCCCGTTCCATCAAATTATGGAAACCACCAATATCTGCTGGAGGCAATATATTTGTCTCACGGCCCACAGCATCCGGATCCTGCATATCATCAGGGTCCCCATCCGGATCCCATGGATCAGTAAGAGGGATCACCTGTCCCTAGTCGTCCTCATCTGTATCCAAATCTTGTGTCTCGATCGGCAGGTTCCGTACCTGAAGGTTGAGGAACCACTAAGGGTACCACCGTTGAAGTGGTACGAGGTATGTCCCTTAGCAGAGGTGGCAAGTCCATTGCCATGTCACGTGGCACTACAGACGTAGAAGGACGCACCGGAGTGAGATCCGGTAATGATGGAAAACGAGTTATATAGTCTTGCAGCATCATTTGCAAATCCGTCACTAAAGCCACTGGCAAGGCTATTATATCCTGCCTCAGAGAGCGGGGGTGTACTTCCTGTGTCAAGCTTTGCCGCCCCTCCTGCACCTCTGGACCATAAAAGTCCTCAGTATCCGTGTCCTGCTGTTTCACATTCAGGTCTGAAGGGCTGTAGGCGTCGCCATACTGCCCATCCTCTTCCTCCTCCTCAGAGTCATCGAGAAGCATGGATGGTGGCAAAGGCGTGACCCGCCTAGGAGAAGTCCTGTCCGGCGTAATCTTCAATCTCTGGATGGCAAAGCCCGAATTCTTCGTCGTCGACGGTCCCGTCGACGGAGTCGATGGCAAAGGGATTCCCTGCGTCGACGAACTAGACGACGACATCGTCGACTGAATCGTAGTCGACGTCGACAGTTCCGGAATCGTCGTCGACAGAGCAGTCGTCGACGGAGCATGTTTCATCGTCGACGGAGCACCCGTCGACGGTCTCGTCGACGAACTCGTCGTCAGTAACACCGACGAACTCGTCGTCGTAGTCATCGTCGACGTGGTCTTAGTCGTTGCCACCACCGAAGACGAGAAAGTAGCCGTCGTAGACGAAGTAGATATAGTCGACGACCTCATGGAAACAGTCTTAACTATGGAGATCGTCGTCGACGTACCTGCTTTAGCCTGCGTCGACGGACGCGGTTTCTTCACTGGAACTGACTGAGGAGTTTCTTCTGCAGCATGTTTTTTCACAGATTTCTCCTTCTGGGACGGAGGGGAAGATGTTGCAACCTCCTTGTCCCTAAGGGCTACGTCCACACCAGCAGCCCGTCCCTGCCTCTCCTTTACACTGCCGTGAGGAGATTTCATGGGACCAGCCTCCTCAGACCTTTCAGAGATCCCGTGAGGGGCTTTGAGAGGGGGTTCCGCAGAGGTGGAGGGAGATGACCTACCCCTCTTCTTAGATCTCCTGGAGGAGGTACCAGAGATTGATTCCTCCTCATCCGAAGAGAGAACCTCCGTCCTGGTCTTTAGCTTCTGCAGCCACGTCAGCAACCGACCCCCTCTGTCTCTCAAGGTTTTGGTAGAGAAGGTCCGACAAATTTTACAGTCTGTGGCCTTGTGTTCCGGGTACAGGCAGTATATGCAGTTTATGCTGATCTTCCATAAACAGTCTCTTCTTCCCACAAGAAGCACAAGATCTGAATAAAGCTTTCTTCTCCTTTTCTGACATTATGTCACAAAAGATGGCAATAAAGATAATAGTAAAATTCTGAGAAACTGAGCAGAGCTCAGTGGAGACTCCCTAGCACAACGTGCGGTAGAAAAATCTGAGGCTCTGAGCTCTCTCAGGAAGGTTCCAGAGGGTGAGGCTGTGCTGATTGGTCCTGGCAAAAGTTTGGGCTCTTTTACACAAAGAGGGTGATATACTACAAAATGAGATGAGGCCTAGGCCTATTTTTCTCTTTTGTTTTTATGGATATATATATATATATATATATATATATATATATATATATATATATATATATATATATATATATGTTACCGAGGCTCCCATTCCGACGACGGGGAATGATACAAAGCATGAGAATATGAAAGTTCCAATACTGGGGTAAGCCCTTTACCAGCAGATGTAAAGTGCACACAAGTCTATTAGCCTAGTGTCCCCTTCTGTGAGTTAAAGTTCCTCTGTGGAAACTTCCATTGATCACCAGGCTCTCAAGCAGTGCCTGTTGCCTTTTACATTTTCTCCAAGGCTTTGTTGACATGGTTCCCAAACAAATCTAGACCTTACTTTGGTTGACATATGTACCTTTGGTATGAAGCCAGGGTTAAAGTTTATTTTAAAAAGCATAGTTAATGAAAACTATTGCACCAATGGTTAGAACGTATACAACAACATTTAAAAGCAATAGCTTATTAAAATGAAAAAACGTCTTGTGCAAGGTAGCGAACTCTGAACATACTTCGCACAGTTGGATAATGGAAATTTCAGCAATACAGTTCTAACAGCCACTATTCGTTGGAATAACTTTGATTTCTGTGGTGACAAAAAAAAAATATATATATATATATATATATATATATATATATATATATATATATGTTCACTATGGGTATGGCGCTCAATGTAATCTTGACCAGCAGAGGTCAGCACTGATATTACACAGTATGGAGTTTATCTCTGGGTATGCAGAAAATCAGGGCCTGTTGCTGATCAGTAAAATACCAGAAGGTAATTCTTCAAGATAGGTCCCCTGGGTAACTATTGTAAAATGTCTGTTTGTGGTAAAGGTGCGTAAAGTGGCTATGCTCAACTGTTCTTTATGTGCATAAATTCAATAAAGTGATGGTGCTCAACTGTTCGTATGCTGGTAAGATCCAGACTCCGTTTTGGCCAGTGCTAATTTTCAACAGGTAGGATTAGGAGTTTTTGCTCAACTCCCAGCAGGGAGTTCACTAATCTGCAATTTAGCTGTATATCAGAAGATCACAAAACAGGTTACAACAGCCTGTCTGAAAAGGCGTAAAAGAAATGCGTTACTTACCTGTAACTCCAGTTATCCAGTATTGGTAGCTTTCATAGATTCACATGCCCGAATCATTCCCAGTCATTGGGATGGGAGTCCCTGGTACATAAGTAAAGTAATGTCCCACTAGACAGTGAGAAAGGCCCAAGGCCTCACATTAGTAACATATCTAGGCCCTATTGTAATAAGGACCAAACTCTTGAGAGCAACCAATCAGCTATCACCACCCTCTGGAACCTTCCTAGAAGGAGCTCTAGTCCCTCAGATTTTCATAAGCACAGACCTATATAGAGGTGTCGCAGAGTACTAGGTGAGCCCTTCCATGGGAGGCGGGTGGGTTGCATGTGAATCTATGAAAGATACCAATACTGGATAAGGAATATGCTACTTACCAGTATGCATCTGTTCTTGGCATGTAGAGCTGCAGAGTTGTACACTTAGCATAGATCGCCATCTGGTGTTGGGCCCGGATGTTTGCAGTTTGTTTTTCTTCTTGGACAGTCTTTGGAAGTCACGAGTTTGGTGACTCCTCCTTCGGTCCGTACTGCGCATGGGCTTCGGCTCCATCCTCAGATTGTTTTTCGCCAACAGGGAAATGATGGAGCTTGGTAATCACAGTGAGAAACCCATGTGTGTAGTATCTAAATAAGATGTACTGGAACGGATACAGGTAGCCGGGGAGGCGGGTGGGCGTGTACAACTCTGCAGCTCTACATGCCAAGAACAGATGCATACTGGTAAGTAGCATATTCCGTTCGAGGCATATGAGCTGCAGATTGTACACTTAACATAGATTATATAGCAGTACCCAACCCTAGCGGCGACCACCGGTATCCGTTGCAGTGGTTTGAAATAGTGTCTTTAGTACAGCCTGGCCCACTCTAGCTTGCTGCTTGGAATGCACATCTACACAGTAATGTTTTGTGAAGGTGTGCGGTGTAGACCATGTGGCTGCTTTGCAGATGTCATCTAAGGGTATATTCCCTAGAAAGGCCATAGAAGCCCCTAACTTTCTTGTAGAATGGGCTTCAGGCGGAACAGATAATGTTCTTTTAGCCTTTTGGTAGCAAATCTGTATGCATTTTACAATCCACCTAGCTATCCCGGATTTAGAAATGGGGTTGCCTTTATGTGGTGGAGAGAAGGAGACGAACAATTGTTTAGTCTTCCTGAAGGGTTGCGTTCTTTGTATGTAGTATAGCAAGGCCCTTTTTACATCGAGTGTGTGTAAGGCTCTTTCTGCAACAGATTGAGGTTGCGAGAAGAAGACAGGTAATTCCACCGATTGATTGAGATGGAAGGGGGAAATGACCTTGGGCAGGAACTTCGGATTTGTGCGAAGTATGACCTTGCTGTGATGTATTTGTATGAAGGGTTCCTGTATAGTGAACGCTTGTATTTCACCAACCCTTCTAAGGGAAGTGATAGCTACGAGAAAAGCTGTTTTCCAGGTGAGAAACTGTAGCTCGCATTTATGCATTGGTTCGAAGTGCAGACCCATTAGTCGTGTAAGAACTAAATTTAGATTCCATACAGGGGAAGGTGGTGCCCTGGGAGGAATTACTCGTTTAAGGCCTTCCATGAAGGCTTTAATAGCGGGCACTCTGAAGAGAGATAAATGCTGTCTGTTTTGTAGATAAGCAGCGATCGCTGCTAGGTGTAGGCGTATGGATGAATATGCCAGGTTACACCTGTGAAGATGGAGCAGATAGCATATGATGTGCTGTATGGATGCATCTAAAGGGTTGATTGTATTGTTATGGCAGTAAATAACAAATCTTTTCCACTTTGCGGCATAACATGCTCTAGTGGTAGGACGTCTGGCTTCCATGATGATGTTCATGCAATCAGGGGGAAGGTTAAGGTATCCGAATTCTAGGATTTCAGGAGCCAGATCGCCAGGTTGAGCTGAGCTGGGTCCGGGTGCCTGATTTCTCCATGGTTCTGGGTTAGGAGGCATGGGGATAGGTGCAGTTTTTGATGTGGTACCACTGATAGTTGTAGTAGCGTGGTGTACCACGGCTGCCTGGCCCACGTCGGAGCTACCAGAATGAGTGTGAGGGAGTGCTGTTGTAGCTTCCTGACCACTAAAGGAATTAGTGGGAGAGGTGGAAAGGCGTATGCAAATCTGCCTGACCAGTTCATCCATATCGCATTGCCCTTGGACAATGGGTGTGGGTATCTGGCGGCGAAGCTTGGGCATTTTTTGTTTTCGTGGGTGGCGAAGAGGTCTATCTGAGGATGCCCCCACTGTTGGAAGAATGGCTGAAGAACTTGCGGATGCAGTTCCCATTCGTGTAGTTGTTGCGTTTGTCTGCTGAGCAGATCTGCCATGGTGTTTTGTACGCCTGGAACGTGTTGTGCCAGGAGAAAGATGTTTTGGGGAATTGCCCATCTCCATATGCTCTGGGCTAAGCGGGAGAGCTGGGGAGAGTGTGTCCCCCCCTGTTTTTGGATATAATACATTGCAGTCATGTTGTCTGTGCGAATGAGGACTGCTTTGCCCGAAATCTGTTTTTGGAAAGATTTTAGGGCTAGAAAGATCGCCAAGAGCTCCAGATGGTTGATGTGGAGCAATTTTTGCTGTGGCGTCCATAGACCTTGCATTGTGAGGTGTAGGAGGTGCGCTCCCCAGCCGGAGAGCGATGCGTCCGCTGTTAGAATCACCTGAGGAACTTGGTCCAGGAACGGCCGCCCTTTGGAAAGGTTTGTGGTGTTCCACCACTGCAGAGAGTGATGTGTACGGCCGTCCACCAACACCAGATCCGTCAGCTGACCCTGGGCCTGGTTCCACTGTTGTGCTAGGCACTCTTGAAGTGGACGCATGTGTAGTCTTGCATGGGGCACTATAAAGATGCAAGACGCCATCATTCCTATGAGCTTCATGAACACTCTTGCTGGAAGAGTGTTGGGGAAGGAATGTTTTGCGTAAGGCTTGAATGCTTGTGATTCTGGCTGTGTTTGGATAGGCAATACCTTTGGAGGTGTCTATAGTGGCCCCGAGATATTGCTTTGTGTGAGATGGTATGAGGTGGGACTTTTGGTAGTTAACCGTGAAGCCTAGCTGGTGGAGCAGTTGGATGGTGCTGTTTGTATGCTGCACGCATTGGTGGTAAGACGCGGCTTTTATCAGCCAGTCGTCTAAGTAAGGGAAGACGTGAATGTGTTGACGTCTGAGGTGTGCTGCTACTACCGCTAGGCATTTGGTAAACACCCGTGGTGCGGTGGTGACCCCGAAGGGGAGAACCGTGAATTGGTAATGTTGCCCGTCCACCACGAACCTGAGGTATTTCCTGTGAGAGGGGTGTATTGGAATGTGAAAGTATGCGTCTTTCAGATCCAAGGTTGTGAGAAAGTCTCCCTGACAGAGGAGCGGGAGGACTTGTTGTAGGGTGACCATATGGAAATGGTCTGAATGTATGTAGGCATTTAGAGGCCGGAGGTCCAGAATGGGCCTGAGGGTACCGTCTTTCTTTGGTATTAGGAAATATAGGGAGTAAACCCCTAGATTTTGCCGATTGATGGGGACCTGCTCTATAGCGTGTTTTTGGAGGAGGGAGAGTACCTCCTGTTTGAGCAGTGTGGAATGTTCTTGAGACATTGGGCGGTGCCTTGGTGGGATATTGGGCGGGGTAGATGTTAGCTCGAGACAGTACCCTGACCGAATGATTTGGGTCACCCATTTGTCCGATGTTCTGGACTCCCATGCGTGGATAAAGTTTTGTAGTCTGCCCCCGACCGGAGTGGAATGGTCTGGGGGGAGCGGAGGGAAGTCATTGTGTGGGCGGGGTGGCAGAACGGGTGTTGTTAGTTTAGCCCCTGCCCTTATTGTTGTTGCCTCTGTAACCACCTCTTTGGTTGCCCTTTGAAAAGGTATTTTGAGGAGGGGATTTGTAGGAGGTAGAGGTGCTATCGGTGGAGAAGCCTCTGCCTGTGCCACGAAAGGAGGAGCGTCGAAAGGAACGTTTAGAGGCTTGTGTTTGGAGTGCCCCCATAGACTTTGCTGTGTCTGTGTCCTTTTTCATCTTTTCCAACGCTTCGTCTACCTTGGGCCCAAAGAGAGTTTGTTGGTCAAAGGGGTGATTGAGTATGGACGCCTGGACTTCAGGCTTAAACCCTGAGATCCTGAGCCAGGCATGGCGACGAAGCAGGACACTGGTATTTATGGCTCTAGAAGCAGTGTCGGCTGCATCGAGGGCACATTTAATGGAGGTGTTTGTAATGAGTTTACCCTCCTGTATTAGCTCATGAGCCCTACGCTTGTGTTTCTCGGGGAGGTGCTGCATAAGAGCCTCAAGTTCGTCGTAGTGTGCTCTGTCATAGCGCGCAAGTAGCGCTTGTGTGTTTGCAATGCGCCACATGTTTGCAGCTTGAGAGGCGGTGTGCTTGCCAGACGCGTATAGGAGTTTGGATTCCTTGTCTGGCGGTGGGGCTTCTCCTGAGGACTGGGAGTTAGCCCGCTTTCTAGCTGTAGAGACAACTAGGGAATCTAAGGGAGCAGGGCCCTTAATGTATGCAGGGTCTGTGGGTGCCGCCTTATACTTTCTCTATTCTAGGGTTTAGTACCCTGGCCCTGACAGGGTCTTTGAACACCTCTGCGGCATGCTTGGTGACACCCTTAAGCATGGGTAAGATAGAGGTGGATTTGTCCTGTATGTCGAATGTATCCAGTAAGAAGTCGTCTTCCACTGGTTCAGTGTGCATGTCCACCCCATGGTAGTGTGCTGCTCTCTGCACTAAATGATGGAACCCTAAGGAGTCCTCTGGAGGAGACGGCCTGGATGGGTATAGGTCATCCTGAGGAATATCGGGTACATCAGGGTTATTGTAATCCTCCCATGGGTCTGGGGTCCCTGGTGGAGTGGGATCCATTGGGGCGTCCGCTGGATAATTGTCCAGGTCCCCGTCATCCGGATCTGGGGACGGGGCCGGAGAGTAGTGAGGTAAAGGTGGCGGAGACCTGGGAGGGGGAGGGGGTGGAGGAGGTGGAGGAGGTAGGGGAGGTGGTAGTGGGGAGGGCACTCTGAGGGGAGAAGTAGCAGAGTCCTTCCGTTTGGGTGGTGGAGGAGGAGCCGGAGTATCAAGGCGTCTTTTCTTGATAATTAAAGTCAATAGCCCAGTCTTTGGATCTTTGGACAGAGTCTTTTGTAAAGGGTCTGGTGTAAACAGAGCCAATGGCGCCGAATCGTCCGTCGGCACCGGTGATTTCGGAACCGAGGGCTTCGATGGTTTGTGTGCGCCATGCTTTTTGGGGGCCTCCGGTTTTTGGCGTCGAATGAGTTTTCGGCGCCGGAGCGTCGGTGCCGACAGATGTGTTTGGTCGGCACCGAGAGTCCAGGCTTCGGCACTGGTGGCTTCGGAGTCGAGCTGGATATTGCTTTCTTCGGTGCCGGATGCTGTTTTTCGGCACCGGGCGTCGGCTGGCTCGATCCCGAGCTCCCGTGAGACTTTGGAGGCTTCGACACCGGGCCCGAAGGTGGGGTGATCGAAGCTTTGGTCTTGGTTTTGCCCAGGCCGGCAGGCGAGGGAGGGAGTAACCCGAGTCTCTTTGGTTTTGGGCGCGGGGGTGGGAGGGGGCACAGTACTCACGGCCCGCTGCGCCGGTGTGATGTCCTCCACGTCGGAGTCGTCGGCCTCGGAAGCGCTGACGACGTCTTCTTCCTGCTCGGTGTGTGTTTGCCCCGAAGCTTCGGCGCTGTCTCCGAAGATGTCCGGTGGAGCTGCAGACGATGAGTGCGCCATGGTGCGTCGAGCTTTTCGATCCCGGATGGTTTTCTTCGATCGAAAAGACTTACAGGCGGGGCAGTCTCTGGCCTCGTGTTCTGGAGAGAGGCAAAGATTACACACCTGATGGAGGTCGGTGTGGGGAAATTTAGACCCACATTTTGGGCACTTTTTGAACGGAGTCGTTTCCATCGGCCGGGACCGGAGTCGAGGAGGGCCCGAAGGCCGGTGTCGATGTACGGGATGGAGAAAAGTGCCGCTTCGAGAGATGAAGAAACTCGAAGAAACGAGGATTTTCCGTCGAGGCTGGAACCGTAGAAGTTCGAAGCCAGAGCACGAAGTATCACATCCGAGCCCGATGGCGGAAAAAAACAATCTGAGGATGGAGCCCAAGCCCATGCGCAGTACGGACCGAAGGAGGAGTCACCAAACTCGTGACTTCCAAAGACTGTCCAAGAAGAAAAACAAACTGCAAACATCCGGGCCCAACACCAGATGGCGATCTATGCTAAGTGTACAATCTGCAGCTCATATGCCTCGAACCTGCAGTTACAGGTAACGCATTTCTTATCCAGGATTCGGGTATCTTTCATAGATTCACATGCCTGAATCAGACTGGAAAGCGTTTGTACAAAATGCACAACTTCCCCAGATAAGACATATCAATGTGAAAATGGAAAGCAATAAATTGCAATTATGGCAACCGACATAACGGAGAAATGTGCGCATAAAAAGGAATAGAAAGGTTGGTGGGAAGGAAGGCTCACCTCTATCGGAATAGAGGACGCAACACTGCCTGTCCCACTGCAGCATCCTTCATTAGTCCCATATCCAAGCAGTAATGCCTGGTAAATGTATGCGGCGTCTTCCATGTTGCTGCTCTGTAGAGGTCTGATAGGCACACCTGCAGAAGTAGAAACTGCCCTAGTGGAATGGGCACGAATTCCTGATTGCAAGGGTTGGCCAGCTTTCTGGTGACAGAAGACAATAGCACCAGAGATCCATCTGGAAATACTTGGTTTAGTAAGTGGAAAGCCTTTCCTAGGTAAACTACGCCACAAAGAGTTGGTTGGATTTGCAGAATGTTTCTCCTGTCAAAGTAGAATTTAAGGCAGCGTTTCAGATCTAATGAATGTAGAGCTCTTTCTGCTGCTGGCTGAGGATTCGGAAAGAAGGTCCTTAAGACGATAGGTTCATTAAGGTGAAAGTCTGACGGGACTTTGGGTACAAATTTTGGATTATTCCAAAGTATTGCCCTATCATTTTTTAATTGAAGAAAAGGATCTTGTATTGTGAATGCATGAAGCTCAGTTACTAGTCTTGCGGATGCAAGTGTTAGAAGAAGTGCTGTCTTCCAGGAGGGGAACTTGAGGTCGTCTCAAAAGGATATTTCACAAGTTGGGCAAGGACTGTTGAGATGCCATGTTGGAGGTGGGGATTTTACAGGAGGGAAAGTCCAAAATAGGCCTTTGAGAAATTGTTTCGTCAGACTATTTGACCAAAGAGAAGGTTTTGTAGACGATCTCCTGAAACGGGATATTGCTGCCAGGTGAACTTTAATGGAGGCATGAGCGAGACCTGAAGTTGCCAGATGGAGAAAGTAAAGCAATTTCTTCTGGAGAGGAAGTGAGGGGATGTACCTTCGCAGATCTACACCAGATGCAGAATCTCTTCCATTTGAAGGAATAAGTCCTGTTTGTACTGTCAGCTCCAGCTAGACCTGCTCTGCAGTCTGGAGGAATGTTTAGACCATGAAATTCTTGGAATTTATGAGCCAGGCCGATAATTTGAGAGATGCTGGATCCGGATGTGGACTTGCTTCCGATCCATTGTGAGGAGAGATTGAAATGGCTTCAACGGAATTGGCGGTTGCAGGGAGAGAAGATGGAGCTCTGTGAACCAATGTTGGCGAGGCCATGCTGGAGCTATTAGGATTAGTAACGAAGGATGTTAGAGATGCTTGCTGTGAAAGAACATTATGAACCAATCTCTAGAAATCAACTCACTAAGCTTATAAGTGATTGTCATAAACTTTTGATTGTAGCAAAGGATAACCTATGGATTTGTGAAGAGGAATTCAAATTCCTGAATAACGAAGAACCTAGGATTCCAGCACTGTATGGTCTCCCCAAGATTCACAAAAATCGAGAGAACCCACCCATGAGGCCCATCGTCAGTAGCATCGACTCATTAACTGAGCCCCTCAGTAAATATGTAGACCACTTCCTTAGACCCATAGTAATGGACCTTAAATCATATGTGAGAGATTCCTCCCATATGATATCTCTGCTTGAGGGCCGGTCATTCTGTGGGGAGACTCAATGTTTAGTGACTCTGGACATGGAGTCTCTCTATATG
Source organism: Triturus cristatus (assembly GCF_964204655.1). NCBI lineage: Eukaryota > Metazoa > Chordata > Amphibia > Caudata > Salamandridae > Triturus > Triturus cristatus. The sequence goes on along the minus strand of NC_140583.1, from coordinate 299,591,682 downwards.
AACATACCTCAAAACGAAACTGTAGAGGTGGTCCGTAGAGCCATTTCTGGCATTGAACTTGAAGGTGTAGAAAAAGGTTTTATTGTAGACTGCCAGGATGGTACTCATGAACAATATTTTTCTGTTCAAAGATGAGCTCTTTAAGCAAAAGAAAGGTACGAGCATGGGGGCGACCTGTGCGCCGAGCCTGGCCTGTCTCTATGTCGGCGAATTTGAGAATAAACATATCTTCAACGAACTCGCTCCATTTTTTGAAAATGTAGTGGGTTGGTACCGCTACATAGATGACATCTTTTTCATCTGGGATGGTACCATGGACCTTCTTGATGAATTTCTACTTTGGATTAACTTGGGCGACCCCAACTTAAAGTTCACATCACAGTCAAGTAAATCGAGGGTCGATTTCCTAGATATCTCTATCAAAGAGGTAGATGGGAGTTTGGCGGTGGAACTCTTCACAAAACCGATGGCCAAAAATACTCTGTTGCATTATTCTAGTTTCCACCCCAAATCACAGCGTGACAATATACCCTTCAGTCAGTTTCTCCGCTTGCGGAGGAACTGTTCTGATATCAAGGATTTCTATAGACATGCGGAGACCATGAAACAGAAATTCAAGGAAAGAGGGTACCCGAAAAAACTAATTTCACACTCCTTCAAACGTGCCAGATTTTATGACAGAGAAGCTATGTTTAGCAATACTGTCAAAGAGAAGAAGGAATCTGACAAAGTGGTCTTTGTAAGTAATTTCTCCCATATCAGTAACCGTATCAAGAATGTCATCAATAGCAACTGGCATATCATTAATAATGAGGAAGAACTCAAGTTGGAAAGACCCATTTTTGCTTTCAAAAGAAATAGGAATTTGAGAAACGAACTGGTCCATACGTATAGAGAGAATAGGGGCAAAGTACAAAGCACGTTGGACAGAGCCATTGCCATGGGAAACGTAAAGTGTGGCACATGTAATGTCTGTTCACTATGTATTGAGTCAGATAGTTTGGAATACAATGGACACAAGGTATCCTCTAGATCCCTTAATAACTGTAGGAGTAAAAACATCGTATATTTCCTTAACTGTCCATGTGAGAGAGGTTACGTAGGGGAGACAGGCAGGGAGCTTAGAACCAGACTTCAAGAACACCGCTCCGCCATTAGAACTAAGAAAGTTAATGCTCCCCTAGTCACCCATTTCATTGAAATGGGCCACAATGAATCAGACTTAAAATGGTTTATCCTTGAGAAGATATGGATGGGGCCTCGGAGGCAATATGGAACAAAAAAGAAAAATCAGAGAGCAATGGTATATCTCACTTTTGAATACAGTGAGAAATGGTCTGAACTCGAGGGAGGAATGGGATCGTTTGATCAGATAACGGTTCCTTCCCTCACGAGTTCTTCCGAATATTAAGGTCTGTCATTGCGCCTAGAATCTGTTCTATATATGTTGCTCTAAGAAGTTCTTTTTCAAAGTTTTTTCCAAGATTTTTCTGTAAAAAGGAACTCGCCTCGTACTGTTCTGATACATACCTGTAATACCCTTAATTGATTTCGGTATATCCTGAATTCTGGCTTTTCGAATACATTGTTGCACTAATTTGGGTTTTTAGGCATTATTTATGCGGTTGAAGTGAGTTTGCGTTTGCAAACAACGGGTCTTTAATCTTTTTTTGCCCTTACTCGTGCGCACAGCATGAAGTGTGAAGGATAGTAATGGTTAGCAATAACGATATATAAATTGCTTGCCTTTCTTCAAGTAGAAGGTTTTTTGATTCGTTTTTTACTCCGTTTGGGAATTAGTTTTGAACATAACCTTGTCGCAACCTGTGAAAATCCCTTATTTAAAGTGAGGGTGTTGACATAGGTACGATTGGACTACGTACCTTTTTTGCTCACTCTAAGATGGCCGCCTTGTATGCCATTGGAAAACCTCAGTTTATATAGCTCTCTGCAGGCTAATATCGACCTAGTTTTGATTTTTCACGAGGTTGCATCGTATCGGCGTTTGAATATAATGCCAACGGTTCTCTCTATTTGGTACTTTAGAAAGAGGACGGTAGGTGGGTTTTATTTTCTGTTAGCTCACCCCGTCTATACTCTTTTATATACCAGTGGCTATCTTTTGGTAGTCAAAGATGGCCGCGTGTTTAGGTCTATTCTCGGTCATTTTTCAGATGTTTCACAGCTGAGGCTGATTGAATGCCCTGCCCCGAGGAGCAGGGGTTATAAGAAAGCTCTCTCTGTTGCTCATTTAGAGACGCGCTTCATTGGGGACCAGGTCAAGGCTTCAAGATTTCCACGTTCTGCAACGGGGTGAGTGTAGTTTGATTAGGGCGAAGTTAGCTTTCTCGTGTTACCTCTGGGAATCCGCTGACTAGCAGCTATTTAAGATGCAGTTTCAGGGTTTTTTGAGTTTGCCAAAAAATGGTAAAAAGTACACAACTGTTTGTGGCACAGCAGCCAGTGTTTGTTTTAACAGTAATTTTTGGGACTAAATACAATTAATTTACACATGCCACTAACAGGATAGAAGTAGTCATAATAGGATAGAAATAGTCAATAAATGTGCATACTATAGCTGAGTTTATCGAGAATTATGGACATAGGATTGTAACAACAAGAGATTTAACCCATACAATCCCCTTGTCTCGAGAATACTTGTGAATCGAGATCCAACCAAATACATCAGCTAATGAAGTATGGATATTTAGGATGGATATGCTCTTAAAAGAATAGAGTATTTCCTTACCCTTGAGACGTTTTTTAGACGGGATTGTTCCCTATTTTTAGTAAGTGGAACTTATATACGATGTTGTTCTTTGGGGCTGGGAGTTGGTCCATATGATATTTATGTTTGGACTTTTCTTACAGTTTAAACCGGTCCCACCTTCCTCATACTATGAGCGCACTTTAAAACAGATACATAGGATGGCAGGTATATATAACAAGACAGATATGAGGGCATTTCATCCTCCTTTAGTAGGCTTAAAGGTGAGGCTATAATTATATCCGATTCTATTTTTTCAGATTAAGAGGTGTGTTCCCTTATGTACCCTATGAACTTATCGCACTCCCGTTAAAGAGAAGTAAGGGAAGGAATCCACAAGTACCTACCGCTTGGATGTACTGGCTAGAATAGAAGGTAATATCCCTCACTTAATAGAAACCTAGCTGTTCTATTCAAATAAGAAGAGCGCATGGATGATGTGTTGTGAATAGCTATGTTAAAGATTGGCTGTACATGTGTGGTTGTGGTTGATGAATCACCAGGAGAACTACACCTCTTTCCTATAATGGACTCTGCTGCCCCTGTTAGAGTTCTGCAATTGGTATAGGGATTTTTATTAAATTGTGGACACCCATATAAGGTTTTTATAAAATTGTTGACGCCCATGTATGGCGTGTATAGATGTAAATCACAATTGTACAAATTGTATATTAGAGATGGGTATACTAAATGTATGTCTTTTTTGGTTTTTAATGTCAATTTTTATGATTTGTCTAGATTCTCTATATTGTGGGAGACCATAATTAACTGTCCTGAAGAAGGTGGTCTTCTATTTTCTGTTTTCCACCGAAACGCGTCGACGCAACTTTTAAAAAAAAAAGGAGACTATAGATCGGAATGACATCGGTTCTCCGGAAAATGCAAACACTAAGTATCTAGTGCAATGAGAATAGTTGATCTAGATCATTTGTCTTCCTTTGTTTTTTGATTAGAAAACATCTTTCTTACTTGTGTTCTCCCAGTGTTTACAAATGATCCTTAGGATAAAATTGGTTTAATATATTTTTACTGTATGTTTATTGTAAATTCTTTATTTGTTAACTGTCCAACAATTATAACATTGGGCGCAGATTTAACTGTCTTGTGATTGCTATAAAGAAATGTTTTATCATGTCATTGTTTCTAATAAAATATAGAAATTTTTAATTACGAGTCCACATGTGGTTAAGACAAAGGTGCTTGTTCTGGTGAGTGAATGTCTTGTTGTGAGTAAGAATCTTTGAGTTCACCTGATGACGTGCCAAATAGGGGAATTCTTCTCTTGACTTTTGCTATTAGGATTAGTATGCAGGGCTCGGCCTTCATTTTCCTGAGGACCCTGGGAATCGGTGGAAAGGCGTAGGCAAATATGTCGAACCATGCTATTACATTCCCCAGAGATCCCCGTTGGGGATGCCAGCTTGTGAAGTGTTGGCATTTGGCGTTGTGCTGGGTGGCAAACAGATCCAACAGAGGTGTGCGCCATTGAGAGAATATGCCGTTGAGTATGCTGGCTAAATTCTCACTTGTGGCATGTCTGCAGCCTGCTTAGTAAATCTGCCAGTGCATTGTCTTTTCCTGGAACATACTCAACTCACAGGGAAATTGTGCTGAATCAACCTGTTCCAGATTTTGAGACTCGTGGTAGTGAACAAGTTCCTCCCTGCTTGTTCAGGTAGTGCATCGTCGTAGTATTGCCCGTCCTGACTAGCACTAGAGAACCTTTGATCCTGGGTAAGAACGCCAGGAGGCCTAGATAAACTGCTCTCCGCTCCAGGAGGTTTATGTGTAGTTTCCGGTCAGAAGATGACCATTTTCCGCTGATCTGAAGCTCTTGGAGGAAGGCTCCCCAACCCTCTAGAGATGCATCCGTTATCACTTGGGAGAGGCTAGAGTTAAGAAAGGTAGGCCTAGAGAGATTCTGTGGAAGGGTCCACCAGTGACAAGCAACGACCATCTGAGGGGTCACCTGTATGATGTCGAAGGATCCATCGACTTGAACCCTTTCAGTGGAGAGACTCCATGAGGACACATACGGAGGAGACAGTAGGGAACCAGAAGAATGCAGGATGACTTCATTCCAAGGAGGGATATGAATAGGCGCACTGAAAGACTTTCCTTATGCGCTCTGCTAATTGTAGAAGTTCGCTGTCGCTCCTGTTACTGGAACGCTTTTTTCTGGTATGTATCCAGGACAGCTCCCAGAAAGGTTATTCGTTGGGAAGGCTGTAGGACTGATTTGTCTGGGTTGAGGGTAAGACCCAATTGTTTGAAAAGCTGTAGACCGGCTCTGGAAGATCCTCGCACGGTCGAGAGAGGGTGCCTTGACGAGCCAGTCGTCGAGATAAGACTTGGCGATGTTGCGGTCTGAAGTATGTAGCCACTGGAGAGGCATTTTGTGAAGACGTGTGGGGCTGACTGGAGTCCGAAGGGCAGGACCCAGAACTGGTAATGCCTACCAGCCAAAGCGAATCTCAAACTTTGTGCCTTCTGTGGATAGGGATATGAAAGTAGGCATCTTGGAGATCCAAGGATACCATGTAGTCGTTTGCATTGAGAAGTTGCAGGACTTCTTGAATGGTGACCATGCAAAACGATTGTATCTTTTTGAATGGTGACCATGCAAAACGATTGTATCTTTAAGAATGTTTAGACTACTCAAATCTAGTATTGGTCTCCATTTCTTCTTTTTGCATACCAAGAAAAACTGGGAGTAAAAACCTTTTCCTCTTTGACGAATAGGAAACAGTTCTATAGCTCCTTTCTGGATCATTGCTGATATTTCCATAAGTAAAAAGGTGTAAATGCATGTGAACCATAGACTGAGGTGGTGTTTGTGGCGGAGTTTACAAACTCCAGCAAGTGACCAAATTGTACTAGTTGGAGAACCCAACGGTCTGTTATTGGTTTCCAATTCTGTAGAAAGTGGGATATATTCTTCCTCCTACTTTGGAAGGCGGAGGGGAAACGGAGATTGGCGGTAGAGAAGTCATTGGCGTCAGGTGGAATCCTTCTGTCATCCGGCCTTTCCGCGAAGTCTGCGTCTGTTGCCTCTGTTGAAATTGTGGCCTATATGGTTGGAGGAGTAGGAAGCCCCATATTGCTGGTAACCTCCATTGGAATATTGCCCTCTACCCCTAGAGCCTCGAAAAGGGGCGCTTTTATATTGAAGGGTACCCAAAGCTCTGGCTGTGTCTGTATCCTTCTTGATCCCTTGAAGGGCTTCCTCAAATCGGAGTGCCAAAAAGGAGTGGACCATCATAGGTCATGTCCATAATTTTGGTCTGGATTTCAGGCCAGAATGTTGCCTTAAGCCAACCCTGGCGTCGTAGGACAGCCGCCCCAGACAGTAGGCAGAAACCAGTAGATGCGATGTCCATTGCACAATCGAAAATTTCTAAAATCGATCTTTCGCCCTCTAATATTTTCTTTACCTCCTCTTTAGACTCTTGCAGCAGGGTCTCTAAGTAGGGTGCAATGTCTGACCACATCTGCCTGTTGTAGCACCCCAATAACGCTAAAGAATTTGACGCTTGCACCGTTAACGCTGACATAGAAGAAAAACGCTTTCCAATATTGTCTAGGCTTCTGCCTTCTTTATCCAGAGGAGCTGAAAGTGGGGCAGAAAGGTTTTGACCTTTGCTGAGCCGCTTGAATAATAACTGAATCAGGCTAGGGATGGCCTATAAAGGCAGGCTGGAGCGTTCTCTGGAGCTCTGTATTTTTTGTCCAGTCTTGGCAAGACTGTGGGAACCATAGAAGGATTTTGCATTATTTTGATGCCTTGATCCCGAGCAGAGGTAGGGAACCTCTTTGTATTCCGAAATCATAAATTGGAGGTCGGAGACCTGGGATGAAGACAAACCATCTGTGGCTGTTGATGGCATTCATCCTGATAATATGCCTGTTCACCCATATCTTGTTAGACATAGTCAGAATCCTCCTGGTATTTGACATCAAGTTCAGAGGGACTTCTTGCAGCCCTGAACATGCCGTCCTCGTCCGAATCTTAATCCTTGCCTAAAAGGAGATGGATGTAATGATTGGACCCTGCTGGGTGATGTAAGGGAAGGAGTCAGCCTTTTATTTGCAAATTTCTTTTGAAAATATGTACCTTACACCTTTGATTTAGGTGTCGTCGACGAGGCAGTCAGTATATTCGTTGTCGATGAAGAATAATCAGTGGACACAATTGGTTCTGGCGCCGATTAGGCTGTCGATGTAGTCAACAGTTGCCGATGCTATCTGACGATTTTTTGATCATTGTGGACAAAGGGGTATGTGCCATCGACTACGACGTAGTAGTCGACGAGATGGATGCCAACGAGGCGGAGATTGTAGAAACTGTTGAAGTCACTCCTATAGCTGTACAATTAAATCTGGTCGTAGAGGCCACCGTCGACGAGATGGTAGTCGACTGGGTTGAAGAAGTCTTTAAAAGTGTGTATCACCCTCGGCAGAAGAGTCGGAGGGCTAGAAGCTGGTTTCTGTGAACCTTGAAGGGAAGGAGACTCCCTGGTTGGTAAATCCGTAGGTTTTGAAGCCTCTGAAGACTTGGTGATTTATTTTGAGGGTGCTGTGAAGACAGACCTGGCGACATCTGGGCCTTTTTTGGAGAGTTTGAGGATTGGGATGAGCTCACTCTCCAGAGGACAAGGGGTCTCTGTCCTTAAGCCTCTGCAGCCAAGTTAGAAACCGTGAGGGAAGGCTTTTAAGTGTCCAAGTAGAAAAGGTACAACATACCTTGCAGGCTTTAGGTGAAAGGTCTGGATAAAGACAGTAGAGGCAGTCCTTATGCTGGTCGTCGACATGCAACCTCTTCTTGTTGCAGGTACCACAGGGCCTAAAAAGGCCTTTCTTAGGATTGTGACATGAAGACAGATTAGATTACACTCAAACAAAAATAATCACTTGATTCCAAGGAACAAGGAAAACCTGAGCAGAGATCAGTGGAGACTCCCTTAGTACAACGTGATATAGAAAATCTGAGGGACTAGAGCTCCTTCCTGGAAGGTACCAGAGGGTGGTGATAGCGGATTGGTTGCTCTAAGAGTTTGGTCCTTATTACAAAAAGACCAAGATATATGTTACTAATGTGAGGCCTTAGGCCTCTCTACGTTTAGTGACACATTACTTACGTACCGGGGACTCGCATCCCGACGACTGGGAATGATTCAGACATGTGAATCTATGAAAGATTCCCTAATACTGGATAACACTGATTTTAGTATGGCTTTGATCTTCCAGTGCTGATTTGCATATGTAAATTTGGTGTACCATGGTTTTTGGGCACAGGAATTCTGAACACAGAATGGCATGGCTGCATCTACTGAATCCAAGGATGGATAGTTGTTACTAGGTTGCATGAGGCACATTCTTTAACTGCCACCTTTCCCCAGTTGTAATACACTAGGCAGCAATGGGAGATAATTATTTTGCTGTGACGATTAGAGTTTCTAGGATAAAGCACAACTCCTCTATTTGCAACCCATACGTCCTTTTATCAATGCCAAGCCAAATGGTTCAGACGTTTTCCATATTTGGTATTTTTGACAGAGTGCTTAGCTTTTACTTTGCTGGAGCAAATGTTTTCAGCAGCTGAGGGATGGTTAACCAAGGCTTTCAGCCACGTAATAAGTTTTCGTACCATCATCGGTTACCTACGTTTAAGTGAGTGGTATACACGCTATCAAAATCCTAGATAGTTTCCTCATGTGCCAGGCTGTCTGATTCATCAGAGAATCTGTATTCTATTACTGTCCTTCTGCCCTGCACCATGACTTATAATGCCCACCTTTGCTTCTCTTGATTCTTTGGAGCCATCACTTTAAAATGGCTGAAGTCCTCAACTTAAGATCCTTCAATATACAGTAAGGGCTATTGAGTGTAGAGTCCCAAGATGTAGAACCATTCATTTCTTTGCCAAACAATTGCTCGTTAATGACCTTTATTACCACAATATGTTTCAAGTGATGATCTTTTGATTGAGAAACCACAAAGAGTTAGGTGGAGTGCGCTTAAGATCTTTAATGCAGTACAACATTGCGCTCTACAAGTGGGAAATCCCACCACAGTAAACATAACATTTGTCAGGAGTGATCACCAGAGCACACGTGGACTAACATCTCACACAAACCCTACACTGCTGGGAGTGCATGCAGCTCTGAAGCTGCCAAGATGGTGGGAGTGCTAGTACAGAGGATGCATGAGACAAACCCAAGATTAAGATCATGAACTCTGCAGGATGTACCAGGCAGTCCTAATCTTACAAGAAGCCATGGACACCTACAGTGGGAAGATCAAAGCAGGTTTAAGACTGGGCAACAGCAATGCTGGCACATGTGAAAGGAGACAGACTAATGAATTCATTCTCTGTAGTTAATCACTGCAATCTTGGATCCTCTACACAGTAGTGGAGAGGACTACAAAGCAGCAGGCCACTATGCATTTGTGCATAGAGTGGGTCAGAAGCATTGACCGGTGCTAGGGGGTATCCAGGGATTAAATAAGTGCATTAATGTCCAACACATTCACTCTACAAGTGCTAAAATGCACCTGCCATTCATCACCATAAATACAACTATAAACAGAGTAGGCTTGGAGTCTTTGGAACAAGAGATCAGAGATAACCCTCTGTTCATTGGCCTAGGGGCAGAATACAGGTACCAAGATAATGCTCAATAGCACGGAGGATTTTAGAGCAGACCATGGTGCTGTAACAGTCAGCAGTAGTCAATGTGGGGGGGAAATTGGGCAGAAAGCGCAAACTAATTCTCAGAGGTAAACATGTGGACGAGTCACTCCCCAACCCTAAGCAGATTCATGAAGGCTTTTCCTTTGTTTGTTCCCAAGATACCCATTATTCAACAACCAATCTACAAATGTGACGCAAGAGCACAGCAAGCAGTTCTAGGCTAATGCAAGTGAGGGCACGGGCGGAGTTCAGCAGCTTGTTGATCTTTAAGGGACTGGTACCACACGCATGGTGTTTGTGTAACCAGAACCTGGACGCCAGCCTGTCAACACGATGACCACATCACCAGACTTAAAGAAACCTCGAGCCTTGCCTGTAAAGAAAGAAAAAAAAAGAAAAAAAAAAGAAGTTTAATCATAATCCAAAGAGAAGAGACCAGCCAGATACAAATCGTGGTAGTTTAAATGAATTACAAACTTTTAGAAGATTTTCTGCTGGTGGTGGTTTAAGAAAGATAGTCAACATAAAAGAACCAAATTTAACAACCAAATTTAACATACCAATGGGCAGAAGTTATATTTCCAGAGCACAGCAAGGACTCTTTCCCCATGCAGGAAACCCTCTGGTGACCCCATAAAGTAACTGCAGTATTGTGTGAGGGCCACACAGCGAGTCGCTCTTGCCAAATGCCATCTGCCAATGGACCGAGGAGGCTTGGGGAGGTGGGGGGCCCATTCTTCGAGGGATACTTTCTGGCAGCACAGCTCCAACCGACAGAAAATACGTAGCAGTTTTGCAGCTGTGGCCCTGCTGCGTGCCAAATGCATGCTTACACTCCACTGGCATTCCCCAACAGGTCCCCAGGTAAAGGCGTGGAGAGGGTTGATGCGAAAGGTGCGGCAGCGGAGGATGCCCTTCAATATGAAGAGGCCCGTCAGCTACCCCAGCAACCCATTCCCCCCCCACCCCCAGGGGGCAATTCTATGCCAATGTTACCACCAGGTGGCAGAGAATGACTTGTCCCCATCAATGCACCAGATGCTACCCACCCAGGCAGTGAACACCTCCCGGATCAATGCCCGCCCTCTGCGCTCCTCAGTCCGCCCCTACACGTTAAGACATGCCAGGGCACCGGTCTGAATATTCCCACGCCAAGCACCATCCAGCCTGAAAAATCACCACTAAAACTGAATGTGCCTGACCCCACCCACTCAGACCCTGTTACATTAGAATGGCATCTGCTGCAGCAGACCATAAGCAGTCAGTACTTATACAGGACGGATCTATATACCCAGGAACAAACACAGATGTCTTGACCAGTGCACTCGTGCTTAAATGTATGGATTCTTCTGCTTCATGTTACCGCAATATGCGTGAAGACTTCATGAGTTAGTTTATTATGCAAAACTAAAAAAATATTTACCCCAAAAATTTATATTTAAAACAGCATTAGCTTTCCACCACAAGCAAATTAGAACAGTAGAAGCAGCCACAACCACTCAAGCTACATCTTAGCAAAAGATCTATCCAACAAACTTTCTCCGAGGGCTGGCAAATAAGATGCATGCCAGCATTATATTTTCAGCTGTCAGTCATAGAACTGAACTCCTACCGCTAAACTATGTTCAGTGATGTCAGATCCAGTGCATTCTCTAAAGCTAAAAGGTGTTCATGATAGTTGCACTACATAAACTGCATAGTGCAGGATATGTAACTGTTTACACAAATACTGTACCCTAAATAAATAGTGCAAAGATCATTAAATTGTCAGAGGTTAGTAAGTCAATGACAAAAGGTGCAATGCATGCATAGAAATGATCATAAAACATGCAACATTTGCTTGAATCCTACCCACTACCTTTAACTGTTTAGTTAACTCTTGCTGCATCCAGCATCTGGATGTAAAGGTAACTAGATAGTCTTGATTGCAACACTTTACAGTAAAAATACTGTCACCGAGAATGCATAACTTACCAATATCCAAGGCAAAGTTCACCCGACGATCGACATCCTCTGCCCAGGCCTCATCAACAGGCTCCTTGTACAGGACAGGAAAGACACCACGGTACAGATGTGCCTGTCGAGCTGTCTGCCCATTACGTGTAACTGCAATAATAGGAGCACGTGGCCGATATCTGGACAACAAGTGAGCAGACCTGAAGGAGAGAAAAGGGATAAACAGCAGCCTCTAAAATGTTTGCTCTAGTTTTTGGTTTTTCTGAAGTTTCCAGGAAGTCTTAATCTAAGCATGAAACACAAGTAAGGATGATTAAGTGCTTAAAACATCTTTTTAAACACAAATTACTTCTGTGCTGTATTGTCTTGACTTCCACCAAATGTTCAACATTTCAATGCTTCACTGCTAAATTTGCGCTTCACAAATACACACGCATAAATTGGTTGCTTTAGACTAATATTTGTTGCGTTTACTGTGAGCCAACACTCTGGAGATCATAGTTTATGAATAAAGTTCCACGATAGAGAAGCAAGATAATCACTTGATCAGGGCAAGAGGATCTGAACGAGCCTTAGAGTAGGTGGGAAAAGTCCCCATTTGTTGCCATCTTTTGTTAGATAAGGCACTTCATATTATACTGGAGGCTGGCCTAAGTGTACTCTGCAAGGGGACTGGCTACACTTTAATCATGTGGAACCCAAAAGACATTTTGGGGTGCAATATCAGTCTGTTAGCATGACAGCTCAAAAGGCAGTTAGTCCTCCCCCTCTCGCCCCCCCCCCCCTCCCCAAGAGCGGGTGGATTGATTCTCTGCATCTAGAACAGCAGCCAGTGAACTTAAAGCAATTAGCATTGCGATGAAGACTATCATTTAATCACAACATACCAGAAATCCGCGCTCCTTCCCAGATTTGATGAGTGGGTTATAAAATGCAGAAAGTGTCAGTGGGAAGCATGGTATGCCAGGTCGAATAGACAATCTATATACCTTAGGAAATGGAGAGATTCTGTCAGGAACCAGAGGCTCAAATCTTGCTCATCTCTTCCATTTTGCTCAGCAGCCAAAAAAAAATACCTTTATTCAAAGACTACAATTTCTTTGTGACCATTTAACATAACCATAGTCAGTCCTATATCTCCGACAGAGGAAAAGGACTTACTTTCTTCCCTGCTCAGCAGCCAGATATGTGATTTTCCTTAACATTGGATATTACTGCCTAATCAGTGTTATTCCTATATCTGATTGTGTAAGGGATATGCTACTTACCAGTATGCATCTGTTCTTGGCATGTAGAGCTGCAGATCTACACACTTTTGCATAGATCGCCATCTGGTGTTGGGCCCGGATGTTTGCAGTTTGGTTTTCCTCTTGGAAAGTCTTTGGAAATCACGAGGTTGGTGACTCCTCCTTTGGATGGTATTGCGCATGGGCTTCGGCTCCATCCTCAGATTGTTTTTCACCAGCAGGGAAAGATGGAGCGTAGTAATAACAGTGAAGAAACCCATGTGTGTATCTAAATAAGATAAACTGAACAGATAGAGGTAGTCGGGGAGGCAGGTGGGCGTGTGTAGATCTGCAGCTTAACATGCCAAGAACAGATGCATACTGGTAAGTAGCATATTCTGTTCGAGGCATATGAGCTGCAGATTACACACTTTTGCATAGACTATATAGCAGTTCCCAACCTTAGCGGAGACCACTGGTATCTGTTGCAGTGGTTTGAAATAATGTTTTGAGTACAGCCTGGCCCACACTAGCTTGTTGCTTAGTTTGCACATCTACACAATAGTGTTTAGTGAAAGTGTGCGGTGTTGACCATGTAGCTGCTTTGCAGATATCTAATGGGATGTTCCCTAAAAATGCCATGGAAGCCCCTATCTTTCGTGTAGAATGGGCTTTAGGGGGAACAGATAGCGTTCGTTTTGCTTTGTGGTAGCAAATCTGAATGCATTTTACAATCCACCTAGCTATCCCTGATTTTGAGATGGGGTTGCCCTTGTGTGGTGGAGAGAAAGAGACAAACAGTTGTTTGATCTTGCGGAAAGGTTGTGTTCTCTCGATATATTAGAGTAAGGCTCGTTTGACATTTAGTGTGTGCAGAGCCCTTTCTGCAACTGTGTGGTTGCGACAAAAATACTGGTAGTTCTACAGATTGGTTTAGGTGAAAAGGTGAAATGACTTTAGGTAGGAATTTTGGGTTGGTACGGAGAGCCTTGTTTTGGTGCATCTGAAGAAAAGGTTCTTGTATGGTAAGTGCTTATATCTCACTGACCCTTCTGAGGGAAGGGATGGCTACAAGGAAAGCGGTTAGGAATTGTAGTTCGCATTTGTGTACAGGTTCGACTGCAGGCCCCATTAATCTTGTGAGAATAATATTTAATTTCCACAGGTGAGGGTGGTACTCTGGGGGAATTATTCTTTTTAGGCCTTCCATGAAGGCTTTAATGGCAGGTACTCTAAAGAGTGAAAGATGTTGCCTGTTTTGTAAGTAAGCTGCAATTGCTGCGAGGTGTAGTCGAATGGACGTATAGGTTAGATTACACCTTTGTAGGTGGAGTAAGTAGCCTAGGATGTGTTGAATTGACCCGTCCAGGGGATTGATGGTGTTGGCCGGATTGAGGTAGGCTATCACTTGAGGTGTCTATGGTGGCACCGAGGTATTGTTTTATGTGGAATGGTTGTAGCTGTGACTTTCGGTGGTTCACCGTGAAGCCTAGTTGGTGCAGTAGTTAGATTGTGGTGGAGGTGTGTTGTACACACCGATTGTATGAAGTGGCTTTTATCAGCCAATCGTCTAGGTATGGGAAGATGTGAATGTGCGGTCTTCTCAAGTGTGCCGCCACTACTGCCAGGGACTTGGTGAAAACCCGTGGTGCTGTTGTGACTCCGAACGGGAGCACTGGTAGTGTCCGTCGACTACAAATCTGAGGTACTTTGTGAGCCTGGTGCACTGGAATGTGGAAGTATGCGTCTTTCAATTCCAGAGTGGTGAGGAAGTAGTTTTGGGATAGGAGCTGAAGTACCTGCTGAAGTGTTACCATATGAAAATGGTCAGTGTATGTGTTTAGGGGGAGGAGATCTAGAATAGGTTGTAGAGTCTCGTCCCTTTTTGGTATGAGAAAATATAGGGAGTAGACCCCCATATTTTGTTGATTGAGAGGAACGTGTTCTATTGCCTGTTTTTGTAGGAGGGATATTCCCTCCTGCTCTAGTAATTTTGACTGTTCTTGTGACATTAGGCGTTGCCTAGAATGTTTTGGGTGGGGGGGGGGGGGGGGGGACGGGGGGGTAGATGTTAGTTCTAGGCAGTAGCCTGACCGAATTATTTGGGTCACCCCTTTTTCTGAGGTGATGGTCTCCCAGATATGAAGGAAATTTTTGAGTCTGGAGTGGAATGGTCGGGGGGGGGGGGGGGGAATTCGTCATTGGGTAAGAGGTGTGGCAGAACGGGCGTTGTTTTGCCTCTGCCCTTGTTGTTACCCCTGTAGCCACCTCTTTGTTCATCTTTTGTAAAGGTGGTCTGAGTAGGGGATTTGTATGATGTGGACACTGTCTGAGGAGTAGCCTCTGGATGTACTCCGAAAGGAGGAGCGGCGAAAGGAGCGTCTGGGCTGGTGAGACTAAGGCCCCCATGGATTTTGCAGTATCCATGTCTTTTGTCATTTTTTCTTAGGACTCATCCACATTTGGCCCAAATAGATGTTCTTGGTCAAAGGGATGGTTAAGGATGGAGGCTTGTACTTCTGGTTTAAAACCACTCTTAACCAAGCATGGCGACGGAGAAGGACGCTGGTGTTGATGGCTCTGGAGGCTGTGTCTGCTGCATCTAGGGCACAACGTATGGAGGTATTCGCGATTATTTTACCCTAGCTTTATATTTCAGGGAGATGGTGCATTATGCTTTCCAATTCGTCATAATGAGCCCCATCATATCTGGCCAGCAATGCCCGAGTGTTTGCTATACGCCATACGTTGGCCGCCTGGGATGCTGCGCGTTTGCCTGATGCACCTCCACCTGACAAGGAATCAAAACTACTAGATGCATCACCCGACGCTTGTGAATTTGCCCTTTTACGTGCCGTAGATACTACTAAGGAATCTAGTGGCGCTGGTCCTCTGATGTAAGAGGGATCTGAGGGAGCAGGTTTGTATTTTTCTTCAATACGTGGGTTAATGACCCTGGCTCTAACTGTGTCCTTAAAACTTCTGCCGCATGCTTTACCACCCCTTTGAGCATGGGCAGTATGGAGGTGGACCTATGTGAGGTATCAAATGTGTCTAGGAGGAAATCTTCCTCCACGGGGTCGGTATACAAGTCCACCCCGTGATAATGTGCCGCCCTTTGCAGAAGATGGTTGAACCCTAATGAATCTTCTGGTAGAGATGGTCTAGCAGGGTAAAGATAGTCTTGTGGGACGTTGAGGATATCTGGAATATTGTAATCGTCCCATGGATCTGGGGATCCTGTAGGGGTGGGGTCCTGTGGCACATCCCCCGAATCAGGATATGCGTCACCCTGATCATCATCGTCTGGAGACGGGGTAGGAGAACGATGAGGTGAGGGTGGAGGGGGGAGGAGGGGGAAGGTATTCTGAATGCAGAGTCCTTCCTCTTTGGAGGTGGAGGAGGCTTCTCCAAATGTCTTTGATAGTGAGTGTCAAATGTCCAGTTTTTGGATCCTTGGTGAGTTTTTTTGCAAGGGATCCGGTGTAAATAGCTCTGGTGAGGTAATTTGGTCCGTCGGCGGCAGGGCAGATTTATTTTTAGGTTTTTCTGTGCCGGTTTGTTGCTTAGAACCCGGCTTGGGACCTTCCGGCCTCATGGTCGGCGCAGAGATGTGCTTCGGCTTGGAAGTGTCGGTGCCCTTGTGTGGTTTGGTCGGTGCCGAAGAGCTGGGTTACGACCCAGAGGGCTTCGGTGTGGAGCTCGGTGTCGGGGTGGAGGCAGGTTTCTTTTTCGGTGCTGAAGTGTGTTCCTCGGCTCCGCTGGTAGGCTGGCTCGAGCCGACGAAGGCTTACTTGGCTTCTTCACCGGGCCCGTAGGTGGGGTGTGTGAAGCAGTGTCTTGTCTTGCCTAGGCCCGGAGGTGAAGGAGTGACCGAAGCCTTTTTGGGTGTCGGCACTGGTGTGGGGGGCAGGAGGGTGTAGATTGATACTCATGACCCTCTGCGTCGGAGTGATGTCTTCCACATCTGACTCGTCGGCCTCGGAAGCACTGACGAGGTCCTCTTCGGTGCGATGATGTTCCGGATCGTCGATGTAGTCTCCGAAGAGGCCGACTGGAATGGACGTCGAGGAGCGTGCCATGTTCCTTCTGGCTCTTCGGTCCAGAATATTTTTTGGAGCGGAAAAACTTACAGGCCGGACAGTCTCGAGCCTCGTGTTCAGGGGAGAGGCAGAGGTTGCATACCTCATGAAGATCGGTGTGGGGAAATTTGGACCCAAATCAAGGGCACTTTTTAAATGGAGTTCTTTCCATGAGCCGGGACTGGAGCCTGGGTAGGCCCAAAGGCCACCGCCTGGAACTGAAGGTTTGTTGATGAGAAGGCGCGTGGATTGAAGAGATCGCGATCGAAATACAGCGAATTGGGGCGAGGATTGCGAGTGGATCGTCGAAACTGGAAGCTGTTCGGAACAGGAGCGCGAAGATTACATCCGAGCCCGATGGCAGAAATAAACATCTGAGGATGGAGCCGAAGCCCATGCGCAATACCATCCAAAGGAGGAGTCACCGACCTCGTGACTTCCAAAGACTTTCCAAGAGGAAAAACAAACCGCCATCTGGTGTTGGGCCCGGATGTTTGCAATCTATGCAAAAGTGTAATCTGCAGCTCATATGCCTCGAACACATGTTTTCCCTGTAGGTGGCTCACCCCGGTGCAGTGATCATGGCAACCCCTAGGGGGCACTTATGGGAGACTGCAGGCAGGCCCTTGGGGTCCTCCAGCGTTGGGCACGCTACTATGCGCCAGTGCAGGGCCTTGCACGAGTTTGACCCGATGAGTCTGTGCAGCAAGGCACGCGGCTGATTAATAGGAGGTGCGCAGTGGCTTCCTTCATGCATCCCTGAGAGAGTCACGTAGCAACAAGACATGCAGTGGCTTTTCAACCCCAGTAGGGGGCGTGAAGGGCGCGCATCTTGGCAAAAGGAGCGTCCCTACCTCTTGCATTCCAACACATTCTTTTGTACGAGTATTACAATCTGTGATGAGTTCCCCTTTCAATCTCGCAGACAGTGACGAACGGTTGAATAGACAGCGCGGAACCTCATTAGCGGCATTCTTTTGTATCATGCATATATTAGGTTCCTGATAAGTGGTTTCTCCTTCGGAGCTTTCCCTTCAAGGCCCTGGTTAGCTAGAGGGCCGATCTAGGATTTTTCCTATGCACAGCTTAGCAAAGCATTGGTAAATTAAAGTGGGCCGGTTAGGGAATGTTTGTGCTATTTTTGCCATAATATTCCCACCTATTGACTAATTTTCACCTGCTCACACCATGGCAGGTGTTTTTGATGAGTATTGGGAGTGCACTGAGGAGGAGCAAGCGCTTCTTCCCATTTATGAAAAGCCCGAAGGCACAACATCTATGGTGGGGCTTGTCGTATGCACAGGTCTTTGGCTGTACGCCCGGATGGAACATAGATGGTGGCTTGATCACATGTGGCCAGGAACAGCAGAGCCATCTTTAGGTCAGCACTGGACTTGGTCATAAGTCTGATGGCAGTTGACAGGGATCGGGCTCATGCTTTGGAGATATTACCACAGGTGGGCAGTGGTCATTGAGTGAGGAGGCTTTACACATCAATTGTCCTTTGGGGGTGTGGAGTCTAGCAGCCAACAAGGTTTCTGGTGCCATCCTTCTGAAGATGGACAACATCTCAGCAGTGAGACATAAAAAGCGCTTTGGGCACCAAGTCCAAGGTACTGGCAGACTTGGCCAGGGAACTATTGTCGGGCGCACAAGGCAACAGCGGAGTACCTGAAGGGGAGACTTAGTCTACGGTCTGTAAATCCTGACACCTGTAGGATTACAGTGCATCGAAACTGGATCCTTCTATTCGAGAATTATGGATTGGTGGGGTCCATGCGAGGTAGATCTTTACCTCCACCAGAGAAGTGTCAGCTGAAAAAGCATGGGAGCTGGTGGTCGAGTCTCAAGGCAGACTTTTCTCCAAGATTGAGTCAGTTTCCGGGGTGTTCTCCATTTTCAATGATAGCAAGACTCACTGAGGGCGGGGGCATCCTCTAGTCTGTCGTCTCTTGAGGGGTATTCGGTTCTTCTTCCTACAGGAACCGAAATGCTCCTCACTTTGGGATGTTAATATTGTACTCTGTGCTGTATTCATGGCAGGATAACCAACACTGATCTTGTAAGGAGCCAACAGGTAAGTTAAGTTCGGTGAGGTTTTATTTCCTGTAAACTAGTTTGACGTTTGTGCCCTTGACATTACGGTGCATATGTTTACTCTGGAAGGAGTGTCATTTACTAATTTGCGACGTACGAAGTCCAATACTAGGGTGGCTCATTATCCTACGGTTTCTGGTCATCCAAAAGTGTGTGTGGTTCTGCTGCCTGAGAGCATATGAACCCATGACCGATGAGTATAGGCCCCCCAGGGGTGGCACAACAATTAGTCATCCCCCTCCACCCCCCAGAAGCCTGTCATGCCAGTCTCCCAACAACTTTCACCCATTGGGTGAAAAGAGTCCTACAGGAAGCAGGTATAGATACAGCCTCCTTCGGGCCCCATTCTACTACGGGTGATATGGCTTCCAAAGCTTTCTCCATCTGGAAGATATTCTCAGGGCAGCCAATTGGTCTTCCGATTCTACTTTCAAGACTTTAAAAAAACAAATGTATACAACATGGCATCACCAGTTTTAAACTAGCATATTCCGAGCATGAGGGTCCTCCTGACAGAATACAAGATTTCCTAGCGAGTGAAGGAAAGCTTCAATAAGGACAGGGAGAGGACTATTCCTCCCGATTAGAAAAAAATACGCCACCCTCCTGGTATCCTAAGAAGTCTTTAGTTGGACAAGTAGGTTTGGTTGTGGTCACTGTAAGGGGCATACATTGCTTTAAATTATATCTTTGGTGCTGTGCGATTCATTGATTAGGAATATCTGACTGAAACAATATTGTAGATGTGGTAGTTTTTTTCCTACACGATTGAGATTTTGGAATTCACTTGGGTTATCTTGTGATTTTTCCCTAGTATCAGACCATGATGTCTCTCAGAGAAGTGCTTTTCCTTGATGTTGGATATATAGGACTGACTATGGTTCTGTTAAATTGCAGCAAATATGTTTTTTTCCCCATAAGGCTGCCGAGAAAAATACATGGAGATAATTCTCACCTCAGTGGCCTTAATAGAATTGAAATTTTCTATCATGCTAGCTAGGAAGGAATATGCTACTTACCAGTATGCATCTGTTCTTGGCATGTAGAGCTGCAGAGTCACACACTGAGGATAAGATCGCCATCTGGTGTTGGGCTCGGATGATTGCAGGTTGTTGTTGTCTTCGGAAGAAGCCTTTGGTCACGAGGTTGGTGACTCCTCCCCTGGACAACAGTGCGCATGGGCATCCACTCCATCGTCAGATTGTTTTTCGCCATGATGGGAAAAGATGGAGTGTATAGAAAAGAAAGAAAGGATGTCCATGTGTAATGTCTAAGTAAGACGGATGCTGGAACAGATACAGGTCCCGGGGAGGTGGGCGGGCGTGTGTGACTCTGCAGCTCTACATGCCAAGAACAGATGCATACTGGTAAGTAGCATATTCCGTTCGAGGCATATGAGCTGCAGATCACACACTGAGGATAGATTATATAGCAGTGCTCCCCTTAGCGGTGGTCGCCTGTATCCGTTGCAGCAGCTTGAAATAAAGTTTAGGACAGCCTGGCCCACGGAGGCCTGTTGTTTGGCCTGCACGTCAACACAATAGTGTTTAGTGAAGGTATGCGTGGTAGACCATGTGGCTGCCTTGCAAATGTCTTCTAAGGGAATATTGCCTAAGAAGGCCATAGAAGCCCCTATTTTACGCGTGGAGTGCGCCCTAGGGGGAACTGTAAGTGTACGTTTAGCCTTGAGGTAGCATATTTGGATGCATTTAACTATCCACCGGGCTATTCCTGATTTGGAGATCGGGTTGCCTTTGTGTGGTGGCGCGAAAGCAACAAAGAGTTGTTTTGTCTTTCGAAAAGGTTTTGTCCTGTCGATGTAATAAAGCAAGGCTCTTTTGACATCTAAGGTATGTAGGGCCCTTTCAGCTACCGAGTCTGGATTTGGGAAAAAGACCGGTAGTTCTACTGATTGGTTAAGGTGGAAAGGGGAAATCACTTTTGGAAGAAATTTAGGGTTTGTCCTAAGAACCACTTTGTTACGGTGTAGTTGTAAGAAAGGTTCCTCAAGTGTAAGGGCTTGTATTTCACTTACTCTCCGCAGGGAAGTGATTGCGATAAGGAAAGCTACCTTCCATGTTAGGAATTGCAATTCACATTTGTGCATAGGTTCAAATGGGGGACCCATGAGTCTTGTTAGAACCACATTGAGATTCCACACTGGTGCAGGTGGCAATCTTGGGGGAAGAATTCTTTTGAGACCTTCCATAAACGCTTTGATGGCTGGTACCTTAAAAAGGGACAGGTGTTGCCTATTTTGCAAGTAGGCTGCCAAGGCTGCTAGGTGTAAACGTATAGAGGAATACGCTAGATTGCATCTTTGCAAGTGTAGTAGATAGCAAATGATGTTTTGGATGGAAGCATCCAATGGATGTATGTCATTATTAGCGCAGTAGATGGCAAATAGTTTCCATTTAGCGGCATAACACGCTCTAGTAGTAGGGCGTCTGGCTTCTTTTATGATATTCATACAGTCTGGAGGGAGATTGAGGTAACCGAACTCTAAGACCTCAGGAGCCAGATCGCTAGGTTCAGTGTTTGAGGATCTGGGTGTCTGATTTCTCCATGGTTCTGGGTTAACAGATCCGGGGAGAGGCGTAGCTTTTGATGTGGAACTAAAGATAGTTCCAGAAGTGTGGTGAACCACGGTTGACGTGCCCAAGTGGGAGCCACTAGTATTAGTGTTAGTGACTGTTGTTTCAGTTTGCGTACCACAAATGGAACTAGTGGGAGAGGCGGAAAGGCGTACGCAAATCTGCCTGACCAGTTCATCCATAGGGCATTGCCCTTCGACTGTGGGTGTGGAAACCTGGCGGCGAAGGTTGGGCATTTTGTGTTTTCGGGAGTGGCGAACAGGTCTATGTCTGGTTGTCCCCACTTTTGGAAGAAGGGGAGTAGAACCTTGGGGTGTAGTTCCCATTCGTGGATGTGTTGTGTGTGGCGACTTAGGAGGTCGGCCACTTGATTGTGGATCCCTGGGAGATGTTCTGCTAACAGGTAGATGTTTTGGGGAATTGCCCATCTCCAGATTTGCTGTGCCAGTTGGGACAGTTGGAGAGAGTGTGTCCCTCCCTGTTTCTGTATATAATACATTGTCGTCATGTTGTCTGTGCGTATGAGGACAGTTTTGTTCTTTAGGTGAACTTGAAAGGATTTTAGTGCTAGGAACACTGCTAAGAGTTCCAGGTGGTTGATGTGGAGCAGTTTTTGTTGACTGGTCCATCTGCCCTGAGTGGTATGGTGAAGGAGGTGGGCTCCCCACCCCGTGAGAGATGCGTCTGTAGTTAGCACAACTTGTGGAAGAGGCTCTAAGAACGGTCGCCCTTTGGACAGGTTGATGGTGTTCCACCATTTCAGTGAGCGAAGTGAGCGACTGTCCACCAACACCAGATCGGTAAGTTGTCCGTGAGCTTGGTTCCACTGTTGTGCTAAACATTCCTGTAAGGGACGCATTAGAAGTCGTGCGTGTGGGACTATGGAGATGCATGACGCCATCATGCCTAGGAGCTGCATGAACACTCTTGCTGGAAGAGATGGATGAGTTTGAAATTGAGAGATGAGATTTTGTATACTGGCTATCCTGGCAGTGCTGGGATAGGCAATGGCTTTGGATGTATCTATGGTTGCTCCTAGATACTGATGTGAGTGGGAAGGTTGTAGGTGGGATTTGGGGTAGTTGATAGTGAATCCCAAATCGTGGAGAGTTTGAATCGTGCGATGAGTGTGGAGAACGCATTTTTGGTATGTATTGGCTTTTATGAGCCAATCGTCCAGATAGGGGAAGACATGGATCTGTTGTCTGAGATGCGCTGCCACGACTGCTAGGCACTTGGTGAACACTCTGGGTGCCGTTGTTACTCCGAATGGGAGAACTGTAAATTGATAGTGTTGCCCATCTACCACAAATCGTAGGTATTTTCTGTGAGCGGGATGCATAGGGATGTGAAAGTATGCGTCCTTGAGGTCCAATGTGGCGAGGAAGTCTCCCTGTTGTAAAAGTGGGAGGACTTGTTGGAGAGTGGTCATATGAAAATGATCCGAGTGTATATACTGGTTTAGTAGTCTGAGATCCAGTATGGGCCTTAGTGTTTTGTCCTTTTTGGGAATGAGGAAGTATAGAGAATATACCCCTTTTCCCTGATGTTGAAGGGGGACTGGTTCTATCGCATGTTTTTGTAACAGGGATTGAACTTCTTGTTTGAGGAGAGAGAGATGATGCGAGGACATTGGACGTTGTTTGGGCGGTATGTTTGGGGGGGATTGTATGAGTTCGAGGCAGTAGCCAGACTGGATAATCTGTCTTACCCATCTGTCTGTGGTGATGGAAGTCCAGACAGGTAGGAATTGTTGGAGTCGCCCCCCGACCGGAGTGGAATGGTCTGGGGGGAGTGGTGGCAAGTCACTGTTTGGTGGCTGGTGAGGTGCGGGTGTTGTTGT
Organism: Triturus cristatus; assembly: GCF_964204655.1. Taxonomy (NCBI): domain Eukaryota; kingdom Metazoa; phylum Chordata; class Amphibia; order Caudata; family Salamandridae; genus Triturus; species Triturus cristatus. The sequence goes on along the minus strand of NC_140583.1, from coordinate 299,568,423 downwards.
TGTTGCCCCGCCCTCGACCTTTGTTATTGTTTCCCCTATAACCTCCCCGGAAATAACCTCTGTTAGGGGATGTTTGTCCAGAATTTTTAAAGGTGGACGTGGTCTCAGTTGATGTGTTTTTGGAGCCTCCTCTATAAAAGGAGCGACGAAAGGAACCCCGGTTTTGAGGAGACTGCAGTGCTCCCATAGACTTGGCAGTTTCATTATCCTTTTTCATTTTTTCTAATGCAGTATCCACTGCAGGCCCAAATAACTGCTCTTGGTTGAAAGGTTGGGCTAGAATTGCGGTTTGAACTTCCGGTTTAAACCCGGAAATACGGAGCCAGGCATGTCGTCTGAGTAAGACGCTAGTATTGACCGCTCTAGAAGCAGTATCTGCTGCATCTAAGGCGCATTTAATGGAGGCATTAGATATTAATTTGCCTTCTTGGATGAGGTCAGAGGCCTGGGACTTAAAGGGTTCAGGCAGATGTTGCATAAGGTCCTCAAGTTGGTCATAATGCGCCCTATCATACCTGGCTAACAGGGCCTGGGTATTCGCAATACGCCAATGGTTAGCCGCCTGCGCGGCGACCCGTTTGCCTGAGGCTTCTAAAAGCTTAGACTTTGTCTGGGGGAGGCGTTTCTCCAGTTGTCTGTGAGTTAGCGCGCTTCCTGGCATTTGATACGACTAATGAGTCTAAAGGGAGCTGGGCCTTAATGTATGCAGGGTTTTGCGGGGCTGGTCGGTACTTTTTTTCGATGCGTGGGTTGAGAACCCTAGCTCGAACAGGATCCTTAAAGACTTCAGTAGCATGCTTTATAACCCCTTTGATCATGGGCAGTATGTGAACAGTCTTTTGTGACTGCTCAAAGGTATCAAGGAGAAAGTCCTCTTCAAGGGCGTCTGTGTGCATTGTGACGCCGTGGAATGTTGCTGCCCTATTTATAAGTTGGCCAAACCCTAGGTGGTCATCAGGAGGGGAGGGCTTGGAGGGGTAGGTAGTGGGGTCAGGCATGTCAGGTATAGGATAAGACCAGTCATCCACGGGTGCTGGGTCTGGGAACGTAAAAGGGTCGTTTGGATCAACAGGATCATTAAATAAATCAGGGTCCGCCCCTCCCCCTAAGTCATCATTATCATCCTGTGGAGGAGGTGAATGATAGGGAGATGGTAAAGGTAAAGGAGAATCAGGAGGAGGAGGAGGGGGGGGGACGGGTTAGAAGGTAATACAGGAGAGGAAGGACGAAGTGGTGAAGTGGCACAGTCCTTTTTCCGTATGGGAGCTGGGGAAGGTGTAGTGTCCAGCTTCCGCTTCTTATATGGGATGGCAGTCACATGTCCAGTGTTAGGATTGATGTAGATCCGCTTTTGAGTAGGATCTGGTCGAAAAAGTTCATCTGGCTCCGAAGGTGGTGGCTGTGATGTCCGCTTCGGGTCTTTATGAGCTTTTTTCGGTGGGGACGCAGTTTTCGGTGCCGATAATGTTTTCGGTGCCGAAGGGTGTGCCGGGTCCGATGGAATTTTCGGAGCCGACTGAGTTTTCGGTGCCGATGTATGTTTCGGTGCCGATGTATGTTTCGGTGCCGATGTATGTTTCGGTGCCGATGGACTTTTAGGCATCGATGTTGAAGAACGTTTCGGTGCCGGTGGAGACTTCGGTGCCGAGGAACGTTTCTGTGCCGAAGGAGATTTCGGTCTTGGAGCCGGTTTCGGTGCCGACAGTGGTTTTCTGGGTGCCGAGGGTGTTAAAGGCACAATCAGGTGAGGTTTGCTCGAGCCCGAGCCACCCACAGGCTTAGATGTCTTCGGAGCCGGGCCCGAGGGCGGGGCTTCTGAAGAGGATTTCCGGTCGCGACTGGGCCCAACTGGCGGAGTCTTGACCAATGCTTTTTTGGATGGGGCAGGGGCAGGGGGGGTGGTACTCACACGCTGCCCTGGAGTGATGAGGTCATCGGAATCGTCGGCCTCGGACACGATCGAGATCTTCGGTGTCGTCTTCGGGAACATCTTGAGCAAAGATGTCCTCCGGTTCTGGAGCTGGTTTGGCCATAATATGGCGTCGAGCTCTTCGGTCCCGGAGGGTCTTCTTCGAACGGAAAGCGGAACAAGCTGGACAGGTGGACTCGTTGTGTTCTGGCGACAGGCAGAGGTTACAAACCTCGTGGAGGTCACTGTGGGGGAACTTCGCTCCACACTGGGGGCATTTTTTGAAGGGTGTCCTGTCCATCAGCCGCTTGCGGAACCGGTCCGAGTTGAGTTCGACGTCGATGGAATGAAGATTAAGTATTTAAAATGATTGCTAGAAGTTTTCTGCTGGAGCGGAAAAAAGTTCATCCGAACCCAATGGCGGAAAAAAACAATCTGACGATGGAGTGGATGCCCATGCGCACTGTTGTCCAGGGGAGGAGTCACCAACCTCGTGACCAAAGGCTTCTTCCGAAGACAACAACAACCTGCAATCATCCGAGCCCAACACCAGATGGCGATCTTATCCTCAGTGTGTGATCTGCAGCTCATATGCCTCGAACAAACAAGTTTTGCTTGCAAGGTGTAGGAGATCAAAGCACAGGGAGTGGATAGTCTATCCCCCCTTTCCCCTTCCCCCCCCCTACCAATTTTTTTATAGTTTCTTGCATGGTCACTCTATAGTCTGCAAGAAAGTTTTCCTTGGCTTTGGCTGGCGTGAGGAGTTTAGATTGAGTATAATGTTACTTTTATATTTTTGAAACCCATGTATGTTCCAAGACTGGAATAATGAATTGTACCCAACGTATTGGGGCAGGAAAAGGGGATGTTCCAGCAATATAGTTTGTAATGTAACTTAATAGTGATGTTCCAGCAATATAGTTTGTAATGTAACTTAATAGTGACAGAAAATTGGTACACTGCTCATTGTACACAACTTAAGGACAAGAACCACCAACTTTCAATTAACCATAAAATACGGAGTTAATTCAGTACAGAAGAGACAAATTTAAGAAGTTTGAAATGCATTCTGAAAGAATCAAATGCAAGTTCGATTTCATTAACTAGAGCCTAGTAGTCTTTCCATATTCATGGTACTTACCCCGAAATATACCTACACCACATCTTCAATTTGTTTTGTTGTGAGCTACAAATGAGGATCCTATTTCGCCTTCCCAAATGGATGTCAGAATAATAAAAAAGGGAATGACATGTATTGGCTGTTTATTTTAAATAGCACATCAGAAGTCCGAGACTGTTGTATTTCCATGGGAAATATCCAGATATCCTTTGCATATTACAAGATAGTGAAGTAGCCCTATGTTGAGCACTTTCAAACAGCTTTAAGGAGAGCACACACCATAAAATGGCAACACTAGCGAGTAAGCTTGTTGCCAACTAATAATGGTTAAGTAGCCTGAGTGTATTGTATATTCACTGTATTCCGATTGGATACATTGGTCTTCTCAAACAGTGAGTTTCTTGAAATGTGCCTATATTGAATATGCTACTTACCAGTATGCATCTGTTCTTGGCATGTAGGGCTGCTGACATCTATATCTGTGCATAGATCGCCGCCTAGTGTTGGGTCCGGATGATTGCACATTGTTGTCCTGGAAGAGTCTTCGAAGTATCAAGAGATAGGTGGCTCCTCCCCTGGACTACAGTGCGCATGGGCATCCTCTCCATCAGAGATTGTTTTTCGCCATTGTGGCAGTGATGGAGTAGATGAACAAGTTACTTACCTTCGGTAACTATGTATCTGTAAGAAACATTAGATTCCTCACCTTAGAATATCCCCAGGCGTCAGACTGGATCCGGAAGATTTTTCGTCAGCAATACCCCTTGCGCGTCGCTAGGCGTCGTCTGCGGCTCCGCGTCCGTCGTCGGCGTCGTGATGACGTCGGAGTACTTAGACGCCGCCCTCGCGCGCTGACGTCAGTTCTTGTACATAGCCTTCCGCGCCAGGAACGCAGAGCCATGCAAAGACCGACACTGGTGCCAAAAATAAAAACTAGGGGCCTGAAAAGGATAACCTTAACCCTAGATGTCAGTTCGCAGAACGGGGAGGATGGGTGGGTGGGTCGGTGAGGAATCTAACTAATGTTTCTTACAGACACATCGTTACCGAAGGTAACTAACTTGTTCATCTGAAAGAAACACGTTAGCTAGATTCCTCACCTTAGAATAGATACCCAAGCAATACCATCCCCGGTGGTGGGTCTGCGAACAAAGATCACACCAGAAAGTCCTGGAGGACAGAACGGCCAAAGAAGCCATCCCTCCGGACTTGGCTGTCAAGGCAATAATACCTGGCAAACGTGTGTAGCGAAGCCCACGTCGCCGCCTGACAGATGTCCTGCAAAGGGACTCCCCGTCCCAAGGCAGTAGTAGCCGCCGTGGCCCGAGTCGAATGGGCTCGCAGCCCAACAGGAGGGTCCTTTTTTGCCAAAGAGTAACAAATTTTGATGCACAAAACGACCCACCGAGAGATGGTCCGTTTGTGCACAGCTTTCCCCTTCTTAGCACCCACGTATTCTACGAAAAGTTGGTCGTCCACCCGGAACTGCTTTGTGCGGTCCAAAGAAAAGGAGAGCGCACGTTTTGGGTCCAGACGGTGGAGCCTCTCTTCCTCTTTGGAAGGATGCGGAGGCGGAAAGAAGGTGGGCAAGGTGACAGACTGCCCAAGATGAAATGGAGTCACCACTTTCGGAAGAAAGGAGGGACGAGGCCGAAGGACAAACTTGTCCGGATGAACAGACAGAAAAGGAGGCTTTGAAGATAAAGCCTGGAGCTCACTCACCCGTCTAGCCGAGGTGATGGCTACCAGAAAAGCAGTCTTAAGAGTCAGAAGACGAAGAGGACAATTGTGAAGAGGCTCGAAGGGAGCGCAGATCAGGAATGTCAAGACCAGATTCAAGTCCCACTGAGGCATTACAAAAGGGACAGGAGGGAACGTGTGAGTAATGCCTTTTAGAAAGCGTGTAACCACAGGGGACTTGAAAAGAGAAGGCTGATCAGGAAGCCGCAAGAAGGCAGAGATGGCAGCAAGATAAACTTTCAGGGTGCCCAGGGCAGAGCCCTGCCGGGCCAAAGAAAGAAGAAAGAGGAGAACCTCAGAAAGAGGGGCGGAAAGGGGATCCACAGCCTTTGCTGTGCACCATGCCACAAATTTGTTCCACCGGCAGGCGTATACCGTCTTTGTGGAGGGACGCCTGGCTGCCAGAATGATATCACAGACTTCAGGAGGCAAGTCAAATGGCATCAACTGCCGCCGCTCAATCTCCACGCGTGGAGGCTGGACAGGTTCGGGTGGAGGACCGTCCCCTGCTGCTGCGACAGAAGATCCTCCCGAAGGGGCAGACGTATCGGGGGATCGGTCAACATACTGAGTAGCTCGGGATACCAGTATCTTCGTGCCCAATCCGGAGCCACCAAGATGACTTGGGCCCGGTCGCGCCTGATCTTCAGCACTCTGGGCAGAAGTGGTATAGGCGGAAAGGCGTACAACAGACCGCAACTCCACTTGTGACGAAAAGCGTCGCCGAGCGAGTGCCGCCTTGGAAATTCCAACGCACAGAACTGCTGACATTGCGCGTTCTCTTCGGTGGCGAATAGATCTAACCAAGGCTCTCCCCACTGCTGAAAGAGACCTTGCGCCACTTGAGTTCAGACGCCATTCGTGATCCATCATGCACCGGCGGCTGAGTTCGTCCGCTCTGGCGTTCAGAGAGCCCGCCAGATGTTGAACCACTAGGGTGACGCCCTGGTGTTCCAGCCACGTCCAGAGGCGCAGAGCCTCCTGACAAAGGGTCCACGACCCCACCCCGCCCTGTTTGTTGCAATACCACATGGCGGTGGTGTTGTCCGTGAACACCTGCACGACACTGCCCCTGACAGAGGGAAGGAAGGCTTTCAGTGCAAGTCGGATCGCCCTCAACTCCAACAGGTTGATGTGGAGACGAGACTCCGCCGGAGACCAGAGGCCTCTGATCTCCGCCTCTCCCATATGGCCACCCCATCCCAGGAGGGACGCATCCGTCACTACGACATGCTCCGGTTGGGGAAGGGAGAGGCTCCTGCCCATGACCCAATCGCGGTCCGTGAGCCACCACTGCAACTGCTGTGCAGTGCCCTCCGAGATCAACACATGGTCGGACAGGTTGCCATGATGCTGGGCCCACTGAAACTTCAGGTCCCACTGCAGAGCCCGCATGCGCCGCCTGGCGTGATGCACTAGTAGGATGCAGGAGGCCATCAGCCCCAGAAGCCGCAACACTAGCCTGACCGAAACCCAGGATAGAGGCCGAAAGATGGGAATCAGGGCCTGTATATCCCGGACCCGCTGTTCCGGTGGATAGACCCGGAACTGCGCCGAATCGAGAACCGCTCCGATGAAAAGGAGCTTCTGAGAGGGACTCAGGTGTGACTTCGGCACGTTGATGGAAAACCCCAGCAAATGCAGGAGATCCGCCGTAGTCTGGAGGTGGGAGACGACTGCCTGGGGCGAGCCCGCCTTCAACAACCAGTCGTCGAGATAGGGGAAGACTGGAACCCCTGATCTGCGCAGATGAGCTGCGACCGCCATCACTTTCGTGAACACCCGAGGGGCACTGGTGAGGCCGAAGGGGAGCACGGTAAACTGAAAGTGCTCTTGGCCCACCGTGAACCGCAGGTAACGCCGGTGGGCCGGCAGGACGGGGATGTGGAAATAAGCGTCCTGCAAGTCCAACGCTACCATCCAGTCTCCGGGGTCTAGGGCAGCTAGAACCTGAGCCAAAGTCAACATCTTGAACCGTTCCTTCCGGAGGAAGGCATTGACGTTCCGAAGGTCCAAGATAGGGCGCAGGCCCCCCTTGCCCTTCTTGGGAACCAGAAAGTAGTGGGAACCACGACCTACTTCTGGGCTCGGAACGCGCTCGACGGCCTCCTTGGCCAAGAGGGCGGAAACCTCCTCGTGGAGAAGGTGCAAATGATCCCCCGAGATACGGTGGTGCTGCGGTGGCATGGCTGGAGGGGTCGGGGGAGGGAGTAGCCCCTTCGGACGATTTGCAGCACCCACCTGTCCGATGTTATGGACCGCCAGTGGAGCAGGTGATGGCGAACTCTGCCGCCCACTGGCGTGGAATGGGCCTGAAAGCTCGGACTAGGAAGGCTTTGAGGCGGATGCTGCCGGGGTGGATGTGGGCTGACCTAGTCGTCCTCCAGATCCGCCTCGGCGGAAACCACGTCCGCGACCGCGCGCAGGTTGGTTCTGCGGCTGGTGGCTAGGCGCACGTGAGGAGGCACCCCTTCCTTGGCCACGAAAGGGGCGAAAAGCAGAAGATTGCGACCGCGGGGCCGAGAGGTCCAAGGACTTGGACGTAGCCTGGGAGTCCTTAAAGCGGTTCAGCGCACTGTCCGCCTTCTCGCCAAACAGGCGAGTGCCATCAAACGGCATGTCCATGAGAGTGCTCTGGACATCGCCGGAAAACGACGTGGACCGCAGCCAGGCGTGACGTCGAAGCGCCACAGTGGTGGAAATGGCCCTACCCAGCGAGTCCGTGGTGTCAAGCCCACAACGTATAGCATGTCGCGCTGCATCCCTCCCATCGGCCAGAGCCTGGGTAAGGCATGTCTGGACCTCCTCCGGACACAGGGGCAGCGCGTGCTCCACCGCATCCCACAGAGTGGGAATAACGGTCCAAGAGACAAGCGGTGTTCAAAGACCGCAGGCCCAAACTAAGGGAAGAGAACAGTTTCTTGCCAAACTGCTCCAGTCTCTTGGAATCCCGGTCCGGCGGGGCAGTCGGGAAAGAGGATTGGGAGGTGGAGGCCTGGATAACCAGGCTCTCAGGGGTAGGGTGTTGGGACAGAAAACTGGGGTCGCCCAGAGCAGGGCGGTGGCGCCTGGCAACGTTCCTGTCCACAGGAGGAACTGTGGAGGGCTTGGACCAGGTGCCCTGTAGAACGTCAGTGAGGGCCTCATTGAATGGCAGCAGAGGCTCAGTGGAGCTTGCTGCAGACTGAAGCACCTCAGTGAGGACGTTCGTCCTCCCAGCCACGGCAGGTAGCTCGAGCCCAAGGGCTGCGGCCGCCTTGCGCAGCACCACGGAGAAAGCAGCACCCTCCTCCGAAGCCACAGTCTGAGGAGAGATGAATCCAGTGTCTGGCGAGGTATCCAGACCACTGGCCTCCCCCAGTTCATCTGCCCAGTCCTGGGACAGTTGGGCCTGATGGGCCATAGGATCCTCGGATCCCTCCCAGTAGTCCCCATCATCCGACTCCTGGTGTAGAGGAGAAAGTAACGGAGCCGGGCGGTAGACAAAATGTGTCTCTAGCGGCGCCGATCTCGGCGTCCATCGACGCCGGACCGGCGCCGGGCCCGGAGCGGGACTGAACTGGGGCACGACGTCGATCGGGGTCAGGGGTGGAACCGGAGTAGACGCCGGTGGAGGAGGCGTGACGAGGTCGACCGGCGTCGACGGGGACTCGAGAACGGGTCCCTCGGGCGCTTGCGGCGTCGAGGCCGGAGCAGTCAACGGCGCCGCCGGCTGGCAAGGCAGCCCAGTCGGGCCCGAAGGCGCACCAGCGGGCGCCGACGGCGGAGCCAGGTTCCTCATGGCCGAGAGGAAGGCACTGACTTCCGCCGGCGTCGCGTTAGTCCCAGGGACCGGAGGGTATGGGGACGGACGCGGCGCCTGCGGCTCCGACGGAGCCGCGGGGGTGGAACCACCCTGATCCTCAACCGAGTCGCGCGACCGGCGAGGGGAATCCGAAGAGCGATGTCGCCTCTTGGAATGCTTCGACTTACCCGAAGACTTTGATCCCGACGACCGATGGTGACGTCGGCTGCGGCTCCGCGACCGATCCTTGGACCTCCTCCTGGACCGGGATCGAGAGGCGCGGAGCCGAGTGGCGAATCTCGAGGAGCTTACGGGACCGCTCCCGTCTAGCCTTCGAGGTCAGGGCCTTACAGTCAGAGCACGACTCCGCGTCGTGGTCGAGGCCCAAACAGTACAGGCACCGGCGGTGATGGTCCGTAACCGACATCAATCGGCTACAGTCCGTACAGGCTTTAAACCCAGGCATCCTACCGGCACCGGTGTCGATAGACAGGATCAAAAAGTTAGTCAAAAATTGACTAAAGGGGTAGCTCTCCCGGATCTGCGCTTACTGGCGCGGAAAAAAGAAGAACTGACGTCAGCGCACGAGGGCGGCGTCTAAGTACTCAGACGTCATCCCGGCGCACGACGCCGACGACGGACGCGGAGCCGCAGACGACGCCTAGCGACGCGCAAGGGGTATTGCTGACGAAAAATCTTCCGGATCCAGTCTGATGCCTGGGGATATTCTAAGGTGAGGAATCTAACTAACGAGTTTCTTTCAGATACGCAAGTGATGACCATGCTATACAGTAATTGAGTGCTGCAGCCGCTACAGGCGCCGGGGAGGAGGGTGGGCGATATGAATGTCAGCAGCCCTACATGCCAAGTACAGATGCATACTGGTAAGTAGCATATTCAGTTTGAGGCATGTGGGCTGCTGAATTCATATCTGTGCATAGATTATATAGCTGTCCCTCCATTAGCGGCGGCTGCTCGTGCCAGCCGCAGCAGTCTGAAAAAGGGTCTTGAGATCAGCCTGTCCTACAGCTGCCCGCTGTTTTGAATGTACATCTACACAGTAGTGTTTTGTAAATGTATGTATAATGGACCATGTGGCTGCTCTACACATTTCCTCTAAAGGAATATTCCCTAGGAAAGCCATGGGCGCCCCTAACTTGCGTGTTGAGTGGGCTCTGGGAGGAATCGTTAATGTGCGTTTAGCTTTTTCATAGCAGATTTGAATACATTTCATCCATCTGGCTATCCCTGCTTTGGAAATGGCGTTGCCCTGGTGTTGTGGAGAAAAGGCAACGAACAGTTGTTTTGTTTTCCTAAAGTCCTGTGTTCTGTCTATATAGTACATGAGGGCCCTCTTTACATCTAGTGTATGGAGCATTCTCTCCGCGACATTTCTGGATTTGGAAAGAAAACAGGCAGTTCAATAGTTTGATTCATGTGGAACTGCGATATCACTTTAGGCATGAAAGTGGGGTTAGTACGTAGTACAACTGTTTGCGTGAAACTGTATGAATGGCTCTTGAATGGTTAGTGCCTGCAGTTCACTAACTCTTCTTAACTAAGTGATTGCCACTAAGAAGGCTACTTTCCAGGTGAGGAATTGAATCTCACATGAATGTAGAGGTTCAAAAGGTGGACCCATCAGTCTGGTGAGGGCCACATTCAGGTTCCACACTGGTGCTGGCGGGTGAGTTGGAGGAATTACTCTTTGGAGTCCCTCTAAGGCTTTGATGGCAGGTACCTTGAATAAAGAGGTGCTGCCTGTTCTGACGATAGGCCACTATTGCTGTTAGATGTATACGGATGGAGTTGCAAGCCAGATTGCATCGATACAAGTGTAAAAGGTAACAGATTATGTTCTGAAGTGATGCATCCAGCGGATTAATGTCATTGTTTTTACAGTAAGACAAACCTTTTCCATTTAGCCGCATAGCAAGCTCTGGTCGTGGGTCTCCTGGCCTCCTTGAGGATATTCATACATTCTGGATGCAGGATCAGGTAGCCGAACTCTAAGACTTCAGGAGCCAGATCGCCAGGTTCAGCTGTTGCGGATCTGGGTGCTGAATTTCGCCATGGTTCTGCGTTAAAAGTTTGGGTGTTGGCCGCAGTCTTTGAGGCGGCACCACGGACAGTTCTAGTAACGTGGTGTACCATGGCTGGCGTGCCCACATTGGAGCAACCAGGATGAGCGTCATTGAGTGTTGCCGCAGTTTGCGTGCCACTAGCGGTATTAATGGCGCTGGGGGAAAAGCGTACACAACTCTGCCTGACCAGTTCATCCATATCGCACTGCCCTGCGACTGGATGCGGAAACCTGGCGGCAAAGCTTTGGCATTTTGCGTTTTCCCTTGTAGCGAATAGGTCTATCTCTGGATGACCCCACTGCTGGAAGTACGGTTGGAGTACTGATGGATGTAGCTCCCATTCGTGCATTTGGTGGCTGTGTCTGCTGAGCAGATCCGCCATCTGGTTGTCCTTGCCCGGGAGGTGTTCCGCCATGAGGAATATGTTCCTCTGAATGGCCCACTTCCACATGCTCTGAGCCAGATGAGACAACTGTGGAGTGTGTTCCGCCCTGCTTCTGTATGTAGTACATGGCAGTCATGTTGTCCGTTCGGATCAACACGACTTTGTTGCACAAGTGTACTTTGAATGCCTTCATTGCCAGGAAGATTGCCATCAGTTCCAGAAGGTTGATGTGCATCTTTTGCTGTGTTGTCCATAGTCCCTGCACTGTGTAATTGAGTACATGAGCTCCCCATCCCTGGAGAGACTCGTCCACCGTCAGTATGATTTGTGGAACAGGCTCTTGGAACGGTCGGCCCTTGCAAAGGTTGTGTGGATTCCAACAATGCAGAGAGTTGTATGCCCGACCGCTCACCAACACTAGGTCTTTCAACTGTCCTTGAGTCTGGTTCCATTGACGTGCCAAGCACTCCTGAAGCGGGCACATAGGTAGTCTCGCGTGCGGGACTAAGATGCAGGAGGCCATCATGCCCATCAACTGCATGAACACTCGCGCTGGAAAGGAGTGTTGTGGTCTGAACTTTTTTTTTTATCAGCAGTTGCATGCTGTCGATTCTCGCTAAATTTGGCTGAGCTTTGGCAGCCAGAGTGTCTATAGTGGCGCCCAGGTACTGCCGTACGCGGGCGGGTTGGAGATGTGACTTTGGATAATTCGGTGAGAATCCCAGACTGTGAAGATGGTGAATGGTGTGGATATGTGGCTGGCACACTGCTGGGCTGACTTTGCCTGAACAAGCCAGTCGTCCAGGTAAGGGAAGACGTGAATGTGCTGTCTCCTTAAGTGTGCGGCCATTGTCGCCAGGCACTTGGTAAAGACTCTGGGCTCTGTTGTTACTCCGAAAGGGAGTACTTTGAACTGATAATGCTGATCCTGAAGAGTGAACCTGAGATATTTGTGTGATGGGTGTATGGGTATATGGAAATACGCATCCTTTAAATCTAGTGTTGCGAGGAAGTCTCCCTGACTGAGTAACGGCAGAACCTGCTGGAGGGTGAGCATATGAAAATGCTCTGACAGAATGTATTGGTTGAGTGGGCGGAGGTCTAGTATAGGTCGTAAAGACCCGTCCTTTTTTGGGATTAAGAAGTACAGAGAGTAAACCCCTGACCCCCGCTGTTCCATAGGCACAAGCTCTATGGCTCCTTTTTGCAGCATACTTAGTACTTCTTGCTGCAATAATGTCAAGTGCTCTGCGGACATAGGACGGTGTCTTGGTGGTATGTTGGGTGGACTGGATGTTAATTCCAGACAACCGTACTGGACAATTTCTCTGACCCACTGGTCTGGTGATGGATATCCAGACTTGCAGGAACTGTTGGGAGTCTCCCCCGACCGGTGTTATGTGGGTGGGGGGCAGCGACAAGACTTCACTGTTTGTTATTGGCGGAGGACCTGGTGTTGCCGTGCCTTTGGTGCTGGATCCACCCCTATTGTTATTATAGGTACTCTGGGTACCTCCTTTACTGCTGCTGGGACCCCTGGCCTCTAGCTGCTCCTCTATTCCCGGGGCGACGAAAGGAGCCACTCCGAAACTGCTGCGACTGTAGAGCCCCCATAGATTTTGCAGTTTGTGTCCTTTTTAATCTTTTCCAGTGTGGTGTCAACCTCGGGGCCAAATAAAAAGTCTGGGTTGACTGGTTGATTCCAAGATATTATTTTGAATCTCAGGTATGAAGCCTGATATCCTCAGCCATGCGTGTCTCCTCAACATTACACTAGTGTTGATTGCCCTTGCTGCAGTGTCAGCTGCATCCAGTGCGCATTTGATGGACGCATTTGTAATGAGTTGTCCCTCTCCGATGAGGAGCTCCGCTCCATCTTTGTATTCATCTGGTAGGTGTTCTAGCAGTGTTTCGAGTGTATCGTAGAGTGACCTGTCGTATCGGGCGAGGAGTGCCTGAGTGTTGGCAATGCGCCAGATATTCGCTGCTTGTGCCGCTACCCTTTTGCCTGATGTTTTTAGCACTTTGGACTCCTTGTCCGGAGGAGGAGCATCACCGGTAGTCTGCGAGTTAGCCCTTTTGCGAGCATTTGAAACTACCATGGAGTCCAATGGCAATTCACCCCTAATGTACATGGGGTCTCCGGGTGCAGGTTTGTATTTTTCTATTCTGGGGTTTAATACCCGTGCCCTGGTGGTTTCCTTAAAGATGTCCTTAGCATGTTTAAGAACCCCTTTTAGCATTGGTAGAGTCTTGACCGTTCTTTCCGACGTGGAGAATGTGTCCACCAAGAAATCCTCCTCCACAGAGTCAGAATGGAGTTAAACTCCGTGATTGGCAGCTGCCCTTTCAATGAGGGCGTTAAAAGCAGCAGTATCTTCAGTGGGAGATGGTTTGATATTGTAAAGATGAGTGTCAGGAGCATCTTGTGGGTCACCTTGGTCAGTAGGGTCTCCCCATGCTTGATCTTGGTCTTGCTGTTGGTCATCAGGGTCATTATCCACAGGATAAGTGGCATAATCCCCAAGATAGCCCTGTTCTGCATCCTGGTCCGAGTGTGTAGGAGAAAAGGATGGTGGTTCCTGATGAGGTGTGGAAGGTTTCTACAAGCACTGGCGTTGAACCTGATGCCAGTTTCCTTTTTAGGGGAATTTTGTAGGAGTCCAGGGCCTTCTCTGGAACAATTCTCCGCTTGCGGAACAGCCTACCAGTGTCGGCGTCGATAAACTGGTCCTGCGAGTCCGACATCGGTGTGTTCCGTTGGCACTGTTTGCGTTGGTTGGAGACTCCTCCGAAGTTCGAAAATCTTCGGTGCCCCTGGCGGCGGCAATCCAAACTTGATCGGTGCCGGCGCCGAGTGAGCTTTAGCGACTTTGTGTGGTTCGGGGCCCATTCTTGGTTCGAGGGTTGCCCGTTCCCTGATGCGCTGTAGGGACTCCCGACACCTGTTGCAATGTGACTGCAGACGGTGCTTTGGAACCGATTGGCTCTTTGGAGACAGGCCTGGACGCGGTCTCCGGTTTCTTCCCAGCTTTCGGGTTCTCGATCCGAAGTTTGGGATCGACGCCTGGTTGATTCGATATTTTGGCAGTCGCCGCACTCGGTGTCGACGTAGTCGGATCGACCACCGTGACCTTGGTGGTCGATGCTCCAACCTTCGGTGCCATAGGCCGTTGCGTCTTCTCTGGATTGAGGGCCTTCTGTGTCTCGGTGCCGAAGCTCTTTTTAGTCTTCTCGGTATCGAAGTCCTTCTTTCTTTGGTCGGCTCCGACGTCCCTTTTCTGTGTCGACGGATTGGAGGGCTTCGATGCCTTCGATCCAACTTGAACCAGTTGCACTTTCGGGTTCGATGCGACCTGTGCTGGTTTTGGTTTCACAGAATCGAATCCAGTCTTTAACAGTATTGGCTCTTTTCAAATGTTCGAAGCCTGGCCTTTAGGCGGGGCTGTAGAACGATCCGACTGATCTTGGGTAAGGCCCGCAGGCGATCCCTCGACCGGAGCCTTGTCAAGACTGACCTTTGGCCTCCGCATCGACGGATTGGCCTAGCTCCTCGCCTGAGCTATCTTCCTCGGCCTCAAGGGCCTCATAGTCGTCTCCTACCTAGACGACTTATTCGTCCTCGAAGATCACCTCATCATCGTCGGATTGGGATTCATGCTCCGAAGCATGGCTCGAGTCTCTCCTCGACGCTAGACTTACTCATCCTCGGTGCTGAATATGTTAACCGGGTTAGTCGCCGATTGTTTGGCCTCCAATCTAGCCGCCCGTCGATTCCGAAGTGTTTTCTTCGACCGGAACCGGGCGCAGGCCATACACCTTGACTCATCATGATCCGGTGATAAGCATTTGTTACACACCGGATGGACAGCGATGTGTGGATATTTTGCATGACGTAAAGGACATCTCTTGAAGGGAGTCCTCGATTCCATCCTCGAACGATGGGTCGGACCGAGTACCAGGTCCAAGAAGTGTGAACAAGACCGAGAAAGAGGATAGTCTGTCGATACCGAACGCAAACTATACCGACGATACCTAAAGGCTTTTGGCCTTAAAGAAAGTTTTCCTAACTTGAGCTAAGATAAGCACATCCGAACCCAATGGCAGAAAAAAAAACAATCTGAGGATGGAGAGGATGCCCATGCGCACTGTAGTCCAGGGGAGGAGACACCTATCTCGTGATACTTCGAAGACTCTTCCAGGACAACAATGTGCAATCATCCGGACCAAACACTAGGCGGCGATCTATGCACAGATATGAATTCAGCAGCCCACATGCCTCGAACAAAGATTCAAATTTTACCGTGTTCAGCTCACTATTTGCATATTTTGAGGTAGGTCATTACAATACTTTATCAAAGTGCATGCAGGTCTTGCGGCTTTAGGATTCTTCTAAAATGGATAAAGTCAGCAATGCATTAACTGGACACATGTTCACAACCGTACCAGCCATCAACTTAAACAGAGCCACTGAATTCATGGAGCATATCTCCAGCCCCATTACAAGTGGGTCAGTTTAATTCCGACCCAGGTGTAAACTGCTGTTTTTGCATAGGTCGAAATTATGATTTAGAGGTATTTAATACATCCAATATCAGATGCGTTAAATACCTCAAGCTTTGTTATGCAGGGGAAATGCATATGTTAATTGGCATACCATGTGGATTTTGATAGCGTAAACACCAAAATGTGCATGTTCTTACCCACAATCTCTTAATAGGTGCCAGATAAATAAAGTGCTCATTGGTGTAGTGGTTTATCAGATACTTTAAATAGCACTACACTTGTAAGACCATATTGTCAAAATATTACAGATCCTGTAACTATACGTTTTATAGCTTGTAGTGGTGTAGACTTGCTTGCTCTGCATATGCCTGCTATCTAGTGTTGGGTGTGGAAGTTTGTAAGTGGTTTGTTAGAAGTCTTCTGCCTTCAGCTATCTTGGGACTCCTCTCAAACCACCAGGACAAGACTCCATCTCAGACTGTTTTTCCCCTAAAGGGTGAGTAATGCAAGTGTACCACAGCATAACAAAGAATGTGTACCATGCACAAGCCATACTATGGAAAAATATTCTTATGTTAGCTTACTTCTGGGGATGTGGGAAGGTGCAGGTGCATAACTGCCCCCACTTCTTCCAGAAGTGGATTGAGACAAATGAAAAAAGTCCCTTGATCCCTTTTCTGAAAGATTTGGCGGTTTACAGCCAGGGCATAAAAAAAGGCTATTTTTTGTTTTAAGGAGTCCCCAAAGACACAAGTCCTCAAATCTTGCAAGGGTGTAAATAAATTGCCTTTTAGAACTCTGCCCCTTTCAGTGATGGGATGAACAGCCCTGACCAAAATAGCAATGCTTCCCAGACATCTACATGTACTGCATGGTGAAAACAGTCCTGTCCTCAAGGTATAAATTAAAAACAAATTAGATGGTAGGATTATTTCCCTGGTTTGGAGGTCTCAAGGCCTAGAGTGAAACTAGATAATCTGTAAGCTTCATATGATCAGGCTGGCCTGGCCCTTTCGAATTGTATCATCTGGCCTCTAAGCCAGAAAAGAAACAACTGGAAACTCCCCAAGGACAGGTAGCACATAGCAATAATAAACAGTCGATGTTCTTACAAGAGAACTCCAGATAGTTTCCTTAGGTCAGATGTGGATCTAATGCACATGAAGGGTCAGAGGTTCCCACTTTACCTGATGCTTGGTAATGGGGATTGTCACACTTTTGTAATTCTATTAACTTAACACAACTGTAAATCTATTCACGAAGCATTGGCCCCAGGTTGTCTGTGGTGAGCAGATCTGCTCAGATGGTCAGCAGACCAAAAAAAAAAAAGGGGGGAATGTATCTAGGTCCCAAACACTCAACGTTGGCATAAGTGCTTAGAAACCGAGATGCAGTGGTCAAAGACTAACAGCGCTTGACAATCACCAGTCAATTGCACACTGCCATGTTGGTTTAGCGGAGATACAAGAGGGCTGCCTGGAGCTAATGTCACATTGTAGAATATACTCCTAATTGATTGTCAAACTAGTTCACGGTCTTCTGTTTCACATCATATTGTACTGTCTAAAATGCCAATTAAGAGTTTCAACATGTCGGGTAGGACATTCAAATCCTTGCGGTATATGCTGAAAGAAGGTCAAAATTTCAGGTCATGAAAAAAATACATACATCACTTTGTGCATACCTAATTTCTACTGTAGGGGTAAACGAACATACATTTTATTTATAAAGTTCAAAACTAGGGATTCCTAACAGAGCAGTGAGGGTCAACCAACTTGGTAAATAAAGTACCTGGTTTTGAAGAGTTTGCAGGATGGTCTGAGGCAGCTCCGAGTGGGTGCTGCCCCTACTAGGACTGCTGCATGGAAAAGCCAAAAGGTCTAGCTGTGATATTCTGAATAAACTAGTCGGCTGAGGAGTTATGCTAAGATGACCAGATATAGGAAGCTGAAAAACTCCAGCAAAAGTACAGCCGATTACAGTAATTGAAGAAATTAAGAGAATTTTAAGGAAAATACTCAAGTAGAAGCAGGTCGATGCTATTTTGTTCATTTATAGCAACAAGGGAAGGAACTATTGAAATGTAAGTCCTACATGCAAGTGCTGACAGGGTAAAAGTAGCAGAGAGATAAGCATGCTACCAATGAAGGCTTACATCCTATAATAAGAACCTCAATTTTGACCGAACGGAGTTTCAACAAGTTAATTTTCACACAGGAAGATACTGCTGAAAAACAGCTAGGAACATTTTGTTGAACAGCACATGCATTTACGTCCATACAGTCTTTGAGTCACCAGCATAAGATTTAAGGAGTCCAAGGACGTAATGAGAGCGACAAGAAACCTGTGTGGTGAACAGTGCTGGGTCAGGAAGACAACTCTAGAATGCCAAAAAATAAACTTCAATGGGGATTTAACAGAAGATAAACTTCAGTTAGAATGAATGAGCACCAGTTGGTGCTTGGGCCAAACGAATCCCTGCAAGAGAGGAAAGTATAAAATGTGAGCGTCAAAGGCAGAATAGTTAAGAGGTTCAGTATGGCAACGCCTCCATCTTCCACCTCCAAAATGTTGGTAGCATAAAATATTGCCTTCAAGGTATCCATGGTGTGACTGGTCGCAATATATTCAGATAGTTGAGAACCAATTGCTTTCTCTACCATTGTGGCTACATATGGTAGAAAGACGGACATTAAGTGCTTAAAAACAGCAGTCTGGTGAAGGTTTCTTTAACAGGGGCCTACTAAGAGCAGCTTTAAGTTGCAAGAAAGAGAGAAACTAATATTAGAGATCCATTAGGACATGAGCGACAGACTAGAAGATTTAGAATTTCCAGGTAACCAACTTAATTAATGGACTAAAGTGCTCCAAAGTGGTTAAAATGCAATGTCAAGAACTCTACACTAACACTTAAAGACCAGCTCTTCAAGAAAGAGCCTGGGACATTATGTATATTACTGGCATATTACAAACCTGAACTGCTCAGAGAATTGGGACAGATTATTCACACTTTCAAGCAAAGCATCACTAGAAAGAAAGTTATACGTTAAGGAAATGTTTACATGGTGATTGAACTAAACACCATCAAAGGAGCTCGACACCACTATGGGCAGATCTTACATTAACATGGGACAGGTTATGCATTTGTGCCAAGCACTGAAAGAGTATAGAATAGGGCATACAAATAATCTCACAATTTGGGCCACAAATAAAGGACTTAATTACGCTGGTAACATCAGTTATCTTCCAAAAAGCTGGTGTTGAAAGTAACATGTCGGATATTTGACAGGACAACTTAAACGAGGTAAAGACTAATCTGGCTGCATAATATACATTAAAATGTCTAAATTGACAATCCACAGAATGAGGAACTAATCTACATGATTATATGTGCATGTAAAGAGACTGACTGAAAATGCAAACAGATGTGGTTGTCTAGAACTGCATGTACGTCTATTCCAGGAACCCACAAGACTCATCACCTGTCACCCCAGTCATGTGGAGGAGGCTTCCTGCCCTCTTTGGAGGTGGTTTACTGAGCACTATCGAGGGAAAAGGCCTCATTTCCTTGGTCACGTTATCATAAACAGGACCCCCCCCCCCCCCCCCCTCCATTTAACACTGGAAGTCTTTGTAGGTAGAACTAGTCACTGCAGCAACGGCGAAAGCACTTACTTTTAAAAAGTAGTAATGAGGAATGCACCAAGTGGGGAATAGGTTAATCAGTTTCTGCATAGATAGCGTTTGAAATAGATTTAACTTTATAGCCAATTTTAAAGTACTTCAAACAAAACCTCACATCTGAAGACTTTAGCATTGCAAGATTGTAGGACTTCGGGGAAGAAAAGGCTCGTTACCAGTATCTAACGTGCATTGGCATCTTTCATAGATTCACATGCTGGACTTCTGAGGCTAGGAACTCTCAGCAGTCAGTTATAGCAGTGTTTCAAACAGCAAATCGTATCGAAAATCAAGGAAAACCTTTAGATATTAAAAATAACTCATCCCCATTATAGGAGCTGACGTCCAGCCAGTCGGGTGGAGGGGCTTAGACCCTCCTCAGATTTTCATAACTTGCTATATCGCAATTGGTAGCCACATAAAAGCGAAGGAGGGCGGTGCATGAGAATCCACAAAGGATATCAGTGCTGCCGAACAGTACTTACAGGCACGCAACATTTCTGTTGCGCTGGACATTTCAGAAGTTTGCATGATCCTCACAAGCACTCTCCTCTATTAATCAGAAATGGTGATTAAGGCACCTTAGAATAATAAGGTTTTGACTGAAGAGAAAGGTTTAAGAGGAAGGGGAGATGAAAGATTGGCAGATGGTGGTTACTCTAATGATGCAGTAAAGATTGTAAAGAAGGTCCATTAATCTACCCCTCCTCAAGTGTGGTGACGGCAAATAAAGATTCAACACTAAAAACATTCTGCAAGAAAAAAAAATTAAGGAAGAGGCATGCCAAAGCCGCATAAGTATCAGTATGAAAGCTCAGCACAGAAACTAGAGACTATGTCAGGAACTTGCAGAAGTGGGAAAGTAGCCAACTACACTAGGCTAAGAATAACCAGTTAAAATATCAAAGGTCAGACCCAGCAATGTTGGAAAGGAAAGGAGGCCAAGAAAGAGCACGCACTTGTGTCTTAGAACCATATCACTCACAGGAAGAAAAAACATTTCAATGTGTTAAGAAAAGCTTTCCAGTCCCCCCAGGGTCAAAGGCAGCTGACCTTTACATTTGCTTTCCATCCCACACCCGATGTGTGACCTCCAAAAGCTCGACCACAATAATATGACCTTCGATCTCCTACCTTCCAGACTTGGTGAGGACGATAATGGCTCCACTAGAGCATTTGAAGGAGGCCTCCACAGCTCCAACAGCAGTTGCTTCAGTTGGGTCACAGGTTAGGGGTGATACCCGGCGGAGTTCCTCGAACAGCTGACGGTGAAAGATGGCAGCTTCTGCCTCGCGGGCAATCTACAAAGCAATACGTGTGCAGGGGATGGAAACAAATCAGTCAGCACTTGGTGGGCACAGGATAGAGGCAGCCTGAGAGGAGACCACAGCAGAATTAACAAACATGTCATGCCTTGTAGAAACCATTACAAAGGATGGTTCGATATACACTGCTGCGCTGTGTAAAGTGTGCACTTCGCACAAAACTCAATTAAATGAATTACATTCCTATGGAATGGAATCACAAGGTCATGCTAAAGTTTTCTGCTGAGTCATCCAATGACCTTCCTCCTTCCAGTGTCCTCCCCGACACTCCTTTCGAACTGCCAAGACTCTGCTCCCCTTACCTACCTTACACCAAACTAAGCAGCAATCTGCCAAATCAGACCGATTTGAAAACTAATTGGGGTGAACTCCAAAGGACAAACCTGCTTGATGCCTGTGGAAGGAAAGACTCACATCTGTACTGCTATCACTTTAAACTGCTCATTTGAAGCCCTACCTGCCAGACTCTGTCAGAACTATCATAGCGGCAGCTAAGCTCTTAAAGGAGGCCTCCACAGCGCCTATCGCTACCGCCTCAGCCGGGTCTCTGGAGCTAGCAGTGACACGGGACAGTTCTTCAAACAGCTGACGGTGAAAAATGGCGGCCTCAGCCTCACGAGAGATCTGCAGGCCGGAGATGAGGGAGAGGAAGGTGAAAGGGTAGGCAAAAACATTTGAACAGGGTAGGCATGGAAAAGGAGTGAACAGACAGGGGATACACCAAAGAAATAAAAGAACAGTTATGATCTTAAGTTATGAGGCTAGACTGTACAGCAAGTCATGCACACCACACAGGAGGGGGAGATGTAATTTAAGTGCTGCTCACAAGCTATTCAGGCAGGGTGGTATAATTGATAGACCTGGCCATAAGCAAGCAGGTAGATCCACTCAACCAACAAGACCCCTACCACCAAGGCATGCAACTCCTTCAGTAGAGTGCACCACTATCTGAACATGCAAGCTTGGAGTGGAGTAAGAAGCTCCTCAAATGCATTTGGGTCACTCTCCAAAATGTCAGGTTTAATTTAGGAGATTAAAACCCTGTGCCATATCCAAACATGTTACTAGAGGCCAGTGTCATTTGCTTGGGGTTACCACAGTGAACTGCAAGCTTTTTGGGTAGAAAGTTACGGACTTTGATAGGCTTCTTCCAGAGTTTAACCCTTAGGTGAATTACTGTAATATATGCAGTACTTTAGTTAGTCCAGTCTGCCCTGACCACACCACTATATCAGTAAAGACATTTTGACAGATAGAACAAATAAGTGCCGTTTTGAAAAAAGGTTATGAATTAGTGGAAAAATATAAAACCAATTCATTTTGAAGACTGACCGTAGATTCAAGCCACTCCATAACACCAATGTAGTCTAAAGCAATAACTCGTTAAGTAATTTTCAGCCACTGACATTTCAACCAGATATTTTTCTGGAGTATAGCAAGCAGCATAACCATGGGACAGAGGCTAAAGCCACTTATGAAGGAACTCTTCAGCTATATATTTTAAGGGAACTGAGTCAACTGGGAAATAGGGGTTGTTCTAAATGGTATAGAAACAAGGTGGCTACTAGGACCATAACAAGCAGCCTTTCTGCTCAAAGCAGTGGCTGTCTTGCAATGTGTGAGAATCTGCTTTGGACTCTGTTTGGGTTGAGAGCTTCGTTGTTCTAATGGAGAAAGGAGCTTAAGCTAACATTACAAATAGAAAATCGGCAACTCAAAACGCACCACTAGAAGCAATGGGACAACATCATGAAGTACACAAAATAATGGATCTCAGAAGAGACGTTGGTCTCAGGCAAAGGAAAATACAAATTAGTCTAACGCTTCTAGCAATCATGCTTACTGGCTGGCACTAGGGGAAGGCCCAAAAAACCCTACGTCACTGGTCGTGTACCAATAAGAGTTAGCAAGCAAGAGGTTGGCTAATCAGGGAGACCATATGAAAGCCACACAGAAAATTTAGCTTAAACTTAGCACAGCTGGCACCTTGAATATGCTATTGAAGGTAACGCAGTCATCCCTGAACAAGACCCTTCGTGAATATGGACCAATTCTTGTCGAAGCCCTAAATGAACTTTGCTCCAAACTCACAACCTACAGCAAGCACAACACTCAATCCGAAGACAGAAGTGCCCATAGCAAATCAACGTATCAAATAAACAGAGGACCCCATAATATCAATTCGAAGTAATAGTTATTCTACTGCACCTTAAAATAGACAGCTGTTCTCCCCTTTCAAGTTCTTTAACACATGTGTATGCCTCCGAGGAAGCATAAACATTGGGTTTGTTGGGTTTGTTTAAACAAACCCAATATTTCTAACCAGCTACATAATTCACAGATGACATCGTTAGACGAACAGCCACCCCAAGATGAAGTAACAAATCCGTTTATGCGCTCAATTGCCCATTCAAATGAAAAGAAACTATAGCACTATTCTCTATTAAGCATACATCCATCAAGGGGGTGTGGCTTCAAGCGCGACCAAGATGGCCGCAAGCCTGTAAAGCGGCGTCTCATCTGTGCCCTTATCCTGTGATTTCTCCCGCAAGGGGCCCCTCCTGGGTGCTGTGAGCTGTGAGCTGGGGCGGAGGTGGCCCATTCACCCCCTCCCCCCCGACACATCGGCATGACGATCGGCACGCAAGGTCGCTGAGCGGCGGCCCGCAACCGCCTACGAGTTACGACCGGCGGCTGGGGGAGGCGCTGGGGCTTTGCTGCCGGCTGTGTACCCTACTGCACACCACGGCTTGCTGGGCCACGGCAGTTGAGACGCCAGAAGTGGCGGTGCGGCGGTGAGCGAGCCTCTGAGGGGATGTCGCAGGTCTGCGGAGGTCTATGCCCGGCGCGCACGCCGTGATGTACCGGCGCCTGGCCGATAAGTGAAGCGGGCGGCGACCCGCGCTACAGATACTGGAGGCAGCCAGCCCCAGGCGGAGGGCCTCTTGGCTGAGCAAGACGGGGGCAGGATACACCGGACGCTTCAGCCGGAGGAGCCCCGCGGTCCTGAACCCGCTGGTACATGGTCGCCTTGAGGTGGAAGAGGAGGAGACGTGCTCCTTGGCGCGGTGCCCGGCGGCCTGCACCACAGATACGGCGGCGGTCGTGAGGAGCGACGTGGACCTGGTAGTGCCTGCACCCCTGGACGCTCTGCCCCCGTGGGGGACCACTGTGGAGGTAAAGGGGAGATCAGAACGTGGGACGCTGCGTGGCGCCCGCAGATAGCGGCCATTTCGCTGTCACCCCCACTGCAGGCGCTGGGACCGAGACGGCCTGTGTTGGGTCAGTGCCCCAGCTGTGCCTTGCTGCGAGGAGTGGCGCCAGCAGAGCCCAAGTCACTGGGCGAGTAGTCCCATGCGTGAGGAAGCGGGGTCGTGGAGGACCACGGAGGAGCTTGGCAAGTGGCCTCAGGAGGCCGCGGCGGTCCTGCACCCAAAGACAGTCGAGAGGTGCGTCGCCCGATGGGGGTCGCCCAGTTGGATTTGGACGCTTCCCGCCCCAGCCCCCCCCGCCCCCCCTTTGGCACAGCGAACCCGCGAGTGTGGTAGTGAGCCTGAGACAACGGCGACTTTGGGGAGGAGAGACCCGCTGGGACTGGGCCAGACCTGTCCACTGGTCACCTAGACTGCAAGCAGATGCACCACTGCACAGCAACTGGTCATGGGCCGGCTACGCAATGCCCCAAGGGACAGCCGGGCACCGGTGGCCGGGCCCCGTCTCGGCGCCTGGAGACCCTGGCGCAACCCCACACACTGAGTTGCTGGCCACTAAACTGGATTCGGTGCTGGCCGCGGTGGAGCGGATCGGCTCCTCTCGAGCAGACGAGGTCATCGCTGGAGGCCCGCATCGATAAAGTCACGGTTGACTTCACGTTGCTCCACGCGGACCACTGCAAGTTGGCAGACAAAGTGACGCAGCAGGAGCAAACTCTTCAGGAAGTGCAACCTGTCGTGTCCACCCACACAGCCGCCCTTGAAGACCTAATTGACCGCGTCCATGCCCTGGAAGATCGTGTGGACGATGCTGAAGGGCGTTCT
Source organism: Triturus cristatus (assembly GCF_964204655.1). NCBI lineage: Eukaryota > Metazoa > Chordata > Amphibia > Caudata > Salamandridae > Triturus > Triturus cristatus. Next base: position 299,543,852 of record NC_140583.1, on the reverse strand, counting down.
CGGCACAGTAATGTGTGAGTGGTGGGCCTGCCGAAGGGCGAGGAGGGGGCGACAGCCGGAATAATATGTGGAAGAATGGCTACGCAATTTGATAGGGCCTGAGAAACTCTCGCCGCACTTCGTGGTGGAAAGAGCCCACAGGGTCCCCACGCAGAGGCCCAGCCCAGGGTCCCGACCTCGACGCTTCCTGTTTAAGCTCCTTAACTACCGGGACAGAGATGAGGGGCTCCGTGAGACCAGGAGGATTGGCGACATCACAGTTGGCGGCGGGCAGGTGCACTTCTTCCCGGACTATACCGCCTTGGTGCAGAAACGCCGCAGCAATTACCTGGTGGTAAAGCGCCGCCTGCATGAACTGGAGATATCGTATGCCCTACTGTTCCCCTCCCGTCTGCGGGTGGTTACCACCGATGGCACCGGCTTTTTTGATACACCATCCAAGGTCTGGGACTGGCTGGAAGACACTGGGCGCAGTGATGGCGTGCGACTGCAGAGTTTGGAGACAGCCACAGCGCGGCAGGAGGTTTCGGCGGCGCAAGGGGAAAGGACACCGGCGACAGGAGGGACGGGGACTGGGGGTGGCTCCCAGCCCGGAGAGGAGTAGAATGAACGACAAGAAGCGGTGGCCACCCTCGGGTCCCTGGACAGTTAGAGATGACTGCCCGGGAGCGGGGTGACCTGATGACCAGCAGTTCATCTTCCCAGTCTACCGTGATCTCGGACGACCAGCTGCTGCCACTGGTCACCCCGCAAACATCGGACCAAGTAATGTAGTACGAGAGCAAAGGGGAATCTGGGGTCATCGCCAAGTGTAACCCCGGAGGCGGGTTCTGCAGCCTGCAGATTGACGCTCCATCGCTCCTGCCCGTGTGGTCAACAGAGGGGTGAGCTATGGACAGGAGAGGACTTGTTATTGGATCTCTAGGGGGCATTGTCTCATGGTTTGGACGAATACCCGTAGAGGGGTTCGCCCTGATGGTTATATTGGCCTGTTTGGCTTGTTTATGCACACGGTTCCATGTTAATGCGTTATGTTGATGGGTTTACGTTTCAGCTCACTAAATAGTCAGGCGAAGGCCCACCGCTCCCCGCCCTGGAGGGGCGCCCCTAGCCCCCGCCACAGACTTGCACTTAGGATTTCCGCATGGCCATTACAAATGTAGTCACATGGAATGTTCGAGGCATGCATACGCCAGCGCGTAGATACTCCGTCTATGCATACATGCAGTGGCAATAGCTCTCCTGCAGGAAACACACGATGTCGAGGGAACTGGGCAGGCTGCGCGCGCTGGAGGGGGCAGGTATATGGCACTACATGCTTGGCGCACTCTAGAGGCACGCTGATATGTGTGAGGGCAGGCACCCCCATTTGTCTGTTGGCAGGCGCTGGTGGACCCAGGTGGGAGGTACACCTTAGTACACGGGTGAATTGATGGGCAGCAAGTGCTGCTGGGGTCCCTTTAAGGGGGGGGGGGGGGGGGGGAGAAGACTTTAACTCCATACTTGATGTACACATGGACTGGTCCTTCCCGCCCCTGCGGGGCACGCAGGTGTGGGGGGGGGGGGGTCGAACGCCAGAGCCCTTACCGCCTGGTTGTCACATTGGACTCCAATTGACCTGTGGCGGAATGTCCACCCGGACGACCGCGTGTATTCATACTACTCAGCGGTTCACAGCCTCCATGTCCGGTTGGACAGGGTGGTGGGCACCCATTCGGTGCTTCCGTGGGTGACCCGTGCGGAATACATGGGCTGGACGCATTCGGACCACAACCCCCTCATACTGGGGCTTCGGTGGCAGCCTGATAGACCTCCGGTACCGACATGGCGCCTTCAGACGGCGGCTCTGGAGGATTCGGAGTTCCGAGCCTCCCTGGGCACAGCGATTTAACAGTATTTTGACCTTAATGAGGGCTCCACTGACAGCGAGCTGATAGAATGGGACGCTCATAAAGTGTACATTAGGGGCACTCCTTGGGAGCGACGTGGAATATTCAAAAGCAGCTGGAGTGCTCTTGCCGCCTTGGAGTCCAGCCTCCTCTCGTGCGCACTACGTGGAGAAGGTGGGGGTACGGACGAGTCGCTTACTGGAACTCCGGGCACGCCATGCCGAACTCCTAGACCGGCTCCGTTGCCTTAACTATGCGGCTCACTCTGCCTGGGTGCACGCTGCGTCAGATAGGGCCGGGCGACTCCTGGCTTGGCTGATTAGGCAGGAGACGGCTCGTGCTCCAATAGGTGCCATTGCTGGTCCTGATGGTACAGTGGTCCACACAATGGGAAATTCACCAGGCGTTCACGGCACATTATACCTCTGTACCGGTCAACAGGACGGAGGCGTGCGTGTGACCTAGACGAGTTCTTGGCAGCGGTGGAATTACCCGTGGTCCCGGAGGAGCAACATGCGACCCTGGAGTGCCCCCCCACAATAGAAGAGATAGGGGATGTCATCTCTTTAGCTTCGGGGAAGGCGCCGGGGCCGGACGGGCTTCCGGCGGAATATTACAAATCTTACCGAGAGTCACTGATCCCAAAGCTCCACAGCCTCTACTTGACCGCCCTAGAGGACGGCACACTACCAGCATCGCTGAAGGAGGCCTATCTGATTTCCCTGCTTAAGCCAGGACGAGACGCCACTCAGCTGGGGGTCCTATTGCCCGCTCGCCCTGCTCAATACAGACTATAAAATCTTGGCGAAGATACTGGCGGAGAGGCTGGCGCCAGTGGCCCACGCTGGTGCACAGCGATCTCAAAATGGCTTTGTGCCCAAACGCAGCACCTCTTAAATCTGCGGCGTTTTTTCGTGTAATGGAGGAGAGTACCCGACACTGGCCCAGGGCGGGCTGCCTGGTCTTGGACCTGGAGAAAGCCTTTGATTGTCTGGAATGGGGGTACCTGGTGACGACACCGTCGCGATTCGGACTGGGGCTTGGCTTTCTTCAGCTTGCAGCTCTTTTGTACAAAGGCCCTACGGTGCGAGTGCGCACTGGTCCGTATGTCTCGGACCCCATCAAAATCGGCCATGGCACTAGGCAGGGATGTCCGCTGTCGCCCCTCCTGTTTGCGCTTGCAATGGAGCCGTTGGCGGCGACGCTCCGTAGGGATTTGGCAGATGGCATCCCGCTGGGAGATACGACACCAGGTGTCCCTTTATGCGGATGACCTCCCAGTCTTCGTTAGGGACGTGTCTTCTATCCCTGCGGGGCTGGAACGCATCCTGTCCACCTTTGAACAGCTCTCGGGCCTCGAGTGAATGCAGCCAAATCCTGCCTGTACGCCTTCAGAGACGACACCCGGACTACCGCCTCGGCGGGGTGCGGGTACAATGGCAACCGGACACTTTGCTATTTAGGTGTCCAGATCTATCGCCGACCGGCAGATTTGGTGGGACGAACCGTGACGGCGATCCGGACTCAGATGACATTCTGGAGCACACTTGCCCTCTCGGTAACCGGCCGAATAGCGCTTGTCAAAATGGTAGTGCTGCCCCGTCTGTTGTACTAATTTGCCAATCTGCCGGTGTACATACTGGCGTCCTTCACGACCTTTACGTGCTCCCTCCGCGACTTTATATGGGGAGCAGCGCGCCACAGGGTCGCGTTGCCCAAACTGTCTCCCCGTAGGCCAGGGCGGGCTCGCGATGCCATGTCTCGAACATTACTATCTGGCAGCGCAGTTGCAATGGGTGGCCCGGTGGCTGGCGGACAGATGTCGCGAGGACACTGCGACGGCGGAGAGCCCCCCCCGCTGACGTTGGCTGAGCTCCTTAGAATCTTTCATCCGACGACGGGTGCACTACGGCCCAAGCCACTGCTGTTAGTGGTGGCGTGTAAATGCTACCGTAAAAGTCTCCGGCTTACCAGTACCAGGCTCTCGTACGCTCCGGCTATACCTCTGGAGGGCTCCCCTTGTGGGCGGGGCACGCTTGGGGCTGCAGAATTGAGGGATTGGCATGCGGCCGATATCCACACTTTGGAGGACCTATACCATGAGGGGGGCCTTCTGCCATTCACAACCCTTGCGGAGGAGACGGGGCTGGCGCAGGGCCAGTTCCTCCGCCATCGGGCACGGATAGAGACGCTGGCAGGTCACTGGGGAGACTTGCGGGAAGAGCCGGAGCAGCACTCAGTGGTGCAATACCTTCATGTCATGGGCCGAGGGGGCCACCTGATTAAATGGTTCGCAGCGGCCTTGCGGGCGCATGCGGCGCCGAGCCTAGGGGCATTACGCGAGAAATGGGAGGGGGACCTTGCCCGCCCTATGGTAGATAAAAAATGGGAGAGGGCGCTACAGGGACCGAGGAGGGTACCTAGAAATATGAGATTCCGCCAAATACAGTTTCATCCTGCACAGGGCCTACCTTACGCCGGCTGCCATTAACAGATATTTCCATCGCGTGGATGCATGCTGCCCCCGTTGTGCGGAGGTTGATGCCGACCTGCTTCACATGCTGTGGGGCTGCCCGGAACTGCACGCATACTGGCAGACGATACACGGGGTGCTCCGCAGGTGCACGGGGCGGGAGATTCCCTCTGAGGGGACCACTTACTCGTTGCACCTCTTTCATAGGCCGCCCCCGGCTAAGGTTGCCTCTCGTTTCATAGATCTGGGGATCATAGTGGCGAAGCGACTTCTCACCAAGTGCTGGAAGGCGGACGCTGCGCCGCATGTGCGGGCATGGCGCGGCTCTTTTCTGGTCTGGGCAAAGGCGGTGGAAGTGGCACTTCAGCGAGAGGAAACACTGGGCCTGAGGGTGACGCCAATTGCATCCCAATGGGGGATATGCTGCAGGTCCTGCTACAATCGGAGGGGGTGGCCCTGGAGGGGGACAGTGGTGCGCTGCAGGAGCTACGCTAGACGCTGGGGTGCTGTCTGCCCTGTCCTGTCGAGGCGTCACGATGCTGGGTATGACTACCTTGACAACGATGACAGTGCATGCCACGGCTCGGATAATAGTGCATGAGGTTCTCCTGGAGGCGGGGGCCGGGGGGAGGAACCCGACGGGAGAGGGGTATGAGGGGGAGGGGCCTCTGAACTAGAAACTGCGAGCTGCTGTTGGAGGTGGTTTTAGTTGCTACGCTGTAGAGGGGACAGCTACCCAGTTACAGAATGGGGAGTTTAGCACTGTTTGAATATCTGTTTGGGGATGCACTGGGAAAAGCACACATTTGGCGACAGACGGCGATATGATGATCTCCACAAGGGCCGAGGTCGCAGCATCGCGCGGTGATAGATTTACTCATGGCCCCACAGGTTGCAACTTTGGACAATGCTACATGCCACTCATTTGGTGTAACATATCCAGATTGAATGCGATTTGTAATGAGACTTTACCATATGATTGATGTAACTATGCTCTCTGCTAAACTGAGATGTACTGTATGATTCTAACTACAAACTCAAACAGATTTCTAAATAAAATAAGTATACATCCATCAAGAAAACCACTGAAACCTGTGCATCAATTATCTGAAGATCAACAACTAGAAGCAAAGAACTCTGTACCTGCAAACAAAATACTACTGGTCAGAAAAGCAAGTCAGGAAAACTAGTAATTTGCTACCGGCCGCGAGCACGAATGTGCCATTATGGCCACCACCAATACAGTAGTCTTTTCAATGATTTACTGACAGATTGTGCAGGTGTAAATAAGGGATGGGTGGTGAAGTTGAAGGTCATATACAAGACTGATTTTCAGACAAGCTAAATTCCTCAGCTTAAATTTTGAATCGGTAAGCGGCAAGACCTAGAGCATCCATTTTGAAGCACAATACCACAACTAGCATGCACAAGACTTCTATTTTACAGTAGCAGCCAAAGGCCTCGAGTGTTTCTCCAGTTTCCCCTCAGAATAAGACCATGTATTGCTTGCAGCTCATCCAGATATACTTACTGGCAGGAGGAAGTCTATGTTACAGGCAAGGAATCCGAATGAGATCTGATCAGCAAGAGGTTCTTGAACACATTACTAAGAAATACGCAAGTAACCGACTGCTAGGGACAGGGTTACTAGAATACATAAGTGCAGACTATTATAGGTTCACAAAACCTGGAACTAGTGGGCAAAGAGGAAACAACATTGCTCAAGATGTGGAGATGTAAACCTAGCTCTTGCTGAAAGGATAGAGTAGAATACTAGCAGGGGCTTTGCTTCCTCCTCAACTGCAAGAGATTTGACCATGTGAAAGTTGGTAGCAAAACCAACCACATGAAGTCAATAAGGTCAGAAAGCTATGTTCACATCAGACCAAAGATCAAGAGTATCTTCAATTGAGGAACCTACATCTCCAACAGTCTCAATCACGATCCATTCCCAAGTTCCATCAGAGCTGCCTTCAACTTCTGACAATAAAGACATGCAGAATTCGGGTGATGAGCTGGACCTCCATAACCAAGCTCTTCGGTGCAAAGTTATAAGGTGAAAAAAAGGAAGACTGGAGAAGTGTTATGTAAAGCTTGTACGAGGGACGTAATTTTCATACAGCAGTGTCTCCCTGTGGGATGCATTGCAATTAGCATCAAAAGTGTCTTTTGAAGAGGATATTCACCCTTGCAGGGGTGAATTTCCCCAAAGAGTGGTGATGAGTAGTTGAAATGAGGCAAAATGGACTTCAGGACATTTCAGTTATTAGAAGAAAGCAGGATCATTCCTAAACTGGAAGAAAGGAACAAATGCACATTCTGGGGCATGGTGAGGAGAGGGCTTGAAACTTCAGCCAGCCTTTGCTTATCACACATTTTATAGTGTAGGGTGTTTGGTTTTCAGCATAGCAGCTAAGCAACTAAGCATCTGAAGAGCATAGTTCCTTGCTAATGAAGAGAAAGAGGGTTACGGAAGAGCCATACACAGCAACATGCATTCTCCTTTCCTTGAAAGTTTTTGCCCATCTGGCTAGCTCCTCATCCTGGTCTACTCCTCATAGTTTGACACGCTTAAGAAAGCAGCGGCCCACACACAGGACAGACACTCCTCGTGGCTCAATACAGAGTGAAGCGGCGTTACTTGTAACATTTCTACAGCACTACCACATTAACACTACAAATGATCAATACCTTCTTCCATACTGTAAGCCCTTTTGGTCTGAAGTTCAGTGACTATGGTACTAGGAGACTACAGTATGATCAATTAGCACCAACCCTTTGGCAGAGTCCATATTTCCTTTAGGATTAAACGCTTCATCCTTTTCACCCTCATACATATCATAATGGACCACTTCAGGCTTGTTCTACCCATTATACTAAAGAACTGGCCAGACCGATTTAGCATACTAAGCGGCATGATCAGGCCGTGCCCATAGGTAGATAATTCAATGAAATAGTTTTGCAGATCTTCAAGTTTCAATTTAGTTTAGGAGAACTTGTGCGCCTGGCATGTAGAACGCTTCCTCCAATTCACGCAATGGAGTCTATTATTAAATAGGAAAATGTAACACTACCAGTGTCCATTTCACCACAAAGGGTACAAGGTCTGGAGTCTGGTTCCAGGACAAGTCAAGCACTACCTGGGTTGTACCCAATGAATAGCCTGGAAAGTGAACACCATACTATGTGTGAAATGAGAGGGTAGAGCCCATGCACGCAGCACCAAGCATTTGGTCCTATTTGCAACATGGTGCCATGACTGGATTCAGGCTTACGAATCCCTTGTTTAAGATTGTTAAGTCTTGGTTTTGGGACTAGTTTTCATAATAGGAAGGGCACTTTCTCCTTTCAATAGGTGTCATAATATCTCCATGTTTGTCTCAACTCCAGTCATCAAATGACTTTTGCAAGATGCCATCTCACCTTGAGCAATTGGTTTCAGATTACTCTGTCCCTAGCAACTGACCAGACAATTTCTCATGTTGCTATTTAACCACTTTACTGGTTGTGAACGTTTATTTCACCTGCATAGAACACAATGTCACCAGGGACGACTGTAGCCGCAAATGGATAAATTCACACAAGGCCGATGGCATCAAAGTCTTGCACAGAACAATGCAAGAGCCCATTGCAAAGGATTCCATTCCACACGACTACTACTGTATACCGTATAATAACCAAGCTCAACAGGTAAACTCCCAACTTGTTCCTTGTGTCTGCAGTCCTTCAGGCTTCCCAAATTAGCGATCTGGTTCAAGTGAAAGGGAGTACATCCCAACTAGGAAGCAGTGAATGTTAAAGACAATGAATATCCACTGGCAAACTACAAAGCCCTCAAAAATAAGGAAAAGCCAATTTATTTATTTCCAAGTGTCTGGTGTTAAGTTCAACATCCAGGACTTCTTGAGAAAGCACAAATATAAAAACAACTCCGTCTGAAACAGTGCTATTTTGAAGGGAATAAAAAGGATCCAGTGATTAACAGTCTGCAGTAAGGAGGAAGGTTGGGGGGTGGGGGAGGAACTAATTTCAGGCTAATGCAGACACTACCGTTGAGGAATGAAAGCGGCCAGCGAGTGCATAGTAGTCACAGAAGAGCAGAGAATCCTGGCAGTTCAAACAGAACACTAATACTCCCTGTCTGGAAGAATCACAAAATATTACAGAATAATAAAACAAATTTAGTAAAAGATCGAGAGCCATTCCTGTAGACAACTACAAAAGCTTACATCTGTGCATTGCAACATGTACGCGTTTAGTTACATATGAGCTACAACCAAAATAAGAGGTTCTTGCTTTTTTTCTGCCATGGGCATCAGGGGTAGAGACTCAACTGCCTAGTCATTTTGCTAAAAGACTACACCGGCAAGTCTAAACTAGGAGGAAGCTACTTTGAAAGGAAAACAAACTGCCATAAGGGAATCTTGCCAGAAAGCCATTATCAGAGTACATTATAGGCTTGCATTTGGGAGAGGGTGCAGGAGCATACATTCTAATGGGAAATACAGATGCAGGAGAAAGCAAAATTTTAGCTGAGATTAAAGTAAAACTTGAGTGCGCCTGATCTGTACCAAAGTCAAATGCAGTGGCAGAGCCTGCTGTGCACAAAAGTCTATTGCAACATTAGTGCAAGATGGGAAGAGTTTGCACTGCAAGAATTCATAGGCTGCGATACACAGAAGCCCAAGGTTTCCAACTGGCATGCACCTGCAGCATGCCAGTCCAGAGCACAGTTAGTTAAAAGCTCTTGGAGTACTAAGCGAGCCTGCAGCCAGCCGCATACACACTAATGCACAGCAAGTAGGCACAACTGGCATCACACAATTTACAAGTTCTACTGTAGAGAACTGTATGCGCTACTCACAGCATGTTGCATACTGACAGCCTCCAGTGGGTAATCGCCTTTAGCAGTCTCTCCTGACAGCATGATGCAGTCTGCTCCATCCAAGACCGCATTGGCAACATCGCTTCCTTCTGCACGGGTTGGACGGGGCTTCTTAATCATACTTTCCAACATCTGAAAGAGGAAACAAGTGGGTTTAGGAGATCAAATAGAGAGCACATGGTTAAGATTGGATCTTCGGATATGAGACAGCAGTACAAAAATTAATACCAGAAACCACTTGTGTATGATCTTGTGTGTAAAGAATGTATAACTGATAGGGGCAAGTAAATTGGAGGAAACAAAATAAAACGCAAGACAAACGACTACACCATGTTTTATTAGATTCATGGAGTGGAAGGGAAAACACTAGGTTCAAATATTGCTGGACACTAGATTAGAAACCAAATAATCAAATTTAGACTTGGACAGTGCCAATAGGCAAGGGTGCTCGACATCTACGAGAAGCGGAATACATGGTCGTGAGAGAACACACAGACTGCTCACAAATGCGTAGCAATTACAAGTGGATGGCATGCATTTATTTACATCGCGCGCATACTGTATACTGTGTTACATTATATGTAAAATACCTGTGTGGCACATATTACTGGCTTTCCTGCTCGGTTGCAACGCCCAATCATCATCTTTTGGGCAAGGAAGACTTTCTCTGCAGGAATCTCAATTCCAAGATCTCCTCGTGCCACCATTATTCCATCACTGGCCTCCAGGATCTCATCAAACCTAGGTAGAAAGAGGGCAGTCAGCACAAACAAAAAAAATAATAATTTACTTACCTTCGGTAACAGTTTCTGGTGGATACAGCATCTGCCTGTGGATTCCTCACCTGCTTAATAGCCCCTGCGCCAGCATTCTGCAAAATGCTTTCCTATCTTACCCACGTTGACAAGGATGTCATAGCACAGCTCCGCTCGCAACTTCGAATGAAGTCATCGGAGCCATAAGAAGACCTAGTCGGCATGCTGACGTCAGTTAAACCCATTTTGTTTTCCGTGCCACCGAGGCACATACATAACTCCCAGCACTTCCTTTCGGCGAACTGACTGAAACTGACCACGAGGACAAATCAATGGCAGTATTCTTTACTGCTTTTAACCCCTCATCTCCATTACGCGTTTCGGGCATCAAGTGCCCTTGATCACATAAGGAGACTGCAGTACGCCATGTTTTTTATATATGCTTTGTGAAAACACCCACGTGGTAATAGACAGTGAAGAAACACTTTGATTTATGTTCAAGCTCATCCAAAATGCATGGACAGCTGTAAATAAACTTTTCCTTGTTGTGCAACACAATTTGATCACATATTATTGGAATATACATGTAAATTCGCATTTATAGTGGTGTGAGTTTTAAATAAATATATTAAAATATATCAAATATTTAAAACTAAATAAATCTGTATAAATAATTTAAAATACACATTATATCACACAATGAATATAAATATAGAAACAGTGTGCAAATTACAGCAAGAAAAACATGACTGCATAAATGCATTTTATCTTTCCAGGTCTAATTATTTTGTATCAGCATAATACTTTAAGTTCTTTTTTACGTGATATTTAAATAGTTAGTATCCGCCTAAATGCTTCTATTAGATTCATATGACTTGAGTTTTACATTCTATTTCGATGCACATGCTCTTTAGTGAGCAGATTTTTGTAAAAAAAAAAAGTGCCTCAAATTTGTGCAAAGAATATTGGTGCATTATTTATATATTAAAGTGCCTAGTGCATACTATTTTAATAAATAACTCAAAAGATAAAAATATGGAGATTTTATCCTATAAAAATAATTTAAAAAGGTGTTTATTTAAAAGCGAGAAGCATTTGTAAATATTTACATTTCTTATGAACAGTGGGCGAGGGTTTTTTCACGGACAATTATTTACGCATAAAGCAGGATTATATTTTGATTTTTGAAAAACTTAATCAGATCCAGACCCATAGATTAACAGATATTCCATTGATCAACGTATGCAATTAAGCTATCCCATGATTCCAATGCCGTTTACTTGATTTCAGATTTACATATAATCCATGAAAGGGACCAGGTTATAAAAAAAGTTATAAAAAAGTACGTAGATCAGTGTTATTTAATCAATTCGGGAATTTGCTATCAAGTTCTAAAATAAACTTGATCTCGCACGGTCTTAATTTTTACCCGATTTCCTCCTCTGCGTGGGGCTGGGATAGAGTCACATACATACAATTGCAAAACCAATAAAAGCATAGAGAAAGCAATAGACCAAGCATTTCCCACTATTAAAACAAGCATGATTAAGACATTTAAAACTCATGTTAAACAGTAAAGCATCTTTTTGGTAGAAACAGTTGGACAACAGGGAGGCGGGTGGGACAGTGAGGAATCCACAGGCAGATACCAGAAAAAGTGTTACCGACGGTAAGTAACTTGTTGTTCTGATGGATACTTCTGCCTGTGGATTCCTCACCTTCTGAATAGAATCCCAAAGCCGTACCTCTCCCAGAGGAGGGTGTCCACCTGACTAGACGGGTTTAAATAAAGAAGTCTGGTCTGGCAAACCTAGAAAAGCCGACAAATAGCCCTTAACAGTGGCCACAGCAAACCCTGCTGGGCCAAGGACAGCGAAAACTGAACATCCCAACAAGTGGGCCTTTAAAGGATCAATGGATCTCTCCACACCATTTAACCAATCTAGACCATCTCGATGAGTAAACAGACTTGGTTGAGTGTCGCCTGGACAATAAAAACGACAGACAAAACTCAGGTTGCCCTGTTCAATCTCCAGGCATGAAGGCTCTGGAGGTGGAGATGGAGAACCTGCCCCTGCGACAGGAAGTCTGCCCCGAGAGGGAGCAAGAGCAGAGGGTGCGATGAGGTGAAGATCTGTGTACCACGCCCTTCTTGGCCAATCCGAGGTGATCAATAGGACTTGGGACCGGTCTTGGCGAATCTCTCGGAACCCGAGAAATCAAGGGTATGGGAGGAAACGTGTAAAGGAATTGTGAGCTCCAATCCAATTGAAATGCCTCCCCCAGCACTCCCTGCATCGTATACTGGAGACTGCAGAACGGGCAGTTCGAGTTTGTGGGTGGGAAACTGGTCCAACCAAGGAGACCCCCACATCTGGAAGATGTGATGGACCATGGACAGGATGATTGGCTGGGGAGTTCGCACGTGGATCTGAGACAGCAGTCTTAGCTTAAACGGTTTGGCGGTGACGGAGTTGGATGGTTTTGGACTTTGCTGGAAGTGAACCCCCTATCACATCAGCTGCCGGTCCCCTGATGGGGGGTTGCGCTGCCACCGAAACCCCTGGGCCACCCCGCCGTCCGTGAAGTACATAGAGGACGAGGATCAGGAAGGGACTCCATTTCCCGGCGTGCCTGCCATAGACGTCACCGCACACACCAGGAGGCTCATAAGTGCCAGCAAGGGCTCCACCAGCGCAGGATGTGCGCGGGGGTGCCAAGGGCGGGCCCATCTGCGCCCGTCAAAGCCCAGAGGAGGCCGGGCCACACCATTGACAATTGAACTGTAAGCTTGTATTACATACATTATATTCTGCTTGAGTATAGTTGATGATCCACACCACGGCTCTGCAAATCGGAGTAAACAGAAGTTGGGTGGTGGGATTCTAGGTACCCTATATGCATTTTTAATTAGGGCAGAATCCGCATTGATGCACAAGATTCAATTGACGGAGTGTAGGCTATCACTTGAACCTCCGATTCCAACTGGTAGATGTAGTTCCACAGTGCAGCCTTCCAACAACCAATAGGATGCACCGCCGACTCTGAAATACATAGTATCCAGCCTCACATGACAAACACCGATTCAGTGCCAACAATCCCTGCCATCCTACACAGACAGGAAAGCCCACTAAACATCCATGGTTACCACCAGGGGAAAGAAGCTCAATGGGGGCATGGTCGGGGAACAGCCAAATAAAAAAAAAATAAAAAAAAGGAAAGGCCGCAGACCAGTAAAGCTAAATCCGCCAGCCCCAAGAACCGCCAAACGCAAGGCAGCTACCACTGGTAAAACAGGAGTTTATCAACCTGTAGTAAACTCAAACGATAGTACAGCAGACCATGCAACTAGTACAGCCCACCTAGTTAATACATCCCCACAGCTCAACTTAAATGACTTATGCGGAGTGAAAATGTCACCCATGAGCGACGGTTTACTCAAAAAAGATTATCTTGGTTGATGATAGATTAAAGAAAATTGAACAGGGTATTTCCAGTACAAATCAAATAAACCCTAATCACTCTAATGTACAGGAGAATGGTGGGATAGTTAAACAGGTGGGGGGGTACTAGATACAGTGCAAATGGGAATCCTGGTTAATGTTTGAAACAATTCAACTTCTATTGCAACAGCCACAAGTTTAGCACAACCGTTCCGTTAATTTAATTAATGGTACATCTTTGACAACGAAGCCGCAGCAAGGGGAGAGTGGCATTAGGAATAGGCCCATAGAGATATGAGGCAAGTGATATCAACCCACATACTTCTTTGCATCTCTCACCGGAAGCCACTCCGTACACAGTGGTTCTTGCTAACGTCCCAGAGCTCCCAACTGGTGCCCGGGAACATTGGTCAACCTTAAAAAAAAAAAAAAAGCTTTATATTTGTTGGGTAACAGGACAGGGATAAGAGACAATCTCTTCTCAGAGTTTAAAATGATACGTAGAATCCCCTGGATTGGGAAGTCACGCAAGTCCCTACCAGGTGATTGCGTGGTCCTTGGTTTCAGATCACCAACACTGGTTCAACACATACTGGAAACAGCTGGGCATTCCTTTACCAAAGCAGATGTAAAAATACTTCTGTTGGTTTTTCTACAAACCGCAGAGCACATCTAGGTTCAATGAGTGGCGGGGACCTTGTAGATTATACAACCAGAATGATTATCCAGTGCACACAACCAATTTGAAATCCTCAAATCTAGAGGAAGTTGATTGACTGGGAATAACCAACATTCTTCCCCCCCCCCCCCTTCCATTACCAGTTCTTAAGGAATACAGGGGGTGAAGAAGAGTATGAGCGTGGGTTCTTCCACCCCTGTCATGCTGTCTAAATCTGAGGAAGTCTGTCGGGGTAAACAGGCTTGCAGTTCCACCAGTGTAGGTGCGGTGTGTTCGCCCCCATTGAAAATAAGTTCTAGTGGTATGGCGAATGGAACTGAAGAGATCAGTAGTATGTTCCCATAACACAACTAGCAATCTCAGCTATGGCTTACCGGAACAAGACCTGGAATTTGATGTCGAGGTAACCAGTGGTCGTGATATGATTAATAGTCTTTTAAAGACTTTTATGACTATTTGCTTCCTGGAATATCGCATGGTTGTCATCTAAAAACCACGTCAAGACTGGACATCATTTATTAATGGTTTTGATGTCTGGATATTCCAGGGGACCTGGTCCTTGGATAGAGTATCATCCAGGCTTTTTAAATTTTTCAAAGGCTGCTACAGGAAGGGGGGGGGGAAGAAGACCGATCGGGGGGGGGGGGGGGGGGGGGGGGGGAAGACCGATCGGTGGGCAGACCTGTTGGGTTAGACAGGAGGGAATAAAGGTGGATGAAATATCTAAAGACAGCCCGGACACTATGGTCATAAGAGTTCGTTCGACCTATGGTCTTGATATATGGATTATTAATGTTTATTCAAGAGAGCAGCTGGGCGGCAGGGGATCCGGTGTGGTTACTGCTCTTGAAGGTTATCTGGATAATTTACAGGGTACCTGCAACTTGCTAATAGCAGGTGATGAATTGTTTTGAGCCCCTGGACCAGGAGGATGGAAATCTTAATGAAGGACGCACAATGGAACTTCCATCAGCTAGAATTAGGTCCCATTTAAAAATGGAGAGGCCGCATTACAACTGAAGGGCTTTTGTCTGGAAAGGGGAATGAGGGCAGCAAATGGGAGGACGAAGTCAGATAGGCAGGGTGCAAATACCTTTGATAACGGATTAAGAGGTAGCCAGATAGACTACATTTTTATCAAGGTAGAATTTGTCATCCGTTCTGAATATGGAGGTCCAGAAGCGGACCGAATGATCACAATCCATGGCTTTAAATCTATACGATGAGTTTGTTATCCGAACACTAGGAAAGGTGTGTATAGTACAGAAGAGGTCACATTAACCAACGTTATGGAGTGTCCAATGGGCAAGGATTGCAAATAACGAGGGAGAGTTGGCACAGAAGAGGGTTTTGGTAATGGGTACAACAACCAAACTTTAAGAATTTGAAAAAGTTTTTTTATTAGAAGTCGTATCCCTAGGAAGAAGAGTACTGCGAAGGCAGGCTCTTGGTATAACAGCTCTTTCAGAAATGCTTACAAAACTTTATCGAGGGCCATTAGATCTAAAGATTTGGGTAAAATCAGAAAGGCCTGAGAAAATTTTAAGAAAGTGCAGTTGCAAGAGAAGAAGGAATGGGACGAAGACAGATGGCAAGATTTGCTGTTGGCATGCAAAGGGAGGAATATGACAATTTTGGCAGTTCGTCAAATGGGGGTAGTGGTGAACTAAAGCAGATACCGATCAACCATGTCGCCCCAGTTCAGTGGGTTGCACATTACGAGGCGCCGTTCCAGTCTCCTAATTGTAATGGAGATCCCCTCATGGCCACTACCCAGTGAACCCCTGTGTTTCACCAGTTTAGAGGTGGAGGGTTTTAAAACTAAATTCCAAGAGGTAGGGCCCCCGGTCCTGACTGCATACCTGCAGATTTGTTTATAAAGGAAAAAGAGCTCTGGGTACCTTCTATTAAGTTATTGGCGAATACCATAGCCAGTGGTGCCCCGATACTTGGTCAGGTGCAGAAATACTACCGATATACAAGGGTGATCGTTCACAACCAGGAAACTACAGGCCTATTAGCCTGATAAACTGTTCAGAAGATTGTAGCCAGACTAGTACAGAATCCAGGCCTGGATAGTTGAGACTTTGACACCCTTACAGGCAGGGTTTCGGCCACACACAAGTACCCTCGACCAGGTCTTCAGGTTTGTGTCAATTTACTGGCAGGTGGTTATAGGAGGGGCACAATCTATGCGGCCTTTGTAGATTTAAAATCCGTATTCGACCTAGTTCCCCGTGTGAAAATGTGGAGTGCCTTGGTGGAAATGGGGAAGCCTCCGGAAACGGTGGCTATTCCAGTAAAATTACATAACTCAACATATGCGCAGGTCCTCTGGGGTAAGCCGGGGGGGAAGTCAGAGGTTTCCTGTTTCCAAGGGGGTAGGTCAGGGGTGTGTACTAGCTCCTACCCAGTTTTTTTTATTTATTTATAAACAGGGTAGTTCAATATTTTATTAACTACTCCACTGACGCTCCAACATTAGCAGGTATGAAGATACCCTTGCTCCTGTTCGCAGACAATATCCAAGACAGGGCTTGCAGGCCGCTCTGTCACGGTTTGAGGTGTTTTGCCGTGACCATGAGCTAAGGGTTAATGCGGAGAAAACAAAGTTCATTGTGCTCCATAAATCTAAAGCCATCACCAGGAGAGGATACATGAACAACGTGCTATTGAAGCAGACGGACGTATTTATCTATTTGGGTATTACATCAAGTACTGCAAATATACAACTCAAAAATTAGCCTCGCAATATTATACGGTGCCGAATTGTGTAGCTTTGATAATCTAACCCCCCCCCTAGCACAAAAGTTGGTTAGATCACTAGTTGGTCTTCCGAAGTCCTCTCCACTTATGCCTCTCTATTTAGACCTGGGCTGCCACAACATAGAGGACGCAGCACGCTTTAGACCATTGGCATTCTGGAGAAGACTTTGGACTACTCCTGAGCTTTCCCTGTACACCAAGGCACTACTTCAAGTAAGGAGGTTGGGTCGACTGCATGAGATCCCATGGTTGACCAATATTAAAATCACATTGTCCAACATGGGGAGGAGTACCTTGTGGGAGGACCCAGATGCTACAGCATTTCCTCCTAAGAAGATCTACAAGGCAGCATACTGGGATATGGTTAAAATTGAGACGTTTATCACAAGGCAGACATTGTTCAGGGAATTCCTAGAAGTAAAACATGAGGTTAAATTGGAAGCCTATTGGGACCTCATTTATAGGCCGCTTGATCGGCAATTATACCACCAGTTCAGAGAAGGTGCTTTACCAATAAGAGCGTTTACAAGCAGATGGCTCTTATCAGTGTGTGATAAATGTATCTTTTGCCATGGTCACATTGAGACCGTAGCCCACATTCCATTTGTCTGCCCAGCTTACCATCTTCCTAGGACTAAATGGCTCAAACCTGTCTGTATGAATTTGGGTACAAGGACCGCAAAGGAAGCTTTAAGGATTCTAAGGTCAAATACGACAGACCTTATTGTAGTTGGTATGGCAAAAATTGATGGGTGTGGGCTATTCGAGTCAAGAAAATGGGGTTAGAGTAACCTCTATTGCAAGAGGGACCAGACACTAGGTTAAGAATGTTAAAGAAATGATTATCCGTTGATTTTCTGCTGAACTAAGGTTAAATTGGTGGCAACTTGGTTTTAGCCCATGTGATATGATAAGTTGAATGTCATGTCGCATTTTAAAAATTAAAATTGTTGATCATGTACAATGTTTAATAATGGCTATAGATTTAATTTTTTTACAGAGATCTATGGTCATGGTTGGTCTTTTTTTATTGGAATAATGCTACGAGATGAAACCTTTTTTATATATTAAAATACTGAATCACCATCTTTAATGATTGAATAATCGAAATAAAAAACTACGTTGAATTGATTGACCAACTCTGGATTAAGCCGCCACTAGATATCGGCCGAGTAATGCCCACTGAGACTGTCCGCACAAACATTCAGCCATCTGATGGTTCTGAGCCCAGGACCAGAGTCGCAGAGCCTCCACAGACGATGCGACCCTACACCTCCCTGATGTACCACATCACGGTAGTGTTATCCGTCAGGACCTGAACCGACGGACAGCGAAGGCAAGGAAGGCCTTTAGTGCCCAACGTATCGCCCGCCATTCTAGAAGGTTGATGTGAAGTAACGTTTCCTCTGGAGACCAAGACCTTTGACCTCCGGATCCCCAGATGAGTACCCCACCCTAGAGTTGGGGCATCCGTGATCACTGTGGCCAGGAAGCTGAAAGGGCTTCCCTTGAGTCGGGTTGCCCTGCACTCCACCAAGTCAACTCCGCTGCAGCTTCTCTGGATATTGACCTTCTCCCCAAGATCTCCATTGTGTTGATACCACTGCCTGCGGAAGCACCACTGAAGTGTCCTCATGTGCCAGCGCGCATGACTGACCAACAGTATGCAGGAAGCGAACAGACGAGCAGGCGTAGAAACTTCAGGACTGGAACAACCGCTCCATCGTGAAACAAAGGAATCATCTCCTGAATGTCGAGAACCCTCTGCGGAGGCTGGAATGCCCGACAGTGTCCAGTATTACCTCTATGAACAGGCAGTGCCAAGAAGGCACTAGGTGAGATTGCGGTACATTTGAGAAACCCAACTTGAACAGTGGCGTTGCTTGTAAATGGTGCAACACCAACTTCGGAGACTGCTTTCAACAGCCAGTCATCTAGGTAGGGGAAAACGGGAACCCCTGACCCGAGATGTGCCGCTACCACCGCCATCACCTTCGTAAAGACTCGAGGTGCGGAAGTCAGACTGAATGGAAAAACTGGTAGTGTTGCGATCCTACTGTGAACCAGAGATTCTTCCAATGCGACTTCAGGATGGGGAGGTGAAAATATGCATCCTGCAGATCGATGGACACCATCCAGTCTTCCTGTTGCAGCGCAAGAAAAACCAGAGCCAAGGTCAACATTTTGACCTTTTCCTGCCTCAGGTAAAGATTCAAAATCCTGAGGTCCAATATCGGCCTTTATCGACCGTCCTTTTTGGGGATCAGGAAATGCGGGGAGTAGCATCCCTGACCCCTTTCCTGCTCCTAAACCACCTCTATCGCACCTTTCTGTAACAAGGTAAGAACGTCCTGCTGCAAAAGCAGTAAGTGGTCCTCTGAACACCAACCCTGGCGAGGAGGGTAAGGAGGAGGAAACAACAAAAAAAAAAAGTGTACCCATTCTCTACAAGATGTAAAATCCAACGATCTGAAGTGATCAGTTTCCAATCTCGTAGAAAGTGGGACAACCGGCCCCTTACTGGACCAACATGTTCTAAGAGGGGGGCTATAGAAATGCTTTCCTGAAGTACCAACGGTGGCAGGAGGAGAAGTGGAGGAGGATTGCTGCAGAGAGGCTCCCCTAAGACACCCTTTATTCTTCCCCCTCTACGATTTGTATTAAGGGTTCTGCTGCTGGCCCTTTTGAGCCTGCTGCTGGCCACGAAAGGAAGCAGCTCTTCCAAAACCACAATACTGCTTGTAGCCATACCCCCAGGACTGCACCTGGAGGCCCAGAGACCTTGCAATAGCCCTGCCATCCTTAAAAACGCAGCAAGGCAGAGTCAGCCTTTGACCCAAATAGTCTTGACGCATCAAAAGGGCAAATCCACCAGAGTCTCTTGGACATCAGGAGAAAATCCAGACGATCTAAGCCAGGTTTGTCTTGTCGCCACAGAAGACCCCGTCACACGAGTCAGAGTCAGCAGTGTACAGACCCGATTGGATCACCTGATGGGCCACAGCTTGAGAATCAGAAAGTGCCTCCAAGAAATTATTACGATCCTCTTCAGGCAACTTGGGAGCTAGCAGCTTGACTGAATCCATCAGGGCATGGATATACCTCCCAATAAGACAGGTTGCATTGGTGGACTTTAGAGCCATAATCGCAGAAATTAATACCTTCTTTGCCACCTGCTTCATTTTTATAGAATCCCCATCACCAGGTATGGTAGGGAAAGAAGCAGAAGATTGCTTCTAACAAGAAGCCTGGACCTCCAAGCTTTCTGGAGATGGATGTGAAGACAGAAAAGCCGGCTCTCCAGGAAATGGAACGAGAAACTGCAGGAGCAGACCAGAGCTTCTGCCAAACTTTCATTATAGGCTCCGTTAAGGCATCATTAAATGGTAGCAGTGGTTCAGAGGCTGAAGTTGTATTAACAACCCCTGTAAGGATATTAGATTTTACCTCCGCTGAGGTAAGTCGCAGATCAAGCAATTCAGCTGCCTTCCTTATTACTACGTGATAAGGAGCAATGTCTTGAACCACACAAGCCTTCGGGGATGAGAGATCATATTCAGAAGTATCCAACCCACTGGCCTCCTGTAAGCCCTCAAACTCGTCCAGACTCAATTTCTCCTTCCTCCCGATCCTGTGCATACTCAGTCTCTGCGCCTCTCTCCTGGAGCGCTGTTTAAGAATCTGGGTCGGTGGCTCCAAGCGCGGCGAGGACATCAACGGTGATGGAGGAGCCTCAGCTTCAAACCAAGTCGATTGAATTAGAGGCAACACCAACTAGACAGCCGAAGGAGTCCGCGGAGCAGAAGTGGAAGATATTGGAGCCAGGAAATGCCAAGCCGGACTGGACGGCAAGAATGGCACAAAGGGTGCTTGAGCATAGTGGTGAGGCACACCCAAGTTAAAGGCCAAAGGACCCATGGGGCCTGAAGGTGCACCAGATTAAGGGGCCCTGGAAAACATCACATTAAGAATATGCGTAGGGTCTGAACCAGGAACAGGAGGATATGGATACGTACCTTCCTGAAGCTGAACCACCCGAGGCTGAACTGGAGCAGGGAACGGCGCCCGCACAGGTGAAGCCACACGGCCTGGAGACGACTCCCCGTGTGTCAGACATAGCAGGAGCCGGAGAACCTTCATGCGATGAAGAGCCCTTCGACGCCAGCAACCTCGGAACCAGAGATGGAAGCAGCGTCACCTGTGGAGATGAAGGAGAAACAAAGTCCTGTGTTCGAAGTCGCTTAGCTGGAGAACACAACCGCGAAGCCCTTACCTTCGATGAACGGCACCTCTTAGACTTCTGTTTTCTTTATTTTGAAGTATGTGAAGACGAAGTAGTTTAACAACCCCTCTTCTTCATGGCTCTGGCTATAAACAGCTTAGCCTCACGCTCCTTAATGGCCTTCGGATTCATCTTCCCGCAGCTTTGGCATCCGACATCGTGATCTGACGATAAGCACCAGAGGCAATCATGCGGGTCAGTGATCGACATGTGACCGCCACACTCTGCAGAGTTTAAACCCAGACTTCCTAGAAGTAGCTGTTGGAAATCAGAGGATACAAAGTTCTCTATAGGAAATGGAGAGCCCCCTAGAAAAACCGTTCAGCGTAGACGGTGTGGAAAAAAGGGAACGGACGTCAGCACGCAGACTATGGTCTTATGGCTCCGATGACGTCATTCGGAGTCTCGAGCCGAGCTGTGCTATGACGTCCTCGCCGGGGGTATTCAGAAGGTGAGGAATCCACAGGCAGAAGTGTCCATCAGAAATACATTTATAGAGGAGGCGAATGTAGGTTACACACATGAACACTTAAAGTAAGCTAAACAAGTATACTGCTAAATAAGTATACTGATCTCTAGACTCCTGCACAAGTCCCACACAATCTGGGAATTTTAATTTTATTTAGAACCAGATTGCAAAACGAGCCAGAGTTTATTGGTACCAGAACTGTATACAACAATGGGTCATAACAATCTCCGGATGTCAAAATGGCTTCAAAAGCAGAACTATGAATTGAGAAAATTATAAACAATATCTAGGCCCTCCACCTTCTGGCTTGCAGATACAACTGCTTCTATGCAAACTCCAGTGAAGAAATTAGTTACGTAACTGCAGTTATCCAGCATTGGTATCTTTCATAGATTCACATGCTTGAATCATTGCCTGTCGAGGTGGGAGTCCCCGGTACATTTATACGGGTAACATTACATTAGACATAGAAGGTAACAGACCTAAGGCCTTATATTTAGTAACATATCCAAGTCCTTATTTTATAAAAAGAGAACCAATTAGTTGACACCACCCAATAGAACCTTCCTGGAAGGAGCTCCAGTCCCTCAGATTCTAAAGTACTGTGCATATCCAGAGATGCAACTGAGTATTAATTGAGCCCTTCCAAGGGAGGCGGGCAGGTCGCATGTGAATCTAATATACCAATACTGGATAACTGCAGTCAGGAAAGTAACATTTCTTCTCCAGTAGTAGGGTATCTTTCATAGATTCACATGCTTGAATCTGAACAAGCAGTGATGAGCACATTGCCATATACATAAGCCGTACATATACGGCTAGTCAACTATGCCATATACATAAGCCGTACATATACGGCTAGTCAACTATTTCTTCACAATTATATAAGAATGCATACAGATAATTTAAATACATATAAATACGAAACAGCAAATGCATAGTTTCCAATACTGGCATAACGAATAGAAGAGAACAGAGAAACTTGCATTAGAAAGGTTGGTGGAATGGAAGGAAGGCTCACCTTTATTGAAATAAAAAGGTCTTAGCACCGCCTGTCCCACTAGAGCACCCTTCATCAATTCGAAATCCAACCAGGAATGCTTAGTGAATGTATGCAGCATTTACCAGGTTGCTGCTCTACAATGTCTGAGAGGGGCCCGCCAGCAAACAATGCCCCAGATTTAGATATTGCCCTAGAGGAATGGGCACGAACCTTTGATTGTAGAGGCTGACCAGCTTGCTGGTGATAAAAGAATAGCACTAGAGATCCATCTAGATTTGCTCCGTTTGTTTTGTTAAAGGAAAACCTTTTCTGGGTAAGCAGTAAGCTCCAAAAAGCTTGCAGTAAGTATTTTGTTCTGTCTAGATAAAGTCAAGGCAGCGCTTAAAGTCCAAAGAATGCAAGGCTTGTTCAGCTGCCATTTGTGGATTTGGAAAGAAGGATTTTAAGACAAATGGCTCAGTAAGATGAAAGTCTGAAAGGACTAGGTATAAATTTCGGGTTGGTACGAAGGATCACCACCGTTCTTAAATTGAATAAATAGTTCTTGTATTGTGAAATCTTGAAGTTCACTAACTTCTTGCAGACGCAAGAGCAGTTTTCCATGAAAGGAATTTTATGTCTGCTCTATGATTGGCTCAAACGGGTGCTTCCTAAGTTGAGCAAGTAACATGTTGAGTTGCCATGTTGGAGGTGGAGATTTTACAGGAGGAAAAGTTCTGAATAGACCTTTAAGAAACTGTTTTATATCAGTCTGTTTGACCACAAGGAAGAACCTTTAGAATCTTTGAAAACATAAGATTGCAACCAAGTGAACTTTGATCAAAGTATGAGCCAGACCTGAATTCGCTAGATGGAGGAGATATGGTGAGACTTCCTTCGGAGAGGATTTGTGGAGATTCACCTTAGCACATCCACACCAGATGCAGATTCTTTTCAATTTTAAAGAAAGTTGTGTTGGTACTGTCTGCTCTGGCACGAGAATCTCCCTGCGCTCGCGGAATGTTCAGGTCTCAACATTCCTGGAACTCAGGAGCCTCAGTGTGGATTCGGGTGCTGAACTTGTCCCTGGTTTATCGTTAGAAGAGAGGGAAACTGCTTCAGAGGAATCGGCGGCTGCAAGGACAGGAGATTAAGTTCTGTGAACTGATGTTGGAGGCCACGCTGGAGCTATTAGAATTAGCTTGCAAGGTTCGGCTTTCATCTTTTTTAGGAGCTTGGGAAGGAGAGTAATCCGTGGAAAAGCGTAGGCAAATACACTGGACCATGCTATTGAAAACATTCCCTGGAGAACCCTGTTGGGGATGCCAGCTTGTGAAGTGTTGCCATTTGGTGTTGCGGTTTGAGGCAAACCGGTCCATCGTTAGTCTGCCCCACTGAGAAGATTGTTGAGAGCATCTTGGTTCAAATAATTTGTGGTAGGTTGTCTGTAATCTGCTTAATGAATCCGCTATATTTTCCTTTCCTGGAACGTACTCTGCTCAACAAGATTGTGTTGAATTGCCCAGTTCCAAATTCGTTGAGAGTCTCGGGAGAGCTAGAGTTCCTCCTTGTTTGTTTAGTGCATTGTCATAGTATTGCCTGTCCTGACAAGCACTAGAGAGTTTTGTATCCTGTGAAGGAAAGCCTGACGGGCTAGAAAGACTGCTCTTCGTTCCAAGAGATGTGTAGATTCCGCTGAGAAGGTGGCCACTTGCCACTAATCTGAAGTTCCTGCAGGAAGGCTCCCCAACCTTCCAAAGAAGCATCGGTCCTTATCACCAGAGGAGAGGCTTGTGGAAGGAAAGATAAGCCTCAAGACAGATTGTGAGGATGAGTCCACCAAGTTAGAGAGGCGACCATTTGTTGAGTCACTTTGATTATGCCGATGGTCCTGTTTACCTCAACCCACTGAGCGGTCAAGGCTTCCTGAAGAGGACGCATGTGTAGACGGCAATGGGTAATCAGAAGAATACAAGGGGACATTATGGCTAGCAGAGATTTGTACAGGCGCACCAAAAGACTCTTCTTTGTATGCGGCTTGGTAACATCAGGAGTTTTGTCTTTCCTGTTGGATAGGCCCTTTAGCACAGTTTCTAGGATAGCTCCCAGGAATGTTAGACAACAAGAAGGCTGTAGGACCGATATCTCTGGGTTTAAAGGGAGACCAAATTAATTGAAAAGCTGCAAACAGGCTTTGGAAGACTTCTTTGCGACGTTGAAAAAAGGAGCTTTGATGAGCCAGTCGAGATAGGAAAACCTGGTGATTTTGTCTGAGATATGCAGCTACTGGAGTTAGGCACTTTGTAAGAATGCGTGGGGCAGACTTGAGCCCGAAAGGCAAAACTGAATTTATAATGCCTGCCGGCTACAGCAAACCATAGAAATTTGTTGCACAGGTATATGGAAATCAGCGTCTTGAAGTGCCAAGGATACCATGCAGTCGTTCCCATTGAAAAGATGCAAGTCTTCCTGAATGGTGACCCTGTGGAATGCCTGTTTGAGGAATTTTAGATTCTATAAATCTAAGATTGGCATCCACTGGTTTTTCTTCTTGTGCACTAAAAAGAAATGGGAATAGAAGCCTTTTACCCTCTGATGAAAGGGAACACGCTCTATTGCTCCTTTTTGGATCATCGATGTTATGTCAAACTGTAACAGGCACAAATCCTTGAGAGCCAGAAGTTGGTGGCTGTATAAATTCTAGGGAATGGCTGAATTATACTAGTTATAGGACCCAGTGATCCATTGTAATTTACTTCCAGTCTTGGAGATAATGGGATATTTTGTCTCCTACTTTTGGAAGGGGGGGGGGGGGGGGGGGGGGGAATTGCAACTGGCAGGTCATGGGCGTCTTGCAGAATCTGTCATCCAGCCTTCCCTCGTAAGGAAGTTTTATTGTAGGCAGTCGCCGGCTGTTGTCTGAGCTTACTGTGTCCTGTAGTTCTGGCTAGAAGAGGTATAGGAAGGATATCTATACTGCTGGTAACCTCCCCTGTAGGAGGACTGGCTTTTACCCGTGCACCACAAAAAAGTGTTCTTTTGTACTGGAGGGTGCCCAAAGCTTTGGCGATTTCAATTTTTGATTCCCTGAGGAGCTTAGTCGATCTGCTTACTGAATAGTTCGTGCCCATTGTAAGGCATATCAAGAATCTTCGTCTGACCCTCAGGCCCGAATGATGTAGCTTTTAGCCATCCATGGCGCCTTAGGACTGCAGCTCCAGCTAGCTGACGGAAACCAGTAGGCAATGTCCATCGCACAGTCACTCTGAAGCGGAGAGTTTGCCCTACAGAAAAAGAAAAAAAAAAAAAACACAAAAAAAAACAAAAAACTTTCCTTGCCTCCTCCTTGATGTCTTGTGGGAGATAGTGGCGGTAAGGAGCGATGTCTGAACACATCTGTTCTAGCATCCAAGTAGCCCTAAGGAATTGGACGCTCTGACTGTTAACGCCGACATAGTGGAAAAACATTTGCCAGTGTTATCTAGCCTCTTACCTTCCTTAACTGGGGGTGCTGATAGCGGAGCCAATGGGCTCTTTGACCTGCGTTGAGCCGCCTGGACAATCACAGAATCAGATCTGGGGCGACATACGAGGAAGGCACGTCGTCAGGAGCTTTGTATATTTTTGGCGAGCCTTGGTAAGACTGGAACTGTGCCAGGGTCTCATCCTAATGCCCTGATCTTAAATAGTCTATAATGGGCATATACTGGACCCATTTTTTTTTAAAAGGTTCCTTGAAAATCATAAAGGAGTCTTGTTGGCGAGTAGGAATTTGAAGCTCGAAACGTTTGGCTGCCCTTTCCAAGAGATTATGAAATCCTCCAATATCCTCTAGGGAGAGTCTACTTGAGGCAGAGAAGGAGACACTGGTGGTGGGATAATGTAATCGTCCCATTCGTCTGGACTTGATTGTGTATCCTGGATTTCCCCTACTTGTTGCTCTTCATCTTCGTCGGTAGATAGGAGCTGCACTGACATTTGATTTAGGAAGGGGTGGAGTCCGAACTTGCACCACAGGATGTGGAAAAAGCGCTGGTGCAGGAGACTGTGCGGACGTAGGTAACCTCTTTTGTAGTCAGACAGCATAAATTGTAGGTCAGTTATCAGAGCGGAAGGAAGACAAACCATCTCTGGCTGTTGACGTCGTTGGACAGGGTAGTACAAATGTTAATCATAGAACTGATCATCAGACTCTTCTTGGTATTAAACATTCAACTCCGAGGGGCTTTGTGCAGCCCCAAACAAGCAGTCTTCCTTAGAGTCATCATCTAAAGGATGAGTTGGTAATAAGGCTTGAACCGTACTAGGAGAAGTTAATTAGGGTGTCAATCTTTTAAATTTTTGCTGGGAAATTGTTGCTATGGATTTTGGTGTCCTTGCCGAAGTAGTCATCGGTACACAGACTGTCGTCGAGGAACCGTCAGGCATTGATGTCCCAGACGTAACTGGCGTAGACAGTCCTCGTCTAGTCTGTCAACAATGCAATAGGAGAAAGAGGGTTGTCGACGTAGGCAACAGTCGAAGCACTCATCTTAGCTGGACTGGTAGTAGTCGCAATCTTAGTTGACGCAGACCGATTATACATGGTCGACGAAAAAGGAGTTTGACTAGTCAACGAAACAGATGCAGACGAGACAGGCGACGGTTGTCAGACATCGTCACTCACTCAGACAGTAAGTCAACGTACCGCCGATGAGCTGTCCGTCGACAATAAGGTAATGTTTTTTAAAAGCAGGTTTCACCTTCACTGAAGTGGATTTCTGAACGGATTTTTTTGCAGAAATCAAACTCTAAAGTGAAGGAGATGACCTGGATGGCAGATCTTGCTTCTTAGTAGCCTCTGAAGACATTAATGCATCTTCGTTGGAGGTTGCTGTGACGAATGACATCCCAAGGTCTTGAGGAGTCTTTGAGGAACCTTCACTCTCCTCAGAAGATACAGGGTCCTCCCAGTCTTAAGCCTCTGCAGTCATATCAATAGCCTCCCCTCACGGTCCTTCAAAGTCTTTGAAGAAAAAGTGCAACATAACTTGGAATCCTTTGGTTTGTGATCAGGATCAAGGCAGTCTTTGAGGGACAATGATGACTAGTCTTCCTGCAGGCACCACAAGGCCTAAAAAGGCCTTTAGTTGTGACATGAAAATTCGAGAACTTCACTCAGACAATGGAATTAAAGATGAAAAATACCTTGAATGCAAGAAGAAAAAAAATATAATCTGTAGACAAGGGAAACTGGAAGATAAGATGAAAAAATTGAGCAGAGCCTATATGTAAGGCTTATGTAGATTACAAAATGTATTCATTACTGCTTTTTATTCAGATTCAAGCATGTGAATCTATGAAAGCCTAATACTGGATAAGAAATGACTTACCTGTAACTGCAGTTATCCAGTATTGGTATACTTCAGATTCACATGCAACCCCACCCACCTCCCTTGGAAGGGCTCACTCAATACTCAGTTATATCTCTGGATATGCACAGTGCTTATGAAAATCTGAAGCAGTGGAGCTCCTTCCAGGAAGGTTGAGTGAGGTCAGCTGATTGTTCACTTAAGTTTGATTTTTTTTTTGTTGTTTTTATTTTAAATAAGGACTTCGAAGGTAACCGGCCTAAGGTCTTATATTCAGGAACATATCTTTTGTCTAATGTAACATTACATTTATAAAATTTCCCGGGACTCCCATCTAGACGACGGGG
The DNA here is from genome assembly GCF_964204655.1 of Triturus cristatus. Classification (NCBI taxonomy): domain Eukaryota; kingdom Metazoa; phylum Chordata; class Amphibia; order Caudata; family Salamandridae; genus Triturus; species Triturus cristatus. The sequence continues at coordinate 299,515,531 of NC_140583.1, read as the reverse complement.
AATGATTCAAGTATGTGAATCTATGAAAGATATCCTAATACTGGATAACAAAAGGTTTACATTACAGTAACAAAAGGATATCCAAGCAATACTTGGAACACAAATTACAACTTTTGACATCGATTAGTCACAGAAAGCCCAAAAATGATACACTGGGTAGAGATGGTTTCCATGGATTTGAAGTCGTTTTTGGCAGGTAAGACCATACTCATGCAAAAACTTGATCTAAGGAACCACATAGAAGAGTGTCAAACCACATGCATGGCCTTGTTAGCAGTTTCCCTTGTAGAGAGCCTTTTGAATCAAGACATACAAAAGGGATTAGACGGGTGATTAATATCTAGGAATTAACCAACATGGTACAACTACTTAGAAAGTCAAAAATCTACTATTCTCAAACAATGATCCACCAAAATGTGTTTACTGCAAGAAGGGCAGTTATGAAGCAAGCTCGATAATGTTTTTCCATATAGTAAGTTCAAACTGATGGGAATAGGTAGGCAAAACTGGATATTCCATCTGCATAAGCATCTTAAGGTTTGTAATCTGGGAATTTTCTCCCCCCCATACAAAAGGGAGATTGACAACTTTTGAAATCCTGGGTTAGCAGAAGCCAGACTACTGGGCAACATCTAGGACTTAATGATAAATAAAGCTCTTACAACACAATTTATGCAATTCCTCTAAATATGCTTGCAGCCAACCCAAGAAGAAAGAAGCTTGGAAGAGTGAAACTAGACAGATTCCCCTCTCCAGAATTACTTCTGCATTATCTTCAAAGCCAAACATCTTAGCCAATAATCTAAACAGCAACCACATATGCGGACATCTACAAAATGTATGTCAAACCTGGGGGTTTAAATACACAAAAGCTAGAGACAAAACACTAAAAATTGTAGGCTAGAACCTCATTAATAGAGAATGTTTTCTTGTCCAGCTCCCCACCTTACCATCTAGCCCCACCCCGAGATTTCAGGCACACAACAGTTCATTACAGATTTGTTCTACCAGGCAATGGCACCACAGCTCCCCAGGCCATAGTCATTGTATATGCTGCAGCTATTCTAGGACAAACTATCATTCACAGCCTTGAAAGTGCCAAGTTGAGTGTATTTGGAGTTCTAGTGGACTAGCAAACTGCAAAGTCACATATGCCAGCACTAACAAATGAAATCGGTCAACATAATGAAATCTATGTAGCTTTGTGCAAAAGAATGTGAAAACAATACATTTTCCAGCTAAGGGAAGGCCAAATTTAGATATCTTAACAGTGAAAGTGACTATGCCAGCCGAGATACAGCCTCTTAAAACTGGCTCCTCCCAAATAAGCTATGCTCAGCTTTGTGGGTCAGTAAAATTCCTCCTACAGCATACACTGCCTCATCAGCACCATCATCTTAACCCCCACCTCTGGAAACACATCATGCACTAATTAGGGTCACTCAGAAGCAGTAGCACATAACCTTCACACAGCACGGACCTCAAAGAAAAGGACTACCTGCCCCCTCAGAACACAAACACACACAAGTGGGAATTAGATTACCTGCGCACGCCTTCATGGTTCTCAATTTTGCTGATGATTTTGATATTCTTTCCTTTCTCCCCAAGTACATTCCTGACTGCCTGGACATCTGCAGCTTTGCGAATAAAAGATGCGAACACCATGTCCACATCCTGTGCAACACCAAATTGCAAGTCCTGTATGTCCTTCTCAGAAACAGCAGGAAGGTCCACAGCTGCACCAGGTAGGTTCACCCCCTTCTTGCTACCCAAAGATCCTCCATTCTCCACTTCAGTGAGGACATAATCAGCACCTAAAATAAAAAGTCAAAAAGCACTTTAACAAAGGCCCGGCTTGCCAATCAGCAAACATAACTACCTTTTGGCCTCCTTCCCACAGTCAGTCAAATATGGTTTAGTTGGAACAGTAGTGGCAAAGTTACCTGGCCCTCTGATAGCATAGAACTGTTCAGATGCATATTGTCCCTCCAGTAGAAGGAACCCATAGGCATGCAGGCAGGGTACCTGGTATTGGTGAGTACAGCAAGCCCTCCAAACCCACCCCACATCCATCATCATTCACCTTTTCCACTAATCTTCTCCAAGGGGCTTGTCCCAACATTAAACACCCACCCCAAGTAAGAAAGCGGATCCCAAGGCTTAAAAAAAGAATCTAACTCAAACACTAGTGTAAATAAAGCTTTCACCTATTCCACAGATGTTTTAGGTCAAGGCAACATAATCATAGCAAACACAAGGAGATGGACGGAGCGCTGAAACTTTTCAGACTCACCCCCAGTGACAGATCTGGGTTGAATCAGTCATCATTCTTTTAGCTCACTTCGCCACCTCAGTTCAGACCCAGCTATATGCAAATCAGTCTTGACCCTGTGCCTCATGGGAACAGTCCAGCCTGAACTGCCAAGCCAGGTCAGCCCTGAACTGGAAACAAGCATCCTGGGACTGGTTTCGGGGTTCCTTGCTCACTTTGCCACTGGATTCAAGCTAGCCTGGCTGATGAGGGGTGTTACCCCGAAACTGGTCCCTGGATGCTGGTTTACAGTCCAGGGATGACCTGGCTTGGCAGTTCAGGCTGGACTGTTCCCCATGAGGTACAGGGTCAAGCCCGATTTGCATATAGCTGGGTCTGAACTGAGGTGGCGAAGTGAGCTAAAGAACGATGATGGACCCAACCCAGATCTGTGACTGAGGGAGTGTCTGAGTTTCAGCGCACTGTCCCATCACCTTGTGTTCACATAATCATGCCAATGTTTGTCCTCTGTTCAACAAACTAATGTTACCATACACAGAAAAGTTGTACACACGATACTCATTCTACATAACAAAACTAGTCATGCCTCAAGATTTCAATGCAGAGAATAGAATCCAAAAATGGCAGAAACAATAAGTCAAAAGCTGGTATTCAATTTACAAATCAAACACTTACCTCTGAAAGTACACTTTGTCAGTTATCTCCACTACTCAAGACCATTACAGTAAGCAGACGGACTTAAACAGGATTTGTGGCCTACACCATGCCCCATTTGTAAATTATATTCAAACTGTCAACAGTTGCAGCCAAGAACGGACCACAGTACTGACATGAGCACCCAGGGGTGATGTACAAATTTGAAGGTTTAGAAACTATTCTCTACGTGATAACAATCCCAACATTCCTTTTGCTTTTTCCAAATACAGGTCCTACCTTTTACGCCTTGATTTTCAATACAATCACTGCCAAGACAGTGTTTTGTTGGGACTTCAATTCCTGTGTTCCAACAGCCTGGACATTGTACATGGATGAACTGAAACCTTGCTGCCAACTCCCATGCTACTCAATTTTATTTCCAAAATTGTACCTCATTTATTAGCTTAACAAAAGAAAGCAAAAAGTGGCTCAGAAGGGGGGGGGGGCAGGGAAATGAAGTTTAACAGACCGTTGGCAACCCCACTATGTACGTTCGGTAATATTTGAAAAGTAGTTATTCCAATAAAAGGCTTGATCCTTTCAAAACCACGATCTAGAAATGTATGAAAACCTTTCCTTTTAGCTACTTCTATGCAGTTAATTTCACTCTGCTTTCACTTTTTAAAACAGATAGTGGCCTTGTTACGTCACGATGCAGAACTGCTCCTCGCAGAGACTGAACATTCTAAACTGGCATCATGTATGCTCCTGGAATAAAGTAACTCAAACCTTTGGGTAACATAGTGAAAGAGCTCCCAACATGATTGGCAATAACCTGATCTCCACATAGTAAAATACAACCCCGATTACGAATCCCACTGAACAGCAGCCCAATATTATAGAAGAGTAAAATTCTCACATACCAACTTCCTTCACCAACAATGAGATGAGGCCATCATCTACGTAGATTTTGCTACCAGGCTCCACGACCTTGGGTAGATTCTTGTAGTCCAACCAAAGAACTTGGTCATCACATTTTTCCTTGTAGGCATCATCTAGAGTTATTTTGAGCGGAGCTCCCTTCTTCAACTCTACCTCTGCTGTGCCACTCTGAAAAAGACAGGATAGGTGAGGTTTCTGAGCCACTGACAAAAATGCTCGCAGGACAGACTTTAATAGATACTTACTCCCTTTATAAGCCCAGTGCGTATCTCTGGACCTTTAGTGTCAAGTGCGACGGCCACTGGACGGTAGAGAATGGGGTTTGAAGCAAAGCTTTCTGTAGCCTCCCGTACATTCTTAATTGTGCCTGCATGGTACTGTTGGGAAACAAAGATGCCGGGGGAGGGGGACACAAGTACGAAGAAATTTAGCAGAGAAACTCGGACACTGCAAATCAACATGTCATCACTCCGCACATAAAGCAACAGTCAGCATGGGCACAGAGTTCACAGATGATAGACTTCCTGATCGGAATAGAAGGCAACACCCAAGTAGCCTAAAGAGCATGAGGAAAGCATAAGTATTTGATTGGGTGGGAGGCTAGAAGAGGGGAGACTGAAGCAGTGTTTAGTCTAATTCTGAAAATAAACTTCATAAAAAACAATCTAGGAAAGAAAAAGGACAAGAGAAGTGAGAACCCTCTCTAGCTCAATTAGACCTAGTAAGCAGCCTCACTTCACACCAGCTGTGGCGTGCGAACTTAGAGCAATTTGTGAATCTAAAGCTTGGTCCGATCCTCTTTTCACCAAATTAATGCATGAAATGACACTACATTGATTAAATCATTTGCAGTATAGATTTTAGCAGAAAAGATTCGTAATGAAATTAGATTTTGGATGTCATTCATAATCATACCTACAGATGCTCTGCATCTATGGACTTTACCTTTGCCTGCACTTCTGTGCAAGTCAAGTGTAGAAGCAGCACCTGGTCACCATCAGACCAGTAACACTGCTGGTACAAATTACTCCGTTAACCTGTGGGCAGCTTCACAGTACATCGTTGCTTGGGAGCCACCCAGTTACCTTGAAGAAACACTTCCCTGCATCAATGGAACACCCACCACTGCATGCAAATAGTTTCCCTAAAAAAGCAGACATCTGTGCGCGGTCAAGATAATAAACCTGCCTTTGGAGATACTATGGAAAAGCTGAAGTTGTTTGCAGGTGAACGATACCAGAATCAGACACTGGGATCGGGAGGTAGGGTTCAAAGAGATACATGCATTGTGATGTCCAGATTCCTGCATAACCCCCAACCCATGTCTCACAATCTAGGCCTAAAGAGGTGTATTGGGAAGATGAGCGTTTGAGACACCAAGTGCACTGAAATGGACGGACGAGAAAGGGGCTCACTGTTGGGAAAGCAGTTTGACAAAGACCCGTCAAACTCTGCTGTCTTAGCTTTAAAGTAATTTGTGGTTTAAATAGATGGACTCTAGCTCACCAATTGCATGTTTTATTCCCATCTCTTAAACTTCACATTCTTACAAAAATTGAATTCATTCCATCCACCATTCAAATTCCTTGAACCTTATGAACCAATTTGTCATTTGTGATTAAGGAATGCCAAGCCAATGCCACATAAAGTGGTGGATGTGGCACTTATGGCACTTCCAACCATAAACCTCTACGCACCATCAAGGACCTGAAGAAGGTAGACATTACACGCAAGCAGCAGATAGAGACTAGCCAACTCTATCCTGCATTTAGAAGGACAAACCTGGTATCGCGCTCAGTGGTTAGTGCAGAGGCCAGGGCACAGCAAATTCAGTTCTCTGTACAGACCTGAAGTTACCTACACATCTTCGGAGCTCTGAGTCAAGAAAAAAGTCGAACTGCCACTAAGTAATGGAGGTAAAATGATCTGCCTCGTCTGGTGGTAGTTTGGGGTTATACAGGCTATAAAAGCAGTGTAAACCGGTTCTTTTATCTAAGTATTACGCACGTATTTATTAGTACAAAGTTGATTAAAACCATTACATAGGTCTCAACTAAGTCAATGCACATTTTTGAACAAAGCAAACACATTTAAAATACTGAAATGACTGACTATTTAAGAGTCTTATACATATTTAACAATGTATTTACTTTGTCATGAGTCTGCCTTGTCTAATGTACTTAGTTTGGCTCCGTTATTGTAGGGGGGAAATTGTATGAAATTCTAGGGGCAGCTTCGAATTCACTTAAAGGGCAAGGGGAATTTCGAAACCGGTCTATTACACACCACAGTCCCAATCAGTTTGTTTTTTTCCACATAGCTTGGATGCGAAACCGCTTGGGACACAAGGGCTATTGTAATGGAACAGTTTCAGCACAAAGCATTGTTGAAGTTAACTGCAGTATGCACCTGACGTTAGGCTCAAATGGCAAATGTATTCATACTGGATGTGCTTTCCCTGCCAAGCAGTAATAACTCTCCAAAACGCTTACAGAGAAACCTTCAGGAAAGATCTTCAGACTAGTACCCAATAGTATTAGACTGAAAACCAGAAATACAGTGCACCCAAAGTTGCCAAACAACTCCAAACTATATGCTGTACAGAAACTCAAGCAAAGATTAAGGCACGATAGCATACCCATTACATTTTATGCAGTACCTTCGTGAGACATAACCCTCAGAAGTATGGCAAATGCATATAGATGCAGACAGACAAGATTCAGGAGAGACTCGAGGAACATAATGGCTTAATTTTAAGCGTCTTCAGCGTAAAACCTCCTCAGCTTTAATGCAAGTCAATGGGAAAGTCTATTTCCCCGATTTGGTTTTCAAAAATGATCGAATTGTTAGCAAGTATGAATACAAGATGGTGCACTCAAGTCCTCACACTCATTTTACCAATACCAGACATGTAGCAAGAGCCATCTGAAAAGTTTATTCCTGCACACCACAGCAGCCTTCCACTGTAATTTCGTGCAAGGTTAGAGAAGGACACCTCCCTCAGCAGACGGTCTATTAATAGTTCAGAGCCACTGTGGATTCAGTTTCAGTGACCTTTTGCTAAAGGTCGAGAGAAACATCAAAAGCCAGGCAATGCACCAGCCAGACACTCACTGTAAAGTCAATATGACAACTCTAATGGATGGAGACCGGGCTGCAGAATATGCAGAAGGGGCAGGACGCAGATTCACAGCAAGTGTACAAGCAGTGTTACAAGGACTGGATTAAGTGCAAGCGTCAAAGCTACACGAGCCGAGACCTCACCAGTATCTTACTCCGAGATGGTCTTTTAGCTCCTCCCTCTTGCTTCAGTGACATCACTTCATCACGACTGAACTTAATATTTCGCAATCCACTGCTCCGGTCAGAACAGTCCTTACTAAAATCTCTTTACGTAGCCAGTTTACTTACCTGCCATTGGCCACTTGACTGGTTTGGCCGTGGCGCTCACACATACTGCATTAGCTCCCCTCCTACTACAGGCCCTGAACGGAACAGCAGAATGCAACCACAACCTAGACACCCACTGCAATGACTGGAAACTACATAATAGTCACCATCTCCACCTGCCTGCCATTAGACGAAAGCAGGGTTACAACTAGTCCAACTTAGGTAGAGTAAGTTGTGCAATAGAAGCAACCGGGGGTAATGGCAGTTGGACAGAACGGCCATATATAATGCCGTGTATCGAAGAGCAACATCATGGCCTTGCTTACCACAGGGCATTTACTCTAAAGACATTAGCACTATAAAGCTACGCTCTTATTCACGCTAGTCAATGCGCATAGTACAATTATTGCTTAGCAACCCCTGGAGAGACCCTCTCCCACTTCAATATAAATAGTTAGTCTCCCCCCCCCCCCCCCCAACGTCGCCCCAACCCCATGCTTTCCCTCCCATAATACCCTAGAAATCCTACAACACTGCCACTACCCCACATTTCCTGGCTGTTGACCATTCACTACTTGCCATATGAACTCTAGAGATCTGCCATTACCATATGTTTCCCATCTCTCCTCCTCACACTATCCTTATAGCATGGTACGGCCTAATTAACTCAAGAGCCCTTTAACTACCTGCAATTGAAACCAAAACGAGATGGCGAGACAAGTCCCCTCTTCACTATTGGTCCTATGAAACCATAGAGGAGTACCACTGCCTCCACTCATGGCCTTCGATGCCGTAGACTTCTGCCAGGTCTTCATCTGGTAGTCTGCTTCACTCATTGTCCAAATGAATACGCATCTCCCCCACACCCTTCCTCACATTAAACTGCACAGCACTGACTGCCTCACCTAACCAACTGCTCCTTCACCACTTGCCCCATGAACATCAGAGCAACACCATAGCCTCGTATCATACATCTCTCCCCAGCTCTGTCCCTATGATCTCTAGAATACAATTATCAAGCCTCCCAAGAGCTTTTCATTTTTCAATACCCTATTAACCCTTCAGCCAATACCTCATTTTGAAGACCACCTGCTAAAGACTGACCGACTCTAGCACTCTACCATTTAAACGCATCTTCTCCCAAATCACTCCTTACAATCACCATAGTCTCCTACAGCACTTCAATCGTTTCACAACCCAATCAGCACTACAAAAGCCTCACCCATTACTACTACTGGCACTGCAAACTCTAAAAACCTTCCACTACCTTTTCGTCCAGGTGCTCCACATCAAAAACATGAGCCAAAGCTGGAAGTCTGCTTTCCACTCACTGTCTAAAGAATGCCAAAGCACTGCCAACACCTCAAATTTACCAGAGTTTTCACCCAATACTTTACCCCTGGAACCATAAAGCTCCACCATGTCCCAATTTATACCTCATGGGTTCCGTGGGAGAAATTGAGACGAGCCACGTTCATGCCAGATTTTATCATCTCTTTTAGGGTCTCTACAGCACAGGATGCAGGGCCTGCAAGAAGTGAAAAAAGCATCAGCTTGCAAAAAACTACCAAAAAGCATTGGCCAGGGCCACCGCCAAGGTTCTTACGTCATTGAAGCAGGCATTAGCACCATAACCAAAATGGAACGTACCAATAGTACAGATAATTCCAGTATTCCTTGCCACAATTGGCTCAGAGTCGATGTCCAGGCGGCACATGTGTTCTAGGAAGGTGTCGGCCATGGCAGCATGGAGTTGCTGTGTTTGGATGAAGGCACTTCCTGCCTCCGAAGAGTGGTGCTTCGACATGGTTGCCTCGGATATTCACCTAGCAAGAAAAAGATCAGAATTAAGACAGACCAAAACCAAAAATGGACACCGGCAAGGTAAACTTTAGAAGAAAGAAAAAACAAAAGACAAGCATGAACAGAACTAGCAAAGCTACCAGGCAACCGAGGCTCTGCAGTCAATTCTGACAAGATCTTAGTTGAGAAGCTGATCCTCAAAACTTACTAAACTTGGGACATGTAGACAGTAAAATGTGAATCTTTCGGACTAGAATCACAGTCTGCATATCTCCCAAGTCAATGTAGAATAGTACAAATCCCCACAACCTGCTTTTGTGGATGCCTGTACAATACCTAAACAAGGTGCTACAATCAGGCCTCGATTGCCCCTGTATCTAATAAGTTATATGAAAGTGGGAATAAAACAGTTATGGATATATAAATGGACACTGACCATGCAGTCACTTGTACACATCGGATATGGTCAATTACTCTTATACTGCAGGACAACATAACTGACCAGGCTGTCAGATAATCCGCATATTTATTCTTCCATACATTATGCATTTGCACCCCCTTCGGAGTCACCCACTTGCAGACATTCAACGATGCCACAGAAAACTGAGCCATGCTATAGCGAGGAGTCTTTTAGCCAAAACTAGTCCCAGAATGACACATTTTCTACTTCATCACCGTAACCAATTCCAGTACTACTTGTTGGATCTCCAATGGGATATTCCAACCTGTAGCCACCTTAAGCCAAGCAATAATGATCTGCCAGTAAGGTCAGGACCACATAACATGGAGAAAGTCAGTTGATACAGCCCTGCAACGTGCGCAGCCATCCGGGAAGGCATCATATATAGCATGCAGCGTACGTGGAGTGAGATGAGATTTACAAAATTATATTGATGGGCTTGAAACGCACATTGGAGCCAACTCTCCAGACTAACTCATGGACTTCCACCCACTCCCTGGTTGACAAGGGTTCCTCTAAGTGTCCCATTTGGTTTGTTTACTGAGCTACACTCACGTCATCTCAAAGAGCCAGATACAGATAGGATATCAGACTGCCATATGCTATCCCCAGCAGGACTGGACCTAGCTAGCTAATCAGGAAAAGACCGCCATACCTCCCTAGCTGTACTGGAGATTTAATATATTAAAAGATATTGCCCAGTTCCTAGAGAAATAAGCAATTGCCTCCTCCCGTGTAATAAAGTACTGCTCCGAGATCCCCCAGAAGATTACATCCTGCAATGCAAGGTCTCAGCTAGTAGTTCCATGGCAACCACAAACAAGGTGACCGGGGGCATCCCAGACAGTGCCCCTATGCAGACAAAAAAGGATTGAAGCCCACTCCTCCTGACCGCACCCTAGCATAGAGCGCAGAGTCAAGAAAACGGAACCACATGATAAAGTCAGGGCCCAGCCCTATTTTCCAAAGCACCTGCAACAAATAAGACTTATTTACACAGTCGAAGGCTTGCTTTCTATCAAGAAGCACCAGGGCAAAATCCTCCTTAAAGAGCTGTAGAGCATAACAGACATGGGTCAGTGGCTGTAGATTATGAATCGTACTACATCCCAACTGATCTGAATGGATGAGGCAGAACAAGAGGGAGAAGACACTGCCAGTGCACTTGGAATCTACATATCTGTAGTGAGGTGCAATATCGGTCTACACAAGGAAGCAGAAGTAGGGTCTTTGCCCTGTTTGGTATCATGACCACAAGATCCTCTCGCATAGAGGCTGGCAAAGAACCAGTATCCAGAGCTTCATTGTAAACCTCCAGCAGCCCATCAGCTATTGTTTCTGCAAACTAATGATAAAATTCCACTGGCAATCTTTCACTACCCTGGGTTTTTGCGGGTTTCAAGTATCGGATCACCATAAAATCTTGCATTTAGTCTGGTCGTAGAACGTTCCTTCCATGTATACTTAACCAAGATGGGCTTGAGACACTCAGTTAATTGTGTATTGCGTATATACTAGTTACCCTGTATCTGTACACAGTTGGAGTACAGAGGTCTCAGGCACCTCATGCCGGAGCAATTATGCCAGAGCACAAGTTCTATATTCTTCCATGTGTAGTCGCTGCCGGGAAGCAGTATAGGTACACTTCTCCAAACTTCAAATAGTGCTTCTCGTGTTTTACACCACTCAGGCAAACTATAAGGGGGGGGGGGGGGGCAGAGGGAAGCATCTCCAATTCACCCAGTTTACATTCTTGAAAATGTCCTGTTCCAGTTGTCGACAGACCCCGTATGATTTTTCTTTTTTTTATACACCATGCTTCCCCTACACTTTAATACGACCTTCATAGCCTCTGTCAAGCGCCCGCCTTGGAGCAGAGCCCCAATAATCCTCAAAGTAGCGTATTAATGAACCTGAGCCAGTTGCTGCGAATGGGGGAAATCAATCAGGACCTCTGCACTAAATCATAGGAGTATCGCCAGTCGCTCAGGCATGCCACGGAAACTCTAGATTGTCTGGTTGGTGCTGTTGACTCTCACCAGATACCTTTCAGATTACTTGCCAGTGTTTTCAGAGACTAAAATACTAAGCGGCCAAATGTACCAGTCGCTAAGACAGGAAAACTGCCGCTGCTTAAGGTGTATGGCGTGAGCGACATCATAGGCGCAGGCAGTCTATCATATCCCAAAGTGCCCCAATCAGTTGGGCTTTTGTGCAGGCTCCGGTAGGCTCTCGAGCTAACATCCCATCCAACACACAATTAAAGTCCCCTGCCAATACTACAGTTGGAAGCATATAGGGAGCTGCCGCCGCCGCCAACCCGGCAAAGAAGTTTGGACAATCTGAACTGGGAGCATTAACATTAATGAAACACTTCCTGACCCTCCAGCATACCATGAAATATGACATATCACCCTTCCAGAGCCACTACATGATTCAAGGGTCTAAAACGAGAGACACTGGAAGCAAGCCAAATAAGTGTTCGCTGTGCATATCATGCGTAGGAAGTAGCATAAATGTGCTGCTCCACCGTTTCTGCTGGCAGTGGGTTTCAATCACCCCAGACATTAATTTCCTGTAGGAATGCCACAGCGACCCTGTGCCGCTAGAAATAAGCAAACATTCGCCCACACTTCTCAAAGTTAAACTACACCACGGACATTGCAGATAATCATTTTGTCATGGAGGTAGACATACTGCCAACGTCATCCATACATCTTCTCCTGCAGGTCCACATCTATACCACCAACAAGGGGGCCTGGGCAGCATATTTCACAAGGCATTTAAACACAATAAGACCCAAAGCTAACCTAACTGTAACATGAAAAAAAAAAAAACTGCCCCCGCCACTCCTTGGGCAGTACCACCAACCCACCCAGTCTGTGATCTAACAAGCTGGGAATCAGTGAATGCTGCCCCATAACCCAATGACTACGAAATAGGAAAAAAGATAAACAAAATACTCCACCCACCTCCCATCTGGTGCTACGCAAAGTCACTGGGAGGGGATGTGAGGCCAAAGCACTCCAGCCCCCCTCTTACATCTATCCGCCCTTAAGAGATAAGCACCCCCATCAACAAAGCAAACCCCTAGAAAAGAATACAGAACAGTTTGAGCATTGTGCACCCAGTAGGAGTGCATTTCACGGTCCATCAATGTACTTCATTCTTAATTCCGGTTTTCCGTCCCAATAACCAGCCTTGGGTTCTCAGTTCCTCCTGGCAGTGGTCTCGCAGCAGTCCAACTGCCACCGAGAGTACAGTTGTCTTGAGACTGCTGTACTCTTAATCATGGCCTTAGTATGACTCTTTCTCACGAGTAACACCAAGCAATGAAGTGCATGGAAAGAATTATGGGGGCCCCTAAACACACTAATCTGAGACACTACCTATTATCAGGAGCAGCTGGCAAACTACTGGGATCTCATGCCAATGGCAACTCGTCCTAAAGATATATTGGAGCCTTTTATAACTTGGCTTAGGGAAAGAGATGCACATTACTGTTGGTACTGGACCACTGACAGCTACTGACTCAGGACATACCCACTGAGTAGTCTCATCGTTTTAGGCATGACACCCCCTCCACCCCCATACACTAAGGGTACGGATGCTTCATGGGGACATGTTGGTTTGGTGAATCGCAGTTGACTTGTCAGTGACTAGAACAATGCAACTCTAGCCACGATAATCCATGTGTTAACTGCCAACCATGGTGCCGTGGAGATATTGGCAAAGTCATCGCATATGCTTGACCTATGACATATTGCGATTGTACCATGCTGTCTAGTATTGAAGATTCCAAAAAGTCTGCTGTCGCAGTTACATTTCAATATTCAGCCATTGTATGTTTTCCCATATGGGTCTGTGTAATCCAAACAAAGATAAAAAAAATCACACCCTTGATCAATGAAACGGTCTAAAATAGCTTAGAACTGCCTCAAAATCCTGGAAAAGAAAGGTTATGGTACTGATACCAATGAGATCAGTTCAGGACACCATCACATTGTAACAGTCAGCAATGTAATCGCAGGAAAGACTGTGCAACTACGGTGAGACGGATATTACAAATCAAATCTGAAAGAAAGTCAGTTCAGCACAAGAAAACTTTTCACCAATAAGAAAACTGGGTGTAGGGACCTCTACCGAATAGACTGCGTTAGGAGAGTGAAAGTAGCTTTCAAGAATAAAAGCAATAAACGAGTCGACATCCTGTTGGTAAAGCGCATGCGTCACAGAACACAAAGTCAGAATTACAAATTGTATGATACATTAGGACTCTTAACATTTCTGCCTCCCGATTCTTGAGAAGTAAAGCATAAAGTTTGCAAATGGTAGTTTGTAGTATAAAATTGAAGACCACCACATCGGGTAGGGCCTTCTGAACTGAAGCACAAGGACAGTAGGTTGTTATTCACATATGGTCAATGCCACGAGTGGGGAGGAAGACAGAGAATCGCATAAACCCTCAGAGAGCATCTACTTGCAACCCACAAGAGTATGGACTTTAAAACACTTTAGCAGATCCACTTAACGAGTGGAACATTATGTGCAATGTCTCATAAGGAACCCTCCAACAAAAAACACAACACAACCACAGCTAGAAATTATACATAACTGCACTTACAAGGTTTTCAAACGTTTGAGAAATAATGGTCTATAGCTAGATTGTCTTTTTTTATACAGAATTTTTTATAAACATACAAGACATACAAAAACATTTGTCTGTCTGGTTCGTCGCCCTTGGGCTACAGGGTATATTGGTACCTTTTGGTCGACTCCCCCATTGCTGGCTAGATTCTTATAGTGAAAAGAGAGGTCTTAAAGTGGGAGTGTATAGGTTGGAATAAGTCGAGGAGGCTGGGATAGAAGCACAACTGTATACTCCTCAAGCATAGGTAGTCCTTTTGTTCCAGTCTTTGCCATGGCTCCCGATTGGAGCGGTTTCTTACGGAGTGTCATAAGGGACTAGCGCCTTGTCCAGAGCTTCCCATAGGCCTCTGGATGTCGCCTTCCACGGGGTGTATTGCATTGCCAGGTTGTCTGCTCCCCTAAGGTGGATGATGCAGCTCTTGTAGGATGTTTTTGAGGAGTCTTTCCAGTTAGTCAGCACCAGTTTGATCGCCGCCGTCAGGAGTAGGTCCAGAAGTCCTCTCTCCCCCCCTCTGTGAGGAGGTCTGTTCAAATGAACGCTGTAATGAGCGAGGCAAATTTCCTTGTTATCTTGCACTTAAAACTCTATAAAGTCCATCACCTTATCCCAGAAGCTCTTGAGCCTTGGGCATTGGAAGACCAGGTGTTCCAAATCCCCCCCTCCCCATGTCGCAATTCCAGCATATTGAGTTCTGAGCCCAAGTGTGTGTGTAGCCAGGCTGGAGTCCAGAAAGTTGTGTAGCAGCCATAGTTTGGTTTGGGCGAAAACTGGTGTGATTTCATTGTGTGGCCGATGCCCATATCCTTTCCCACTCCTGCTTTTAGTGGGGGTTGTATGTGTGTCCCCCAGTATCCCTTTGTTTTATTGTTCAGTCTGGACTGGAGGTCGTAGTGTTGTGCATTTTCGATGCTTGGTGGCCTAGTTTGTTTAGGTTAGTTACGTATTGGAAGATCGAGGGCGTAGTCTATAATTTGATTTTGTTATGGCTGTCTATCTTTAAAAACCTGTACAAATCTAGGTCTTCTAGATGAGTGGTCTTCAATTTAGAGATTGTGATTGGTGTTGCTCCCTTTTCTAGTTGATGCGGGTGCGAGATGCCCTTCTCTATCCATGCGTCGAATCTAAGGGTTTTCCCTTGGTATTTAAAGGTTGTTATTCCCCCATATTTCTTCTGATCGAGCTTTTGATACTGACCTCCATTTTTTTGTCAAGTTTTAAAAGTGCTATTTTGGTATTTCTCAGTATAGGGTTGTTCGCGTGTGGGTATGCGTTTGTTGTTAGTAGGGCTAGTGGGTTCAGGTTGTTTAGAATGGCCTTTTCTACTTGAAACCACACCGGTGTGTATTGCGGTGTTTGGTCTAACCACTGTGTGCCCCGTTTGGCAATGAAAGAGTTTGAAGAACTTGAAATCCGCTAGGTTCACCCCCTCTCCTTGTGTTTTTGGTAGTCTTAGTTTTTTTATGCTTATCCTCGCTTTATCTCTCCACAGAAATTTGGTGCACAATGTATCCACCTTTTGGTGGAAGTCATCTGTTAGGAAGATGCGGATCATCCCAGATAGGTAATTTACATGGGGTATGATCATTTTTAGTGTTTTGATTCATCCCCACCACGTCATACATTTTGGTGACCAGTCCTCTAGTTTCTTTATCTTTATCAGTAGAAGTTTCTCATTGTGTCGTATTGTGGTTAGTAGGTCGCTACCAAATAGTATACCCAAGTATTTGATATGGTTTGTCTGCCAGGTCAGCCCTGAGTCACCCAGGACTTCTGTGGAACAGAAGATATTCAGTGGTTTGCACTCAGATTGTCATTATTAAGCTTGTACCCGAGTGTTCGGAGGATTCTTTTATCGTGGCCATTAGCGCTTTTATTGATGCTTGGAGTTGCTCTGTCATCAGACTATAGTCCGCGTAGGCTGCCAGTTTTATATTCATTCCTTTAAAGGTCATACCCTAGGTTTTCATTTAATTTTATGTCCCCAATTAAGGGTTCTAGAGCCAGGAGGAAGAGGGACGGTGAGTGGGCACCCTAGTCTGGTCCTTTGTTGTAGCGTGAATGTGTCAGAAAGCGAACAGTTTATCGTGATGTGGGCCGTGGGGGTCTGGTATAGGGTCATTGTCATTCTGACAAAGTCGTCTCTTAAGTTGAAACTGTACATGCATTGTTCTAGGAAAGCCCACGACACTTTATCAAAGGCCTTCTCTGCATCCAATGCTATGGCCACTGCCGGTGTCTGGCTCGGGAGACTTGTTCTAGTACATGACAGAATAGCCATGTGTTGTCGCTCGCCATTCGGTTCTTCATGAAGCAGACTTGGGTGTTACTATTTTTGGTAGGATCTTGTTCAGTCTGGCTGCCAGGATTTTGGCATATTTTTTGCAGTCAGCATTGATAAGTGATATGGGCCTATAGTTCCCCGGATGTTGGTGGTCTTTACGTTCTTTCGGTATGACTATTGTCGCCTCTGTCAGACAGTGGGACAACCCTAGACGATTCAGTTTGGTTAAAAACCTTTTTCAAGGTTGGAGTTAGTTGGGGTAGGAAGGCTTTGTAGATGTCGGCTGTGAAGCCATCTGGGACCAGGCCTTATTATTATTTTTTTTTAATTGATTTAACTGCCAGTTCCATTTGTGGTTGATTTCTTGTCCTAGTTTTGCGGTGTCAACTTGATCTAGTTTTGGGGGTGTCAGCTTGATCTAGTTTTGGGAGTTTCAGCCTTTCTAGGAATTTTTTGCAGATATCCTAGTCTAGTATCTTTTGACTCCTATAGAGGTCTGCATAGAAGTCTTTGAATGTCTGAAGTATCTCCTTGTGTCTTGTGCATGTTTTGTTACGTCAGTCTGTGATTGAGGAGATCGCTACCTGGTTATGTCTGTGTTTCAGGTAGGATGCCAACAGT
Organism: Triturus cristatus; assembly: GCF_964204655.1. Lineage (NCBI taxonomy): Eukaryota > Metazoa > Chordata > Amphibia > Caudata > Salamandridae > Triturus > Triturus cristatus. Next base: position 299,498,475 of record NC_140583.1, on the reverse strand, counting down.
TTCCGTGCTCGATTAGACTTGCAGAGGTTAGGAGCCTTGCATTTATCGAACCACAGTCCCGCTCTCTCGCTTACGATTTTGTTATATGCGTACTTCTGTTGTGTTAGGGTATAGAGTGTTGTCCTGATTGTTTATATGCTTGAGTTCTAATTTTTTTATATCCTTCTCTAGCGTTGATTCGCTTTGTTTATTCTTGCCTTGATGCTTATTAGTTTCCCTAATAGTTGCCTTTAGGGCCTCCCATAGGGTATTAATGCTCACCTTTCTATTGTCATTGTAGGTTATATAGTTCTCTATAGCTTCCTCAATTTCCTTTTTGTGCCAGGGTCTCTGATGGGGTCATTCCTAAAGCGCCATCTTTTAGGGATTGCTTCATTGTGTGTGCCACTTCGTTTTAGACTAATGGCTGAATGATCAGAGACTAGCCTTGGTTTGATAGTAGATCAGGTGTGTGGCTCCCTGAGATTAGGATGTAATCTAAAGTAAAAGGTGTAGTCTTTCGGCTGGGTGTTGTAACCGCCACGAGTCTTTGAGATTGAATTTAGAACATATTTTGTAGTGCTGCGTGGGAGTTGGTGGGGAGGTATTTGCATGGGGATTGCCTGTCTATTAGAGGGTTTAGCGGTAAGTGGAAATCCCCCGCAATGACTATGATTTAGTCTTGTGGCAACTTGTCAAGGGAGTCGGATACCTCTGTCCAGAAGGTGTGATCTATGTTGGGACCGTATATGTTCACTATGTGCAGTTTTTCATCCCCTCTGGAGAGGCTCGTTACTAGCAGTCTGCCATCTTTGTCTTGTGTGCGAGTCTATCGTTAGCCTCGACCCCCTGGATACTAGGGTCAGCACCTCACCTCTTTATCTGCAGGTGAGCTTGCACTCTGCGCTATCCATTTGGCTCTGATTAGTTTGTTGTCTTCCTCATCTAGTTTTGTTTCCTGTAGCAGGACTATATCACTCTTGGTTAGATAGTTTAGTATTTTCTTGCGTTTAATGGGGTGGTTTAGGCCCTTAACGTTGAGTGATGTTATTTTAAGGTCTGTAGTTAGTGTGAGATTTTTGCTACCAGCCATTTGCATTTCTAAGGCATGGCCATTCTGTATACTCAAGCCTCCAGGCACCCCGGGGGTGCTCGTATCTGACCGCGGTTTCTCCTTTCTAGAACTGTTTGGACTAGTACGTTGGCATTCGTTAGAGTATGTAAATTTTGAAAAAAGGAAAGCATGAAAAAAGGAAAAGAGAGAGTACCTGAGATATAGTAACTTTTCGCACCCCCCCCCCTTTGTACCCCCCCCTCCTTCTCCCCTCTTCATTAGGATACAGAAGGTGCGATGGCAGGATCACCTTCCGGAGCTTATGGTCTCATCGCTTCCCGATGCTGTACTACTTTTGTTTGTGGACTTCATTGTCTTTCCTGTATTTTGTGTTGTGAAGGTCTCTAGACAGAGGAACAGATATTTGTAGGTCCAGAGCTTCCCCAGTTTACATTTTATGTCCTTGTTCCCCCAGGTTTTTCCCTGAGGTCGGGGAGGTAGCAGTTAGTGATTCTTTGAGGTAGTTGTGTTGATACAGCAGATGGTGGTTATCCGAGGTAGTAGTGTTGTGCATATTCCTTGTTTCTTCGCTTTTACCATTTTGTTTTACCAAGTATCTCCTTCATTGTGTTCTGGCGATGGGCCTCTTTGCTGTACCATGTAGCGCGGTGTCAATGGGTTGTGACATTGGGCCCTCTAGGTATTAGTGCAATTCGAGGGTCCGTGAAGTGATTTTTCCCTTTGTCTATTTGGAATCTTCTGGGGGCGACAAATGAAAATTGTATGTTCCTGTGTTTGAGTTTCTGGCGCAGAGCGAGGAATCCTTTTGTGTCCACAGTGGGCTTCGAGTAATCTTGGGTTCGAATGATTTTGTGGCCCTTCCAGTTGATCTGGTGGTTCTTCCTAGCGTAGTTAAAAAAATCTCCTCCACGTGTTGTGACCTCAAGGGTTTGCATATGATGGGTCTTGCAAATTGGGAGGTCGGTACTTTGACAGCCAGTACTCTGAATGCCTGATCCAATTCAAATTGACGGTTGAATTTTAGATTGTGACCTTTGGTATTAGGTCCTCGAGGAATGCAGAGCAAGACCCTGCCGCATCCTTTGCCCCCTCATATGTTACCCCTTCGGTTCTTATCTTCCATCTCTGCGGCTTGCTTTTGTAGGGCGCTCGCGATTTCAGATAATGATCTTACTTCTTTCCTCATGCCTCGACCAGCATCTTCTTTGTCACTAATCCTCTGTCACTAATCCTCTGTTCTGCCGCTGTCAGTCTGATGTTCACAGAGTTCAGATCTGCACTAACCGCCGCAATCTCGAATTGTATTGTTTCCGTGGTGAACTTTGTTGATTTTGCCCAAGTCATGCACCTCTGCTAGTTTAAGAATAGTTTCCAGCGTGCCATTTAAGTCCAGCCTTTGATTGGTGAATCAGATGTCAGCGGTTCTCCCATGCTTTTCTTTTGCTGCTGGTGCAGTCTGCTCTCCCTGTTGGCCATATTTCTTGTTAGCACTCGTGTCCCTTTCTTGCGTTGCTATTTGCTCCTTGTCTTGTGTGTTTGTCTTGAGTCTTGATTCCTCTAGTCTCTTAGCTAGCCCTTTTCCTTTCCGCTCACTGTTGTCTTGTTTGGATGTTTTATTCGGGCCAGTTGTTGACTATCTCGTCACCAGGCTCTTCTCTCCTCCCCCTAACGTCGTTCTCTGTTCCTTCCTGCGATACCCCCAAAGTCTTCTTGTATTGGTCAGTCGTTGTAACCTGGGCGCTGTGGTTCCTTTCGCTACGTAACTGACAGCTTTTTCGGGGGTATCTTTTTTTTTTTACCCTCAGGCGCTCATGTGCAGGGAGGGGGGGGGGGGGGGGGGGAGGCGGGGGGAAGGGGGGGGGGGTCAAAGTCGCCCTGGTTAGACCCTTCCGTACTCATACCTCATAGGATACGTGCTTTGAGAGTGGGTTTATTTGCCGCGCCCCCCCCCCCCTTGGGTTTTTTTTTTCTCCTTATCCTCTCCTCTTTTGGTGCGGTTTATTCCTTAGTGTGCGTTATGTTCTTTAGAGTCTTACGAGCGCTGCCCCCTTAGCCTCCTTGTGCTCCTCTTTTTTGGTTTGTTAGTATTGGTTGCGTTGGGTTGTTATCCTCACCCCCGCTTTTCGTTTGTCCTTTGCTCCCCTGGTGTTGTGGTAAGTTTGGGCTTTTCTCCTCGGTCCTCTTACTTGTTAGCGCTCTGCCTCCGCTTTCATTTTCTCTTCTGCTCTGCCTGACATTTGGTCCCTTCTTTCCCTCGACTCGCGCTTAGTCTGCTCACCCGTTGTCCCCCTTTCCTCTTTTTCTGCTGTACGTGACTGCCACCCGTCCTGTTGCTTAGTCGGTGACCTTAGAGAGGGGATATCGCGGTATGCGCGATCCTTGTGTGCAGGAGGGGCGTTTCAGATCAGCACTGTTCTCACCGCACGCTGTCTTTCCTACCAAGCGCTTGCCTCCCCCGCTTACCTCTGGCCGCAGAGCGCAGCCTTATCTCCATCTTGTAGTTGTTCCGGCAGGCTTTTGCACCTTGCTCCTTAGTCGTTGCGTTGCTGGGGGACAGTTTGTTGCTTCTGTTGTTTCTCGAGGGCGCCATCTTGGTTGTCTCAGCCTCCTGTCCGGTGGTTCCGCATTCTTACTTTTTCTAGTACTTCTGAGCGTTCATGCCTCTCCGCGGTGAAACCAATCTTCGGCGTGTGTGTGTTCCAGGATGTGTGTTTTTTCTTGGGCGGCTCACTATTATCGGAGTATTCTGCCTTCGCTTGCTCCGTTACGGCGCATCGGCAGGATCAGGCAGCCATTATCTCTGCCGTCCAAGCCACGCCCCTAGAGCTAGATGGTCTTAAACAAGAACATCTTAAATAAAGTAATACAATTGCTCAACTCTCGAGACTAAATCTTGAAACCGGTGTTAACTCTTAGTGATGTGTGCTGGAAAGAAGTTTGCAGGTGAAAAAGGCAGTATGTACTGGGTTGGGCAAAGGGCAGTATTCTGCTGGTCAACAATAAGGAGGCAAACATGAGTGTTGATTACCAAAGATCAAGACATCAGTTTTCCCACTATTTAGCTTGTCAACTTAGATTCATCCAGTCAGCAACCCAGATTCTACAGTTACAGAAGTAGTCTTGAGTGGCAGGGATGTTTGAAAGATTGAAATAATAATGTGTGTCATCTGCACAAGTAGTAATACTGAATCCATAAGTTCGGAGCAGATCGGCTAGTGGGGTAACAAAGATTAACAGAATAGGGCTTAATGAGGAGCCTTGAGGGATGCTGCATGAGGGGAAGCTCGTGACTGGAAAGGTGAAAAGATAATTACCTGGGTTCTGTCGCTCAGAAACAAAAGCCATTTCAGAGCTTCCTTGCTAGTACTAAACATCTGTTTATTGTAAGGCTGATTGTGACATTGTATCAAAAGTCACTGGAGTTCAGTAGGACCAGGGCAGCTGAACCACCTTGGTCCAGGATACCTTTGATATCTGTTGTGGTTAGCAAGGTAGTCTGTATCCATGAGCTGTTCGAATCTAGACTGAGTGTTGCACAAGAGATTGAAGTCTCCAAATATGCATATTGCTAAAGAATTTTAAACTGGTTGGAGAAAAAAAAAAAAAAAGGGGGGAGGGGAGAAGAACCCACACCCCAGTAGGATCAGCAGTCAGTAGTAGTGGAAAGAATCATGTCTTTCCAGAAGCTAGGGACAGCAGTAGTAATTTAAGATTTACTGCAAAGTTCAGTAAGACTAGACCTAACTTAATGCGTGATAAGCTGAAGAAATTTGTGGGCACGGATCCAGTGAGAAGCCAGATGTAGTGCTGTTAAGCAGCTAAATGGTAAGTTCCTCCAACAAAGGAGGAAAATTTTTCAAAGAAGGAACAGGCGGGGTTGGCTAATGTTTCATAGAAACTACTCACAGTAGGGCAGTTATTGTAGATGTTCATGATTATGTCCCCGCAGAAAAATAATTTCTCGCAGAGAGGTTGAGAAGGCAAAATGGTGGCGCTCATAGCAATATGTGATAAACTTGCACTATCGAGAATAGTTTGTGTGTAGGATTAGAAGGAGGTTTAAATTTTTTTTTAACAGAACCGTTTTGGCATTCTTCTGTATAAACATAGTGCAATGGGCTGAAACAGTCAACTGTATGTACTGGTGTTGCACACAATAGATCTACAAATCTGTAGTGGAAACCAAAACTTAAATCCCTCGCAGCAATAACAGTATTACAGAAGGATTCACAACCAAAGTTGTTTGGCAAGCACCAACTGCTGGAGATCACGGCTGCAATAGGTAATGAGGCAAAACACTAGCAGAAAAGCTGGAGACCATCAGCAAGGCAATTAAATACTCTTGGGGCTACATGAAGACACAGCAATGCAGGACTTGCTAGACCGCATTAAGGGTTTGCACGTCTAACCAAATGGCAGTACATGTGGCAAAGCACAATAGCCTGCATACCCAGTATGAAAATTCACTAGCATAGTGACAGACTGCATGGATCACTGATGTCTTCTGGCTAACAATCCAAACACATCTTCATAAGTAGTAAAGACATCAGGGATTTGGGTAACCATAAGATCTTTACCATAGACTTCTTACTAGTTAGTGTTGCTGCACAGATTCCAGTTTGTACTGTACTAGTTGACCTCAGCCACTTGTGAAAAAGCAATTCCTTGACTGATCAATTTGATACATTTTACCTGCTCTGGTCGAAGCAGTAATCCATTAAGGAAAGACTAGGTACGGTGACCAACGTATGTCACGATATGCAAGATCAGAGCTACAACTAACTAAAGGAAAAAAGTAAAAAAAAGAAACACATAAGGAAAGGCCAACCAAGAATCACTCTTCAATGGAAAGAATAAATCCGTAAGATAACAGTCGGGCCATTTAAACTTACTCTATCAAGAAAGAACCAAGCGAGGTGTGGGGTTGTGGTGACGAGCAAGTTACGTGACAGGCAAACCAAGGTTCACAGCTCAAAGCACTCCACCAAGCAGCAGTACTTCAAGTGAGCAACAAATGATAAGGCAGGCCAGAAAAGGGCCTACAACAAAAACAGGACACCAGCTGTATGCCTCTGAAGGCGCCTTCAGTCACACTGGCAACAAGACAAAAGCATACATTTCAATCCTTGGGCACCAAGAAAATGTAAAAACGAATCAAAACTCTCCACTCCAACTTCCCCTCCCACTGAAACACCTGGCATCGGATCAGTCATCACAGACAACTGGAGCCCAGGTTCCAGAGGCTTGAGTCAATATGGAGAGTACCTGGGGGCAGTAAGTGGCCAGAATACCCCAACAATCCCACCATCCCAGAGCCCACCTATAAGACTGGCAGGAGACCTTAGAGTTCCCACTACCTCTGAAGTCTAGGCGGCAGTAAGTCAGAGGCAATGTAACACAAATGGCTGGAGAGGCCAGGGGAAAAAACAGCAACCAAAAATATAATGCTTGCCCGGTCTGGGTGGAAGAATCTTATAGGTGCTACAATAGTTTCCATACTGCATGCATCAAGTAACCAACCAAAAATGAATTTCCAACTGGCTGCAAAAAAATAAATAAAGTGACAAAACCACAAAGCCTCATCTTCCACCAGAGTTACACCTCCCAGGGCCACTGGAACGGCAGCAACTGGGGCAACATAGTAAAAATATGCAACTCACTCTAGGACTAGAGTACATAAAAAGCAAGGACCTGGTATATGTGATCTTTATGCCTACTGAAAACTGCAAATCAAACAAGAGCACTGATGTGCACCTCTGCAATTACTAAAATGTAGAGTCACTAGTGAACAAGGCACCAGTGTTGAAGACTTGGGGAATTGAGGGGGCAGGTGGATGAACGTGTCACGCTGATGAAAATAGAGATTGAAAAAATGATAATCATTTTCAACATCGCTAGGGAGAAATAAAAAGGATGGCAGGGGCTCTCCTATAGGTAATTTGCCTGAAAATAAGGGCTCAGTGCTACTCAATACAAAGGGCGTGAGCCTGGACTTTTCCAGGACTTCAGGCAAGTTGATGATCGCTAATGCCACTGGGCATCTAGGTACACAGCACTGCAGGATCCCCAATGAGGCTGAACTGGCCAGTTGACCACCAGCAGCCCTGAAACAGCTGGAAGAAAAGGGGCTGAACTTCAAGCATCAAATTCGGGAAGAAGAAACTCAGCAAATATAAAGCAACGCCGATTTAATGTTTACAACTACTAGGTTAATTTTGTGGAATATAACAGGGGCCAGCAAACTGGCCCAGGATCCGAGCTTGGAACAGTTCTTGTGCAACTTTGACATCTGTCTCCAAGAAACCTGGCAGGAAGCACAGAACTCACTGCCAGGCTATGTGAATTTACAGATCTAGCAGAGACGCAAAAGACCAAAGGGCACCGAAAGGCAGCTTATCACCAGCAACATTTCAGTATATTAGATCTAAAGATCAGCCACAAGCTGGCAACAATTACTAACTGGAACTCAGGGCTGCAGGTAACCTCACTAATAATGGTCATTTACATAATTAATAACTACTCAAAACAAATCAAAATTACAGCCACAGGGAACAAACTACTAGAATTACGAGCTACCCACAGGGAAACACCATGGATTATTACTGGAGATTTTAATGTAACAATGGCAAATTACTACAAGAGCAGCACTAGAGAAAGATTCCAAGACATCAAGTCAGGAATTCCAATGCAGGTATCACAATTTATGAACATTGACAAAAGCAACCACATCCTCCTGCATGTCCTGGAGGCTCTGGTGCCGTGCCCTCAATGGTAGACCCCCCTCAGATTCCCCAATGAAAGCAATACAAATCTGAGGAAGTCTGGGTCGACCCTGGATTGCAACTTCATATCTTCCTCTAGATTAAATGACATTCAGATCTTTTATCTAGAGGTTAGATGCGAAAGTATCAATTGCCGCATGAACAATTTTGGTTCACAAGATCCAGGCAGCTACTAACGAGACATGGAAAGCAAGTGGAAAAATCTCTGCAGGTACAAAAACAAAAATAAAAAGTGTGCCTAGGCCTTGTCAGACAGCAAATAAACAAATAAGCTAGAAACCTCACGTTTCAATATACAGCAGGCACCTACCCCACTACTTTCCAGGAAAAAAAAAAAAAAAAAAAAAAAGTACAAAATGGTAGTAGGGGAAGCTAAGCAAGCCTATATGGTCCAGGGTCCAGGAGTGGATAACAATCGTTGAGACTTGTAAGACCAGAAATAGCAAGCCACTAGGTACTCATTATCTTACTAATTAGAGCGAGAGCCTGCAGGAGTATTAGGAAACACTGTGCCTAAAGAAAAGTGGCTAGAGCACATCTCCAAATTATGTCAGAACCCAAACAGGAGCGAATAGTTACAGTACATCCAGTGGATTTCCATGCCTAAACTTCACCAAATTATCTAGCTAAGAATACAGCCCATAGAAGCAGCGGGCTCCAGGCCCCAACTGCCCGTCCAACCGCACTATTTAAAATCAATTTAGTGTTCTGGGGTAGCCAGCCTGACCGAATATGCAAACCTACCTAAGGGATAACAGGGGCCCAGACTCCTGGAAAGGGGCAGCCAATTATACATCCCATCTATTGAAAAGGCCCATAGGTGAAACCGGATAGTTACTGCATGATCGCACTCTTGGATATGGATATAAAAATATTTGCAGGTCTACTACTTTAAGAACTAGAATCCTGGGCAACGAAATTGAACTTCATACCCCTTACCAAACGGGCTTTCGTCCAGCACTGCGCACCAATGACAACTTGACAGCCCTGGCTATGCGGACTGAAAAAACAAGTGGAAAAAAAGAATCCTTCTATATTTGCTTTGTGGGACCTTAAAAGCATTTGATCTAGTCAATAGAAGCCACCTCTGGAGAACTAGTTGAATGGAACATCCGTCTAAACCAGCCATGATGACTACAGCTCATATACTCAGACAACTGGGCCAGGGTCACCCTTGGGTGCAACAAGGGCTTCACATCTAGAATTCAGATAGAGCTGTAAGACAAGGGTGCGTGTTGGCCCAGATTAGATACTTCGCAGATTTGAGTGCCAAACTACATTTCACCTGCCCCATCCCCAAACTTATGCCAACAATTAATATCCACACTATTATATGCAGACAATATTGTACTATTAAATTTTTCGGGCATAGGCTTGAAAACTTTGCTAACCTCTTCGCATCAATACTGCTCGACTAACTAGTTAACCGTAAACTTTGAGAAAAAGTTACTCATATTTGGCAAAAGGATAATTAGGAACAATACCTGGTACCGCGGGGGAAGCCCAGAGGTAGAAGCGGAAATTGCGTAAGGTATTTGCCTACCTCAAGAGACATACAATTGAGATGGTCTGTCACAGGAAACCCGTCTGCCTGCAGATAGTAAAATGCTCACACACCGAAGATTGCAGGGCTCTTTTCGCGGCCGGTTTTGACATATGCAATGGGGTACTAACATGGGCCAACTCTAAATCAGGTTTCACACAAGAGCCAGTCAAGGCGGATTGAGGGCAGATATGCCATTTTTAGATGTAGGGGAAGGAGTCTAGACCTGTTGGTGGTTAATGTATATGGGCCAAAGTTTGATAACCCTCTGTTCTACCGCAACCTACTAGTACATCTGAAAATAAAACCCACTCTCCCGCACCTTTGGGGTGGCGATTTTAATTGCGTTATAGAACATTCACTGGACCGTCCTTCAGCCACTGCTAGAACCATTACTGATGCTACTATGGACCTAGACAGGACTGACGTTTGGAGCACCCGTTCTCCTACAAAAAGAGGTTTCACCCACTAATCTGCCCGTATGATCTGCGCACAAGAAACGATTACTTGTTCATAACTAGAACTTTATACCCCACAATTAGGAAATGTGTGACCCTCCCATGCTCATCAGATCGTTCACCTATACTTAAGAGTTGCTAAGCCCACAGAAAAAACAGCCCCGTTCACATGGCTCTTCTCCCCCCCACCCCCACTCATTAGACCGTGCTTTTAAAAAGGACTGATGCCATAGTAGATTTTTAAATGTTGGCTCAGTACCACGATTCGCCTCAGTTTGGGAAAGCTTTACGGTTTACATTCGAGGTATTGCTATCTCAAAGGACACTGGTGTACTCCGTTCACTTAAAGGGCGCATTGATAGCCTAGAAAAACATTTGACCAAGCAGTCTTGCGTGGGGGTGAGGTTAGCAGCGCAGAGGAATTGAAAAGGACATTAGAGGAATACCATGACATTACTGACTGAGGTCAAACATGGGTAAATATGTGGTGACTAAAACCTATATGTGGTGACTAAAACCTATGTGGAGGGTGAGTGCCCGGGGTCTGCTTTGTTGCGGATATATACACACACACACAAGCATGGGGCGCCCCTGGCAAGGACAGCCTTACCGTTGCTTTATTAAAATTTCAGAGATCTTCTAGTCCCACATTTGGTAACACACTTCGAAGCAAATAGCGAATCTGGCGGGATGCCCCCTCAATGAGGGAACCCTCGACAGTCACGCTACCGAAACCAGGCAAACCCCCTAATGAATGCTCATCATTCCAGCCATTATCATTGTTAAACGTAGACAAATATATGCCAAGGTTCTTGTCAACTGCTTGGCCCCGTTAGTACCAAATCTAGTCTTTCAAGAAGAAGCAGGCTGTGTCCCGGGGTGTAATCTGACACAACTTGCACTCATTCTTCAGGAGAACACAACATACTAATTCTAGAGATAAAGGCTTCCGTGGTCTTTCTAGATGCCTAGCAGCCTTTGACTCTGGAGTGGGAATTCATGACCACGGTGATTAGGAGAATGGGTGTGGGCGAGATGTTTCTCAAATCAGTTGCTGTCCTGTATAACTCTCCTTCCGCCAGAATAAAAATCGGTAATATAGTCAGTGCCATCATTAAGATATCCAGAGGCACTCAGCAGGGCTGTCCGCCATCACCTCTCCTGTATGCAATAGTAGCGGAACCCCTGGCCTGTGCTCTCGGAGTATCAGACAAAATATAACTAACATCCTACGCCGATGACACCGGTTAGTTAGAAATCCAGAGTTAAATTTATCTACAGTATTGAGAGGTGGTGCGCTTTTGGGCATTAAGGCCTAAAAGTTAATTGGACTAAATGTACAGTATTTCCACTGACCTCCGTCTCGACACCTATCAAATTAGACTTTCCTCTTACCTGGTTCAATGATCCTGTGCGATTCAAATACATTATCACCGAGATTGTATGTAGAGAGAATTATGGCCGGGCAGTCACCAAGTTAAAGGAAGACATGAAACCCTGGGTCCACCTCCCGCTGTCCCTCCTTGGGCTCATCTCACTAATGAAAATAGCGGTGCTTCCCAGGTTTCCATTTTTGTTCCAGAACATACCAATAGTGCTTCCATCACACTTTTTCCAAAACCATCAGAACACTGACGAAGTTAGCCTGGGCATGTAAGCAACTGCGTGTCCAATGGAAAATCCCAACTCTCCCCTATGCCCTGAGAGCCCCAGACTTGGAACTTTACTATAGAGTTGCACAAATCACTGGATCCATCAGCTTTTGGATCCTCCTCATTTGCAGATAGAAAAGATAGTAGCTGCACCCTCTCCGCTACCTTCAAGGTCATTTCAAGCCCCGGACCGTCGCACCGGCATCTTGGATTTGGTCAATGCCATGGTAAATGTGTTGCATGACTTACTGAAGAGATAGGCGAGCACTACATAATACTCCCCACTAACTCCGCTTGAGTGGTGTCATTGGCTGCCCATTAGTAGGGAAAGAGGTGGTCATGGCACTAGAGGCACTCAACATAACTAAAATTGGGGACCTTTTTCTTACTGGTAGTGTGCGTGATTGGGCTTGGATTGTAGCCGAGAGACAAGATAACGATTAACTAGTGGGATTTCACTTCCACAGAGTGAGTCATGCCCTTCAGGAGCTTCTTGAAGACATGGCGGCGCCTCCAGAGGTCACCCCCTCATTTTTATTGCGGTCTGAATCTCCCTGTAAGGTGGTCTCCAGTATTTATAGTACTGTCCAGAGCTACCGTAAGAATTTCTATACTAAGCCCCGACCGGAGCGGCAATGTGATTTAGAGGTGACCATTGACTGACACTTTGAGCTACTGCTGCAAAGCAACGCGCCTATCTCACTAAATGGCAGTTATCGATTATTTAGAAATTTAAAATGTATTAGACTATACACCTGCATTATGGCTTTCGGGAAACAGCGGATTGTTAACGATACAGGGCCAACCCTGCGGATTTCCTACATGTGGCCGGGTTATGCCCGATATAGCCAATTATTGAGGTTTGACATTCCAAAAGGTGAGTGAAATCACAGACATCAATAGCCACCCCCCCGATCCCTATTGGGTACTCAAAACGGATAAAGAAAGACATCCATCGCTTGATAGATATTGGGGTTGTTGATCGCAAAGCGTAGAATAGCAATGCGTTGCTCACGCACGCCGGCCCCTAGCCTTGCAGAATGGTCGAATGGCATGCTTTTTTGTAAAACACAAACAGAACTATATAGCCACTTACTCCCACCTCAGAACCTCCCCAAATAATTTTGGGGATTTGACCAAAACTATTATCAAATGTACCAGGATAGAGTATCACTACAAGGTTGATTAACGAGCTCCAATTATGTCCACTGGGACTGGTATTATCAGGTGGATCATTTTCCGTGGAGTGTCTCTAGGGTGCGCAGGACATTGGTTGTCTAATATTTGCTTGAGTGACGTACACGCAGTTCCCTCCCACTGGTATTTGGATGAGGTGTATAGACCATCCCACTCTGGCAAAAACAATCGAAGTCTGTTGTGTTACCTTATGCACTGGGTTCTTCCACAGTGCTCTGTCCTCGATTACAGTCATGTAATGTCGTCCTTATTTATGTAAACTGCGGTTGTTAATGTATGAAACAATGGTTGTGTTTACCTTTTTTTCTTGATTTGTATGCAATACCATTTTTTAAAAAGCAGTCTGCACATTTCTTTTAATGCATTTGGGCATACAAAAAAATAAAATAAAAAGTACCCCGTGCCAGCCTTCCACATTCTTTTCCATGCTATGTGTAGTCCAATTTCAACATGTGGCCTGCTTTGCCCTCTGTGCAGCACAGCCAAAAGCGTTTCTAAAGCACACTGTTGATCATAAACTAGTTTTAATCTTGGGTTAATGAAGCCAGTTAGTAAAGGGTTGATGATTTCACCCTACTTTAGCTATTAGTGGGTTGAACACAGCTGGTCATACGCCAGGAGGTACAAAACAATTACAGGTAAAGACCAATAACTTCTGGATCTGAAAAAAAGCAGCATCACAAGCATTCTCAAGTAGCACAAGCTCAACCCTCTCAAACACTTCATTCCAGTGCACATGGTTACAACCAACAAGCAGCTTATAAAGTGCATGGTCGGACCTTAAGCTACTAGAGGGCATGCACGCGTTCATGACTTAAAGTGGCTACAACCTCTGCCGAGTAACAAAACTAACAAGTCACACCCACCACACTGAAGTGCAGAACCGTACTCCTAATTGCTTCCTGATACAGCGCATTTCCAAAGTGGAAAGAACGGGTCTACGAGTCCAGGCAGGCCTGGCAAGCAGTATGTGCACATGGTGGTGCAGGTTAAGTTTATTCAGGGAGCAGGTCTAGCGAGCTTCGCCTGAGCTTCAGAACAAGCACTTGCGTTCAGATAAGGTAATTTCAACAAGAAGCCAGAGGAGGAAGATCTATTTTACATCAACCAGAATGTTCAGGAGCGCTGCTAACCTAGGTTACTGTAGCCAAGCACTGCGCTCTTGGGGACCAGGGGCTTGGCGGCAGTAAGTGATGTCGAACTGTAGACTAACGTATTAGAGACATCCGTCAGCACATAATGCTCAGCTAACACATTCATTGAAGTTTTAATAATTACATAGGCTGATATTGGGGACTACATTTTGGATTGTTAGGAGAAACATCTGGAACAGTATTGAATACACTTGGAGGCTAAAGTGTTTAGTTTGATTGAAGAAACATAATTGGTTGAAGGCTCTAGTAGTCTATTTGCAGAACTGGAGAGGACCTTCACTTAATTTTGCAAATTAAGTTTCTTAGGACCTTATTATGGGCCTGGCAGTCCACAGACCGCCAGACTCACGGTGGCAGTCTCCCGACTGCCCTATTATGACTAAGGCAGTCAGGCTGCCCTGGGACCACCATATCCACAGTTGCGCTGCAGTCCTGAGGCTGCAATGCGCTTGGCGGTGTCGCTGCGGCCCCAAGCACATTACGAGTTTACTCGCTACCACACTTCATGGTGGTGCGACTGCATAAAAGGTGTGACAGTGGGTAAACAAAATGGGACCTACAGGGCCCTTTGTGCCTCATGACATGTAATGCACATGGGGCGGGGGAGGGAACAGCATGTGCCCCCCCGTGTGCATACACACCAGTATCTGCATGGCATAGACTACACTGGTTTGGCGGTGCAGCCCTGCACCGCCAACCTCTTAAGGCGGTTAGCCTCCCATTTTTCAGTGTCATTTGTGACAATCTTATCCTAAAAAATAAATTTTTTAAAAGAAGTGCTTCGCCCGCTCATTGCTTACCATTGATTGGCTTAGCCACTAACTTTTCCATTTCATTGGCGAGTGCTGTGGGCCTCACTTTGTGCGTTTCCTGAAGCATGGATCACAGATTGATTTGTGTTCTGCGCTGCTTGTGCTCAGATAGTTGTACTTTAAAAATATTTTTGGCTACAAGACAACTAGCAACCACAATAGTTGAAGCTTACACTTCCGGTATTTCCAAGAGCTGAATGCAAACAACAAGCAATAATGAAACTTTGTTGTACGAGACCACTATCTGAAGCATACATTTGGGCCAGATTTCGCTTCAACTGATTAAGCTGTAAATATACCCTCTTCATTTAGGACTGTCGCCATTCTGTGAACTAACGTTTCCCACTGTATCATATTTACTTATTTCTTGGTTATGACTTATAATTTAGGAGGATGTTTTAATCAAACACTTTCCAAAAAGTTTTTCACCCTTACCGCTGTGATCCCTAAAATCACGGTTTACCTCCTTTTACCTTTGCCCATCCCAAACACTAAAAATCACAACAAAAATTTGTATAAAAAGGTGTTATAGAAAAATACTCATGTGGTAAATGACTGAATAGTAGAAGTACAAATACTTACTTGTGTGGTACTTCTTATTAAGAACAATCTTCATTGCTGTACAACATGGCCATATGACAGACAAAGCCAATAGCTTGAGCATAGGCGACACCTATTGGATGTGCAAATGCTTGTTTGCCATTGCACATGAATTTGTAGAAGAGAAATGAGGGGGGAGGGGGGGATATTGTGAGTCTCATTTTCAGGCTTCAACTCTAAATGAGATTTCTTTGCAAGTAACATGCCATACATTAACTTTGGAATGGTGTAATGTACAAGTTGGAGCTGTCACCTTTGCATCACTGGAGGACTGCTAAAGATCTCTAAATTTGAGACTTGCGATGGCGGTAACTTTCTAGCTAACAAATACATAACGGAGTTCAATATTAACAAAATGCTTACTCTACATTCAGGTTAAATATTTCAAAAATTGTCAGAATAATAAATTCCTCATTTGCGAACACAGCCAGGTTAAGGAAATAATTTTAAACTTCACTACACCGTTTTATCTGCAAGCCAGTAATTTTCAGGTGCCACAAATGAATACAGCCACGGTATATTAGCAATCTACTGCAAGTACCTAAATGTGCTTAACTGAGTGCTTTTAAGGGGCGTACACATTGTGCCATAGTCTTAATGCTCATTAAAGGACCACAATTTATTAGATTTGTTCTAAACTGGGCAAATAGGATGACCCTGCAATCAATGTAATCTTACATTATCTTTTCCTTCCAGCGTGTTATCAGGTAAGCATGTCATGAATGGAGACAATTTACGGCATTAGTTGCACTTTCCTGGCACAAGAGTCGTCCAAAGGAAATATTTTAGGCCAAAGAAATAAGACACCTAAACCGTCACAAATTTTTTTAATAAGAGCTCTCAAATTCATATCTTCTACATCTGAAGAGTTTTATATTACTAGGCAACAGCAGCTATTTGAGCTAAGGATGGGCATTAGTTAACTAGTTTCATGAGTTAAGAAATAAACGGCACAAGTAAACAAAATGATAACTGAATTGAAAAGCAACTGTCCCGTGGTCACACTAAGATACAGTAGGGTCTGCATCATTAAAAAAAATAAAAAGGAGATTTAAATTCAGCGCCAAGCATCTTTTGGCACCAGACACCGTACATACTAGAACAGATTAAATTATGTGCAGATGCTGTAAACCAGCTATACAGTGCTCTTAAGGTTCAAACCACATACTAAATTGTCATCAATAAGAGGTTCATAAACTGGAATTCATACGGTGGCCAAGTAGAAAACAATGGTACTGTTCAGAGAACATACAATCCACACGCCATTAGCCCAAAACAGTTTTGCATGAACTGAAGACTGCATGAAGGCAGTAATGCAGATCTCAAGCAAAAGGACTTCCAAGGCAAAAACAGTGACTGTCTCTAGGTCTACCCACCAATGATTGCGGCAGTCGACGTGATTCAAGGATAAATACTGTACCGGTAGTACATTCAAGCACATAGAAGGCCATGTGAGAAGGATCGCAATTGGCATTGACTCAGGGTAGCATTCCAACCCATTGTTCTTTTGCACACCAGATGAGGGCCCGGTTGTCACTGCGCTACTGGAACCAAGCTACACCCAACTGACAAGTCCCAATTAGGGCGAAATCAGTCTTTGGTTGCTTGTATTCCGGTTCAGGGAGGATCTGGCCCGGCAGATTGTGCTGGACTGTCTCAATGGAAGCAGGATCAAGACTGGTTTGCATATGGCTGGGTCCAAGCTGAGGTGGCATGGAGTGCAAAAGAAAGATGCAATCATTCCTCCCATCACCTTTCGTGTGTTTACTGGTAATATGAACATATATTTTATCTCCAGCCGCCACAGTGACAAACCTACACATCTTTTTATTCAAAAAAGGAATGGTGTCAGATCGGTCTCACTGCACATTTACGCTCCCCTCGAATGCCGGAAAGGCATTTCTAATAACCAGCATCCCATAGCCCCTTTGAAATTCATGAGTAGGTGCGATATTCTGTCGGGATAAGGTAGGATCGACCCTGAGTCACGACTGCTGCTCCTCCTCGGGCTACCCCGCCCACAGACAGGCGGCAACAGAGGGCAGCCCCCAGTGGCGTGAGCCTGAGACCACTAACCCCCCCCCCCCCCCGCATCCCTGGGCTCCTCCTCTGCAGGCCCGCATAAAGCTCCGTACGTGCAGCTGCTCTCGTACAGGAGGGCTGAGTCACCAAGGCACGTGCAACAGGAGACCGGCGGGAGTGCTCGGGTGACAGAATATGCCAGATGGGGAAGAAAGGCAAAACACAACAAATCAGTAAGATAAAAGAAAACGCAGAGCAGTGGGCAACGTTTCAGAGCAGGGACCAGCCCAGTGTAAAGGCAAGGTCCGGGCAGAGCATCAGTGTGAAGGTCACTGCACACGGCCTCTCCTCAGAACCCGAGCAATGGCGCATCACAGAAATAACAGATCCGAAGCCTGGCACCCGTTCCGTTAACACGTCACATCGCATTATTTGAAGGAGGGGTGGGTGACTATTGTTCGCCGTGCACGGCACGTATCGGCATTCAACCATGCGCGAAGGGCAGGCATTAATGAGGTTCACTGGTAAAGGGTTTTGAAGGTCACAGGAGAGCTTGGAGGTCGTTCTGCAAAGACAGCACTGAGGCGCGCTAACGTTGCCCATTTCTATATTAGACTATCTAGGGGAGCTCAAAGACAGCCCAGGGCGGCATCGTGACACATGAATGAGGATGTGGTCCCGGAAAGAAGGCTTCTATATCTGTACAAGTAGTGTACCGGGCTTGCAGTTGGTAACTGTACAGATGGCAGTAAAAAGCCAACATGATTGGTGTATATGCAGCACTAACATGTATTACGCAATCATACATACTGGCAGTAGGCATTAATAGGTATTGTAGTGCAAAAGCCCGACATCCAGGGACTCAGCAGAAGGCTGGGAGCTACTACTCTCCGATAACCGACCAAGGAACATAAACAGATACCCCCACCAGATGCACTCGTAATTTATATATCACAAACCTTAAAAAAAAAAAAGGCAGACGTTACAACATATCTTGCGCGATTCGAACACAGTCCAAACGTCATGCATCTTTCCAGGACAGTAACAGAAATCGCGCACTTTCAATCCCCCACTCCTGCCGAAGACCATGACTCAGCTTAGCGAGGGCGATTGCTCACTTTTAGTAACGTGCACTTTTTATGCAGCATTAAGTCCCCGGCTTTTTGATGCCGATGCGCGTTCGTATAAGGGCTGGCTTATCAAAGTAGTTAGGAGCCCATAAGAATAGGTGTGACATCTCTGCTAACCAACAAGCCAAGCCCGCACATGTAATTTATTGACCAAGAGAAGCGTGGACAGGTTTGGGCGCATTAGGAAAAACATTTTACCAGACATCACACTGCCAAAAGGCTCGTATACACAGAACCCAACCTGCACCAGACAAACTGGCCCGTGAAACAACAAGCTCCAGGCAGCCCATTCGGAGGCGCGTGTCACAGGCCACATCTCAGACCATTCATTCAGGGACCTATGAAAGCCAGATTTGAGAGCTCATTCACGAGCCAAAGATACAAGCTGGACCACTTACTGCTCATCCATGTGTCCGAACGACTGAGCACTTCAGCTGGCACACCGACCTCACAGTTCGTTGACTAAGTCTTAGTATTTAACTCAGAGCACAAACCCACACTACACCTAGGAGACTTCCATCTGCCCTCCTGCAGTCTGAGGCTCAACAGGCAAAGTGAGGAGTCATGAAATAACCATAACCCTACCCCGACATCAAAGGAAAGTACAGACCTCTCAAAGCCCCATGAAGGCCTGACTTAGGATAATTCTGGCCATTCTCTGCACGCACAGGTTCCTGCGAGTAATAGTTCTTGCCCCCACACAAGTAACCGCACTCAGCAACGTACACATCATTCCATAGAGGAGAAAAAGAATGACAGAACAGTTGAGTGAAAAATTGCAGTGGACGCCAAAATGTGTTCAGGTTGGTTAAAAAAAAAATCTTAACATGAAGGCTGGACACCATATTACACGTGGGATTGTTCAGTCGGCCGCCAGCTGCTGTTCATGGGTCTGTGTTCCCCTCCATTTTCCCTTAGTAGAGGCAGTGGTCACCCAGCACCCAACCCAGCCTCCTACACATGAGGGCGGAGTGGCTAGCACTTACTACTCCATTAGAATGGCTCTGATATATCCACACTAGCAGTTTATCTTAGACAAGCTAGAGCAGCAATGACTCATCTGATTCTTAGGTTTATCACCCATACTTCACGCCCCGTTCTTACTACTTCAGGATAGGTCACACAAACCTCCTTCCACCTCTGCGTAAAGAGGAAGAAGTCTCCATCTTTTCCGTTGTCAGCTATGCAGAATACCCCCTTCCAACTCTGCGTAAAGGGGAAGAAGTCACCACCTCTCCCGTTAATTCTGCAGAATATCCCTTCCACCTCTGCGCAGAGAGAAAGTGAACACCTTTCCCATTCTCAATTCTGTAGAATAGCCCCTTCCACCCCTGCATAGAGGGGAAGTAATCACCACCTTTCCCGTGGTCCACTCTGTAGAATATCCCATTCTACCTCTGCGTAAAGAGGAAGAAGTTAACACCTTTTCCGTTGTAAAATCCTCAAAATAACCCCTTTCACCTTTGCATAGAGGGGAAGTGACCACCTTTCCAGTTCTCAATTCTGTAGAAAAACCCCTTCCACCCCTGCATAGAGGGTTGGAGGGGTACTCATCACCTTTCCCGTGGTCCACTCTGTAGGATATCCCGTTCCACCTCTGCGGGAAGAGGAAGAAGTTACCACCTTTCACGTTGTTAAATCCTCAAAATAACCCCTTTCACCTTTGCATAGAGGGGAAGTGACCACCTTGAACACCCCTCTTCCACCACTGCGTAGAGGGGGGAGAAGTCACCACCTTTCTGTGTCTCAAATCTATAGAATCAATCATCCCATCAAGATTAGACATGGAGCCACCACCACTATCTGACCCAATTTTCTCAAATCATCCCATCTCTTCGCCTCAATGGGGATAATGCAATCCCGCTCAAAGCAGAGAGGTTGAGTCAGTGCCAGTTCTGTTCACAGTAGGTCAGCATGTTATCATTTTTTTTACAATACCACCACTCACCTTGTTACGATGTGTCAGCAGTACACAAACATTATTTGTAAGTGGGTTCAACGCATTCAATTATCCTTGTATGGATCAGGCCTAACCCCCCAAAACCCCTCGCTCCTTCGGAACATCAGCACATTTCCTTCATCCACAGGATGAGCTTCACCCATCCTTCCTCCCGCCTCCTTAGAGTGGCATCCTCCCTCTAGTCTTTGGAATTGGGCAGGTCCCGTTCTACTCTCCTTAAAGAGGGGGGAGTTCAATTGCACTCTCCTACGTAGGATGGCTCACCTTGCCCTCGTTCGTTACACTTACGATTAATCAGCACGCCCCCTGGATTGGAACCACTAACGGGTTAACATCGGATAGACCCAGTTTTCTGAAGGGTGAGTCAGTACCACTGCCTCCATTATTCGTAAGAGGGGTGACCATCCACAACCTTGATTTCTCGAATGGGTAGGCACTCTCGTACCCCACCTAAAACACAAAGTAACTCTTCGCTGCTGCCCCCCCCCCCCCCCGGCAAAACGAGTGAACCTGCTCCTTATCCGCCACCCCCGCCCGCAAGACGAGTGAACCTGCTCCTCTACCGCCATTCTACCAAAGCTGTATTTGCCCTCACATTGTATTAGGAGCGATTTCCCTTCCCTATGGATTTTCTCCCAGGCGTTATCCAACCTTTTGATATACTGCCCCGCGACCAGTTCCTCCCGAAGCCCCATAAAATATCCCGGTCCACAGACCAGCCACACCTAGTACCTCTCTATCCCGAGCCTTTATTTAAGTTTGGAGGGATGACCCGGTTTACCATTTGCAACCCTCAGCCTCAATCAACAGTCTCACGCCTAGAATCAATAGAATTATTAATATACTCGCTCCAGGAGGTAACCATTGGCTTTTCTGCAGCACCTCCCACATGCTCACCTGCTTCCTACTCTGCGCTCTCTGTCAGCTCGTCTGTCCGCTTCTCGCTTTTCCTCCCCAAGGTGAACTATTGGCGCAGCACTTTGAATCCCTCCGCCACTTTAGTACCCGCTCTTCAAGGACCCGCCCAGAAGCGCCTGAAGGCCCGCACTCCTTGAATTGCCTTACCTCTTCCGTCCCCTATGGAAGGCGTGGCTGCACGCGTCAGACGAAAAGAGCCCCTCTCCGCACCCCCACACGGTGAACTACATTTCCTAGCGGATGGATCAGTAATTTAACATGACGCTAATACATTATCCAATCAGGAGGCAGGCATCAGAGGCCCACGACAGATTCATGCAGCCTCAGCCCGTTAAGGCTTGCGGTCCTCTCTCGAGCTGTTTTTGCGCATGGGCGCGGTGTGACATTGCAGGACTCACGCATGCGCCGGTCTGCATTGCGGACTATGGCTCTTAGAGCATCTCTTTACGATGTCACCTGAAGTACGGCTGAACGATAGTCACAAACGTATGGCTGGATAAAGAGGAACAAGACGATTAGCAGTGGTTCACCCGAACAATTTTAATTCGTATATCTGAAGGTGGTGGCCATATTTGTATGCTGTCTTTCTCGTCTACCATAATAGGCTTTCATCCACAAGTCGAAACCAGGGCACCGATATATCAGTGAGTAGTGAGTACCGACGGCCATTTGTTAATAGCGTCTATGAATTATTGGCGTTATTGTGTGCTGGCAGTTTGGGGGCACACAGTTCAGATAGGATGACCAGGTTTCCAAAATAAAAAAAACGGGAGAGACGATTGTAATAATACCAACATTCTTTTGTAGAGAGCAGTCTGACGAGCGCCCATCAGCAACAACACTATAATGTCGTTCAACTGTCAACTCTAGAACTTCGTTGCTCTAACATTCTAAGGAGCAAACCACAGAGAGCAAGCATTGGCAAAGCCAATAGATCTGGCATTAACCGCCACCCACTTGGCTTTACCAGTTTTTGTATTGTTTTGTCATAATTTGTAAAAAAAAAAAAACTTATTGTTGGGGACGCAGCCAGGCCACCAATATATAAAAAAAGTAATCAGCTGCAGCCCAAATTTTTTAGGGGGGTTTAAAAAAAGAACACTTTACTGTAGAAGTTCCTGAAGCAGAAGATGACTTCTTTGTGTGTGGATGTGCTCCTTGTGAAAGCTATACCTTTCTGATTAGCCTAATCAGGGCGAAACTGGCCCTGGGTTGCTTGTGTTCCGTTTCAGAGAGGACCTGGCAGTTTGGCCAGGGCTGTTCTCAATGAAGCAGGTTCAAGACTAGTTTGCATATGGTTGTCCCCAAACTGAAGTGGCTTGTTGTGCAGAATAATGATGAACTGGCATGCAGCCCCGCACAATTACCAGTGGCTGCAATTAATTCAAGCATTCCTTCCATCACTTTTTTGTATGCTTGCTTGAGAAACGGCAGTATACTGTAAGTCATAGTGAAATCAACCATTGTCCGATGATACATACTTTAGTAGCTGACAAACAACAGTGAATGATATAACAACAGACTAATGGACGAAGTCTGTCCGAAAACTCCTATAAGTAACTGTGTTATACGCATATCTATAGAAAAATCAAAAGGTCCTAGCTAACCCCAGACCTAAAACCCGATTGGTTTGCCATTGGCTAACAGCCTCTTGCCTTTGTGAATGCTTTTTTGCAATATTTTTGTGAAACTTTGTTACAGACTGACAAAGAGGCTTGCATAGACAGATAAACTGATGCTTGCACAGAATAAGCAGACCAAGAGGCTTGCACAAGCAGACAGAAAGAGAGACTTATCAGACCAACAGAGGCTTGCACAGAAAGACAGACAGTCATAGAGGTTTCCACAGGCAGACAGGCTTGCACAGACAGACAGATACTTGCACAAACAGAGAGAGGCTTGCATAGACAGAAGCGTTGCACATGACAGACAGAGAGATGCACAGGCAGTCAGATAAATAGATGGTGTTGCAAAGGTAGATGGACAGACAGGCCGAGTTGCAAAGGGAGATGGGCAGACATATTGATTTGCTAGGGTAGATAAATAAAATGGCATAAGTGGCAGAGTTAAAATTAATAAAAATAATAGTTAAAAGTCTATATAAGGAGGGCATACAGGAACACTGAAAGCACTCTAGAGAACCACACAAACAGCAAATATGGACTAAATTGGTTTGCAAAATATAACTTGCCCTCAATTAAAATGCATACCAGAATAACACAGGGGTGCAGTTAAAATGCACTTCATTGTGTACACACTAAAAACAAGCATTTGCAATGCAATAGGTCTTTTATTTTTTAGATAGAGTTGTTGGCGTTATAAATGGTAATTTTTTATACATATGTGTTTTGTTTTTTAGTGTAGTGTATGTGTGTGTTGTGTAGTGGAATTAAGTGTGTTTTGTATTTGTTAGTTGTGTATTGTATTTGTGTAGTGAAATTATGTGGGAGGTTGTCTAGTGGAAAAGGATTATGTGATTAATAGATAGCGTAGATAAAGAAAGTATGAGTGGCTAAATTGAAGTGAGAGATGACAGGAGGATGTATAGGTAGATTAAGCAAGAAAGTGAACTGAATGTAATTAATTAAGAAGAATGTATCCTTGTTTTTTTTTTTTTAAATGCGGAGACAGAATGGAGATGTTTGTAATGTGCAGACTGGATGGAGACGTCTGGTGATTTGGAAAGATGTGTAAAGTAGGTCAGCTAGTTGTGAAAAGTACCTTGTATTGTAGTTGTTTGTGAAACTAGTTGGGTGTGTTTGATGTAGATTGCTAAAGCATGGCAACGTAGATAGGTAACAAAAGTATGTTGGCGAGATAGTATCATTGATTAGTTAGGGGAATATTTTATATGTGAAAATAAATGTAAACTAATGTGTTCTAATAAGGTATATGTGTGGGATTTTAAAACAATTTTTTAAAAATGCTTTTATGGTTGTGGAAATGCGGTCAGGAAATGCAGCCCGTGATGCCTGCAACAAAATATGGTCGTGTAAATGCAGTGGGGAAGTCCGTTGCTTCATATGCAAAAGAGAGACAAAAATGAAATAAAAATGCCATTATGGTAAAACCAAAACTGTTCACACACACCAAAGATATTCCCTTACAACTGGGGAAGTGAGAGTGCACTGCTATTTTAGCTGGCATAGAAATTGAAGAGCTTATATCCTCCAATTTATTGGATCTCAGAGTTATGATGGTGCTGTTAAACACCAGGCCGGTTGAGAAGATACCGTATTCAGCCCGAAAATGTAATAAATAATATTAGTGTTGGTGAATGTTGTTGCTGTTTTGGCTTTAATACCACAACTACATTTTAAGGGAGCTCTCCAATAGGGCAAATATATTTTACAATTAATGATAATTTTGTTTATCCCATTGTAAAAAAGATAAATGTTTTGCTTGTGAAAACGTACCCACAAACTCAAACTGCCCCTAATAAAAGTAGGTAATGTGCCTTTAAAATACACAAAACATTAGCTTAAATAGTGCATAAACCCAGAACTGTTAATAAAATGCATTATATTAAGGGAAGTATAAAAGCGTGTTAAGATGGTGCTCCAATAGGGAAAACATTAAAAAGCTAGAACGTACTGTAACTTATATAAACAATGTTATGTAGTGTGCCGCCTATCCCAGTGCAATTAAACCCTGTGGCTGATAAAAAATTTACTTTAGACAGTCAGGGAAGTCTGTAGCTGGACACAACAGGCCCGATTCACAGAACTAACTTAAGACAAAGTCCTAAACTTACTACTTTTAGTATTCACAGAAGTTAGGATTTTGTCTTAAGTTTGTCTTAAGACAAACTTAAGACAGACTTAAGACAGGCTTAAGACAGGCTTAAGACAGACTTAAGACACGCTTAAGACAGACTTAAGACAAACTTAAGACAGACTTAAGACACACTTAAGACAGACTTAAGTTAGGATTTTGTCTTAAGTCTGTCTTAAGTCTGTCTTAAGTTTGTCTTAAGACAAACTTAAGACAAAATCCTAACTTCTGTGAATACCAAAAGTAGTAAGTTTAGTGTTTTGTCTTAAGTTAGTTCTGTGAATCGGCCCCATCTGTATTATATTCGGGGAAGCATCAAAGTATGTGAAGTTGAAGTAAGACCCCAAGTTGCATCAGAAGTCACCATGAAGAATAAAGTAAATGTATTTAAAATGCAGTCGAGGAAGCACACAAAGAATGTAGACCAGTGTCTGGGATCTGTGAGGGACGTGTTAAGTGGGACAGCATATGGTGAAAAGCAAGCAATGTTTAGGTTGGGTCTGCTGATCCCAAATTAACAAAAGATGGTGATGCAGATAGTGACCAAAGGCCTTCCGGCCAGACTGCCAAACGGATTGCTTGTGAGAAAGTGTTCCCACTAGAAACAAATAATGGCATCTGTCTGCTGTTTCCCACTTTTGCCATCCAGAAGGACCATCTAGCATTATATTATTCCATTTTAAAACCAGCGTTGCTCCAGTGTACGGCATATAATAAAATATATACCATCTGAGGTAGCAAGAACGCGCTACTTCCTTACCAAGCTCACAAACAGCACTTGAAATATAAATCCTAGATACTGTGCGTTATGATGGTGCAGTTAAACCCAGGCCGGGTGAGAAGTCTCCACAAATATTCTAAAAAATAAGATAAATACATTACTGTTGGGGAAAGTGGTTGGTGATGCAAATTAACTGCAGACACAAAATTACATTTATTGTGAGTAATAAAGCATAAATGCGTGTGAAAGTGCAGTTAATCCACCTATGTGTATCTCAGTGCAATTACATCCAAGGACTAATGAAAATTCACCGCAGACAGTCTGGTAAGCCCGTAGCGGCACAATAAAATGCATTAAATTCAGGGAAGAATAAAAGTATGTAAACAAAATAATAATTCCATTGTGGTCGGTGATATGTAGTTTATTAAGTTTATAGCTGTCCTGCCTGCAACACTAAATAGATAGATCCAGTAAATACGGCATAGTAGACTACTGTTTCTGTAAAACAGAAAGTTACATTTGGGTCAACAGTGACAACATTAAAGAGCCATTATGCAATGTAAGTTATTTAAACATTGTAAGATATCGTGCGCTTATCACAGTGCAATTACACCCCTGTAGGGATTACAATTCAGCGTAAATAGTCTGGAAAGTCGTAGCTGTACACACAACAAAAAAAGAACAAGAAAAATATATTTATGGCATTAAGGTCGGGGATATGCAGTCCATAGCTGTTGTGTCTGCAAAATGCCATCGGGGAAGATATCGTAACAATGTAGATATTACGCCTGCAACACCAGCTAACAGAAAATGCCATCGGGGAAGTCTGTACCTATCGTGCTTGCAACACCAGCTATCAAGGAAATACGGTCTGGGAAGAACCTAGATATCGTACCTGCAACAGCAGCTACCAAAAATAAATTAACAAAATAGTGCTTGCAAATTATAAAGGAAACATACTAAGGTAACAGAGGCAGTCCTTATTGGAGGTGACAACTAGAGAAAAGGCAGGACTAAGGAGGGACTACCTAACAAATTAGCCAATGGAAAAAAAGCATTTCCAAAAGACAGTGAAAACATGAGCTGGAAATGGGTGGAGCATAAAGCCCATATACTGAGTACTGCATGTCTCGAAGAGACAGCGCAAGCGATGCCTAGACGAGACGTAAAAATGACAACTCCATTGTAAAGTTTCATATGGAATTAGATATTCTGAGAAACAGAAACAGCCAGATAAGAAAAAAATAAAGTCCACCCGAAAGGAATTTACAACACTATTAGCAGGAGGTAGATACTGATAAAGCTGGTATGTGCCTTGTGATCCATGTAGAAGAGCTGGTAGAAAGCGTCCTGCTTTCATATCAGCCTCTGAACGCAAAGGCATCACAAGAGCAATAAAGTAGAAACCAAACCACTGGCACTGAAGCGAACTACTACCTTGTGTGCAGATGTGCACCTTATAAAAAAGAGCAAAATGCAGTCACTCAAAGTGAAGTTACCCAGTGGGTGAAGTGAGCTGGCCCCCTGCCCAATGCTGTAGGCTGTTGTGGGCGGAAGCAAAATGGGAATGACACACCAATAGACCAATGGATGAAGACAACTTGCTGAAAGCCCCTTTAAATAAGTATATTATACATGTATTTAAAAAAAAATCAAATGTCTTGATAAACGCCAGACTTAAAAAATAAGGGAAAGGGAAGGGGTAGAAGGAAGACTAGAGGTCCGTGAGAAAACAATGATAAATACAACACATTCTTCCCCTCAATGAAATCTAAAAAAGATAATTCAATCCTGAAGAATGTTCCAGGAAGGAATTCTATTAGAAGACAGTTTAATCCATCCAGGTATGCTTGTTATGTAGATTTGTTTGGCGCAACTAATCACCTGTGAGGGTATTCAGGCCATGGAGCAGGCATGTAGGTGTAAGACGAAGGATGTTGGGCGTCAGAACCTGCAAAATTATTCGAACAGCCAGGTCTTCAGCTTCTTACGGAACTCAATAAGTGATGAGGAGGCCTTGATGTGTTGTTGGAGGTCGTTCCAGGCCGCCTGTGCAATGTAGGAGAATGTTTGACCTCCCATTCTGGTTTTGAGGATGCGGGGTGGTGCGAGTGCAAGTGTAGCTGATCGTAGGTGTCTGGAGGGTTTGTGAAAGTGCAATCGGTTATGAACAAGCAAGAAATGGCTAGGTATATTTGGCGCACTCTACCACTTATTAGGAAAAAAGTATACAGCATAAAATGTTTTATTCACAAAATTGTTCAACTGTTGCTTCAGGAGGAGAGGAAGCCAACCATCCCCCTCAATATGGACCAATTTCCACGACAATCCGACAATTGCTCCAAGCACACAGACTCTTCAAAGCTGAGGTCGCGGTTTCAGAAGTCTTTTATTCCATTGTCTTTACAGATGCCCATAAGCCAACACCTGTTTCGTCTATAGCTGTGTCAGTTACAGCAGACTTCATCAGGCCAATACAGCTAAAACATAAACATTTGGCTAGATCAGGAGGAGTAGACTTAGATTTTTTCTAAAGTAACCGTCACCAGGGTCAGGCGACCAAGATAGTTCACCCGAAATGTCTCATCAGAATTCTAGATAGGTTCCATTGCTCCAATGGGTGATGTTAGGATTGATAGCAGTACTAGTGTGTCTAGACTTCCTTGCACCCAACAGTATATATATATATATAGTGTAAAATTATGTTGTAAAATTGTGTAAAATATGTATTATAGTACTGGGTCTGAGCTTTGTGCCCCCCATGGATCAATTTAGAACATTTGGCTTTAGTGAGGACCAACTCAATAGGATCATTAATACCAAAAATGGAAATAAAATAATGGTAGTATCTGGGAAAGGTGAAAACTGGGGTAAATTGTTAAACCTCAAAAAGAAACGTATCCGTACAGAGGCCCATGCAGATTTTTTAATCGAGTATGTTAAATCGGGCACTATCAATATTGGCTTACAGGTGCGGAATGAGCCTGGTCTTTTTATTGAGAATAGGAAATTTCTGGAGACATGGGCTATGATTTCTAATAGATGCAGCCGAGATTGGATGCTCCTGATTATTGAGACAGCCCATGAACTCATTGTGATGGAGAAGGAAGCTATAGACAAATTAGAGCGTGAACTTAAGAACAGCCCTGCTCTTGAGGAAGCTAAGAAAAAGTTGGATGATATCAATAGGGATGTGGATGGATACAGAGAATATCTGCTGAACAAAAAAACTAATAAGTTGAGGAAAGATGTAGAAAGATTTTCCCAGGAGAAAATCTACCCTTTCTTAAAAGAGGATTATTTGAAACCATCTGGGAGAGACCTGTGAATAGACAGATTTATAATAGAGGGGGGAAAAAGCAGATTACCTTTTCAGAGACGTCAGGGTCAAGCAGTGAAGATGATAGTGTGCAGAGAGAATAATCCGCTAGTAGGGTTAATACAAGAGATCATGGGTCTTTTTTAGACTCGCGCCCAAAGAGAACCCAATGATACAACGGGAATTCGGGGAGGGGTCAATCGAACAGGGGTCCCCCTCAACAACAGGAGTATATGCGCACAAGGAACCAACGTTACTGGCAACAGACAGGGCACCAGTAATTAACCTGTCAGACAGACCACTAAGTGACACAGAAATTAGTATTCTTAGTAGGGGTTTTAGTTTTGTGCCCTCAGCTGGTGTGGATAAGTTTCAGTTAGAAAAAGATTTGCGCTCCTTCTTTCGGAAAGTTAGACTTAGAAGATTTTTCGAAAACCGTGATACCAGGGAGCGTGTCAATGTGTCGGGTTTGAGACCCAAGTCATCCTTTACTCCAACTCTTGCCATGGTTGGGGAGAACATAGAGGCATTTGAGAGAGCAGTTGAAAGTGGCATTCTGAACATCTTAAGTAAAACAGGTAGATCCAATACTCATAATATAAATAGAGAAGAAAGGCAGGCCCTTAATTCCCTGAAGGAGGTCAGGAATCTGACAATAAAACCTGCTGATAAGGGAGTTGGTGTTGTAGTATTTAACACCTGTGATTATGAGAGAAGGATGTATGAGATGCTTGATTTTAGTGAACATCAAGTGCGTACTAACGCCAATGGTCAGTCCAATATATCTAGGGAGTGTTTGACCCTCCTCACAGAGGCAAAGAATAACAACTGGATATGTGAGGATGAGTTTAAGTTTCTCAATAATTTGGAACCTAGGACCCTGGCTATGTATGGTCTACCTAAGGTTCATAAAAGCAACACTGATCCACCTATGAGACCGATAGTTAGTAGTATTCTTAGAGAGACTCTGCACATATTATTTCCCTCATTGAAGGAAAGAGGTTCTGTGGAGAGACTCAGTGTCTGATTACTGTCATGGACCGAACGCGAGCGCGCTAGCTACCGTACGGTCGAACACCCGCCCCTCAGACTACAACCCCCAGAATCCCTAGGAGCGCAACACGCCGTACGTGACAACGGACGTCACAAGCGCGTCCGCTACTTAGACGCCAGAGCCACAACACAACGCGTCGGAAATTCCTTCCAACGGCCGGTGCAGAGCTGCGAGCGTTCCGTGGACCTTGTCCTGTCTTGGGCGGAGCGGTAGTTTGTGTGCCATCTCGCTACTTCACGGAAGGGCTTCTAGCGACCCAAAGGTCGTGTAAGGGTGCAGTGCACCAACATCGTGACCATTCATTATAGTTTCCTCCGGCCCCAACTCCGTTGGAGAGCTCAGAACTAGCTCATGCGGAGGTAGGGGGGGGGGTGGGATTACGTCTCTCTAATGGTGATCTCACTGCCACAGCGAACCAAGTGAACTCTGTTGTAAATATTTATTATCTTTCATTGTACTTACCCTACTTCGTATGATGTATAAGCCCTTCCTTTGTGTCCTTTCCCTGTTCTGTCCTTGGAACGCTTGGGGGGTTCTAAGTGCTAGCGTGTAACTGCAGAGGGGATTCTAGCTGTGGCAGTTGGTGTCCGGTCAGCTGGTGTGGTGTACGCTTTATCCATGCTCCGAGAATAAATATCCTGCTTAACACAGAAGAGGCTCCTGTATTGTTTCTACAATTGGTCTACATCAATTTGGCGACGATCTGAGAGGCTGACCGGACGAGAGAGCGAGCTTAATGGAGTTTATGGGAGCGGATGGATAACAAGCGACACCCTCCAAAAGAATTCACGACGTGCAGTGCGGCGATGATAGCGTGAGGAAGTGATGCGGTGAAGCCGACTTTTGGAAAGAGAAAGAGGGTGATTGGCGACATTGACGAAGAGCCCTGACGTCACTCGACGAACTGTGAGTCTGCTAAATCTGAATATAGGTCACGAGCGAAAGCGTAACCAGGCAGCAGCAGTGTAGTTGAACGTCACGGCGCGAGTACGCCATTGCATCAAGCGTAGCTAGGCAGCGAGCCTCAGCGTCTATTGGTCCAGGATGCGTGACTAGAAGGCAGCGTAATTGGACGTCAAGGCGCGAGCACGCTCTTGTATCGAGCGTTGCCTAGCAGCAGGACTTGGTGTTTGTTTGTCGGCCGCATCCCGATCCTGTGTGGTTGCGCAACGGCGTAATCTCACGCACACGGGCGGCCATCTTGGAACAGGATAAGATCATTGTTGAGCACAACGGTTAAGCGAGTGAAGTAGAAGCTCGCGGATTACAAGAAATCGAGTGCAACGTTGCGCATATAGGGAGAGGTGAACAAGCGTGTTTCACATTAGGGAAGAAATAAAAAAAAAAGGAAAAAAAAAGAAGTCAACTATCAACTTACTATTTACAAGCCGTTTTGCAAGCAGAATTCTATGAGTGTAGTGTGATCGAAGAGTTACACTCATATACATATAAATATATGTGTATTATAAAGTTGGAGCGTGACATAGGAAAGGAAGTCTAGGCTTTGGGACACGTCCTTGACAAGAGTTGGAAAAACAAATATCTTCATTTCATTTGTTTCAGGAACGGTTTAATTGGTTGAACTGACGACGGCATGTCACAGCAATCTAATCAACAAGTCAATGTGACCTTACCACCTCAGTTTCTTAGTGAACCAGGTGCACCATCAATCTCATGGGAAGATTGGATACGCATGTTTGAAAACTACTTAGACGCTTTGGATGGTCAGGAATTTGCTGCTAAACGGAAGAAAGCATTGTTACTGAGTGCCTTAGGCAAAGAGGGCCAACGGGAATTTCAGTACCTTCCTCAAGCTTTGCAAGCAAGTGGGCAACCTATTCCTAATGAGTATAAGGAGGCCATAACAAGACTGGAAGTGAGATTTGGAAAAGAAGAGAACCTTGTAATGAACAGATATAAGTTTTATACCCATAAACAGCGCACAGAAGAATCGATTGATGATTTTGTGGCGCGCCTCAGGGAACTATCTGTTAAGTGTAATTTTGGGGCAATGAGCGATGAGTTGATACGTGATCAACTCATAGTGCAGTGCAACAATAGGAAGATACAGGAGAGGCTGTGGGCAGCAAAGAATCCGTCTTTGAAATTGGCAATAGATTTAGCGAAAGTGGTGGAGGAATCGGAAAAGTGTATGAAAGAGTTAGAAAGATGTAGTGCACAACAAAGTACGATTTCAGTGGTGACTGAGAAATCAAAGAATGAGTGTGAGTCAGGTTGTGAAGAAGTGGTAGGGGTGATTAAATATAAGGGGAAGAATCCCTTAAAGAAAAGTAATTTTGCAAAATATCCAAGTAACAGAGGTTGTTCTAGATGCGGTAGTAGTAGCCATAATTCAGATGCAAAATTCTGTTTTGCGAACAATAAAGAGTGTCTCAAGTGTGGGAGGTTGGGACATTTTTCGAGGATGTGTAGGACTAAGGGGAATACCAGTGTGGCTGTTGTTGAAGATGAACCCAAAGAGTTGAAGCGTGAAAAGGATAAAATTTTGAGTGTGGAGGATGATGGCGTTAACAGCTGTAATGAGAAAAGGGAATTAAGACCCAAAACAGAGTTTGTGATCAATGATCGCAAGGTAACCCTGATGGTTGATACGGGTTCAAGACACACAATCATTCCTGAGCCTTTATTTAGGGGTGAGTGGGGTGATTTGTCCTTGAAGGAGAGTGATATCTCTCCAACGGGTTACCAAGGGGAGAGGATAGATTTGTTGGGGTACTTTGATGCGGATATTCATTTTGAAGGAATGTCAATTAAAGGAAAAGTATATGTTGCAGTGGATGGCCCACCAATCCTTGGTTGGATTCATCAATACGACTTACATATAATAGTGAACCCGAGAGCACCCAATCAAGTAATGGTAGTGGATGATCATACTCTCAGTGACATACTCAATGAAGTGGGAAATATATTTAGGGATGAATTGGGAGAATTGAAGGGGTATGTCAACAAAATAGTCATAAAGCATGGCACGGTTCCAGTACAACATAAAGTGAGAAGAGTCCCACTTTCAGTTAAGGATGAGGTTAAAAAAGTGATTGATGAGATGTTACTGGGTGGTGTCATTGAACCGGTTGAGGCTTCTTCATGGATATCTCCGGTCGTCATCACGCAGAAGGCGGATGGCAAAATTAGGTTCTGTGTGGACTTAAGATCGCTGAATAAATATGTTGTGGCGGACACCTTTCCCCTTCCAAATATAGGTGAGTTGGTCTCAACTTTACAAGGGGCTAAGTTCTTCACGAAATTAGATTTGAAGAGTGCATACCACCAAATCCGTCTTCATGATGAGTCTAAACATTTGACAGCATTCATTACCACTGAGGGCACGTTTCAGTTCACGAGACTTCCTTTTCGTTTAAGCTCTGCTGCTAGTGTTTTTCAACGCATGGTCACTGAGATTTTTAAAGGAATTAAAAAAGCTGTGTTCTTTCAGGATGACATACTTGTGTTTGGTGATACTATTGCGGAACACAATGTCGTGCTAAAAAATGTGCTGAAAAGAATTCAAGATGCTGGTTTGACTTTACGTAAGGAGAAATGTTGTTTCCTTGTCCAAAACATAGAGTATTTGGGCTATGAGATTTCAGCTCAGGGGGTTAAGCCAAAGAAAGATCTGCTAGAAGCCATAAATCTGGCTCCCCGTCCCACAGATAAAGAACAACTTCGATCTTTTATGGGACTCATAGAGTTTTATTCCAAGTTTGTGAAGAACTTTTCGGATAAAACTATGACGTTGAGATTGTTACTTAAAAAGGGGGTAAAATTTTGTTGGAATGCTTGCCATGAAGAATGTTTTAATTTGATAAAAAAAGAGTTGTGTCAGGCTAAAGTGTTAACCCCCTTTGATATCAGTCGTACATCTATATTGATGGTGGATGCTAGTGCCACTGGAGTGGGAGCTATTTTGTTGCAGAAATGGCAGGAAGGGGAGAAGACCATTGCCTTTGCGTCTCGCACCCTTTCGCCTTCTGAACAGAATTATTCTGTAATAGAGAAAGAGGCATTGGCTGCTGCTTGGGGTGTCCAATATTTTAGGACATATTTGTGGGGAACGAAATTCCAACTCAAAACGGATCACAAACCTTTGTTAAAGGTTTTGTCGCCAGGGGGAGCTGGAAAAGAGTCACCAAGGTTGGCGAGATTGGCTTCGAAGCTTCAAGAATATCAGTATGACATTTTCTATATTCAAGGTTGGCGCAATATACAGGCTGATTGCTTATCAAGGCTTCCTATTAAGGGGGACGATACGTGGAAGGAGTTTTCTGATGTACATAGTGATGGGGCTGTTGCCGTTATTCATGATGTTGTGGCTTTGAGTGATGGTAGTTTTACAAAGGAGGAGTGGTTTGATGCTATGGAGAAAGACATAGTTCTTCACAGGGTGATTGACTTGGTAAAATTAGGTTCCCGACGGGAGAGTTGTGTTCAGCCACCAGTGCGACCCTTCATTAAGGTGTTGGATGAGTTATCAACTTGTGGTGATGGCATTCTAATGAGAGGTGATAGGTATATTCCACCATGCGGTTTAAGACAAAAAATTGTAAAACTGGCTCATGAAGGTCATTTAGGGCAAACACTCACACAGCGTAGATTGAAAGTGGATTTCTGGTGGCCGGCCATGGATGCACAGGTGGCATCGTGTGTGGAGAATTGCTCGGTCTGTAGAGACAGTGAAAAGAGACTCAAGGTTGGGTCTAATTCAACGCTGAGCCACATTACTACTCCAGATTTACCATGGCATAGTGTATGTTTGGATTTCATTGGTCCGAGTTGCCATCCAGTCAACGGTTTGCCATTGTGATAATTGATGTTTATTCCAAGTGGCTTGCGGTGGAATTTGTTAAAGACATAACCACTGACTGCACCATAGAGTTTCTTAAAGGCATTTTTCTGCATGAGGGTTATCCTTCAGTATTAATCACGGATAATGGTACCCAACTAACTTCACAGAAGATGCGTTTATCTTTAACTGGGTGTGGTGTGACTCATCACCGCACTTCCCTATATAATCCGCAAGCAAATGGTGTGTGTGAGAGGGCTAACAGAGTGGTTAAAGGGATCATTCAGATGTCGTGTGTTTCAGGGGGGTTTGCTGATGAAATGGTCAAAAATATGGTGTGGGCTTATAGGACCACTGTTCATAAAGAAGATTGTAAATCTCCTTTTGAACTCATGCGGGGGAGACGTCCTGGCACCAAACTTGCACCCTCTTGGATTAAAAACTCTCTCCTTGGAAGCACTCAGCAGGAGTCAAGTGTTGATACTGCAAAAACGATGTCTGTAGGTGATTTGGTTAAAGTCAAACCAGGGAGAGTGACCAGGGGCCTTTCTAAATTTAGGGGTCCACATGTGGTTAAGAAGATTTTTCAACATTATGTTGTACTTGACAATGGTGTGGCTACTTGTTATCTACTCCGGAGGGTTATACTCCGGTTCAGAATGCAATTCGTTGTAGGGAGGAAGGTGGTGGGGATGCTTGTAGTGCATATGATGTGCAGAGTCAAGCTAATTGTAATAACGGTTCTTATCAATCTAATGAGACCAGGGTTGTGAGGTCTCGCAGACCTCCGGCTTATCTGAATGACTATTTATGTTAAATGTGATTAACTGGATCTTTGTGTAGGTTGTTTATTTGTTTAGTTTTTAGGGAAGAAGATGTGTTGTAAATATTTATTATCTTTCATTGTACTTACCCTACTTCGTATGATGTATAAGCCCTTCCTTTGTGTCCTTTCCCTGTTCTGTCCTTGGAACGCTTGTGGGGTTCTAAGTGCTAGCGTGTAACTGCAGAGGGGATTCTAGCTGTGGCAGTTGGTGTCCGGTCAGCTGGTGTGGTGTACGCTTTATCCATGCTCCGAGAATAAATATCCTGCTTAACACAGAAGAGGCTCCTGTATTGTTTCTACAATTGGTCTACATCAAACTCCTTAGGAAAACTTACCCGGAGGTTTCCGGTTCCTTTCCGGTTCTCAGCAAATGTGCATGGCGGTTAGCCTAACGTTACCGCTTGGTACCTAACGGTACCCCTGTTCACCTTGGCAACTGGTAACAACTCTGGTTGCCTTACGTTTTATTTTGTGGTATATTATCACAACATTTCTACTGCATGAAAACTAGCCTCAGCTAGAGGCGGGGCTCACCAATGGCAAAAAGCTCTCTATGTTAAAAAGTATAAGTCTGTTGTTGTGTTTGTGTGTTCTTGACTCCACTCTAAACAGGGATTCATCCGAAGGTAGCGGTTTCGCGCTCTTCCTGTGAAGCAAGGTGGAGCCCTGATCGGGGTAGGTGCTGGGAGGGAATTACGCAGTGGTATTGAAGGCATCGGGGAGAACCTGTGCTCATTGTTGACACTGTGTGATTGTCCTATGATGCCCTTATTTCTGTGTATCCATTTGTGTAGCCAAACCAACAAGAACCTCTGTTAAGACCACCCTCATAGGAGTTACGCCAAGGAAGCCGTTTGTTCTGTTTTCTTTACAGGTATACATATTGTCATGGGGAATGGGGGGACTTATGAGTAGGAATTAATAAGGAGGTCTTAACAATCGTTAGGGCAGCTAGGTAGGGTACTAATCGTGTTCCTTATGTCTTACAGGTCTCCCTCCCTGCTGTTCCCATCCTTTCCTTCCTTCACTTGATCCTCCTAATGACCTGTGCCATAACGGCTTGCTAGGCTTGAGTAGATCAAGAGGGGGACCCCTATTAGCAACAATCCGATCCCGAGCACTGAACCAATGTGACAGAATTTCCGACCCACGAATTGAGTCCTCCTGGTCGGATTGTGAGGATGGCTACGCTAGAGGATGTATTGACGGCTCTTGCTAGCGTTCAGGCAGAACTAACCGCATCTAGACAAGAAACAGCAGTATCGGTACCACTAGCCACACCAGAGAGATTCCATGGGGATTCCAGCAAAGTCCAGGTGTTTTTAACACAGATCCTGCTGTATTTCTCGTGCAAACAAAAATCGTTCCCCACTATCCAAGCGAGAGTCGCCTTTCTTATTTCATACTTAGCGGGCGATGCCGCTCAGTGGGCAGTACCATTGGTATCAAGGGATGATCCCCTCCTGTATGATTGGGAAGAATTCAAGTCCGAGTTCCTTAGGGTGTTCGATAGGAGAACCGAGTCATACGCAGCCGACAAGGACTTGTTAGAGTTGAGGCAGGGCAATAAAGATTTGATTACGTACCTTAATGCCTTTAGGAGGCTAGTAACGGAAACCAAGTGGCCAGAAGCGAAACAAGCAGCCATTTTTCACCAAGGGCTGAGAGAGGAAATGAAAGATATTATAGCCCAGATTGACCCACAGCCTGTTACTTGTGAGGATCTGATTAACCTGGTTTTACGATTAGACCATCGTTTAAGTGAACGCCAAGGCGACCATAAGAGGAGAGAAAGAAAGGTGCCCCAGGTAGATCGACCCAGATACACGGAGGCTCGTGTGGCTCATACAGGAGAACCGATGGACGTATGTTCAATAAGGGCGGCGCTCACTCTAGAGGAAAAAGAGACCAGACGCAAACAAGGATTGTGCCTGTATTGCGGCAAAAAAGGGCATTTCGTGAAAAAATGTCCTGTAAAACCCAAGACAAACCGATTCAAGAGTAGAGCGGCATTGGCAGTAGGGGACATGGCCCCGGAAAACTAAAGGAACCAAGAAGGGAGGAAGGTGCTTCTTGGGGAAAAAAGTGTATCCCTTCATTGTGCAGTTCAACGACTGTGGAACAAGGACATTTGTTCATTCCAGTGTTGCTATTGATAAAGACGGAATGGGTTAAGATGACGACCATGATAGACTCTGGGGCAACGGGGGTCTTTATGGATATTGAAGAAGCGAGGCGCAGAAACATGCAGCTAGTGCCTAAAGCCAGTCATGAGCCAATCTATGCAGTTGACGGAAGGGAGCTGATCACAGGACCCATAGGGTACAATACAGAAGACATCCCAGTACAATACGGTACCTCTCACAGGGAAAACTTAACTTTCAACTTGATTCACGCCCCGCAGTATGGGATCATTTTAGGACTACCATGGTTGAGGCGCCACAACCCAGCCATCGATTGGGAATCCGGTACAGTGCTTATGAACTCACCATATTGCCAAGCCTTCTGCCAAAACAGCTGGGAAGGTCCAGCTAATGTGCTAGCCTCTAGACTTGCTATCGCCACTGCAGCGGAGAAAAACGTTCAGTTACCCAGGGAATACCACGAGTACCGAGAGGTGTTCAACGAGGGGCAGGCAGAAGAACTACCCCCACATAGACAGTATGACTGTCAAATCGACCTGGTGCCAGGAGCAATTGTGCCAAGTGGACGAATTTACGCATTAACAGAACCAGAGAACAAGCATCTGAGACAATATTTGGATAAATATGTGAACTTAGGCTTCATCCGGCCATCCAAATCCCCAGCGGCTTCGCCGCTCTTCTTCATACCTAAGGCTAATGGCGAGCTACGCGCCTGTATAGACTTTAGGGCGTTAAATGCAGTCACCGTGAAAAATCGTTAACCTTTACCTCTAATCCCTGTATTGCTCCAAGATTTATACGAAATTCTACCTCAAGGGGGCCTATCATCTCGTGAGGATGAGGGAGGGTAACGAATGGAAAATGGCATTCAAGACACGCTATGGCCTCTACGAATACTTGGTCATGCCGTTTGGGCTATGTAACGCCCCTGCCGCGTTTCAGTATTTTCTGAACGATGTCTTAAGAGAAATCCTGGACCACTACGTGGTCATATATATAGACGACATCCTCATCTATTCCGAAACTTCCGAACTTCACGTTGAACACGTGAAAAAGGTATTACAACTTCTGAGAAAGAACCACCTGTTTTGCAAGCTGACCAAGTGCGAATTCAACGTGACCACGGTGGAGTTCTTAGGGGTGATGCTTACCCCGCATGGACAAGAAATGGCCGAGAGGAAGATAGCAGCCATCAAAGACTGGCCTACTCCCTTGAATATTCGAGCGGTTCAATGTTTCATAGGGTTCGCCAATTTCTACAGGCGCTTCATTCATCAGTTTTCGAACCTGGTAGAGCCTATAGCACAACTACTACGGAAAAACCACAAGTTCCTGTGGACTAAAGAAGCCAGCGACTCCTTCGAAGCCTTGAAAACATTCTATTATTCACCCCTCAAAAATAATAGGAGTAATTCAAACTGACGTATTCCTTAAGGGAGTACTAAAGGGAGTGTCTACAGGAGTATGGAGAACATGGCTAAAAAGTCACAGAGAATGGCAAACCAAGAAAGGTTTCCCGATGAACCAAGGTCGCCTGTTGGTCCCTACACAACAGCTCAGAAGACAAGCCTTTCATTGGTGTCACAAATCCCCCAGTGCAGGTCACCTGGGAACAGAGAAAACCATTAGTCTTCTCAATCGACAGTTTTGGTGGCCGTCCATGAGATATGATGTGAAGGTATGGATCAAGGAATGTGACACATGTGCCACCATGAAAGCAGACCATCAATACCCACAAGGCCTATTACGACCTCTCCCCACTCCTAGCCATCCGTGGGAGAACATATCAGTGGATTTTATAGTGGGATTACCCGCCGATGCCGGGTACACAGTGATCATGGTGGTCGTTGACTTCCTAACCAAGATGGGACATTTTGTTGATTGCAAGGCTGTTCCAACGGCGGGACAACTAGCCATGATGTTAATGACAAACATTGTAATATTGCATGGAGTACCCAAAATTATTGTGTCAGACAGAGGATCCCAGTTTACAGCAAGGTTTTGGAAACAATGGTGTTCCGCTCTCCATATTAACACCGCACTGTCAACTAGTTATCACCCTCAAACCGATGGGCAAACTGAACGTCTCAATCAGACTCTCAAGCAGTATCTACGGTGTTATGTAAATCAGGGCACGGAGAAGTGGGTAGAACACCTATGGCTAGCGGAAATCGCGTACAACAACGCCACCCACAGTTCCACACAGACATCCCCATTTTATTGCACATATGGACGCCATCCCCGGTTCATCCCCTTTATTCACCCGAATGACACCACCTGCATACCTGAAGTTTCCAGAAGAGTGAAACACATTCGGGAAATTCTAGAGACGACACAAACGAATCTTCAAAAGGCGAAAAACAAATACAAACTAGCTGCAGATAAGCACCGACGACCTGGACCGATATACCAGAAAGGTGACACTGTTTGGTTATCAACAAGGAATAGTGTGTTCAGTCCTAAATATATCGGCCCTTACAAAATAGAAAAATTTATCAGTCCAGTAACTATGAAGTTGCACTTGCCTTCACACCTTCGGATCCACCCGGTGTTTCACGTCTCTCTATTGAAACCAGCAAGTGCGTCAAACACCGTACGCCCCCATCCTGTCATGGTGGGCGACGTTCCTGAATACGAGGTAAAGGGAATTAGAGATTCCAAGATCTGTGGGCGACGATTGTGGTATCTAGTGGCGTGGAAGGGATACGGACCCGAAGAAGACTCGTGGAAACCAGCACGCAATGTACACACTAACCGGCTGGTGACCGCGTTCCATAGAAAACATCCGCAGAAACCAAGTCCTCTAGCGCGCTCTCGCTGAAAGGGGGAATGTACTGTCATGGACCGAACGCGAGCGCGCTAGCTACCGTACGGTCGAACACCCGCCCCTCAGACTACAACCCCCAGAATCCCTAGGAGCGCAACACGCCGTACGTGACAACGGACGTCACAAGCGCGTCCGCTACTTAGACGCCAGAGCCACAACACAACGTGTCGGAAATTCCTTCCAACGGCCGGTGCAGAGCTGCGAGCGTTCCGTGGACCTTGCCCTGTCTTGGGCGGAGCGGTAGTTTGTGTGCCATCTCGCTACTTCACGGAAGGGCTTCTAGCGACCCGAAGGTCGGGTAAGGGTGCAGTGCACCAACATCGCGACCGTTCATTATAGTTTCCTCCGGCCCCTACTCCGTTGGAGAGCTCAGAACTAGCTCATGCGGAGGTAGGGGGGGG
Source organism: Triturus cristatus (assembly GCF_964204655.1). Classification (NCBI taxonomy): domain Eukaryota; kingdom Metazoa; phylum Chordata; class Amphibia; order Caudata; family Salamandridae; genus Triturus; species Triturus cristatus. The sequence continues at coordinate 299,457,326 of NC_140583.1, read as the reverse complement.
GTGTGGGATTACGTCTCTCTAATGGTGATCTCACTGCCACAGCGAACCAAGTGAACTCCTTAGGAAAACTTACCCAGAGGTTTCCGGTTCCTTTCCGGTTCTCAGCAAATGTGCATGGCGGTTAGCCTAACGTTACCGCTTGGTACCTAACGGTACCCCTGTTCACCTTGGCAACTGGTAACAACTCTGGTTGCCTTACGTTTTATTTTGTGGTATATTATCACGACATTTCTACTGCATGAAAACTAGACTCAGCTAGTGGCGGGGCTCACCAATTGCAAAAAGCTCTCTATGTTAAAAAGTATAAGTCTGTTGTTGTGTTTGTGTGTTCTTGACTCCACTCTAAACAGGGATTCATCCTAAGTTAGCGGTTTCGCGCTCTCCCTGTGAAGCAAGGTGGATACCTGATCGGGGTAGGTGCTGGGAGGGAATTACGCAGTGGTATTGAAGGCATCGGGGAGAACCTGTGCTCATTGTTGACACTGTGTGATTGTCCTATGATGCCCTTATTTCTGTGTATCCATTTGTGTAGCCAAACCAACAAGAACCTCTGTTAAGACCACCCTCATAGGAGTTACGCCAAGGAAGCCGTTTGTTCTGTTTTCCTTACAGGTATACATATTGTCATGGGGAATGGGGGGACTTATGAGTAGGAATTAATAAGGAGGTCTTAACAATCGTTAGGGCAGCTAGGTAGGGTATGTTTTCAAGGCCCCCGTATGCCTTTAAAAAGAATAAAAATCTGAGAAATATGTTAGTGCATACTTACAGGGAGGACAGTCAAGTTACTCAGAGAACTATTTTAAACACCCCGGCAACAGGGAATGTCAGATGTGGCACATGCAACGTCTGCCCACAATGTCTACAAACTAAAGAAATCACACATAATGGTTGCCTTATCAAATCAAATACCCTCAATAATTGCAGGAGCAGAAATGTGATTTACCTCCTACTGTGCCCATGTGGCCTTGGCTACGTGGGAGAGACTGGTAGGAAGGCACGTATAAGATTTCAAGAACACAGGTCTGCGATTAAGACCAAAACAATTACTGCACCCTTGGTGGCACATTTTTTAGAACATGGCCATGGGGAAAATGACTCTCTCTGGTATATTTTGGAGAAAGTCAAAATTGGAAAAAGAGGTGGTAATATCCACTCCAAACGTAAAGCACGTGAACAGTGGTACATTTCTCACCTCAATACTGTACGCAACGGTCTGAACTCAAAGGAGGAGTGGGAGCGACTCATAGGGGCTGTATAGAGTATAGCCTCTGGTCTTTCAGAGGAAGTACCACATTAGTTACTTGTGCGTGGCTCATTAAAATACAGCTATGGCACAAGTAAAATATCTGGGACTCCAGTCTATCTAGCAAAATTACTGGGTGTACATTTTGAGAGTACCCACTTGGGTCATAAATAGATAATACTAGTAATGGTGTATTGGCTGTAATTATGAGATATAACAATTTTATATTGATGCGTGTGTTTTGTTTTATACACATGCAACAATATTTGTACAAAATATTATCACTTTCTTTTATTGTTATGAATTATGTTTGCCACATTTTTTTCGGTGGCTTCATGTTTTATGGCATTTTTAGGAGTGTTTTGGCTCTGACGAACCTTCTACAATGAGTATCGTTGTGGTGTAGATAGGATCTTGCTGTGTTAGGTCTATGCTTCCAAGATGGCGGATTCTTTCACCTATTTTGTAGTAGGTGTTCTAGTGTCAAGAATTCCTGTCATGCGAGGGGAGGAAAACGGTAACCAGCGAAAACGGACTACATCTCCCAGGATGCTTAGCGGTTGAGAGGTTATGTAAACAGGAGAGCTGTTACATAACTCAAGGAAAACACGCCCTTATGTAAACAGGAGAGCTGTTACATAACTCAAGGAAAACACGCCCTTATGTAAACAGGAGAGCTGTTACATAACTCAAGGAAAACACGCCCTTATGTAAACAGGAGAGCTGTTACATAACTCAAGGAAAACACGCCCTTATGTAAACAGGAGAGCTGTTACATAACTCAAGGAAAACACGCCCTATAAAGGGAGGAACCGGGAGGTACAACGCTGTCGGATATTGTGTTTACACCGACGTACCTGCTTAGTGAAGAGCAGTGTTCCGGAGTGGTGCTCCAGTAAGGCAGGAACGGAGGTAGGTCGAGTCGTTACTCCCTGGGCCGTGTCTTGCCCCATCGTCACCTGTGAAGGACCCGGAAGCTCTACCGGATAACCATTGAGCTTCGCTTTTTGACTCGGCTGAGTCAAAGCGCAGTGGCGCTTTTGCTGGTTGGAGTCGTAACTCCCAGCCCGACCAGAGATACAGGGACTGCCAGCTGTAACGCACACCAGGAGGTGTTTGCCGCGTTACAGACTCGGAAGTCCACGGGATCGATCGAGCGGCTGCTCTCGGTTCAGTCTTCTTTGCTTGTGATTGGGGTATCGGTGACGCATCACCAGGAGGTGGCTCCGCGTCCCGGTGCAGTCTGAGGAAGAGGTTGAGCGGCTGCTCCCTTCAGGTAGAGACCCCGGCTGGGTGTTTCCCTGACTCCTCGATTCTCCCCAACACTCTTCGTGCCCCTCACAGCCTACCGATTGGCATTGTCGGCCATTTCATTTCTGCCCTCTGTTGGCATACGCCGGGATCGGCGTATATGCAGAGGACGGTTAGGACCATCCGTGCTGTGGGCTGGTAACGTACTTAGCCTGGAGGATTCCAGTGACTATAACCTTTGTTTATTCCTTGTATTATTTTTGCCTTCATTAAAATAACTAAACCTTCACAAGTGGTTGCGTTCTCATTATCGTGTCTGTTAAACGATCCTGAGACGTTCAGGGCGTTACAAAATATCCGACCATAATAAACACTAACTGTCTCCCGGTCGATAACAGACATGGCAACACTTGATGATGTGCTGGCTGCTTTAGCGACCGTGCAAATTGAATTGGCTGCCTCCAGGCAAGAAACAGCCGATGTAAAAGCCAGACTGGATGCTATCCAATTGGACCCGCTCACGCCCAGCACCTCCCTCACGAACCAGACCCCTGCGGTAGTAGTGGAAATGCCGATAGCCGTCCCCTTGGCAACACCAGAGAGGTACAGTGGGGATCCTAACACAGTGCAGGTATTCCTCACACAAGTGGCGCTACATTTATCGTGCAAACCAAGGGCGTTCCCCACGAGTCAGGCTCGTGTGGCTTTCCTTATATCCTATTTGGCTGGAAACGCGGCACAATGGGCCGTACCTCTGGTGAGCAGGGACGACCCCATCTTATGTGATTGGGGTGCTTTTCGCGAGGAATTCCTGAAGGTCTTCGACAGAAGGGCTGACTCGTACACGGCGGACCGTGAAATGCTTGAGTTGAGACAGGGATCCAACGACCTGGTGCAGTATCTCAACGCGTTCCGAAGGCTGGTTGCGGAAACCAAGTGGCCTGTTGCTAAACAGACGGCGCTCTTCCATCACGGGCTGTGCGAGGAGCTCAAGGACGCCGTGGCTCATATTGACCCACAACCCAAGACATGTGAGGGCCTTATCAACCTGGTATTACGGCTGGAACATAGGCTAAGTGAAAGAAAGGGGGATCATGGGAGAAAAGGAAAATCCCTTCCATCCTATGTGACAGTGGGAAGTCCTGAAACTGCCACCGCATCCAAGGGAGAACCCATGGACATCGGCGCAATACGAGCGAGCCTCACAGCCACGGAGAAAGAGTCACGCCGTAAACAAGGATTGTGCCTATATTGTGGCAAAAAAGGCCACTACGTACGTGAATGCCCTGCCAAACCGAAGACGTCACGTTATCGGGCCAACCGGTCGGTAACAGCCATGGTGGACGTACCGGCGGAAAACTAGAGGACTCCCAGACCAAAGAAGGGGCATCTCGGAGTCACTCATCCATCCCTTCACTTTCCAACTCGGTCACTAAGGGGCAACGACACCTGTTTCTCACGGTGCACGTGGGAGTGCATGACCAGTGGATACCCGTTGTGGCCATGGTGGATTCAGGGGCCACTGGCATGTTTATGGACCACAACGAGGCATGCAGGCTAGGGCTAGTGCTTCTTCCCAAAGCTGTACCCGAAGACGTCTATGCTGTAGACGGAAGGCGATTGGTGACGGGGCCCATCGGGCAGCACACGGGGGTCCTTCCGATGAGATGTGGGAGGAACCATTTGGAACAAATCGATTTTAACATCATCCGAGCGCCCCAATATGGCGTCATATTGGGATTGCCGTGGCTACAGAAACACAACCCCTCTGTGGATTGGCCAACGCATCGCATCGAACTGACGTCACCGTATTGCATCCTGCATTGTGGAATAAGAACGGAATCCCTTGACGCAGATGAGAGCGAGAGTCAGACGGTGGCTACAGCGGCAGAAAAAGATGTGGCTCTCCCCCAGGCTTATCACAGTTTTGAGGATGTATTTGATGAGGTGAAGGCGGAAGTGCTACCACCACATAGACAGTTTGACTGCCAGATCGACCTGGTGCCAGGGGGCAGCGTTCCCAGCGGCAGGCTGTATGCCCTGACGGAGCCTGAAAACGTGCATCTCCGGGGGTACCTGGATAAACTCCTCAACCTAGGATTCATCCGCCCGTCCAAGTCTCCGGCCGCCTCGCCACTCTTCTTCATCCCGAAGGCTAATGGGGAGCTGAGAGCCTGTGTGGACTTTAGGGCATTGAATGCGATAACCGTAAAGAATCGGTACCCCTTGCCTCTCATCAGTGTTCTTCTGGAACAGGTCAAGAAAGCTCGTATCTACACCAAGTTGGATTTGAAAGGGGCATACCATCTGGTGCGCATGAGGGACGGAGACGAGTGGAAGACCGCCTTTAAGACCAGGTTCGGCCTTTTTGAGTACCTCGTCATGCCGTTCGGTCTGTGCAACGCCCCGGCAGCCTTTCAGTACTTTTTGAATGAGGTATTCAGAGAGGAGTTGGATATCTACGTGGTCGTATATATCGACGACATCCTCATCTATTCGTCCAGTGTGGAGGAGCACGTACACCACGTCAAAGCTGTGCTCCAAAAGCTGAGGGAAAACATGCTGTTTTGTAAACTCAGCAAGTGTGACTTCCACGTCACATCCGTGGAATTCCTCGGAGTGATGCTGAGTCCAGAGGGACAGGAGATGGCAGAACGAAAGATCAAGGCGGTGAAAGAATGGCCGGTGCCCCAAAGCGTGAAGGACGTCCAAAGTTTCATTGGCTTCGCCAACTTTTACAGGCGGTTTATAGATGGATTTTCAGGATTGGTGGCCCCAATCACACAGCTACTGAGGAAGTCCAAGGAGTTTGTCTGGTCCCCTGAAGCGAACACAGCCTTTGAGGCCCTGAAAAGCGCCTTTGGTAAGGCGCCGGTGTTGGGTCACCCCGATCCGGATCCCCCCTACGTGGTGGAAGCGGACGCATCGGATGTGGCGCTGGGGGCTATCTTGTCCCAACGCAACCACGACACAGGGGTGCTTCATCCCGTTGCGTACATGTCCCGCAAACTCAACGACGCCGAACGTAACTACCATATTGCGGAGAAGGAGCTTCTTGCAATCAAGGACGCCTTCACCGAATGGAGGCATTGGTTGATGGGGGCAAGACATGTGGTATCGGTGTACACGGACCATCGGAACCTACAGTTCATGACGGCCACAAGACACCTTTCTCCCAGACAGCTGCGGTGGATGATCTTCTTTGCGGGGTTCAACTTCCGCATCACATATCGGCCGGGGACGGAAAACCGGAAGGCGGACGCCCTGTCCCGTCAATCTGCAGTTAAGGAACCTTTGCCTGCGACCGAGCATTCCATCATTTCCCCGAGGATGGTATTGGGGGTTATCCAACCGGATACTTTCCTGAGGGGAATAAAGAGAGGGATCAGGTCATTCGCATGGCGGAGGTGGCTCCTCAGTCACAGAGAATGGCAGCTGAAGGACGGGATACCCCTGAAGGGCAGGTGCCTATTGATACCCACGCCTAGGCTAAGGAAACAAGCATTCATCTGGTGCCATGACTCTCCATGCGCAGGTCATTTGGGCTTTGAAAAAACGGTGGCTTGCATGGGACGGCATTTCTGGTGGCCAACCATGAGAGTGGATGTCAGGAGGTGGGGACAGGAGTGTCCTACGTGTGCTACCATGAAGGCCGACCATGGCCGAACCCAAGGGCTCTTACATCCACTCCCGACCCCGGATAGACCATGGGATAGCATATCTCTGGACTTCGTGGTGGGCCTACCGGTAGACCAGGGGATGACGGCAATACTGGTGGTGGTGGATTACTTGACGAAAATGGGGCACTTCATCCCCTGCAAGAGAGTCCCTACGGCCGGGGAATTGGCGTCACTACTCCTAAAGAATGTGGTACGACTGCATGGATTACCTGGGGTGATCGTGTCGGACCGGGGGTCGCAGTTTACTGCGCAATTCTGGAAGACTTGGTGCACTGCGCTGCATGTTAAGACCGCCCTGTCCACCAGCTACCACCCTCAAACGGACGGCCAAACCGAGCGCCTGAACCAAACGCTCAAACAGTATCTGCGATGTTTTGTGGACCAGGGCAGGGAAGAATGGGTCGACTTGCTATGGGTTGCAGAGATAGCCTATAACAACGCCTCTCACAGCTCCACACAGTCATCTCCGTTCTATAGCAACTATGGCCAACATCCCAGGTTCTTGCCATTTCTACATCCGTTCAGAGAGGACCGGATTCCCGCCACAGCAGACAGGGTGGCACACATAAAAGACACGTTGATGCGCTCAAGGGCTGTCCTAATAGAGGCCAAGAGAAGATACAAGGCTGCGGCAGACAGGAAGAGAAGGCCCGGGCCACTGTACCGCACTGGAGACTACGTCTGGATATCCACAAGAAACATGAGGTTTCGAAAGAACAGTGTGTTCCATCCCAAGTACATGGGCCCCTATCGAATTACCAAGTGTATGGGTCCCGTGAACGTGAAGGTGTGCTTGCCCCAGTCATTGCGGATACACCCTGTCTTTCATGTATCATTGCTCAAACCAGCACCCTCCAAGCCGTCTGGGACACCCAGGCCGGTATGCGTGGAGTCGGAGGTGGAGTATGAAGTGTCGGGCATACGGGCGTCCAAATGGCGCAGGGGGAAGCTGTGGTACCTGGTTGCGTGGAAAGGCTATGGCCCGGAGGAGCAGTCATGGGAACCGGCTGAAGGGGTTCATGCTCCACGCTTGGTCTCCTTGTTCCATCGGCGTTTTCCTGCCAGCGCTGGACCCGTGGGGAGCCGCTGAGAGGGAGGATGTACTGTCAAGAATTCCTGTCATGCGAGGGGAGGAAAACGGTAACCAGCGAAAACGGACTACATCTCCCAGGATGCTTAGCGGTTGAGAGGTTATGTAAACAGGAGAGCTGTTACATAACTCAAGGAAAACACGCCCTTATGTAAACAGGAGAGCTGTTACATAACTCAAGGAAAACACGCCCTTATGTAAACAGGAGAGCTGTTACATAACTCAAGGAAAACACGCCCTATAAAGGGAGGAACCGGGAGGTACAACGCTGTCGGATATTGTGTTTACACCGACGTACCTGCTTAGTGAAGAGCAGTGTTCCGGAGTGGTGCTCCAGTAAGGCAGGAACGGAGGTAGGTCGAGTTGTTACTCCCTGGGCCGTGTCTTGCCCCATCGTCACCTGTGAAGGACCCGGAAGCTCTACCGGATAACCATTGAGCTTCGCTTTATGACTCGGCTGAGTCAAAGCGCAGTGGCGCTTTTGCTGGTTGGAGTCGTAACTCCCAGCCCGACCAGAGATACAGGGACTGCCAGCTGTAACGCACACCAGGAGGTGTTTGCCGCGTTACAGACTCGGAAGTCCACGGGATCGATCGAGCGGCTGCTCTCGGTTCAGTCTTCTTTGCTTGTGATTGGGGTATCGGTGACGCATCACCAGGAGGTGACTCCGCGTCCCGGTGCAGTCTGAGGAAGAGGTTGAGCGGCTGCTCCCTTCAGGTAGAGACCCCGGCTGGGTGTTTCCCTGACTCCTCGATTCTCCCCAACACTCTTCGTGCCCCTCACAGCCTACCGATTGGCATTGTCGGCCATTTCATTTCTGCCCTCTGTTGGCATACGCCGGGATCGGCGTATATGCAGAGGACGGTTAGGACCATCCGTGCTGTGGGCTGGTAACGTACTTAGCCTGGAGGATTCCAGTGACTATAACCTTTGTTTATTCCTTGTATTATTTTTGCCTTCATTAAAATAACTAAACCTTCACAAGTGGTTGCGTTCTCATTATCGTGTCTGTTAAACGATCCTGAGACGTTCAGGGCGTTACATCTAGTTTCACCTTGTGACCGGAAGAAGGTGGACTTTCAGTTCCTCTTTACCACAAAACGGGCGTATTTAAAGACCCAAGTTAGGCAGCTATGTGAATTTTGCATATTTCCGGAGGCGTTGGCCCCACGATTTCGGACGAAAAGAAAATAAGCAGGTATGCGGCGTTGGGGGCTTTGTGGTTCTCAACAGAATAAAAAAAAGAAATGTTTTAATCGACAGGCCCCATTACTTATGGCAATTACTTGGCTTTTTTTCTATATTGTCTATAGATCCTGATCTGGACTGTATCTATTCTAACGCGGGACTCTAATTGACCGCGCTGATCGAAGCTAAAAACACTCCTGATGTGAACTCTTCACTCTTGGGTCGGAATAGTAGGTACGTCTCTGATTATGTTCCCTATGAATTATGGGTAAAGGCACTATTATTATTCTTTTCCTCGTTGTTTTCTAACAGCTGGGGTGTTGTGGGCGTTTGGGCATTGAAACTTCTTAACGTCTACACTATATCCCGAAAGCTCCATTAGATTTTTTTAACAATAGGGGAAGTGTATGGCATCTTGGTATGGACTTGGGAGAGACTTTTTTAACGTCCATATTTAACGTCCACATTGTATACCGATAGTTATATCATATATGGCGTGATGGGTGTACCCTATTCCCACTGCCCTATTTCTACTTCTGTTGATTTTTGTTCATTATGCAGTGTTTTTATGGGGCTTTCTGGTTTCAGATTTGATTTTCTCCAAGAGGGAACTTTTTCGCCGGACTTGTGGTGGCGGTATATTACTAATAAGTGCCTATATAGTGCTATCAGTGGACTCCATTGGAGGTATGATTTAAGAATGCATAGTATATACAATATTCGAAAGGATGGCCCGATATACGTCCTTTTTAAAAACCTTGGATTATGGGTCCTTTTCTCTTATGGATACAGATACTGGCTGTTTAAATATTATCTGAGAGTCACCTTTGGAGGCCTCTCTTCCCTGGATTTTCAGGCATTCTAAGGAGATCCTATATAGGTAATATTAAAAGATAATTTGGTACAACTATTTATTGTGTATGGAGGCCCTTGTCCCCGTTTTCCTCTGGATCTTGGATCACTGAGGCCACTGCCCTGCAGTATGGAGATAACATGTGTGATTAATAATGTATAAGTGAGACACACCTGATAGCCTAATAGATCTAGGCGATGTAATAGCTATGCCTCTTTACATCACTAATGGGGCTTCCTGCCCCTTTGTCCTTTAGATGGCATTGTCTGTCTTTTGATATGTGTGCTGTATGTCTGCCCTTAGAGTATGAATGTAATGTCACCATCTAGATGGCATGCCTATCACCAGTGTTTTGAATTTTTGAACAATGAGGTTATGTATTTATAAATCTCGTGATTTATGTGATTATGGTTTTTTGCCTTTTTAGTAAATAAAAATTAAGTGTTTTTATTTTCTATTTTTATTGTTTCAGATTTTGATAAGTGTAATTGGGAATATATGATTGTTCTCCTGAAGAAGGTGTTGGCTATATATTGATTGCCCCCTGAAACACGTTGATGCTTTTAGAAAAGGAAACCACGTTAAGTTTGTGGAGACAATTGTACTGAATGAAATAGTTGGAATAATAATTTCAGTAATCATAAATTGATCTGTGCCTAACTGATATAGTGTTTCCGTGTAAATAGGAATCATTTTTCCTTTGTTGTGTTCCCAATTGTGTATATTAATTTAGTCTGTCTTGTACTGATGTAATTTAGGCTAACTGTGTGTTTATGAATATCATTGTTTTTAATATTATTCAGGAGGGAGTACAACAATTAGATATAATACATTGTATACTGTGCTCCTAATGATGTTGTGAATAAAATTTGTATTTAAATTTTTTTGTTTTTATCTGTTTGATTACATTTCCTCTTTGTTCATTTTTCATCTGACTGGTGTATAGAGGGTGTATGAGGTAAAGTGATTTGTTGTGTATAATATTCACCAGAAGGGGACTTTTTTCAAGACTTTGGTAGTTGCTGGTACCCTTCCCCTTCGTTGCTGGGTCCCTCTCCATTTATTCTTGAGGTTTAAATTTATGTTTGTGCAGTGCCCTAAATTTATGTCAACCGTGAGAGGTGTAAAATTTACATTTAATGAAAAACATTAGACTTATTATTAAGCCAATACGATGGTCAGATAAGTACTCTGAAGGTAAATATTTTTACCTGTTGGTCTTTAATCCATACACCAAATCCAAGAAATATAAGATGAAATAAAATAAGATTCTAATCAAAATACCTTAAGATATCAAAGTAGCTAATTCTTTATTCAGACATGAACCCAATTGTGTCAGTGGGGCCAATTTCTATATTTGAATCATAGCAAAACAAGTAACAAAATGCATACCACTCAGTTGAAATGTGACATGTCTGTCGTAATATTAATGTTAAAGTATAAATCCATCGGGTTGCCATCAGTAAGGCCAAATTCTATATTAGATCTTAGCAAAATAAGTAACAAAAATGCCTACCACTCACATGTCTGGCGTAATATTAATCTTGAAGCGTAAGCCCCTCGGGTTACCTGGGGTAAGGTGAATACTATTCCGTATATCGGAAAACGCATGCCACTCAGTGGAAATAAGACATGTCTGTCGTAATATTAATGTTAAAGCGTAAACTCCACGGGTTGCCACTGGTAAAGCCAAATTCTATATTAAGTCATGGCAAAGCAAGTAACGAAAACACATAACACTCATTTAAGATAAAACTTCTCTGTCGTATTATTAATCTTGAAGCGTAAGCCCCTCGGGTTACCTGGGGCAAATAAGATGCATGCAAACTCAGTAGGTCTAAGAAGAGTTATGTTTCTCAAATAGTCATGGGTAAATATTCTAATATTCTTGGCCTATCTGCTCAAGATCCCATAACCTTGCGTTCAATCCTCACTGTTTGTGCCGAATATGAAGCGTTGTAAACTCCGTCGTCCGCCGATGACGCGAGGACGAATTCTGGCGTGGACGATAGGCGTAATCTTTAAATGTCTTAAATAGTCCCAAATAGACGTTCGTCACGTCACAACGTGGTACAAACCAGAGAAACCATGGCAGCCATCTTTGAACGACAGGATTAATGCGCTATCTATCAGTAATAACATAGCAGCTATTTTAGAGTGTCCACATTAAAATAGAACGATAAGAAACAGTGGCTATATGTAAATACGATTATATATGAAAAGGTATCCGACTTGACGATATCCCTCACAAGAAATGATCATTCAAAATAATGGTATAAAACAGAGAAACCGCGGCTGCCATCTTGGAACGGCAAAATTAATACGTGGTCTATCATTGAGCACATGGCAGCTATTTTAGAGTGCCTATATTTAAATAAAAGCAATAGGAAACAGTGGCTATGCATAAAAATAATTATATATAAAAAGGTATCAAACTTGATGATATACCTCACGAGAAAATGGTAATTCAAATTAATGGTACGAAACAGAGAAACCGCGACTGCCATCTTGAAACGGCAAAAATAATACACGGTCTACCAGTAAGAATGTAGCAGCTATTTTGGAGTGTCCACATTTTCATAAAAGCAATAAGAAACAGTGGCTATGTGTGAATTTGAGTATGTATGAAAAGGTATTAAATTTAACAATATACCTCACGAAAAAGTGGTCATTCAGAGTAGAAACTGCGGAGGCCATCTTTAAATAACGAAAGGCCATTTACTACGTTTCAATTAAAGAGATCGGTGGTTATGCGTTGATGCGTACATAAAATCTAAGTATCATGTGCCTCACAATACCAGTTGGTGTTATAATACCTCATCATACTAAGTATTCCGGTCAAATATACATCAGTAAGTCAGTCACTGAGTCAATTGTATGGAGAGAGAGGTTATGGTGTAAGTTTAAATATAGGTTCATCAGTATTATCAAATTGTTAGTCCATGCGCTAGAGTCATTAGATTAGGTGTGTAGAGGGGATGAAAAAGAGAAAGTAATCAAAATTATTCTGTGACCTACAGTTATAAGAAAAGGTATATAGAAAGTATAATAGAGATGAGAGTAATTAGAGGTAGGGATCATCATAAGATCTCTATAACACAAATAGCTTCTTAGAATCTCATTATAATATCTCTATATCACAAGTGTCAAACATATTCAGTCCTCAGGAATTGTACAACCATTAGTACCAAATCTAATACATCATTACATTATCCTTTAGTTTGGTTTATTTATCAGTCATAAATTGGACAAGTGTCAGTTCTAGTACGATCAAGCATCATTATTGAGGTCCCATCGATATAATTAATATTTCATTCCACAGTATTATTCAGAATATTAAGGCATATTTATGTGTTGTAAACAATTGGCACTTCTTATTAAATGACATATTCATTCATCACATATAAGGTGTGCGTCCATACCCCAATACCATTGATTCTCCATTGTGGGTATCATCTCCTTACTTCCTAAACAGTAGCCTCAACATTATAGAAGATATCAGAGCTACCCGGTAAGTTCTATTCCCCTAAAAAGTGATGCAGTTCCCGATCAATATTCAGACCATAATCTACCACTCTCAGGCGCAAGATTCAAATTGCCTCCTGACGTCTCAGCTGCAGTTCTCGATTACCACCCCTTTCTATGCGGGGAAACATTTCAAGCCCATGGTAGTCAAAGGTCCTATATTTTGTTTGTTTGTCACATGTGACTGTGTAGAAGGCAAAAGGATACTTTGGGTCTCCATGTTTTACAGCTCTTAAGTGTTCCATTATCCTTTCCTTCATCATCCTAATCGTGCTCCCCACATATATCTTATCACACCTACATATCAAAATATAGACAACATATCGTGTGGTGCATGTGATATTACTAGTGAAATAGAACAAACAGCTATTGTTATAACTGAATCTCGTTTGTCTCCTTTGCCAATCCACATATCAAACAATGCCCACATTTGTAAGAACCCTTGTTGTGTTGCATTAACCAGTTACTTTGTATGTTAGTAGTACCAGGGTAACTTGGACTAATTAGTCCCGCTAAGGCCTTTCCTCTTCGGAATGTTGTGTTTGCCTCATTATTTATGTGTTGTGTTGGGACACTATCCTCCTTCAATAAGTGCCAATGTCTGTTTAGTATTCTGCTTATTTCGTCAGTATTACTGCCATTGGGAAGTATTGGTTTAATCATTTCCCAATTGGTATTGACCTCTGGCTTCTTATGTGCTAAGGTCTTTATTCTTTCCAATTTGAGGGCCCTCCTACTGGCTTTCTTAATTATGTCTCTGTCATATCCTCTAATGGAGAATCTTTGTTTAATGTCTGTCAGGGTTTTGGTAAATGTGTTCTCTGTACTACAGTTTCTACTGGCCCAGACAATCTCCCCATAGGGGATTGCTTGTAGTTGGTGCCTTGGGTGGGCACTACTGCCATGTAATAGGGCATTACAAGATGTTTCTTTTCAGAAAATCCTACTCATGATTTTGGACTCGTATATATATAATTCAATGTCCAAAAATTGAACCCTACCACAGTCAAAGTTCATTGTGAAGGACATATTATATGGATTGTCATTCAAGTAGTTTAAAAAACACCTGAAGCTGGATCTCAGAGTCTGTCCACAACATGAGTATATCGTCTATGAATCTGAACCAGTCGTGTATATACTGTGACCACTGGGAATTTGATCAGCCCCAGACTCATCAGGTTGAGAACATGCTTGGTGTCTTTGATATGAGATGGCAAGTTTACCACTAAGGGTTGTAAAAAAAATCAACAAATTCGGATAATCGTTCCGTCGGGCCACCTATGCCCAAGACGATCGGTCTACCTGGTGCAAAAGTGGCATTTTAATGTATTTATTTAAGGGTATATAAACAGGGATACCTGGGGTCTTCAACTTTCAAAAACAAGTATTCCTCGAATGAGATAAGTCCCTGATCATACCAAATCTTAACATTTTGATTAATCTGGTTTGCAATACGAGGTATGGGGTTAGTGTCAAGGGGGCTGTAGCAGTCTCTATTATTAAGTTGAGAGTAGATCTCCCTATTATAGTCGATTTTATTCATGACAACCACACAGCCCCCCTTATCCGCTTCCCTGATAATCAAATCCACATCCTCACAAAACTCACTAAGTGCCCCTCTCTCCCCAGGGGTGAGATTATCGGTCGCTGTCCCTCTGTTTTTCATTCTTCTTAGGGGGACATTATCTAAATCCCTGCAAACTTTCTTGAAGAATAGATCACAACAGTTATCTGCAGGCAAGTTATGGGGTCCATTTTGACCTAGGTTTCAATCCTTTATCAGTAATGTATTCTGTATCTATACTCAAATGTGCCAACAGTTCCCTAACACTAGTTTCTTCATCATTATCAGCTGTTAATGAAAGTAGCATAGTTGTGTTAATGGCATCTTGTATAGAGTAATCCCCTTTTAATGTAGTCGCTCTAACATCAGTTCCTGACTTGTCCTGCAAGTGAAAATGTTTCTTAAGCTTAAGTTTGTGAACAAACTTGTATACATCAATCTTAATCAGATCAACATCTAATATCGTAGATGGACAGAAGCTTAAACCTTTCTTAAGCACTTTATCCATGTCATCATCAAGTATTTTGTCATTCTTACGTCAGTCCCGGCAACTGTACATATTACTGCTTTTTCCTGGTCCATGACCTGGTCCTCATTCCTGCCCTGTCTCCTGATTGCTCCCTTAAGTTTTTTTCCCCTACTGGTCTTTCTCCTCGACCTATACGTGAACTGGACCTCATATTGCCTATACTTATCCATCTAATTTCCTCTAAAAAACTGTTCTTTCCTTGTTCTGATGTTTCTTCACCCAGGTCTTTGTTACTTTCACTATCACTTGAAGGGACCCTAGAGGAGGCACTACTAAGTGGGTCAGACTGTGATTCTATATTGCCTGTTTTCTTATTATTCATTAGATCGTCAAACTTCCTGGCGAAAGTGAAAACTCTTCCACCTAGGTGGTCATTCTCATCTCGTTTGAGTTTACGAGTCTTATGTATCTTAATCTCATCCTGATGACGTGCTAAAATATGTTGGAGAATTTCATAATTCTTTTTTAGTAGGATCAGGTAGGTTAATGTCTGCAATTTCCTTCTCTACATCCTTAATTTCTTTCTGTAATTTATCCACTTTTCTTTCTGCATTGATAATTAGTATATCCATGAGATTCATGGAATTATTGATCAACTCTTTTTCCCACCTTTCTAGAAGATCCTCTTCCAGATCGTTGTAGGTGGGAAAAATGTGGGCAATAGCCCCCTTGGGATCCTGTTTAGTTTCATATATTGTTTTAAAGTACTGCATCCCACCACTTAGACTGTTCATTCATTTTTAAACGTTCTAATTTCTTGAATTTCTCCTTAAGATCCTCATTTCTAATGGGTCTATTTGGGACCCACATTCTGCTACTTAAGTTTTGAGAAAGCTCCTCCTCAATCTTCTCTCTATTTTGTATTTCAGCCATCATCTCCTTATATATGTCACTTGCAATCTAAACAATTGCGGTGGTGCCAACCAATATGACTTATGAACAAGCAAGAAATGGCTAGGTATATTTGGCGCACTCTACCACTTATTAGGAAAAAGGTATACAGCATAAATGTTTCTTTCGCAAAATTGTCCAACTGGTGCTTCAGGAGGAGAGGAAGCCAACCATCTCCCTCAATATGGACCAAGTCCCACGATAATTCGACAATTGCTCCAAGCACACAGAATCTTCAAAGCTGAGGTCGCGGTCTCAGAAGTCTTTTATTCCATCGTCTTTACAGATCCCCATATGCCAACACGTGTTTCTTCTACAGCTGTGTCAGTTACAGTAGACTTCATCAGGGCAATACATCTAAAACATAAACATTTAGCTAGATCGACCTAGCGGAGCGCAGAATCTCCGATGCGGAGGATGCTCACACGGAGATGAGAGCTGCGCAGCGAAAGATGGAGAAGCTCATGGCGACGATGAAAGATAAGGCCGAGGACCTTGAGGCACGCTCCAGGAGGAATAACGTGTTCCTCCTAGGCCTTGCAGAGATTACATCTACTGTCCCTATGGAACCATTCATTGAGAAGCTTCTGATACAGGTTTTGGGTCACAACACGTTCTCTGAGGTCTTCATAGTGGAGAGGACTCATCGCTGGCTGGCTCTGTGACCCCCTACTGGAGCTCCACCGCGTCCTGTGCTCATTTGACTACTTAATTACCGAGACAGGGATGACGCTCTAAAACGTGCTAGAGAATTGAAAACCCTTCCATTTGAGGGTTCAGTGTTGTCCCTTTTCCCAGACTTCAGTCTACTGGTTCAGGAGGCTCGGAAGAAGTTCGGCCTGCCAAACGTAAGCTGAGGGAACTCCAGTTGGACTATGCAATGCTATACCCGGCTCTATTAAAGGTTAACTTTGAGGGCAAGTCCAAATTGTATACTGACCAGAGCATATTGCTGAAAGATCTTTAGAAATACGGTTTGGAGTGGGCCAGGGGGGCTCCACCCCCATCCACGGCTGCGGTTGCCTCAGCTGACGGCACGGAGACAGGCAAAGAACTGGTTGCAGCTTCACCATCCCACTCCTCGTCATGATAGTCTGGTTCCCTCTCTACTACAGTTGAACAACGGCAGGCGCAGCCTTTCCTGTGAAATAGGTTTATCATATTGGACTGTAAGCTATGTACATTCTTTGTTTGTATGTAAGCACTACCACTGCACAGACTTGTAGGAAAATAATATTGTGCCTCATAGAAAATGTCTCACATGGGCGGTGCTGGCCTACCCCGTAACATCATGGGGCTGGTGACCATGGCCACTGTGTGTGTAACCCTTGCGACCTTTGACCCTGATATCAGGCCAGGTCGCCCCCCCACCACGCTAGCGCGACCTGCTGGTGCTGCCTCTGTCCCTTGTGCCGATGCTGCCGCCGGTTCGATCCCCGGTGGTCCAGAGACCTTAAGCCTTGCCCCTTGTGCCTTTACCCACTATACTGCTGCTGCATTGTTTTTACTGTTATTTAGCCCTGTTGTGCTGATTTTTGTCTTCTGTATTTCCCCCTTTGCTTTCAGTACCCTTTCTGTTTGTTTCCCTGCCCCGACATTGCCCCTTCGTTTCCCTGCTGCTACCTCCTCTGCGACTCCGCCCCCTGACCCGATTGGCCCACGCTCCCCCCTCCCAGCTGCTCCTCCCTCCCTCGACCCTACATAATGCAGGCCGCTGCGCGCTAAGGGAGCGACCCTTGACCCTGATTTCAGGCCAGGTCGTCCCCCCACCACGCTAGCGCGACCTGCTGGTGCTGCTTCTGTTTTTCAAACTATAGGCAGCCGCGGCAATAGCGTTCCGCAGCGCAGCGTTTGAATACCATTTGATACTTGACCATTCATGAAAATAGACAGCAGCAACAATGCAATCAAGGGTGATTTCCGAACACAGTCCTCATTGCAGGGCTCTGCATATACTTCATTGTAGTCATTCGTTAAGGAGTTGACACACGATACTTGAGCAGAAGGGACTGAACAGTGTATACACAATGCTATTTTATTAACTGTTACATTTTTTTGTGTGCACTTACAGAAACGCAGTTCCGCAGCCTTTGAAAAAACAGCCAAAGGGTTTTTTAAGACATCACAGATACTTACACACCGAAGGTTCAGGTATGCTGAAAGACAGCAACTATGATGGTAAATATACATGTCAGGTGTGAAGCTGGTAATTTGGAGGACGAGCAGATGCTCGGATGGACTGGTCTTGACCGGTTGGGTGAGATACTGAGTATGTGTGTTTTTAATTGTGTTTCCCCCAGGTGCTGACTAAATAATCGCTGGTCCGTACTAGCGACGCAGAGAGACCAGTCGACCCAAGCCCTGATGAAGTTGCCTGTAAATTGAACTGGGCAACGAAACATGTCGGTTTTAATGAGCAGCGACACAGCATAGAATAAAGTTCCACACAGCCAGTGTAGTGCTGCTCGGTTTTAATTGGAGTGACTCGAGTCCTGATCAGACTCAGTCCCCCAGCTGTTGGGTCGACACTTCCTCTTTTTCTTTAGATTATTAGATACACCTCACTATATAGTTTGCCCTTTAGACACCAGTCATTAGGACTAGCATGAGGGTTTCAGCACTCTTTATCATTTTCCTCCTTTTCTGTTTCTGTTTGGGCGGCAGTGGCCGATGATGATAACAGGAGGTAGTAGGCGAGTACCTGTCTACACAAGCCTCGTTGGGGCTGCTTCCGTGAGGCACTGCCGTCCTATCACACCTTTTTTGGTTTTGGCCTGATCACCAGCAGGCTTTTACAGCACAACAGTGTAGGGAAACACTTTGACACCTAGGGTCGTGTTGCTGTTGCCACAGCCTGTAAGTATATACTCAGGCGGTGTTTAACAGCAGTCTTTCCATTTCAGTGGTAGAAACACCAGAGAGTGAGAGCGAGATAGGCACTACAGGTATTGGGTACCTAGAACACATATAAATTTTAATCAGAACCTCTTTTTTTCGGGGTAGGTCTTGTTTTGTTATATGGTCTTGAGAGGGGGGCTACCTACCCTTCAACCCCCTAGGCTCCTTTGTTTGAGAGGTGCTGCTTCTGTCCCTTGTGCCGCTGCTGCCGCCGGTTCGATCCCCGGTGTTCCCCGGTGGTCCAGAGACCGTAAGCCTTGCCCCTTGTGCCTTTACCCACTGTACTGCTGCTGCATTGTTTTTACTGTTATTTAGCCCTGTTGTGCTGATTTTTATCTTCTGTATTTCCCCCTTTGCTTTCTGTACCCTTTCTGTTTGTTTCCCTGCACCGACGTTGCCCCTTCGTTTCCCCGCCGCTACATCCTCTGTGGCCCCGCCCCCTGACCCGATTGGCCCACGCTCCCCCCCTCCCAGCTGCTCCTCCCTCCCTCGACCCTACATAATGCAGGCCGCTGCGCGGCCGCGCCGCTGGTGCGCCGAAGGCGCGCCTAAGGCAAGCCCGTTTGCGCCCGTCCGCGCCTGGTCCGCGCCCAACGCCAGAACCCCTGGCCCCCACCAGAGCCAAGCCACCCATCTGAGATACGATGCGGCCGCCCTCATCGCACTCAACACAGGACGAACGCCCGCCTGCTACCAAGCCACCCCGAAGCGAACTCACGGACCCTTCACCTGTCAAACCTGCAAATACACCTGCATCCAAACCGGCAGACCACCCACAGGACCTCGCAACAACAACAACCACCTCAAGTGCATCCTCCTCAACACCCGCTCCGTCCACAAGCACGCCATCGAACTGTGGGACCTCCTCGATACAACAGCGCCGGACGTCGCCTTCCTCACGGAAACTTGAATGAACACCTCCTCGGCCCCCGACATCGCCATAGCCATACCGGACGGCTACAAAATCACCCAAAAGGATCGCACCAACAAAGCAGGAGGAGTAATCGCCATCATCTACAGGAACACCATCAACGTCACGACCAACACCGAAGAGACACTCTCCACCGCCGAACACCTACACTTCCAGATCCGCACTGACCCCAAGACCACTCTTAGAGGTACGCTCATCTACAGACCACCGGGCCCACGCACGCAATTCAGCGAAACAATCGCCGACTTCATCTGCCCGCACGCCCTAGCCTCACCAGATTACATCCTCCTCGGGGACCTGAACTTCCACCTGGAGAAAAACAGCGACAACAACACCACCACCCTACTCGACAACCTCAACAACCTTAGACTCAAGCAACTGGTGAACACTCCCACCCACATCGCAGGCCACACGCTCGACCCCATCTTCTCCGCCAGCAACCACGTCTCCTTCAGCCACACCTCCGGACTACACTGGACCGACCACAGATGCATCCACTTCACCTTCAAAAAGAACACATCCCACCACCACACGCTACAAATCCCCCGAAGACGCTGGAGCAAGATCACCACAGACCAGCTCCTCACATCACTGAGCCAGAACCCGCCAGCCAACACCGACGACACCAACGACGCAGCCCACAGCCTCACACAGTGGATCACCAACTGCGCCGACAACCTCGCACCAC
The DNA here is from genome assembly GCF_964204655.1 of Triturus cristatus. Lineage (NCBI taxonomy): Eukaryota > Metazoa > Chordata > Amphibia > Caudata > Salamandridae > Triturus > Triturus cristatus. The sequence goes on along the minus strand of NC_140583.1, from coordinate 299,436,992 downwards.
TGAAGAACTCTCCAGGCACGACCAACAGCAGGAAAACCCAATGGTTCACAGACGCCCTCAAAGAATCAAAGCAAACCTGCCGAACACTCGAAAAAACCTGGCGCCACGAACGAACCACAGAAAACATGACCACCTTCAAGAATGCAACCCGTAAACACCACCAGCTGATCCGCACAACCAAAAGGACATCATTCAAAGAACGACTAGACACCAACACCCACAACAGCAAGGAACTCTTCAACATCGTCAAAGAGCTCTCCAACCCCAACGCCAGCAACAACGACATCATACCGTCACAAGAACTCTGCAACTCCCTTGCGACGTTCTTCCACTGAAAAATCGCAGACATACACGATAGCTTCAGACCCCCGACTCCGCCTCCAGCCACAGAACCAGCAACTGCCACCCCCACCCTTGATGCCTGGACCCCCATCAGCACGGAAGACACCACCTACGTGATGAACTCCATCCACTCCGGCTCCCCCTCGGACCCATGCCCTCACCACATCTTCAACAAAGCCGACACCATCATCGCACCCCACCTCCGGAACGTCATAAACAGCTCCTTCACGTCAGCCACCTTCCCAGAAAGCTGGAAGCACGCAGAAATCAACGCCCTACTAAAGAAGCCCACAGCGGACCCCAAAGAGCTCAAGAACTTCCGCCCGCTTTCTCTGCTTCCCTTCCCTGCCAAAGTCATCGAGAAGACCATCAACAAACAGCTGACAGCATTCCACGAGGCAAATAACTCACTCGACCCGTCCCAGTCCGGATTCCGAGCCAACCACAGCACCGAGACCGCCCTCATCGCAGCCACCGACGACATCAGGACCATGATGGACAACGGTGAGACTACCACCCTCATCCTCCTGGACCTCTCGGCAGCCTTCGACACCGTATGCCACCACACCCTAATAACTCGCCTCCTCAACACAGGGATCCAAGGAAAGGCCCTGGACTGGAACACCTCGTTCCTCTCCAACAGAACCCAGAGAGTCCGTCTCCCCCCCTTCCTCTCAGAGGCTACCACTATCATTTGCGGCGTACCCCAAGGCCCTCGCTCAGCCCAACCCTCTTCAACATCTACATGAGCCCCCTCGCCGCCATCGCACAAAAACACAACATCAACATCATCTCCTACGCCGACGACACCCAGCTTATACTTTCCCTCACCAAAGACCCCGCCACCGCAAAAAACAACCTCCAGGAAGGAATGAAAGACATCGTAGAATGGATGAACCTAAGCCGCCTGAAGCTGAACCCAGACAAGACGGAGGTCCTCATCCTCGGACGTATGCCATCCGCCTGGGACGGCTCCTGGTGGCCCACTGCACTGGGCCCCGCGCCGACACCCTCTGACCACGCACGCAACCTGGGATTCATCCTGGACTCCTCCCTTACAATGATCAAGCAAGTCAACACCGTCTCGTCCTCCTGCTTCAACACCCTGCGCAAGCTCCGAAAAATCTTCAGATGGATCCCCACAGAAACAAGAAAAACCGTCACCCAGGCCCTCGTCACCAGCCGACTAGACTACGGAAACGCCCTGTACGCAGGAACCACCGCCAAACTTCAGAAACGACTGCAATGCATACAGAACGCCTCCGCACGACTCGTTCTCGACATCCCTCGCCATCACCACATATCCGAACACCTGAGAAACCTGCATTGGCTCCCCGTCAGCAAGAGGATCACGTTCAGGCTCCTCACCCACGCACACAAAGCTCTCCACAACAAGGGCCCCGAATACCTCAACAACCGCCTCTCGTTTCACGCCCCCACCTGCCAGCTCCGATCTGCCAGCCTCGCCCTCGCCTCTGTCCCACAGATGCGCAGAACCACGGACCGGTGGAAGATCGTTCTCCCACCTGGCAGCCGTTACCTGGAACTCCCTCCCCGCACACCTGCGAATGACCCAGGACCATCTCACCTTCAGGAAACACCTCAAGACCTGGCTCTTCGAACAGTAGTAGCACCCCCCCCCCCCCTTACTTCCCTTCCAGCGCCTTGAGACCCCCACGGGTGAGTAGCGCGCTCTATAAATGCTTGATTGATTGATTGATTGATTGACCTGGGGTCTGTTTGATGGGATCCTGCCCAGTTGGCAGGTAGTTCTTCAAAGGGGGGCTGTGGGTGGGGAGGGAGGTAACTGTGGTTGCTGTATCTAACTTTTTTGATATGGTGTGGGAGGGGGTTTGGGGGGATGGTTATTGTTGCATTTCAGCGGTTGAGTCTTACCCTTTGTGGGTGTTGCATTTATTCCATTAGATTCAGGTACAGAAGGCATGCACAGTTGTGATGTATAGACAGACACCAGCATGTCAAACACTAGGTCACGCCCAGCGGTAATTTGTTTCCTTTCCTGGAATGTCTGTGGTCTCAACGATCAACGAAAAATACGTAAGGTTGTAGCTTATCTGCACAGGCATGAGATAGATGTGGCTATACTACAGGAGACTCATCTCTCCCCACAGACCGGTTTGCTATCCCAACGACGTATGAAAGGCCAGCGTGTTGCGGATGGGTTTACTGCGCATGCCAGTGGGGTGCTCATATGGGTGCGAAGGAACTCCGGCATACATGTGCAGGCATTGGAAATAGACATTGGTGGTAGGTTTGTGGTGGCTAAATGTCGCAGGGATCATTTTACTATGCTATTGGTGGAGGTTTATGGTCCTAACTTCGATGACCCACAGTTCTACCACACATTACATTCAAAGATCATGCAATATTCTCATTTACCTATATTGTGGGGGGGGATTTTAACTGTATATAGGACCCTGCCTTGGATCACTCAAAGGGGGCTCCTAAGCCCCACTCGCGTGCATTGCGTGCTGTTGCTTCTATCACTCAGACTGAAGGTATGCGAGACATGTGGCATCAGCTCTACCTCCCTGGGTACGGAGTATACTCATTACTCAGCAGCATATGACACCCACACACAAATAGACTATTGGTTTACCTCCCAACCACTATTCAACTCAATAAGAGATTGTCAGCACATGGCCAGGACACTATCGGATCATTCCCCACTTAGTCCTACCCTGGAATTGCCTTTGGTGAATTCTCATAGACAGCTATCGCGATTTCCACAGTATTCCCTGTTGTACCCAGTTTTTCACGCAGAAATAGGCACAGCCATAGATGAGTTTTTTAACCAATCTGGGCAGTGTTACTACTATGGGTGCGGTGTGGGAAGCTTTTAATTTATACATCAGAGGGATAAAAATTTCCAAGCACGCTGGGGTTCTTAAATCTATACGTACACAACTAACTATGGTTGAGACCACTTTATGATCATTGGAAGGGGTACTACGGGACACAGGTGACCCACAGGTATTGGCTCAGATCAGGACCCAAATTAGTAAATATCACGAACTGGCGGATGATGAGGTCAAACACCTGGGGAGATATGCGGTGGCCAGATCATATTCGGAAGGAGACCGACCCAGTGCCACACTAGCGGCGCTAGTGAGACCCCCCCAGGGGAGATAACCATGTAATGCAAGTATATAATGAAGAGCACGTCCTTGTGGACGATACCCCCGCTATACTAGACGCTTTTGCAGACTATTATTCTGAGCTATACACTTCAAGGGAAAATACGTCTCAGGAACCTGATGATAAATACCTAGCCCATATAGCTATGACTTGGCTATCCAACAGCGACAGGGAGTGGCTTATTGGCCCCCTGTGACCAACTGAAATTACTTTATCCCTGAAAGATATGCCCACTGGAAAGGCTCCAGGACTGGATGGCTTGAGTGTGGCTTTTTATAAAGCATACATTGATAAGCTACTTCCCCACTTAGTCAACCTCTTTGAAGAAATAGCAAAGGCAGGCACTATGCCTCCATCTATGCGGGAAGCCACAATAGTCACATTACTTGAGTCAGGAAAGCCACCAGAACTTTGCTCCTCTTATAGGCCGCTTTCCCTTTTAAACACAGACACGAAACTGTTTGCGAAAGTGCTGGCGAATAGATTAGCTCCTTTGCTGCCTAAACTAGTTGGTCCAGAACAAAGAGGGTTGGTGCCAGGCAGATCATTGTCAAGCAACCTTTGAACGCTGTTTGGAACCATAGCACGTATCCACCCACAGGTAAAGGCGGCGGCCCTATTTATTGATATTGAAAAGGCTTTTGATTCCGTGGAGTGGCAGCTTCTATACGCGGTCCTCCGCAGAGTTGGAGTTGGAAGCCCCTTTGTGCACTTAATCATAGTATTATATCCAAAACCGACAGTCAAAGTAAAGATAAATGGCATATCCTCTCGCACCATAGGGATTACCAAAGAAACGAGGCAGGGATGTCCCCTCCCCCCCTTTTGTACGCATTGGTGGCAGAACCTTTAATGTGCGCTGTACGTGAATATCACACATACCGTGGTATCAGGTCCCCCAACTACAATCTTACTATTGCTGCATATGCAGACGAAACCCTACTCTATATTCGCAACCCAGACAGAACTTGCTTCCCATGCTGCAAGAGGTTGACAGATTTGGCCAACACTCCGGACTTCATATCAATTGGCATAAATCACTTATTTTTCCACTCACCCCCGTCACCGCCCCGGTGCATACTACGTACCCACTGGAGTGGACTACTGACCCCGTAAGGTATTTGCCTGGGCATCAAAATCCACACAGATGCAGAGTTGGTATTGTCCGAGAATTATGGGTGCGCAATGCAGAAACTCACAGAAACAGTGGAGAAATTGATTAAACTGCCACTGTCCATGATAGGCCGTGTGGCCCTGGCTAACATGGTAGTGCTCCCTCGGTTTTTATTTTTGTTTGTCAACATACCCATTAGCTTACTTACCCCAGTCATTCTTTTCCACATTGGGAAGATTACTAAGTCGACTTGTCTGGGCTGGAAAAAGGCCCAGGGTAAAATGGGAAGTGTTAACGAAATCGTATGCGAAGGGAGGGCTGAATGCCCCAGACATGGAAAGATATTACAGGGCTGCACAAACTTTACATGCACATGTGAATCCATGGACCCCCGAACCTGCCACATCACCTTATTGAACACAACGCAGTGTCCCCTTCCCCTCTGCCCAGTTTGTTGACAGGTGCGGCAGGTGTTGCTCCATGCATGATCGATCCGGTTAATTGCAATGGGCACCGACTTTCTAAAGTAGCACAAAGACATAATATAAGCTTGATATATACTCCCGAGCTGCCGATTAAGTAGTGTGACTGGCTGCCTCACAAGGGTGACAGATCCATAATGAACACCCTATCAAAACGAAATATTCTTTGCCTGGGTGATCTGTTTCTCGATGGGGCGGCCAAGACATGGGAGCAGGCATCCGCAACTTGCATGGGGTTACGGCGCTAGACGCGTTCCAGCACCACAGGTTTCACAGTGCATTACGCGAACTGTTGGGATCGGATCTGAAGGAACCTGGGGGAATGCCATGACTCTCATACCTTCTGCAAACGCAGTCACCACAACGCAGCATCACCATGCTATATTCCTTGTTTCAAGACCCAGGTGTACAGCACAAACGAAGGTTTCAATTAGATTGGGAGGCAGAATTAGGTACAGTTATCATGGAGGCTCAGTGGACCTGGTGCTTTGCCACTGCGAAGTCAATTTCATTAAATGGCCACCACCGTCTAACACATTTTAAATATATTCATAGAACTTATTACACTCCAGCAAGGCTACACAGATATGGGTTGCACGAGGACGATACTTGCCCGAGATGCTCTGCGAGCAATGCAAATTTCCTCCATTTAGCTTGGGAATGTCCAGGGATACGTACCTTCTGGGGCAATGTCCACATGATTGTCTCCGGTGTGCTAGACTGTGAGTAGACGGAGGTTCCATTGGTTGCATTGTTATGGCTTGACAAAATGATACCAAAGGGAATACAAAAGCTGGCGGCTCTTGGCTTAATGTTGGCTAAAAGAAGGGTGGCTATGCGATGGATGAGAGGGCCGCAACCCACGGTCACGGATTGGGAAAAAGATCTTGCATACTGTTCAACCCAGTCTGACACCTATAACGAATTGATGCCTGTACGATGTGCACCCAAAGATATATGAGGTCCATATCGCCAATATCTGATAAGTAAAGCTGGAACCACGGACTCCCAGGATGGGCTTGATCGTACCTGGTAGGGTGAAGGTTCTGCTAGCACCAGGTTCTGATGATTTATAGCTGTAATTGGTTGTAGACTACTCCGCCATAGACCGGTTCATCTAAGTTTGGTAAGCAAGGGGTATGATGATAAAGGGCTGGACTTTCCTGAACTGTAGATTCAATGTGTCCTCGGAATTTAAAAATGATATGTCACTGTGCCGTGTATTAATTGAGTGTTATTACACATGCAAAATGCAAACTGTACTAATTGCTGGAATGTATGTTTGTACAATGTTGGTTGTACTGTGTTTCAAACAAAAGCAAGAAATAAAGTTTAAAAAAAATAATAATAATAATTTATATGGCGCGAACATGACCATTGTGGTTAATAGAGCGTTTAACAATGATCAAGGAGACATGTATCAAAATAACAACATCCTCAAGGAGGGGCAAGGTGTGGGACACTGTCCTAGAAAGCAAAACACAGGTTCCAGACGGACAGCAACCAGTAAAATAGAGCCATAACATAGTTTGCAAGAAATAAGCATGCTTGTAGGCTAGGGATAGATCAAGTTTTGGAATATAGTTAATGTGTTCACCGGCATAGATTTGATCATCAGTATCCTTTTGACTTCTTTCTTGAATAAGGCAGTTGAGGGATTCATTCTGATTTTAGGGGGAAGGCCGTTCCAGATTCCCGTGGCCATGCCTGAGAAGGTTTGGTTGTAAGTTTTCTTTTATGAAATTGTGGTGTTGCATGATTTTTCATTCAAATATAAGCTTTAAATATAAATTGGAAATTATGGGTTCTACAAATACACACATGTTCTCCTTGAATACACATTTAACATTTTGGTATATATATATAGGGTTCTCCAATAAGTAGCTCATGAACTACTGGTTTGCAATATAGAGGGAATACACATAGGAGAGTTACTCACAGGTAGCTGGAGAGCTACCAGTAGTTCATGAGCTACTTGTTGGAGAACCCTGGTGTAGGATATGATGGTGATGGCTAAGATCTGATAATGTTGGCTAGTGGAGACATGTAGATGTTGAACAGGGTGGGACTGAGCGATGAACCTTGAGGGACTCCGCAAATAAGATTCTTGGATTCCAATGTGTAGGATGGTAGTCTGACTCACTGTGTTCTTCCTATGAGAAAGGAGCCTATCTAGTGGAGAACTGGTCCTTGAATGCATATGTCATACAATCTTCTGATGCGGGTGTAGTGAGAGACTGCATCAAAGGCTGCAGAGAGGTCAAGTAGGATGAGGGTTGCGGTTTCTCCATGGTCCAGTATAGTGTGGATTTCGTCTGTGGCCACAATGAGTGCTGTTTTAGTGCTGTGTCTGCTCTGAAATACTGATTGGGTGTGGTCTAGGAGGTTGTGGAGTTCGAGGTGACTGGTGAGATGTTTGTGATTTTGGCCTTCTTCATCACTGTGGGTGTGTATGGAGGCAGAGAGATGGGTCGGAAGTTGCATAGCTCACTTGGGTCAGCCAGTGGTTTTTTGAGAAGATCGTTGACTGCTGCATGCTTCCAGTCTTCTGGTAGGGAGGCAAATTAGATATCGGTGTTGATGTGGGCAAGGTGTTGCTGATTGGTGATCCTCCCATGTTGTAAATATGTTGGGGTATGAGTCCATTGGGCCCCAGAGTTTACCTTTTGCATGATTGCTGCATTGTCTTCTTTGGTGAGTGTTTTTAATTCAGCCAGGTGTCCTTCTCAGTTTGTGGTGGTCAGGTTGGTGATGAGATCTTTGGGGTCTAGTTGTTGTTTTAAGTTGCAGAAGACCCTTGATGTTATGCTTTGGAAGAAGTTTGATTAGCTGCCACAGAGTTCCTGTGATGGGGTGATGGTGCTAGCTCCAGTCTCAGAGGGGGTGAATTATTTGACGATTGAGAAGATCTCCCTACAGCTTGTTGGAGCTTGCCTCTGTGCTTTTGGTTAGTGCTCTTTTTTTGGCATCGCTCAGAAGTTGGTGGTAGAGTTTGAGTGCAGCCTTGCAGGTGGTTCTAGTGTTGGCATTGTGGCTGGTTCTCAATTTTCTTTCTAGCTACTTGCAGTAGCATTTTGATTCATGGGGGTCATCTGTATAACAGCTGGCTTGTTTGTTGGTTCTTCTTTGTCTTTTGCTTTTGATGAGTGCAAGGGAGTCTGCACAATTCTTGATCGATTTGTTAAAGTTGGTGATGTCCTTATCAAGATTGTTGATGGTGTTGGGTTGGTCTGTTTTGAGGGGGTTAATCTAGTGTGCCATTCTTACCATGCGCCAGTTGTGGTTGGGTAGGTTGGTGCTGGTGGGCTTCTTGACTTGTGGTGTGGTGGTTTAGAAGTGTATGATGGAGTGGTCGATCCATGTGAGCTGCGAGGCAAAGTTGCACATGATCCTGTCACTGGTTAGGAAGTTTGGATCCAGAGTATGTCCTGCGATGTGTGTAGGGTCTGTAACAAGCTGAGTGAGTCCGATGTTGTTCAGGCTTTCGAATAGGACAGTGGAGCAGGGGTATGTTGGGCCCTCGAGGTGGAAACTGAGGTTGTAGAGTAGCATCAAGTCCTTGGAGTTGATGGTGAAGAGAATGATGAAGTCTGAGAAGAGGTTGCCAAAGTTGGTTCACTGTCCTGGTGGTCGATATGCACAGGTGCCTTTCAGGGTGAAGCTCTCATCCGTTTGTAGTCTGAAGTGTATGTGTTCCATGAACAGGGTGTTGATATCCGTTGATATGGAACATTTGAAGGTGTCCTTGTGGATGACTGTGAGTCCTCCTCCTGGCTTGTGAAGGCGGTCTTGTCATGCGATCTTGTAACCCGTTGGGATAGCCATGGGATTGCCGGGTCAGGGCCCGACTGGGTAACCAAAGCAGCCGGGGCAATTTTCTTGTACTAGCCCCTGGAAAGTCACTGCCTGGCCCCGGGAGGCTGGGCACGCTTGCTTGATGCTTTGATTACTGAGGGCCGATACTGCAGCACTGCTGCAAAGTTATCCCCCAGTAACAAAAACCAGCCCCCACCTCTGCAAAACCTGCCCCCTCCCTCCCAGCCTCCCAGGGAAACTCCTGATGCCCGGTACAGCCAGTCCGCCTCTGTGTTGGGTGCTGATGCGGGGTTGAACCAGGTTTCTGTAAGAAATGGGAGTTCTGGTTCTCTGTTGTTGATGAGATTGCCGATCTCAGTGGCGTGCTTGCTGAGAGAGTGGGTGCTGAGAAGCATTCATGCTAGTGGTTCTTGTGGTGCTGGTTTAGTGTGTTGTGTGGCATTAGTCTTAGTGGGGGATGAAGTAATTGGTGCAAGGGGACATGTGAGGGTGTGCTGCTGCAGTTGAAGTGGCAGTGGGGACCTACCGTGGTGTGTGGGGCGCTGCAGCAGCAGCGGATGGAGCAGTGGCCTGGGTCAGGCGAACAGAGGATTACTGTGGTGTAGCGGTGGGGGCTGATCGATCCAAGATTCGAGGTTCTGGCCACGGTCCAGGTGCAGACAGGCTTGCCTTTGGTGCACACTGCAGGTGCTAAGAATGGAAGAGAAAAAACACAAAAAGTGAGAAAAAGGAGTATGAAAGTGGCACGAAGAGGATGAAAACGGAGGAGATAAGGCACAAAGGGGAGAAGTGAGAGATTAGCAGCAGGGCAAAGGCCCAGGAGAGAAAGAAGACAGAGAAGGAGTGAGAGAGCAGCAGCAGAGAGCCTCAGGCAAGGAAACGATCTGAAAAGCCTTTGACTGGTTTGGAGGACCAGTCCAGGTAAGTATGGAGCAGGGCCTAGGCACTTGCTCAATGGGGTTGTGGTGCAGCCCCCATTAAGTAGGTTCTAGAAAGGGGGGAGGAGTGCGATTGTTGGTGGGCAGGGCTAACTGGGGCTGGAAGAAAATTTGGGAAGGAGACGCAGGCAGCAGGAGAGGAGGTAAGTAGCAGGAAGAGGAGGGGTTTATGGAGCGTGAAGCAGGCACAAGAGGAGAAAGGGCACGAAAGCAGTATGAAATTTGCACAAAGAGGCTAACAGTGGAGGAGAAAAGGCACAACAAGTGAGACAAAGCAGTATGAAAGTGGCACAGAGAGGATGAAAATGGAGGAGATAAAGCACAAAAGTGAGAAGTGAAAGATTAAGAGGAGGGCAGAGGCCCAGGAAAGAAGACGAGGACAGAGGGCAGCAGCAGAGAGCCTCAGGCAGAGGAGCTGGGCTGTAGGGGCCTTAACTGGTTGGAGGTGGGCCAGGTTAGTATGAGGCTGGGCCTAGGTACCTGCCATCAACACGATCAGTCGAAACAATGTTAGAGTTAAAAATTAAATATTGTGAATACTGATTGTTTAGCGCAGACTTAATCCTGCCTTCACTTAAGCACTTCTTTGGTGGAAAGGGGTGTCAGGATTGTCAGGAGAAGGAAACCCCATTCTTCATCCATATTACGCTCACTGCCAGCCTGAGCTCTCTTATCAACACATTTGACAATATTGTTTTCGCTTAGGCCTCTGAGATGTCGCAGCTTATCGAGAACACACAGCTAGGTGGTTAGGTCACATTGAATATCCTTTATTGACACCACCTCTCTCCCCACCTTTATATCACCTCCAACATGTCACTGGACTCTACCAATAAGGCCACCACCCACAGAGCCAAAACAGAACACCCTCTTCAATCATTACATGCAGTTGGACCAATCTGTATTCCTCCCAAAAACACAACACCAATAACACAACAAATAGCAGTTGTAAGCCCACTCTGTTGGCTCCTAAACATAGTCCTGATACTTCATGGAAGGCACAGGATGAGACCGTACGTAATATCTGGAATGCACCCTCCTGGGTGCAACCGCACTGTTTTGTGGAGTAGAGCTGTGTGCAGTGGCACTGGAGTCTAAGCTTGGCTGCTACTGGGCCAGAGTCAACACTGATTCGGTTACCAGACAGGCACCTGGGGTCAGACCGCCAAACTCTTCACCTAAGGCATCATTCTCACCCTCCTTCACTTCGCTGGGAGAGTCATACCTGTTTGAGATCTTTGGAAATGACTTGAACAATGAGGTGTTGTGAGTAGTCACCTCATTTCCTCGCCAAGCTGTCACGATGGTACTCTTTATGACTTGTAATCGCCAGGGTGTAGGTTGAAATGGAAGGCGTAACTTACTTCCCGAGTGTAGGTCTTGAACCAACACTGCATCTGCTACTTGCAGTCGGCTAGCTATCGCCTTCCAGCATTGGTTCTCTGTTGTCACCTTGCTTCCACAGATTTTATATTCGGAACCGATGGTATTCTATCAGTGTGATGGGGCACCGTGTCTCTGATGGACCTACCCATACACATTTCCCTAGGACATTAGCCAGTGGTGGCATGAGGCATATGTGAACATCTGGGCTGTAGCATTCATGATTTCTGGTAGTGCAATGAGGTGTGGTCAGGAATGTCTCACTACCAGCTTCAAATATTCTTACGTTTCCTGAGCATTCTTCTCTTCAACGGTGACAGCTCGAGGGTGAAGATATAAGTAGTCTGCAAGGTTCTGCGCTCCAGTTTTATATGGACGTCAGATGACTACTCCTGCAAATGCAGCACCCATTTTTCGCTGCATGGCGGTGGTTTTGAGACTGAGCCTTTAAACAAGGTAATGAAATGCTTGTATTCGGTGCAGACAATGAAATGATGTACATACACATACAGATGTAAGTGTCTCTACCCCTAGTGAATTGCAATGGCTGAGAATAGCACAGTTGGTGTAAGTGTACAACTGACGTAGGCTACTGGGACCCACTCCCCACATTCCTGCCGTTGGGGCAATACATCACCAAGCCTAGTTGCACTAACATCCATGATAGCACAGTCTCTTTAGCCAAGTCAAAGAAATTAAACATAGTTCCTACTTACAGAGCTTGCTTGATTTGATTTATGCAAAAAATGAGAGGGGAGAATGGACCGTTTGTATCTGTGTAACCAGGGTCATTTGATTGTGGTTGTGGACCTTGCTAAAAGAAACCCTCATTAGCGTTTACAAGTGGTGGGCGGTATATGTTGAGTCTCCGCCTATGTGTAGCGTGACAGCATCATCCTTGGGTTTTATTGTTGGTATGCTGACCTCCACCTGGAGGAAGACCACTGGTATTACAGTAGCTTCCAGAGAAGTGAATGTGGTGCTCAACTGAAGTGGTTTAAAATTCCCTATACCACCATTTCAGACAATTCTTTAATGGAATGGTGGTATGGAAAAATAAAAACAAAGTGGTGTGTGTGTAGATCAAGTTACCAATCTAGCACACTATTGAGATCATATCGGTGATTGACATGTTTCAGCCTCGTTGTCCAATCGGATCTAGGGGCTTTCTTCAGGACCTCTAAATAGTAGACGCACGTTGTGGCGACTACTTAAAGTGGGTTATTGACTTACCACTCTTGTTGTGTTGAGTCAGGTCATCAGTACCTGTAGCTCTGTGGGCCCTATTGAGGGCTTCCCCGGGGTGCCAGCGGGCTTTTGTGGACCTGCTCGGCAGGAGCCGGTTCCTGACTTGTGCTAGCTCTGTACGCCGTGCCCCGGGTGACTGATTTATGTCATCACTCATGGTGAACACAACTCTCAAACCTGAGAGTACTTGCATGGCCACATTTTTAAACACTTAGTAGCACCTGAGATTCCACAGTTTAGCCATTTCTATTGACGCAGCCCCAAATGGGTAGAGAAGGTAGTGATGTAGCGCGATTTAGGTGCTAGCAGTATTTGATTTTACGGTAACTGCAGGTTCATCTTTGAGAACCAGGAAGCCCCTCTTAGTTCCCCTACGATGTCGTTGATGTTAGAGGTGATGTATCACTCTCTTTTATCGCTACATTTGGTATCTGCATATAAACACAACTGTACTTTGCCAAGTTGTTTTTGGCTTGCGTTTCGCGACTATGGAGGAGATCCAGAGGGTGGGTCTCTCCATTGTTTCAATTATGTGAGCTTCTTCCAGTTTCTTGAGTTCCTCTTCCACTTTAGGGCGGACATGGAAAGCAAGGTGCCTGTGTCATATGGTCTATGTGAAGCCGCTCTTGCTTCCTTTGAAGGCATCAAATGTGTTGTAACAGGTCATGGAACTCACCCAACTGCCTATATCATTCCCTCGCATGTATCTTGAATGTAAAGGTGATGAGCTGCGGTTCCTTGGCTGTCCGACAACTTAATAGCATTCTCTTGCTTTCATGATTTATACCTTAGTCCTTATGCGCAATGTTGTTAACGAACATGCGAGCCAGCGGTAATGGTTTCGGGAGTCCATATGCACCTACATGTACTCATGTGGGCTGTGTCCACAGTTTTTCTTCCAAACTGTGAAATAGCTGCAAAGCTCTTGCAGGGTAGCTCATAGAAGTAGATTTTATAGTGTTAGGCTGCTAGGAACATTCCAATCATGGTAGAATTTTCTTATTATCTGAAGATGATTTCATAGCTACTTGCCTATGTACAGTGAAACTGGGTGAACCCTGTTAGTTTACCTAACACTCCATTGAAAGCCTTGGCAAAATCATTAATACGTTTGGAACTGAAATCTTGGTCATGAATAGCTAATACTGAGTTGACTGCACTTGAATCAAAAACTATTTTTAGTAATCTTTGGTCCTTTGAATCTAAGACAAATACCCCCTGTGTAGGCCACATAGATATTTTCTTGATAGCAGTTCTTTAAATTCTATTTCCATGGGAAAATAACTATTGAAGTTAATGGCCCACCCATCACAGGCAACTGCTTTAATATCTGGGTTAGACAAGACGTTAACTTAATATACAAACATGGAGTTAAAAACTTTCTTAGTGATGATTATGTAAGGCGATCCAGATTCAGCCATTACATTCAGTTCATAGCTTAACACCTGTAATAAGCAAGTAGATGGGTTACTCATTTCGCTTTGCTTTCATTTTGTTGTCATACTCTTTAATTACTAAGACCATGTTGTTATATTTAAGATCGTAAGTGCGTAAGGGCGTAAGTGTACCATCTGGCTCTTATTTCCTTCTGGTAAAGCTCACAGTACTGTTCGGCTTGTTTTTCCACTATTCAGCCGTTCGTGGCCGCTCTTTCTTCTTTGTCTCCTCCAGGGTGTGCCATATTTGCTCGCACCTCTCCCCCGGGATCCCTGAGGCGACGAACAGTCTAGCCTCACAGTAAGAACCTCTCTATTCCCCTTGGCATTTCTACCTACCAGGAATGCTTCACAGGCCGCGTTCATTGTTCCAATGGACCTTGCTAAGTTTATAGTCTCACACGTAGCATTAGGACTCCACGTTGATTCCGTGATACATTGCTAGTCACGCTATTCAGGTGAAGTCCTTTACTTCCCTGACACCAGTACCTGGCTAATTCTAGGTGCACTGCTAGCACATTGTTGATGCACCGAAGGTACGGACTACTGGCACTGTCCCCATCCACGCACTTTGTTTGAGCCTATATTATGGCGCTTTACAATGTTTTGACTACGCACATTTACGATTCTCTTGTGTTTTGTCTTGTGTTTGTATGTCTCCTTCTCATTTTAGAGTAAACTCGTTTCTCTCCACCATTATAGGTTTTGGCGGATTTTTCCCTGTGTTTCATATTATTTTTCACACAGCAGCCCACGGGAGGGTGAACCTTAGTGCGTTCACACCACCGGGGCACCCACACTTCCACTCTGGTCCTGAAGAAAGCCTGTAAACTACACATAAAGGCAGAAACATGTTGACCGCCACGGAGTGAACCCGGTCTGTTATTTTTTTGACCATCACTCCTTTTTATTATGTTTTAATTTTCCAATTAGCAAAACGAATAAAATACTTTTTTGACTCAATTGGGAATTTTAAATTCACTATCACCACACACAACCCCGCTCCGCAGTAACCTGGCGTTGCAGCACACTGGGATGGCACTCGGCCATGCCCGGTGGGGCCCTATGATGAAGCATGTCACCAACCAGGTTGGTGAGTGAGGGCTTTTCATACAATAATTTGTATTACCTCCGCAGGTCTGTTTTCCTCCCTGTAATTGATTGGGTAGGCTCTGACCTTGGAGACTGGTGCTTCTACGGATGGTGAGTGCATTCTTTGAGATTTACACTGACTTCGTTGGTTTACACTATTTCCCTCGAGGGGATCAGTCGTGTTATTGCCCTTCCTCTTTCGTTGTTACTTTGCATTTTGGCAGCGCACAGCTGTAAGAGCCCATTGGTCCTCCCTCATACTAAGGAGGCTCTCTCTCTTTCTCTCTTGATCTCGATTTGATCATTTCCCGGATTCTGACAATATGGCCACTCTCGGTCTCACCTTTTCTGACTCTGAGGTCGATGCCATTTTAGCACGTCCTTCTCTATTTGCAGATCCCACTATCTCACAGACGGTGACATATGCCAGTGAATGGGAACAACTCTCAGAATTAAAGAAAAACCGTATACGTACCATACTACACGGCACAATCCTGACGGAATACTTGAGGACCAATACAGCCCCCAGGGGCCTATTAGTGACTAATGCGCCCCGCATCTTTCTCGAGGATGCCACCTTCAGAAAGGAATGGGCCATGATTGCATGGCACTGCACCCGGGATTGGCTCGTCCTGATCATAAAAACAGCTGTACGTTTATCAGAGGCTATAATGATTGAGATCACCCAAACTGAGACACAATTTAAGGCCACCTTAACGGGGTTCAAAAAACGGTTAGATGAGCTTAACAAAGACATCAATGAATACAAGGATAATCTAACCCAAAGTAAGGTGAACCAATTCCAAAAAGACCTCAAAAAGTTTGAATTTAATAAGATCTACCCTTACGCTGATCCATCCTACGTGGCAATGCGTAAAACTGAGACCTACACCTATGGCTCTGAGGATGAGTCATCAAACAGTAGCGGCTCAAGCAATAACAGCTTCAGGCAGGCAAGAAGGGGTAAACAAAGGGGTAGAACACGTCCCCCTCTCAATCAATCTCCTTGGCTGAACTTCCCTCCCCAACAAGGTATCATGGGGTCACATCCTATGCAGTTCCATTACCCATTCAATCCACAAATGGGTTGGAATCCTGCGTACACGGCCCCTATGTATCCACAAAACCACTTTACACCGCCTCCTTTTTTAGAGAGAGGCCAAAGGGGCAAAGGTCGGCGGAGAGGGCCCAATCAAAGGGTCCATTGGATACAAGACGACCCGGTGGGCAACCACACCCGGAGCAAACAATTACAGGATCAAGCAATCGCAGGCCCGAGCACCTCGACAGCCTAATTGTCAACCTATCTGACAAGAGGCTAACTACCCAGGAAACAACAATACTGGAAAAAGGACTTGGATTTGTTCCGTCAGCTCGCCCTGACAAATTTCGTCTCCACTGTGAACTCTCGGCTTTCTTCAGAAAACTGAAACTGAAAGCCTTCTTTGAGGAACATTCTTCAGAGGTAGCAGACTCTGATGTAGGTGATACACCTCTACGACCCAAGTCAACGTTCACACCCCCCCCACACACTATACCAGTTGAGATCGTGACTTTTGAACGAGCTGTTTTTTCTGAAATTGAGAATTTGGATCCCCCATCCGTTTTCAAAAACCTCAAAGCTGATGAATTCAGAGCCATCAATTCGTTACGACAGGACCCGAATCTTACAATTAAACCGGCAGACAAGGGTGGAGCCGTGGTCCTATTGAATACTGTGGATTACGACCTTGAGTGCCGTAGACTCCTTAGTGACCGCAAGAACTATACACCTCTTCCCAATGACCCCTCTAATGATCTTAAGATCCAGATCGAGAGGATAGTCGAGGAAGCACTAACTGAAGGCACCATCACCAGACCGGAAGCACGCTTCCTTACTGAGAGCCAAGGGACCATACCATATTTCTATACACTCCCCAAAATTCACAAGGGGAGACTCCCTCCCCCTGGGCGTCCCATTGTGTCGGGGATTGGCTCCCTCCTGGAACCATTATCTCGGTTCTGTGACCATTTTCTCAAACCTCTGGTCCAACAATCATCGACATATCTTAAAGATACCAAGGACCTGCTCAAACTACTGAATGGTATTCAATGCTCTGAGAATACTATCCTGGTAACGTTGGATATTGAGAGCTTGTACACCAGTATCCCCCAGGACGAGACTATCCGGGTCCTGGGTGAATCCCTCAATTCCCATCCCTGGGAGTATAGGACCTCGAAGAACTTCATTATCCAATGTGCAACTCTGGCACTGAAAAGGAACTTTTTTGAGTACCAGGGACAACTTTATCTGCAATCCACGGGTACTTCCATGGGGAGTACCTTTGCTCCAAGTGTAGCAGGTCTATACGTGTACGATTTCGAACAGAAGTACATTCTCCCTGACACCAATCCTCATCTTCTCTCCATAGGCCTATGGAGACGTTATATTGATGACGTGCTCCTCATATGGCACGGTGATACCAACGCCCTTGAAACATTCTTCCAGTGGATCAACACCTTGGATCCGAATCTGAGATTCACCCATACTTATGACTCTCATGAAGTCGTATTCCTAGATGTCTTGATCACTAACAAACATGGTTCTTTACATACCAAGACACATTACAAGCCTACTTCTAGAAATAATCTTCTAGAATTCACAAGCTTCCACCCTCGTGCACTGCGGGAGAATCTGCCTTACGGGCAATTCCTCCGCTTACGACGGAATTGTACTGCTCTGGGAGACTTTAAGGCACAATCTAGTGATCTGACTTCTAAAATGACAGCCAGAGGGTACCCTCTACCCCTCCTTACTAAAAGCTACAAACGGGCCAGAAACCAACCCAGAGTAGCCCTTTTGGAGGACTCTGTTAAAGACGCCATATCTATACCACTGACATGCGTCACCACTTACAGTTCCATGTCCAATGCCATGAAAAAAGTTGTCATGAAACATTGGCGCATCATCAACAGCAACAAACGGAGATGGGAAAAACCCCTGTTCTCCTTCAAACGGGCTCAAAGCCTGCGTAATAGCCTAGTACAGACACGTCCCATTACCAGACCTAACACTTCTCAGAGATCCATCACAGAAGCATGGGGTCTTCCCAAGGTTACGGGCCATTTCCCTTGCTCGGATTGCAGTATATGCCATCTGACTGCTCACACTACGAGTCTTCAACTTGAACCAGGCAAGATTTGGACCCAAAACAGCCACACCAACTGTAACACACCTAATGTTGTCTACCTTATCACTTGTCCCTGTGGCCTGCGCTACGTAGGGATGACCACCAGGAAAGTGAAACTCCGCATATGTGAACATCGGAGCAACATTAGGTGCAAAAAAATCACTACTAAACTCAGTGAACATTTCCTCTCTGCTAATCACACCACCAATGACCTGCACTGGACAGTAATTGAGGAGGTCACTGCATGTAGAAACACTCAAAAAATCCTTTTCGAGAAGGAACAAAGGTGGGTGTACCGTCTGGGTACTAACCTCGTGGGTCTTAATGACAATATACCCTGGGTCAACATACTCTAAGTATGCATTTATGTTGGCAGCTACTTTCATTGTTCCAGTGGTTTTTAGTGACCTTTACTAAGCTGGGTCACCTTGTGTGACTTCACCGAGTCCTGTTCTGACCCCTGGTGCTGTACCCCATTACGCTATCAACATTCACCTACTACACCGGGGCACATTATACACAGTGTCCCCTCAACATACCACTTCCCGGCGTATCACTGGCATGCTCCGCTGTTTGATCCTGTGGAGGTGCGTTGAATTTAACCCCCTTTTTCTGCAACTAATTTTTCAATCTGACACACGTTTCCGTTGTGTCAAGCGTGCTTATCACTGGCATGCTCCTCTGTTCGATTTGGTGGACGAGCGTTGTAATAAACCCCATCTTATCTGCAACGAGGGTTTTAATCTGACACACGTTTCGTGGTGTCAAGCGTGCTCATGCGTCTCCGCTTTGCACTGCATAAAGTTTTCTTTATCTAGCTCTCTTTTTTCTAATTACGGACGAGCCTCCTTTCATTCCTGGCGTCCTATTGGCTGTGTTTTAACCCACCAGCACACAGCTTGGGAGGTCCCGTCCCTTTAATTGATTGTCGAGCCTTTTGCCTCCAGGCGGCCTATTGGCCGGGGCTCATCCAATCGGACCTCAGCATGCGAGGTGCTGCCCAATCACAGACGGGCTTTCTTCCCGCACTCTGGTTTTTAGGAGCCTCGCACCAGGTCTCTTCTCTCCCCGGACCCGGTGGCTTGAGGCGGTGTAGGTTCCTAACGGGTGCCGAGCAGCGAGGGCGTAAGTGTACCATCTGGCTCTTATTTCCTTCTGGTAAAGCTCACAGTACTGTTCGGCTTGTTTTTCCACTATTCAGCCGTTCGTGGCCGCTCTTTCTTCTTTGTCTCCTCCAGGGTGTGCCATATTTGCTCGCACCTCTCCCCCGGGATCCCTGAGGCGACGAACAGTCTAGCCTCACAGTAAGAACCTCTCTATTCCCCTTGGCATTTCTACCTACCAGGAATGCTTCACAGGCCGCGTTCATTGTTCCAATGGACCTTGCTAAGTTTATAGTCTCACACGTAGCATTAGGACTCCACGTTGATTCCGTGATACATTGCTAGTCACGCTATTCAGGTGAAGTCCTTTACTTCCCTGACACCAGTACCTGGCTAATTCTAGGTGCACTGCTAGCACATTGTTGATGCACCGAAGGTACGGACTACTGGCACTGTCCCCATCCACGCACTTTGTTTGAGCCTATATTATGGCGCTTTACAATGTTTTGACTACGCACATTTACGATTCTCTTGTGTTTTGTCTTGTGTTTGTATGTCTCCTTCTCATTTTAGAGTAAACTCGTTTCTCTCCACCATTATAGGTTTTGGCGGATTTTTCCCTGTGTTTCATATTATTTTTCACACAGCAGCCCACGGGAGGGTGAACCTTAGTGCGTTCACACCACCGGGGCACCCACACTTCCACTCTGGTCCTGAAGAAAGCCTGTAAACTACACATAAAGGCAGAAACATGTTGACCGCCACGGAGTGAACCCGGTCTGTTATTTTTTTGACCATCACTCCTTTTTATTATGTTTTAATTTTCCAATTAGCAAAACGAATAAAATACTTTTTTGACTCAATTGGGAATTTTAAATTCACTATCACCACACACAACCCCGCTCCGCAGTAACCTGGCGTTGCAGCACACTGGGATGGCACTCGGCCATGCCCGGTGGGGCCCTATGATGAAGCATGTCACCAACCAGGTTGGTGAGTGAGGGCTTTTCATACAATAATTTGTATTACCTCCGCAGGTCTGTTTTCCTCCCTGTAATTGATTGGGTAGGCTCTGACCTTGGAGACTGGTGCTTCTACGGATGGTGAGTGCATTCTTTGAGATTTACACTGACTTCGTTGGTTTACACTATTTCCCTCGAGGGAATCAGTCGTGTTATTGCCCTTCCTCTTTCGTTGTTACTTTGCATATTTAAGATCGTGACACATCAATTGTTCTGCTCCAGGATTGTGCCTGCCACAGCGTCTTGAGTGCTTTTACCATCTTTACAACTCCTTCAAAATGTCACAGGCAACCACAAATATTGTCTTAGTACTGCCCTCACACACTTTGCAGTGTCATGCTTCATCATAGGGCCGCATCATACATCCAGGTGCAGACCAACACTCTGGATGGAGCGCAAATTTTTTGAAGAACAGTGGTGAGGGTAGAGAAAATTAGGATGAACACAAAAACACAACGTAACAAACGTAAACAAAACTAGAAGGAGAAGTCTGTACCCTTCAAAAAAGGGACCTAAAGGTGCAGATACATATAGTTAAGACTCCCTAGGGGTCAACACTCAATTATTTTATTACTGTTGACCTCTGGAAGGATTAAAATAAAAGATATGGGATAAACAGGGGAGGTAAAGACCCCTATATCCCCACTGCAGATACCAACATGTTTCTGCCAATTTTATGCGCCCAACAAAGTCGCTCTGGCATTCATCAGGGTGTTGGTCCCTAAGTTTTTAGTCTCCACCCCGAGTCGGGTGTTAAACTTCTTACTTAAGTGCGTAGGACAATGTCCAGTTGTCAAATACTCTGGGAATTTCCGAGAGGGAATCTAATTCTGTAAAGAAAAAGAGAAAGGACAGAACCCATAAGTCTGGTCCTGTCCAACAATCATGTGTTCCCTATTGTTTAGAAATTAAAATTCATGTCTTCACACTAGTGCCACCAAGACACACATAGGGCCATATGTAGGTAGCTAAATACTGGTCGGTAACGGCCGCAATTCGGTAAATAACACGTTACCGACCGGTATTTAGGCGATTGAGATGTAGGAGGCCAAAAAGCAGGATTCAGTAATTATGAATCGGTAAATACCGATTCATCTTTACCGAATTCTAAATTACCGAATCGGAATTACCGAATTCTTATTTACCGAATCGGTAAATGGGAAATGGTAAAACGAGAAAAGAGATGTAGGTAAATTCGGTATTACCGAATTGCATGAAATTCGGTATTTAAGAGTCGGTATTTAACACTGAGTGAAAGCAGGTGGTAATCAGCTACAGTGCATATAAGCAATCCCAAAATGCAACAGCGTGATCACCATGGCGGCTCTCTATGTGATTGCAAGGCGCCTACGTCTACAGACAGCAGGTATGAGGATTTGGAGACGGGAGGAGCACATTTACAGACAGTGCATCACACTCTTCCAACAGACTGAGGCTGAGATACATGAAAGGTACAGGCTACACCCCCAAACCATCATGGACCTGATAAGGGACTTGCACCCACTCCTGGACCATCCAACAACAAGGGCGCACGCCATACCGCCACATGTGCAGGTGCTGTGTAGCCTCCATCTACTGGCATCTGGCAGTTACCAGGGGGTGATAGCTGCGGTAGGCGGGGTATCCCAGAGTTGCCTGTCCCGTTTCTTCAGGAAGTTCCTGGATGCCATGATGCAGAGAATGCAACACTACATTAGCTGCCCAAACACCCAGGCTGAACTGCTGAAAACCAAGACAGACTTCTACCAGATGGCACAGTTCCCGCATGTCATAGGCTGCATCGATGGCACACACATTCCAATCTGCCCACCAGAAGCCACTGAGTATATCTACAGGAATAGAAAGTCCACCCACTTCATAAATGTGCAGGTAATCTGCGATGCTGCCAACATAATTACTGACATCGTAGCCAAATTTTCTGGGAGCACCCACGACTCCTACATCTTCCAGAACAGTGGGATCTACACACGCCTGGTTGCGGGAGAATTTGGAGAAGGATACCTGCTAGGTAAATCACTGTGACACTCCCTTATACTTACCGCAGATGAATGTGCATTGGTGTATGTGACTAATGGCAGCCTCTTTCTCACCTAGGCGATAGTGCATATGCCGTGCGGTCATTTATCCTCACTCCCTACCTACACCCATCAACCCTGAGTGAGAGACGATACAATGTGGCACACAAATCAACACGCAACGTGGTGGAGCGCACGTTTGGACTATTGAAAAGCAGGTTCCGCTGCCTCCAGAAGAGCGGAGGCGCACGCCAGTACACACCCATCATCTGCTGCAAGATCATTGCTACTTGTGCAATGCTGCACAACCTTGCCACAAAGAAAGGTACAGAAGTGGAAATAACAGATTTTGAGGAGGATGATGATGATTTTGCACAGCCAGAGCCCAACGCAGCAGGAGTGCCAGCAGCAACAGATGGGAGAGAGAGACGGGCAGAGATCACATGCAACTATTTCTAAGTAAGTAAGGAGACACAGCCAGTTGTTGGATGCAATGACGTAGTTTGTGTTGTGGCGTAGTGCCCACATATTAAAACGGCCAAACTGGGCTTTCAAATTGGTGACATCCATTGTAGGAAGTCATGGGTTACTTCACCCAACTGGCAGTGGGGGCTGCATCAGCGTCTGCGGCCACGCACTACAGTGTGGGATGCCAGTGACTGACTGTCCTCACTGGCTGTGGGACCAGTGGCAGCCCCATGCCGTCTGCTGCTCCTCCGTGTGTCTGTGACAGGGGGGGTAATGCTGCTCCGACTAGTCGTGTCCTCGCTGTCCACAACATCCACAGCACCAGTATTGGCAGACTGGCTCGTCAGCAGCACCTCAAGAGCAGTGGTCACCTTAACCAGCCCGCTAGAAACATCAGTGCTGCAGTGCGCAAGCCCTTCCTGCATGGCCACGGAGCGCCTGCAGAGCAGAGAAGTGGCAGTAGCTAGTCGGTTCACTGCCCTCGTATGGTGCTCCATTTTCTGCCTCTCCCTTCGCCTTGTTGCTCTGTCCTCCTCCATTTTACTGCACAGCAGCATCACAGACTGGGACATGTCCCGCATGCCCGCAGCCATCTCCCTCATGCCCTCAGCCATTGAGGATATGCCCCTGTCAATGTTTCTCATTTTATCATTGAGGCACTTCATTTGTCGTTGTACCGACTGTATTGCCTTGCCTTGTAGGCGCTGCACCTTCACCATGGTTGCCGCCAGCCCTCCGAAGACACCATGGCTCTCATCCTGTGGAGGTGGACTGCTCACACGAGCCCTGCGGTGGCGTCTGGCACCTGTGTGTGCTCCCTCCACAGTGGACAGCACACCAGTGGCACATTGGTTGATTCATCCCCCCTCGAGTCTTCTGAGGAGGACTCGGACACATGCAGTCTGGCAACAGCACGCCTCCTAGGTCTCACCACTGCAGGTGGTGTTGATGCTGGTGAGGCTAGCAGTAGTGGCGATGCTGGCTGTGGTGGCGTGGCTGGCTGTGGTGGTGAGGCTGGCTGTGGTGGTGAGGCTGGCTGTGGTGGTGAGGCTGGCATTGGTGGTGTTGTGTGCCCTGCACTCGTGGTGGCCTTCTCAGTGATGTGCTTCCGGGGTGCCCTCTCTCTCTTCTCCTGAGCAGTCCTGCGCGATGTGTCGCCTGTGGACAGAAACTTTACATTAGCTCAGTGTACCTGCAGCCCTGCATTGCTCACATCATAATACATTTCTGCAACACTATCTCATTGTCCTGTGCCTGATTATCGCAGATGTGTGTCACATGCCTTGTTGTTGGGTGCGATTCCTGTCATGATCGGGGTTTCCCTGACTACATCACCCATAATGCATTGCTGGTCTGCAAAAAAACCTGTACTGGAGTGGGAATCACATTGCCCAATTGGGGATTTGGGATAGGCGAAGGGGGGGCCCAATGCTGCGCATGCTTCTTACCTTTTTTGATAGCAGCTCTGGCTGAGCTGTCTGCAGCCCCAATCCCAACGACCATTTCAGGCTCTATCGTGGACTCCACGAGCTGCTCAAGTTCTGTCAGGGCAAGTGCCCTGTTCCTTCCTCCTCCTGTCTGACTGGCCTGTTGTTTCAAATCAGCCATCTTCCTCTTGGTGATGATCCAGATGTCATACCACCGCTTCTTCAGCACATCAATGTCCCGGTGGGTCACTCCAATGGCATTTACCTGCGACTGGATTCCTTGCCAGATCCTTCTTTTTTCAGAATCAGCAACTTGCAGGGACTGCTTTCCAAAAAGCTTATTGTGCTGCTTCACCACCTCCTCCACAAGTACCTGCAGTTCCTTCAGGCTGAATTTCATTTTCCTCTTCCTTTCACCTCCATCTGTGTCCTGGCTGGCCATTGTGCAGGATCAGTTAACAATGTTCAGGCACTGGCTCTGTTGCACTCCTCAGCACTCCCAGCCTCTTCAGAGGGTTCTGATTGTGTGCACCTGCCTGGGTGTGGCCACTTCCTGGTTGGGAGGGGTGTTGGTTGCACACGATTGGCTGAATCCTCAATTGATGTGTTTTTGAAACTCCGATTCGGTAAATTCCGAATCGGTAAATACCGAATCGGTAAATACCGATTCGGTAAATACCGATTCTGGAATACCGGTCGGTATTGTGGAATCGGTAACCATTTTCCGAATTTTACCGAATCGGTAATATTTACCGAATATTTAGGTACATACGAAATACCGATTTCTAAATACCGATTCGGTAAAATTCGTTATTTATGAATCGGTAAATTTAACTTACCTACATATGGCCCATAGTGACTACATCTGGCCATGTGATTTTATAAAAACACACATCCAAACCACTGGGAGATAAACCACACCGCGTAGACCACACCACGTGTATCGCCTACAGCCATTTAAACACTCAGTGACTGTATCCATAAAATTTAGTTCAGCTTATATATACAGATACTTGCAGTCATAGTATTTCTAGGAATGACATCAACCCCAGTGTGTCATATCACAGGAGTGCACCTAAATCTGTATTGTTATTATTTCGTATCACTTTGATTTACTCACAAGAGTTCACAAGGATTTCTCTGCCCCCGGGACCTTTGTGGGACTGCATTCTTGTAGTCACACTCTACCGTAAAAACACAATGGGTAAAAACAGAAAGGCATAATTCCATTAGTTGTTCATACTCCTCACCTTTCGTAATTGATATGTAAGCAGACCTCAAAACAACCTCCTTAAAGGCAATGGTAGGCTGCCGAGAGCCCAACTCAGTCGCATTCTGAGCTCTGTATTAACAAAATCGGCAACCCTGAGACCCAATTCACTCTGGGAACTATCGTGTGGTTCTAGCAACCGCCACGCATGGAAATACCCAAATGCCACTGGTCGTGAACCACCCACTTACTACTCCAAAGAGGCACCGTCAATTTTGTCCTCACGCCGTTCCTCCGTCGAACACGGTGTACTTCCAGTGTACCACATTTAAAGGGCCCCAGCGATTAAGCTCCACCTTCTCTTAAACACGTGAGCGTTACACGCCACCGGGAGTAAGGTTCAAAGACATAGAAAGGGGCTCACTAGGATCTAGCGAATCACGTGTGGTGGCCATTTTGAAAGGGTATAGAGATCAAATATTCCCCTATAACGTGTAATGCATACTAAATGTGAGAATGCAGACTTCAGTACAATACAATGTGCCTCAGTAATTTCTGATCTTTCAAACAAATATTACGCTAACCCCTCCTCAATGGACATGGAATGCAATCACCTGTCTCGGGATTCTTAGTACTCATATGTCTTGATAGTATTGGATCTACGAAGCGTCATACTCGAGTATGAAACCCATAACCATTGAATACAGACACCCCATTTAGGATTCCTTAAAGTGCCTCAAGCCGGATACTAGCACTATCATTATTTATTAGTAACCCCATGATGTAAGAACCAGGGAATGCCATCATTCAGTCCCTTAGTACTGCTTTGGAGTCTATCCACCCAGCGTTGTTCTCTTATTAGAAGAAAATTCGAAATGTCACTCGTGTTTCGTGGAATAAATTGTTTATCCAACACTGTCCACCTTTTGTTATGTTCGCTATGTCCCAGCTAATTAAAGTGGGCAGTCAACTTGGTGTTCGTCTTTCCGCATCTTATCGTGCTCATATGTTCCAATATGCATGTTTTTACTCGACGAGTTGTCATTCCCACATATTGCATACTGCACGGACATATTAGTAAATAAATGACATTCTCTGTGTTACATGTGGTGTGCTTTCTCTATTCCCATGGGCGATTGAGCCCAATGTCAACCCATTTCCCATTTATCGAGAGAGGACAAGCCCTACAATACCCACATGAATAGTGGCCTACTACCGGTGGTAGGAGTTGGTTCAAGTTCAGGGAGTTCGATGGGTTCATCCTAGGGCGTGTATTCACAATCATATCCATAATGCTTGCACTTTTCTTGAAAGAGAAAAGGGGAAGGGGTTGGCCTAATCCATTTGCATGGAGAATGCGCCAATTCTTATGTACGATTTTCTTCAGATGGTTGGATACCGTATTGTATGTTGTTACGCATATGCTACTTTGAATTGGCTCTTTACTGTTTGTCTCAAGTAGAGCTTCTCTATTGCAATTCCTAGCTCGCTTCTGTGCTTTCTCAATGACAGATTCAGGATAATCTCTGTTTTTAAATTTCTCACTCAACTGGACCGCTTCCCTTTTGTAATCTGAAACCAAAGAGCAGTTCCTGCGATGTCGCAGGAACTGCCCATATGGCAGATTCTCCCTCAGGGAACGGGGGTGAAAGCTATGAAAAGATAGTAGATTGTTTCTATCTGTAGGTGTATGACAGACACTACTAATCAAAGTACCATTCTCTGCCCTTATGTTTAAATCCAAAAAAGGCCATAGCTCATTTGTTATAGTGCCTGTAAAGAACAGAAACGGGTTCCTTTCGTTGAGCCATGTGAGGAAGGTTTGGGCAGCGATTCTGCTGCCTGTCCAGATGATGAAAACATCATCTATATATCGACGCCAAGTTCTAATCTGATTAAAAAAAGGTTCCTTCCTCCCATGGCTCAACGAAAGGAACCCGTTTCTGTTCTTTAAAGGCACTATAACAAATTAGCTATTGCCTTTTTTGGATTTAAACATAAGGGCAGAGAATGGTTCTTTGATTAGTAGTGTCTATCATAAACCTACAGATATAAACAATCTACTATCTTTTCATAGCTTTCACCCCCGTTCCCTGAGGGAGAATCTGCCATATGGGCAGTGTGAGAAGTTGGCATGATGTATGATGTCACTAGTTCTAGTGTACACCTTATATCAGTCCAAACAACCCTTATGGTGATTGGTTGTAAAGTCAACCTTATAGACCAGCTATCCTAGTGGTAGCATGGACAAGAGCAGTCTCAGGCTAAACTCTGAATGGCATGTGAAGCCAGCTGTGATACCATATATAATCCCTTGAATACCAAATGAAAGGACACCACAACAGATATATATATAAAATAAAGTGTATTTATTCTAGTCAAACCCTCAGCACTCTTTATGAGATTAGAGGTAAGTACAACACAGTCTTATTTAAGCATACATTAAGTCACACAGGTAAGTAATACAGTTAGGCCCTAGGGGCCACGCAAACCATATACTAAGTAAGTGGTATAAGGACCACTGTCACGGAAATAGGATAGGCCTAGGCCTAGGGAATCGCTGGGGCTACAGTACACTAGCAACAGTTAGGAAGTGGGAGGCCCACGGGATTCAGGTGCAGAGTGGAAACACTCACGCGTAATGCGTAAAAGTCGATAGAATTACTAGCAGTTAGAAATTAACAGTTTAAGGACACTTCTGAAGCAGCTAGAGAGTCGAGACTCGGAAACTAGACCCTAGGATAGTCAATACCCTTGTGAGCACCGAAGTACCCAAGTTACCTAGCCCACGGACTGCGGGTGCATAGGTGTGAACTTGCGTCGGGTTTCGTCGTGGACTTCTATGGATGCCTGAAGGAAAGTTGCTGACAGGCAGTCAGTGAAGAGTGTCCGGTGGATCCCAAGGCTGGGATCAAGAAGAGAGGAGACCTGCAAGCAGAAGGGACAGAGTCAAGGTCACTAGCCAGTGACCACGTGGAACCAGGAAGGAACCAGGCGATGTCGTGAAGATTGCAGATAAAGGTGAAGCTTGTCGCTGCAGCCACGAGGACCAGGGAACGTCGAGGACGACCAGGACCAGGAGGCGAGCTGTCCCACGAAGGCTCTTGCTGTCGGCGGCGTCGAAGTTGGACTAGGACTCACCAAGCCTTGGCAAGCGGAACCCAGGAAGAATGGAGGACTTGCTTCTGGTGCAGACCAGGAAGGTCTGGGGTGCTTCTCTTTTGCAAGGAAGCGGGAGCCAGTCTGGAGGAGCCAAACCAGCAGTGAAGATTTCTGGATGCGTCGTCACAAAGGCCACTAGCCAACGGGCAAGAAACCGGACAGGCGCGGCAAGCAGGAAAATGCAGAAGGGCCCCACGCAGGACTCGTGGAGTGTGGGGGGCTGATCTTCGGTGCAGATGGTGCTTGGGGTTGGGGCTTCTCAATCCCCGGTGCACAACTTCGAGGGTACCTCAGAAGCTGCGCTGGAAGATACTCGCCACTTTTCCCAGGTAGCCGGTCCCACGTCTCTCGTCGCCTCCACGGATCTCAGCTCGGCTGTGGATGTGGATCAGGGTCGGAGAAGTCTGGAAGTCAAGGCTCTGGTCGGGCTCTGCAGTCGGTCCCTCGTAGAACTTTAGCAAAGCAAAGGGTAGTCTCTTGATGGTGCCTGTTTGCACAGGGTAGCCACTCCTTGGCCACAAGGGAGATTCTTCAGTCTTCTTCTTTCGTCGAATGTCCAGAGTTTCTGTTCAAGTTGCAGGTTCAGGATAATCTAATCTCCTGGGGCCCAGCTACCACTCTTATACTAATCTGGGGGGCTGGGTTACCTGCTAGGTCACGCCTTATGGGTGGGACCTGGGAGGGGGGTGGTTACACCCCCTTCCCTTTGTCCAGTTTCGCACCAGGACTGGGGCTGGAGTGCCCCAGCACCGGTTTGGACTGGACTATGCATGGGACACCTTGTGTGCCCCAGGCATGTCTCATTCCTTTCAGCCCTCCCTGCCCCAATACACTAAACTCTGTCTGGGGAGGTGCTAGCACCTCCCCAAGCAGGAAACCTATTGTCCAAGCCTCCCTTGCCGGGATCACTCCCAGCAGCAGGAGGTCAGACTTGTGTCTGTGGCAGCAGCATCCATTTTGTGATGCTGAGGCTTTGGTTAGAGTTAAACAGCAAAGTAGGATTTTAACATGTCTCTCCGTCTAGAAGGGAGGAATAATATCCTCATCACCAGAAATGGTATGGGGGTATTATTCCAGAGTGTTAGACACCTTACACGACATGTTTTGATAAAGCCAAACCATAGTTTCCATAACCGTTTAAGATTATAAGGCACTTTAAGAGTATATGGTAGGCTATATCATAGAACAGCTATAAGGACATGGTTCCGAAAGCTGCAGACAGGCTCAGCTCATGCTAGAGCACCATCTCACATGTTACCAAGCACTCTGCCTCCAGGATTGTTAAGGCCTGCCATAGGAGTGGCTGATAGGTACACATGTGTCTATTTTAAGGGTAGATATAGGTATACTATATCTAAGCAAGGGGTGATTACACAACCTTGCCCCAGCTGAGTGATCAGCCAGTTGTGTCTGATTGGAAGGCCAGGCCAGGGGTGGCATAATACATGCTGCAGCCCCTGGGAGGCCTAGGGTACACCTATGCCCTGGGTACCTAGGGTACACTGTACAGGGTCCAATAAGGTGATCCTTACCAATTGGGAATGTACCTAGGGTACATGGAGTCCATTTTAAAGAGAGAGCAGACAGCCTGAGACCCTGAATGGCAGGATCTCAGGCCAACTAAGTCGAAAAACCAGCTAGACACTAGGCAAAAAGTTGGGGGTAACCATAGTCAGATATCCACCCTCATACACAACCCCCCCCCCCCCAAACGAAAGGAGATAAGGCTGGCCTTGACAAGGTAAGCCTCTATTGCCTAAGTGGCCATATAAGGAAGAACCAGCA
Source organism: Triturus cristatus (assembly GCF_964204655.1). NCBI lineage: Eukaryota > Metazoa > Chordata > Amphibia > Caudata > Salamandridae > Triturus > Triturus cristatus. The sequence continues at coordinate 299,406,620 of NC_140583.1, read as the reverse complement.
CTGGCATGGTTACCCCCTGTCTCATGGTCCACTAAGCAATCCCTCATCCTAAAGGTATCATAGGGTCTCCACCATAGGGAATCTCTACCTTGGGTGTGTCTTTGCAAAGTAAAAGGCTGGTGTTGAGATGGAGTACTGATGTGAGTGTCCTCAAAGTGAGGCCTCAGCTTCCTCCAATCATCCTCCACCATGGATGCCTTTCTTTCTTTCACTGAGTTGCACTGTGCTCTCAGGGTCAGCCTCTGGCTACCTATAGCTGGAGGCTGGGTCCCTTTTGTGGGCTTACTGGAGGGACAGGTCAGGTTTGGGGCCCTAAGGTCCCATGTTTGCCTGTGCCCAACAGAATCCCTCTGGGGGAGGTCCCTGACTACCTGTAAAGGAGATCCCTCAGGAATGTTTTTAACCATCACCTGGCTAGGGCTACTAGCCAGGCAATCCTCATTCTTTTGATGGGGGGGTTCTTGTGGACAGGGGCCCTCTTGGGGACCACTGGCCTCCCTGACCTCTGCAGCCCTGGGCTGACTGAGGCAGGGTAGAGAGAGGCAGGCTACCTGCACCAGACTGGGTCCCACCTTGGAAGGGGCCACTGACATCAGAGGCTCTGCCAGGCCAGGCCTGGCTACCTCTGGGGCAGTTCCTTCACAAGGGGTGAGGTCAGATCCCTGAGGAGGCTGACCTTTTCCTAATGTCTGGGGAGAGGGAGACTTTTCTTCCTCTCCACTACTCTCTGTTTGTGTGGAGTGATCCATAGTTTCAGGCTTCACTACACCTATGTCAGTCTGAGTATGGGCTGAGACCATTACAGCCTTGCCAACCTTTTCAGGGAGGCACTCAGTTTGGGTTTGAGCTGTGACTGTCACAGCTCTGCCAATCTCTACAGGGAAGTCTGTCTTTGCCTGGGCTGTGGCTACCACTGCCCTTCCAACCTTTTCAGGGAGGAAATCTACTTGGACAGGGGTTGTGGCTGGCACAACCCCACTACCCTTTTGTGAAAGGCCTACCATTTTAGAATGGGTGTCTTGTTCAACTCCAGCCCAAGCTGAGAGTTCTAAGTCATTCCCCAGTAAGCAGTCCACAGGCAAGGTTGGAGACACTGCCACCCTTTTAGGGCCAGTGACACCTCCCCAGCTGAGACATACCTCTGCCATGGGATGACTGTTCTGTTTGCCATCAATGTTAGTTACCTGGTATGAGAAACCAGGCAAAAGCTGCTCAGAGGGAACTAGCCTATGGGCCACCATAGTGATGCTAGCTCCAGTGTCTCTGTAGGCCTCAGCTTTTCTACCATTGATGTAGGGCTCCTGTCTGTACCTACCCAAAGTGTTGGGACAGGCAGTGAAGTTAGCAAACCCCATGCCACCATCACAGACAAGAGTAGCTGCTGTAGGGGAATTGGCTAAGCCAGGGTCCCCCTGTGTTCCCCAAGAAAACCCAACCACATTTTTGGGGGCACTCCCACCACCTGGGGGATTACTGCTGACAGTAATAGGGGGTGTGACAGGAGTAGTTGGAGGAACAATTTTGTTTTTAGCCTTTGGGCAACTGCTGTCAGTCTTCCAATGCCCAGGAGTTTTACACTCATGGCAGTAAGGCTTTTTAACTGTGGTAGAGGAGGGAGCTTGGGACCCACCACCCTGTGTGGAGTTTTGGGGCCCTGAGGAAGATTTCTCTTTTGTTTTATCCCCACCCTTCTCTTGAGGCTTGGTGGTATCTTTCTTTTGGTCACCACCCTGATTTTTAGGTTTTAGGCCTAATCCTGGTCCTGACCCATTTATCTGCCCTCTTTCCCAATTCTTGGGGAGAGGTCAAATCTGAGTCTACCAGGTGTTGATGGAGAAGCTGGTTCTGACAATTACTAAGGATCTGCTCCCTCATAATCAAGTTGTACAATCCTGTATAGTCCTGCACCTTGCTGCCAGTTAACCAACCTTCCAAAGCCTTAGTGGCACAATCCACAAAATCAGACCAGTCCTGTGTCTGTGTCTTCTGGGTGTCTCTGAACAACAACCTATATTGCTCAGTGGTTAAGCCAAACCCATCTATCAGAGCACTCTTCAGGACTTTGTAATTGTTAGCATCCTCATCACTGACTGTGAGGAGCTTGTCTCTACCTTTGTCAGAAAAGGAGAGCCACAAGATAGCTGCCCACTGACTCTGGGGTACCTGCTGTAATTTGCAGGCCCTCTCCAAAGCAGTCATCCACTTGTGGATGTCATCCCCATTCTGATATGGGGGGACTATCTTGCTTAGGTTTCTATGGTCATAAGACCTATCCCTATCTCTAGGAAGGTTGCTGCCACCAGTGGGTTCTGACCCACTTAACTTTTGCTCTCTAGCCAGAGCAAGCTTCTCCTTGGCAAGCGCACGTTCTTCCCTCTGAATCCTCAGATTAGCTTCCCTCATTCTGGCTTCATGCTCCTTTCTCTCAGGGGAAGTCATTCCCCTGTGAGAGGAAGCATTAGAGATGCTAGAGACATGGGAGTGGATGGATTCCCTTGAAGGGGATCTGTCCCTCCTGCCTCTCTGTGTAAGCCTACTTGGGGGTCTGTATGGGGGGACCCCATGCAAACTCCCATGTAAGCTTAGGTTAGCCTGGCTAAGTCTTCCTACTTGGCCCTGGCTGTCTACCTCTTCATCTGAAGTCCCATCTGACTCATCTGTGGTGGGTAGACCCTTATCTACAGCTATGGCACCATACTTGGCAGCTCTTTCAGCATAATAGGCCTCCAGAAGCTCCACTAGCTGTCTAAGGGTAGGGTTGGAACCATGTTTTAATCTCCTGGAGGTACACGGTTGTCTCATCTCCTGGAAAGTGAATGCATCATATCTAGAGGGAACCTGTCCAGGATTCTCCTCTCCTGAGGGAGTATCAGTGTGATCTCCATTCAGGGACATGATTCTAGTGAGGGTGTAGTGTGTGCACCTACCTACACTAGTTGTTTCTACTAAACCTCTCTGGTAGTTGTAGTCAGGGTGTGTTACTCCCTTCCACCTACAACCACTAAGTCCAGTAGGACTTAAGTATTATAATCTATGTTATATGTACCTAGACAATATCTGTGTGATCTTTCAATTTAGTATCTCAAGATTACAATGGTATTACAACAGCAAGCTCAGATCCCAACCGCTGCTCACCAATGTGAGAAGTTGGCCTAATGTATGATGTCACTAGTTCTAGTGTACACCTTATATCAGTCCAAACAACCCTTAAGGTGATTGGTTGTAAAGTCAACCTTATAGACCAGCTATCCTAGTGGTAGCATGGACAAGAGCAGTCTTAGGCTAAACTCTGAATGGCATGTGAAGCCAGCTGTGATACCATATATAATCCCTTGAATACCAAATGAAAGGACACCACAACAGATATATATATAAAATAAAGTGTATTTATTCTAGTCAAACCCTCAGCACTCTTTATGAGATTAGAGGTAAGTACAACACAGTCTTATTTAAGCATACATTAAGTCACACAGGTAAGTAATACAGTTAGGCCCTAGGGGCTACGCAAACCATATACTAAGTAAGTGGTATAAGGACCACTGTCACGGAAATAGGATAGGCCTAGGCCTTGGGAATCGCTGGGGCTACACTACACTAGCAACAGTTAGGAAGTGGGAGGCCCACGGGATTCAGGTGCAGAGTGGAAACACTCACGCGTAATGCGTAAAAGTCGATAGAATTACTAGCAGTTAGAAATTAACAGTTTAAGGACACTTCTGAAGCAGCTAGAGAGTCGAGACTCGGAAATTAGACCCTAGGATAGTCACTACCCTTGTGAGCACCGAAGTACCCAAGTTACCTAGCCCACGGACTGCGGGTGCATAGGTGTGAACTTGCGTCGGGTTTCGTCGTGGACTTCTATGGATGCCTGAAGGAAAGTTGCTGACAGGCAGTCAGTGAAGAGTGTCCGGTGGATCCCAAGGCTGGGATCAAGAAGAGAGGAGACCTGCAAGCAGAAGGGACAGAGTCAAGGTCACTAGCCAGTGACCACGTGGAACCAGGAAGGAACCAGGCGATGTTGTGAAGATTGCAGGTGAAGGTGAAGCTTGTCGCTGCAGCCACGAGGACCAGGGAACGTCGAGGACGACCAGGACCAGGAGGCGAGCTGTCCCACGAAGGCTCTTGCTGTCGGCGGCGTCAAAGTTGGACTAGGACTCACCAAGCCTTGGCAAGCGGAACCCACGAAGAACGGAGGACTTGCTTCTGGTGCAGACCAGGAAGGTCTGGGGTGCTTCTCTTTTGCAAGGAAGCGGGAGCCAGTCTGGAGGAGCCAAACCAGCAGTGAAGATTTCTGGATGCGTCGTCACAAAGGCCACTAGCCAACGGGCAAGCAACCGGACAGGCGCGGCAAGCAGGAAAATGCAGAAGGGCCCCACGCAGGACTCGTGGAGTGTGGGGGGCTGATCTTCGGTGCAGATGGTGCTTGGGGTTGGGGCTTCTCAATCCCCGGTGCACAACTTCGAGGGTACCTCAGAAGCTGCGCTGGAAGATACTCGCCACTTTTCCCAGGTAGCCGGTCCCACGTCTCTCGTCGCCTCCACGGATCTCAGCTCGGCTGTGGATGTGGATCAGGGTCGGAGAAGTCTGGAAGTCAAGGCTCTGGTCGGGCTCTGCAGTCGGTCCCTCGTAGAACTTTAGCAAAGCAAAGGGTAGTCTCTTGATGGTGCCTGTTTGCACAGGGTAGCCACTCCTTGGCCACAAGGGAGATTCTTCAGTCTTCTTCTTTCGTCGAATGTCGAAGGTCCAGGGTTTCTGTTCAAGTTGCAGGTTCAGGATAATCTAATCTCCTGGGGCCCAGCTACCACTCTTATACTAATCTGGGGGGCTGGGTTACCTGCTAGGTCACGCCTTATGGGTGGGACCTGGGAGGGGGGTGGTTACACCCCCTTCCCTTTGTCCAGTTTCGCGCCAGGACTGGGGCTGGAGTGCCCCAGCACCGGTTTGAACTGGACTATGCATGGGACACCTTGTGTGCCCCAGGCATGTCTCATTCCTTTCAGCCCTCCCTGCCCCAATACACTAAAGTCTGTCTGGGGAGGTGCTAGCACCTCCCCAAGCAGGATACCTATTGTCCAAGCCTCCCTTGCCGGGATCACTCCCAGCAGCAGGAGGTCAGACTTGTGTCTGTGGCAGCAGCATCCATTTTGTGATGCTGAGGCTTTGGTTAGAGTTAAACAGCAAAGTAGGATTTTAACATGTCTCTCCCTCTAGAAGGGAGGAATAATATCCTCATCACCAGAAATGGTATGGGGGTATTATTCCAGAGTGTTAGACACCTTACACGACATGTTTTGATAAAGCCAAACCATAGTTTACATAACCGTTTAAGATTATAAGGCACTTTAAGAGTATATGGTAGGCTATATCATAGAACAGCTATAAGGACATGGTTCCGAAAGCTGCAGACAGGCTCAGCTCATGCTAGAGCACCATCTCACATGTTACCAAGCACTCTGCCTTCAGGATTGTTAAGGCCTGCCATAGGAGTGGCTGATAGGTACACATGTGTCTATTTTAAGGGTAGATATAGGTATACTATATCTAAGCAAGGGGTGATTACACGACCTTGCCCCAGCTGAGTGATCAGCCAGTTGTGTCTGATTGGAAGGCCAGGCCAGGGGTGGCATAATACATGCTGCAGCCCCTGGGAGGCCTAGGGTACACCTATGCCCTGGGTACCTAGGGTACACTGTACAGGGTCCAATAAGGTGATCCTTACCAATTGGGAATGTACCTAGGGTACATGGAGTCCATTTTAAAGAGAGAGCAGACAGCCTGAGACCCTGAATGGCAGGATCTCAGGCCAACTAAGTCGAAAAACCAGCTAGACACTAGGCAAAAAGTTGGGGGTAACCATAGTCAGATATCCACCTTCCTACAGGCAGTTCCTGCGACTTCGCAGGAACTGCTCTTTGGTTTCAGATTACAAAAGGGAATTGGTCCAGTTGAGTGAGAAACTTAAAAACAGAGATTATCCTGAATCTGTCATTGAGAAAGCACAGAAGCGAGCTAGGAATTGCAACAGAGAAGCTCTACTTGAGACAAACAGTAAAGAGCCAATTCAAAGTAGTATATGAGTAACAACATACAATACGGTATCCAACCATCTGAAGAAAATCGTACATAAGAATTGGCGCATTCTCAATGCAAATGGATTAGACCAACCCCTTCCCCTTTTCTCTTTCAAGAAAAGTGCAAGCATTAAGGATATGATTGTGAATACACGCCCTAGGACTAGGATGAACCCATCGAACTCCCTGAACTTGAACCAACTCCTACCACCGGTAGTAGGCCACTATTCATGTGGCTATTGTAGGGCTTGTCATCTCTCGATAAATGGGAAATGTGTTGACATTGGGCTCAATCGCCCATGGGGCAGAGAAAGCACACCACATGTAACACAGAGAATGTCATTTATTTACTAATATGTCCGTGCAATATGCAATATGTGGGAATGACAACTCGTCGAGTAAAAACACGCATATTGGAACATATGAGCATGATAAGATGCGGAAAGACGAACACCAAGTTGACTGCCCACTTTAATGAGCTGGGACATAGCGAACATAACATAAGGTGGACAGTGTTGGATAAACCATTTATTCCACCAAACACGAGTGACATTTCGAATTTTCTTCTAATAAGAGAACAACGCTGGGTGGATAGACTCAAAAGCAGTACTAAGGGACTGAATGATGGCATTCCCTGGTTCTTACTTCATGAGGTTACTAATAAATAATGATAGTGCTAGTATCCGGCTTGAGGCACTTTAAGGAATTCTAAATGGGGTGTCTGTATTCAATGGTTATTGGTTTCATACTCAAGTATGCCGCTTCGTAGATCCAATACTATCGAGACATATGAGTACTAAGAATCCCGAGATGGGGGGGCGTGGCCTGCAGCCAAAGAAAATGGCCGCATACTAAGTAAGCTGCGCTACCAGACTGCAGCATATCGCCCCAAATCTGTCATAATCCGCATACTACTGGACACCCACCTGCAGGCAAGGCGAAGGGGCAGTGGTGAGCAGCGATCGTCCGGTCCAGGGCTGCCCGAGTACGTCCGACTGCGGAGGAGTGGAAACCGCGCGGACGCTGACCGGGATGAGAAAATGGCGCCCACCGCACTGAGGAGATCGGGTACTGCGGAGTGAACGGCTCTATTGCGCTGCTGTGCCGGGTGGTGCGCGGCGGCTAGCCCAGAGGACGGCGAGGCGTGAGCACTCCCCATTTGAGATCGGCTGGTTGGAGTGGCTGGGCCGCTTGGGCGGCGGGGGCGCCCAATGACAGATTGAGCCTCAAGTACGGCGGATGCGGCCGCCGTCTGCGGCCCGGCCTGGTGAGTCGCGGGAAGGTACCTGCGGGGGAACTCGTGTGCGGAGCTGGGGCCGGCCTGCTGAGAACTGTGGCGGCGTGCCTGGAGAAGCACCCGTGTGCCCTAAGTGGTGGCGGGTCTGGCGGTGGCGGCCTGTGAGAAGACGGGAGACGCTCGGGGGCCTGTCGGGCCCCGCTGGAACGGAGTTTTGAGGCCTGTGGGTATCCTGAGAGTGGCGATGCCCGGAGATGGCGGGGCGGTGTGCTGGCCGTCCGCGGATCGCCAAGAGAGAGCGGAGGCGGCTGATTGCAGGAACAGAGCCCGGCACGGCGGGCTCGTGCTGGGCCCCTGCGTCCCTACACCGGGCGCCCGCGGATCTGGTTTCTTCGCCCACTGCCTGGGTCGGACACAGTGCTGCGGACTTTGTGGTGATCCCGCACCGAGGGCCCTGGCGCTTCGCCATCTTGGAGGTGGCCTGGCTGGTGGACGGTCCTGGGTCCTTGTGGGGTCTCTTCAGCTTGGATAGCCACTGCCCCAGGAGGGGTAGCGCAAGCCTGGACTGTCATCGGCGGTGGAGGTGAGAGGTGGTGCTCAGGGGACGGCATGTACTGAGGTGGCGGTGGGCCCCGGGAGTGACAGGTCGGTTCCGGCCGGCAGACCTGTTGATTGTGTAGTGGGGCCGCTGGCTCTGCCGCGGTTGGGCGGGGTCTGACAAAGGGGTCTTGGGAGCCAGATACACGGATTGGTCTACTTCACCGGGACTCCTGCCATGGGTCGCAATAAGCTATCGGCGCCGGCCCAAGCCAATCAAATTGATAAGTACACGGTGGCTATGGGCAGGGACGAGGGCCAGCAAGGCGCGAGCCAGCGCATTGGAGTGGATGATGACTCTCCGGAACCCTCGCTCCGGGACATCATGCTAGTGATTAAAGATATGCGTGGCACGATGGAGCCAAAGTTGGATTCAGTCACGGAGGAGGTCAACCTGCTTCGAGCGGATTTTCACAAGATGTCTGAGAAGGTTGCGGCAGCGGAGAGTGGTATTGGGGGATTGCAGGCTAGAATGAAGAGAATGGAGGAACAGGTCGCTTCTCTCACCAGAAACCAAACAAGCGCGATGGCCCGCCTGGAGGACCAGGAAGGGCGTGCCGACGCAATAACCTCCGCATTGTGGGGGTTCCGGAGGGATTGGAAGGCCCGTCAATGGACTGCTTCGTAGAGGACCTGATCCAAAACCACCTTAAGCCGAAACGCCTCTCAAACTTATTTTCAGTTGAAAGGGCTCACCGCGCGCTGGGGGGGAGGCCTAAGCCTGGGGCACCTCCGCGCACCATAATAGCCCGTATCCTGAATTACCATCCTGCAGGCATCGCATGTGTCTGGGGATTTGCGGCTAGAGAATGCCACCATTCGCTTTTTCTCCGATTTCACGTTGCACGTCCAGCGCCTCCGCAGGTCCTTCGATGGGGTCAAAAAAGTCCTTCGCGAACTTGAGCTGAAGTACATGATGCTATTCCTGGCGCGCCTCAAGATTATGGATGGTGATAAGGCATACTTCTTTGACTCTCCGGCAGAGGCAAGCGACTGGATGGAAGGGTGGCGCGCAGTGGGTCGTCAGGGTGGTCAGCGGAGATCGGCCTCTGGCCGCACCGGGCGGGAGGTCCGGGCACAGCATACGCCACCACGAGAGCACGGAGAGGACACACAGACTCCTTTGAAGTGACTAATGTGCTTTGGGGTGGCACAGGGGATGGATAGGAAGGAGAATGGGGGTGTGGGGTGTTGTCTGTGACTTGGTTCCCTCTCTGGGCACTGGGGGGGCGACTATGAGGCAGGATGCCTTGTGTGGGGCTGCAACCATAGACTGGCGGCTCGATTGCTGCGTCTGGGCCGGTGGATGGTCTTGTCATCTAGGAGTGGGAGGGGGGGGGCTGGTGGGGGTGCGGTGGGGTCCATTCTGTTATGTTGTCATTGGGGTGTGAACTCCGTCAATGCAGTATGACGTTTTCTGCGGACTGTAGGCTCATGTTCCCTTGTTTTGTGTACACCGGGGTGATGGGGCGACAGGCACTCTGCGAGTTTTCAGGGTGGGTGGTTGGGGGCCCACTTAGCAGGGAGGCAGGGAGGGGGGTTTGGGTTGGGTGGGGACGGTTGGGGTTGGGGGGTTGTTTCTGGTTAGCTCATGGTGGCTCACACTTAAATGCATGGATGAGTTGTCGGCGGGGCAGATGTGGTGGGAGGACAATTTCGTTAACTCATGGGGCCTGGTACGGGACGGGGTGATCAATCAAAACTGCGAATCTGGACGTGGAATGTAAATGGGTTGGGCAACAAGATTAAGAGAACACTGGTACTACAACATGTGAAGCGCCACTCCCCGGATGTGGTGCTCCTTCAGGAGACGCACCTTTGGGGTAATAGGTGCAAGGCCCTAGACCGCTTCGGCTATAAGTTGGTGGCTCATTCGGGGTTCACGTCGGTTTCCAGGGGGGCGGGGATCCTTGTTGGAGCCGCACTGCCCCTGATCATTAATAGGGTATGGACGGAGGACTCGGGGTGTATGGTGTCGGTTGCAGGTAAATGGGAAGGGAGGCTCGTAGTTCTCTGTTCTTGTTATGTTCCGCCCGGCCTTCATGCCCCGACATTTCAGAAGCTGGGGGCTCACCTGTTGGGCCTCCCTCAGGGCTTCCTCGTGCTCGGCAGTGATACCAACGCGGTCATGGACGCGGACTGTGATCTTTCAAGGGTGCGGGGGGGCAATAGAGGGGAAATGGGTTTGCGGGGTTTTGCGGCAGCGATGGGCCTTGGAGACGTTTGGCGCTCGCTTCATCCCTCCCTACGGCAATACACGTTCTACTCGGCCAGACATGAGTCTTTCTCTAGACTAGATCATATTTTTGCTAGGGAGGACCATGTGGGTGAATTTGTGGACTCTTGCATTCTGTCCCGGGGAATCTTGGACCACTCCCCAGTGGAGGTGGTCCTCATTGGGGCAACAACCGTTAGGGCGACCTATCCCAGGCTTGACCCATGGCGCCTTCGGGATGACCCCATGAGGGATAAGCTGCGGGAATGCTCTCGGCAGTACTTTGCTGACAATCAGGGTTCGGTAGATTCCCAGCTTACCGTGTGGGAAGCGTACAAAACGGTCCTTAGGGGCCAGGCCCAGGCGCTGATTGGAGTCCAAAAGAAGGAGGAATCGCGGCGGATTCAGCAACTGGAACAGGAAAAAGAGGAATTGGAGCGCAGGGCAGGTGGGACCCCTTCGATAGACCTGGCCCACGACCTGGCACTCAAGCAGCGGGAACTTAGGTCACTAGCCGAGGGCGAGGCACGGGCCTACTCCCTGGCCATGTAGCGCAGGATCTACGATGCAGGGGACAAGAGTATGAAATTGCTGGCATGGCTCGAGCGCCGAGATCGCGAGAGATCTTGGGTGGCGAGGGTAAGGGATGTGTCCGGGTCTTTGGTGGACACGGGTGTGGACATAGCGGAAGCATTTGCATCCTACTATGAGGGGGTCTACTCACCGGTCTGCACCAGGTCGTAACGGGACTGTGAAGAGTTCTTGAGTGATTTTGCGCTCCCGACTCTCTCACAGGATCAAGCAAGCCATCTGGATTCCGTCCTAACGGGGGCGGAACTCGGGGAAGCCCTTAACTCCATGCAGGCAAGGAAGGCACCGGGGCCTAATGGGATCCCGGTGGAAATATACAGGAGCCACGCCAGTGTGATTATTGACCCGCTGCAGAACATGTTCCTTGAGGCACGAGAGGTGGGTAGGCTCCCGCCGGATCAGCGAGAAGCCACGATAGTAGTCATACACAAGGCTGGGAAACCGGCAGACCTATGTTCATCATATCGGCCCATCTCGCTGTTAAACATGGAGGCCAAGGTATTGGCTAAGGTCTTGGCGACGAGATTATTGTCGGTCTTGCCGGACCTTGTCCATGTAGACCAGTCAGGTTTCATGCCCCATAGGAGCACCCGGCATAATCTGAGAAGGATGTATTGAGTCCTGTACATGACGGAGGCGGTTGGTGATACTCAAACAGCCCTGATGTCTCTAGATGCATCAATGGCCTTTGATAGTATCGAATGGCCCTACTTATTTATGGTCCTCCAGAAGCTGGGCTTTGGCCCGACCTTTTGTAGCTGGGTGAGGCTACTGTATGAGCAGCCGGTAGCGAGGGTGAGGGTGAACGGTGTGATGTCCCGAACGTTTCATCTGCGAAGGGGAACCAGACAGGGGTGTCCTTTGCCCCCGCTGCTTTTTGCCCTCGCTCTCGAGCCGTTGGCGCATTGGATCAGGCGGGACAGGTCTTTTTGGGGCTTGGCGCTCAATGACGATTGGAAAGAGCGTATATCCTTATACGCGGACGATATCGTCCTCTATATGGCCCGCCCATACCACTCAATCGCGCAGGCGCTACACCTTTTCGAGTTGTTCAGGAGCTACTCTGGCTTCTCCATCAATTGGTCCAAGTCTCTCATTTATCTCCTCTCTGGCCCGCCACCAAGAATCCCGACGGGATGTTCGGCATCGATAGAAACGGAAGGATTCCGGTATTTGGGGATTTATGTCACTAGAGATAGCGCGGAATTATTAGCTAAAAACATTGAACCGCATTTGGTGAGGCTTGCCTCTGATGTGGCCCATTGGCGGTCCCTGCCTCTCTCCATTGCTGGGCGGGCTGCACTGTTCAAAATGCTGGCTTTGCCGCGGCTCCTATACGTCCTGCAGAACACGCCGTACCCAATCCCGAGTGGAGTGTTCAGGCACATCTCTCAGTCGATCTGCACGCTACTGTGGGAGGGTTGCAGCCAGAGGATAGCGATGCGTAAACTCACAAGAGGAGTGTACGATGGGGGGTTGGCCCTCCCGGATGTCCAACTATACTATTGGGCTTCCCAACTGCAGGTGGTAAATGATTGGGTGTATGCGCCGGGTTCAGAACCTGCCTATCGGGTTGACAGGTATGTTATGCCGGGAGGCGCCTGCGAGCCGCTCCTATACTCGCGCCGTTGGCGTGGAGCCCTGACATCGCATACGGGGGTGGTACTGCAGTGCTGGTGGGAGGCGAATCGTTTCCTGGGGTGGGCTGGTGCCTTGACCGGGAGGACCTCTCTGTGGGTGGGGGATTACTTGCCAGAGGTTAAGGGACTCATGGGCTTTAAGGGCTGGAGGTTGATTGGAATAGAGTATCTAGGTGACGTATGGAAAGGAGAGGCCCCCTTATCTTTTGAGTACCTCCAACGAGAATTCCGTATGCACGAGTCCCAGCAGTTTCATTATCTTCGCCTTATGCATGCCCTGCGGTCCCATGTGAGCCCGGACGCCTCTATCCCAGAGTATTCTCCCATGGAGGACAGGATTTTGTTAGATCCCATCTTAGGCAGGCCTAAGGCTACTATTTATCGTAAACTCATAAACAATATGCCTGATCCGTTGGAGTCCCTGCGGGAGAGGTGGGAGGTAGACATAGGTCGCCTCGAGAATGATGACTGGCAGGATGCTTTGCAAAGCCCGCGCGAGGTGGCCATTTGGGTAAGATTCCGCCTCGTGCAGCTTAAAATCCTACATCGGGTGTACTACCCGCGTACTCACCTTTTCGCATGGGGTAGGAGCTTGTCCCCTTTATGCGCGCGGGGATGCCAGGAGGAGGGGTCATTCTATCATATCCTCTGGGAATGCCCGAACATAGTACCCTTTTGGACGAAGGTAGCTCGGACGATGTCGGACGTTGTGGGTTCGCAGGTCCCGGTGGAGCCCAAATGGCTTCTTCTCATGATTAAAGGTCCCACAGACTGGTCCAGATACCACGAAATTTGGCTTGCGTTGGCGGCCGGAGTAGCGAAACGTAACATTGCCAGTTGTTGGGGGGCGCAGGAGCTGCCGCAGTGGGATCAGTGGCTCAGGGACTTGGACTGGTGTCAGAGGGCGGAAGAAACCATATATAAGGCCAGGGGCTGTGTAAAAAAGTGGCAAAGAGTGTGGGGTCCATGGAAGAGGATTCGGGGTGTTCGGGGGGGCGGAAGGGGGTCCATCATGAGCATATCCTTGGTTTATTATGCAGACTCGTATGGGTACCATGCACGGGAATTAGTCACTATGCATTGTAACGCTGGCTGTATTTTGTTGGTGACCGTGAGCAAAGTTAATAAAAAGAGTTTAAAAAAAAACTTACTGAGGCACATTGTATTGTACTGAAGTCTGCATTCTCACATTTAGTATGCATTACACGTTATAGGGGAATATTTGATCTCTATACCCTTTCAAAATGGCCACCACACGTGATTCGCTAGATCCTAGTGAGCCCCTTTCTATGTCTTTGAACCTTACTCCCGGTGGCGAGTAGCGCTCACGTGTTTAAGAGAAGGTGGAGCTTAATCGCTGGGGCCCTTTAAATGTGATACAATGGAAGCACACCGTGTTCGACGGAGGACCGGCGTAGGGACAAAATTGACGGTGCCTCTTTGGAGTAGTAAGTGGGCGGTTCAGGACCAGCGGCATTTGGGTATTTCCATGCGTGGCGGTTGCTAGAACCCCACGATAGTTCCCAGAGTGAACTGGGTTTCAGGGTTGCCGATTTTGTTAATACAGAGCTCAGAATGGGACTGAGTTGGGCTCTCGGCAGCCTACCATTGCCTTTAAGGAGGTTGTTTTGAGGTCTGCTTACATATGAATTACGAAAGGTGAGGAAACTAATGGAATTATGCCTTTCTGTTTTTACCTATTGTGTTTTTACGGTAGAGTGTGACTACAAGAGTGCAGTCCCACAAAGGTCCTGGGTTCAGAGAAATCCTTGTGAACTCTTGTGAGTAAATCAAAGTGATAGGAAATAATAACGATACAGATTTAGGTGCACTCCTGTGATATGACACACTGGGGTTGGTTTCATTCGTAGAAATACAATGACTGGAAGTATCTGTATATATAAGCTGAACTAAATTTTATGGATACAGTCACTGAGTGTTTAAGTGGCTGTAGGCGATACACGTGGTGTGGTCTACGCGGTGTGGTTTATCTCCCAGTGGTTTGGATGTGTGTTTTTATAAAATCACATGGCTATATGTAGTCACTATGTGTGTCTTGGTGGCACTAGTGTGAAGACATGAATTTTAATTTCTAAACAATAGGGAACACATGATTGTTGGACAGGACCAGACTTATGGGTTCTGTCCTTTCTCTTTTTCTTACAGAATTAGATTCCCTCTCGGAAATTCCCAGAGTATTTGACAACTGGCATTGTCCTACGCACTTAAGTAAGAAGGTAAACACCCGACTCGGGGTGGAGACTAAAAACTTAGGGACCAACACCCTGATGAATGCCAGAGACTAATTATTCAATTGCCCTGAATGATTTAGTTACTTTTTCTTAGGTGGGATCACTTATGACCCTTAATTTGTTTTGGATGTGATTACTGTTGGTGTTGACCATCAATTGGTTTCATACCATTTCATCTGCTATCTCTATGAAATTACAGAAGGTTAAAAGCCACGCAAAGCAGTGATGAACCGGTCAAAGATTCTCCCTCCCTTTGCCTTTTAGTGTAGAAACTGTAGCATTCAAATGAGATATTTATTCTACGTTCAAATCAATTGTCCAATCTATATAAAGCTTCTTTAGCCTCTTCATATTGGCTCTCTCCCTCAGGTGATTCTACTTTAGGCAAAGTGTGAAAAATGCCTTGCCCTTCTGACCCTAAACAATGTAGCAGAATGACTTTTCCTGAGTCCACAGACACTCTGCTAGCATTAATGGCTACATTAATGACTTCTTTCTAACATTTCCACGGAACTGGAGAGTCTCCCGTATTTTGTAAACATTGTTGCGGTGGGTCAGACTGCATCATGACACAGTGTAGAAGTTTGTGGAATCGAAATACCAAAATTTGCAAAATGACAATATCAGTCACAACTTGTGGGCAAATGAGTTTCAGGAGACTACAGTAATGTCTATGGAACAATAATCTTGTGCAAAGGAGGGGAAGTGCACAAGGAGGTCATAAATGATCAGTATTCAATTTTAGATTAGAGTCTCCTCGTACTTCAAATCCAATGGATTTCGCTGGAACGCATAGAAAAAAGGCTTTGAATGGGTAAACAAAATGGCTTCTGGTTCAGAATAAGGCTTGGAAAGCTGTGCTAAATGTTTGCCTCGGAGAAGCTGCACAAAAGGCCCTGCCAATGTGGATGTGGAATTCAGGGTCTGTTGCTGGCTTGGATGATGAGTTTCCACCACTGGAGAGGGTCTAATCAACAACCTGGAAGAAGATGTGGGCACCATTCTTTAGGCGATGTCTTGGCCATGTGTGCTGGCTGAAAGAAGTTGTCACAGGAATCAACCACATGGTGCAGCTCTACTACTTGAATCACCAATGGCTTCAATAGTTCGGTAAGTGCTCTCAAGTGCCACCCAGGAAAAGTACATCATTACTTGGGTACAGCGTCGGTCATCTTGAACATGGGATCCACCTTCAAGGACCAGCGGGAGATGTGCGCCACAGCACTCTTATACTCTTGGTGATCCTCGAGATTGAAGAGTTGTATACTAACATCCCTCAGGATGAAGCTATTGTCGTGATTACAGAGGTCATGAATCCTAGAACCCAAGCCCCATAATGTTCCTACTGAATGTCTGGTTACATTGGCATCTACGTGTTTGAAAAACAATTTGTTTTCTTTTAAAAACAATCTATGTTTACAATTCAAAAGCTGTAGCGATAAGCTGTAGTTTTGCCCCAGAGACCTCTTTATGTCTTTTTTCAAGAAAGTGGATTAATGGTAAAGAAAATCCTTTCAAACCATTCATAAAAAATGGTACAGATACATCAACAGTGTCCTTATGATTTGGACAGGACACAGGAGACCTTGGTTAGGTTTCACGAATGGATAAACTAGAAGACTACAGGCCACATGTATCAACATTTGTAATAGCGATTAACTAATTGCGATTTTCAGCATATCACAATTAGGTAATAGGGGTCTTCCCGCCCCGTCCCGCAGCGGGGCGGGAAGACCCCTATGATGAAGCATGACACCATGGGCCATTCTCGGTGTGTGAGGGGTATTTAAACAACACTGTGTGTGCCCAACCATATTGGGACACGCACCCGTCATTACCTCAGTGTACTATACCCAGATTATTTGTTCCTCTTCCTCCAGGGGTGGATACTTATGTTTAATAGATGATTTGTAAGTGACATGCCTAAAGCTGTAAAGGTTGTTCTTAATTGATGGCATGTCCATGTCCAGGGAGATGACCTCCATATTTCACTGGATCCCCACGTTCCAACACTCCCAAAGTAAGCGGAAGATGCCTGATTAATTTTGTTAGACTCGTTCATATTTTTTTTTTTCCAAATGCATTTTACACCAATGCAAGTAATCAGGAAAGTACAGTTGTTCTATTAAACACACTAAGTATTATTAAGTATTGACATTTGTACTTGAATCATAGGTACAGTACACATTTCTTTCAGTACACACACATTTCCAGACAGGCCTGCTCTCTCATTAAGCACAGGGAAGTAAAACACCATATATGGCATAATGCCTACATTTGGAAGCAAGAAAGAGAGACGTTTAAACAAAAGAAAATCTGAGGAATTTATTTTGCTTGCAGGGATTTGGAGGCAATTTTAGGGAGGAGACAGCAAAAATAAAGCTGTATGTGGTTTAAAGAATCATGAGTCACCCTGCTGAGACAGGTGTGTTGGCACGTATGACATGGGTAGAAATGGAAGAGCATGTAAATATTCTTCAAGTGCAGAAACACTTTGGCAATGGGGCCTACATGCATATGGGTGCTATCTTGCACTGTAAGTGGGATAACAAAGTTTGAGAGGGTACTCTAAAAAAGGCATGGGCAAAGAAGTGTAACTAGGAATATTTTATGAGAGGAGCCGCCTTAGTAATACAAAACACCCTGCGTATATGATTATAATACCTTCATCAGCTTCATCCCAATTATTTACAGGTAGACAAATGCAAGAACTCCCGAGGCCGGAATAACATCCCCCACCACCCTCCAAAAAAGTAACAGTGGGGAGCCCTGGGCAATGGACAATGGGTCAAGGGAGCCGCGGGTAGAAAACGATTGGGAACCACTGAGGTATTTGGAAGGGATGCCCTAAATATGTCCCATCTAAAAACCGAATCGCAAACCCATTTTAGGATTCGATTACAAGTTACCGAATTGCAAAATAGGGTTTGATACATGTGAAAAGCATTTTTTGCATTCGCAAACGGGCTGATTCTGAGAACTGGCCCATTTGTAAACGCAAAAATGCTTGATACATGTGGTCCTAAGAACATACGACTAATAGAGTCAATTTCCTCGATCTTTGGATCAAAGTAAGAGAAGAGACACTAACAGTTAGTCTATATATATTAAACCCACAGACCAGAACACCTGATTGTACTTTTCTAGTGGACATCCTAGAACATTAAAGGCAAATATCCCATTTGGTCAATTACTCCGTATTAGGAGGATTTGTACGAACAAGGATGATTACTTTAAGAATGCAAACATTTTGGAGGGCAAATCAATAGACAGTGGTTACCCCCAAAAATGGACAAAAATAGCCTTGTAAAGAGCTTGGTATACGCCTTGCAAAACACTCCTGGTGCCCAAAATCAATAACAATACACCACTTGTGTGTTTTGACCACCAACCACAAAGCCAATACGGAGAAGCAAATTATCCAAAAGAGCTGGAACATGAAGGGCAAGACTTTACGTCAACAATTCGTCAGGGTGACGAGAATTATTGAGAAACCAAGAGATATTTCTGAAATGTTGGGTTTACCCCGCCCCCCCATAGTGGGTCATTACAGGTGTCAGAATTGTTTAGCTTGCACATTCACCAGTGACATGTAGTTGGTAACACTCCATGGCATCATGAATAAACAAACAACATTTTCCAACTGCAATAGGAGAAACCTTATTTACTTTGTCAAGTGTCCTTGTGAGAAGGGTATATACATCAGACAACACAGCCCACGAGTATTCTTCAACATAGATCTCATATCAAATGTCATGTATCAGGGGCACCATTGGTGGAGGACTACAGAAGAATGAATCATTCGGAGGATGCCTTGAGTTAGTCAATTATTTTTGTTGAGCAGTTTAACCCAAGGGGTGGTTCCATTGCTACAATTGTGGCTAAAATTGGGGCAAAAATGATTGAGAAATTTCATACAGCCATAAGTGGCTTAAATGATATGGATGAAATATGGTCCTTGATATGATGGTTTTTCCCAGTAACCTATGTCGATAACAACATAGATAAGACAGTTTTTGTGCACCAGAACAATAGATTTTTAACTATGGTTGTTACCTTATTATGGAAACCACAGTGCAAAATCGTTTTCTACATTGAATGTGAATTATAACCATGGTTTCATGAGTAGAGCTTTGGAGCCTTTGAAGTGGTTTTGCAATATGTGACAAATAACTGTGCAATTGTGTACATTTAATGAAATCGAGCACATATAAATTATATGGTAAGATGCAGTGAGTAACACTCATACAGAGGTGTACAGGCATTGGAAGATATTAACTGATGAGATGATGCACAATACGGTCAATAAGGTATTTACCTTTACATGGTAAGGGGTTTCCAGACTAAGGTAATACATGCCTTCTTAAACAAGAAGCTTTTAATTTTAATTATTTTTTACATATGTACTGGAGTTATGGTCTTCCCTGTTTTTAAACACCTATACACTATCTCTTGGCTGGAAGCCATATTGCACATGGTAAGATGGTCGCAGTCGGTTTACTCCCCATCATATGATCTACTCCCAGCATCCACAATTCATGACGCGCCAATGCAATTTGTGAGCAGTGCCTATCGAGGAGGCTTCTGCAGAGTTTTTTGATGAACTTGCAAACATCATGCAAGGGAATTCACAATCTCCAGCCCACGTGGTAAGAATTTAACTGTGAATTGAGTCCTACCTTTTTAGTGCCCATATACTATTGCTAGCCTGGTAAAGTAACAACATACATTATAAAGATGTCCGCCACCGGTTCATTCTGAATCACATGACCTACTCCGAGTAAGCATATTTCACAACACGCTGGTAGGATTTGTTTTTTGCGGCATGCGGAGTGAGTGGCTTTCCACAGATTGTATAGATTGATTTGAGTACAACAAGGAAGGAAATTCACTGTCTCCGGCTAACGCAGCACAAATGAAGTTGTTGATTGCTTACCCTCATATGGTTCTTAGACAATTGTAGAAAGTATGTTTTACATGTTGCCTATGAGAGGGTTGATTTTGCTATTGTGAATGTAGGTGGACTGCCCTAGCAAGTAGGATTTACTCCTGCATTCGGTAATAAAAATATTTTTTACTTGCCTTGTTTTGATGAGTACAGCATCATTGAAATATATGCACTAATTACTATGTATTCTTGGATACGTCCTTACGCCCCCCTGTTTGTCGAGCCGAAGACAGTGAAGGAGCTTCTTCAATGTGGTAGTTTAGCACTGGTAACGCATGAGTAAGTGCATGCATGAATGGAGAACTAGTAGGTCGCAGATGCTTTTAATGCACAATGGTTGTGCATTTCTCGCACTGGTATGGCAACCGATGGCAACCGATATAGGAATGCTAGCACGTGTATTAGTAAGGCAGCCGCGGCCGGTCTATTGAGGCTCAGGGACAACACCCCCCCCTCCTCCTTTTGACCCTCATGAACAGTGTCTATCAGGCTGAACAAAGGTCATCCTGAAAGACACTGTTCATTTTCAAGGCAGCCAGGAGCCAGACAAGCGCAAAATGCACAGGCTCCTGGCTGCCTGAGCCGAACCTTGCTGGGCTGAGGAGGTTACAGCTCCCGTGGGCATGACCTCCTCAGCTCAGCAAAGGTCCCTGAGGCCCTCCCCTCAGTGACGAGGGATAGCGTCACTGTTTGCCTCGCACCTGGGTGCTTCAGTTTCCAATCCTGAAGCGCCCAGGGTCGAGTGTTGTCTAATCAGTGACACTTCATCACAGAGTGGGGTGGGGTTAGCAGTCTCACTGACCCCATCATCAATCACAGAGTGGGGTGGGGTTAGTAGTCTCACTGACCCCATCCCACTCTGATGATGTTGGGACTGCTGCCTTCCCTCGTTGACTGACCTTAGGTCAGCCAACCAGGGAAGGCAGCAGTCCCAAGCCTCCTGGAACCTCAGAAGCAGAGCTGTAGGTAAGTGTGTATTTTTTTTAAATTCAAGTATGATGGGTGCGTGTATGTATGCATGAATGTTTGGTAATGAGTGTTGTGAATGTATAGCTATGAGTATATATGTATGCCCCATCCGTTCCCTCTCTCCTAAACGTACTGGCCGCCACTGGTTAAGGGTCTCTTTCATGCGTCAAACCCATTTCCAGGTTTTATATAAAAACAATTGTGGAATTCTGGGCACCAGTATAGGCACGTTTTGGGTCTCTGGCGAATTTGTGTCATGTGTAATTGGGTGTCCTTAATAAAAAGTTAATATATATGTTTGAAATGTGCAATGGTTCATTTCAGGTTTAGGTTCTCAAGAC
This sequence comes from Triturus cristatus, assembly GCF_964204655.1. Lineage (NCBI taxonomy): Eukaryota > Metazoa > Chordata > Amphibia > Caudata > Salamandridae > Triturus > Triturus cristatus. The sequence continues at coordinate 299,385,759 of NC_140583.1, read as the reverse complement.
TTCGTAGTCCTAAGGAGGCCTTTACTAAGGATGGCCGATACACGATGACCTTAGAATTGGAGGAGTCCAATGAAATCAAAGGAGCTCTGAATAGTACAGACATAAGGTGAATTCTAAGAGGCAGTTGCCCTAGGACTTACTTTCTTTTGCAAGTAGCTCTCAGTAGAATGCAAGTTGGACTGAATATGCATCCACTTTTTGTTTAATAACAGGAAGGAATCAGGGAGATTTTTTTTTTGATAATGAACTTTCCTATGTTTGTGGATATTTGCATTTATGCAAAAAGTGATGTCGATTTTATCTCTGCATGTTGCAATTTGTGTTGTTGTCTTATCGTTGTCCAGAGATCTGTAAACATGATAGAATGGTAACACATACCTGGACAGGCTCATGTAATTCATTAATGAAGGAATTGATTGATTCAAGCTGCATCCCAGTGGAAATTCATTATTTCATTGTGGTATGAATATTAGTCGATGAAGTTATCCTTGAGGTAAACGACCACCATTTTTGTATTGTGGAAGAGTGCTGGTGGGCAGATGGCAGGGTTAAGCCATCCACTTTGCCAAACATCCAGTGCGATAACACCAACACACATAAGTAGCAAAGTCTTTAATGCAGAGCAATCTGATGGGAAAGAATTCATTATGGGTGTTACTCTGTGCTAGCAGCTTGGCGGTAACGGCACAGGTAGGATCACCAGTCTCCCCCCCAAAAAAAAACCAGGAGAGCCCACTGTAATAAAGGCAACATTCTTCACTACACAGCAGCCTGAAGAGAGCACATCAGCAACAACGATGCATAGTGCAGTTCAACGGTCAGCTCTATAACCTAGTCGCTCCAGCATTCTAAGGAATAAGCCATTCGGAAAAAGGATGAGAATGGAAGGGGGGAAAAGGAGGATGAGAGTTCAGGGAGAAACCAATGATGAGGACAACAATGATAGACATAAACATAGGCCTATATGTTGGCAGTCAGTGTAGTTTGTGCAGTCAGTGCCCATAACGGGACACTGTATTGGGTGGGACGGTGCAGCCCTGAAACCATACCAAGGTATAACTGTGTGAGAAAAAGTCCACTTTAGTGAGATGGGTGCCCATCATAGGTAATGGCCAACACAATCTTATGTCGAATGTCTGCCCTCTCGTCACAGCTCTGTTTGTAAAGTTCAAATGAGCTACCATTACCTGTATGCAGTGAAGTTCCTTGCCCAAAAAAGTCAGTACCAGACTTAAGGCCTACAGCTTGTTCGGTGCTAAAGACACTCCCACATCCTGCATTAACTCATGAAATATGTAAAGTATCTTTCCAGAACCACATGGACTTGGCTAGACCTCCAAAGAAAATATCATCCAAGTAGTGTGTAACTGAATGAACTCCAGAATTAACAGTAAACAACCATTGCAGGAAACTGCTGCACTTGTCAAAAAAGAGCATATGAAATACTGATTTAATATCACATTTTGTTATTAGAGCCAATGGCGTCAGTCTTCACCAGCTCAATAGGTTCATCCACTAGCATATTTTACACAGCCCAGCTCATTAACTGACTGCTCCTTTAGGCCCGAATAAGTGTTGAATTAACCTGAATTCTCTATTTTCCTTCTTTGGAACAATGCCTATGGAGGAAATATTCAAAATGTCCAGTGACTAGGTATCAAAGGGTCCGGCTACTTTCCCCTTCTCCACTTCCTTCCTCAATCTCTGCCAAACTACTTACTGGTGCTCTCTCACTGAGTGTATAGTTTACTCCCACCTTCACACTGCTGGGTCTTCATACCCTACTCTGAACCCAAATTGAAAACCATTCAACAACGTAGCATCCCTTTCTTAATAGTAAAAATGCAGATAATACTGACAATGATTTGGTTTAACTGGTATATAATCCTTTTCTCAATTGGTTCCGATTCCCCTTCACTCTCGCTTGCCTATGGTGTCCCCGCCAGCCACCCCCTCTTTTCCTCTCTGCACTCCTCCCAACTGCATGCCACACTGCATGACTGGGTGTATTCCAATACATTTAGAACACTCATGCCTCTAACAGCAGTATTTCTTGTTGCTGACACCCTTCCTTGAATGCTCAACATGCCCCCAGCTGACTAGCCTGTTCTTTGAGGCGATACTGCTTTCTAGGACCCAGGTTGGCCTACAACGATAATGGATAATATTAGGAAGTTTATTGCTGCAAGGAAATTGTTAATTAATAAAACAAAAACTTTTACCATGATATGTGGCCCTAAACCAAAGAAATGCAAAACTTTTTATATTGATAGCACACCAGTACAAACTGTTAAAACGCTCTGTATCCTAGGAGTAACTTATTCGGACAATGGGAAATGGAATCATGAATTAACTAATGTCCGTTCCAAGATATCTAAGAGTGCACATAGGGTTTTTAGATTTGCATCAAAATTAGGCAACCGCCTTGTAAAGGAAATGCTAACAATATATAAGGCAAGATGTGTTGCTATCGCCCTATATGGTGCAGGGGTGTGGGGCCATAACTGTAGCTAGACTCTGCAGTAAAATTCAAAACGCTTTTTTAAAACATCTCTTAAGTTTACCCCCTTCAGCGTCAACTGAACTAATACATCAAGAAGTAGGGTTGATGCCCGTGATGTGGTTGCTAAACAAGCATGTCACTGGGAAGGAGAACATGGCGGCCGTGAGCTGAAGCGGTCGTAGGCCGGTGCCGGCAGCTCTTCTGCTCCAGGAAGATATGCATTTGCTGTGAGCTGAGATGAGTCAGCGAATTTATATTTTCTTTTAGAAAAAAGAGCTTTTAAGAAATCTAAAAAATTACGGAGAAATCTGTCTTATTACCTGACGCGCTGAGGTGGGCTGTGATGCACTGGGAGTTTCCGTTGGATCTCCCGCGCTGCTTCTGGGCTGCATTGGAGTGGAGGAGAGGCCGGGGGTTTGTGACACGCGGGCTTATACGCGGCGGTCTCTCTTGCGGAGGGAGTGCGGTCAGCACAGGGAATGCGGCTGCAGCCGTAGCATTCATGCTGGAGAAGGAAGAGGCAGCGAGGGGAGAGAAAGACGTCGCTGTTGCGGAGGAAGGCGGACGGATCCTGGCTGTCATTGAAGTGGAGGACCAGGATTGTGAGGTATTAGGGGCCCGGGGTTTCATTAATCCTGGTAAGTCCTTACAGTTTGAGACAGGGGAGCCGGAGGGGGGGCTCTGGGAAAGTAAGGCTGAGTGTATTGACGCCATCAACGCCCTCTACGATATCTATACTGCCCCCCCTGCCCAGTAGTAATCTACAGGAGGTGAAGGATAAGGCAATAGAGAAAGCTTCCAAGGCTCCTAAAATATAAAAAATAAAACAGCTAAAAGGGGTAGGAAGCGGTGGGCAGCCCAAGGTGCGGACATTCAAGAACCTAATGTTCAGGAGAATTTCGAGGGGAAAAAAGTTATAAATAAAACAAAACTTGTGGATAAAAAAGACATCCCAATTAAAGGTCTAGAGGGGGGTATTGGGGAAAACCTTCGGGAATATAAAGGAAAGGGCACTAAGACCGCAAGGAAGAGAGGTATACCTGCAGATGCCAAAATTAGAATAACGCCCTCATTAAGATCGTATTTCAAAGTTCTCCCCCAAGTGTTGGATGTGGTAAAGCAGGGGGAAGCCCTAAGAGAGGCTTCTGAGTTGGAGGGGTTAGTAAGGCCGTCTTCTTCTTTTGGTATGGATGTAGATCCTTCCCTGCCTTTGACCATGACTCCTGCTCCCATGCCTGTCCCCTCGCTTAATTCTTGCTCCCCTCCTGACCCTCCTTCGAATCTCCCTGGATTAGCAGCGCAGCAAGCCGGGTCACCAGCTAATCAATCAAATCTATTAAAAGATTTTGAAAATGTGGCCATTTTAGAGAGCAGTATGTCAATAGTTACATGCATAGGAGACAGTGGGGGGTCTGATATGGGGGCAAAGGTAGCGGTGGGAGCGGTGGGAGCAGTGGGAGCCGCGGATGTGTGTAGTGGCCCTTTGGAAAATCTGTTCCTCACAATGGCCTCAGATATCAAAAAAGGGTTCGCTGTCTCGGAATCTAACCAAGGGGAGATTTTTCTCTTTTGTGAATCGCTGGAGAAAAAATTTGATGGATATGCTCCAGGACAGTGGCCTTAGAGAACGCCATGGAAGTCTTCAAAGATGACCTGGGAATGGTCAAGGCGGACATTTCCACACTTAAAAAAGAAGAAACCGTCCTCCGAGATAGAGTTGAATCCTTGGAGAACAAATCAAGACGTAACAATCTGCTAATTTTAAATATTCCAGAAGGAAAAGAGGGTGATGACCTTAAATCACGATACAGATCGAAGAATCAGAGGACGAATTAAAGAAGGACATTCAAAGAATCCATAGGGATCCCTTCAGAAGACATCCCAATCGGATAAAACCCAGGAAAATTCTAATTAACTTTCTGACTTTTTCTCTGAAAGAAATTATTAGCAGCTGCTCTTAAACTGAAGACTTTAAAATCAAGAGATTTTTCTTTCTCTTTCGAAATAAGGTCAGACCTCTCACGTACTACTTTGGATAGACAGTGGGAGTTGGGTAAAAGAATGGAGGATTTCAGGAGACTGGGGGCAACTGTCCAACTAAAGTTTCCTGCACAGTTAAAAATTATGTTTAATAATAAAATGTATTTTGTAAAATCTGTGCAGGAAGCCGATGACCTCCTAGAGAATCTAAAATAACCTTCTCAGTATCTCCTTGCATGTCAAAGAAAATGTAAAAAAATATATATACATACACTAGCAATTTGCTTATATTTACACTTATAGGTTCTTCTCCTAAAGCTGATTTATGAAAGATATGAATCTATACATACAGCTTTGGAAAATAGTTAAAGAGTAAAACTGGAGTAGTTCAGAGCATACCGGCCGGTAAAATCTGGACTTGTCCAGGTAAATGGGGGTAGGGTTCTCCAGGGGAGAGTGGGTGGGTGTTAGGGGAGGGGAAGGGGGAGCACGGGTGTGGGGGCAGGAGATTGAAAAAGGAAAAACTAATTTGCCTTGCATCTCAGCTGAGGTTCATTTTGTTCTATTATTGGTTTGGTGTCAGAACTCCGTAGGATGGGGTAAAGCTAAAACCCAATGTTTTGACCCCCTATGAGGACATAACAATGTTTATCGTGGAATGTGAACGGTCTGCGAGTCAAAAGTAGGAGGGAGAAGATTTTCCAGTATTTAAGAGATTCACCTGCACAGATATTCATCTTACAAGAAACGCACCTTTTAAAAAAAGAGATTAGTGAGTTCTTTGGGAAGTTTAGGTGGGTGGAGCACTGTGCCTCCTCATGCCAGACGGCTAACATCAGAGGTGTGGCTAACTTAATAAAAAAACAAGCGAATGCCACCCTTCAGTGGGTCAAAACAGACACAAGTGGCAGGTGGGTCATAGTTAAGATTCTTGTGGAAAATATACTTATTACGGTAGTAGGCTATTACGACCCTAACCAGGATGACCCGTCAACATTAAAAACTATTTTTGCAAATCTCCTGGAATTGCCTGATACAATCATTCTCGCAGGAGATTTCAATATAGTATTGAATCCAAAATTGGATAAATCACCAAAAAGGCAACATCCCTTCCAAATCTAGGGCATATTTAAAAATAATGATGAAGCAATATGCCATATGTGATATATGGAGGGAAAGATCTGGCTCTCAGTTGGGAGTATCATTTTATAATACAAAATACAGGCATAAATCACGAATAGATTATGTTCTAATTAGTAGTGATCTATGAGGCAAGATTAAGAAGATTGATTATCTGACTCCCCATTTATCAGACCATGCTGCAGTTTGGTTAGATTTAGATCTGGTGGGGAAGGAACAACAGAAGGCATGGACCTTTGACCGTACTCTCCTTTTAGATGATGCCATAACTAGATATTTAATCCGGAAGACAACATCCTTTTTGGATATTAATATAGGTTCGGCAAATATTATGGTCGTTTGGGATGCCCAGAAGTCTTTTCTGAGAGGCTTAATCACAAATAAAACTGTTCACAAGAATAGACAATATAGGGAGGAGATCGCATCCATTGAGCGTCAAATGAAGATGCTGGAGAAGATTAACAAAGTAACGGACCAGGAACAGGAACTCCGTCAGGCACTAGTGGCAGATTTGGAATCCTCAAAAACTTTACTGGATAATATAATTCAGACTAGGACTTCCAATAGGTGGGAGGTGAGTAAGCTCGCCCACTTTGAATATGGAGAGGGGGCTGGGAGATTATTGGCCTGGAAAGCCAAATCGGACAGAGCCCGAAATCATATCAAAGAAATAGAGAATGTGCACACTAGATCACTAATAAGCAGGGAAGATGAAATAGGTGAAGCCTTTCATGCTTACTTTAAAGAGTTGTATGACGAGGAAATTTACCCAGATAGAACATCTATTCAAGACTAGTTAAAACCAATTCAGCTAACAACATTAGGAGTAAATCAACGTGACAACTTAGAGGCTGAAATAACACATCAAGAAGTCAGGAAGGCACTTTCAGAATGCAAAAAGGGTAAAGCTGCTGGGCCAGATGGCCTTCCCGCCGAACTTTATAAAAAACTAGGGGATGCAATAATTCCTGTCATGTCTGAGGTCTTTAATAAAATCTTAATTGACGGAGTTCAACCACCCACTACATGGGGAGAAACAAACATCACCTTAATTTTGAAAGCTGATAAATCCCCTACAAAATGTAGGTCATACAGACCCATTTCCTTGTTAAATTCAGATTACAAGGTATTTTCAAAAATATTGGCAGATAGATTGGGGGCAGTAGTGGGGGATTTACTGCACACCGATCAAAGGGGTTTTGTAAAAGGCAGGAACCTCTTCGACCTTACACATGATTTCATTGGTGCGATAGATCTTGCTTCTAATTTCTCTCTCCCTTTGGCGGCAATGACTCTAGATGCAACCAAGGCATTTGACAGAGTCAACTGGAAATATCTCACTGCAGCCCTTGAGAAGTTTAATCTTGGGCCTAGATTTTGTCAAACCATCCGCCCCATATATAGCGAGCCTTCAGCAAGGTTGGTGGTAAATGGCAGAGTGACCAGGTCGTTTAAAATCAAAAGAGGAACTAGACAGGGCTGCCCCCTCTCCCCTCTTCTTTTTGATCTGTATATAGAGCCGTTTGCTCAGCGTCTTAGAGATGAGGTAGCTATTTCATCATTTAAGAGCGGTTAATGGGAGAGGAAGGTAGCCCTGTATGCCGACGATATCCTTGTTCTTTCCTCTGATTTGGAATCTTCTTTTCCCCAGGTCATTGATCTAGCACGAGATTTCAGCCATGTTTCTGGCTACGAGATCAATGCAGATAAAACAGAGTTAATGAACTGGAATTTGCCGGAGTGCCGATACCAAACCAAAAGTGAGTTGCGTTACTTAGGAGTTAAAATAGTCCCAGAGATAGATAAGATAGCTAAAGTAATCTTTGGGAATATCCTAAAAGAGAGTCAAAAACTCATGAAAGGTTGGGTTCATCTTCCATTGTCTATCTTGGGAAGAGTGAATTTAATAAAAATTATAATCTTACCAAAAGTAACCTTCTTATTTAACACGATTCCACTAAATTTTGAGAAACCATTGATAGATAAGTTCCAGCAAGCTATCAATGGGTTTGTGTGGGCTTATAAATCCACTAGAATATCGTGGAAAAAACTAAGACGGAAAAGGGAGAAAGGAGGTCTCACTCTTCCCGATATTCAGTATTATGCTTGGGCCTTTCAGCTAGTGCACTCTAGAATGCTGCTAAAATCTCCAGATTCTTCAGAGTGAGGCAAAATGTTTTTAGCAATGCTACAACAATCGGGGCTTCCATATGAAGGTTTTCTATTCAAATATGGGGACAACAAATTCTTTAAGAAGGTTAGACTGAAAGTCCTAGGAGGCGCGGCTCAGATTTGGGCCAGAATTAAAAAACTAACGGGCCTCGAATATTACTCAAGGCTAGCTCCTCTGTGGGATAGTCCAGGACATCCTAACTGTCTTCAAGACTTGTTAGCTGTCCCCCTAAAAACAGCTGGGTTATTAACATGGGGGGGATTTAGCGGTAGATGGAACACTTTTACCTTGGACTGAATTAAATGATAAACTGGAGGACGGTATGTCTAGATTTAAATACTTGCAGCTAAAAAGCTGGTCCCAGGATCTAAAAAATCCGATAGGGTTGGGGAACCCTTTCGAAGAACAACTGGCTAATAGACTAGCAGGGAAGAAAGAGATCTCGTTCTTTTATTGGGCAATTGAAGAAGCTATTGATGGAGATTTTGAGTTAGCCGGAGAGTTGTGGGGGGAATTCTTCCCAGGGATAGACTTGGTGGACTTGTGGCAAAGCTCTTATAACACTCTTTTCTCAGCTGTTAAACCAACTTGGCTGAGGAGGAACTACTATTTCACCACACAGAGAGCGTATCTTTCTCCGGCGAGGCTCTCTAAAATGTCTAAAGCCCCACCTGCTAGATGCAAAAAATGTAATCTGGAGAGTGTTCCTGGTATACATATGTTTTGGGAGTGCCCATCTCTTTCTGTATTTTGGAAGGGTGTTGGAGTCTCGTTGACATCTATTTTGGGCCACCCAATACAGATTTCCCTTAAACTTATTATCTTTGGTATACTAAGTGACATCACGGTCTGCAATAGAGGTTTCTTATTTTATACTATATTACTAGCCAGATGGGAAATATGTAAGAGATGGGTCGAGACCGCGGCCCCCACACATTCGGACTGGCTATCTGCCCTGTATAAAACATCAAAGACAGACCTGGCCAGATTGAAGAACTCTAAGAAGAGAATTATCTGGGACTGCCTGTTAAGCTGGACTTCAGTCTAATCCTTTTTTTTTGTCCTATGATTAAGCCTCAGGGAAGCTCTTAGACAGTGCTGGTTTGTGCTATTACCCTAGGGGCCCCAGCTGTCGATCAGTGGTAGGCCACCAGCATCAGTCGTCGGTTTTAAGGAACCTGTTGAGCATGACCATCCTCTCAATAACAACGGGAGGTCAGCAACTGGAAGGACGTCGGTACGCCACTGGCAGGTGGGGGACAAAAAGGGCGCAAAGGATTACCCCAAGGCTTACTCCTCTTAACAGAGTAACAGCGGCGACCCTCTGACTTCAGGTTAGCTGGGGTCGGAGGCGAATGAGGATTTTTATTTTTTTTTTAAAAAGAAGTAGGATTGATATACCTAGCCGATCTGAGTGCTATGCGGCCGTTACTGGTATGGAGATATATTTGGGCCAAAGATTAAACTAATTTTACTAAATCCAACATTAAGGATTGCCTACTCCTGGATACAAAATCACATATCCCATGGTTAAAATATATCGGTGATATATATTGTAAATTATTTACACTACAGATTCATGTAAACCCGAGACATGTGACAACTTTAACTAAACATGAGATTAAGGATTCATTCTTGGCCTATTAAACAGAAACCCATATAAGAGTAGTAGGGAAGAAATCTACTTTTATATTTTATCAAACAATTGAATCTAGAAGGGGAATACAAGATGACCTAACTATAGTGACTAAACCTTGATACCGTTTTGTATTGACTAGATTGAGACTAGGTATAGGACACCATTTAGTTGCTTTCCCCGCAATGAAAATGTGCCCCCTAGATTCTACTTCCTCCCCTGCCCCAGCGACATTCTAAGCAAAGCACAACGCACTTTATGCTCTTTTGTAAAAATGTTTCGTATTTTAGGCGTTTTTACTTGAAACCACTTTTTATAAAATATAATGTGAGATCACACCACGAAGCTTTGAATTTGCTTGTTGGCCTTAATGATCCTGCGATGTGTTTTTGTGTTGCGTCATATATTTTAAAAGCAATTGATATAAGGAAAGGTATTGTCCTCGGAAAATTGATTAACAAATCCTTTGATATGGAATATTTTATGTATGACTGTAAATCGTTTTTTCTCGAGTACTGTATTTTTAAATTTGTAACTGCTTTTATGGTTGTCTGAACATGCCGAATAAAGCTTATATTGATTGATTGATTGATTGATTGATTGATTGACTAGCCTGTCTTTTGCCTGTTCCTCCTATCAAGCTCTGTGAAAGGGCTTGTGAATTCCAGAAAACCCACTGGCTATGTGTGTTGTGGGCTTTGCCCTTGTAGGAGCCATACAATGAAGCCAAAGGTCAGTATCCAAACATTCCCATTTCTCGTCTACATTCTGCTAGTCTAGTTCTAAGCTCCTTGTCACATCATACCCACACCAGACTCCCAAACGTTATCTGACCTTTGAAAGTAACATCAATTTATTTAAACAATGCCACACACCACTATGAATATTTTTCACAGTAGATACAAATAAATTAAAAAGGCTGCTATCCAAATCTCTATGGTCCCAGGCACGTTCCGTCGCCTGGACAACTAGAATTTTCCTTAATTTGTACCTTTCTTTGCCCACACCTCCCTGTGTATTAACGTAAACATTTCAATATATTCACCTTCTCAGATATTCTCTTAGTGGAAGTCATTAAGTGCATTTCAGTACCTTGGTGATTCCCCATTTGGAACATCTTTTTATGCTTTATCTCTTTGCTCTCTTTTTAGCCTTCCTTGCCATCCTCCCCACTGTCCCTACTTTTCACAACTGGCTCTTCTCTTTCTTGGTTGCCTTCCTGTATGATCCTCAAATCCTCTGTACTCTGTTCAAATATCCTGGTCTGCCGCATATTTACCTTTAACCAACCTCACTTCTTTACTGTCTGCTACCGATTTTGCAACCAACACCAATAGACTTAGAAGTTGTGCTTGCAACGAAGAAATGCCATATCACCTCTCAATGTCTTATGTGACCACAAGATCTGGGCCCAGCCTGCTTTCCTGGTACTGTTCTCCAGTCCTCTAGCGCCGCAACCTGACACCGTATACACTGGTTATGCTCCACACTCTGAAATATACCAAGTCTTTCCAATTGGTTAGGTTCATTCAATCCCTAGCGTGCACCTTCAGCCTTGGACCACCACTGCATTCACTCCTTCCTCTTTCTCTTGTCCCATCCCCATTCTCATCCTTCAACTCATCCTCCGCCTCCTCATAATTCAACAAAGTCTCCTCTGCAACCTCACACCAACCCCTGCCAGCACTACCAGCATTCGTACTCAGCATATCCCCATCGTTCATGCCACCATCATCAAATTCATCAAAATTTGAGTCCTTGGTATTTTGAAAGGAGACTTACTCAACCTTCCTTCCACTGCCTTGAACTGGTTCCATTCCACCTTTGGGCCAGCCACACCAGGCCATGCTCTGTCTTCCTTTCTGGAAATGTGAGCGACACAAGACTCTCCTGACAGGCTCCAAATGACCAACTCCACCTCAGGGTTTCCGAAGCTCCTGTCCCACCTAGTTACTTTGCTGTCCTACTCAACACTCTCCTTGTTCTGCTTCACTATCCTCACCATCCACCCCAACCCATTTACCTTTCCCACCTTTGCTCTCTTCAGCCTTGTCTGTTACCACTTCACCACCTACCGAATATCTAATGCCCCCTTCCTCATACTTGTTTCCTCCCAACTTATTTGTACTTCTTAGTCTCCTGCTCACACCTCTTTGTGGTCCTATAGGTGCCTTCACCATGCTCCCTGGCATCATGATGTATGGCTCATGTTAAGCATTTAATGAATGGCACACTATGTTCCACCCCAATGCAGACTAATAACAGGGTACCAAACAAAACAACTGATGTACATAGAGATATATCTCTATAGTCCACAGTCTACTGTCCAGGTCACCAAGCACAATCTTGCATCTACTGTGATGTTTGTGGGGTGAGTCTGAGACAACAGCAACCCAAATTATGCCCTACTGGTGTGCTTGATTGTGATCTGATGGGTTCTGTGGGTGGCTGGTTGACAGTCTCCTGGGTGTTGGCGGGGTGCTAACTCCAACTGATTGGTCCAGCTCAGCCTCAGTCCAAGACTTGTCTTCTGCATCTGAAGCAGTACATAACACCGACTCCTCCCTTGGGTTCACAACTTTCATTCCATGAACAGATATACATTGTATGTGATGTCTTCATGCCCTCTTCAGGCTGTGATAATGGTGCCATTCTTGTCTGTGATGATCCACAGCTTTTTCTCAAAGGCATTTGATTTTCCCCTTCATTGTTATTTTTGTAGTCCTTGTGTTTGCTTTGTTTGCCCTAAGTTGACAGGGTATGCTCAGACGTGGGTCCCTTCCTCATTTTGCCACTGGATTCAAGCTAGCATGGCTGATGAGGGGTGTTACCATGAAACCTGTCCCAGGAGGCTTGTTTCCAGTCCAGGGAAGACCTGGCTTGGCAGATCGGTCTGGACTGTTCCCATGAGGCACAGGGTCAAGCCTGATTTGCATATGGCTGGGTCTGAACTGGGGTGACGAAGTGAGCTAAAGGACGATGAGGAATTCAACCAAGATCTTTGACTGGGGGTGAGTGTCTGAAAAGTTTCAGCGCTCTGTCCATCATCTCCTGTATTTGATTTTCAATGGCATGTCTTGTTTTGCTGATGCTTTAGTTGTTCTTCCTCCTTTTTGGTGATCCAAGAAGCCCAGTCGCTCCAGAGACCATGTCACTGCATTTGGTAGGACATCATTCACAAGGCACCAGAACATCAGCATCGCTGGGGAACACTCTGGGATACAGTGGGGCGTGTTCATATATGTCCTTAGGAACTGATAGGTTGCCACTTCACCATACTTGGTCTGTTCTAGGCTGATACAAATTACTTTATTGAGGTTCCTCATTACGCGTTCTACTTCCCCATTGGCCTGTGGCCAACTCTGGTTTTTTTTCTGGTGGTAAATCCAAAAGGATTGGAGGTATTGACTGAATGTTCTCGCTTGGAATGGTGGTCCATTGTCAGTGTTTATTGACATTGGTAGCCCAAAGGTGCTGATGATCTTTGCTAACTTTGGAAAAACAGGTTTTAAAAAAATGGATGTCTCAAACACAACTCTGGGAAACTTTGTGTATGTATCTGAGATAGCAAGCAATTATCTCCTATCCTGGAGTGATTCGAAGTCAGCACTTATATTTTGCCATGGCTCACTGCTATTTTCCAATGTTATGATCAGTCTGGGGCTCCTGCTACTTTGCAGCACTAGAACCCTCCTATTGTTTGGTCAACCAATGCATCCATCCTTGGAAACTACACTTTTTCCTGAAGTCCAGCCCTAGGTGTGTTAAATGTGCTACTTGTAGGTGAAGTGACTGGGGGGTAACAAACCAATCACATCAGAGCACAAGGCTTACTTCTATACAGCTGAATTAGTTTCTGACAGACCACATTGCTTTAAAATATCTTTGGCTCATCTAATCCCTCTCATGCACATCAGCAACAAAAGATTTCTATTGGTTCATCCCATCTGTGTGTTTGGCATTCAGCTGATAGGCGTTTAAGAGCAAGCTTTTAGCCACGACCTCCTGTAGTAGCACTTTTGTGGCACATTACAACAGCTATTTACTCAGTGTATTTCTCTGTCTCAGAGTAGCAGTTGGGTTGTTCGGGTCCTTCTGTGTGGGGGTGCCAGTAACACGTAATCTCCTGGATTGTTGCACCCTGGCTGGTAAACTAAAGAAAACTAGTATTTCTGCATTTGAAGGTCCACCTCTGTATTCGAGGCAGTGGTTGAGTAGCAGTTCCAGTGAACAGCAACAGATGTTTTTTGTAGTTACTCATGATTTTGGAATGATGCCCATATAAGACGAGATGAAAAAGAGTCCCACTATGTGACTAGAGCCTCTCTTTCAATTTGGGATAACATTGTTCCGTGTCAGAGAGAGCCCAGCTGGAAAGGTGATTGACTTCCACATCTTTAATCCTTGGTGCTGCAACAAAACTGCCCCTAGTGCTGGGGATAGGCATCAACAGTTCGCTCTGACGCTTTGGTATGTCAAAGAATCTCATTGTTGTGCATTTTATGAGGGAGTCCATTATTGCTTGAAAGGCCTTGTCTTCTACATCGCTCCACTTCCATGCCGATGTAGGATCCCTTAGTGGCTCTATGAGAATCGTTAGGTGGAATGGCGTTCCTCTGTAACAAAGATCTTGGTGGGTCAGGGAACTAATGCATCCTCTTCAGGAGTTTGCATTTTGCCTTATGGTCACAGGTTCTAATCCCAGGGGTCCATGCAGCCTTTTTTCCTTCAGAAGTTGATAAAATGAGTACTATTGAGTTGTGTAACAAAAACGAGTTATTCAGCACGAAGACGTGAGAATGAGCTTTACAAATACACGTTATGTTAGAGCTGTGAGGCGTAGTGTGGTGTCCATGTGTGGCTTTACCAGCGTTGATTCGAGACTTTGAAGGCCTTTGAAAAGGTGGCTGAAGTGGTCCAATATTGCTCAGATTTCTGAATGTTGAATGCAAAATGTATGAAATGTAGTTCTTCTGCTATCAAGCAATTGAGCATTGTCCCTTCTGGGAATCAGTACATAGAACTGTATGCTTAAGCTGTCTGCTTTCTGCTTGGCAGTGGAGACAAATGTCCTTTAAAGGAGTAGCGACTCCGTGCCCCCTTACACAGAGATCCTGGTGTGTGTGTGGACATTAGCTTTGCTTGTAGTTACAATACATTGAACGGTTGCTTGCACATCAACCCAAAAACTCTGTGCGTTGGATTTCGACTTGACTTGGGTTGGCTATTCTTTTTACCAGTCCCACTGCTTGCAAAGGATATTATTAACATGTCTTCATCCTCTCCTTCACCTTCCTGCTCTTGTGTAGTGTGACAGTGGCTACATCCCTGCTCCTCCTCTTCTTCTTTACCTGTGATTGTGGCCTGGTGGTTGCTGTGAACGTGGCATGCTTTGGTGTCAGCCTCCTCTGCAGACGCGAGTGAAGTGGTTGGAACTGTTACTGTTAGAACAGATCTTCCCTCTTGCTGGGCACACCATCATCAGGCGCTGGGGCATTTTGGAGTACCCTTCTGCTTTTCCCCCTCTTTCTGTGTTTTCAGTACGCCCCGGTATGTGCGGCTCTTCTGATGTCATAAGCAGTTTTGCTTTTGATCGTTCTGTGCTCTTCAAGTTCATCCTTCACCAAGATCTTGGCCAACTCCAATTTCTCGACTCTGCCAGTGGGAAGTTCAGTGGGACTAGTGATGGTTAGTATTTCGTCCAGGATGATGCCAGGCTTTCTGAGGATGAGACACCTCAAAACTGTCAACCTACAGCCTTGGATTATCTATGTTTTTACCTCTTTGTTCCCATCATCCTTGTGCAAATGCTGAATAAATCTCGCCATCTCGCATGGAATATGTTGATGGAATAACCTGCTCTTTGGCAGGCTTGTCTCATTTTCAACCTTTCAAAGTCCAGACTCATCTGTTTATCGAAGTAAGTGTTGAGTGCAGCTATTGCCCTGACGTACACCTGTTCACTTCTGGTGTGCAGAGGTTGTGAAAAAGTCTGAAAATGTCATCACCAGCATAGTGCGGAATGAAGGGTTGTTTCACTTCTCCATCTATTTCCTAGTTTGCCTCCTTAAAATAGTTGTTGAGGTGAGCTACCCAAAAATGCATTAGGTTATGCAATGACTAGAAATGAGCTGAAGTATCTCCCATGCTTATTGGACGGGCTAAGTGCATTTAGCAGTCTACGAGTGTCTATGCCACGCTGTGTAGTCCCAAGTCTGAGGCTGGGATGGGCTGCTGGGTCAGGCACATGGATGTCTTTTCAGCAAGCTACATTCTGATGCATGCCACTGCTGTGTCTTAGTGGCCAGGTGCAGTCACCCCAGTATACTTTCTGTGCCAATCTGCAAATCTCTTATAATCTGCTTTGGCTCTCTGAAGATTTTTTGTGACCCTTTGTTGAGTCTCTCTTTTATGTTATTCAGAACATTCTGTACAATAGGTACTGAGGATGGAGAGGAATTTAATAGCCATATACAAAGATGAAACACATATGAGCAAAAAAGGAGAAAAACCTAAAGCACTGCTTAGGGAATTGTTATAAAAAACTCAGCTGGGGGAAGCCTTTGTTACCAGTGTTCTTGATGGTCCATTAAGAAACAATGGAGATATTTTTTTTAAAGGTTTGGTTAACTCTGGACATCCATCTAATGATGGTAACTGGTGGAATGGAAATACATTATGCACATCTGAGGGTTAATTCTTTCCAAAATATGGAAAGAAACTAATGTTTTCTATCTGAAATTATGATCTTTAGTAGTCCATGAAGACGAACAATCTCTTTGAGGAAAGCCTGGGTTAATTCACAGGGATTATGATTTTATAAAGTGGGATAAAGTAAGCAGTCTTGGTCAGAGAGTCGACTACTACCAGAATTGTAGTGTATTGTTCTGAAATAGGAAGCTTAACAATGAAGTCCAATAATGCACAACTCCAGGGTTGACTGGACATGATTAATGGTTGTGACAGACATCTGGACTTTTTATGAGATGACTTGGCTCTGGCGGAACAATGGTTTATATATTCTTTCACATCTTGATCCATCCTTTTCCACCAGAAATGCCTTGTAAGAAGTTCTCAAGTCTTTCTACATCCTGCTGTTGGTGTGTCATGTCATGACTTTAGTATAGAAAACATTGTTAACAGTTCCTTGTTTGCAAATATATAGATGTTTTGCATGCTGTAACAGACCATTCAAACTTTTCCTTTTCAATGGATCCTTTCTTACCTATTCTTCTTGTTGATGTAGAGCAGCATCTTGATCTTTGAGTGATGTCAGAAATGAGTGAGCATCTTTTACTTTCACCGATTGAAGGACTAAGATGGCAGGTGATTCCACTAGTGCTGTTTCTTCTTCCATGTGTCTGGACAAAGCATTTCCTTTGGAGTGAAGATCTCCAGGTCTCTCAGTAATTTCAGATTTCAGAATCTAGATAAGAAAAGTGACCACTGTGCATATTGAGTTTTGGAGCACTTAATTTCTTAGAGATAAGCCAGATTCTTATTGTCCGTCCAGACTATAACTGGATACTCGACCCCCTCCAGATAATGTCACCAATGCTGGAATGCTTCTTTATGGCCCACAACTCTTTTTTATATATTGTGTAATTAAATAAGCTGAATTTAAAGCACAGAAATAGAAGGCTAAAGGATGCAGGGTACAAAAGTCAGATGTTGTTTGCTAAAATTGCCCCAATGGAATAAGATGAGGCATCAGTTTTCACAATGAAATTGAGTGAATGATCTGGATGCCAAAGTATTGGAGCAGTCGTAAAAGCTTCCTTTAATTCAGAGAATGCTTTCTCTAGTTTTTGAACCTCATGCAGAAGGGACTCTTTATTTGGTTAACTGAATGATTGGAAGGACTGTGGATGAAATATTCTTGATTGAACTGTAGATAAAAGTTAGTAAACCGAGGAATCTCTGTATCTCCTTGACATTCTCGTACAAATTTAACTTTATCTGAATCCATACGTACTCCATGATAGTGAGATTGAAATCCAAAAAGGAGACAGTGGTAACCTTAAATAAGCACTTCTCTGCTTTTGCATGCAGTGAATAGTCTCTCAGTATCTGTGAGACTTTAACATGTTATTGATGTACCTCTTTGGTCGCCAAGATTAGAATATCTTCGAAAAAAGTCTTACAGATCCCAGAAGATGTCATTAAGGACATGTTGAAACACAGCGGGGTAATTAAAGAAACCGAATGGCATTACTAAGTACTCATAATGGCCATAACTGGTGTTGAAGGTTGTCTTTCCTTCATCACCTTCCCAGATGCACACTAAGTTATATGCACCCTATAGAACCACTTTTGTTTAGATCTTGGCATCTTTTAGTTGTTTTAATACTGAAATGAAGGGTAGTGGATACCGATTTTTGATGATAATTTGGTTCAATTCACGATAATCCATACATCGTAATTCCCCTTCTTGTTAAGAAATGGAGAACATAGCTAGCCCTGCAGGAGTATCTAATAAACCCCTTCAATAGGTCATCATCCAGATGTTCTTTAAGCACCAGATACACTTTAGGACTTATAGGATAAATACTTCCATGCAGTATCTTGGTATCAGGGACCGAAAAGATGGATCAATCATAGGGTCGATGCGTGGTAATGGATTAGCCTCTTTTTTGCTAAATACATCCAGCTACTCCTAATGAGTATCAGGAATCTGTAATTTTTACTTAGAAGCATATCAAGTTGTGTTATATTTCAAAATTAGCACATGGTAAGCAGTTATTTGTGCTGTAGGGATAAAGATTTAAGGGTTTCTTGTTGCCAGTCAATGTATGGACTATATCTAATTAACAATCAATCAATCAGGGATTTGTGAAGCACACTACTCACCTGTGAGGGTCATAAGGTGCTGGGTGGAGGATGGAGGGTTCGAGCAGCTTCGTCTCATCCGAAGAGCCAGCCTTGAGGCTCTTCCTGAATGCTTGCAGTGTGGGGGTTTATCTGATGCTGAGGGGGAGTTTGTTCCAGGTCTTGGCCGCGATGTAGGAGAAGGCTCTTCCTCCTGTTCTGGCTCTCCGGATGCGTAGGATTTCAGCCAGTGCAAGGTTGGCAAAGCGGAGGTTTCTCTTGGGTGCATAGAAGGAGATTCTTTTGTTGCGGTATTGGGGTCCGGTGTTGTGAAGGGATTTGTAGGCGTGAATGAGCAGCTTGAAGATCACTTTCTTTTCAACAGGGAGCCAGTGGAGGTCTCGCAGGTGCTGGGTGATGTGGTCTTGTCGTGTGATGCCGAGGACAAGTGTGACTGCAGAGTTCTGGTTTGTCTGGAGTTAACCATGTAATTCCTATTACAATAGTGAAAGCACCATTCAAATCAAAATTTAAAGGTTCTATATGTCCATGTAGTGTAGCCACAATTACATTTTTTGTTTCTCCTAATAATGTCTCCAGAAGTCAATTCTTCACCATCGATACCTCTAATAAGGCTGTTTTGTTCTTTTCTCTTGTTTGAATTCTGTACTCTTTCTTGAAAGAATAAAATACCCTGAGGCCCCCAAATAAATAAGAGCCAAAATTGAGTGTTGGCTTGTAGGATTGGGTAATTTGACCAGTAAGTAGCAATGCTCCTTTACATTGATGAACTATTTTGTTGTAAGTCTGCTCAATCTTGATTCGGCACTCAAGGGCATTGGTGTTACCCAGTTGATTGTGGCAGTTTTTAAGGAAATGGCCAAGTTTTCAGCAATATATACATATGCCTTCTCTCCTTCTTTTATTTTTTTCTTAAGCTCTAAGGTGTTTCTCTAATTTACCAATCTCCATTGTGTCTACCGATCCTTCTGTACACTTAGATTCTCCTGCTCGAATCAGAGGTATTCTGCAAGCTATTCGCCATCTCTCCCATTAATGTTCTTTTTTCCAAGGAGTCCAATTGTAGAGCTAAGTGTATGAGATTATCTATGTATGCCCACTTCTCTGCTCTTGTCATTCTTTTGACTACTCTGTTTGCTTCCATGCATTGTTCGTTGTACTTCAGTAGCCTCTCACATTTGGCCTCCCTGAGTTTCTGTTTTTGCTGCTCTCCTGGCTTCAATAGCTTGCCATGTATCTTGTTTTACCAGTTCTTTCAACCTTCCTCTGCTTGGCCCTCAGGCATGTTCCTCTGCTCTCCACATATATTCAAGAGATTTGTTCCCATTTCTTGTTTATTGCGTCTGGTTCATACTGATCTTCTATGTCTGCCAGGAGTTGGACCTCGACGGCGGGCGGTGTGCAAACTAGGTACAGATGCGGTGGTTGATCTTTGATGAATGTGTGACTACAAGACGCCACCGTGACACACAAGACCTGCATGATGCCCAATAGCATCATCCAGTAGAAAATCTACTGGTTATCGTCTTCAAAAAATCTAGGTGAGTGCAACAGGCCTAAAATTGTTGTGCATGGAATAAATGCTTAACATAAGGCAGGGACCTTTAACAAAGGAATAGATATTACAAGCCCTGACGAAGGCCCCAGACCCGATAGGGCTAGCACCGAGGGCCAAAACATGTTGGCACTATAAAGTGGGTATATTTGAAAAAATTATTTTCAAAAGAACCCCATTTCACGATTTTAATTATACCACGGGTACCCTAAGAATAAAGTATCCAAATTGGGTATACCTGTAGGTACTTTTAACATATCACGTATCTGGTTCCCTGCTTAACCAGCTGTTATCTTATATAAGAACTCCCAGAATATCTGTGATTGAGTCCGCCCAGGTAGTACCATCTTACCTGGATGTGGAAAGACGCCCACGATGAAGCATGTCACTATTCAACATCTTGGATATTCCACCGTACTAAGTGATTAGCGAATACACGATTGGTCCAGGGATCACTTGACATGATATCTGGCTCCTTATAAAAAACTATAAAAACTGTATATCCACATGGGATAACGGAAAAACAACAGTTGCCTTCAGTGATAATAGAATATTTGGGAGATTGCAACTGTGCTGCTTTTTTCTCTCACTCTCCTTTGTGAAAAAAACAAATGCCAGGAGTTGGAACCTGTAATTGGTTTGTAATGAGTGCCTTAATGTTCTTGGGGGTCCTGTAAATTTGCCACATCAAAAAGTTGTCATCCTGATGTGTTATGTTCTGTTTCTCTGAGCTTCAGCTTCACATAAGTGGTCAATAGATGGTAATCACTACCGACTTCCACTTCCCTCCTTACTCTGACATCTTGCAGTAAGCGTCTCCAAGGGTTGCTTATCATTCTGCTGATCAATCTGATTTCTAACCTTGCAAGCCAAGCAGATGAGGCACCTTGACGAGAAGAATGGGGAAGATCTTCAAGACCACACGTATAGTCAGTGGTAAATCTTGTGCAACATACAACACCCCTACCATGGACAAGCAAGGTAGACTATTTACAAAAGAGAAAGAGCAGGAAGCAAGCTGCAGTGAGCACTTCATAGAAGTCTTGAAAAGACCAGTACCAACAAGCAAAGTGGACATTCAAGAAGCAGAAACACAGTTAGATGTGAATACCGCCCTACCACAGAAAGAAGAAAACTTCACTGCCATCTGATCTCTCAAGAATGGAAAAACTCCTGGCAAATACAACCTGAAATCAGAAATGGTCAAGGCAGACCGTGAAAGATCAACCAAGATCCTCCAACCACTATTTACATTGATTTAGGAAGGGAAGAAAGAATGTGACGACTGGAACCAAGGCATCATCGTCTAGATTCCAAAGAAGAGAACATTAACCAACTATAACAACTGGTGTGGAATCACCCTTCTGTCAATCCACTGTAAAATCCTGGAGAAAATAATTATGCAGCGTATTTCTGATGCAATGAACAAATAATTAAGAGAACAAAAGGCTGGGTTCCGCAAGGGCAGAGGGTGTGTTGATAAGATCCCTACTCTACGCAACATCATAGAGCAGTGCACGGAGTGGTAGAGACAACTATACATCAACTTCATTGATTTTGAGACAGCTTCTTACGGTATTGACCGTGACAACCTCTTGTGTATACTTAGAGCCTATGGCATTCCACAGAAGATAGTACTCATCAAGTGCTTCTATTATAATTTTACCTGCAAAGCAGGAAATCGTGAGTATAGTTGCAAAGTCAAGACCGTTGTGAAACAGGGGTATGTGAGGTTAGCATTGCTTGATAACCTAGTCATCGAGTGATTCATAACAGCAGACCAAGCAAGAGGCATCAGATGG
Source organism: Triturus cristatus (assembly GCF_964204655.1). Taxonomy (NCBI): domain Eukaryota; kingdom Metazoa; phylum Chordata; class Amphibia; order Caudata; family Salamandridae; genus Triturus; species Triturus cristatus. The sequence continues at coordinate 299,364,141 of NC_140583.1, read as the reverse complement.
ACATTATTCTCTACACCGGATGACCTTGACTATGTGGATGATCTAGCTTTGTGCCCTCATACACACTAGCAAATGCAGGAAAAATGTATCACATCAATATCTATGAGCAGCAAGTGGGCCTGAAGATCAACACATAGAAATCAGACGTAATGCCACTGAACATCCCAAACCCTTCACCAATCAAGGTGGATGGAGAAGACTTAACCATGACTGAAGAGTTAACTTACCAAGGCAATGCTATTAGACATGATGGATAGGCAGGCAGTGACATCAAGAACAGACTGAATGGGGGACAACCACCAGCCAGACCAAGATAGATAAATATGCCACCACCATAGCAAAGCCGCCAGAGGAGCTGAACCTCCCTTCATAAGCCCTGAGTATGCAGGTCATCACAGAGCAAATCCTGCAATACATTTGTGAGATGCGCACTACCATGGAGGCACAGATGGGGGGATTGGTCTGGGACTACTCTGACAAGACTTGCGCAAAGTCACAGACAGAATCACAGATGCCAAGCAACGGATTTCCACAGCAGGAGATACGGTACACACACTGACCACTGATGTCACCCACCTGAAAGAAAGAGTTAGCTATATGGAGCACAGGGTGGAGGACATGGAGGCGCGCTCATGGTGGAATAACCTGCGCCTCATACTAGATGGCGAGGAGGGATCCCACCCCAAGGTGTTCCTGACCGCTTGGCTTAAAACATGGGTGCCACAAATGTGTTCTCGTCATGCTCTGTTATTAAAAGGGCCCACAGGTCTCTTACGGCACAGCTGCCCCCGGGGGCCCCTTGACTCTGCAGCCAATGATCACAAGACTTTTGAACTACGCTGATCAAGACACTGTTTTGAGACAGGCCAGACTCTAGGCTACTCTAACACTCGATTCAGCGAAAATCAGTATATACCTAGACTATACGTTTGCTGGTACAGACACAGTGAAAGCCCTTCACCAATGTGAAGCAAAAGCTAAAGGTGATAACAATAGACTTACATGCTGATGCTCCCTGCCAAGCTAACAGTCATGCATGAACGAAAGACCCATTTAAAAAAAATCATTGCTGCCTGCATGGGTCTGGTTAGACATTTTTACACTAGAGCGAAAAGCCCTCTCCATGGACCCACGATGGGACAGCAACACTCACAGAGGCTGACCACCCAACCGAGCACAAGTGCAGGGGAAGATTAGGGGGCCTGCCGCATCAGCAACAGCAATCCATAAGGATGAACGGCACTGCTCAACGCAACTGGCGCCCCGACACAGATGAGACCAACAGCAGCACTGAAAAACATCCAGTGTGTTTCTAGGAGCCCAAGATAGCCCCCCCGCGCTGGTCTTCCTAACATGCTGCTACCAGCGGAACTTTACATATCCTTATTAGCAACTGTCATACGCTTTTTGTTTTGATCTGCGGGGTGGCTGGGATGGAGGAAACTGAGCTGGCCAAACTGGGCTACTATGTTAGATATATGTCACATTGGCAGGGTCGGCACACACCCCATGATGTATATTCCTCTGGTTGGGAAGAGCCGACTGATACTTCATATTGAGAAGTGTAGCCGGTGGGAGTTGGCGTTTTACTTAGTTTATTGTATTCATCTTCTTTATGTTTAGACTCACAACAAGCACATAGACAAATGGTCATCTCCCACACAACACAACACACCATGGACCCACTGTGACAGCAGCTCGAGACACTGTTAAAGTTCTCCCCTGGCACATCAATGGTTTACACAATAGGATAAAAAAAGGCATAATATTTTAATACCTTAAGAGACACCAGCCTTGAGAGGACCAGAAGTAGCTGACAGGACGAGTCACTCATACGGAGTGCGCACTTGATGAGCTGCAACCTAAGATCAAGGACCTCGAGGGCCAAGTCTGCTCCTGGGTGAGCAAAGTGCAGGAATTGGAAGCCAGGGCAGAAGACTCTGAGGGATGCTCTTGCTGCAACACCCTCCGAATTGTTGGATTCCTTGACGGGGGCAGAGGGCCATGACCCGGTGACCTTCTTTAAGAAATGGCTCGCTCGGGTGGTAGCCCAGACGGACCTTTCTCCTCACTACCATGTGGAGTGGGTGCACAGAGTCCTGACGCGATGACCGCGACTGGGGCTGTCCTCCAGACCGGTAGATATGCGCCTGCTGAACTTCAGAGACAAGGAAGCTATCCAGAGAGTGGCCCGTGCTGCAGAACCCCTACAGTATGAAAATGCACATATCTTCCTCTTCCTAGATTATACCTTGATGGTACAGCACCAGAGGACATCTTTTTTGGTCGTAAAGAATCGCCTGAGGGTGTGGATCTCACATACTCCCTCTTGTACCCAGCGAAGAGTACAGTAATAGTTAATCAGACCAGCTATGTTTTCACAGAACCTGCAGATGACTTGGACTGGGTAGAACAGTGCAGCTATGAGGCATCCACCCCGACTCAATGGTCTGGTACGGAGAAGAAAAGGCATGCAGGAATATGGCAGGCAAGGATGAAGCAATGCTGACTGCTGATGGGGCTCCCTCCCCAGCACAGGCGCACGATCAGAAACAGCACACACTGTTGGATGTGTTGCATTTGGCCTCAGAGCGCCACTCCCCCTCGTCTGTGACTCACTGATGACTCACAGTTAGACTCTGGTTCCACTGCCTCGCAGAGTAGCAATTCCTCAACTGTCTTGCCGAACGTCACCCCAAAAACTTCAGATTTACTGGCCTGATCTTTTTCCAATACAGACGTTCTAAAACCCCCCGCAGGTCCCTGAACTTTTCAATGTTGCTGGCACACAATCCAGCTTTCATACCATGTTGATTTAGAAACTGGCTCCGGCGGTCCTAGAGGAGTGAGTTAACCTAGTGTTCCCTAACCTACTCTCCTCCGTACTTGGAGATTGAGTATTGGCTCACATCACTGGTCCCTCCTACCCCCTTCAATAGTCCACTTCTTTTTTAGCTGGGGACCTTTAAAAGGCCCGGCTAATAGAGTTCCCACATCATGGGTCTACTACTTCCCTGTTTGGGTAACCGCCGGTTTGCGCTTACCCCGGGAGGAGTTGGGGATTATGTTACCTTTGTTTTGCCAGCCATACACCATATTACCCATAGGCACGGGGTTGCATACATTCCCACACCTTAATGCGCCTTGAGTAAATTACAAGTACTCACTTGGAATGTCCAGGAAATGGGGACAGTGCGTAAACAACACTACATCCAGCAATATATGCGCAGACACACCACACACATTGCATTCTTGCAGGAAACACAAGTGGCAGGGTGAAGATGTCCGTTTAAAAAGAAATGGCGGGGACAGTGTTACAGCACTACATATTCTGGGTTTGCCTGCGGGGCGTTAGTCTGGATACGCCCTGGCAGTAGAAATTGACCCTGAGGGACGCTATGTACTTATGGAAAGCCAGCTTAAAGGCCGCCACCTCCTATTGGCACATATTTATGCGCTGCATGTGGCGAAACAAGCTTTCCTAGCCTGCCTTACAGTTATCCTCACAAGTAGGAACATATCCCATGGCTCTTTGATGAAGATTTTAACAGTGTACTTGACCCCGTTCTTGACCGTTCTCACCGCCCGCTGCCAGCCTCTCCTGTATGACATCTGCAGCAGGGCTTGCGTAGTGGCACACACACTAGTCCCTGTTAGATAGCAGGCGTGCCTTATATCCGGATGTGAAGGAATACTCCTATTACTCCCTACCCCACGATTTACATGTGAGAGTAGACCATATTTTCTGTCCATCAGCCATTCACACACAGGTAATGACTGGAGAATACCTTGGTCGGACCTTTCTGATCATAACCTACTGCGGATGCACCTAGATTGTGATACCTGTGGAGAAAAAAATATATCTATATGTTTGCATCAGCTAGATAGGGGAATCAGTCCCAATTCTCTCCCGCACTATCTCAGACCCACTGAGCTAGCTTTGTCTGTCTCTGACCAAACTGCTTGCTCTGTGCTCCTAAAAGAGACTGTTCTACATTAGCAATGGTGAACAGTGATTGCAAGAAGCCTAATAAAAAGGAGCTAGAACTAGCAAAGGATTAGCCCACATCTTATAGCCAGTGTTCATTGGAATTAAGTAACTATGTGCAAAGAGAACAGCATTTTTTGTCACTATGGCAAAAGTGTGGGTTTTCAACAACTGAAACAGACAGGGTTAAAGCGAAACCTAGAAGGACTGCTGCTCTGCTGTGTATTTGGAAGCACCAACAAATACATTTTGACATAAATGAGTTAAAGAAACTGTTTATCGCCTCCAAGACTCAAGGCCTCTATGTCAAACTGGGGTAAGGAGCAGACAGTGAGCAAATAACTAACTGACTGAAGAGGAGATTTTGTTGTTTACTGTGGAAGAAAGGAAAAGACAGAGAGTAGATGCGAATAGTGAATTTAATTCCTAGGTCACAAATAGAGCCAACAATGAGAACAGCCACCCAACATTGGGACACAGCATCCATTCTGCAGGGCCTGTTCCTCCTGCACCTCATTTCTCAGCCCCTCCTCCAGCAACTTCAATTTACCCATCATTTTCAGGCCCCTACATACATTGTGAAAGAAATAACACACATGAGCAGGCTCTGGCTCCAAAACCAGGCTTATCAAATGTCCCTTATTTCCACATATCCCTAGAAGGCGATTTAACTAGGGTATCTGACATGCCAACTAGCCCCAGAGAAGGCAGTTTTAGAACACCAGTCCTGAATGGGCATTTATCCGTAGGAGGGGACATGCCACATGCTTTTGAATCCCCAGTCCAAACTCCCACTTTTTGTCTGAGGAAGGATTTAGGGCTAAGTGCAGAAGAGAGAAACAATGACGACGAACGCGAGCAGTTGACACACCTGAGGAAGGAGGTAGATGAGTTCCAAGAAGAAGTGAACACTAATAGGGGAAATACAACGCTCCATTAATAAACTCCAGGATAAGCTAGAGAAGAGGGAACGGCTGATACATACATGGTCACGCACATGGGCACTAAAGGGAAAAGGTGAGAACTCATATACTGATGACATACTATTGAACACTAAAATCACTACTCCAAAAATAGTGTTGGGGGGACAGCCATGGACCCCATTGGAGGTGACTCAGATGACTATTGACGCGCCTGACTCACTGCCAGTGTGAAATTTTATGTGTGGCTTCATAAAATATGTATTGCCTTTACCCCCCCCCTCGAGATGTAGAAATGTTATTAAAAATATGATATGAGAGCAGATGGTCTTCAGTAAAAAGTGCGTTCCAAATTCAACAGGATAGAGATTGGACCATACTGACTAATAATATGGATGTCACAGAAAATAGATTGATTACCTGGTTAGAGTCTATCAGGGACACAATTAATGGCCTAGCAGTTAAAGATGGCGATTTTTTTCAAGTCACTGCCATGTTGCAGAAGCCAGGTGGTCAGTGGCTGATTACATCTTAAGGTACAATGAAGCATGGGATAACAGTGCAGGGGTACCATGCACGGCAGAGGCCTATAAGGTATTAGATACTCAAACACTTATGAAGTGATTCCTAGCTTCTGTGGCCCATAGCTGTAAAATGCACCACCCTGATTGGTACACTAATGGATATCAAGAGTTGGGAATAAAACCTGTGATTGAATCTCTCTTGCAACAGGGTATTATTAAAAAGACCTCTAGCCCCTCTAACAGTCTTATCATTCCTTTGCCCAAGGGCAATACTGGGCAGTACAGGTTCATACACAATTTACGACAGATAAACAACATTGTGGTTCCCCTAGCACCTGTTGTGCCTGACACCAATACTATATTATCTTCTATACCTGTAGAGGCAGAGTATTTTTCTGTCATAGATCTCTCCTCTGCGTTTTTCAGTATTAGAGTCCATCCAGAGAGTGAGTACTTTTTTGTCTTCACAGTAAAAGATACCCAGATTACTTTCAGAAGACTAGCTCAAGGCTTCACTGAGAATCCCATGGTTTATGCGCAGGCAGTGAAGAGAGACCTGGACAGCCTACACCTGGAAGGTGGTAACGTCATCTTGTAGTATGCTAATGATCTCCTTGTGACATCTCCATCACTTGAGGCCTGTGAAAAAGACACTGTAGCTCTGCTGAATCACCTTCAGGAGGGAGGACACACAGCTTCATTGTCAAAATTCCAGTGCTGCCAAAAAGAGGTGACTTACCTGAGTTATATGGTATCCAAAGGTACACACCGCATATCACCTGACAGAATAAAAATGATACAGAGCGTGCAGCCTCCATCCACCAAGAAAGGAATGTGTCATTCCTGGGGATGATGAACTACTGCCGCAAGTGGATCCCTGAGTACAGATCCTATGATGCTATCCTGCGACAATGTATACTACAAGATGCTCCCAATACCACTGTATGGACTAATGAACTTGCAGATTGTTTCAAGCCACTGAAAGAGACTTTGTGTACTGCGCCAGCTCTGGGGCTGCCCGATTACAAACTGCCCTTCCATCTCTATGTGTGAGAGCAAAATGGCAAATGGTGTGCTGACACAGCAGCATGGCTCAGGAAAAAGACCTGTGGCATACTACTCTGCAGTAACTGGGCATCTGGCTTGCTTGGGAGCAGTGGTCGCAGCAGCTGTGATGGTAGAGGGAATGGCTCCCATTGTGTTGGACTACACTTGTATTGTTTATGTGCCACATTCAGTACAGTTGTTGTTGTCATCTGCAGCAACACAACATTTTCCGACGGCCTGGCATACAGGTTATGAGGTCACTCTGTTGTCTAACACCAATACCACCATTAAAAGGTGCCCACAAGTTAATTTGGCAACATTATTACCTCCAACAGGTGATTCAGATGAGACCCCTGACCATGACTGTGTTGATGTTATAGAGACATGCACTACACCCAGACCAGATTTGCAGCAAACACCATTAGAAAAGACAGAGTATGAGTGGTACACTGATGGTTCCGTCAGCAGACTAACAGACACAGATTACAGAGCAGGGTATGCTATAACAACAGAAGACACCATAGTTGAAAGTACAGCCTTACCCCATGGAACATCTGCCAGCAAGCCGAGCTGTATGCTGTGACAAGAGCATGCATCCTAGCTGAGGGAATTGTTTTTAACATCTACACTGATTCACGTTATAGCTTTGGAGTTGTCCATGATTTTGGCCAACTGTGGCAGTATTGTGGTTTCATATCAGCAGCAGGACGCCCCATTCAAAATGGCCCCTTAGTAAAAATTGCTACACGCAATACTACTACCCAAGAGAATAGCAGTAATAAAATGTGAGTCACATATAGGAGCTAATACTGAGATAGCCAGAGGTAACACCAAACAATATTTTCTAGTACCTTACTTATGTGTGTGCTACATGTATTGCAACAACCTGCTGACCATCCCCTCATTGCAGTAAATGAGAAAGTGGCCCAGGCTTTAGGTCTTGAAAATTGCTGGATTTTTAGAGAATTATCCAGATACCCCAGTGACCCAATTGGCCTAAATGAAGCACCTGTGCCTATACAAAATTATGCGCAAGGAAAAGGATGCCTCATATCCAATATAACTTGAGATTGTGGAGAAGGAAGGATTGGATGGCACCCACGTTGTACCACACAGCCAAATATTCAAGCACAATACCAAATGTCACCTACAGTAGTCCCCAATGCTAAGAAAAAAATATTTCCTGTATGTTTAAAGCATCATGTTTCAGGATCTAACCCAGCTTCCAGACACTTAGGACATTTAAAAAGTAGCAAGTGACCTAACATATTAGAATTTTATGATATCACAGGAAATTGGAACATAAGAGACAGACAGTTAGTAAGTAGGAACTGGACAGCTAAGGTACGATGGAATCAACACTTTACATTACTGGAACATCACTGTAGATGGAGAGACACTATTATTAACACCTGATGGTCTTCTACACGATCCAGTAATTGAGCAAAAGAATAAGTAAGCTAGGGTACCAAATGTAATTTCTAAAATGTTAGAATACCCCTTATGGTCAGCTCCCTGTTCATACAATGCACCATGGGCAAATGTTACACTTATAAATTCTTCATGGATTGTTTACAAATGGTGATATATTTTTTATAAATTTCTCTTACAATGGTATATAATATTGCTATCAAAAAGGAGGGATATTGTGGAGAAAAATATCCATCTATATGTTTGGATCAGTCAGATAGGGGAATCAATCCCAATTCTCTCCCGAACTATCACAGACCCACTGAGCTAGCTATGTCTGTCTCTGACCAAACTGCTTGCTCTGTGCTCCTAAAAATCCCCCCTCCTTTACATAACTATTCAGGCCTTTATTGCCCTCTCTGACACGTCCTTGATTAACTGCTGTCAACATACACACTCTGAGGCCTCTGTTTCTTGCAAGTTTAGCTCAACCTATTCTCTGTGCCCTTGTTTGCTTAAACTGTAATAAGTAGATTTTGCTCAATGTCTTGTGCTTCCATGGCAAATCAATTTGTATATATACCTGTATATGGACTTCGTCCACATCTAAGGGTTTTACTGGTGACAGCACTTTTATCCTTATATATGCTCCCCTGAAAGTCAGAGCGGGCAGAAGCAGCTTGTTCCAAGACGTGACACTGGGATGCAAGTCTGCCTTCTGCCTTGGCATGCCAATAAAAGGAGAAAGGTGCAAATACATTTCCTCTGTTTGGAAGCCTGCCTGGTGTCTTTGTTTTCCTTGCGTCGCTCTGAGGAGGGTTGGAAGATTTATTACCTCACAGTACGCCCGCCTATCCCCACCTGGAGTTTACAACCAACCATATTGGAGGACAGTGTAATCCGGGAAACAACCCAGAAAGGTACTGGTCCACTATATGGAAGAGAACTGGGGCACAGCAATGTCTAGACCCATAGAATGGGAAGCACTTAAACTAGTCCTTTGGGGCACTGCATTAATACCGTGGTGGGAGTGCGGACAGACCTTCAGAAGGAACTAATGACACTAGAGGTGTCCCTGGGCACCTTGGAAAGGGAATCCCATTGGACCCCTGCAAATTGTAGCGCTCTTGCAGATGCTAGGGAACAACATGCTCAACCAGTGGCTCAGCTGCAATTTTTGATTTATGGGCCTATCAGGCAAGATGCATGCTGAGGGCTGGCCGCCTGCTATCATGGCTACTCCGCAGTGCGAACTAGCCTATGCCGATCAGTATGATCCACCAGTCCCCGACCTGTACCGTCACTAGCCAATCCGACATACACACTGCTTTTACAAGCTATTATAAGATGTTCTACGACTTGTCCGCCATTGACTAGATGGCCTACGTACAAGCCTTCATTGAGGACCTCAAGTTGCCCACTATTGACCGATTAGCCGGGAGGATCTACAGCTGCCCCTCACGGAGCAAGAGATTAGAGCATCCATAAGAGGATCAGCTACATGTAAAACTCCCAATCTAGACGGCCTTCCAGCTGAATTTTACAAGGCATATGAGGACGTCCTAGTCCCTAAGCTATTGGAGTTATATCAAGCGACTTCAGACGAAGGGAGGCTACTGCTTACACTTTGTGAATCCCTCATAATATCACTGCCAAAGCACACTTGAGGTGACATCCTACTGCCCCTTATCCATGTTAGGCACAAACTATAAGATACTTAGTAAGATTATTGATGGTTGCCTCTTGGAATATAAGCCCCACTGCTACATACTTATCAAAATGGCTGATCCCAAATCGCTCGACCCCCTCAATATCCGCAGGCTCTATAGAGTGTTAGAGCTGGCCTTGTCCCATTGGCCCTTTGCTGCTTATCTAGTAGGTGACCTGGAACGAGCATTTGACACTGTAGACTAGTCATACATGTTCATAGCACTTTAACGGTTTGGCCTCCCAGTGCACTTTCTCTGCACCTTTTGCTTATTTTATGCAGCTTCCACAGCTCAGGTCAAGATAGGCCAACTCATTTTGGCACTGATGGATATCATTCGAGTAACGCGCCAGGGATGCCCACTGTCGCCACTCTTATTCGTGCTGGCTTTGGAACCACTGGCCCAGCGGCTACTGCGTGATGGGTAGAAATGGGGTATCCTTTTATGAGAAGAGGTGTACGCAGTCTCCCTCTTTGCAGACGATTTACATACGGGACATCAGGTGAGGACTCAGAGGCATTGAAATAGCACTTGAAGGAATTCTGAAAAGCCTCGGTCTGGGTGTGAACTGGGCGTAGACCTGCAGGTTTTCCGTGAGCCCAGATTGCCCACCACAACATCTAGTGGTGGGAATCCATCAAATGAGATGGGAGTTGCGCACATTCCGTTACCTCAGTATTGGTATATACCACGATACTCTGGACTTAATAGACGATAACCTCACTAGGGCTATTGCTTCCCATTGACTCCCTATAGGGATTTCTTATATGCATTTTTTATATACTCTTTCATAACCTTTATTCACCTAGAATATCCATACCTAGCACCTTAGCAACCTTCTCTTGGTACCCCCACTGGGATCCACATAAGATTTCACACATGATCTTGTGTATGCTGGAGATAAATCCTCTAGTACCCAAATGTGTCCCATTCACAAACCTCTCCTTAACAGGTCTGTCAATGGCGTTTCAGTTTGCAGGAGGAAGAGGTTATAAAACTGAACTGGACATTTTTTAGGTCCTGGTGTTTTATTCAAATGCATCCATTTTACTGAATATACTATATATGTCACTTCATTTGACTTTTCCAGCTCTTCCAGAAAGGTTGTGGGGTACCAAGTATATTGCATCTTTGCAAGTTTTCCCTTTTTACATTACCTTCCAACGGGCCTCGCATGTATAAACACTGTACGACTTCCTGAAAAGCATTCTGATTCTCCCTTTCTCGTAGAGTCCAATAATCTGCCTGCCCAACTTGTTTCTCTTCACATAAAATAACTACTACAACGTTAATAATGCTAGTAACATATTGTCTGAAATAATTTCCGTTATCCTTTATGATAGCGACAGCCAACTCGGGTGCTTCTCAACTTGTCCGCCAATTTCCAGCTCTTTCAATTCCCTTGTCAACTTTTCCTGTACTAGTCTCCTGTCTCTCTCAATAATCGCTGACATTACTATCGCTAACCCCCTCACTACCTCCTTAAGAGGATACCAAACCATCAAGGGAGCTGAGTTAATCTCCAAATTGAGCCTAAAATACTCCTCTATCGCTTGTATGCTCTCTGCTGTTTATCTGGGAACCCTTTGTAGGTCTACCATAATGTCCACTGGTTGTTGTTTGTTCCCTCTAACCCCAAGCCAACTCCCATTCAACCTCAACATTAGCATGATCCGAGTTAAAAAAATATCTGAAATGTTGGCATTATACAATGAGCGGATTAGCCTCTGGGACAAGTAAATACAAGATATCCAGAAGTATAAATTATGTACCTGTGAGTAGGAGTAGTACTTATCTTCAGTTTGTAGGATACGCCATGCTTCTTCTACATCTTGCTCTTGAAATCTCTTCTGCAATACCTTGGCTACTACTCCTGTACCCCAGCCACTGTGTCATTCTATCTATGAGTGAATCCAATGCTAAGCTGAAATCCCCTCCCAGGATTACTTGTCCTTCCATATTTTCTAGGATGTATTTCACAAAGGAGTGTTGAGCTGAATCTGGAGTACATATATATGTATGGGAATAACAGTTCTGGTGTATCTAAATCTAATTGTACTTTAAGGTAACACCCCCCCTTAATCTTTACAATTCATGTTCTCTTTCCCTTCAATAAATTGCTTGCACAGTATAGCTATTCCTGCCTGTTTGATGGTGGCTGAGGCTCAGAATTGGGTGGGAAATACTTGCATTCTCATGTGGTGTTTGCATAAGAAAGCATTTCCTACAGGATATCAGAATCATGTAGCTAGGGGTTATCTTCAAATCTTTGCCTCTTACTCAGGGAGTTAAATGTCTTGCATTAAATGATATTCATTTGAATAATGCTATATTGTAGTATTATGCCAGCTTATTTTCATTTAGCAATAATAAAGGAAAATATTCCCCAAATGCACCAATTTTTTTTGTAGCAATTTGTCTGAGGGACCAGGAACTGCACACCCCTGACAAAGTAACTATTTATTGTAGACAATAGTTATCTTAGCTCTTCCTTCTGAATGACAACAGCTACACCATCCGACTGGGCCTTCTCCTCTATGTCCCCTTTCTAACCCGTGCCCCTACTCTCCTACTGGTAGAGCCAATGCCTGAAGTTCAACCCTTGACCTAACCTATTGCCACCTGACCCAAGAGTACTGCCTCCCAGCATTCGCTATATGCATAGGTTCAGGTACAATGCAAATCATGAAAGCTCATTGTGCGTGCCACCTCTTCTTGTTGATCTGTCTCTCTGGGCTGGAAAGTTTTTGCCCACCAGTCTCTCCTCAGTAGTCGCATTGCCTGGGCTTCAGCTCTTGCTTGTCTCTGCAAAATCCTTAGAGCGTTCACTTCCCTCTTCAAGTGCATAGATACGGTTCTCTTCTCCTTTCCAAAGAACTGCAGCCCCTTTGGGAAGGCACATCTGTACTGTATTCTTTGCTAGTTCAGCCCCTGATTGAGCAGCGAGACTTCCCTCCTTCGCTGCAATGTTGCCGCTGATCGATGCTGAAAGAAGGGGATTTTACTATGGTTGTGACATAATTTATTACTTGATTATATAGTCGGACAGTTTCACCACTATATCTCTTGGCCTCACTCTGGACTCTTTCGAGTGTCATACTTCTCCATATGTCCTTACTGTTCCAAGTAACACCTGAAGATCCAACCTAGTTAAAAAATAAACAAGCATTGACATAGCCAATAGGTCTCGCCTTTGGGACCTTATAAGTTTTTAGCCATGCAACACATTATCCTGGGTGCTACAACATCTATGAACATCAGAACACTAGGCAAAAGTTTAGAATGGTGACCCCCGTCAAAAACACACATGACCTTAGTCGTGCCATTTGCAGCCTATGGCTCAAAGGTATTTGGCAGTCACAGGCGGCTGTGATTAATAGTGTTAATAAGTGAGATGGGTTCACACGCGCGTGATTTGGAGCAGCAAGTGGGCGTGAGTAAACGAAGAGTGAGGGTAGGAGACAAAACCTGTCAACAACCTAAGCAGACTGGCGCAATTTGGGAATTATCATGTATTGCACAACAAGAAAGTTAAACAAGCATTGGCATAGCCAATAGGTCTCGCCTTTGGGACCTTATAAGTGTTTAGCCTGAGCTATAGGCGTTGTCAATGTCTTTAAGCTATGTTTTAGAGCAGTGTGGGTAAAATCAGTTCCGGTATTCCCACACTGTGGAAAACTAGATGTGACAACACCACCCCACTCGTGATCGGATACAGAAAAATTCTAACGGTAATTCTGTTCTTCCTGACTGGTAGTCTGTCCTTAAGAAGAGTACTTGAAAGCACAGACGTAGTAGACATAGTAATAATCTAAGCTTTGGTAGCATTATGTCAATATTCCATTTCTCAAAGCACTATAATACAATGATTTGCAATGCAATAGGTCTCGCTTTGACCTATTGAATTTGTAAATGACACTGCCTTTTATTATTGCAGGTGTATTTTTAAACGCATAAATTAATAGCATTATCATTTACAATGCCAATTGGTCAAAATCTAGCAAATGCGAGATCTATTGCATTACAAATGCTTGTTTAGGCTGTCTCTGTTATGTCCTGCTGCTGGCAGGAGCTGAAGCAGTGGTTCATTGGCGATTCGAATGTCTGTGGTTGAGAATCCCATAGATTCTTTCTCAGCAGAACATAATGCATGCAGCCTACCGTGAGAGAGATAGCCTGGCACTGGCCAGGGAGTATTGGATGCCCAGATAATCCAGAGAAGCCAGCTTCTGCCAGGCTTCATTTACGTAGCCAACCTGTGTTTAATGTTGCATTTTGTGAATACCACTGAAGAGTTTTTTGTCATTCAATTCATCCTACCAGTAACCGTATTAAGTTGCAAAATTCCACAAAACGACTGTAACACCCAGAGGGCAATATCTGACAGAAGCACAATGCGCCATAAAGAACACACGCAGAGGGGCCACTTGAAAGGAACCTATCTGTGCGATGAAAGGCAGGGAGATATAGCCTCAGTGATAAAATAGGATCCGCTTGAAATACAATAGCCTTGAACAGCAGCGCTTAAGAAAGTAGGGTTTTTGCAAAGGAAACAGATAAAGATTATTTCGAACATGAAAATAAAAACTGTTTCACTGAAAACAGATAAGGAGGAATCCCCACCCGAGCCTTCTCGGCTAACAATCTTGCGGAAGATTGACAGATGGGTGTTTTAATCCTGTCAGTAGTGATCGTTTGATCTGGGCTTATTCACGTAAGGTTGGCGAGTACAGAAAGGGCGTCATCATGACAAACCTACAGTAGAAAGAGGCTCGGCAGACCTCAGTACTAATATGATAAAATACATGAAAATAGTAACTATATATAATATATATGCATTCGAATCCTGGTGTTGGTAGGTTGACCGCCCAGTTTCTACAGAATAAAGACAACTACATGAGTGAGGCATTTTTAGATTTGATCTCCCCGCCGGTTGCTAGGAAGTTGTACTTCCAACTGAGAATAGGTAGTCTACCGCTTAGGTCCTTTACTTCGAGGTGGGATGTTAATGAAATCACTGCTTGTCCTGCCTGTGGCTTTAGATTAGAGGATGAAAAACATGTTTTCTTTTTTTACCCAATGTATCACCTGCAAAGAAAACGTTGGGTAAAACCTATTTGTAGAAACCTGGGATTTAGAGAATGTGAAAAAGAGAGTCTTGAAATATGATACCCATCCCCCAATTGTTTTTGAAGTTTCCCGGTTTCTGAATGCCATGTGGATAAAACACAGGAAATATTGTAACTAATTCTCAAGCCCTAATATATCTTTGTAAATTTTTGAAGCCTTGTACAATTTACTGTATAACTGCAATTTGATTTAGATGTATTTTAAATAATTGTGTGTCTTGTAAAAATTTGTGTTACTTTTATGGCCTTGGTGGCCGAAATAAAGTTTACGATGATGATGGTAACTATATATACTTCGCGGAATTTAGCTCAAGTACTGGTTTTGGAAAATTCTTTGAGATTTGAAGGAAAGCACAATGGACATTAGAAAAGTAATTTGGTAGCAGTGGAACATTTATGCACCCGCCCCTACAGAATGTGATATAGGGTCTCTGACTCTCCCGCATCGCACAGATATCAATAGGCCGTGCTCTGAATGGGGCTGCAGAATGGTTGGGGCACGCCCCAGGTACGTCACAGAGGCTTCAAGGACTTTTGTTACGCACCTGTCTGGACAGCAATACAATTACCCAAAAAAATGAAGGGTTCTTGTTATTTTCTCTTAATTTAAAGCATGCTACATGTGTTAAACAGTCTGCAGTTAGCATTCAGGCATCATACAACTAACATAACCTATCATTTCATTAGTGCTTGTGCCTGACACTAGAAAAATAAAACTCTCCCCATGACTGAGGCAGCTGCAGTGTGTTTGATTGGAGTGCGCGACAGCTCAAGTGAAGGACAGATTAATTTCTCCTAAGTTTACAATAAAATGAAGGGCGTGTAAATGTAGTGACTAAAAATATTGGCTACAGCTTGGAAGGAGCTGGTGAATGCACCCTAGAGCTGCAACGGTGCCCATCAATGGAGAGTTGGGGAAGTGTTTCACTTAAAAAACAAGCATTGGCCGCGAACAGTGCTGAAAGGACTCCCATAATTATGGCATGTTTGGCCGCGCGCGAAAGTGAAAGCAGTGCGGCGGGGGAGGGGAAGGGCGTGAAAGTGATCGGACGCGCTCTGTGGTAATCACGCGAGTGGTGCACGCGCAGCAGTGATCGCGCTGGAAGGGAGGCAGATGGCGGCAGCGTGCGTGCACGCTCACGTGAACGCAAGCGCTAGGTCGGCTGTGGCAGCACTTTGGAAACCTGTATACTAAATGTCTCTCCGAGCAGCGCATGCGCTGGCTCAGGCGAGACCTAAAAAGGTGGGGGTAATCCCCCGTCCACATTGTGATTAAGGTTAGACCCGCCCAACATGCTTGAAATCGTCACATGAAATCACAAGTGCCGACATGTTAACCATGTGATTAGTTTTAACCACACTTCTAAAGGTAACTTCAATGGTTAACCAGCACTACGAAACAGCCAAGTAAAAGCGCCGTGAAGTGCCCGCTATGTCCTCAAGTGCCGATGCGAGGGCTTCCTGTATGGTGTGGACCACCTTAGAAAACCGGTAGTGACCGCTGGTCTAAGCGTGACAAATTTTTTTTGCATTTTTAGCAGTACTGTTAACCTTTGAATACGAGGCACATTTCACATCCGCTTGTGCCGAAACTTTAATTTAGAATTCTGGCACCTCTCAAACGATGAGACTTGAAAGTGTGTGAAATTATATCTTTTGTCGCTTCCTGTCTACTTGCATTCACCTATCACAAAACCGGGTGCTTGGCATTAAATAATAAAGTACTTACTGGCTGGTAAAGATAGTACGTCCCTTGGAAGTGAGAGAATGTGACTTGTACCAGCCAGCTGGGCAGCTTTAATGTACTTTAATAATACTCTGCACCATGTGTCTGTTTCCACAGATTGTCCAAGCTGTAATCCACCCATGAAGTGCAAAAAAACAGGCCTGACAGCACTTCAACTAATGAAACTTTTTCCATCCGAGATTCATTCAAAAAGCCCTTCGTGAGTGGAATCACAGCGCTTTAAAGTTACAGAGTGGACACACAGGCAGCATTTCATCTGCTCTGAGAAGCTCTCATAATTAGAGGGAAGTCTCTGTGTAGCACTGCCATACACAGCCCTTTAGAGCTGGTGGTCTCAACTTTTTTTACACAATACACTTAAAACACCTGTGCAACTCTGGTTAGCACTGTCGGCAAGAAGTGCCCGCAGCTAGTTTAGTACCTTAGGTACACAAACCCATCCAAGTCTGTAGCAATGCTCGCATAATAGGGACAGTTTACCGTCTGCTTTTGTTGTGTGAGAATTGCACAGCAATCACCTGTAAAGAACAAACTAAACATTAAACTAAAACAGCGATTATATTAAAGTGCTTGAACCAACACAAGAATAAATTGGGGTAGTCACGAGACGACAGAGTGAAGCTCCCACACCATTATTCACTGTTTGCACTCACTGTGCACCCGCGCTGTATTTACATGTTAATTCAAATGCAACTTCAAAGGCAGACTGGTCTGCGATTTCTGCATAGTTAATTTGGCAGTTTATAAGTGGCCACATTATGTTTACGCTAAAAGCAGCAAAGCACAAATATATGCATGCACAGAATAATGTAATAATTAAAGTGCTTTTTGCCCTGTAGGGAAATCATGTTGTTGTCAAGCTGTGGTGGATATGGCACTGCAGGGGACAGGCGACCATTTCATCCGAGCTGAGCGGGTGGTGCCCTGAGAACATCCAAAGGGGGAGCATCTTCATGTATCACTATTGTGCACCGCGCAGGCCCAGATGGAGAATAAAACATGCATGATGAGCCCACAGCCCTGAAAATAATTGCGCTTATTTTCCAGAAACGTAGAAAGTGCATCCAACCAAGTCACTACCCACCCATGATGGTGACACCCCGTTTGCATACTAATGAAGTTTACAGCTAGAGACAATGGCTCTGATATCAATAACAGCAGCGGGGGCTGGGCGGTGCCAATAGCACAAGATAAATAGTGCCATCATTTTACATTAGGCAACCTTTCACTCACACTGCACATCAAGGGGGCCGACTTTGGTGCCTCGCACCGCTGCTGTTTGTCAGCAAAAATAAAGCGTAGCATGCCAGGCTGCTTTCCTAAACAAGCGTGGCCGCGAAAGTGAAAGCGACGCGCATTCTTGTGGAGATGGGGTGGACTGGATGCGCCTTCTAATAAAAGCGGCAAGGAAACCTGACACAAAACAGATGGCCCCTGCGCGCCACTGCTGGCTCCCAAGAGCAAAACGCTCTGGGAGTAAACATTTCCAGAAAAGCTGGGACATCCACACGCCTTTGGCCCATTGCGTGCTGAAGCCAGACGCAAAGGCCAATAGCATGTGAGCACCACACGCACAAGCTTCTACAAAAGCTGAAGTGATTCCAAGAGGCCGATATCCTAGAGCAGCGCATGCGTGCTGCGCTAGGCTCAACCTAAAAAACGAAATTTGGGATGACGATGCAGAAAAGCTAAATGTGCTACAACCACCATCCTGGATGAAAGTCTGAAAACTCGCCTTCTAACTCTAATGTGTACGCGCGCCTAACCGTCCTCTAAAACCGGGACATGTAGTTAATTTAATAAAAAGTATCCGGCGCCAGATTGAGGCAGGAAGGCCTGTGAACCACGTGCTGTGGTTGTTTGCCTAGCCCCGCGCCCTCTTAAATCATTTTTATCCCTTTAATTGTTAAGCCCCATGGGACCCACATGAGCCAATTTAAGCTCCTGGTTCGGCAGTGTGGGAGGTGGCAAGAGGCGTCCTCCTCACCTCCCCCCACACTCGCCCTTCTCTCAGTAGCAGTGGTCGAAGTGGGCGGGAACGGAAGGGCACGGCGTGCCCCTACTTCTTAAATGTATTACAGTCCGTTCCCCTACTTCTTTTTATTAAAAAAGCGTCCCGGGACTGCAGGAATGGTCCATACTAAAATGAAAACTTAATCATTTAGCAATGTCAGAGGCGCAACTAGAGCCAAATTTCGGGGGGGGGGGCTGAATCTTTAAGCAGTAGGCAGAGTGGCGCTGATTTCGGGGGTGGGGGGGCTGAATCTAGGCAGAGTGGAGCTGCAGGGGCTCTTAGAAGGGGTGAAACAACAGCAAGGCCTCATTAACATGCAAATGGTCTTTTTAAAGACCTGTGAAGTGCTCGGGTCAGGCTGTGTTTCTGCCCGGGAAGCTGTCTCATCCCGGGCTGCCACCCGCCGCCGGGGGGCGGGGGGGGCTGAAGCCCTTTGAGTCCAATGGGTGTTGCGCGCCTGAGCAATGTCCCCTGTGTGGTGCATATGCATGAAGCAGACGGGCAACTAGAGACAAATTTCGGGGGGGGGGGGGTGCGGGTCCGGCTGCAATTAGACGGACGCCAGCCTGCGAGGCTGTCTCGGCCGGGCTGACACACATGACGGGAGGGTGGGGGGGAGCTGAAGCCCAGTGAGCACAATGGGTGTTGCGCGCCTGGGATGAAGGCCTCTTCGATGCCCATGACCTCCCCCCCAGGACTGGGGGCCTGTAGAACAACACTGAAAGGGGCATCAGTGGGAAAACTGCTATCTCTGATGGCTCTAATTACAGTGATTTACAGCTCCTTTACAGCCGATGCTACCTGCCTCCCCCACTGTGACCGATACAATGGTCACATCAAGAAGGTTTAGTAGCCCCGCCCTTGACCTCGTGTGCCCTTTATTTTCGGGCTCACCCAGATTGACGGACACCACCTGGAAAAGAAGTAAGAGGGATTCAGTGAGGAATCCCTGGCTGGCTGCAAATCTGCTCTCCATCCAGCCAGAACTCGACAATAGGAGGAAGGCGGCTGCTGTGGAAGAGGCCCCCAGCTGACCCAGCCCCACCAGCTTCTCCTGGAAACTGTTCTACGTGCCTGCCCAGAGGTCATCAGCCCCTCCTTTACAGACCTGCTCTTTTCTCCACACTGGGGCCTGGAAGAGGAGCCTGTACTGCCTCAACTCCACGCTTGCTCGTATATAAACATCAAGTAAGTTGGGAAATTTAAAGAATAGCTTGATGCAATTTTTTTACAAACGTTTAATGTCTTAATCAGCTGTTTTTCTTATGTTATTTTATTTAATGTGTGAATGGCTACTCTGTATGTGTTAAGAGATGTGGTGTTTTAAAAACATACTGTTGACCTTTTAAAAATAATAATATTGCATTTAATCGGCACAAGTTCTGTGACCCACGAGCACCAGAGCCCCTTTCAGACCCCATCCTGTGTCAGACTATGAAAATAAATAGGCCCTGGCACCAAGGTCAGACTGGCCATACCGGATATGGGAGGAGAGGCTGGTTTTGTAACTGGGGACCGGTTTTGCGGCAGTGCTGCAAAATCGGCCCCCAGTAACAAAACAAGCATTTACAATGCAATAGGTCTCGCATTTGCAAAATTTTAAGCTATTGGCATTGTAAACGACAATGCCTTTTATTTATCTATTTTCAAAACCAACACATAGATAAAAGGTTTATCATTTACAATGCCAGTAGCTCAAAGTCTCGTAAATGCGAGACCCATTGCATTGCAAATGCTTGTTTAAAGCCCTCCCAAGAATATGTGCACACCACAAACATACTAGGATCCCAAAACGTAAAACAGATACTGAAAAAGAACAAATAAATGTACTTCTTTTAAAAAGCATGTACAATTTTTATATCTTTCATGTTTGCACAAGATCACACAGTGCTTTCGTGTTTTATTACATCACAGAGTTACCACCTCAAGGTGAGAAGACGGAAACAAAACTCTGTTGCAAGAATGTAGCAGCCAGGCTGCTTGGCGCTTTATTCTCAAAGATGTTACTTTGAGCAATAATGAATTCTGAAGTCGACAAAGTTAATAGACCCTAAGCACTGTAAACTGCCCCAGAGCACCATATGTGAAAGTGATGCGTTGGTAGAGTTGCTCAAGCGCCCGCCTGATAATGCCGAACCTCCCCCTGTGTGAGTGGACCTGGGTATGGGGGTTGCAACGTTGCCCTGTCTGGACATGTAGGCTGGGGGACTGAAAGCATATAGCACATTCCGGTTCCTCTGAACAATGAGTGTAAAAGCGTTAAGGTAACATGTCGTACCTGCTTATATTTCACATGCTTTTTCCAGGGTGTTATTTTTTTCAGGCAGTGCATAATTTGAATTGAGTCACATCCAGGACTTTATAATTGGGCAGAATTGGTTTGTAGCTGAAGACAGTTCAAGTTTCTCTCAGTGGGGCACAAGGGTGTTCGGGGGATAGGAGGTGGCACTATGGCCAGGGCTACCGAATTTGGAACTGGGGAACCTGGTTCAGCCTTCATGCCTAGTCCACTTGACCACTCCTGAGGGAGCAGATTCCCCTACTAGACCTTAGAAGGCCCAGCCAGACTTTAGAAGCCCTGGTATCTTAGCACCTTGAAGGACTGTCCACCACAATCCATACTGAATTTCACCTCCAGTCTTGCAGGCAGGCCTAAACAGCAGCACACCCTCGAGCAGCAGTGAATTTGTCACTGAGGTCATAGGACCCTTGAGGCCAGTCCACCTCACCCATTGGTGCCTCCATTGGCTTTGTTCCAGCAGTACTAATGTAACTCACCAGGGATTGGCATGCACAACGCAAAGCTCCAAGTCATATTTTAAAATCCACGCAAAGCCACTGTGCATGTCTTGAATGGCTTCATAAATATGAACTAATACAGCGCAGCACAAAGTGCTGCGTTGCCTTACTGTGCGCAAAGGAGGTGTTGGGTGGGAGACTGGTTTTGTAACCGGGGACTGGTTTTGCAGCAATGCTGCAAAATCAGCCCCTAGTAACAAAACCAGCAGAACTGTGCAGCACAATGACTCACTCTTAAAAACACATAATACACTGCAGAGTTCCTTGTCAACCCAGTAAGTAAGTAAGTCAATTTATTGTTTCCAGTTATTAAAAACTATTACAAAATACAATAAGATACATTCATTAAAATACTCTTATTTATACCGCTATAAAATCAAATTGTCCATAAATTTATTTATCTATGTAGTGTTGGTTTAAAATCAAGTTATTTGAACATTTATCTATATAATGTTAGTTTTGAGTTTTTCGGGCTCTTTTATCCCCCTCTGTTCCACTTGTTGTAGGAGGGATTGTACCTGTCTCATATATTTAACCCCCCTACAGGCCAACATGGGAGATGTTCCATCTAACCATTGAATAACAGCTTGCCTGCATGTGCGAATATTCAGTTTGTTAAATATGTTTTTTAAAAATTGTCTCCTTATGTCCAATAATGCTGGGCAAGCGCATAGCAAGTGGGGTAGTGTTTCATTTTTATAGCCGCATAAGCGACAACAGGAATCCATATAGCTGCCTTTATAAGTTAATAACAAATCTTTTGAAAAATGTAAGCCCAACCGATATTCAATGTATCTCTGTTTTAATGTCACGTTAAAATGACTTCTTAGATAAGACTGCGGCTTTATCCCGGAATATGAGTTTATTACTGTCCACCCACGTCGTCGCTTCGTGATTAATGATTGATCTTCCAAAAACGACATCCGTTTGACAGCATTGTTTATTATTTTATTAAAAGTCGGTCTATCTGGATTAGAGTCCCATAATGGTTGAATTTCAAGGACCTTCAAAGATTGAGCCAAATAATTTCCCCAACTGCCTTGCGTGTCTTTACTCAGCTGGTTTCTTATTTCCTTCCAACATAGACTATCCAATGTTCCTTCTTCGGATAGGCGTATTTTGTGACAAAATTTTACAAAAGTGCCCCTGCTACAGAACTTCTGGTTCAGAAGACCAAATTCTAAGCGAACCTGGGCCGGTGAGGCTGATTTTGGAAGATTTAAAACTGCTTTATATGCCCTCATTTGAAGGTTATTTAACAGCCCCGCCTCTTTACCGCACCAGGTTACCAAAGCATATGACAAGGTTGGCAAAATCTGTGATTTCATCACGTTTAACTGGTGGGTATAGTTTGGGCAACTCAACTTTTTTTGTAGTATCCGGTGTGCATAAATCAAAGAGTGGGTTTTTGCCTTTAGGTCTATTTTGAGTTCTTTGTTCGATGAACCTCTTTCTATTTTTAGACCTAGATATTTATATGATGGTTCTTCCTTTATTTGTATTTTGTTTGCGAACCATTTAAATATCTGTTTTTTTGTATCAACTAAACGGACCACTTTAGTCTTTTCTTTATTTAATTCCAGACTTTCGTGCTCCAGATAGATTACCAAATCATTAATCAATCTTTGGAGTCCTATTGGGGTTTGGCTCAGAACAACAATGTCGTCCGCGTATTGCAGAAGGGGGATTGAGATGTTTGCCAACTTCGGCGGGTGGCCTTCTGCTATCTTCATATGCTGTGAGATGTCCGCCATATAAAGATTAAATAAGCTTGGGGCGAGGACGCATCCTTGTTTTAGGCCCTGTTTCGTAATAATTTCGCCAGTAGTACTACTGCCGTCTCCCAATTTGACTCTTGCCCAAGTGTCGCTATACAGATTTTTTATTGCATCCAACAGGCTCTTTGGTATTCCCCATAGATTTAATTTTTTCCATAGTCTGTTTCGATTCACTCTGTCGAATGCTGCTCGTAAATCAATGAAACATGCAAATAATCTGGTCTTCTTTTTTTCTGCTTTTCCTTTTAGGAGTGCCAAGGTTGTTAAATTTGTTAAGGTGCCCATTTTTTGCCTAAAACCTGTTTGAAACATAGGTATTATTTTTGTTTCCTCCATCCAATCTTGAAGGTGCTGCAGCAAACATGATCCATATAGTTTTGCATCCACATCTGTCAAAGATATCAGCCTGTAATTTCCAGGCTCGTTATGATCGCCCTTTTTAAAAATAGGGTGTATTATACTTCCTTTCCAGGACTTGGGCGTTTTATTCTGGGTATAAATCCAATTAAATAATGGAGTTAAATATTCGGCCCAAAACTCAGGAAAGTGTTTGAAAAGAGCGTTTGGGAGTCCATTTGGTCCTGCTGCACCCTCTGTTTTTAAATGTTTTATTATTCCTTTTAGCTGTTTAGCTGTCACAAGGGTGTCTAGGTCCAGGATATTAGCTTCTAACGCTTTAAATACGTTTGTGATAACTTTTCCAGTGTTATTACTAAGTCGGTTCTTTTTGCCCGTGTTTGACATCCTTTTGTCCTCCAGTTGCTGCTCCTGTGTTTTGAGCGAAGGTTTTTTTTGCTCTGATTCATTGGAAAATATTTCATACTCTTGATTATTATGACACTTTTGTACGCTCTTCCCACCAGCGAACATATTTTTAACGTGCTTGATCCATTTATCTTCTCCGATTCCTGCCTCTTGTTTTAGTTGGTTACCCTTTGTTAATTTGTTAATTATACCCCAAAATGACCGGCCATTTTTATTCTTTCCAGCAATTAATAATTTAGTCCAGATTTCTTCTTGATATACTTTTTTTGCTTTACTCAGCATTATCTTGTATTTATTTCGCATTGTTCTTAGTTTTACCTTATCTGGATTCCTTCCGTTTTTCATCATTATTACCTGCTTCCGAACTTCACGGGAAATTTTCTTTTTTTCCTCCCGGAGCGTAAGATTGAACCATGGCTTCATTCCACTATCTATTCTTCCATTTTTTAATTTTTGAACTGGGGGGTCTCTGGTTATGGAGTCACATAAATTTTCCCAAGCTTTTATAGGGTTTTTTTTATCTTCAATTGATTGTATTAACAATAGATTTTTGAATTTCTCCATTACTGGTTTAATATCTTTACCGCCCCATTTCAGTTTCCGTAAATTGAATTTTTCCGTGTTTTGAATAACTGTTTTTATTTTTTGAGATTTATTTACTGGCATTATGATTTTGGTAATTAAAGGAAAGTGGTCACTTTCTGTCCTTTGCTCAACATCAAATACATTTACCTTTGGTAGCAGGTTATTGCTCATTATTATAAAATCTATAGTTGATCGCCGTTTACCGCTTAAAAAAGTTGTTATGGATTTATCCCCATTTGTGTTCCCATTCAAAATTGTCAGGCCCAGCTCTCTAAGTTCTTGAGATAAATATTTATCTTTCACGAGGTTGGTATTAAAGTCTCCTGAAATAATTAAAGAGTACCATTCATATGAAGTTTGCAATGCTTGAAGGAGGGATATTAATATTATAAGTTTTTCCTTTTTCTGTTTCTTTTCTGGGTGTACATATACATTAAGCACTAATAAGTTATTAATCTGTACATTTGAATCAAACTTTTCTGTGAGTTTTATTGCTTGCAGCCAATTAGCCCCAGTATCTATCTCTTCCGCTTGCCATCTATATTGCTGAGAGATGTATACTGATAGTCCTCCTCTCGGGTGACCAAATTTTGAGAGTTTTTCAGCTAAGATATGAAACTCTATGTAACCTGAGATTGATACTGGTCTCTGGTTCCAGGATTCTTGAAGTAATATTAAATCCTGTTGTTCCAAAAATTTCAAGGTTTCATGATCTTGTCCCATATTACTGAAACCATGGACGTTCCAAGAGCAAATACTGATTGTTCTTATATTCAACTCACCGAAATCGTCTCTAATTGCCCATTTTTTCCCTGATTCCCCATAATTATGGGGTGTTATCTGTAAGTGGTTAGGAACTCTTTTGGTTCAGTGTTTTAGCAATCCAGGACCAGTCTGTGCTCTTTTCCAGCCTACTATCCTGGTCCTCTAAGGTTGTCTGTTTCATGCCTCTTTGGATTATTTTTTGCGGTGTTACTGAACAAGCGTTTTTTAGGCATGATCTCTGATCTTGTTCAATTTCCTTTTCTGTAGATTCCTTTTTAATAGCTTTTAAAAGAGGAAATGCGTATTTTTTCCGTTGAAGACGTCTTAACCCAATACCCCATGCTTCAAAGATCAGGCTCATTGCGAGTATCCTATCCACTATGGTCTTTGAAGCCCAAGTAGTCAGAGTTTCTTCTATATCTGGATTGCTTGCTTCTGTTTTTAATTCTACTGATATCAGGTCTTTGGATGTTATTTCCTCTAATTCTGGTATTTCTTTAAAAAGTCGCAGTAAATTCCCTCTATTCAAGACATCTTGACCACCAGTTATCTGATATGCCGGTATAAATAATAATTTTTCAGGGCTTTCTCCTTGTATTTTAGTTACTAGTGTCTCTTCTTTTTCCTTTTGTTGTTGGTTCTTTGATTGGTCACCCTTAGCTATTATTGTTCTGCTCGGAATTTGAATATTTTTAGTTATTTCTCCGATTGTATTTGTTGTTCTATTTCGCTTAAAATTGGATGCCATAGGCCCGCCTGTTTCCAACTTTGTCTCTTCAATATTATGTTCAAGTATATCACTCTTTAAATGTATTGCTGTTTGTGGACACTTTGAGGATTTATCTTTTTGTGATGTCTTGCATGATCTCCCATTTTCATTTAAATTTATTTTTATCGGTGTTCTTATCCTTTCTTCTTCACTATCTTGACTCCTGAGGTTCCGTACTTCATCACCTTTGATAGTTAGTTGTTCCTTTTCTCGTTTTATCCTTTTGACTTTAGGAGATGAACTAATCTCTGCCCACTGCATTTTTGTTTCCCATTCTCCTGAGTTTTCTTTATAGGATATATTATTGTCGCCTTCAATTTCAGTTCGGGCTTTGCCTTGTGATTGCGGAAGTTTTTTTATTTGATTTTTTTGTTTTTTGTTTTTTTTCTTTTTTTCCTGTGCATGGTTTACCTTTATTGGCGTAAGAGATTTCTGTGATTCATTAAGGAAATCATGCCCATTCTCTATCTTAATTGAGTTGGATGCTCCAAGTTATTTTCAGACAGAATTGATGAAATTTTTTCTGATAACCGTTTCTCTTGTTTTTTTAAAGTTATTTTATTAAAGATAGGAAAGATCTGGTCGTTTATAGGAAGCGACTCCTTTCGCTGAGTCCTCCCCTTTCTGGCACGTTTTCTTTGTCTTTTTGTTAACTTTACATGTGAATTGTCCTTTACTCTTTGTGAGTCTTCAATTTGGAATAATCCTTGATTTGAATGTTCGTCATGTATCAATTTCTTTATGTCAGAGCTTCTATTCCATTCTTTTCCCTCATTTTGGCTCACGCTTTCCTCATTTATCTCTATATCCTTGCCGGGGCTCGTATGTTTGTTGTTCCCTAGTGATGTTTGTACTACCCCTAAGATATCTTTTAGGATATCTGGTAAATTTGACAATTTATCCACCAATTTGCCACACACGCAAGTAGGTTTCGAGGCATTTGTATGTTGTTGGCCCGAATCTGATCTTCTAGATAAAAGGGTTGTCATATGATCCAGCTTGGTATTTATGCCTGAGATATGGCTTGCGATAAGATTTATTAAATCGATTTGTACATCCATTTTGTTTGACTGGAAATTCAAGGCCCTAATTGCCTGATCCAGGGTATTTAATAGTGTCTCACTCCACGGGATCTTTTGATTCGTTCCTGGTAATATTTCCAGCACGTCTGACACCTCTTCCAGTCTACTCACCGAAGAGATCGTGATTGGGGATGTCAAATTTAGCTTTATTGGCCACCCTTTGGTTTTTTCATGTTTCTCATCTGATGCAACATAGTTTTTGGCTAGACATATTGGTGTAGATTCCAGTCTATCTTCTTCAATCTTTCCCTTTACCTGTTCCTTTTCTCGTTGGTTATTTTTAGGAACACCTTGTGTTTGAATTTGAATGCATTGATCTATTTGAGAGTTGGGTTCTATTAATCTGTCCGGGGTTATCTCCTTCGATGTTAAAACGGCTGACCAAATTTCCTCTAGCGCAATTATTTGATCTTCCCCGGTTTTATTCCCCTCTATTATAAAGCTTTTATCTTTAGCCTTGTCTTTGGCCTTGGTCCTGTTCTCATTTTTTGTAGTTTTCTCCATTACTGTGGAACTCTGGTTATGTATCTGGGCTGTTACCACAACTAATTTATTATCTTCTGTTTTCCATTTTTCCTTTCCAAAGGATTGAGAAATTTGTAACTGTTCCATTGAGTGAGTTGGACTGTTCTCAATGGAGATTTTTTGAGCTTCTTTTTCATCCTTCTTGTTCTTTACTTGCAGTTGTTCATTTTTACTGTTATTTATCCTTAATGCTGGTACAATTGGGCTTGGCAAATGGGCTTGTTCCTGTGTTTGCCCATATATAGCCGCCATTGGGTCCTTTAAGAAAAAGAATTTTTGAATCCCACTTGGTTTTTTTTTGGTTGACGATGGTTCAGGTGCAGACACTAGTCTCTCTCTTTGTTGTATATCCTTCTCTTTTTTTTTCCCATCTTAGATGACCCCTGTTCTTTTTCGTCATCGTACCCTTTTTTTTTTTCATTTATCTCCTGCCGCACTCTCCCAGATCTCATATTCTCCCTTGTTGACGGCAATTATTATCACTTCTCCTTATTCCTCTCCCCTCCTTGTCCCCTCCTGGTCTTCTGGTCTCCAATGCTCCGACCCCCGTACTAGTTTTTCAGGGTTACCGTCCACAGCCGGGGAAACTAATGAGGACAAACACGACAACTAACTACCTAGGCTTCTTTGTGGCAGAGAGGCGGGGAGGTTGAGGAAACAGTGAGGCAGCTAGGCCGGGGTAACCGACGGCAGGAAAAAGCGAAAAATAAAAACACGGGTGACCAAGAATGATTAAGAGTCTGCTCGTTATCCCTCCGCCTCCATCTCGTTGGCTCCCCTCATACCTCGTACCTCACTTGCTGCCTGACTCCACTCCACTCCACGCCTCCTCCCGTCTCGCCCGTCTCGCTCGCTCTTCTTACTCCTCCGTCTGCTCCTCCGTCCAGTTCGGTTCTCTCTCCCTGCTTCCGGCTTCAGGTTCCAACTCCTGACACCTGCGTCTCAAATCCCAGGTCACAGGTCTGCTACAATGCTGATGAGGTGCGTGATGGCCCTGTGAGTGGGAGACCAGGGATCAATGGCCGTTAGTGCTGGTTAGGTTGGGCTCCGGCCAAACTGGTTGCTCCTCCACGCTAACGGGCACTGTCGGAGGACACCGTTCGGAGCTTACGGCTCCGCGGCCCCGCTGCCAGCTTCGCTATAGGCTCCGAATCTGCCGAACAAACACAGCCCAAAGCCGCCGCCAAAAGCCTCGCTCGGAACCGGAGCGGCTCGCAGCTCGCAGCTCCGCACTGCTCTGCTCCTCTGAACGTCACGTGCTCCCAATCCAATTACTGTCAGATGATACACGCTACACCTGAAGCAGCAACCCAGTAGTTTACCTGCAACAATAAAAGTTTCCACGCAACTCCCACGGTTTCTGATGTATTCACAGATTTACAAGGACTTCTAAACTTGGGATTGCGTCAAAATCTTGCACCTCCTGAGAGGAGCCATAATGAGGAGAAATATCGGTATTTCTCCTTTTTCAGCACACAAAGAAAGAGTAAAGAGCCTCTTAGGATTGTTTTTGTATAGGAAGGTTCATGCAACACAGGCATCCTTGCACCTTGGCACAGACTGGTGTAATCAACAGTGCTCCCAAACTCGTGGGGCCTCCTGTCATAGAATCTAAAGCCAAATTTTATGTTCAGAAATGGTTAGAAAAAGGGAGGAAAAGTGCTGATGAAATAAACTACATGGCTTGGACACACATGGCTTATGATTCCACTTATATGCATATTTGGGACATTCTGTGATTGAAAACGTATCCCACATTGTAAATAATGTCAATAACTTGTATTAAACCTCAAATAAACTTGTTTCTATTGGTAGCATTAAAAAACACTTCTAAGCTGTAACTGGTTAGTGAACTGCCAAACATGCTAAAAATTAGGATGTTTTGCTCTTTCTAGCCACACCTCTGACTCCGCCCACTGAACCAATCCCTGATTATCCCCGCCCCCTGATGCCCCGCCCACAGTTCACCTACGTTTTTTTTCCCCACTTCGATCACTGCTCAGTAGACAGCAAAACGGGTTACATCAGCACACAGCGTTCCTGGGGCGAGGAAGGAATAAGATACATGACCGAGAAAGAACGCCTAATATCAGACTCACTGTGTTTGGTGTAGTGAGGGGGAATGACAGGACCCCCACGCTCGCGGCAATAATAAAGTTCAGGGAGGCTGCTCGTGCAGGTTGACTCACACCGGGTCCGCCCCTTTTATTATCAACCCACCCTAGACCGTCGAACATCGCGGTCAGGGCGCACGTGCTGGTGTGCATCGCTGCAGGGGGCTCTACATAGTGACCACACCGTCATCCGCTCCACTCAACACGTATGCACAGACACCACCCAATGATTACACTGACACATTAGTTATGGGTGAAGAACTGCTGCAGGTTTATTTCATACAACATAAGTATGAGTGGGTTATCTTATGGGCGATCCAGGGCAAGCAGCCCCTCGCTGCTCCGCCCGCCTTGCGAGCCAGCACGCATGGTGGGTCGATGCCCGGCAGTGCGGTACATTTTTCAGATCCTCCTTTGGATCACGTGATCTGTGTAATACTCCCGCCCCTTTTAACGGGGGCGGAGCGTGTTATGGCACACCCCCGGTTGGTCAGCCCCCCAACCGCCCGAAGGACTAACGGGGCGGCGTTGCGGTCTTCCCAGAACCTCCTTCGGCTCCTGGACCTTGGCTCGGGCACCCTTACTGTGCCGGACAGGGGTACCCTTACTGTACCGACTGTCGCCGAGGTACCCTTACTGTACCCTTCTGCCTCCAGATCGCCCTGTAACTCTGCCTGCAACACAAGAAAAAACATTATAACATTCCAGTTGCGCGCTGCCTACGCCGCGCAGTGTAAGCGGAAAGGGTGGGATCTCGCGCGGCCAGGAGCGTAACAGGAAGCAGAGGGCGATCTACGGGGGCGGGAGGCATAAATAGGGCCTGGCCCCGCCCAGCCCAGTAGCCCGCCTCCCCCAGCAATGCCTATTGGAGCCTCCCCTCCCCAAGGCGCGGCCTCTCGAGAGTGATGGAACGGGGGAGGCTCCGACGGGTGGCCACTAGAGAGCTGCCCTGCTGATGTCCCCTTGCGTGGGACGCGGGCAGCGGCATTCGGGTTTTTAAGTGAGAAGGACAAGGGAGCACCGTTTCCAATGTAAACTTGTCACTCAGAAGTGAGCTATAAAATGGTGCTCTACGTCTTAGGCACTGCCCTCTCTGCGCTGACCCAGGATGGACCATGCTAAAGGAGGTAATAATGCTGCCTGTTCGTATTGCGATACGAGCACATTGTGGCAAGGTCATCAATGCTTCATATGCCTGATCTTCTCTACATGGACTGCATTTCCCAGCGCATAGACATTGAAAAGTATTTGTGGCTAAGCACCGCCCACATAGTCAACGTGCAGAGAGCATTGCCACGGCCTGCACGATCTTGTAGCACACAGCTGAGTGATAAATACAAATTGGAAATTATGTGCTCTTGTGTTTTTTTATTTTTTCATGTCATGTTAAATACCCATAGCAGTACTGGGAAATGGAAACCTTATATCCGGAACGTCCGTATGTCCCCATCCGGATCAACTGCTAAGGCACCTGTGAGAGGCCGTCCCTAGTTTACTTTCCTTCCACATTCTATGCATTTATTTGCAATTTTATCTATTCCTTTTATGCATCTGTGTTGATTTGCATAGTTTCTGCTGAACTGATACGTCAGGCCAAACAATATGGCAGTTTCCACATGGAAAATGGCTGTGTCGGATCAATACTGTTGTACCTGCTAGAGAAATCTGTGTTTAGTCCAGTCACAGTTTTGAATCATCATAAAGTAGCACAGAGTTAATGTGCCTGGTGAAAAGCACAACGTGTAATTTGCAGATCAGAAATGTGTATTTTATTTTGACAGCCTAGTGGGTTACTATATTTTAGCACTGAGATTCTTTTGTTATTTGTACTTCATAAGTTAAAACCCAATTAAAATGGCACAGTGAACTATGAACTGGCATAAAAACGCTGCAAGGCATATGTTCAGGTCACAATTTTATTCTCAAACTTCCATTATTTTAAAGTAGCTCAAAGGTTCCTTGGGTAATAATAAATTCTAATTAGTATAGACAGCCCCAATCGTTGCATTATATTTTAAATCCGGAGTTTGTGTTTCACCTGGACCAAACACTCATAACATAGTGGGCCAGATGTACGACCATTCCGTTTTGCGGGTCGCAAATTGCGATTTGTTTTACGACTTGCAAAACGGAATGCACTAATGTGTCTCAGCGATTCCAAAACGGAGTCACAAATGACCTGCCTCATCAATATTCATGAGGCAGGTATCAATTTGCAACCCATTGGGAATGGGCTACAATCACAGGGATAGTGTCCTGCTAGGGGCAGCAGAACACCATGTCTGTGTTTGCTTTTTAAATAAAGCAACTTTTATTTCAAAGGCAGTCTGTTTTCCTTAGAGGAAAATGTGGTGCATTTAAAAGAAACAAATGAAAAATTTCGTAACATTTTTAAGGACAGGCAGTGGTCCGTGGGACCACTGCCTGCGTTTAAAAAATATTTTCGCTTTCATTTACAAACGGGATCCCGTTTGTAACTGGCCTACCACCTACTTGAAGTAGGTGGCAAACTGCGATTGTTTTGAGACTGCATTTGCGGGCACAAAACAATCGTACTACCCCCTGCGACCCGCGAATAGAAAGGGATGCCCTTAGCACGCCCCTTCCTCATAGTGACTTGCAAACCCTATTTTGCGAGTCAGTAAGAGGTTACTGACTTGCATAATTGGGCTTGTACATAGTACAACCCTTTTTAGTGGTCACAAACAGCCTATAATTCTTGCCATGCAACTATTACGACTTGTTTTATATGCCATTTTTTCTACATTGATTTACACAATTGTATAATTCATTGTCTCTGTATAATATCCTTGTGTGTGATGTAAAGTGCTATGACACCCTACACTGGCATGCGTATCGCTATAAAGGAAATTAAATAAATGTGAGTGGGGTCTAGGAAGAGATGAAGGGCACTGATGGCGGGTGGTAGTGAGAGGATCTGTGGAGAAGGAAGTTATGGGGAGGCAACAAAGAACATCGCACAGGGCATCCCCAAACCTAAAGCCAGCCCGGTATAGGAATGTAGTTGGTGTTGTTTAACTTGCAAATGTAGCTTTTCCTTCTGTGTCAGGAACATTAAACCACCATATTTGATATTATTCCAAACATTTCTGTGCATTAACACCACATGATACAAGTTCTATCAATTCCAGGCTTAGAAAATCAAGAATTCTAGTGCTGTGGAAAGATTAGGAATGAATACCAAAGTACTTCTTGATTTGTAATATGTAGATCAGTTAAATCAATGATCAATTGCTATCATAATGGCCTCAAAAGACAAACCACCACTCTCACAGAACCCTCCCATAGTAGTTTACAGAACCTCCCACAACTTGCAAGAGACCCTGTGCCTTAGCAGATCCCCAGACAGCAACCAAAATGCCCACACACGATTCTCATATAGCAATTAACTTATCCACTTGCGACCACCAGTAAACCTTCACACAGAGGTCAACAGGGCTTCACATAGTATCTTAATAATAAGACAAATCTTTCCACTACCGACCCTTGCGCAATTACTGATAGAGTCCATACAAATAAATATATATCCTTACTGCAACAGATCTTCAGACAAACTGCCAACTGAGTCTCACAAAGCCACTTACAGACACTCATACAGCTTTAGACCCAAACAGTCCCTCATATAGCTCCAGGAGAGCCTTATATAGCCCCCAGCAGACCACCAGGCACTTTCCAACATTCCTTCACATACCTCACAATAGATTGTCAAATAGCATATCCTAGAACATTGCACAGGACCTAAACAGAACTACAGCTAGCCCTTTACCAACACTTACTTAGCCACACCAGATCTTCAGGTAGTTACCAACAGACTCTCACATATTCACCAACAGACATTCACAAAAAAGACCCTAAATAATTGTATCAATATTGCTATAGTACATGGAAGCCTACACACCCATTATAAAAACCTCTCTCTAATTTCCTAATTAAAGTCGACTTGTGAAATCTTTAGTCATCTGTAACAAAAAAAGAGGCAGCTACTCAACTGTAATAACATATTACATTTGAGTTCTGACAATATAATATCTGCTGTCAGAGCAAGCTGCCAAGGTGAAAAAAGGGCATGTAACATCACCGAAGGTGCAGGTTATAAAAGAAAAACAATAACTGGCCTTTCTTCTTATATCTGTTTTTCTAAAGTGAACAGTATACCACAGAAAGGAAAGATTGATTTCACTGTGTTTATTTTTTGCACATAGTTCATTGATTGAAAGAAAGGATATCTCCGCATGTCGCTATTCATTCTGAGCTAGGCCCTTTTTAGGTCTCGCAAGACATTTTGTTACCTTACGGTGGGCTTAGAGCCTGCCCATGCTTGCCATTGATCGGCTTCATTGTCACTCATTTCCTTGCTTCTCTTTGGTCCTTGCTTGTTGGCTTCACTTCCTCTACATGTGTTTGTCCCTTCCCTGTAACCTGTGTCCTTCCACTGCTCGTGCTTTCAGAGCTACTATTTTCTTTTAGTTGAATCACTCCTTAAGAGTGCATGTGTTTGCAGGTCATCTCCATTATGTGCTCGTACCCCCTCCAACCCTCTCGTCCCTCTCTGTGTAGTTGCTTTACTTCGTGGTGTTGTTGCTTGCTCCTTCTTAGCCTCCTGTCCCTCTCCATATTGTGGCTTCCCCATTCCGCCCTCTCCATCTTGTTGAATGCCCCCCCACCCCTTACCCACTCCATAGTGTTGTTTGCCACCTCATGTCCTCCTTCGTCCCGTTGCTTGTGCCCTTACGCCCTGCCCTCCTTTGTTGCTTGCACCCTCCTATGGTGGTTGCTTACCCCCACCATCTCACCCCATCATGCATTGTTGGTTGCCCCCTTCTGCCTCATCCCCTGCACTCCCCCACTAATCCTCACCATCGTGCCCCCACTCCCAACAGTCTGGGCTCCTCTCCATGCTTCAGATTTCATCTCCCAGCCATGGCTTCAACATTTCAAGCACAATCTACATTTATTCACATTTTACAGTTTTGCTTTCATGCAGATCATATGTTAGAAGTCGCATTTTGATTCAGTGTCTATCATAAGAATTTGTGAAACTGAGCACAAGTGGAAATCGATAGAAGCATATCGATATTTGAGAACTATTTTTGTAGTACGTGAGCATAGTGTAATACAATACAGATTATTTTATTGTAAGCATATGCCACAAACATAAAAAAAGAAAACATGCTGTCACCTAAATGTGGCAGCCTAATGCTTGGAGTCAAACTTTTAATTCAAATGTTAATTTAAAATATTACATTAAAAGGAATTAAGACTATTGTCAATCTAGCCCCGTTCCTGTCCGAGATAGCCTCTGATGATTCATGACTTGTAGTCCTGCTTGAAGATTTATTTTCACCATCCGAACTCCTTTGACAGTTTTTTTAATGAACTTTCTAATTAAACAAACACAGCACATGGTTCAATCAATGCAAGCAAATAAGGAAACACAAGTCACTAGTCTCAGATGTACAACGCACTAAGATAGCCACACACATACTATGCAACTAATGCAGTGATGATGCAGTTGGCCCCTTCACCATACCCTCCCCCCCCCCCCCCACCTCCCAAATCCAGACTCGTACAGCCCACCGGTCCCATCCTATTTGGAGCGCTTAGGGGTGCCGAGGATCTGTTATCTAGCAGCCCAGAGCTGGACTCCGGTCAGTCACGTGGTCACGTGTAATCAACCAGCTCCTCACTCCGCATTCTCGTCGTCACCAGCTCTGGCAAGCATACAGGTCGGCAGCAGCGCACTTTTTTTGTTTTAACGCACACCAATGGGAAAAAAAATTATTCTAGTGGGCCCAAAGGTATGGTATTATTGTTTTTTAGTTACTATAGCCTGAAAAAATAGTTTACACCCACAGAGTGACGAAAAAATAAAACATACTAAAGAGTGCAAAGAAAAAAGCTTTGGCTCCTGCCACTGAAGTGCACTTATTTTTCGCAGGATGAACAGATACAATCAGGGAAAATGCTGACTGTAGCATGAAAGCCAGTGGCTGAAGTGGCCTGACGCCTTGCCCCGTGATGTAGGGTACAGCGGGTGGAAGGAAAATGGGAATGACAGTGAACAGACCAGTGGACAAAGAGGACGACCCAAGGACCTAGTTTATTTTATTTTATTTTATTTAGTGTATTTTTATAAAGCGCGGACATTACCCAAAGGTGTCAGAGCGCGGGAAAAAATAGAGCTCGTTACGTTACAAGAGAAAAGTGGTACAGAATATAACATTACACAGACTAAAAATGAAGGGTACACAAACACAAAGTCCAACACAGCACACAGGGGTGAGGAATGTACAGGAAAAAATACAAATTTACAACGAAGAGCGAACTTCCAAGAGGGGCCTGAGAATAAAGGGTGCACAAACACAAAATCCAACACAGCACGCAGGGGTGAGGGATGCACAGGAAAAAATACAAATTTACAATGAAGAGCGAACTTCCTAAGAGGGGCCGGAGTATGAAAGTATTAGTTCTGAATGTGTCTTTGGAAGAGAAGAGTTTTGAGTTCAGCTTTGAAGATCCGGGTAGAGGAGGTGGCACGGAGCAATGGGGGAAGTGAGTTCCATATTCTCACCGCATTGCCTGAGAAGGATTGCGCCATCAATCTTTCCCTTTTGAAGACGGGGGGCTCAAGCAGAAGCTTTTCAGCATTACGAGAGGGTCGAGAGCCTCCGGACAGTTTCAATTTATTTGCCAGGTAACGAGGGGAGGACGTGTGCAATGGCTTTGTGTGTGATGCAGGCAGTTTTGTAAATAGATCTTGCCTCAATCGGAAGCCATCGAAGAGAGGACAGGATAGGAGTGATGTGGTCGCTTCGTTTAGACCCTGAAATGAAGCGAGTTGCTGAATGGAGGATGGATTTGAGAGGGGAGAGGTGAGATTTGGGTAGGCCCATCAGAAGAGAATTGCAATAATCCAGTCTTGAGAGAACCAGCGATTGTACCAAGGTTTTTAAGTCATTCTCCGGGAAGAACCAACGGATCCCCCATAGAAGGCGCAACTGGTACCGTGCGTTCTTGGCAAAAGAGTTGATGTGGGAGATTAAGTTGAGTCTTTTGTCAAGAATGACACCTAGAGATTTAGCGCTGTCGACAATGATGGGTTTGTTGTTGAGCAGGTTCAGCTGATCCATCCACGATTGAACAGGAGGAGGTGAGAGAGAGGTCGAAAGGAGGAGGAATTCAGTTTTGGCGGGATTTAGAATGAGTTGGTGAGCTAACATCCAGTTGTGGATGGAGTTGAGAGTAGAGTCGAGTAAAGAGAGATCGTGTGCGGAAGACACCTTGAGGTAGATTTGAGTGTCATCCGCATAAAGATGGTAATGGATCCCAGATTTGCTTAGGAGGTACCCTAATGGTGCCAGGTAGAGATTAAACAGGGTGCCAGGATAGAGCCTTGAGGGACACCTTGACCTACAGCCAATGGAGATGAAAGACTGTTCGCTATCTTAATCATTTGGGATCTGTCTGAGAGGAAAGAGGCAAACCATTTAAGCACTGTGCCATCCAATCCCATTCTCTGTTGAAGAGTGTTGAGGAGGGTGCTGTGATTAACAGTGTCAAAGGCTGCAGAGAGGTCAAGAAGAATCAGAAGACAGGATTCCCCGCAGTCGAGTATATGCAACGCATCATCAATCACTTGCAGAAGGGCTGTTTCAGTACTGCAATTTTGGATGAAGCCAGATTGGAAAACATCGAGGAGATTATTGTCCATATTATATAGAGAAAGTTGTTTCGCAACACATTTTTCAGTGATTTTCGAAAGAAAAGGGAGGTTGGTGATAGGGCGGAAGTTGTTGAGGTCGCTTGCATCAGCAGAGGTTTTTTTTAGAAGAGGGGTAACCTGTCCTGATTTAAGGGCAACAGGGAGGGAGCCTTGACTGAGGAAGAGATTAACTAGCTGTAGTGATTAGGGGAAAATTTTGTCGAATCAGCAATGGACACTCTATAAGCCCATAGCGTTTTGAAAACTTGAATTTCCCATGGAACACTATTTTGAGATGCTAATTGGATTGCACCTTTTAAAACTCTGTTATACCTTTCAACCAACCCATTACCACTTGGATTATATAAAGAGCTGGTTTTGTGTGCAATACCACACTTAGCTAAATATTGAGTCATGGTTCCTGAAGTAAACTGTACTCCATTATCGCTGATTATACTTGCCGGAGTACCTTCCGAAGTGAAGACTTCATCAAAGAATTTGATTACATTCTCTGTATCAATTTTTTTAATGATCTTGAGCACCGGCCATTTTGAAAATACATCCATCATAGAGATGATATATTTTTCAGAAGCGCCAATAGGACCTATAATATCCACTGCAACACTTTCCCAAGGTGCATTAGGGCATAAAAAATCCCCCATAGGGGGTCTAAGGGTCTTAAGAGTCTTGTCAGAAGTGGAACACAGATTGCAACCCCTTACTAACCTCTCAACAGAAATGTCTAAGGCAGGCCACCAAAATCTGCCTTTCACTATGCCCTTAGTTTTTGAAATGCCCAAATGTCCCTCGTGACACAACCTGAGAATCTTGTCTCTCAAAGCTAAAGGAGGAACAACTTTATCACCTCTCATTAGGATTCCCTCCAAACAAGACAACTCATTTCTGACTTCCCAAAACGGTTTAATGTCACAAGCATCCAACTTACGAGGCCATCCATTGGTGACACATTCCAAAACTTTCTTTAAACACTCATCAGAGGACAAAGCCTGAACCCATTCCTCTTTCCCAAAGGAATCTGAACCATGATCCCACAAAAACGCAACGTGCACACTGTCCATAAGATCATCTTGGTTCTCAATCATTTGGACAGGCAGACGCGACAGGAAATCTGCGACTGCATTCTTTCTTCCTGGAAGATATTCAATATTGTATACAAAGTCTAAAAGTCTCATAGAAATCCTAGCTAGCCTGGAAGACACATTAATCATGCCAACATTTTTTAAAACCTTGACCAATGGTTTGTGATCGCACTTGATCGTAACCTCACTTCCCCACACAAAGGTTCGGAAGTGCTCTAGTCCCCAAGCACAAGCAAGTGCTTCTCGATCAATCACTGCGTACCTAGTTTTCGCTGGAGACAACGACCTAGAAGCATATGCCAAAAATGATTCTACCCCATTATGGTCTACTTGTGAGAAAACAGCACCTATACCTATACCACTAGCATCTGTAGTTATTATATTTTTTCCCTGAGGATCAAATCCTTGAAGTGCAGGGGCAGAACTTATCACTTTTTTTAAATCAGTGAATTCATTTTGACACTGACTGCACCATGTGAAACCCTTCTTTGTTTTTAGGAGTTCTCTAATATGGAATGTTCTTTTTGAAAAGTTTTACACAAATTTAGCAAAAAACTCCACCAACCCCAAAAACGATTTTACCTCATCTTTGTTCTTAGGGCTGGGCGCATCAGTTATTGCAGAGACTAGTTTGGTCTTGGGAAGAATCCCAGAGGCACTAATTTCATGTCCTAAATAAGTTACAACGTTAGCAGCAAACTTACACTTGGATGGTTCAATGGTTAGGCCATACTTTTGTAGTAAAGACATTACATGAAATAACTTTTCTTTGTGCTCTTGATTATCCTTGGCCATGATCAAAATGTCATCTTGGAATATAAGCACATATTTTAGATAGCCAAATATCTTGAACATTAAGCGTTGGAATACAGCAGCCGCAGAGGCTAATCAAAAAAGGCATCCTAGTGTACTGAAAGCATCCTATGTGAGAAATAAAGGCTGTTAAGTGTTTGCATGAATCTACCAACGGAATCTGATGATAAGCTTGTGATAAATCAACTGTAGAAAAAACTTTCATTCCTTTACATTTTGTAATCATTTCATTAATTTTTGGTACAGGAAATTGATCAATCAAGATATTATCATTTAAATGTCTCAAATCAATGCATAGCCTGAGCTTACCATTAGATTTCCTGGCTGCCACCAATGGAGAAACCCACTGAGAGGCTTCAACCGGTTCAATTACGCCTTTCTCAACCAAGCTGCTAAGTTCCTTCTCCACTTCTTCTCTAACTGAGAAAGGTATATTGCGTACCTTGTGTACCTTTGGAGAAGGATCAGGTTTGAGACGAATGAGGTGTTCAAAACCTTCCAATTTCCCCAATTTACCAGAACAAACATCAGGAAACTTTGTTAATAACATTTTTTTAAGAGATTCTTCTTCATTCACCACCAAGACCTGTTCCACCCCATTTAGATCTAGTATGATATCAAGTTTCCTTTGGTCCTTCCATCCCAACACAGAAGGACCTTTCTTTGATACATACAATTTACACAGGGCACTTCTGTTCTTGAATCTAAACAACAAATCCCTACAACCTAACAGTTCAATTGGTTCACCGTTGTAGCTTAAAGGTGTAATATCAGCTTGATCTAAATTGGAGCCCAACTTCATAACAAATTTATCCGCCCACACAGATTCGTTCACAATGGTAAAAGGCGAACCTGAATCCGCTGCGATGTAAATATTTACACCACCTAACGAGATATGACACATAGGTTTGCTAGAATCAGTATCGTGGACAATGTTAAGCACTACATTACTCATGGGGCTCAAGGAATCATCCTCACTATCATCATTACTGGAAGAAGGATAACTTTCTTCAATACATTTAACATGTTCCCTTTTAACATTTCTAGCATGACAAACTTTGCTGAAATGGCCTACTTTTTTACAAATTGAGCATCTTTGCTTGATAGCCGGACAACTTTTGTCGTTGGCCAGGTGATTCTTGCTATCACAACGATAACATTTGAAATTTTTGTCCTTTCTAGACATCTTGTTTTTTACCACGGCTTTGGATGAGTTCTCTTTACTACGGTTATAAGCAATTTTTGCTACAGTATCTTGCTGAGGACTATCAGTACTCTCTTTTTTGAGTGCCTTGGCACATCTTCCCGACAATTCAGCTTTCCTAGCAATGGCTAGAACATCCTTAAGCGCATTATCACCATTTACCCACAACCTATCTTGAATAGAGGAATCATAGGCATGCATCACTACCTGATCTCTAATTAGCTCCTCTTCAATAGCCCCAAATCTACAATCAATGGCTAACTTTTGGAGAGCGGTTACAAAATCATCAAAGGTTTCATCCTTAAGTTGTTTCCTTTTAAAAAATTTGAAACGTGTGACACCAATACAAACTTTTGGGGAGAAATAATTGTCAAGTTGTCTGATAGCTTGGTTAAACACATTATCATCCCCCGCAACTGTTTCCTTATTTAACTTATTGTAAATCCTTAAACCTTCAGGGCCTAAACTGTGCATCAATAAACCTTTTTTTCTGTCTGCAGACAATTTGTTAGCATGGTCAATGGTGAACAAATAATTGATGAAGTATTCCTTCCACTGTAACCATGGAACCGGTGGATCACCCGGAACACATAAGAACTCTTTTGGAGGATTGACTGTTATATTGGTGACAGGAGTAGCCATGACTACACAGCCTTAAAAATGTTACCCTTGAACCTGTTGATAAAATATTATACAAACAACCAATACATATAATTATGATACGGATTTTAGGATATGTGTGCTACCTATTAATTTAAAGTCTAACTGTTAACTATTGCTCATTTGGAGCTTATGAAACATTAGCAAAGTACCACATGAAGGCGCACAATGCGCTCTTGTAAGCTGATTAGTCAATGTTGTGATCGTGGATGAACTGACCCTTGAACAGATGACCACTGAGAATAACGCTTATTTTTTTTTAAGCAAAATGTTATGACAAACTGTTATATATACTATTAAACTGCTCCAGATTAGATTTATCCAACTTCAGTCATTCAGGACAGTGTAATCATACTCTTTGTGAGTTCAATCAAAACGCTTTGGAGAACGCGTGCACACTCTGAAATCCACCGCTTGTAACCCAAACAGCAGTACAGTCAGCTGCGCTCTCAATAATGCGCGCGTATGTCAATGCAATCCAACAGGGCTTACAATGTTTAGAAAACAGCTCAACCCCTCCGTACCTTGCAAAGTCTGTTACCGCTTCCTCAAAATGATGATTGAAATGTGATATCCTCACCACAATCACGTCAGGGAAAACTGAAAAACCATCCGCCGGCAGACCCGTTTCAAACTCACGCTTGTGAATTATACGTTGTCACCAACTGGTTGCCGATAAACAGGAAATGAATCACTGCTTTCTGATTGGCCAATCAACTCGTACCAACCCGGAATGAATT
Source organism: Triturus cristatus (assembly GCF_964204655.1). Taxonomy (NCBI): domain Eukaryota; kingdom Metazoa; phylum Chordata; class Amphibia; order Caudata; family Salamandridae; genus Triturus; species Triturus cristatus. The sequence continues at coordinate 299,322,231 of NC_140583.1, read as the reverse complement.
TTCCTTGGCCAAAATAGGAGGCGGTTCTTTTAATTTACGAACCAAACAGGTTGGGACACACGGAGGTCACCTCCGACGGAAGCAGGATGCGAACACTTCCTCAGGGCTGGAAAATGAAATTGACGAAAACGATGAAAATCCGCGTGGATCTGCTCCGGTTGAGACCCAAGTCGCCAAAATGTAAGTGTAGTGATTACACTTAACGCAGAAATTGAAGAAGTATCTTTATTGAAATTCACAACCGGACATATGCATCCTGTCCGTAGTTCAATGCCAGTAACCAACTTTTAACGTACTCCCCAGTTTAAACACTAACAACAGTTCTCTAACAGCTACACGCTCGTGACAACAACTTCAGACTTGACACGAGCTTGCTCCATTTTAATTGTAAACATGCTCTCGTTCTGCTTTGCCCACGCGATGACCAACTCAAGCACCACGCGACCAAACAGAACGAAGCATGCGACACTACACTAGCCCGGTCCTTTAAGAGAGAGTATGGGTGTAGAAATCGATGGCGATGATGCTATGGATGGGGTCAGAGGAGTGGTTGGATGGTTTGGTTTCAAGGATGCATTTGAGGAGGTCTTCTTTCGAGATGACATCAAAGTATTGCCAGGTGACTAAGGATTTCCGCTCCTCAAAGGGGGTGGGGTGGGCGACTTGATCCACCAGTGCTTTGACCTTTTCACCAAAGAAAATGGCGAAGTCGGCTGCTTTCTTTGTGGAGTCCTCGGGCTTAGTAGTTAGGGAAGAACAGTTTGGGTTTTTGATGAGGTCAAAGAGTTTTTTGGGTCAGTTCTTGGCTGAGTCAAGGAGGGATCTGAAATGGGATGCTTTTTCATGGAAGATGTGGTTGTGGTATTTGGATCTTTCTGAACGTAGCAGAGAGAGATTGAAGGTAGAAGGAGATTTTCTCCAATGTTTCTCCAGGATTCTAAGGTTTTTCATTTCATTGTAGAGAGCTTTATTGAACCAAGGTGCTGAGGGGGTGTGTCTTTTCCTTTTGCTTTGGAGTGGAGCGACATTGTCGATTTCAACTGCTAGGACTGAGAGGCACTGAGTGGTGAGAGCGTTGACATCCACGTTAGGGTCAAGTCTAGGAAGTGACCGCATAGCAGAGTCACAAAAAGTGTCAAAATCAATGTTTTTAGTGTTGCGGAACCAGGTAGTAGCTCTTTTAGTTTGGCCGAGAGTTATACCGTGCGAAAGATGAAAACAGAAGGGAACGAGGAAGTGGTCAGACCAGTCTACATGGATGGGGGGAGCAGTAGTCAGCAGTTCTGCTTTGGATATAACAAGATCCAGAATTGAGCCCTTGGAATGAGTGGTTTCAGAGCAATGTTGGAAGAGATCGTTGGCTGAAAGAAAGGTGGCAAACTTGTTGGCAGCCGAGTCTTCCAAATAGCCCCAATGGAGATTAAAGTCACCCAGGAAGATCTGTCTGTCACTTTGAGAAAATTGGTCACTGATGAAGTCAGTGAGTTCCTCCACAAAGGAAGAACAGTTACCGGGCGGGTGGTAGATGGCATGGAATCTAAAAGGTGAGCCATGATGTATTTGAAGTTCTAGGGATAGGCATTCGAATGTACGGAAAAGAGTGGTAGGGAAGGCTTTCATTTGAAGATAATTCCTGAAGATGATAGCGACACCGCCCCCAATTTTGTCTGATCTGTCATTTCTGAGGATAGAGAAGTTAGTGGGTACCAGAAGATCAAACAAAGTATGAGAGGAGTCATTAAACCAGGTCTCAGTGAGGAAGAACATGTCAAGATTCTGGAGGGTGATAATGTCAGAAATTTCCAATTTGTGTTTGATTGCAGATCTACAGTTGTGTAGCAAGCAGTGCAGCTCTGACACAACTGTTTTAGTGATGGGGGTGTTAGGGCTGTTAAGGGAGATAGGGATAAGATTCTTGAATGAGGGTGCCCGGTAAGAGGGAGGCTGGTAGGTTCTGACAGAGGAGATGATTGTCTGAATAGTGCACTGCGTAGAGTTAATGGGAGATGAAGGTAGAGGGGGAGTGACGCTGGTGGTCTTGTAGCTGGCTAGTAAGTTGGAGATGTCTGTAGAGGACAGACTGTGGTTTGCTTTATTGGGGCGCGGGAGCACAGAACTCCTCGGGAGGGTATTAGGGAAGGGGGACATCTTAGCGCTTAACAGTGAGATGGACGCTACAAGCTGGGAAATGGAAGAGATGAGAGAATCAAGTTTATTTTCTAGGGAGAGGAGAGCTGAGCACGGAGTGTTGGGTGGTTTGATGGAAAAGGGTGGGAGTGTGGAGGGTGAGGGGGGACGGATAGGGGAACGGGCTAAGGGAGGTGGAGCAGATGGTGTTTGAGGACGGGGAGATATGGATGAGCGGGAAATGGGAGGGAGTGAGGGAGGACGGGGAAAGGTGGGGGAGGGGGAAAAGGGAGGAAGTACAGTGGGAGGAGGGAGGGGAGGGGTGGTGGAATGGGTGGGGAGTTGGGGCGCATGGGTAGAAGGTGGTAAAAATGGTGGGCGATAGGAGAGGATGATAAAACAGAGGTGGGAAGAGAAATATTTTTACTGGTGTTGAACAGAGGGGAAGAGTGGAGATCATAAATAGGAGGAGAAGGTTGAGGAGTCGGAAGGGGGTCAAAAGAAGGCCAAAGGTAAGGGGAGAAGAGAGGAGAAGAGGCTGAACAGGGAGGGGAGGACAGGGGGTTAGATGAATGCCAGAGGTACGTGGAGAAGAGAGGAGAGGGTGCTGTACAAGGGGGGAGGGAGGGGGATCCAAGGAAGGCCAGAAGTATGGGGAGAAAAGAGAGGAAGGAGCTGGACAAGTACTGTAAGTTATGAACGGGGATTGAAGGGGGACAGGCAACAGGTGGAGTGAGGGGGAGACGAAGAAGGAATTGTCGAGGAAGGAGACATGGTTAGGAAGCACGGGAAGAGGGAGGGGAGGTTGAAGAGAGAGAAGGGAGGTGGAAAAGAAGAATTAAGGGGACGAGGGACGGGGAAGAGCGGAAAGGGATGAGGGGACAGGGGGAGGGAAGGGGGTAGGTAAGGAAAGTTGATCGGTAGAACAGGTTGTAAGACAGGTGGAATAATAAGGGGGGAGGTTGGTTGGATTAGGGGGGAGGAGAAAGCGTTAGAGAATCGGGCAGGTGCAGGTTGGGGAGGGGGAGTGGATGCCGGAGGCAAGGTAGAAGAGCTAGGGGGAGGAACCAATTGGGAAGGGGAAGGGGTGGGAGGGGAGGGGAGGGAGCAAAGGTAGAGGGGAACAAAGGGTAGGCCTGTGACTCCCGGGAACGCGGCCTGATCGAGTATCGGGGAGTCAGGGGGGGAGAAAGGGAGAAAGGAGATGAGCTCAAAGGAGAATCCGGGGAAATCATAGTTGTAAGGGTTGGAAGTAGGGTGTGGAATCGATGATCAAAGAGGGAAAGACAGGAGTCTGCAGCTTGTATCATGACAGTACCATTATTGTAAAGTGTAATGGTGAGAGAGCCATTAAAGCTAGTGGAGGGGGAAATTTTTAGCCGCTGTCCATGTGGGATAGATGAGGAAGAAGAGACGTTGAAGGAATTGAAGAAGCTGGTGGACCAGGAAGGGATATCGTGAAAAATTAAGTCATTTTTGAGTTTCCCTAGGCACCCATTATGGAATTGATCAACAAAGAGGGAATCAGGGAATTGTTCAATGGTGTTGTGCTTGAACTGTTTTGCTGCTGCTTTGGTCAGATTGGGTGGGTAAATGACTTTGAAGCAGTTAACTCCTGACTTAATTCGAATGGAAGCCATGATAGGGAGAGGAAGGGCCACCAGAGTAGCGATAGTGCAAAGAAGAAGAAAAAGAAGAGGAGGGCGCATAATCCGGAAGTCAAGTGAGGATTATCCAATGAGATTGTGGACAGGAGGCGACTAGAAATGCACGGTCAGGGACTCTGGTCTAACTCCCCTCTAAACCATCATACCGGTGGGATAGCAGGCTAGGTAGTGTCCAGTGGCGGAGAGGGAGTGGGATCATAACGGGGCCAAAACCTACCACCCAGGGAATAGGACCTCCAAGTATCGAGGTCAGCATGGAAGTGGGAGTCCCCTAGAGGATCACAGTGCTAGGTAGAGACATTGATCCTGACCTGGATTGAAACTCCGGGCGAAGGCATCTCTCCGGGCAGGTATATGGCCGCCGTAGTAGCAGGACCAGAGGGGAGGTCATCCTGGTTAAGCAGAGACAAAGGCGGTTGTAGGGCAAGTAGAATAGGACCGATAAGGAGGAACTCTTGGCCACCCAAGGTGGGCCAGCTGGCCAGAATGAAAGATGTCCAGGACCATCTATCAGCTTCTCCCAAAGTGTGGCGTAGAAGAGTATTCTCAGTGTTTTTCATTAGGTTTGATGTTAGCCAAGAGCTTTTGTTTTTTATATATATATATATATTCCAACCAAACCCGACTTAAATAAAATCGGACACCGACACAGGAGATGCTTTAGCCATCCGGCTTGGGTTTTATTCTTCTTTCGCTACGCGTTTCGGCACAACTGCCTTGTTCACACAAATAGTCTCAAACAAATCCATTACTTATAAACAGAAGTCACAAGGTCACATGATCACTTTCCACATAAACACAGAAAACAGACTAGTGCGCGCTTCGTGTATTGCTGTTTCAAAATACAATCATTTGTTTTGTAGCATATTATCTTACTCTCATTACTCTTAATTTGCTTAATTCCTGTAAATTACATTCAAAATTTATAAAAATTAAAAATTTAAAAAATCACACATTTTTTTATAAATTTCAATTGTCCAAAGGATTAATAAAAGAGAGAGAGAGAAAAGACACTATTTCAAACACAAGTGCATTAAAATGTTTGTACAGCAATACAATGTCGCTCTTATTGTTCTTTTATACATTCTGTGTTTATATTTGTCACACAAATTGTATTACATTACTGGTCTCCTGGGCAAGTGCCCCTGTCATGAGTCCAATTACTTATTTATTCTTTGTCTCAATCTGGCACATTACAGAGACTATATCCTGTCAATCCGCCAAATAGACCCTTGTCAAAAAAAATTCAGAAAGGAGAGACATGTATTAAAATCTTAATAGGTCATATGCTTATTAAAACAGTCAATATTTATCCTGCTTTACAATGTGCAAATCTCGCTGACATAAAGTGCTAGTGCTCTATTCAGTGCAATAATCGCAACACATAACGTGCAAACATTGCTCAATAAAGTGCTAGTGCCTTCTAATGTACAAAAGCCGCAATTTCTAACAAGGTGCAAGTGCATCACAGTACTTTATTTTAGAAAAAGTAAAATGACTTATTGAAATTGTTTTTTATGACCTATCACGTCTCCACTAATAAAACAGACAAGGGATCTTATTCTGACAGAGACTTTTCAATTGTAGGTATAGAGGAGACTATCTGTTCATTTGTGACTTCTGTGAATTAAAATATTTAAAAAAAGGCTTAAAAAAGCTAAAAATGTTTATAATGGATACCAAACTATACCAAATGTACATGTAAATCTTCCTCAACGTTCAAACCATGCGGACTTTTTTGTTGTAGAATGCGTACGTGAACCATATGAATGGTATTACCTATGTACATCTTTGGGCAAGAGCATCTCAGAATGTAAACAACAAAATCACTTTTGCAATTCAATGGTTTTCTTAATTTCCATGGGCTACTGAGGAGAGGGGAAGTGACTTGTTGTACGTTCTTGCCATATCTGCAGGCCTTGCATTTAAAACATTTGTAAAAGCCTGGGCTAACTTTTAGCCAACCACCTCCTTTCCTAGTTTCTAGATTAGTTTTGAACAAATCATCCTTCATTGATTTGGCCCGATTAAATGTCACCATCGGCCTTCTTGAGACCGTCCCTTGCAATATTGGATCCTGTTTAACAAGGTGCCAGTGCCTACTCAGGCTATCTCTCACCTTAGTCTGGTATGCACTGAAACCTGTTATCATACGAATCTCACCCTGAGTGTGTTTTTTCTTTTCCTCAGCTTTTTTTGTATCTGGTTTTATTAGTGCACTTCTCTCCAAATGATCTACTTTTGATTTTGCTTGGTTTAATGTTTCCAAATTATACCCTCTTTGCAGAAATCTGTGAGTTAAGGCACCCTGGGCTTGATCCAGAGCGTCTACTTCACTGCAGTTTCGTTTCATTCTTAGATTTTCCGCATATGGGATGCTCATTTTTAATTTGGTTGGATGGAAACTAGCCGCGTGCAGAATTGAGTTGCCAGCGGTAGGTTTCCTGTATGTACGCGTTTGTATTGATGTCTGTGCAATATATACCTCCAGATCCAGGTATGTCACACTATCTGTACTTATGTGCTCAGTAAATTTTAAATTGAGATTATTTACATTAATGCTGTCAATGAACTTCTGAGCTGATTCTCTAGATCCTTTCCATATGATGAAAAGATCATCAATGAATTTGATCCATTTGATGACATGATCCCTCCATTCACTAGTGTAGTCAACTCTGAGCACCTGCTCCTCCCACCAGCCCATATGCAAATTAGCATAGCTGGGGGCGAAGCAGGTGCCCATCGCCGTGCCCTTCAATTGTTTGTAGGTATCACCTCCAAATAAAAAATGATTGTTATTGAGACACAACCTACACATCTCCAACAGCATATTAGTATGTTGATATAGGTTTATTGGTCTCAAATTAAGGAAGTGCCTCATTGCCCTCAGCCCATCCTCATGGGCAATGCTTGTATACAGGCTCACGACATCTGGTGTTATGAGGAGATAAGAATCTTCCCATCTTACATCTTCTATTTTATTCAAAAAATCTCTAGAGTCCTGAATATATGCTGGTAGAGCTCTCACATGCATTTGTAGAAATGAATCAAGGTATCTAGAAGTTGGTTCAAAGAGACTACCTATGGCGGAAATAATAGGTCGCCCTGGTGGTTGCTCTTTATGCTTGTGAATTTTTGGTATCAAATACAATATAGGCACCACTGGTTTATCCACTTTCAGAAAAGAATATTCCGATTGGTTGATCAGACCAAGACCCCGCCATCTTGTCAAGTCCTTTTCATATTTGAGTTTAATTTCAACCAAATTACTTTGTGGAACCAATAAGTAACACTCTTTGTCTCTCAATTGCGCAGCTGCCTCACAATTATAAGCTTCCAGAGACCACAAAACAAGGTTACCCCCTTTATCTGCCTGCCTTACTACTATATCATGTCTATTCTGGACCTTAATCATCACAGATTGATATTTTTTGCCAAAAGCTGTTTCATTTTTCAAAAAATCTTTACTAGAGCTTAAAGATATCTCCTTCAGATCCTTAATCACCAGATCAGAAAACATATCTATCGCATCTTTTGGTGTGTTGGGTGTGAAGGTGGATTTCGATCTGAACGTGGTAACTGAGCTATCGAATACATCTAAACAAAATAGCTCATCCGTCTGGCTGATATGTTCTACCACATTTGCGCCTTCACCCTCTCTCATCAGCTGTTGACAATCAAATAGTACCTGCATATCACCAACTTCTAGATTTCCTGGATCTTCACTTATCACCATTCTGTTTTCCTTTTGATTGGTGATTTTCATGTCAAAGAATTTTTTAAGTTTCAGTTTCCGTATAAATTTGAAAAAGTCAATGCGTGTTTGCGTATAGTTAAAATGTGTGCGCTTACAAAAAGAGAGTCCTAATGACAAGATTTTTGTTTCCTCATCTGTTAGGACCAAATCCGTTAAATGTATTACAGTTGGTGCTACTTCTTCCAACCCTTGCGCTGATACTGCTCCTTCTTCTTTTTCCCTGATCGCAATTCCATACCTGCCCCGTCTGTTTTTCCGTATCCGTAGTTTTCTTTTCTTTGATTTTGAAACGCTGGTCGTGAATTTTGAGTCCGGTCCTGGTATAAAAAACCGAACTCTTCATTTATGGATGGGGGGTTGGATATTGCAATTGGTTGCGATGTTCCATCTTCTGAAAGTGAGTCAATATCTGAACTTGCCCTTGAACTGAGATCAGATATTTCGCCTTGGTCATTTATTGACATACTGCTTATTGCTTGTTTGCTTTTTGTTCCGCTCACCTTTGAAAGCCTTTGTTTCCGGATGGTGTCAAAACGGCGCGCAAATGTATAAATCTGGCCCCGCATATAATCTTGCCTATCGCGTTGAAATTTAGTGGCTTTTCGTTCAGTTATTGTTTGCTCATATTTCTTGAGGCGGATACTGAGGTCAAGCTTAAATTTATTCATCACCTCCTCTCCCAAGCACTTTAGTAAATCCGATTCTATTGTTATAATTTCTGCCAGTATCTTCTCACGATCTTTTACGGCATATTTTATCAGGATTTTCATCATATTCTCAGATGCATGCGCATTGTTCGCTGCCCACTCCTTGAGCATCTCAGGGTCAGGATTTTCATACGTGGGGGCGGTCAACACTCGCAGTCCTCGAGGAACCCTCCCAACATCCAGGTATCTGCTTAGTGACTTCACTTCCCACCATTTAGAAATTTCGTTACGGTGTAATTTCTCAATCTTTCTCTTTAGCGCATGTACATCGTCATTTGACTCCTTCACTGTTGAATCCACTCCATGTTTTGGATCAGCCGCTGTATCACTCCTTTCACTGAATACGGAGTCGGCGGTCTCTTCACGTTGCTGAATTAAGGTATCCATTACATATACATATATATATATATATATATATATATATAAAATAAGTGGCGGCTCCTCCGCTAAGGCAGAGAAGCGTTGCCTCACTGCCATGAAGCTTAAAAAAAGGAAAAAATAAAATGATGCTATTGTAATGTTATTATCATTTTATTTTACCCACCTGCTGCGGCAGCTTTGCATGAGGGGTGGGGCGGGGCTGCAGTGCAGGGGAGGAGTGGTAGAGCCCTCCTAAGTGTGCAATGACTGTTTGGTCAGCCCTCTCAGGCCCGCACAAAACAGTCATGCACACTTTCCCTGTTCTCCCTGCAGGCTGCATTACAACCTGCATGGAGAATATGCCCACCCCTTAAGCCCCTAGCTGCGGCGCTCAGACCAATCACAACACTGCATTGCAGCGTTGTGAGTGGTCAGGGGAGCCTGGATGCTTACCAATCACAACGGGGAGCCTAGCTGTGACGGAGTCCGAGATGGAGGTGAGCAGAGACGCGGGACCTGGCAGCAAGGTAAGCCCCACTCCTCCCCATCACCCGCGGCCTGTGCCGCCCACCACTGTCTATTAGTGTGATGTAGTGCTTTCACGTTTAATTTCTGGACTGAGCAGCATGAGGCACAGGGCCAGCGCACTTCAGCCATGGACTTACCTGACTGCGAGTGGCGGCATCCTGTTCTTACTCAATGTACACAATATGAAGTGGCCTTCAGTGCCAGGGACTACAGGTGTAATGTGTGCTTTCACATTACATTTTTTTAAATGTATTTTCTTTTTTAGCCAATGCTTGTTTTACTTAGGTAAGGCCCAACAGCTCCCCCAGTTCTGTCTCTGACAATTCTAACAAAGCTCCCAAAGGACCCTAATACTGTCTCATTAGTCTGTCGCATAGCCCCACTTCATGATTGTGCCAGTCACGTGGGTAACACAGCTGCACCATTTTAGCTTAATTTCCTATAGGCTGCAAGCCCCCCTGCTATTCTATCCCAAGGCGTCGAATAAAGGCATTGCAACCACACTAGGCAGCATGCATCCAGTGCAAAAGGCTTTCCAGTGGCAACTGTGCCAAAGGGACTCAATACTAATTTGCAATGTTATCTGAGATTCCAGTGTAAACTCTAGCACAGCTGCAACAATCAGGGTCGGACTGGCCTATAGAGCAATCAGGCAGTGCCCGATGAGCTGATCTGACAGGCCAGTCGTGGTCCGGTTTTTGGTTGTTTGTAAGCCTGTCTTATAGTCTGTCTTGCCGGTTTTTACTGTTGATTTCCCTGTTATTACAACAAACATTGCCTGCAGCAAGTTCAAAACCATGCAGTCCTTCACACCGTGCAAAACACTTAAACAGCGAGTCCTAACATGTTAAAACTGCCCCAATTTGCAAACATGGGTCACTTTTTTAGTTTTCTAATTCACTAATGGGGCCTACTTTTATTTTGGTACACGTGCCTATCTCGCAACCTTTGTATACAAAACAGCCTGAAATCCCAATTCAGGGTCCCGGATAACTGTGCCACTGCCTCCCACCTTGGTACTAACAGAACCCTGGTACAATACAGGAGTCTTGGACTCCTGTGCCATTGCTCTTCAACCCTGGTGTTCAATAATGGCTGCAATTCCAGTGCAGGAACTCTATACAACCATCCTACTGGACTTGTACCCTGATGTACAGGACTGTCTACTGCTCCAGTGCCGGGACCCCAGATATCCTAGCCACTTTGCTTCTACCCTGGCATGTAGTACTGTCTGCTACTCTAGGGCAGGGGCTCCGAATATCCAAGCCACAACACTTCTACCCTGGTATGAACGTACTGTCAGCTACTCCAGTGCATCTAACATCTATGCTACTGGACTTCTACCCTGGCGTACACAACTGTCTACTGCTCCAGTGCAGGGACCCCAGATATTCAAGCTACTGCAGTTCTACCCTGGCATCTTGTACTCTGGGCTGGGGTCCAACTATCCAAGCCACTGCACTTCTACCCCGGTATCCAGAACTGTCTACTACTCCAGTGCAGGGACATTAGACATCCATGCCACTGCACTTCAAACCTTGTATCCAGATCTGTCTGAAATTCAATTGCAAGGAGCCCAGACATCCATGCCACTGCACTTAAATCCTGGTATACAGAACTGTCTATTACTCCAGTGCAGGGACATTAGACATCCATGCCACTGCACTTGGATCCTTGTGTCCAGATCTGCCTGCAATTCAATTGCAAGGATCTCAGACATCCATGCCACTGCACTTGAATCCTGGTATACAGAACGGTCTGCTACTCCACTGCAGAGGCTGGAGATATCCAAGCTACTGCTCTTTAACCCTAGTATTCAGCACTGCCTGCAGTTCCACTGCACTTTAATACTGGCATCCTGGTACTATCTGATACTCTGTTGCAGGAACCCCAGACATCCATGCACCTGTACTTCAACCTTGGTAATCAGCACTGCCTGCAATTCCAGTGCAGAAACCCAGATATCCATAACACTGCACATTAGTCCTGGTATCCAGTAGTGTCTTGTATCCAGCACTGCCTTCAATTCCAATGCAGAGACCCCTGTCATCTAAGCCACTGCACTTCAATGCTGGTATTCACCGTTGTGTGGTATTCCAATGAAGGATCCTAGACAGCAGACCACTGCAACCCGTCACAACACGCACCACTGTATGATCTTCAGGACAAAACACTTCCAATGCACCTCGCAGGTATCCTGCACTAACTGGCTACTCTGTACAAATGGCCGAAGATCACGTGCTGCCGAGTGACCACCATGTCAAAGCATTGGCAAAGTGCCCAATAGTATCTTAGATACCGCTGTAAAAACCTCACCCCGACCTAACTATGAAAGTTCATATAATTTCCAGATTTTACTTCTACTCTGACACCTAGCACTGTCTGCTATTCCAGGGCAGGGACTCTAGATATCCAAGCCACTACACTTCTACCCTGGTATCCAGAACTGTCTATTACTCCAGTGCAGGGACCCTAGACACCGGAATTCAACCCTAGTACCCAGCACTGCCTGCAGCTCCAGTGCAAGAATCCATGCCACTTCACTTCTACCCTGGTATCCAGAACTGTGTATTATTTAAGTGCAGGGACCATCGACAGCCGTGCCACCGGAATTCAACCCTCGTATCCACAACTGCCTGCAGCTCCAGTGCAAGAATCCCAAACAGCCATGATACTGCATGCACTTCAACAATGGTATCCAGTACTGTCTGCTACTCTAGAGCAGGGTCCCCGAGCATCCGTGCCACTGCACTTCAACTCTGGTATTCAGCACTGCCTGCAATTCCAGTGCAAGGACCCAGATATCCATACCACTGCACTTCAGTCCTGGTATCCCATATTGTCTGCTACTCTAGTGCAGGGTCCCCAAACATCCATGCCACTGAACTTCAACCTTGGTAATCAGCACTGCCTGCAATTCCAGTGCAGGGACCCAGATATCCATACCACTGCACTTCAGACCTGGTATCCAGTACTGCCTGTTACTACAGTGCAGGACCACTGGATAACCATGCCACAACACTTCAACCCATGAATTCAGTACTGCCTGTAATTCCAGTGCAGGGACCCTTGACATCCACTTCACTGAACTTCAATACTAGTATTGAGTACTGTCTATTACTCCATTGCAGAGACCCCAGCGATCCACAGCATTGCACTTCAATCCTGGTATCGAGTACTGTCTATTACTCCACTGCAGAGACCCGACATATCCATGGCACTGCACTATAATACTAGTACTCAGTAATGCCAGTAATTTCAGTGCATGGACCCCTGAAATCCAAGCCACTGAACCTCAATCCTGCCAACCAGTACTGTGGATTACTCCAGTGCAGAGACTCCAGACACCCATGCCACTGCACTGTTATTGAGTACTGCTCGCAAATCCAGTGTGACTGCCACTGCTACTGCACTTCAATCCCGGTATCTGATGCTGTCTGCTACTACAGTGCAGGGGCCCTAGACATCAGTGCCACTGTACTTCAATCCAGGTATCCGATACTGTGTAGCATTCCAATAAAGGCTCCCAGACAGCAGACCACTGCACCACCATCACGCCAATCACCACTGTATGATCTTCAAGACAAAACACTGCCGATGCACCTCGAAGGTATCCTGCACTAACTGGCTACTCTGTACACATTGGCCGAAAAGCGAAGACTGCCTGCTGCCGAGTGACCTCCCTGTCAAAACATTGTGAAAGATGCCCAAGAGTATCTCGGATACCGCCTTTAAAATCTCACCGCGACGAAGACTTCAAAGTAACTCTGAAAGTTTTTGTAATTTCCAGATTGGACATCTTGACAATGGTCCACAGCTCTGGGAAGGTTTTGTATAAGTCCTACAGAGCCCGCTGCTCTGTCAGTGTATCTCACCCCTAACCTGCAGCCCCTAATACTATTCCAGCACTGACCCCTCAAGGCGCTGTGCCCATATACCTCAGTCACAATCTGCCCTGGACCCTCACACAAATGTACGTCATTCCTAGCCATCACTGACCTGTCACACTGCTCTGTCAAATTGACAGCTGCATGACAGGCCAGTGATGGCTGGGAATGATGTACATTTGTACATGTAAATGTACCTTAGCCCTACCCTGCAGCAGCCACTGCTGTTCTAGCACTGAGCCCCGCACACTGCTCTGCAAATTTTCCTCTCTCCTAATCTGCGCACTCCCTGCTACTGCAGCACTGGAACCTCCCTAAACTGCAGGACTCGCTGCTTTTCCAGCACTGGCTCCTCACGCTGCTCCGCAAATGTACCTCGACCTTGACCTGCAGCGCCCACTGCTTGGCCAGCACAGAGCTCTGCCCATGCATGCCAGTCGCTATCAGCAGTGCCAGGTTGTTCCAGACCTCTTACTCTACAACTGAGCCAAGGTGCCACAGTCCTAGCGTGTGCAGGCTTGCTCTATAAACACCGATAACATCATCAACATAGCTTTATTGCAGCGCTAGGCCATAAAAGCAGTAGAAATAGCAAACGCAGATACATCATATAAAAGAGAATAGACATTCAGACTGCAGAAGCCATGCACGGATTCTTGTATGAAGAATAATACATCACAGCATACATGCAACCAGCAGTGCTGGATGGTAAGCCAAAGTCTGTATGCATCACTGCTGAACGGTGATTTATAAAATGCAATCCTGTATTCAAATCTTGTTTCGTGCAAATATGGACCATAAAGAAACAAACCAAAAAGCTAAAATAAGATAAGCAGTAACAAGTTTTGACTATAAAAGATAAAATGTATTATTTTATGAGAGCCATGGCGTCGTGGCACACATACAAACTTTAATTATGTTCATAATCAAAATAGGTCATTGTGGCTCTGTAATTAAATGGAAGAAAAGAAGCAGTTCATGTGTTAAACAACAAAGCCGCAACAGTGATACACCTCACACACTGCTCTTCTTGCATCAGTCCCTCCACTCGCATCTGCTCGTCATCTTTGACCTTCAATCGCCCCTAAATACTCGGCCACATATAGCAATCTGCCCTTCAGATCTAACCAGCCTCCTGTTCCCTATTCCCGCCCCGTGACCCTTATGCAGCTGGGCTCATGACCTGCAAACCTCCCAGTGAATCCCACTGCTACTATTTCTGTCCCGGAGCCGGCGCTGCTCCTCTGTCTCCAGTTCCCCATTCGGATGCCACGAGGATCCTTGAATGCCATCCCTTAATAGAAACAGGCCCTGGCTGAACGGCGGCGGAGCTCGCGCATGCGCCCACACGCGCACCCCACTCTCCCCATCGCTCTCAGTCTCATCCACTAAGTCACGTGACCGAGGTGAGTAGTAGCTGCAGGCCTCCGGCGATATCTGCCCTTGTAAAACAAGCTGCTGCGGTACATCTATGTCTCATCCAGGGCTTTAAGTGGGATTAAAAAACGGGAGGGTCTCTCTAAGGTTCGAGGCCAATGTAATTAAGGGCGTGGCTTAAAAACACGCAAATCGGGGTTTAGCATAGTGTGCCGCCCAACTTGTATTTTGCTGTTTCTGTCATTGCTTCCAGATATTTGATACAAGTAACATCATACCTACAGCAAGTCATGACTATTGCCTTTGTCCATAGTTGCTAGTTGCATAAGATAAATAAGCAGCAACTATGGCTTGTATATAATATTGAAAAAACTTCCACTTAAAGCCAAGGTGACACCACGGCAATGTTGCTGCTCCTGAGTTTAAAAAAGAGAAGGGAAATCCAGAGAGAAAATGACTCTCTTTAAAAGATTTCCCTTCCTCTACAACGCTCACCTGGCATGATGTCATGACGTAACGTCTCCACTAGTGAGAAGTGAGCAGTGTGAGCACGCGCACATCCATGTGCGTCACTGCAGCACAGAAAACAAAGATTGACTTAGCCAATAGGTCTCGCCTTTGTGACCTTGTAAGTGCTAGCTATGCAGCATATAATCCTGGGTGGTGTGCCGCCAGGGATCGAATAGCTATACAGTTACTATTTTTGCCATTCACAAAGCCAGTTTAGAAAGTAGGATTTTCCTTGCAACAAATCTGTATGCCTTTTTGCACATGTATGGGCTGGCAAGAATGCACAGGGTATCTGTATCATATTGGTTCTAATATAGTTACTGGTTAGACTTACAGCTTTTAGAAATATGGTTTAAAATCATTTCTGTCACTGATGTGGCTGAAATGTCACTGCTCAATATTACCAACAAGGACGTGATAATAACTCTTATTGATAAGAATATGAAGGGCTTTGGATCCCTGTGCGATATTAGCTACACAAAAATTAAGGGTCACAGTGGCATATTAGCAACAATGTGGGTGGGCTCATTGACATACCAGCACATACTTGCAAGGGGTAATCACTAGACCAAGTATATAAACAGGGCAATATAAAGGCCCCACTGAAGACACATGTAATTACATATCAGCCTGATAACCTGCACAGGACACACTGCAAACATGGCCTCAATTGTCTTTACCTGGGAAGGGTTATGAAAACGATGACCTCCCAGAGACTTCTTCCAGCAAACATAAGGCTGGCACATACGCAAGGCATGCTGGCATTTCTCACATCAACACAGCTGTACATTAACACACGCCATAGGACTGCTCTTAGGAATGGCAAATAGTGGTTTTCTAAGAATGAGGGAGGGGGTCAGCACATGGAGGAGGGGAGAGCAGGTGAAGGGGGATGCACATCTGTGACGCACACTTACAGACCCACAGTACAGGTTACGAAGCCAACAGCTGGAATTGTGAATGTACAACATAAATGTGACCTGGCAGACTGAGGTCGTTCTTGCTGTGGTTGGCACGGGGAGGGCGGTGTGACAGGGTAGGGAGGGTTTTGGTGGGCCACAGGGGAAACGGGGTCAGGGTATTTTGCACAGGGTAAAGGAGACTCCAGTATGATGGTAGGTATGTTTTCTGAATAAATATGTTTATTCATGTCCACAGGATCGGATCCCACAACCAGCCTCGGCCAGTCAGCAGGAACTAACTTAACCGATGCTGAAGCAACGCCAGCAAAGTTTTACATATTTAAAAGCACCAGTTTACTGTACACGTTATGCAATATGCGATAAAGCATATCAAAACAAAAAAATTGAAACGACAACCTTAAACAAGCAAAGGCAGGCTCAAGTATGGCGCGCATGAGAAGCAGCTCGCTCCCAAGAACATATACTACAACAGGGTACGAGGGCCTGCAGCAGCCACCATGCTGTGCAGAAATAATGAAAGGGGCACGGCCTTCGGAAGTGGCCATCATGCCATGCACAGAAGGCATCAGCATTGTCCCAATAGTCATCAAGTTGAAGACCGGGGAGGGGTCACTTTTGAGGAAATGGGAGGGATAGAAATCAGAAGCACAAAAATCGCACACACATTTGTTTCACTAAATACTTAGAAAAAAATAATCAACGGCTGCATATTTAAGTTGGAAAGAAATCTTTTCATGTGTGTTCACAAACACATCAAGTGTATCATGACGTTGATCAAGTGGTGAGATGGGTTTGTAGTTTGCTCTACACAGGACTGTTCAGCTGTGGCTTCTCATGTCACTCTGACAGAATGTGCCCTATTTATCGCTCTGCAGATGTGAGCAATGCCTTCTGCGCTACCAAAAAACTGTTAACATGTGACCATCCGGTTCTCTTAAAAGTGCCCTTGAGTTCATACAAGCTTTTAAAAACAACCCGCAACCCAATTGCAACACTTTGCCGCCCACTTCTAGAAAAATCCAAAATGAAAGAAAAAGAGCTCCTTTACAGCAAATGAACAACTCTCATTGTCCCCCCCACCTAACCCCATCGGGCCACAATCAGCACAAACACCTATCCAGCATGATCTTACCCTAAAAAACACTGCATCCTGGAACACTTTTAAAATCTTCGATGAAAATGACATCCTTAAGTTAATTCATAACAACATTCAAACTGTCAAACCACTTCTGCAATCCGCTTCCAGCCAACATCTTCAGTGAGATCAAAACTGCTCTTATACCCATCTGGACAAAGATGGTGAATGCATCTTGTTGGAAACAGCCCACTCCCACTCCGCAGGGTGGTGGTGGACTCCCCGAACACACTGTGGTAGCTTGGCTCGAGTGGTCAGGAAACAGGCGCAGTGCTAAGCATACAATATACCCATACAATAACCATGCGTGCATCCGTTCCAAAAACGACTCTACACCGTAAAAATTATGAAAATATTCTTCTTTATCTTTTTCTCTTAGTTGCTGATTGGGAAAATAAATAACAATCACAATATACAAATTCTTAAATAGAGCAGGTCAAATAAATATTTGCTGTTTGCTGAAATAAATAGGGGTGATCATAAATAACAGGGCATAAATACAAGTGCAATATATACAGACAATTAAATACTTTGAGGTAATAAATACTGTACCAATAAATACTGTACCAATAAATACTGTACACCAACAAGTCCTGTGGACCTATAAATACAGTGCAGCATTAAATAGATAAGAACTTAATAAATACAGTTTCCCCAATAAATAATTAGAAGTATACAATAACACTCATGAATCAGATGACACTTCAATACTTAAGGGCTGATTTGGCCCCGGCACAACTTGTAGGGTGTGGAAGGCTTGAGGGGGAGGCTACTCCCTGGCTGGGACAAGGCTGAGGCCTAAACTGAGGTAGATCAAAGGGGGGAATTCCAATGCCCTGGCTTTCCTCTCCACACAACCTCTCTAGGTTAGTCCCAGTTCACCCCAGGCACAGTCAGGTGGGTTTCAGCACCTCCCTAGCCCCTTAGAGTAGTCTCTCAGGTCTCCACAGGGCCTTAGGCGCCCTCTACTCCACTTACTGCCCTTTTCTGATGTTCCGACGCCGCTGGAGTCGTGTCGACGCCGTGAGGCGGTTCCGGTTCGGTCTCGGCGGCCTCGGCACAGTGTCAGTTCTTTGTCGACGCCGGTAGGCGGTTCCGGTCCGATGTCGGCGGCCTCGGTTCGATCTCTACCTCCGATTCGACGACGTCGGGCAGTCTCTTCACGATGTCGACTTCGGGCGGCTCCGGTCCGATGGCGCTCTCGACTCCGATGACGTCGGCCGGCCTGGCCTCGATGTCGACTTCCGGCGACTCCGGGGTGCGATCCTCACCCCCGACCTCCGGTGCTCCTCCTCTCAGGTTCCGGGCGACTCCGGAGTGCGATCCTCACTCCCGACCTCCGGTTCACCTCTACCTCGGTCTCCGACGACTCCGGAGGGCGGACTTCACTCCTCCGATGACGCCGCTCGCTCGACCTCGGTTCACTTCCTCCTCGACCTCTGGTATTCCTCTCGACCCCCGTCGGCGCCCTCTCACGACCTCAGGCGGCTCCGGGTACGACGTCTGCTACTTCAGTCAGCGCCGCTTCTCCACCTCGGGCTCCAGGTCTCAGGCTACTCGACGCCGGACTCCAGGGAAACCAGTTTCCAGGTCAGGATCTTGCTGCTTTCTGCTTCTAAGGCCTGTTCCTGCTGTTCAGGTCCTTAGGATGAGTTTTTCTGTCTTCTTCCCACACAGGGCTATAGGCTGGGATCCATCAGTAGGGACAAGTATCAAGGGTGGGTTTATGGACCCCACTCCAGGCACAAGTTTCCACCCCTGCTGCTTCACTCCTTCCTCCTTCACTGTTGTGCTCCTCTCCCTTCACCAGTCAGGTGCCAACTGCCAGCTCCAACTGCCAACTGCCTCTCTTATCCTCCCAACATTCTAAACGGTCTCCAACTGTCACAGAGTTCTGGAATCTCCTGGAATGTTCTGGAAGGTGCTGGTAGGTTCCAGTGGATGCTGGTGATGTCACAGGTGGCCACCATTTTGTGCTCCAGGCCCTCAGACAGAAGTTTCAGGGGTAGCTAAAATGGCTCCCTGAATCTGCAGCAACACGAAAAAGTCTGGTGGTTCCCAAAAAGGAAAAATTCAAACAGGGTTTGAGGCAAAAGTGGGACAAAATAAATAATGATGAGGAGGGACCACCCAAAGGGCTGACAGGTCTAACACGCGTCCCCCCCAGCTGAAAGTGGGGAGAGCTACCCAACCCCTTGGGAGTTCTCATCACTAAGGCGGAAATACCTTGAGAGACCGTCTGCATTGGCGTGGTCCACTCCAGGCCGATGTTCCACCTGAAAGTCCATCCCCTGTAGGGAAATAGACCACCTCAACAACTTGGGATTCTCCCCCTTCATCTGCATCAGCCAACGAAGGGGTCTGTGGTCGGTCTGAACCAGGAAGTGCGAGCCAAACAGGTATGGCCGCAACTTCTTCAGAGCCCATACCACTGCAAAGGCTTCACGCTCTATTGCACTCCACTTCTGTTCCCTGGGAAGTAGTCTCCGGGATAGGAAGACCACGGGTTGATCCAGACCCTCTTCGTTGAGTTGCGATAACACTGCCCCAATGCCATGTTCTGATGCATCTGTCTGGACAATGAACTCCTTGGAAAAGTCTGGGGCCCTTAAGACCGGGGCCTCGCACATGGCTTTCTTCAATTTCTCAAAGGCTTGCTGACAAGCCTCCGTCCAGACTACCCGTCGAGGTTGTTTCTTGGACGTGAGCTCCGTGAGAGGGGCTACGATGGTACCGTACCCCTTCACGAAGCGGCGATAGTATCCCGTGAGGCCCAAAAATGCTCGGACCTCAGTCTGTGTCTTGGGGGGTTCCCAGGCCATGATGGCCTCGATCTTCGCCTGGAGGGGTTGCACCGTTCCCCTACCCACCAAGTGTCCAAGGTACACTACCGACCCCTGCCCGATCTGGCACTTGCTGGCCTTGATCGTCAATCCAGCTTGTCTCAGGGCCTGGAGAACAGCTTGCAGGTGACGCAAGTGATCCTCCCAGCTGTTACTGAAGACGGCTATGTCATCCAGATAAGCAGCAGAGAAACTCTCCATTCCGGTGAGGATCTGGTTTACCAGGCGCTGAAACGTGGCAGGTGCGTTCTTGAGCCCAAAGGGCATCACACAGAACTGGTAGTGGCCATTGGGTGTGGAGAAGGCTGACCTTTCCCTTGCTCCATCAGTCAACGAGATCTGCCAGTACCCTGAAGTAAGGTCAAAGGTACTTAGATATTGGGCAGCTCCCAGCCGGTCAATCAATTCATCCGCCCTAGGGATCGGATGAGCATCAGTTTTTGTCACTGAATTCAGTCCCCGGTAGTCCACACAGAACCTCAGTTCTGGTTGGGCACCCGGTGGTGCAGCTTTCGGTACTAACACCACCGGACTAGACCAGGGGCTGCTAGAAGGTTCAATCACTCCTAGCTCCAGCATCTTAGTGACTTCACTATGAATGCTAGCCTTCACCTTGTCTGACATCCGGTAGATCTTGGACTTCACAGGTGGGCTGTCTCCTGTGTCCACGTCATGGACGCACAGGTGAGTCCTACCCGGGACAAGGGAGAACAACGAAGAGTACTGCCCCAGGACCTGGCGACAGTCCTCCTGCTGTTCAGGAGTTAGAGATGGGGAGAGAATCACTCCCTCCACCGACCCATCCTTTTCTTGAGACGCAAACAGATCAGGGAGAGGCTCGCTTTCCACGTCCTCTCCTCCGTCAGTCACCATCATCAAGATGACTTCGGGCCTCTCGTAGTGGGGTTTGAGGCGGTTGGCATGCAGCACCCGCAGGGGCTGACGAGGGGTCTTCAGGTCCACCAAGTAGGTAGCCTTACCCTTCTTCTCCAACACCTCAAAGGGTCCTGACCAGCGATCCTGGAGGGCACTAAGCTCTCCTGGTTCGATCACCCACACCTTCTGGCCAGGCTCCAACTCCACCGGGTGAGCGTTGTGGTCATACCACGCCTTCATCACTGCTTGGCTGGCTTCCAAGTTGTCAGAAGCTTGCTTCCACAACTTAGCCATTTGGCTCCGGAAGGCCAGCATGTAGCTCACCACATCCTGGGGAAGCTTTCTGGGAGTTCTTTCCCATCCGTCTCTCACCAGGTTGAGAGGTCCACGTACAGGGTGCCCATACAGAAGCTCGAAGGGGCTGAAGCCCACTCCCTTCTGTGGCACTTCCCTGTAGGAAAAAAGTAAACAGGGTAGGAGGACGTCCCATTTCCTCCGCAGGCTTTCAGGCAGACTTCTGATCATGCCCTTCAAGGTTTTGTTAAACCTCTCCACCAGACCATTTGTCTGGGGGTGGTAAGGAGTTGTGAACCGGTAGGTCACTCCACACTCCTTCCACATCGCCCGCATGTACGCTGACATGAAGTTGGTCCCCCTGTCGGACACAACTTCCTTGGGAAAACCCACTCGGGTAAAGATTCCCATCAGGGCCCTAGCCACAACAGGTGCTGTTATGGTCCTCAGAGGTATTGCCTCTGGGTACCGTGTGGCATGATCCACCAGGACCAGGATAAACCTGTGACCAGCTGTAGTCGGCGGATCTAATGGACCCACAATGTCGATGCCCACCCTTTCAAAGGGGGTGCTAACGACAGGAAGTGGTTCCAGGGGAGCTTTCAGCTTCACCCCTGTTTTCCCACTGGCTTGGCAAGACACACATGTCCGGCAGTAGGTATCGGACGACACTTTCATCTGAGGCCAATAAAAGTGTGGGACAAGACGGGCGAAGGTCTTGTCTTGCCCCAGGTGTCCTGCCAATGGTATCTCGTGAGCCAACTCCAGAAGGAAGGCTCGATAACGTTGAGGAACTACCAAGGCTCGTGACGATCCATGTAGGGGTGCCTTGGGTTCACTGTAGAGGAGGCCATCCTCCCAGTAAACACTGTAGTTCCCTTCAACGTTCCCTGCTGCCTGGGCTTCGGCCTGTCGCCTCAGCCCCTCAAGGGTAGGGCACTCCCTTTGGCCCTGGCAGAATTCCTCCCTGGACGGGCCTCCCTCCACGTGCCACTCGGCCGGGATGGGTAAGTCCTCCAGGTTGGTAACGTCCCCCTCCGCAGACTCCTGGCCCACCACCTCCGGTGGCCTATCCGTCCTACGGGGTGGAGACGCCGAGGCAGGCTCCTCCTGTCCTCGGTTCTTCCCTTGACTGGCAGCTGGCTGGGCCTTTGTTCCAGGCTCCAGCCGGAATGAACTCCCTCTTCGGGTAGTCTCGGACCTTGTGCTAACACAGGCCCAGTCAGGTGTACCCAGCATCTCGGTGTGAGTCCGGTATTCCACCTCCTTCCAAGCGTTGTGCTCCATGTCATTGCCCAGCAGACAATCGACTGGCACGGCAGGGCTTACGGCAACTCGAAGTGAACCTGCAACCCCCCCCCATTCAAAGGGAACCTCGGCCACTGGATAGTGACCTGTTCTGCCGTCAGCCATCGCGGCTGGGTGGAGTACATCGGGAATTACCTGCTCTGGAGACACCAGCTGGCTACGCACCATAGTCATACTGGCTCCTGTGTCTCTCAGAGCCTCCCCTCTTTGGCCGTTGATGGTGATCCACTGCCCATACTTTGCGGTATTTGCGGGCACCTGGATCTTAGGAACCATCTCCCGTTCTCCCAGGGACACTAAAGTGACACCCGCCCACTCCCTTCCCTTAGTTAAGGGCATCTCCTCCCCGAGCACTACACTAGCTACTCCGGGGGGCTTTCCTCCAGTGGGAGGGGGTGATCGTTTCTGACACTTCGGATCTCCTTTATAGTGTCCAACGCCACCGCACTCGTAGCAATGGACAACCCTTGGCTGCTGACTCTGGCCAGGATTAGGGTTTCTGGGTGGGTTAGCCTTAGAGGTGAATCCTGTTCCCTTCCCTTGGAAGTTATTTTGGGGGCCTTTGGAGAACTCCTTTTTCTTTTCCCCTCCTTCTTTCTTCTGGGGGGCGCCCTGTCCGGCCTTTTGAGTATCCCCTCCAGTCCCCCTTGTGGACACCCGGGTACTAGCCCAAATGTCCGCCTCCTCAGCAAGCTTCCGGGGGCTGGTCAGCTTGCTATCCACCAGGTGTTGCCGCAGTTCAGGGAAACATTTCTCGAGTAGGTGTTCCTTCAGTACTAGGTCAAACAGCTCCTCGTAGTTCCTTACTTCACTGCCCTGAATCCAACCTTCCAGTGCCTTCTTTGCGTAGTCCAGGAAGTCCACCCAATTCTGTGTGCCCAGTTTGTGACTACCCCTGAACTTCTGTCTGTACTTTTCAGGTGTTAGTCCAAACTTTCTGATGAGCGCCAGTTTCATGGTGGGGTAGTGGGTCTGCTCATCCTCTTCGAGGGCCAATAAAGCATCCCTACCAGCTGGAGGCATGTACCTATACAATCCTCCTCCCCAATACTTCACTGGAACCCCATGGGCCCTCAACGAGACCTCATAGGCTGCTAGCCACTTGGCGATGTCGTCACCCGCCCCATAGCTAGCTACTATGTCCTTTGGCAGGTAAGGTTTGGATTCCCTGGTGATTTCTTGGTCTTTGCTGCCACCATTAGGAACAGTTGGTGCCCCAATTCTTAAGATCTGAAGCTCTATCTCTTTCAGTCTTATCTCATGAGCCATCCTCTCTTTCTCCGTCTCATGAGCCAACCTCTGTTCCTCCTTCTCCTTCTCCAGCTTTGCTAAATCCCATGTGAGCTGTCTTTTCTCTCTCCGATCTGCTAACTCCACGCTGGATAAGCCCCCACTAGAGACAGTGCTGCCCTTCCTAGAAAGTGTCCTGGGCCCTGCTGACAGGTTCCCCACCTCAGGTTGGTACATCTCAGCCCCCTCGGGGTTAGGCTCTCCACCCCTGTCTTCCTCCTCAGCCTTGCTTTCTCGGCGTGCCTCCCCCCAAGCCCTTAAGCTGGTTTGGAGTGCACCCTTCTTTGCTCCTGGGGGACAGTACACCCCCTCCCGCTGGCAAAACTCCCTGAGTTGGGCCACAGTGTACGTTTCTAGATTCTCTAGTACAAACTCCATCTTGCCCACTCAGGTTAGAGGACAGGTTTTGTGCAGTAACAATGTAGGGTGGTACCTTTAGTAATACCTCCTCCCACCACCAGAGTAAATTTGGAAAAAACAAAAACCCACAATTTGGAAGGCCGCTGTGAGAAAACTCCCGGTGTAGGCCTATGGACTACCCACAGTTATTGTTGAGTATATGTAGGCACAGCTCTATCCCACCACTGAACACCAATTTATGTTGGAAACAGCCTACTCCCACTCCGCAGGGTGGTGGTGGACTCCCCGAACACACTGTGGTAGCTTGGCTCGAGTGGTCAGGAAACAGGCGCAGTGCTAAGCATACAATATACCCATACAATAACCATGCGTGCATCCGTTCCAAAAACGACTCTACACCGTAAAAATTATGAAAATATTCTTCTTTATCTTTTTCTCTTAGTTGCTGATTGGGAAAATAAATAACAATCACAATATACAAATTCTTAAATAGAGCAGGTCAAATAAATATTTGCTGTTTGCTGAAATAAATAGGGGTGATCATAAATAACAGGGCATAAATACAAGTGCAATATATACAGACAATTAAATACTTTGAGGTAATAAATACTGTACCAATAAATACTGTACCAATAAATACTGTACACCAACAAGTCCTGTGGACCTATAAATACAGTGCAGCATTAAATAGATAAGAACTTAATAAATACAGTTTCCCCAATAAATAATTAGAAGTATACAATAACACTCATGAATCAGATGACACTTCAATACTTAAGGGCTGATTTGGCCCCGGCACAACTTGTAGGGTGTGGAAGGCTTGAGGGGGAGGCTACTCCCTGGCTGGGACAAGGCTGAGGCCTAAACTGAGGTAGATCAAAGGGGGGAATTCCAATGCCCTGGCTTTCCTCTCCACACAACCTCTCTAGGTTAGTCCCAGTTCACCCCAGGCACAGTCAGGTGGGTTTCAGCACCTCCCTAGCCCCTTAGAGTAGTCTCTCAGGTCTCCACAGGGCCTTAGGCGCCCTCTACTCCACTTACTGCCCTTTTCTGATGTTCCGACGCCGCTGGAGTCGTGTCGACGCCGTGAGGCGGTTCCGGTTCGGTCTCGGCGGCCTCGGCACAGTGTCAGTTCTTTGTCGACGCCGGTAGGCGGTTCCGGTCCGATGTCGGCGGCCTCGGTTCGATCTCTACCTCCGATTCGACGACGTCGGGCAGTCTCTTCACGATGTCGACTTCGGGCGGCTCCGGTCCGATGGCGCTCTCGACTCCGATGACGTCGGCCGGCCTGGCCTCGATGTCGACTTCCGGCGACTCCGGGGTGCGATCCTCACCCCCGACCTCCGGTGCTCCTCCTCTCAGGTTCCGGGCGACTCCGGAGTGCGATCCTCACTCCCGACCTCCGGTTCACCTCTACCTCGGTCTCCGACGACTCCGGAGGGCGGACTTCACTCCTCCGATGACGCCGCTCGCTCGACCTCGGTTCACTTCCTCCTCGACCTCTGGTATTCCTCTCGACCCCCGTCGGCGCCCTCTCACGACCTCAGGCGGCTCCGGGTACGACGTCTGCTACTTCAGTCAGCGCCGCTTCTCCACCTCGGGCTCCAGGTCTCAGGCTACTCGACGCCGGACTCCAGGGAAACCAGTTTCCAGGTCAGGATCTTGCTGCTTTCTGCTTCTAAGGCCTGTTCCTGCTGTTCAGGTCCTTAGGATGAGTTTTTCTGTCTTCTTCCCACACAGGGCTATAGGCTGGGATCCATCAGTAGGGACAAGTATCAAGGGTGGGTTTATGGACCCCACTCCAGGCACAAGTTTCCACCCCTGCTGCTTCACTCCTTCCTCCTTCACTGTTGTGCTCCTCTCCCTTCACCAGTCAGGTGCCAACTGCCAGCTCCAACTGCCAACTGCCTCTCTTATCCTCCCAACATTCTAAACGGTCTCCAACTGTCACAGAGTTCTGGAATCTCCTGGAATGTTCTGGAAGGTGCTGGTAGGTTCCAGTGGATGCTGGTGATGTCACAGGTGGCCACCATTTTGTGCTCCAGGCCCTCAGACAGAAGTTTCAGGGGTAGCTAAAATGGCTCCCTGAATCTGCAGCAACACGAAAAAGTCTGGTGGTTCCCAAAAAGGAAAAATTCAAACAGGGTTTGAGGCAAAAGTGGGACAAAATAAATAATGATGAGGAGGGACCACCCAAAGGGCTGACAGGTCTAACACATCTCTATCGCAAGGAACCCTCCCAAGCTGCTTAAAAGAAGGACAGGTAACCCCTATTCTTAAAAAACCCAATGCTGACCACACAATTCCAGATAACTATCGTCCAATATCCACTATTCCTACACTAGCAAAACTACTAGTGAAGTGCGTCCACTCCCAACTATGCAACTATATAGCCCAATTCCACCTCATTGACAAATTTCAATCAGGCTTCAGGCAGAATCACAGCACGGAAACGGCCATGACCCACATCCTCGATGACGCACTCAGAATACTAGATCAAAACTAATCCTGCCCCCTAATCCTCCTAGACCTATCATCAGCCTTCGATACGGTCAAACATATCAGTCTCCTAGACCTACTTGAACACAGAATGGGTTTATCAGGAGCTGTCCTGAAGTGGTTCACCTCCTTCTTAGACAACCGAACCCAAAGGATCAAGATTAACCAATAGCTATCCTCGAAAACACCGGTCACCTTGGGAGTCCCTCAAGATTCCGCCCAATCTCCCACCCTCTTCAATTTATTCATGGAACCCTTAACCAAAATTCTGAAACTCTCCAACATCAAATACCACATGAACGCGGATGATACACAACTATACCTAAAAATATCATCGCCGGATGACATCTTCCTACTCAACACAAATTTACAAAAACCCACATCGGGCTAACAAAAAACCACCTCAAACTCAATGCGCTCAAAACTGACTTTCTCCTAATCTCCCCACCACAAGGACAAGGTGACATAGTAAACTGGATGAAACACCTAACAGCCCTCAAATGCAAACCTCATATTATCGATTCCAGAATCTCAACATGAGGGAACACATCAGCACAGCCACCAGAGGAGCCAACTTTCATATGAGCATTCTCAGAAAACTAAAACCCTTCCTCAACGACAACGACCTAAAAACAGCTGTTCAATCATTAGTTCTACCCAGAATAGACTATGTGTTAGCCCTGTCAGCCCTAGGGTGGTCTACCCCGTTTTTTTGCCCTTGTTGCATCATTTTTTCCGCCACCTTTTTGTTGGCCCTAGGTCTCAGGGCGCCTTACCACTGCTAAACAGTGCTGAGGTGCAGGTGCTCTCTCCTAACAACATGGCTGCCACAGGCCCCTGCTACTGCGGAGTGGCCATTGCATACACACAATTGTGGTTGGGAGCAGGCGGGGACCTTTTGATACAGTATCTTTTTCCATCCCTTCTTTTTGTCCCATAGACTGTTATGTGGAAGCTCCTGGAACCTTCCAGCCCTGGGAGGTATTATGCTTTGCCGCCTTTGCAGGAGGATCACCTGACCTGGGGGTATAAGAGGAAAGGAGGGAAACCGGACTAGTCAGTTGGGGCACCACTGGACCTGGGGGAGCCCCTGCCGGAGCGTATGCGGTTGGGCCTAGGGGAGAAACCTACACTACTGGGACTGAGTCTAGACCCTGCTGTACCCAAGTTAGATGAAGGACTCCGCCTGCCTACTGATCTTGCCTGGTGAGGGGGCAACCCAGGAGACCATCTCCAGTGTGCTGCAGGGACCTGCCCTGCCTCTGAGGCCTAGCAACTCCACCCCCTTCTCCCCCTCATAAGCTTACCAGGGGGACCTGCCATCTTCCCCCCCCCCCCAAGACAAGTGCTGAAACTTGAACTGTCGCTGTGCACCCTGCAGGACCAACGGCTTAAGCGCTGTGTCCACCGAGCGCTGTGCTGCCGGGACTGTGCCCCTGAGGGAGAAGTTGCCTACTGTTACGCGCTGTCACATCACCGCACTATCTAACTGCACCAGGACAGAATTGCGGCTGTGCCTCCCCCTGTGCCTTGTAAACGTGGTGCCTTTTAAGTGCTATGCCTTTTAAGCGCTATGCCTTGTATGCGCTGTACCTTGTAAGCGCTGTGCCTCTTAAGCGCTGAGCCTTCTCGGCGCCGTGAGCCCCCAAGTCACCGCCGCGATCAAAGAGAAGGCTACGCTGGGCCTCGCCACGTGACGAGAGTGCCGGGGAAGGCCGCGCTGGGCCTCATCACGTGACGGGGATGCCGGGCGCGTCACCGACCGCACCCCCGCTCGAATCGCACACCCATTGGCGGGTGTAGCCGTGCCCCCTGCGAGCAGCGCTCTGATTGGCTCCCGGGCCCCGGGCGGAGAGGGAAGCCCGGAGCCCTCCGAGAAGCGGTGTGGCGGGCCGGGGCCCCGAAGAGAGATCACCGGACCGGAAAGCGTTCCGCCCCCCCCCCCACACCGCCCTCCAGGCGAGGCCCAAGTGCAGAGTGGAACGGGCCGCCTGGGGGCAGGGGCGCGAGCGGCTCGCCAGCGCCAGTGTGCCACCACTCGGCCTATGGGCCTCAAGTGCAGAGTGGAGTGCAGGGTTCCTGGGGGCCGGAAAGAACATAAACGGCCCTTGACAAAGTGGAGTATTGGCCTAAGGTGTTGATGCTCTTTTGAGGCCAGACTTCTGGAAAGGCATGAATTGTCCCCCCTGAGAACTACCTGCACGGGTGACTTGAGCTAATTAACTGTGCTGAGAAGTTGTTGGTGCTAACCCCATGAGTGAATTTACCCCAGTTTTACTCAAGAAAATTGATTGCTGCCATGACATGCATTATCTCATTACAGGAATTAATTTATTGTTGTATTGAATTGCCCTATTTGATGCTCAGGGATGCATTATTTGGGGTATGGAAATGCACTACTTTGTTCACAGGTATGAATGAACTGTTGCGCTGAATTGCATTGCTCAATTTGCAGGAAGGGATTCATGGTTTCCCTGCGAACATAGGTTCAGTTACTTAAATGAATTGATTGCTACTTTGAATTACCTTCCCTATCCTTGAATGCATTGATTGTTACCTTGGGAAGTGTTGATCCATGGACTTGAATGAATTTAGGGTTCCCTTGCATCTGCCCGCCTTATTCCTGAAATGAATTGATTCTCCCCACCTTGAAGTCGATAAAGAATCTTGTTTTCATCAAACCACTTGGTGTCGTGTCCTTCATTGTGTGCGCAAGGCTGAGTCCGTAAGAGTGAGTGCTGCACAACTGCTTTACACATTGCCTTCGGGTGCCTTCCTACCTCGCGCCAAGCTACCACGTCGGAATTGGTGACCCCAGTTCTAACAATGGTGTTCAGCGGTGGGATTGGGACTTGCGCTTGTGCAGCACCCTACTGGGATTCAGGGTGCGCCGCAATTGGACACCTATCCTAACACAAGCCTATTGATTGCCCTTCACTGTCTATTTGAGGTATAGGCTCCTGTGTTGAACCTGTTGCCTACGTCCTAGTAATTTTCCCTTGAATTGTCTGGGGCCCCACCTGTCAGGATGGAGTTCAAGCTGGCCAGACTTGAAATGTATACGGTGGCGCAGCTGAAGGAGTTCTGTCCTGGGATGAGGGTGTCCGTCAGGCGAGGCGCCAAGAGAGAGGAGCTTCAGAAACCCTTGAGGGCATGGGTATTGGCCCACCCGGGAGGGAGAGGGGATGAGGGACAGGGGGAGCTGGGCGCTCGAGGAGAACCGGGCACTCCAGGAGAGTTGGACCTACTGCAGGTTGACATTAGTGACAATATGTTGCCAGGGAGACGTTCCAGGGCAGGCAGTAGTGTGTCAGCAGGGAGTGTGCCGGTGGAGGAGTATGAGGACAGGAGGGAGGAGAGGCAATTGAGATTGGAGCTTGCTAGGATGGAGAAGGAAAGAGAGGACAAGAGGCTAGCCATGGAGGAAAGGAAGCTTGCGCATGAGCTCAGCCTAAAGGAGTTGGAAATGAAAGCATTGCAACTAGGGGCGCAAGGCAACAGGAATGGTGGCAGTGTACCCTCTGAGGTTCCACGAGAGCCCAAGTTCCATCTACCGAGGGAGGTGGTGGCCAGTTTCAGTGTCGGGGATGACATAGATAAGTGGTTGGCGGCATATGAGGTGTCCTTGGTAGCCCATGGGGTGCCCAAGAGTTACTGGGGGGCTGGCCTATATCGGTACATGCCTCCCGTGGCAAGGGACACACTCTTGACCTTAGACAGAGAGGAGCGACCCGATTACCCTGTCATGAAGGAGGCCCTGCTTAGGAAGTTTGGTCTCACCCCAGACAAATATCGTCAAAGGTTCCACAACAGCCATAAGCTTCCCACACAGAACTGGGTGGATTTTTGTGATTATGCACGTAAGGCCTTAGAGAGTTGGGTGCGTGGCAGCAAAGTGAGCGATTACGTGGGGCTGTACAACTTGTTTTTAAGAGAGCACCTCCTCGATAAATGTTTTCCAGAGCTACGTCAACACCTGGTGGACCGCAAGCTGACTGACCCTCAGAAGCTTGCGGAGGAGGCAGATACCTAGGTTAGCACCCGGGTGTCCCACAAGGGACCCAGGGGGGACACCCAGAAAGGCGGACAGGGCGCACCCCAGAAGAGAGAGGGGGGGATAAAAAGAAGGAGTTTCTCAAAGGCCCCCAAAATAGACCTCAAGGGAAGGGGGTAGGTTCCTCACCCCAATCTGGATCACCGAAACCCACTTACCCTGACAAGAGTCAGCAGCCCAGAACTGTCCGGTGTTACGAATGTGGAGAGGTTGGGCACTACAAGGGGGATCCCCAGTGTCGCAAACGGACCCCAGCCCCCACACCAGGTAAGAGCCCCGGGGTGGCTAGCATAGCGCTGGGGGAGGAGTTGTCCCTAGATGAGGGGGGTGAGTGGACCAGCTTGACCCTGGTTTCACTGGGGGATAGAGAAATGGTCCCAGTGACACAGTTGCCCTCGAACACTGCCAAGTACCGGCAGAGGGTATGGGTTAACAGGGAGGAGGTGGAGGCTCTGAGGGACACGGGTGCCAGCATGACGATGGTAAGACGTCAGCTGGTGTCCCCAGAGCATGTGATTCCTGAAGTATTCCACTCAGTGGTAATGGCCGGTAACAGCCAGAGTCATTACCCCGTGGCCAAAGTTTCCTTTGAGTGGGGAGGAGTCTCAGGCCAGTTGAGAGTCACCGTCAGCCCTGCCATGCCGGTGGATTGTCTGCTCGGAAACGATATGGAACATACCGCCTGGAAGGAGGTGGAGTTCAATACCCATGCTGAGATGCTGGGGTTACCAGGGTGGACCTGCGTGGTTACGAGGTCCATGGCTGCCTGGCAAGGAACTCAACCCGGGTTGGAGCCTGGAACAATGGCCCAGCCCAATGCTGGTCAGGAGAACGTGGTGGAAGACGCACCCTGCGAGATGGATGGGGAGCCCGCGGAGGTGACCCCGGAGTCCGCGGAGGTGAATGTTGTTCCCATGGGAGACTTGCCGACCCCTGCAGAATGGCAGGTGGAAGGAGGGCCTACCCGGGAGGAATTTTGTCGGGCACAGAGAGAGTGCCCCACGCTTGAAGGTATGCGGCGACAGGCCGAAGCCCAAGCGACGAACCAAGAGACCGGCAATTACCATATTTACTGGGAGGATGGCCTCCTCTACAGTGAGCCTAAGGCTCCGGTGCATGGGTCATCTAGGGCCTTAGTGGTCCCCCAATGCTACCGGGCCTTTCTGCTAGAATTGGCACATGAGATACCACTAGCAGGACACCTGGGCAAGGACAAAACCTTTGCTCGGTTGGTCCCACATTTTTACTGGCCCAGAATGCAAGCTGCCTCTGACACCTTTTGCAAGACCTGTAAGACTTGTCAAGCGAGTGGCAAGACTGGGACCAAGTTGAAGGTCACTCTGGAACCGCTTCCAGTTGTCGGTACCCCTTTTGAGCGGGTAGGCATTGGCATTGTCGGGCCGATGGACCCGCCGACTTCTTCGGGACACCGGTTCATCTTGGTGTTAGTGAACCACGCCACACGGTACCCGGAGGCGATCCCTCTGGGGACCATCACTGCACCTGCGGTGGCGCGGGCCTTGAAGGGGATTTTTAGCCGTGTGGGATTCCCGAAGGTCGTGGTGTCAGATGGGGGCACTAATTTTATGTCGGCCTACATGCAGGTCATGTGGAGGAGTGTGAAATGACCTACAGGTTCTCCACTCCTTACCACCCCCAGACTAACGGGCTCGTAGAGCGCTTCAATAAGACTCTGAAGGGGATGATCCGGAGCCTGCCAGAGGACTTGAGATGGAAGTGGGACGTCCTCTTACCCTGTCTGCTGTTCTCTTACCGAGAAGTGCCGCAGAAGGGGATCGGTTTCAGCCCCTTTGAGCTGCTCTATGGCCACCCCGTTAGGGGGCCCCTCAGTATTGTGAAGGAGGGGTGGGAGAAGACTTCTACGAAGCTTCCCCGGGACATGGTCAGCTACATACTGGCATATCGCAGCCAGATGGCCAAGCTGTGGAAGGAAGCCTCAGACAACCTGAAGGCTAGTCAAGCCGTCATGAAGGAGCGGTATGACCGCAACGCTTGGACGGTGGAGTTGGATGTTGGACAGAAGGTGTGGGTCATGGAGCCCGGATAGCTAAGCACCCTCCAGGACCGGTGGACTGGACCGTACGACATCGTGGAGAAGAGAGGCCAGACAACTTACGTTGTTGACCTCAAGACCCCCCGACAACCGCATAGGGTGTTCCACATCAACCGCCTGAAGCAGCACCATGAGAGATCAGAGCTTGCTCTCCTTATGGTGATGGATGGGAGCGAAGAGGAAGAGAGCGAGCCTCTTCTGGACCTTCTGGTTAACCAAGAGAAGGATGGGTCGGTGGAGGGAGTGGTCCTCTCCCCATCCTTGACCCCTGGGCAACAGAGGGACTGTCGCCAGTTCTTGGAGCAGTACGCCTCGTTGTTCTCCCTCACTCCTGGGATCACGCATCTGTGTACCCATGACGTGGATACAGGGGACAGCCCGCCCGTGAAAACCAAGTCTTACCGGCTGTCCGACAAGATCAAGACCAGCATCCAGAGGGAGGTGGCCAAGATGTTGGAGCTGGGGGTGATCGAGCCTTCCAGTAGCCCGTGGACTAGTCCGGTGGTGTTGGTGCCGAAAGCGGCCCCACAGGGCACCACACCGGAACTTCGGTTCTGTGTGGATTACCGTGGCTTGAACTCCGTGACCAAGACGGATGCTCACCCGATCCCTAGGGCGGATGAGCTGATTGACCGACTGGGAGCAGCTCGGTATCTAAGTACCATGGACCTGACGTCAGGATACTGGCAGATCGCCATGGCAGACGGAACCAAGGAGAAGACTGCATTCTCCACCCCCGAGGGCCACTTTAAATTTCGGGTGATGCCCTTCGGGCTCAAGAATGCTCCGGCCACTTTCCAGCGGTTGGTCAACCAGGTACTTTCTGGCCTAGAGGCCTTCTCAGCTGCCTACCTGGATGACATAGCTGTCTTCAGCAGCAGCTGGGAGGACCATCTGGAGCACCTCCAGGAGGTGCTACAGGCTCTACAACGGGCTGGCCTAACCATCAAGGCTAACAAGTGCCAGATTGGACAGGGATCTGTCGTCTACCTGGGACACCTGGTGGGTGGGGGTAAGGTGCAACCCCTCCAGGCCAAAATTGAGACCCTCTTGGCCTGGGAGCCCCCCAGAACCCAAACGGAGGTCTGGGCTTTTCTCGGCCTCACGGGTTATTACTGCCAGTTCGTCAACGGGTACGGAACCATCGTGGCCCCCCTGACTGAGTTGACATCTAAAAAGCAAACCCGTAGAGTCATCTGGACGGCTGCCTGTCAAGAGGCCTTTGAAACCTTTAAGCACGCGTTGTGTACCGCCCTGGTGCTTCGGACCCGGATTTCAACAAGGAATTCCTCATGCAGACAGATGCCTCCGAGCATGGTATTGGAGCTGTGCTCTCTCAACTGAATGATGAAGGCCAAGACCAGCCAGTGGCCTTTATTTCCCAAAGACTACTCCCCGGGAACAGCGGTGGAGTACCATAGAACGCGAAGCTTTCGCCGTGGTTTAGACCCTGAAGAAGCCGAGGCCATATCTTTTTGGCTCTCACTTCCTCATTCAGACCGACTACCGACCCCTTCGCTGGCTCATGCAAATGAGGGGCAAAAACCCCAAATTGCTGAGGTGGTCCATCTCCCTTCAGTGGATGGACTTTAGGGTGGAACATCAACCCGGAGTAGACCATGCCAACGCTGACGGTCTCTCTCAGTTCTTTCGCCTTAGTGATGAGAACTCCCTAGAGGTTGGGTAACTCTCCCCACTTTCGGCTGGGGGGGGACGCATGTTAGACCTGTCAGCCCTAGGGTGGTCTACCCCGTTTTTTTGCCCTTGTTGCCTCATTTTTTCCGCCACCTTTTTGTTGGCCCTAGGTCTCTGGGCGCCTAACCACTGCTAAACAGTGCTGAGGTGCAGGTGCTCTCTCCTAACATGGCTGCCACAGGCCCCTGCTACTGCGGAGTGGCCATTGCATACACACACTAGTGGTTGGGAGCAGGCGGGGACATTTTGATACAGTATCTTTTTCCATCTCGCCTTTTTGTCCCATAGACTGTTATGTGGAAGCTCCTGGAACCTTCCAGCCCTGGGAGGGATTATGCTTTGCCGCCTTTGCAGGAGGGTCACCTGACCTGGGGGTATAAGAGGAAAGGAGGGAAACCTGACTAGTCAGTTGTGGCACCACTGGACCTGGGGGAACCTTTGCCGGAGCGTAGGTGGTTGGGCCTAGGGTAGAAACCTACACTACTGGGACTGACTGAGTCTAGGCCCTGCTGTACCCAAGCTAGATGAGGGACTCCGCCTGCCTACTGATCTTGCCTGGTGAGGGGGCAACCCAGGGGACCATCTCCAGTGTGCTGCAGGGACCTGCCCTGCCTCTGAGGCCTGCCAACTCCACACCCTTCTCCCCCTCATAAGCCTACCAGGGGGACCTGCCATCTTCCCCCCCCCCCAGACAAGTGCTGCCCTGAAACTTGGACTGTCGCTGTGCACCCTGCAGGACCAACAGGTAAAGCGCTGTGTCCACCGAGCGCTGTGCTGCCGGGACTGTGCCCCTGAGGGAGAAGTTGCCTACTGTTACGCGCTGAGTCACCTCACCGCGCTATCTCCCTGCTCCAGGACTGAATTGCGGCTGTGCCTCCCCCCCGCCTGCACGTGGTGCCTTGTAAATGTGGTGCCTTTTAAGCGCTATGACTTGTATGCGCTGTACCTTGTAAGCGCTGTGCCTCTTAAGCGCTGAGCCTTCTCGGCGCCGTGAGCCCCCTGGTCACCGCTGCGATCGAAGAGATGGCCGCGCTGGGCCTCGCCACGTGACGCGAGTGCCGGGGAAGGCCGTGCCGGGCCTCATCACATGACGGGGGTGACGGCCGCGTCACCGACCGCACCCCCGCTCGAATCGCACACCCATTGGCGGGTGTAGCCGTGCCCCCTGCGAGCAGCGCTCTGATTGGCTCCCAGGCCCCGGGCGGTGAGGGAAGCCCGGAGCCCTCCGAGAAGCGGTGTGGCGGGGCCCCGAAGAGAAATCACCGGACCGGAAAGCGTTCCGCCCCCCCCCCCAGGCGAGGCCCAAGTGCAGAGTGGAACGGGCCACCTGGGGGCAGGGGCGCGAGGGGCTCGCCAGCGCCAGTGTGCCACCAGTCGGCCTACGGGCCTCAAGTGCAGAGTGGTGAGTGCAGGGTTCCTGGGGGCCGGGAAGAACATAAACTGCCCTCGACAAAGCGGAGAATTGGCCTAAGGTGTTGATGCTCTTTTGAGGCCAGACTTCTGGAAAGGCATGAATTGTCCCCCCTGAGAACTACCTGCACAGGTGACCTGAGCTAATCAACTGTGCTGAGAAGTTGTTGGTGCTAACCCCATGAGTGAATTTACCCCAGTTTTACTCAAGTAAATTGATTGTTGCCATGACATGCATTATCTCATTACAGGAATGAATTTATTGTTGTATTGAATTCCCCTATTTGATGCTCAGGGATGAATTAATTGACGTATTGAAATGCACTACTTTGTTCACAGGTATGAATTAACTGTTGCGCTGAATTGCAATGCTCTATTTGCAGGATGGGATTAATTGTTTCCCTGCGAACATCGGTTGAGTTACTTAAATGAATTGATTGCTACTTTGAATTACCTTCCCTATCCTTGAATGCATTGATTGTTAACTCGGAAAGTGTTGATCCATGGACTTGAATGAATTTAGGGTTGCCTTGCATCTGCCCGCCTTATTCCTGAAATGAATTGATTCTCCCCACCTTGAAGTCGATAAAGAATCTTGTTTTCATCAAACCACTTGGTGTCGTGTCCTTCATTGTGTGCGCAAGGCTGAGTCCGTGAGAGTGAGTGCTGCACAACTGCTTTACACATTGCCTTCGGGTGCCTTCCTACCTCGCGCCAAGCTACCACGTCGGAATTGGTGACCCCAGTTCTAACACTATGGGAATACAACCTTAGGTGGCCTGCCAAGATCCACTCTTGCTCCTCTAAGAGCCTCACTCAAAGCAGCTGCAAGACTCGTCACTGGCTCCAGAAAGAACTACCACATCACCCCGGATCTAAAGGAACTGACTTGGCTCCCTTATGAGGTAAGAGCACAGGTAAAAATTGCATGCATGACGTACAAAGCCCTGCACCTCAATACACCAAAGTATCAAGCCAATAAACTCGAATTATCAAGCAATAGCAGAACTCTGAGAAGCACCAACACCCTGCTACTGAACCCACAACAATTTAAGAAAAAGAAAACCTACACACACACCTTCTCTGGCCTAGCACTGAGGACATGGAATGCCCTGCCCCAAACAATCAGAATGAACCCCTCCACCACCTCCTTCAAAAAAGAAGTCAAACTACTTCTAATGAATAAAACTCTCTACCGATCCCAGCCATGAGGCAAGTTGTTACAAACCTGAAGCTGCTCATCTACCAAGATACATGATGATCTCTAAATGAGAATGACCAACACAATCCTGACTTTCGACGAGAACTTACAATCTACAAGATCGCATCTTAGATGCTCATTTATATGTGATGAGCGCTCAACTTTTCTTGTGGTATAACTTCTGTAAAGCGCTCTGATACCCTCAGTGGGTCTAGTCCGTGCTATATAAAACTTTATAAATAAAATAAAATAAATAAAGTTTTGTGATAATGGCTTTTTAAAACAAGTCACACCGTAGAATTCTCTGACTTTGTAGTCACTCTTCCTTTCCTTGTGTCTGGTGGCGGAGGCATTCCCCAACTATATTCCAGCAATGGAGTTTGTACCATTCACAGATTAAAGGGCGGTCTGAAGCCGGTTTTGAAACAAGAATGCAGAGACATATCAAACTGAAAAAGTGAAATAAAACAACCGCTGGCTGCAACCGGGCTTTCTCCTCTCTTCTGCCAACAGTGTGTACATCTGGACAGATGTCGGCGACGAAAAAACAAAAAAACAACAACACTAAAAAGCACTATGGCATTTATTTTTCATGTTACAAATGATGCAGCTTGCGTGTGCTTTCTGATTCCGGGACATATTCAGAATCATTAAATTTATACTGACACTTGCTGGTCGCACTTGATTCATCTTAAGAATTAATAGCTAATACGAGGGAGAATGCCGGCTGCCTGGGTCCACGAAGGAGACCTGCTAAGAGGGCGGCCGCCTTAGTGCCACAAGAGGCACAGGAGGCAGCCTCCCAGTGTTTAGGACCCTCAGGGGTTCGGCGTGCTACGTCACTTCCAAGAAGAGGGGGTGGGGGTTGAGGTACATATACTTCTCCCCGCCCACTGGGCGCCCTCTTTACTCACTACCCTTACGCCATTTAGACGAGCTTAGGAGCTGCAGATCGGCAGCCACGCGGTGAGTCAACACCACCCCTCCCCCCGCCCGGCCTCCCCATCGGGGTTAGTGTCCAGGGTAGGGCGGCCAGGCCACGGCTGCGGTCCACCTGGGAGGGGGATGTTGAGTATTACTGGCGTCATGGGCCAGCACCGCTGAAGCTGCCAGCGCCTGGCCACAGTGGGTGCTGAGGGTAGAGGGGGGGGCAGCTTAGAGAGTGCACCTCCCGCCTCCATTCACCCGTTCTGGGGGTGGCATTAGATGCGCTCCCCCCCTCGTTTGTGGTGGTGGGGGAGGTAGGGCAGCTGGTTCGGCTGCGGGGGGGCTCGGCCCACGTGGGTATTCGGGGCCTAGGCCTGAGTAGGTTGTTTGTGGGGGACTGGGAGGGGCAGCAAGTCGGTGTCCCCCCCCCCTCCGGTGTGTTCTGACCCACCTTGTGACCTGCCCTCCTGCCGGTAGTGCAGTCCGTTTGGAGAAGCCGGCAGACTGGGCTCTGGTGTTTGAGTAGGGGGGCAGTAGGTGTTGCGAGGTGCCCCGCCGTTGCTGCTCCTCGGCGGGGCAGTTTCCAGCCCACGGTGTGGGGGCAACAAACTCCTGGAGGGTCCAACTAACGCTGGCCTGCGGGAGTAGATATCGGGGGGCAGTAGCGTACGCCACGTTGCCCGCTCCCTGCGGCTCTTGGGGCCCCATGTAAACGACGACTGTGGAGTCCTTGTAAAAGTAATCTATTACAGTAGGGATGTCGGGCGCTGAGAGGTCAGCATTGCTGTGGCCTGCGGGGCGGCACTTACCTCGGCTTCGCATGGTCGTCAGGCCTCCCGGTGTGGAGGTGCAATGCACGGCAGTGGGGGGTGTGGAGCGCCTGGGGTGTGCAGTGCGCCGAGACTTAAACTGCCGACTTTGGTGCAGGAAACCAGGGTTCGAGCCTCGAGGTCACGTCCACATCCTTTGATTCTGGGCAAATCACCTAATCTCCCCGCGCCTGAATGTGTAATGTAAATACGGTGATCATGTACAGCGCTCCAATACCTTTGGGTCGAGTTCGCGCTATATAAAAGATGCAAAAATAAATAAATAAATAAATTAGGAAGCATATGGTCCAGTTCGTTTTCGAGCCAACGGGCAGTGTGGTCCTCAGCACGCCCACTCAGCCGACAGGCAGGGCTCCACGCCACCCGTACGTGTGCGATAAACAATCCCTTCGTGGTCCCGCTGGCATCTGGGGGATATTTACCGGACTTTAAGAGGCAATTCCCGCGCGCACGCCGTGTCCTCTGTATCAGGAAAGACGCGTCAGGGCATTCTGTCACTTTTTACGACTCCGGAATGGCACAATTAGGTATTATCGACGGGGTTCTAGACTTCTGTTATTCCATGAGGCTCGGTCATTGATGCCCCACGACCGTGAGCTGGCAGATGGGAGGAGGTCTAAGGAGTCTCAGGCATTTGCCAGGTCTAAGTTCAGATCGCACTTCACAAAACCGGACACATGAAAGCCTTACTGCAATCACGTGAGATCAATTATGGTCACAGTTTTATATCTAAGTGATATCGCACCTTGTTGCTGATAACACCTGTCGCCTAAGCGCGTGTGGTCTGAGATACAGGTTTGTATGCTAGTAAAATAACAGTGGAAAAATAAGTCTTCCGAGGGGGTACATTCATTGGGGAAATTGCTCACATGGCGAGTCTCCATTTGTACGGAATGTCGCAGTTTTGAGACTCCGTGTAGTAGCTCTGTGTGTTAAGGCACCGACGGTTGAGGCTTGAATGCACTGTAAAATGCCGGAGTGATTGGTAGTTTAAAGCTTCACGGTTATGTGCGTCTGGTACGATGGTTATGTACCCTCTTGGGCACAGGGATGAATCCCAATACAATACTTACGTGTTTTAAGACGCAAAATAGAGAGAGGGAGAAGTTTTTACCTGCAGGACTTCGGTACTATTCCCAGCAGAATAATGCGGGTGCAGTATAGATTTTTAAACATCTTCTGGGTCATAAAGTCAAATCGGAACTGTTGACTAGTTCTGGGAAACCAGCCGTGAGTCCTAGCGTTGGTTTGACACACTCTTGATTCTAGGCAATGCGCTTAATCTCCCTGTGTCTATAGAATTAATCAATCTGACCTCGGTGCTAACCCCATGAGTGAATTTACCCCAGTTTTACTCAAGTAAATTGATTGTTGTCATGACATGCATTATCTCATTACAGGAATGAATTTATTGTTGTATTGAATTCCCCTATTTGTGGCTCAGGGATGAATTAATTGGGGTATTGAAATGCACTACTTTGTTCACAGGTATGAATTAACTGTTGCGCTGAATTGCATTGCTCTATTTGCAGGATGGGATTAATTGTTTCCCTGCGAACATCGGTTGAGTTACTTAAATGAATTAATTGCTACTTTGAATTACCTTCCCTATCCTTGAATGCATTGATTGTTACCTCGGAAAGTGTTGATCCATGGACTTGAATGAATTTAGGGTTGCCTTGCATCTGCCCGCCTTATTCCTACAATAATTTTGCACATGTAAAGCGCTCCAATGCACATGGGCCGATATCAAGCAATATGAAACTACAAAAAAAACATAAGCCAAGCACTTCAGGTATTAGCATAGCACGGAAGTTATGGGCCCTGGTGCAAACAAGGAATATGGCCCCTGTATCAGCTGTTAGGGTAGTAAACTACAGCATTCACTAGGGGGCAAGGGACACCGCAGGGCACTGGGCTCCAGTGCCACTGCACCTGCTGCACACCTGTGACCCTTCTGTTACAACCACCAGAACACCCCGCAGGTAAAGCATTCCAGTTCTTTGGCAAGATCCCTCCTATGCCCATAGAAAGCACCCTGCCTGCAGAGGCCAGCAGGCCCATAACGAGGGAGAATGAATAAAGCGTCATGGGCTGTCCACAGCCTGCTGGTTATTAAGCAGTTGGGGCCCTCGCAGTATTTATCAATGCACCAGTGAGTATCGTTTGACACAAAAATCATGACTGGCAGTTCTGTGACGGCAAACGCTTCGGCGAGTGAAAGAAAACCCACTTCCCAAGACCTGGGACTAAAGGAATTGTAAAACAGGCGGAGGCGTGCGAGGTAGGCTGAAAAACCCCGCTCGAGTATGGCACATCGACCAACAACCCTACTAATAGAAATAAAGACTATATCAGAACCTTCCACCCCCAAGCATCTGTACAAGATAACAGACCTCGCACAGTTTAGCGATCTGGTCACCATAGTACCCCCAGGGGCACCCCGCTTTCCCCCCTCCCCCAAATTAGGTTACCCAATGAAAACACAAGAAACAGTTGTAAGTGGGTAACAAATGCTGCAGGTTTATTACATAATTCCAGTATATGTAATGGGTGGGTTATCTTACGGGCGATCCAAGGGCAGGCGACCATCTACTTCACCTGCCCGCCTGATGAGCCGGGCAGCGCGGGAACGACCCGCAAGTGCTGCCCCCCAGTGATTCTTTTACGATCACGTGCCGTTGAAATTCTACTCACACCCCCCCTCTCGGGGCGGAGCGTCGCATAGCAAGCCCCCGGTTGTTCAGGCCCACAACCGCCCGCAGGACTAGCGGGGCGCCGACCGGCTTCCGGGACCTCTCTGGAGGCTCCTCGTTTTGGCTCAGGCACCACGTGGTGCCGTGCAGAGGTACCCTTTGTACCGGCCTGCTTCCAGATCGCCCTGTAACTCCGCCTGCAACGAAAAGGAAAACATTACAACGCTCAGGAAAAACCCCCCCCCAACCACGCCTACGCCGGGTAAGCGGTAGGGAGGGAAAGGCGAGGTGGGCGACAAAAGAGGTCGCCAGTGAGGGTGGGGGAAGGCTAAATAGCCTCCCCCTCACACCTGGGCCCGGAAGTGACGCGCATTGCGCGTCACTTCCGGCCCTGACACGGAAGGGGGGCACCAGTCT
Organism: Triturus cristatus; assembly: GCF_964204655.1. NCBI lineage: Eukaryota > Metazoa > Chordata > Amphibia > Caudata > Salamandridae > Triturus > Triturus cristatus. The sequence goes on along the minus strand of NC_140583.1, from coordinate 299,280,479 downwards.
GTGTCCCTGCCCCCCCCGAAGGGAGGGAGTGGGGAGGGGTGACCGGGGCCCCGGGGCCACTAAGGCGCCGACCGCCGAGTGGCCCCCTGCGGGGGCCGCGGTCAGCGGCATAGTACCCCCAGGGGCACCCCGCTTTCCCCCCTCCCCCAAATTAGGTTACCCAATGAAAACACAAGAAACAGTTGTAAGTGGGTAACAAATGCTGCAGGTTTATTACATAATTCCAGTATATGTAATGGGTGGGTTATCTTACGGGCGATCCAAGGGCAGGCGACCATCTACTTCACCTGCCCGCCTGATGAGCCGGGCAGCGCGGGAACGACCCGCAAGTGCTGCCCCCCAGTGATTCTTTTACGATCACGTGCTGTTGAAATTCTACTCACACCCCCCCTCTCGGGGCGGAGCGTCGCATAGCAAGCCCCCGGTTGTTCAGGCCCACAACCGCCCGCAGGACTAGCGGGGCGCCGACCGGCTTCCGGGACCTCTCTGGAGGCTCCTCGTTTTGGCTCAGGCACCACGTGGTGCCGCGCAGAGGTACCCTTTAAACCGGCCTGCTTCCAGATCGCCCTGTAACTCCGCCACAGCCCTGGAGGCGGCTAACCGTCGCAGCCATGGCCCCCCACCAACCTAGCTCTTACCTGCACTTCTCCTATCTAGGGCTTCCTGCAACTAGCTGGAAGGGAACCATCCCTGCAGACAGAAGAGTTTGACATTCTGCCACCTCATGACAGTTTGACAGTGCTCGCGGGACTCAAACCCTGTGAGATCCCTTATAACCACAAGGCCCAAGACTTACCAGTGAGCTATAGCTCCTGGAGTTGAAGATGGCCCCATCTATGTCCCCAATCCCTAGACGCTATCCTAATCGGATGGGGTCTGTTGAAATAAAGGGGCCTGTGAAGATGTGCAATAACTATTCGCCCCCCAGCGGGAAGGTTACACCTATTCACAATCCTGGGCCTGCCCGCTTTGACTATTATGACGAGAAGGGTTTTACTTAACATTTCCCTGGGCCTATCTCCAATTGATGGTGATTACACCCAGCTGAAGGCCAGAGGCCCGCCTAAGGAGCCTATTCACTTGTTTTGCTACCCGGCTCCCTTCTGGGAGGGCCACAGAGTTAGGGCAACGCGTGTGCTCCCAGGGCACGGTGCTGCTGGAAAGCAGATATCTGATACTCACACGCTGGTACCTTATCTGTTGCTAAATGCCCTACTGCAGGAAGTTTCCCAAGAACCGTAGACTTCGCGGTCCCACCTAACTTGATCCCATCACCTGGGGGGAACCCAGTGGTGGCAGGACCTGCATGGTAACTCCATCCCGGCATAGCTATCGCTTATTTGTGCCGCCGAAGCAGGCAATGCCCCCTTAGTCTCAAGTTCTACCCCTAGAGGATAACCTTGGGAGCAGACAAGTCTGTGGGAACCAACCGGAAACTTTGGTGCAAGTACCGGCCCTATTCTGAACGTAGCGAATGCTGCACGGTCAATAATGCCCTGATGCCCTGGGGCTCTACGTGGTCTTTACCAAACTTTGAACGACCGCACACTTGCTATATAACAACCATACCACCCACCAGCCGGGTGGAAGGTCTTCATTGAAGCAACCCGAAATCTGTCTTTGGTTGCAGGGGAATGCCCCCCAAAGTACATCTGGACCTATTCCTATATGGTTCCTTCAGCTACTCCTGCAGGCCTAACTCTTGGTTATGGTGCCCAGCTCAGTGTTCTGCAGGCCAATCGGCTTAACCATGAACTATCGGTCGATTTGAGACAGAGGTAAACCACGGGTTGCAATCCGCTCGCGAGCGGCGCACCCGCAACCACTTGGATAATCACGCCGGTAACCTTGTGCCATGATTTAGGCCCTAGTGATGCGCCATGTGATGACCACTTATTCTTTTGCCGCTATGTCAGTGCGTCCCCGAATTCAATGCGATTTGGGCACTGAGCTGCACCCATATCTAACCCATCTAGTGGCTCAATCCAAACTTCCTTTAGCATTAGATAATAACTACCATTCTATCTCGGTTGCGTTGCCCTGCCCGACTAGGCACCCACCCGGGTGTCTAGGTTACAGTTAGATATGTGTGAGTTCCCCATATCAGTGACCGTTGAAGGCGGCCCACATAAGCATGTTGGCGGGGCCAAGTTGCGGGCTTAAGCATACCTCTTTTAGACTGTCGGCAGCGACCCGTGTTTAACTGTTACTAACATGGCAATGACAGTTCTACGTTAGGACTATCCCCACACTGGTCCGCCCTGCCCAAGGACTGATGCACCTGGGAGGGCGAGGCCGTAAGCAATGGGGGTGGGTATCGAGACATCAACAATGACAAGCGACCCAAGCCCCCTTTCAGCAAAAGGTTGGAGACGAGCGACACGTGGTCACGTGTGGTCAGGATCGGACTGCGCGACCCTTACTGTAATTAGCACTTATATGTCGCGCGAACTCGACCCGAAGGTAATGGCGCGCCGTTCATGAGCACCGTATATACATACATCATCAGGCACGTGGATAATAATTATCTGGCCAGAGTCACCGCGTGACCCGCCCGAAGGTGTTGGGAGTGCAGTACATGAGCCCCGTATTTACATGCCTTATTCGGGCACGGTCGATTAGTGATTAGCTCAAACCGTACTGCGCACCAAATTATTAGAGCGCCGGACACAAGCACCGACCAAATAACCCGTTCAGGTGCAGGAGGAGTCGTAATGCCCGGGATCGCCTAATGCGCGCGAATGTGGGCACGAGCAACTTCTTGTGAGTAATACATGTACCTGTATCATGTGTCTGCATCATAGGAAGCCAGCCACCACATGTTGCCTATTTATCTAGCGCGCGCTCGACCGGAAGGTATTGGTGCACATTTTGTGAACAATGCCTGCACTTGTATCAAGTATCTGCCTTATAGGAAGCCAGCACATACATGTTGCATATTTGTGTCGCGCAAACTCGACGCCAAAGGTATTGAAGCGCTGTATATGAGCACCGTACTTACACAAGCCGGCACGGGGAGAATAGGGGATTCGTACCATATAACACGATCGCCGTGCCCGGCCACACGAGCACCGCACCAGATTAACCCTTGAGGAGCGGGGGGGATTAGTAGTACCCGTAATCGCGTGATGTGGACAGTGCATGTCTTGGTATCATGTATCCGCCTTATAGGAAGCCTGCAATTACATGATGAATAGTTATATCGCGCGAACTTGACCGGAAGGCATTGGAGCACTTTAACATGAGCACCGTATTTATATTACCTCTTCAGGCAGGGGGTGTTTACGACATTCATACCATATTACCCGCTCCCCGACCGAACCGCGCGAGTACCGCACCAGATTCTCCATTGGGGTGCGGGGGGGTTTATTAATGCCCGTAATCGCGTATGTGAAAATTGCATGCACTTGTATCCTTTATCTGCCTTATAGGAAGCCAGCAATACATGTTGCATAATTATATAGCGCAAGCTGAAGGTGTTGGAGCGCCTTACCTGAGCACCTTATTTACATTACACATTCAAGCACGGGGAGCTTACAAGATTCGTATCATACTAAACGATCCCCGTGCCAGGTCCATTGCGCCTGCCGCACGCAGTCCACTGCATGCCCCCCCACCCTCAACGGCAGCGTAGCCGACGGGAGGGGGGGCGATAACCTTAACCAGGGAGCGCCACATGTGTTGCACCTCCCGCGATCAGCGGGGACCCAGGCAGCTCCCAGCCGTGCAGTGCTGGTGTTTTGGGGCCGTGAACCCACGCTAGTCTCCTACCGGCTCCCACGGCACAGGGTATGCGGCTTCTTAGCCGGCCGCACCCCCCTTAATATACCATTATATACCATTGCGAAGTATGCCCCGCGGACGAAAGGCCGACGGACACGCGATCACTAAAATGTGTGCTCTGCCGGACGGTAATTGATCTTTACACCGCACTATAGCTCCCGCGTGCGACGCGTGAGCAGGGGGTGACTTAAACCGAGCCCATGAGACCCCCGAAACCTAAGATGCGCGGGGGGTGAGGGGTACGCCACGAAAGGTACGCCAACGGAAACAGAATCAATGTAACTTGAACCTGCGACCTTGCGAGCAAGCGTCCCAGGGCCCAGGACCCACGCACGCTCATGCCCGCTCCCACCGTGCGCCGGGTGCGTGGCTTATTGGCCAGCCGCTCCCATATCAACTAACGTGCGCGAGGTCCACCGCCATCATGAGCACCGTAATTACATTACACCTTCAAGCAGGGGGTGCTTAAGAGAATCGTACCAAATTACACGCTTCCCGTACCGCATCACGCGAGCACCGCACCAGATTATCCATGGAGGTGCGGGGGGTTTAGTAATGGCCGTAATCGCGTAATGTGAACAATGCATGAACTTTGCTCGAACTCAAACTGCGGCGCTGTGATATGAACTAGAGCCTGCCATCTGCCAAGTGATTAGCCCAAGATCACAGGAGGTGGGCACATCCTCGTCGCGGCGATTACGTGATTTGATCACGGAATACACAACTAAACCAGGCTATCTTTTATAGCCACAACTTTGTGTACCTGTCCCACTCGCTTGAGTCAACCATGCTAACCACACTCCCAAGCCAGTGAACTTTCCCTTGGACGAGAACTGCACCTCTTTGAAAGGTTGTGAAAATTGTTGCCTATTTATATAGTGCGAACTCGACCCGAAGGTATTGGAGCGCTTTAGTGGGGCGCTTCCCCCAGCACAGCGTATGGAGCTGAAAGGCCACCACGTCAAACCTGCCGGCCCCAAAAGTCGCGAGGCCAAACAAACATGGAAGCGCGAATGCCTGCATCCGGGTATGTATATGTTTTGCCCCTTGAATGGTAGGCCAGCTAGAGGTGCAGGGGGGTGTCGTAATGTCCAGAATCGTCTGATGCGCGCGAATCTGGGCACGTGCAAAAGGCACTGTCGCGCAGCGCACGAGCACCGTATCCCCGAGACGCCGCACGAACCCCCGAAGGCACCGGAGCGCCGCGAGAGAGCATCGCAACCACATACATGGCCGGGCCCAGGGAGACTAGGCGAATCGTCCGGGGCCACCGCGCAGACTCGAGACCCAGCGCCCCGCCTCGCGCCACAGACTTACTCCGGCCTGTTTAGCGTAGTCATCAACCCATATAAGAATTTTACCCATTTATTCTGAGGAGATTGTGGACATGTGCAAGGGCAAAAGCGCCACGAGATGGCGCTGCACATCTCCGCCATCGCGGACACTGCCTGCAGAAGCATGATGCAAGGTGAGCGCCCGCCCCGTCCCTTGTGATACCGTTAGCGATTATTTGTAAATCCGATGCCTCATAGATGCGGTTGCACTGAGCCAGTTTGAAAATCATGATTTCACTATTCAGTGCGTCCACCAGCCCAGCCTAGCCTTCATTTCTGATGCGCAACACGCGCGGAGAATGATGAAACGAGCACCAACGAGATGCGGAACAGTTAGAACTCGTGAGCCGTGGTGTAAACTACTATGTTTATCATTGTAAAAAAATGTCGGCAGGGGGGAGATCAAGCGTTTTGTTCAGAATCACAGTCAACCACCCGAGAATAATTGACATACAGCGAGGCCTCGTAATTGCCGAGGGAACAAAATAAAATGTAGAGGCAATACTAAATATAAATCGTTTCACTGGAAATCCAGTTAGAGGCCATCTCTTCAAAGTGCACTTCAGCTCGAAGAGTTGTTAGCATGCCTCTGCCGAAGGAGTTACTGTAAAAGCTGGCATGCTTCTGTGCTCACCAGAAACAGGTTTCACGTATTCGAGGGTAACAAAGCAGGAGTTGTTTGCGGAGCTTCGTTTATTGTAATGGACGGGACCTCTCAGGGAACTGACAGAGCAGCACTTCAGTTAGCACTGTGTAAAAGGGCATTCCCCACGCGACGCAGCGCGTCTAAGAGCAGCCAGTTACAATCGGAGCGCTGGCCGACCAACAAAATAGAGGTTTCTCACTTGGAGCACCTTTTCTATGTTAATTTGCACAGTGGGATTCTTGGTAATTATTTTCTTTCCCGGTCGCGTGCCCTCGTTCTCTCTCACACTTTCCTGTTTGTCAAGCTCCTCGCCGTGCTCGGTGGGCTTGACGAAGACTCCGGAGGCCGCGTGACGCATGGCCCCCATGGCACGTCTTCCCCGCAGCTGCAGAATGGCGCAGGCTTCCAGGCCAAAATTATATCTTTATCGAACGCATTCCACAGATAGAGGCAGCAAGTGCAGAGAGAGTGTGCGCTTGGTAGGGCAGCCCAGCGACTCTCACCGGGCCTTGCATAACCCCTCACAGAGGGAGGGGTGGTGTGGAACGTCAGGCTGTGTGCCCTCCACTCACCAGAGAACCCGGTTACTTAAGCCTTTGGTTTAAACCTACATCGCGCAGGCATGCCGGGGCGACCACGAGGGTGGCACGCCCGAGACGGCCGCGCTCGCGGAGCAGCATCCCCCACCCTCAGCCAGCCTGAGGGCCCCCCCCCTTACTCACCGCTCATAGGGACCTTCCCCCAGATCTACCCGCACCCCGGCAATGGGAATTGACACCTCTACTTGTGCGGGGGGGAGTTAATGAACAGAGACTCGATACACTGGGCTGCTGGGTGTACTCATTAACCGGGATCGCCAGCGAGAGAAAGATAAGCGCGACCCCCAAAGCATGGACGCCAAAAGTGGGGGGGGGAGCGAAGTCAGTGGCAGAGCCTAACCGTATATGCGTAGTCAAGGCCACTGGGACCTCTTCCATCCTTGTCAAGGGGAGTGCTAACCTCCTCTCCTTTAGTACAACACAATAGGCCCAAGACTTAACCATAACCACCGTAACGCTCGGCACCAAACGTGCCCTACACACTGAAACTTCCGACGACGCACCCGACAATAATGCTCTCACTCCCCCACGGGCGCCCGCAGGCGCTTAAACATACTGCTCATCGCCGCACAAATCCACGCCGCACTACATACAAATTCGGCTCCCGCTTTGATCTTGTGCCCCCTCCGCCCGTGGTCATCCAAGCCACAGGGCCCCGTCGACCTGGTACTGCCCAGGGACGGGGCCGGGGCGGAGCGGAAGCAACAAGACTCACCGGTAAAGGGGGGGCAGCGACGATGACCGATGCGGCGTGGAACCCGGGAATCAGCGACGAGCAGCCAGCGACCGTCCGAAAGGCGAGGTGGGCGACAAAAGAGGTCGCCAGTGAGGGTGGGTGAAGGCTAAATAGCCTCCCTTTCACACCTGGGCCCGGAAGTGACGCGCATTGCGCGTCACTTCCGGCCCTGACACGGAAGGGGGGCACCAGTCTGTGTCCCTGCCCCCCCCCCCGAAGGGAGGGAGTGGGGAGGGGTGACCGGGGCCCCGGGGCCACTAAGGCGCCGACCGCCGAGTGGCCCCCTGCGGGGGCCGCGGTCAGCGGCATATTACTGTGCTCCTGGCACTGACCATAGCCATGTACTACGGTCGCCAGGTGCCCTCGGGCACCATCATCAAAAACACAGACACATAAATATAAATTTTAATAGTCAGCTGGGTTGTTTCATAATTATAACCACGAAGCCAGCATGCCTTCTGAAGACCCTACCCGTCACGCAATGAAAGCAGCCACAATCCAACAGTCTTCCGTACGTTCATGACTGCGCCACACTCATCCACGTCTTTCCACACCAGCAATTGTTGCTCCCTCTGCCACATTTAAACACAAAATACGAGGTGCCTAATGCAGGTTGGCAACCGACCTACTGTCCCAATGACGCATTTAAAACACAAAATGGAGGACGTTCCACCGTGCTACAGTCTCTGCATGTAGAGTGTACGTGTGTACGGAACGGATACAAACTTAACTAACTCCATTTTTGTACCACAGAAATTAAAGTGCTGCTGATGCAAACAAAGAATAAAGCAGTGGCCATAACGTGGCACACACTAAACAGCTGTACATGAGTTGATGCAAACAATAACAAGTCTTCACAATTTGTTGTACCAACCTTTAGTCACTGTAAGCTTGATGGACATAAAGCTGCCACTGCCACGCACAATATGGAAAAAGAAACAAGCACTGTGAATGTCGTTCAATTTCACCATAGCAGTGAGGCGCTCGTGAAACGGGTGCAGCACTGACACAACATCAAAACACAACTCCTTTGAAGAAGTGCTCGTTCTACATAGACAAGCGAAAGCATGCGTGTTGTCTGCAAACAGTAACCTGACCCATGAGGAATGAAGCTGCCGCCCTGTGCACCACTGCTCGCCCGAGTGCAAAACGCTGTGGGAGTCAACATTACAAAAAGAGGTGGGACATGCACCCGCCTTTAGCCATTTCATCCTGCTTGAAAGACAAACGCAAAAGCCAATCCTATGCGTGGGGGGAGTCAGACCCACACGGAGTAGTTTGGAGTAGTTACAAGAAGCCTCCCATAGAGCAGCTCGCATGCGCTAGGCTCAACATAGAAAGGACCACCTTTGCCAGTGCACAAAACAGAGCCTGACAGAGACACGTTTCGAGCTCCCTTTAAAAAACTGCAGGTGCACAGCACTGGTGAAACACGACTCATTTAAAGCCCTGGTCTTGCTGCAGCGTGGAGTACAAAATCCCTCCCTCCGTCACAGCCACAGACCAAAGATCTCACAAATTACACAAAACCAATACATTCGCTGGTGGGGCCCATGACACCAACATTCACTCACCATCAATCTGTGTTTCTCGGGAGATGATCACTCCAAACGCTGACATGAAAGGAAATACCTCTTAACCTTAATGAGCAACAAATCCACGTAACCTTCTTGATACTCATTAGGCTCTGAATTTCACCTTTGGTATTCCTCTCATAAATTGGGATGAATCAGTTGGTTGCTGGTTTAGGTTAATTTCTAATTTCTCTATTTACCTTTGAATCAATTCATTTTCGAAGAATAAACAACCCAACTCATTTTGTAATTAATCAATTCAATCTTTATCTAATTAATGCAAATTAAATCATTCGTTTATTCAAGTCGCCAATCATCATATTTACCTATTCTGGCTAATTGTCGTCCTCTAAGTCAAATCCGGTAGTCTCGCAAATCTATGCCCATCAAATTTGGTAATTTCAGTTCATCAGGAAATTAGGCATTAATTCAGTCCGTCAAAGATTCAGGGAAACAGCTGTCCTGCAGCGTCACCGTCCTCTCGGTCAGCATAACGTCAGGAAAACAAGAAAACCAACTACAAGCTCTCTATTCTACCATAATTTATAGTAAAATCATTGACAAAAAATATCAAATATTGGGTTTCAGCTCCTCTGATTGGATAATCAGAGATTGTCCGACAGAGCTCACATGGAATAATGACCCTTAGGTCATCACTCTTGCTTGTTCTGGTCTTAAGAGACATCTTATTGTTCTTCAGAGAAGCTGGCTTGCTTCTCAGGGCGACCTTGGTGGGTACAGTCTGTTTAGGGTCACGACGAGGTCACTGTTACTGGCGTTAGCGCAGGCGCACTTCACCCAAAACCTCGTGTAGCGTCGTCATTCAAGTCAGGAACAGGAGGCAGCCATTTTGTGGCAGGCCCAAATGGTCAACTTAAGCAAAAGAAACACAAAACACAATTAATACATAGAAATGACTAATCAAATGTTATTTCCTCGCTAATTCCCATATGTGTGTGTATTTATCTAGCAGAAGGCAACACTCAAGCGGTTTATACTTACTGAATAAAGCACAAATCACAAATACATCACAACAACATATATCATGCAATATTCTAATTGTCTATCATTAGTATGCGTACATAATTCAGTTTACATATTAATTAAGTCATGCAAATGCAATCCCACTTGTATTTCAGTTATTAATAAGATTGGTTAATAATTTCCACTTCAATCAATTAGTTCGATTATAATTAATTAATTAATCTAATTAATATGAACATGCAAAAATGGGGAGGGTATACAAAGTTTTTGCATTACCCGCTCCAGCAATCCCCCCTTTGGTGATTTTATCACCATACCAACCAAAACAAATTATGTTCTATCTTTTACGGAATTTTAAATGTTTTCTTGCTCTTAATCATAATTCAGTTTCACCTACGTCTCCTCTTTTTGCTGATTCATACATACTCTCCTTCCACTCTTCCAATTCTATCTCCTCAAATTCTCTTTCTTGTTTCTTGTCTTTTCTTCTCAACTTTTCTCTTTTTAATCTTATCTTGTTCTTATTATTTTTACAACAGATACAACCTAATCTTATCAATAATATTATGAAAATCACACATGTTAGTGGAAACAATATCTTACCTATAAATGTACTACCTAGCTTTACTAAGAAATTTTTAATAGCAGCTATTTTCTTTCCGATCTTCTCCCAAACACCTTCAACCTCCAGTGGTGCAATTTCATCATGCAATTCAGTAATATTCCTAATATACATTTTCAGATCTTTACTTTCGTCAGGAATGTAAGTACAACAATGTTGAACCTTCAACATTCCACAGACTCCACCCTCTTTTGCCAATAATATATCAAGGGCAAGTCGATTTTGCATTACCATAGCACGCATGGCAACCATTTCAGTGTCTACCAATAAAAATCCTCCAGCGGTGCTTGTTGACAAGCGATCCACTACTGTTGATAATTTTCTAATTTTGTTTGCATTCAAAGATATTCCCACTGCTGGCATCAATGCTCCAAAAATGTCACCTACAATTTCTGTCCAAGATTCTCTCTTACTACGTACTAAATGATTACTTAAACTATGTACATCATCTTCTCCTCTATCCATATGAACATTTTTGGGAAAAACCAGGCCTACATAACATGTGCCATACCAATGGTCTGGCAAGCGATAATATGCCCTGTTCCCACAAATAAAATATAATCCAGGAAAGACTGGATCTTTTACGCCTTTAAATCCACATCCACCCATGATTCGGTATGTATCCTGGCACTCGCTATTACCTAAAAAATAGTTATCATACACAGTTTGATTTCTTCGAATGCAAAATTTCCCTTTCTGAGGCCAATCTAAAGCTATAGTTGGACTAGCTTCTCCTTTCAAGTGTTTTTCCCTTTCTACATCCCAGACTGTTTTCTCCACTTTTCCTTCTGCTACCTTTCTTTGCATTTTCAGTCTCCTTTCTTCAACCATGTCTAAGAATGTCTTTTCCTCTTTCTTCAAACTGCAAGTCAAATTGTTTCTAAAAATATATTCTAATGTTAGTTCCTAAGTTTCTAAGAAAAATTCACCTAATACCTTAGCAGGTTGTACCTTGTTTAGTTTGTTAATGGCAGGCACTTGCGCAAAAATGTTATTTACATCTGAAAAATAATATTCTAATTTTCCTGTCTGATAAGATAAACTAGCTATTACACTACATGTTATTCCATACGTTGCTGGAAGGTGATGATAAGTTACTCCTTCGGAAACAGAGGCGGGTAACTGCATGCATACGTAGCAGTCTCTTACATCCATTGTCTTTACATGTTCATACAATAATTTTGAAAAAACATTATTAGAAAAATCTGTTACTGACCTGTTACTGACCTGTCTTTATGTAAATAATTGTTATCTATTCTAGTCGAACTACCTTTTGAATCTTCCCTATATTAGTTTTATTCTCACTATGTCCTTCTAATGTATCTATAGTGACTTTGAAAGAAATCAAAAGAGCAAGTATGCTACATAGAAGCATTAATAATCCTGTACAACAACAACACATTTTACACCATCTTTTCATGAATGTACATCTACCTTTGCTACTATCTATGTTAGCCATCTTCGTTAAAATGGACCGTGCCTTTTGACTTAGCCTCTTCTACTTCACAACTAGTTTTCTAATCTAAGGCTCTAAACACCTATTTGGTTCTACCAGTATCTGTCTTTTGACTTAATTTATTATTTCTTCATCGACAGCTTTTAGGATCTATTCAGTTTGGCATCTCATCGTTCTTCACTTTCCTCTCGCCATCCAAATACAGAATTTCCTGAACTTCCATTTCTTCTTCTCCAATGTTGGACAAGAGAACTTTCAGGATTTCCGATTCTTCCTCTTCTTTAACCACTTTCAGTACAGCCTCCTCTGGATTTCCTTGACTATCTGCCTCTTCTCCCTATTCAGGCAGAGCCACGTACGTCCATTCCGGTGACTTATACTTCTGGTTAGGTTTCCTTGTTCTTTTACTTTCTTTATTCTCAATTGTTTCTTCTTCTTTTGACTTTTCTTGACTTGTCACTTCATTCACCTGTTCAGCTCTTGGCGAATTCACTCGTGTCAGTCGATATCTCAATTTCTTTTATTTTATTGGGCCAAACGTCATCCTTTCCAACTCTTTTTACCTTACTTCCTTTGTCGTTCTTTTCATTCCTCCAAGCTCTCTTTCTTAGAACTCGACCTTCATGTATTTCATTTTCACCCTCTTCAGACTCTGTCTCAACTTGCTTTTTCTTTTCAACAATTTCCTTTTCCACCACTTGTTTTGTTTACCCTACTTCTGTCCCTCCTCGAGTCTCCGACACGCAATCTTCCTGCTGGCTACTTGTCCCTTCACCTGACTGGATGCTGCAGTTCCCTACACCTCCTCGAGGGTCTTCCGCAGAAATCTGTCCCTCTCTCTCTGTACCTGTCCCTTGTTCACTTAAATTTGTTATTTCAGGTGGAATTTCTCTCAGTCTCTCATCTGGTACTTCCCTTTCACGAATTTCTTTTATTGTTTCTTCATTATCTTTGCCTCTTTTATTTCTGTGTTCTTTTCTGGAACCTTGTGTTTCTTGTTCGTTTACGGAATCGCTGGATTCAGAAATCTGCAATCTTCTTCTCAGAGAGCTACTTCTGGGGACTAAAGTTAGACTTGGTTCTGTTTCCCCCCTTTCAGAGTTTTCTGGTGTTTTTGACTCTTTGTCATCTGACTCAGTACTTGATTCTGATTCATCAAAATATTCTTTTTCTGTGCTGTCCACTGGATTTGGAATTCTCAATGTATGACTTGCATGGATCCAGTTTTTCAGTCCAGCACACTTCACAGCCGTTGTCGTGGTCAGAATGACTTGTCTTGGTTTTCCCCACATTGGAACCAAACAATTTCTTCTTCTGTGGACCTTTATCCTTACCCAGTCTCCTGGGCTCTGATCATGGGCTGGCTTCTTTTCAAGGGTAGTGGCATCCACTCCAACCTGATGAAACACAGAATGAACTGCGTCAGCGAGGCTTTTACAGTATTCCAACACCATGTCATCAGTTATAGTCATCAGCTTGTTGACTGGTATAAATACGTGTCTCATGGCGCGTCCCATGATTATTTCATGAGGACTTAATCCTGTAGTTCTGTCTTGAATTGATCTAATAGTCATGAGTACTAGAGGCAAGACATCAGGCCATTTCATACATGTGGCCAAGCACATTTTCCCTATCCTATTTTTGATAGTACTATTCATTTGTTCAACCACACCAGAAGCCTCTGGTCGGTAGGCGCAATGCAGTTTTGGTTGTACATTCAATGCCTCACAAATTAACTTTACAATTTCATTATGGAAATGTCCTCCTCGGTCTGATTCAATTGTCACTGGGAACCCAAACCTAGGGATGAACTCTCTCAGCAGTAGCTTGGCTACTGTCATCCCATCATTTCTCCTTGTTGGAAATGCTTCCACCCACCTAGAGAATAAGCAGACCACAACCAAAACATACCTCAGTCTGTTACAGGGAGGCATCTCAATGAAATCTACTTGCATTCTGGTGAAAGGCCCTCCTTCTCGACCTATTGTTCCTAGACTCACTACTGTCTTTCTCCCAGGATTGTATTGCTGACATATTAGGCATCTTTGACAAAGACTTTCTGCTACAAGTCTGAATTTTGCATTGTACCAGGTCTGCTTAAATGACCTGATCATGGCGTCTCTCCCTGGCCATGATACATCCGTGCCATGGTAGACATCATGCTATCAGGCATAACTGGTCTTCCATCTCGATATACCCACACATGATCCTTCTCTCTTGGTGCACATCCTGCTTTTACCCACTGTTTCATTTCCTCATCTCCTGCCTCTTCTTGCAACTGTCTTACTTCTTCCCAAGTTCCCATATTATTAGTAAACATCAATGAGCAAGAAGACTTTTCTCTTTCTTTAGCCCGATTGACTGAATTCTGATTATGTGCACAATACTGTGCCATGTCATTGGCATATCTGTTTCCTGTGGCGATATAATCACCACCTTGACTATGATCAGCACATTTTACAACAGCCAGCTGTCTAGGCAGCTGTATCGCCTCAAGCAACTTTCCAACCACTTCAGCATTCTTAATAGGAGTTCCACTCGAGGTTAGGAAACCTCTTTTTAGCCATAGTTGGCCAAAGTCGTGGACAACTCCAAAGCCATACTGGCTGTCAGTTATCACAGTCACTCTCACACTTTTCCCAATTTTACATGCTCTAGTTAGGGCCACTAGTTCTGCTACTTGGGCTGATTTTACCCCTTTCAAATAGGATGCTTCTATTACTGCTGCGACTGTGCACACTGCATACGCTGCACTCAGCACTCCTTCATCTGTTCTCAAACAGGACCCATCAACGAACATCACAAAATCACTTTCTGGCAAAGGTACATCTTTTATATCTGGTCGTGGTTTTGTACAAAAATCAAGTACATCCAAACAATCATGATCCACTTCATCTCTTACTTCCACATTCTCAGCATCAGGCAACAATGTTGCAGGATCCACATTCAAACATCTTGCAAGACTCACATTAGTTGCACCTAATATGACCTTTTCATACTTAGTCAGCCGACTGTGTGTCATATACTGAGTACGACTCCGTGTTAACAGGATCGCCACATCATGAGGTACAAACACTTTCAATGGATATCCCATCACAATTCCTTAACTCTGCTCCAAACTTCGGCATGTTGCAGCTACCGCTTTCAAACATCCAGGTAAAGCTACAGCTACTGGATCAAGCATTGATGAAAAATATGCAATTGGTCTCCTCAGTTTTCCATGCTTCTGTATCAACACAGAGAGTGCACATCCATTTCTCTCACTGCAATACAACTCAAACTCTTTCTCATAGTCAGGCATACCTAATGCAGGTGCTTCACACAAACCATCTCTCAATTTTTTAAATGCTGCCAATTCCTCCTTGTTCATCTCAATGGGATCTTTCACATCACTTCTCGTCAGTCGTACCAAAGGTTTTGCAATCAAAGAGAAGTTGCTGATCCACTGACGACAGTATCCAACCATTCCCAAGAACATTCTCACTTCTCTTTGAGTCATGGGAGCTCTCATTCCTTTTATAATTCTGATTCTGTCTATTGTTATTTTTCTTAGTCCTTTCTCAATGTTATGTCCTAAATACTGTACTTCCTTTTTACAAAATTGTAACTTCGATAGTGACACTTTAAGTCCTCCATTTGCCAAATGATTCAGCAAGGCTATCGTGTCTACCTCACAGGCTTCACGTGTTTTTGACGCCACCAAAAGGTCGTCAATGTATTGAACTAACACTGAATTCTCTGGCATTTCAAGACTCTCCAAAGACTTCTTCAATAACTGATTAAATATCGAAGGGCTTTCTGTATACCCCTGTGGGATTCGGCACCATGCCAAAATACGTTCGGCAAAACGAAACGCAAAAATTTGCTGACTGTCGTGGTGCAATGGGATGGAAAAGAAAGCATGGCATAGATCAATCACTGTATACCATTCTGCATCATGCGGAATCTGATATAAGATCACTGATGGATTTGGTACAATGGGGCAACATGATACCACAATTTTATTCACCTTTCTCAGATCTTCCACTATTCTGAATTTCCCATTAGGCTTTTTCAGTCCCATTATTGGTGAATTACATGGACTACTCATTATTTCTCTCAAGATCCCTTGCCTGATCATTTTCTCTATTACAGGAGTTACTCCTTCAATTATCTCAGGTGTCAATTTATATTGCGGGACATTTGGGTATGTTACTCCTTCCTTTACTGTTATTTTTATTGGATCTACATTTCTCATTAGTCCTACATCTTCTCCAGTGAAATCCCAAACTTCCGCTTTTACAGACTGTTTCAATTCTTTAGGTAATTCATCGGGGTTGAATACAGCATATGTTTCAGTAACCTCATTTTCTCTGTTAGCTATGGTCATCTTATACAGTACATCATCATCTGGTGTTTCAAAAGCTATTCCATCCGGAGTACAGAATATAGTGCAATTCATTTTGCACAAAAGGTCCCTACCTAATAAATTCACAGGACTGGTGTCGCACACAACAAAGCGGTGCATTTCAGAAAATGTCCCTATGCTAACTTTCACTGGTTCTGTAAGGTACGTTTTAATCTGTCTGTTGGATACACCAACTACTTGGATCGTTTCGTCCGAGAGAGGAAGATTCTTAACATCAGCTGATCTAACAGTTGATCGAGTAGCACCAGTATCCACTAGGAAAGTAATATTTTCGTCATTAACCTTCCCATCTACAAATGGTCCTGTCTGGTCTACTTCTAGAGTTGCGCCAAGTACGCACTCTCCTTCCTCCCTTCAGCACCGTCAATAGCTTTCTTCTGAGTCACTTTCATTGCGTTGCAGCCAATACTGCGAAACAGCGCTAGCGCGTGGCAGCTTATTTACCTGTTCTTCATTGTAGAATCCCGATTCACTACTATACTTCTGTGAGTTTCTGCTCTGTGAAAAAGGCGGTTTTGGCACCTGATTCTGTGGGGTAACAACTTGCTGCTGTTGCTGCAGTTGACCACTCACCTCATGCTGCACCTGTGGGTTCAATGATGGATTTTCATTGTTAGTACTTGGGGGAAATTTACACTCGGATTTCCAATGCCCTATCCTACCGCAATTATGGCATGGGAACTTCTTTTTAGCTTCTTCTATATTGCCCATTCCTTTCCCAGGACCAAATTTCTGTCTTGTTCCTGTGTTACTTGCTTGTTCCACTATTTGAGCTTCCTGTCTTTCCGCTACCTTTACCTGTGCCCACATAGCCTTTTCTTTCAGTTTTTGCTGTTTTGCCTCAATCTCATCACTAAAATATTTAGCGTGTCTCAGTACTTCATCTATTTTCTTATTTTGCCAATCAACAGTATGCTGTTTAATCATTTCACCAATTTTTGGACATAAACCATATACAAATCTGTATACAAAATGACTCAAATCCTTTTCACTCAGATTCTCATCTCCACTAAACTGCTTAAAAGCTAGTATTAGCCTATCATAATATGCATGTACTGACTCTTTACTTTCTTGATGTGTTCGGTCAATTTTTACCCAATCTGTCTCTTTAGGGGGCACTTTGTTTTTCAAAAATACCATAACCTGTTCATATTTCTTCACTACCTCAGGGTCTGGAGCTCCTGTTTTAGGATCCCTAGGATATTCCTGAGTTGACCAATTTATCATGAGCTTGCACTCTGTCCATAAATCTGCTGGTACTATTATGTCAAATAGACTATTCAAATCAATCCATAGTACTTCAGACAATTTTACAAATCTGTCTACCTGCCTGTACCACTTGACGGGCTTCTCGCGCAGTCGAGGGAAAACATTCGTAAAAGACAAAATATCCTGTCTTGTCCATGGGACATGTACATATCCTCCTCCCGGAATCTCTCTCATAGGGCATTCTGTCACTACCTTTTCCTTTTCTCTTACAGGAAATGCTGAAAATGTCTTATCTGAGGCATCATCACGTTTTCTATACCACCTGCTTCTCCATTTATCCACATCTCCCCGTTTTGTCAATAAAATGATTATGTGCTTAATCTGACCTATTCGTCCTGTGGTGTTCATGTTTTCAATATCTTTTTCGGTGAAATCTACTCGATATGGTTTCTGTAAGGCTTTTACCTTTTCAATATCAATACCCATCTCATTTGCCACTTCTTCTAACCTTTCATGTAGGGTTTTCGCTCTCCATGTCACACTTTTGCACAAAAATAGTAATTCCTCATCCTGGTAATTTTTCAATTTCTCTGTGGGGATAGTCCCTACTATTAATTCTTCCAATACCATTCATAACTTGGCCACATCAATTGATTGGGATTCTTTGTCTTTTCTCTGCAAGCTTCTTAACCATTCACTTAACTCCTCTGTAGATGGTCCTACTGGCTTATCTACATTTCCTTGTCCAAAATCTTTTTGTGTTTCTGACATCGTCTCTATCATTGTCATACGTTTCTCTGCACAGTTCTGACCTACAAACGGGTTATTTGAAAAATTCGGTTCAATTATACTCATAGTCTGTCTCCATGGATTCTCGCTCTGACTCACTCTTGGTTGTTCAACCAGTTTATTACTTTTGTATGGAACTGTCAAACAAAGTTCACTGTCTTTCTGCTTGTCAAAAATAAGGCATTACTGGACCTATCGTTACTGGAACAGCTACCGCTTCTAGATTCTTAGTCAATTCTCTTATTTTCTTGGTTAATTCTAGGGTCGTTTTTTTACTAATTCTGCAGAATTTTCTCCATCTATTTTCCCTTCAGACTTCTTTTCTACCTCTCTAATGGCATTGTTTTTACCCAAATTTTGGAACTCTGGTTCCGATTTTATAATTCGTACTGTTTCTTTCATTGGAGCACTTGGAGTTAATATTTCTGGTTCTGGTCGGTACGGTGGTGGATTCTTATAGAACATATCATCAAGAACATCATCCTCGGACTCATTCACTCCGTACCCTATCGACTCCACATTATGCCTCTTTTCTACACACTTTCGTCCTTCATTCTCTCCAGCAGTTCTTACGGGAAACAAACCCTCAGTCATACTCGCATTCCTCCATCTTCTCATTCGATCATCATGCGTTTCATGTCCGTATGATCTGCCAAACAGGTACCTATATCCTCTACCATTTCTTTGTCTCTCTCGTTCATTCATTTCGTCTTCCCATTCCGTCAAAGCCTCAAACTGCATTGGTCTAGGTCTTGGTTCTAAATTCATCATTTTCTCTCTCAGGTTTCTCAAAACAGCCAAATTAAATGAACCATTTTCTGGAAAAGCGAATACTCCGTCCTCCTTTTTGTATCTCACCCAATTGTCTAACCAAATACAAATATGATATCCATATTTCGCAACCATAAAGGATGCAGGGGTTTTCGGTGGAGGACGTAACTGTCCTTCCCTAGTTTTGACCGGTTTGTCCTTCTTAAACCACTTCTTCATTTTTCCGAACCAGGACTTTTTCTCTTTTTCTGGTGGATCGTAATACATTTTCCTGTCTTCCGTGTATCACTAGTCTCTCTTTACAACTGTACCGCTATTCTGTCCAATCGCAGCGCGACTCACACTATTGCACCAATTCAGAGCGTCTACGTCACTATCACAATACTCAAATCCCAGCGCGACTCACACTAATGCACCAATAAGAAGCGTCTACGTCACCCTGTATTTCTCCACTCCTAGCGCGGCGTACACTAACGCACCAATCCGGAGTGTTTTACAGTTCTGACCGACTGTCCAATCCCAGCGCGGTCGTTCTGACGTCAGCAGCCGCTGCAGCAGCTCCTGCTCCTGTCTACCCCTCCTTTACAAATCTGCTCAGTAAGTTTTTGTTTCAATTTCTACAACTCTGTTAGTAACAACATAGAAACGTCTCCATTGTCCGCTCCGCTAACCAAAGAATAGCAAAAGACCTTTCTCACGAGAATTCCGTCTTTCCCGAGAGCAGCGTTTACCTCTGCCCTACTACGGAATCGTTACTTCCGTTGATAGAGTAGCACATCCCTCTACCTTACCCTTCTAGCAAGCATCAACCAACCACTTCTCTAGAATTAAGACACCTAGTTGGAGACCCAATGCTCCTGAGAAATAAAACTAGAGTTTCGCAATTAATCAAAATGCCTTTTCATACACACACTGTCATACAGAAAAATGTAGTTCATTCACACAGAATCCGGTCTTTCCCGAGAACAGCGAACAGTCTGTCCTACTACAGAATTATGACATGCGTTAACAAAGCAACGCTTCCCTCTACTTTGTCCTTCTAACAAGCTCAGAGAATACCCATTACCTTTCCAGTGATAAGCGTTATCGGAATGCCAGTTGGATCCCTGGTACCTAAGACCAGAATTTCACAGGTAACCTTCGCTATCATACACACTTCTCTCACACTGAGAATGTCTCTAAGGGCAACACACGACAATGCTACCAAATCGAACCCAGACAATGCGTCGAGCAACTTCAATCGTTACACGTTTCCCCTGTGTACCTACAGGGCAACAACAATTCCGTCTTTCCTGAGAGCAGCGCTTACCTCTGCTCTACTACGGAACCGTTACAAACTTCCGACTTCCTACATCCCAGAAGCCGTGCTAACGACATAGAACTCGACGCGACTCAACATAGAGTGTTAGTATATAAATCAATACCAATCAATAACCAGTAATCAATAAGCAATATACAAGCAATAATCACCAAACCAAAACAATAACAACCATCCTACTGCTACCAGAAAAACTGCTGCAGCGTGGAGTACTAAATCCCTCCATCCGTCACAGACCAAAGATCTCACAAATTACACAAAACCAATACGTTCGCTGGTGGGGCCCATAACACCAACATTCACTCACCATCAATCTGTGTTTCTCGGGAGATGATCACTCCAAACGCTGACATGAAAGGAAATACCTCTTTACCCTAATGAGCAACAAATCCACGTAACCTTCTGATACTCATTAGGCTCTGAATTTCACCTTTGGTATTCCTCTCATAAATTGGGATGAATCAGTTGGTTGCTGGTTTAGGTTAATTTCTAATTTCTCTATTTACCTTTGAATTAATACATTTTCGATGAATAAACAACCCAACTCATTTTGTAATTAATCAATTCAATCTTTATCTAATCAATGTAAATTAAACCATTTGTTTATTCAAGTTGCCAATCATCATATTTACCTATTCTGGCTAATTGTCGTCCTCTAAGTCAAATCCGGTAGTCTCGCAAATCTATGCCCATCAAATTTGGTAATTTCAGTTCATCAGGAAATTAGGCATTAATTCAGTCCGTCAAAGATTCAGGGAAACAGCTGTCCTGCAGCGTCACCGTCCTCTCCGTCAGCATAACGTCAGGAAAACAAGAAAGCCAACTACAACCTCTCTATTCTACCATCATTTATAGTAAAATCATTGACAAAAAGTATCAAATATTGGGTTTCAGATCCTCTGATTGGATAATCAGAGATCGTCTGACAGAGTTCACATGGAATAATGTCCCTTAGGTCATCACTCTTGCTTGTTCCGGTTTTAAGAGACATCTTATTGTTCTTCAGAGAAGCTGGCTTGCTTCCCAGGGAGACCTTGGTGGGTACAGTCTGGTTAGGGTCACGACGAGGCCACTGTTGCTGGCGTTAGCGCAGGCGCACTTCACCCAAAACCTCTTGTAGTGTCGTCAGTCAAGTCAGGTACAGGAGGCAGCCATTTTGTGGCAGGCCTAAATGGTCAACTTTAGCAAAAGAAACACAAAACGCAATTAATACATAGAAATTACTAATCAAATGTTATTCCCTCGCTAATACCCATATGTGTGTGTATTTATCTAGCAGAAAGCAACACTCAAGCGGTTTATACTTACTGAATAAAGCACAAATCACAAATACATCACAAAAGCAACATATATCATGCAATATTCTAATTGTCCATCATTAGTATGCGTACATAATTCAGTTTACATATTAATGAAGTCATGCAAATGCAATCCCACGTGTATTTCAGTTATTAATAAGATTGGTTAATAATTTCCACTTCAATCAATTAGTTTGATTATGATTAATTAATTAATCTAATTAATATGAACATGCAAAAATGGGGAGGGTATACAACATTTTTGCTTTACCCGCTCCAGCAGTCTCACCCACTTGCAACCGGTAAGCAGCTGCTCAGGAGGTATACATGAACGTCTTTTTGTGCTGGTAGCGGGTGCTTCACCATATTTGCCCTTCAGTGCCACTGGTACTTCCCTTGCTATCCTTGGTCTCAGTAGTCCTGAACGGAGCACCAGGAACAACAAGCTTTGGTAAAGCCAACAGGTCTGACATTGACCACCAGCTTGTTGGCTTTGTAAAATGCTTGCTTTAGTTTATCACGGTTTTTGCAAAACTTTATTGTTGGGCAAGATGCTACCCCTCGTTAATATATAAAAAAAAAATTGAGAAAAAGTAAAAATTGTTTTTTGGTCTTAAAAAGCGCACACTTGGCATTTAAGGGAACTACTTTGTGTGTGGATGTGTTACTTGTGAAAGAGACGGATGCTGTAACTCACAGTGAACTTAGCCAATGGGTGAGTGAAGTGGGCTGAACTGTCGCCCCTTGCTGTATGCTGTAGTGAGAGGGAGATGCAATAACAGACCACTGGACGAAGAGTGCTGGCTGGAAGACCCTGTAATGAAGTGTATTATACATATACTTTCAGTAAGTAAAATCAAAAGGGCTTAGGTAATATACAGTAAACATTAAACCTGGCTCTTGAATGATTGATTACTTTCGGTATTTTCTGCTGTTTCCCTTCTAGCCCTTCAGCAGCAAGTGGAGGGCAGTTAAGTGGCTAAGGGGTTCGACCTCGCGATGTCATTTGTGGGGCAAAGAATTTGCGATGTAATTTCCGGTGCCGTGGTATTTTGGATAATTGACGTCCATGAGAAATAGGCATTGAAAATATTGCTTAATACAGACTTTGTGCATTCCTAAAAACACTTCTAAGAACGAAGCTTTTTTTCTGCTTAGGAGAATAAAGCACCGGGAAATAAAGCGATTTGACCAAGATCACAAAATGCCCTAAAATTCAGAAACTGGGATTAGCAAGTACATCTTCCACTTCCAGAGGCACTTGACCAGATCGCCTCTCATAAGGGGCACACGTTGTAGAAAAAAAGGGCGTGTTGTGTGGGTGAGTTCCTAACAGAAATCTCCAAGAGGCCTGTAGAGCAGACACGGAGAGTTCCATGTTTCTTAGATTTACTGATCACATATTTTCGAAGGTGGGAGTAGAACCATTAGTATTCCTACAGCACTCCTTCTGATTGCCCGCATTAAGAAGTTGCATTCGCTTGAAAAAGAACAATCACTGGCAAAGCCAATGAATCTGACCTTGACACACTGGTGTGATTGTTTTTTTTTTTTTTATTGGAAGCTTATGCCACTAAAAAAAGAAATAATAATGAAGAAGAAAAAAACAAAACATGCTCCTGCCTAAACCAAGTGACCATATGCTTGCAAACAAAAAAACTTGAATGCAAAAAAATAATAATAATAATTGTATTTCATTTTAATGAAACAATACAGCCCCTTCCAAACAGGCAGCTGTACATGAAACAGACATCTTTTTGCTCATTTAATGCTCATCACAGTAAAATATGACTCTTATTGGGGCAAAGAAAAGGTACTATTGGCTTTGAATTACTGAATAAATAGTTTAAAAACATAAGCATGGCAAAGAAACATAAGGATGAAGAACCAGAAAAAGACTATCAGCAAGGTGTAGGCTGACCAGATCTGACTCTGAAGTACATCTATTTTTAGACGAATGTGCACTTTTGATCATGCAATTTGCTTCACTCACAGTGTAAGCGAGCCAATGGCTGAAGTGGACAAACCCACTGCCCCATGCTGTATGCTGTGATGGCGGAAGCAAGCTGTGAATGACAATTAACAGACCGATGGATGAATAGAGGTGACCAAATGCCCCTCTATCGGTATAGTTTTCTTTTTAAATAAATGTGCCTGGCAAGACAGATAAAGCTGTCTCTAGTCCAGACCTCAATACATACTTAAGGCATTTTTTCCCATATGCTTCTCCCTCAACCCCTCTAAATAATCTGTCCTATCCAATCGATTTAAATGAGGATTTAGAAAATGCCCGCGTTGAAACCCACAATGTACCTCATTTGAACTTTCTAATGGTATGGGTGTCTGTGGGAGAGATGGGTCTCAAGTAAAGGGGTTACTGGTAAAACAGAGCACACATACAGCTGTTCTTTCGGCTTCTACTCAAAGGTTTCAGTGACTTTAGTTAATATGACTTCATTAAAATGTTGCAGATGCATATATGCAATAACTTTCCAATAGTTCTAAGTGCTTGTGCAGCCATATATAGTCTGGTGCTGTCCAGGTGGCTCCCTTCTTCCTTCATGAGGCGCAGATATGGCAAACTAACAAATATCCTGTATACAGACATAGGTTCAATGCCATGCCAGAGACTGATTGTAGGCTATACGAGTGGCAATAGCCTAACTTAAAATGATACAACGTATCACAGCAAAACACCATAAAATAACTGTCATAGCACAACATAACATAAATAACATAGTATATCGTAGTGAAGCATAGCAAAGTAAAGCAAATCATAGCATAGCGTGAACAAAATAGCAGCATAACATAAAATGACATAAACGTAATACTGAAGCCATGCCCCATTGTTGGTTGAAAGGCAGCCTACTTTACAGCCATGTGCCGCAGTGGGGATATAGTGTTTTCCTGCTGACTGAACCCCTTCTCTACTACACCCCACCTGCTTCATAGGCACAGTGTGAAGTCCTACACTGCACCATAGTATGCTTGGGCTCTCTCCAGCTACACTAGTCTGTTGTACCTATATGAGAAAACGGTCTGAACAGAACATGGTGCTTAATGATAATAGGGGACCTATAGACACGCAAGCATGCAGAGCCATCGTTCTGTGCGTTCCTGCTTCCGTGGTAAATAGCAGAATTATATATACTGCACATTACAGTAAGAACTATCAAGGGGAAAAGGCGACTGTACCCCCACATAGCATTTTAGCATGGCTGGAAACTTGTGACCTTGCCGGGGCATCTGGGAAGGTTCGTTCGCTGAGCCTGTGGTGGCTCCACTGCGTCCTCTGCCCATACGTGGGACTGAAGCCATTGTGGAGTTACGTGATGTTGAGATACTACAGGGTAGTAGTATGAAAGAGGCTGTTATCCTCGGGTCTGGACTAACTCCAGCCCAGAACACAAACAACTTCAATGGTGAGGGCCAGAAGGACGAGGTCTGATTTGAGACCTGCGGGCATGTGGTACAGCTGGTATGGAACCCGATTAAGCCACATTTTGCTTGCAGACAATCTCAGAGGAGTGTCCAGCAGACTACAGGCAATACAAGGCTGACCAGGAGCGAAAAAACAACAAGCAACTGACAGTTACCCCTGATAGGTAGGAGGCCACCAGGGGAGAATGGAAGGGTCAGAAAACTCGTGGCTCTAAGCCCACAAGGGGTAGGAGTTCCCAAAGCATGGCCAGAAGGCTGAGAGGATTGGCAATGACAATTCTCAGGAATAGCATCCAGGAGAGATGCAGGGTAGAATACGCCCTTTTAGCATGGCCAGAATTCTGAGAAGGGCCTTGATGCATGGAGCAGGCCAGCAGATGGCTCTTCTCAGTGTGAGCTGCCAGGCCTTATGTGGCGAGCCCAGAGCCCTGTCCAGAGACGGCAGCCCACCTACCCACCTACCCAGATAGCCAAAGTCCTGTTCCTTTTGAAGAAGGCATGACTACCCTGAGTTGGGAGGAGGTTGGCCTGGAGCTTTGCCATCGTCCCAAAGGAACAACAGATCCCCCTCTCCTTACCCCCCCAAACCCTCAGAGGCCGTCTGTTGATGGTCACTGATTGACCCGCTACTGACACAGTGGAGCCAATAGGGCGACAGTTCACCCTTCCCATGTTTGGTCCCTACATAGTTGCTTAAAGGATTCCTAGGGCTACAGGTCCTCATGTAGAGAAGCATTTTAGGTACCCCTTGCCTGGAGGGTCTTGCAGGTAAGGGTCAAGGTATAACATTTTCTGCTGGGAGTGCAAAAGAACCTTCCTGTGGAGTGTTTCAAAGGGAACAACCTACTTGTACTTGGATTAGTAGTGCTGACCTAGCCGGGTCCTATAGAGCCTACCAGGAACCCCCTACAAGAGAGACCCTTGAGACCCAGGCTTATTGTAGGAAGCCCAGGCAGAGGATAGGTTGGACCTGTCCCTGAGGATTCTGCCACAAACACACCCAGTTGACGTCCATAGGTTGACATACCTGAATTTGGTGTTTGCCCATCAGCATACTGGCCAGTAGACTCCCTTGTGCCCATGGTTGGTTCCCCTGGACCTGTGAGCGCCCAGTCCAAAAGAAGAAACTGTTATGACTAAAAGATTCTGAGACACAGATCCCCCTTCCACCATTTAGAGACGCCAAGGATAAACTGACACCCTAGCCAGTGACTTCCCGCTCAGTAGCCCAGCAGGTACTGGACCTCTGGCTCCAGTTATGCTGCCTTCACCCATAATTGTGGGAGTATAGATCCCTTCTCGAAGCATAATGGTTTAATTTGGTGAGAACCAGTTAACTAGGCTCTATATATGTGAGCAACGCATTTCAGTCACAGTAGTGTAGCCAGGGCGACATGGGCCCTAGTGCACGCAAGGCAATGAGTCCCTGCTGCTGATTAAATTGTAACAAACAGCAATAATCTGGGTTTATTCGGCCCCTCAGGCGCCCGGACCCCGGTGCTACTGAATCTGCTGCACCAAATGGAACCCTACGCCCCCGATCAGTCATTCATTTAATTACACCCCATTCACGAGAGAAGTGTGGACATGGTATAGTTGTTACTAAACTCAGGGCAACCGTTAAATGGACCAACAAGTAATATAAATAATACATTCCTAACATCCTCTAAATGTTCTAATATGTTATATTAATGCACATTCTACTATTTAATGTTGCCAACTAAAATAAAACATGAGGTTTCCTGCAGTACAGATATAAGCAGATAGGAGGCAGTCATCAAAACAGGGCTCTGTGCGGGCTCACATGGTATTGTGCAGAGCCCTATGCTGTGCCAGGCCACACAATATAGTTTATGCCTGCAGTGTCCTGTGTAAGTGCCCACAAGAACTCGCCACCTGAGCGCAAGGTCTTAAGTCCAGAATAGCCCTGGCTGCTCTGGAGGCACTGGCACAGGTGCAAAGGCGAATGACTATAAAATAGTGCCATACATAATGAATGAACATAATGAGCATTTTAGAGCTTCTGAGGCTCAGATGTCAACTTTAACACGCATCGCATATGCTGCTGCTCTGCTGCACAATTAAACGTATATAGCATTTATAATCTGACACTTTTCTGTACACGCGCACTCACAATCCACACAGCACTGTAAATAAAACACAGTTTAACATGCTTACTTTTCATAGGCACAAGCCTGTAGGGTTCCAGAAACACACGGGAAATAGAACACCCCGCATGACTGCATGGAAAGCATAGGTGCAAAAATCAAGAAAATATGAGCACTATATAAAAAAAATGTGATTGATAAGTAAACAATGCAAATGGCAGTTGTCTTGTTTTGCATATGGGTAATAAAAAGGATTTCCTTGAAAGCTGAGTTTCTAATGAGTGACAGTGTGAACAAATAATAGCCGTGTCATGCGTGACCAGGGCCAGACTGGGAACCCCACCAG
This sequence comes from Triturus cristatus, assembly GCF_964204655.1. NCBI lineage: Eukaryota > Metazoa > Chordata > Amphibia > Caudata > Salamandridae > Triturus > Triturus cristatus. The sequence goes on along the minus strand of NC_140583.1, from coordinate 299,253,057 downwards.
CCCGGGCTGTGCAGGTGTGAAGCACTGCTGCTTTTGTTACTGGGGGCCGATGTTGCAGCACTGCTGAAAAACCATTCCCCAGTAACAAAACCGGCCCCCCACCCTGGCAAAAGCCACCCTTCCAGCCTCGCTGGAAAACACCGAAGCCCGCCCACCAGGGCCGCTCCGGCCACGTGCATGACAGAGCTGGGGCATAACACGGGGGAGGTAATGCAGCTCAAAGGAGCACAACAAGTACAAGCGTCTGGCCCGGTTCTAGAATTCTTGCTCAGGGAGGGCCACAAACATGAATGGGCCATAGATAGTGGTACAAAGTATTGCAGAAATTTGATATTTTAGGCACCTACATTGTCAACTTTTCACATTTTGAACACCATAAGTATCAACCAATGAGGTACCTACTTTGTTTACCTGCTTTGCTTCTGGCTTTGTGGAAGGGAAGGGATGCAGCATACAGACTGGCAGGAGTCTGCTCCAGCTAAGGGAGGGCGTCAAACTCCGTTCCGCTCGCGGAATTGCGATATTTTGACATTTTCACATTCCGCAGAGAGTGCGAAAATGCCAAAACTTTCACAACCTGCCGCAAAACGGAAGTATTTTTCTTGTTCACGCTTTAAAAATGCATTCTCGCGTGCACGATCGCCTTACCGGGATCCCTGCGTTCGCAGACGAGTTTTCCAATCCGTTCGCATGCGCCACGAGATGTTGATAGCCAGTCCCGCTATCCCGTGAGAGTTTGCGATCGCGATCACGTCATTCTCCTCGCCATCAGACACCGCGAGAGTCTGAGATCGCGAACATGTCATTTTCCAGCGCGAGAGAGAGCGTGAGGTCGCAAACACATCAATCTCTACCGCGACAAAGACCATGAGATCGCGAACACGTCATTTTGGACGCGCCATCTACATCCGGCGGAAGTGTGGTGAAGGTCGCGATCGCGAACATGCCAAATTTTCGATTTGGAGAAGAATATTAACTCTAGCTGCATAAAACCTTCTCTAAATGATGATTTGGATGGAAAAAACTCCTCTGATTGAGATTTGGCTGTCCTTTTTTGTGCAAGGAGTCCTTTTAAAAAAAAATAAACTTTTGGGGGGGAGAGGGAGGAAGTGCCACAGAGTCTCCAACTTCCTGTTCCTGCCCATCAGGCTCCTCCCAGTGCTTTGTCCATCTCCTGTTCATTCTGCCTTTGGATTTCAGCGGGAAGGATCACTCTTTGTGTCTGCTGCATCATTATCATTGGATTTGAGGACTTTTGAATTTGATATTTTACAAGTAAGTTGGTGTTGTGTCTGTTTGATTGGGGGCATTGCAGTTGCTGCAACTACAATTTTGGTACTTATCATTCTTTTTTTTTAAATTGTTGTGGGTAGCCAGTAGGCCCAGAGCTAGTCATGGGTAGGTGCATGATGAAGCAACTGTTCCTTTAGTGTGTGTTGAATGTTTTTCAAACATCATTTAGGGCATGGATGGCATTGGATTGAGTTGGAAAATGTGTTTTTTGGGGGGGATTTCTGTTTATAGGGGTGTGTTAAAGAAATGCCTTTGTTGTGTGTGTGCCTGGTGTGTTGGTGTGCACCCTGCAGACCTTGTTTTGCTCTGTGGATTTTCGTTTTTGCATTTTATTGCATTAAAAAGGCACAGCAGTGTGGTTTAGCATGCATCTTTTGCCTGGCTTCTTTATAGGCCTTTTGGCAGTTCATTGATTGCAAGGCCTCCAGCTTGTTGCTTGAGATTTGCGAGTGTGCATGTGGCTGTGGGCCTTTTCTGGTGGGAGTTATTAGTGTGCAGCTTTTGCCATATATATGGGCCTGCATGGTATTCCTTTGTGGCCTAGGCTGCTTGTTGTGGGCCTGCTCATGAGGCTGGCGGCCATTTTGAAGACAGGCAGTGTGTTTTTTGCAACAGGCCTGCATTGTCTGTCTTCTCTTTCTTGTAGTTGGGTGGGCCTGGCCATGTGGCTGGCGGCCATTTTGAAGCCTAGGCCTGCAAGCTTGTGTGGCCTTGTCTGTCCACGGGCCTGCCTTCATCCAGTAGGCTCAGAGCAGGTAGCCACAAGTGCATTAAACAAGTGTTTATCTGTGTGTCCTGTTGAATTTAAACATCATTTAGGACATGGATGGCATTGGATTGAGTTGGAAAATGTGTTTTTTGGTGGGGATCTCTGTTTTTAAGGGTGTGTTAAAGAAATGCCTTTGTTGTGTGTGCCTGGTGTGTTGGTGTGCACCCTGCAGACCTTGGTTTGACCTGTGGATTTTAGTTTTTGCATTTTATTGCATTAAAAATGCACAGCAGTGTGGTTTAGCATGCATCTTTTGTTTGGCTTCTTTATAGGCCTTTTGGCAGTTAATTGATTGCCAGGCCTCCAACTTGTTGCTTGTGATTTGCGAGTGTGCATGTGGCTGTGGGCCTTTTCTGGTGGGAGTTATTAGTGTGCAGCTTTTGCCATATATATAGGCCTGTATGGTATTCCTTTGTGGCCTAGGCTGCTTGTTGTGGGCCTGGCCATGAGGCTGGCGGCCATTTTGAAGGCAGTCAGTGTGTTTTTTGCAACAGGCCTGCATTGTCTGTCTTCTCTTTCTTGTAGTTGGGTGGGCCTGGCCATGTGGCTGGCGGCCATTTTGAAGCCTAGGCCTGCAAGCTTGTGTGGCCTTGTCTGCCCACGGGCCTGCCTTCATCAAGTAGGCTCAGAGCAGTTAGCCACAAATGTATTAAACAATTGTTTAATGCATGTGTGTCCTGTTGAATTTAAATATCATGTAGGGCAAGGATAGCATTGGATTGAGTTGGAAAATGTGTTTTTTGGTGGGGATCTCTGTTTTTAAGGGTGTTTTAAAGAAATGCCTTTGTTGTGTGTGCCTGGTGTGTTGGTGTGCACCCTACAGACCTTGTTTTGCCCTGTGGATTTTCGTTTTTGCATTTTATTGCATTAAAAAGGCACAGTAGTGTGGTTTAGCATGAATCTTTTGCCTGGCTTCCTTATAGGCCTTTTGGCAGTTCATTGATTGCCAGGCCTCCAGCTTGTTGCTTGTGAGTGTCCATGTGGCTTGTGGCCTTTTCTGGTGGGAGTTAATATGGGCCTGTAAGGTTTTCCTATTGGCTTACTGCTTCCATCCATCCCCTTTGCCAGCAGCAGCTCCCTTCCATTACAATTGTATTTTTGTGGTTGTTCTTATTCTTTCCTATACTTCCTGAGAGTGTAGTGTGTGTGTGTGTATACTGTACACAGTAAGTAGTATACCATAGCCCTTGTTGCCAAAGGCTCACAAATATCTACACTATATCTTCTATTTTTTTGTGTGTACTAGTAGGAATTGAACCACAACAACAAATGCAACATTTCACTGATGTTCTTCTCCTGGCTTATTTGCTTTTAGGTGCACAAAAAGACACAGGAGGAGGTAACTATCAACATCATCCATTGTACTGCCAGACAGAAGTCCTGCTGCGGACCACATCACGGCCAACTGTGACCACAGACATCTCTGCAACTGGTGCACCTTCGTCCTGTCTGACCTCTGAAGAAAATGGGCCCAAAGAAAGGTACCGGGTCCTCCAGTACCAAGAAAGTTGCCAGTGAGAAGAAGGAACAGAAAATGCAAGAGGCACTAACCACGACTGGTGTGCCGGTAGATGTGTTTTTTGGGACCAAAAAACACACGCCTGCAGCATCGTTGTCCGGCGGGAACCAAGCTGGGAGCAGCACATCCGCACCAGCGGGCCAACCCGACCAATCTAGGCCCAAGCCCATGAGTGTCGCAGAGGTAGCCAGTCTACTAACGAGCAGCGATGTTGAAATGTCAGTTTTGCAAAGTAGTACACAATCAACGCATGCGGCAACTCAGCAGATAAGTCTGCAGCAGCAGGCGCAGCCGCAAGAACAGCAGCAGCAGGTGCAGCCGCAAGAACAGCAGCAGCAGGCGCAGCCGCAAGAACCGCAGCAGCCGCAAGAACTGCAGCAGCCGCAAGAACCGCAGCAGCCGCAATAACCGCACCAGCCACAAGAACCACAGCAGCCGCAAGAACCGCCACAACAACAGCCCACAATAGTAGTTGTTCCTCCTGAAGTAGGGGCATTTCAGGAAATCGAGCATCCTGCAGACAAAGAGGGTCAAGCCACTGTTTCAGAAGATCCATTGTCTTCCAGACCCCCAGCAAGGAAAAGGAGGTTTATTCCATCATCTTCTTCTTCAAGCACAGCTTCTGATGATCTTGATGCCACTTGGAAGCCACCAGCTCAGTCTGAGAGTGATGCACGCCACAAGACAAGGCTAGTGAAAAGGAAGGTCCCAGAAAGCCTTAGAGTTATGAAGGTAGATGTACAAGAGGGAGATGATGATGATGACGAGCCAATCATCACGGACATCACTCCCGGCCTAAAGAATATGGAGACCAACATTATTACCCTATCCAAAATGGCTGCAAGGGATGTAGCATGGATACCACAAACACAGGTAACACCACCACGACCTCCAGCTTCCATATTTTCATTTGCAAAGGAAAGGCAGGGACCTACATCCAGCTCAACCACCACCTCAGTAGGTAGTGGTAGAAGTCGCAGTGTAGCTGCTCAGAGTCACATTCCAAGCACACCCTCCAGTGCATCTGGTATTGAAAGTGGCATATCCAGCAGCACCAAAAAGTTCTCCTCCACAGTTTGGGACTTCTTTTCGGTTAGCAGTAAGGAGGAGAACATTGCTATATGCTCAATTTGGCGCCATGCTGTTCGGCGGGGTAAGCTTGGTACAAACTATGCTACCGGAGGCCAAACAAGTCATCTAAAAATACACCACACTATCGTGTGGGAGGCTCACCTACTTCGCTTAGAACAAAGTAAAACTCAACCCATTGTTGTTGGGCATGAAGAATCAGGGGACGATATTATCGTGGTGGAAGGTGAACAAGAGGGAGACAATTCTAGCCCTGTCCCCAGTAGTGTAGTAGTACCGCCCACATCCTCCGCAGCAACATCTCAGTGGCACTGCAGTAAGAGTCTGAGTCAGGCTGAGACACCAAGGCGACCAAGTAGTGCTGCAATGATTATGAAACAAAGTGCGTCGTTGAGCCTAACTGGGTTGAAGAAAACTGCACAACAAAGGAAAATAATCCAGACTACCATTGACAGCATGCTTAGGTTGGAGGGGCAGTACCAACGCAACCACCCAACGGCATGGTTGTACAATGCGAAGCTGGCTAAAATGTTAGTGCTGGACCTTCTCCCTTTTTCATTTGTGGAAGGGGTGGGTTTCCTTGAATTTGTGTCAACCATTTGCCCTAAATGGAAGGTTCCCAGCCGGTCCTATTTTGCAAGAGTTGCTGTTCCAGCACTACATCATGATGTGCTGGAATTGGTTGGACAAGCTTTGCAGCAGAGTGCTGTTCACAATATCCACCTAACAACAGACATGTGGACCAGTTGCCAAGCCACTGATTACATGTGCATCACTGCACACTAGGTCTCATTTGTGGGGGTTAAAGATAAGCTATCTGAAGGTGCTGTTGACGCAGCTGAGATTTTTAAAGCTACTCGGAAACATGCAACTGTATCCATGTTCGCCATGGAGAAATCTCATACTGCTGTAAACATATTGGAAGAGTTTCAGAGCAAGGTTTTTGAATGGCTGTGCCCAAGAGGGCTTAAGATTGGTTTTGTTTCCACGGATAATGGCAGTAATGTACTTAAGGCCATGGAGCTTGGTTCCTATTTCAGGGTTCTGTGTTTAGCGCACTGCATTAACATTGAGCGGATGGTTCAGGCCTATCTGGACGACCCAACAGAGGTGTACATTGATCAAAACCCATTGAGGTATTGGTATGGGAAAAGGGCCCAATGGCCAGTGCTCAGCAGGCTGGTGATAAACTATCTGGCTTGCCCTGTCACAAGTGTCTCTTCAGAACGTGTTTTTAGTGCTGCTGGTTCCATTGTAACAGTGGGAAGGACCAGTCTCTCACCCAAAAACGTGGAGAGGCTAACAATGATCAAAATGAATCAGCACTTTATACCACCGAATTACACAATACATGAATCAAGGGAGGAAGATGAGGACAGCGGCTCAGGTGACGGAACTGGTGTGTTAGATGATGATTACCTACTTCTGGTTGAACCCCCAGAGTTTGAGTATGAGCTATACTTCCCTGACAATTAGGCTTGCACTTCCAGTTCTTACTGTCTCCCTTCCCTCACTTATTTTCTTTTATTGGTGTATCTGTCTTTCTGGTTAGAAACTTTGAATCACAACAAATCCATCACCACCGTCTTCTAATTGTTTTATTGCCATACACAAGTTTCGGCTGGCTGCGCTGCATATCACAGTACACTCCTCAAAATCCTGCTCCTTCATCCTCCTGAATCTCCCTAAATCCATTGCCCTCAAGAAGTCAGATGATGATGATTGGATGATGCAAAATAGAAGAAAAAATAAAAAATATTTCCAAGTCCCTCCAAAATAAGTGGAACATGATTGATGATGACTACTATAGCTATCCTCCTTTGTGATCCGAGAGAGACTGCCCATTAACTGAAGATGAGAAGGAACAGGTACTGAATGATGCCATGCATTGGACGCTGACTGAGTGATTTTGTTGTTTTTTGTGGTGCATGAAGTTACTTCATTGTGTACTTTATGTAATAATCTACACACTAAAAGTAACTCAAGTCCCTTTTCCCTTCTTGTTTTTTTAATACCAAATTTATACTTCTACTGCAGGCCGATACATTGCCTTTTGAATATAGGAAGGGGACTCACTCGGTACACCCAGACTGAGTTGAACAACACCATCATGATGACCACAGTGACATAGTATCTTCACAGTCACTCAGTACACGGATCGGAGATGATTGATGGAACAAGTCGAGCCGTTTCATGAGTGGCATATAAGGTAAACAAGTAAACAACAACCACAGCAGACCTAAATGTCTGTGTAGCGGTGGAGTCAAGTGTAGCGGTGGTATGACTGCGGTAAATTGTAAAATGCTGTGTTGCTTTGTCCAACTCTTTCAAAAAATGTATGCTAAATGGAGGATGTGCAAAGGGTGCCGTCACCATGGGCCTGCTCTGTCCTGTTGGTATTGTAGGTTAATGCTGGAAATAGACTAGAGTAGAGATGATGCATCCATGCCGCCTCAGAAAGTGTTCTTGTTGCACTACAACATTAACTTGTCCATTTTTTTCAACTTGGTTTCAATCTCAATATGCCTTTTGTTTTTGCATCTACAATTACAGGCCGGGCCTTACCCAGTTCTATTCTTGGGAAAACAACAATGCACACTTACCTTACCAATGAATCTACATCTGCCAGGCAAGCGGAATGCCGAGATTCAACTCACCATTTGACCCGGATAACACAGTAACAGTATCAATTTTCATCTTTTAAATAATTTGATTCATTTTTTTGTCTACAATTATTACAACAGTGTGTTCTTGTTGTTATTACGGTTATTATTAGGTATGCTCTCTGTCTATAATTCATCCCTACAGATATTTTAAAATTTTCTTTGCTGTCTGTAAAAGTAAGCCCGGTAACACTGAACACAAACTGTATGTAATCCGGGTCTCTCCTTATCATCAATCATTATGCATGCCTTATTTCCTTTTTCTCCCTTAACATATTGATATGGATATGGTAGTCTACAAAGATTCTGTCGTTTGATGTTTGTCCATGCATACTGTTTTTCTTTCTCAAACCTTTCCCCAAAACCCTCTTCCCAACCATTCAACAAACCCTAACCCTCTTCCCCCGGGCTGTGTGACTTATTGAGGTATGACTACATTAAATGTACATCAATAATTTATCACACGGTTGCTAGGACGGATGTGGCAAAAGCAACAGTACTTCAATTTCAAGGCAGGGCGGGGATCTTCTTCTGCTTGCCCACCTGAGCAGTATATTTGTGAGGTAATTATTTTACCAAAGGAACCGGCTAATACATCAGCATTAATTCACGGCATTGATTGGATTAATGGATTTCATTAGTTGTCATCCTCCTACACAGCACTAACAGTTACGCTTGTGTCAGTGTGCTGTAGGCCTAGTCAAGTGACTCAACACAACTAGAGTTGCTGTGTACTACTACTAGGCTATCTCCACCACCATTATGTTTTGTTTTATTTGGGCATATTATTGTTTGGCAGTAAGTTCTGTTCTGTACTGTACTTCATTCTACTACTCCTCGAAGACTCTCTCTCAGGCTACTGACTGTCTCATTTTCTATTTTGGCAAATGCTGCTGCCAGTGTCTACTACCACCACCACAACCATGGCATGTTAGGAAAGAAAACCATCATCACCATGCAGCCATCGCTGTGCCTAAGTTCAAACATCAAGCAAAGGTAAGAGAAGTTTAGGGGAGGCATAATTAATGATGGACATGTTTTCATTAAGTCAATTTCACACACCCCTTTGAGTCCAGTTGCAGAGTGCCTAGAGTAGAAGAGACTGACAGTACTAGTAGTAGGACAAGTCACTCAGTGAGGGGTGCAGCATCTATCTGTTTCTGTCTAACAAAGTCATCCAATTATTAAAATCAAACACTGGCTGTGTGCGGCCCTGCACCAGCAAGGAAAGAAGGATACAGTGTGATGTAAAACAGTAACCCCACCCAGAAAATATTAACAACATCGTATGTAACTTAAGTAGAAATATATTATTTAATACCCTAACAAAAATAAACTATGTAAAAAACAATACCACACCTGACCCACCCCTCTCCCTAACCCCAACCAATGTCCATAAAGAAAATGTCAAATTGTCCAAAAGAGGAAACCCAACGCCTGGATCCCACCCACCCCATGAATAATTACAAAAGGGGCAATAAGAATGGGGTCTAAGTTCGGCTGGCTTTTTTCAGGAGGACACAAACTTGGTCCTGCAGGCGGGCAACACTGCGCTTTGATGTGCGGCAGTTGCATCCACGGGGGGGGGGCAGCACTGATGGAGGGGCGGCGGCGGGCGGATGCCAGACAGTGGCGCCGTACCACTGGAGGGCGGTGGCTGGGGCCCAGGGCATTGGAGGAGGCTGCAGCTGCTGCCGACTCCTCCTCCTCCTCTTCCAGGACCACCAGCCGTCGATATTCGTTCTGTATTGCCTCCAGTTTCCGACGCCGGGCCTTGGCTGCCAACTCCTTCCAGTCAGGTTTCCCCTTGGAAGGAGTAGCGATATATGAAGAAGAAAAAACAAGACTATTGTAAAATATACTCTTAGCAAAGCAGTAAGGCAAATATTTCTACACATAGTGTCACGGTAGCACTAGCAAGCACATAACATTTGTGGTATGTATGTACTATCCTGCCACTTTCTTGGACTTTAACATTTGTGGTAGTTTCAGGCATTCAACCAACCATGCATCTGATTCCTATCAGCCACCAGTATGCATGCTGCATGCATCCCACGAATCCTTCTCTGCCAGTCATAAATCTTAAATCTCGCCCGTCCTTCTTCCTTCCACTCTTCTTTCCCTTTTCGTTCAACCCATCTATCAAGATCATCTGATCTGACTTTTAGTCTTCTCCATAAAACCTTCAAAGCTGAGTTGAAATCATCAGATAGAAGAGGCCATTGGTTACTCAACAACACTCCCGCCACTAATGCTTTTACTAATGCTAAGTAAAGGGTGTCTTCAACCATTCACAACAACCTCTTACTTAGTAAGTCAACTGTACAGTATCATACAGTACACCCTTGCAGTGAGTGTAATGTCAATAAGTAAGGATTAGGTATCTAACTTACCACCGCCAGCCACTGCTGCTGGCTCACCCCCTGCAGCTCCTCCTGCAACTGCCGCCTTCTCCTCTCCTGCGTCAGCAGCCGCGTCGCCGCTGGCCCCGGCACTGGTGGTTGGTAGTGTGCCTTGAAAAAACATTACACATTTTTTAGGTGTCATATCCACCTCCCCCTAATTTTCACTAGCAAGATTGACAAATGAGTTAATAGTAATACACACATATACAACATACATCACTAGTATAAATCAGGTAGTAGTAGAGTAGACACTAGTAGTTATATGGTCCCTAGAGTCATTCTAGTCTTTGCTTAGTTAGCCCGAGCCATGCTACCATTTTACCTTTGTGTCTTTTATTTTAGCACACGCGTCGTTACTTCGCAGCTTGTTGTATAAAGAGTGACGCCTTTGAGCCCACATGAGCTCATACTGCTACTGTCTAAGCGCTGCGTACAAGGTCAATCAAAACAAGCCACTTTGTTATGGAGTTCTGGTGTTAGTCCATATTGCTTATCCAAAATGCTACACTTTTTGCAACGACTGAGAAATGCTTGCAATATACTAACGCGCACCATTTTTCTCCTAACAGACGGAAGATTCCATTCTAAGAACCAGAGTTTTGCAGAGCTTATGATGTAACCAGTACTATCTTCTTCTAAGGTGAGTGGTCCACATAATTCGCTCAGATCTTCATTTATAATTTTATATAAACGATATTCCCATTCCTACAACTGTTCACTTATTTATTAATCCTGATTTCGCTTTTTTTTTTCTTCGTTCTATGGACTTGTACTTGGTGTAAGTGTAACTAAGTGCAACAATGTTTATAGTTTTAATCTTATGCATTTTGCTGTTGATTATAGAACAACGTACATAGCTTGTCAGTTGCAAATAAAATAATTATTTTAACTTACATAGACTCTGTGGTATTTGGTGTGGATGGACTTACACGAGTGAGCGAGCGAAAGGAAGGGTGTGCAAACTGTGCTTGTGCATTGCTTCCACGACTGAGAGGTCGCGAGTATTATGTTCTGGGTTGTCTACACATTGGGTATTGGGGGGGTTCGGAGAGCTAATAGTAATAAAACACTATAATAACTAGTCGGGCAGGGGATTGTGGTGGGTTCTGTTCTGACTGAGGTGTGAGTGTGAGGAAGGTCCAACCTTCCATCACCAACATCCTATTTTCTTGTGCAACAGCAATATTCTGTATGTGGAAAATCCCAACAATAGTAGTAGTATGTCCTATCCGATCAAAATAGTAAAATCTGGTTGGGCATTTTGTTGGTGGGAATTGTCAAAAAACATCAAGATTAATAAAGCCTCAAAGATTAAGAAGAATAGAAGGAGTACAAGAGGACAACCCAAAGGTCTGGACTCATCAATGGCTAGAGCTACTGGTGAATCTGATTTTTATTTAAAACCTTTTAAATAAAGAGTGGCCAACTGGGCATGCTTAGCTACAGACAGACTAATAGTAGTAGTACAGAGAGTCATAGCAGAGGCAGTTAGAGGCAGGGATAACAAGAATCTAGAAACAGATAGTCTAGATCGAAGGGTAATTGTTGGTAAAAAATAGCATTAGGAAACGGAAACAATAGTTCGGGGAAAAAAATACGGTGCAGTAAAAGTTAGTGAATAAAAATTGATATTAAAAACAGGAAGACTTACTGGGGCCAGCAGAAGAGCCCTCGTTCTGGTCCTCCAGGACTGGAACTGCTCCCGCCGACTCTGCACCCGTCTTCCTGCCCCTGGGTGCCGATCATGAAAGATATAAGAAAGGAAGAGACAAAAATTGATGATTGGTGTGAAACAAATAAGATATTTTTATAAGACTGTCAAAAAAACATTTGTGTAAACAACAATTGCAATAAAATTGACCTATCTAATCTGGTCGACAAGTTGTATCTGGGGATTCGCGGACCGACTAGTTATTATTTATCGACACTAATCCAGTGTTCCATTGTGATTACAGAATACTAACAAAGCCTAAGTAGTACGTACCACCTGACCGAGCCCACCTATTCCAGGCGTGCCAATTGTATATTAAGTAAGCATTTCCACTTCTTTTAGTCCTCAAAAATGCATAAATGGAGGACATATGCCTGTATTTTTGCATACAAAAATTGTTGGTTCGTTGATGCAGATGTTCTGCTTGTGCTAAGCCTATTAGCACTCACTGAACAAACTACAAAAGGTTCTACTAAGGACTGGGGTAAGCAGTAGCAGCACTCAGCAGCACGTGGCGTAATAGAGGGGGCGTCGCAGACCACTAAAAAATTACAAACTTATAATAAGTAACTAAACCTAAGTATCAATCCACCCCTATCTCTTAGTGACAGGACAAAGGAAGGACTAGAGTCACTCTATCATTACCTAACTTAAGTTTTCTAAAATAAACTCTTACATAATCACGCAAAACGAGCGCAAACGCAAAGTTGCAAATAACTAAATTAGTAGCGCAGAGCACCAGTGTCATAACAATCACAGAAGACTTTTAAACGTAAATTACCTGTAATGTATGTAAGCAGCAGCATTCTAGCTGGTCGGAAAAAAATATATTCGCAATATATAATACAGCAGAAGAACAGACACAAAGTAGTAATAATTAAATAGCTACTCATCAAGACCCGGGACCTCCACTCCTAGCAGGTCCAGCAGGTCCTGCTCCCGGTCCAGAATATTGGACCACCGGAACCTCCACTCCTAGCAGGTCCAGCAGGTCATGCTCCCGGTCCAGGATATTGGACCACCGGTGCGTCAGCTGGTTCTGGCTGCGCCGGACACCCGAGCAGCGAAACACTGCCCGGCGCACCTTCCCCCACTGCTGCCGATGCTCCCGGAGCCCGTACCCGGACCCAGGCCTGCTGCCAGGGTTAAGGGGAGGTGGCGCTGCACACAAAAAACCAGTGCAGCCAACTCCACCTCCCCAAATAAGGCCCGTGCCTGCACCCCTTGTGGGCGCCGCCTTCCGCAAGGAAGGCGGTCGCAGCTCAGGCTGCGATGCCCCCTGTGGCCCTTTGCCATGGTTCTGGGGTAGGCGGGGGGCGGAAAAGAAAAGGTAAAAATTAAAAAAGTAAGTAAAAGAAATGAAAAAAGCAGGTAATAGAAAAAGAGTGAAAAAGTAGTTAAAAAACACAAAAAAAGTAGACAAAAACAAAAAATATAGTCAGGAAAATAGAGAGAGAGATAATAAATAAAAAAGATCAAAAAAACAAGATGGCCGCGCCCATTGCGACCGCATGGGCAAGTTCGCGAGATATTTCCCCCCCAAGCTCGCAAAAAGCATTGCGAACAGGAAATACCTAACGGGAACAAACGCGAGCATGCATTGCGCGATCCGGAACAGGAAATAGCATCGCGAGCGGGCGGGACAAGTGAAAACAAGATGGCTGCGCCCATTAGTGACCGCATGGGCAAGTTGGCGTCACATTTCCAACGCGATCACGCAAAAAACATCGCGAACGGGCGGGACAAAAACTTCCGCGTCTTCGCGATATTTCTGCGTGTTCGCGATAATTTTTTGCTTTTTTGCGAAGATTTGCGTAATGCGATTACGCAATTTCCGCCCACCCTTAGCTCCAGCCATGTGCAGCAGCAGAAACGTTCTTGCTGCCGCACATCTCTTTGCATCTTTTCATGTTTTTTTTTTATGTCCACTTTGCAGTTTGCAAAGCATTGAAGTTTAAAAGTGTGGTGCAGTAAGCCCTCTGACAACTTTGCACAGCCCTGCCTAATAAAATAATTCCGACTTTACAATTATTTACCCTCCCTTTCTATGCACATGGTCAATAAAAACACAGTTAAAAACTGAGTTATGGTTTTGCCAAACGTGCAAAACTAATGAAACTCACCAGTTATGCTCACCAATGCACATGTAACTCACGCTGCCCGTCATGCTCAAAACCCTTTCTCAACCGGGCCTGGGTCTTTCTCCCATCTCTTTTGAGGCCATCTAAGTTTTTCCTGAGATATTGCTTATTTTGCCCTTCTAGCCTCTGGCTGTTATCCCTGTAGAGGTAATATTCCCAGCATTCAAATCTCCCCCTTAATGGAAGAAGCAACAACATGCTTGAAGTGCTAGTATTGAGTTGTCTGCTTGTTTTGTAGTGTGTATTTGATTTGAAATGTGTAAATGGTAATTAACGTCTACCAAGTAACAAAAGAAGCTTTAGTCAGGGAACAAACATGCCCAGAACAGACAACACTACACTGTGCACTACAGTGCTCTGCTTAGCCACTCATCTAATTAAAAAAACTTCAACAGGAGTTAAGGGTACGACAGGTGTACACTTTGCACTTTAAAACACCTATCTTTAAGGCACTGCAATACATCAGGTAAGATGCTTTTGAAAGAAATCATAGTGTTCTGATGCAAAATGGTCGCAAATGGAGTCTTCAGCCTCATCTGTGAGAGTGAGTGTGAGTGTTCAGGATCTCTGTGCTGTTCATTTGTGCATGCAGCAGCTACCATTCCTGCTGACAGCACACTTGTACCCAAACCTGAGAATAACCTATGTCCTGGGTTGAATCAGGACCAAAAATTGGCATAGGCATCCAAAAACAACTGCCCCACCTTTGCAGATCGCAACTTTTCATGAAACATTGCTTGGATAGTATCAGGGAGTAAATCTGGGGAGACATTTGTGAAAACATTTCAAATGTTCTAGGACCGTTATCATTCTCCACATGCTGGAAACACTATTATCTGTCTGCAGCTCTCTCACACATCTTCCAATGAATATGTCCCCGAGTTGCTCACTCTTAGAACCTCTAAGCCATTACTCACCATTCGAGTCTCTGAATCCTCTCTCTTCAATCAGGTCCTAAAACCCCTGGTCATTCCTATGATCCTTGCTTGGCCCTGACCAACATACATCAGGCTTCAGTGGCTGTACAAATCCAAGTCTTTCAAGGACCCTTTTGGTTGCCACACAGGTCTCTATGTGTGTGATGTCTTAGGTGGTTTAACACAGCTTGGTACTTGGGGACTTTTATAATAAGGGACGAGACATGATCTGAATCTGCTTGACATGCTGGAGGACTTCACTTCAACTACATGCTTTCTTTTAATTTTCCAAATGTTATCTGTGCCCTTGCTCCCTCTTTCGAGACCCCAGAAGTTCATGTGGATCCTCATGTCTGTAGGATTCTGTTCACACTTAAGAATCCATAGGTGCTGCTCATCCTAAGGACTTCAGATTCTTCCTCACCATCAGTTGTTCTCTACACTACCCACTTATTAAAGGACCCTGAAGCTCATTTCCACTCTCCGGTCCGCTGAGACTCCTGCTCAGGCTCAGATCCTTAAGGTTCAAGCTCACTGTCAGGTGCCTTTGGATTCCAGCTCATCATCTGGTCACCTGATTTCCCTGTTCACTGTTAGACCCTGGAGCTCTTGCTCACTCCTACTTGGAAGCTCCAGGACACCCTCATTTCCTTGAGGATCATGTTTACCATGGGATTCTGCAAAACGAATATATCCGTATAGCTTTCTTGCTGTTTTGCTCACTCTAACGGGACTAGGTGTATTGTTGCCACCAGACGGTTGAAGCTCCTGCTGACCCTCA
This sequence comes from Triturus cristatus, assembly GCF_964204655.1. NCBI lineage: Eukaryota > Metazoa > Chordata > Amphibia > Caudata > Salamandridae > Triturus > Triturus cristatus. The sequence continues at coordinate 299,237,769 of NC_140583.1, read as the reverse complement.
ATCCTCACAGTGGGCATTGGGGGTGAACTTTTGCTTCAGAGGCATAGCTGAGTTTAGGTCCCAAAGCCTCAAGCTCACCCTCTGGGTCCAGAGGTTTATGCTTACTCCAAGTTGCCCGAAACACTGCTCACTCCAAGGTCTTTAAGGCTTCTGCTTGCCCCAATGGTTCTGTTCGACCAATGGCTGATAAGGTTCCTGCTCAGTGTCATTTACTTGTGGCTCCTGGCCACGCTCAAGTGCCCAGAGGTTCCCACTCAGGGACATTAATCATTGGAGATCCGGTTCACCGTAGACCTCTGGAGCACATGGCATCCTCAGGTTGCTGAATCTTCTTCTCATTCACATACCAGAGGATCTTGTTTACCTTCAGATCATTGACTTTCCTGGTAACTCTAAGGTCTCCTGATATCTCTGCCCACCCTTCATAAGTCAGAAAACTCACTGCTAAACGTCAGGCTTCAGTGGCTGTACAAATCCAAGTCTTTCAAGGACCCTTTTGGTTGCCACACAGGTCTCTATGTGTGTGATGTCTTTGGTGGTATAACACAGCTTGGTACTTGGGGACTTTTATACTAAGGGACGAGACATGATCTGAATCTGCTTGACATGCTGGAGGACTTCACTTCAACTACATGCTTTCTTTTAATTTTCCATATGTTATCTGTGCCCTTGCTCCCTCTTTAGTTCCCCCATGCGTATCAACAGCCTTTCACTCCTCCTGCTAGCATTTATCCCTCCCTCCCCTTTCTTTACTCTCTTATCTTACCTGTACTCTCACGTTCTCTCTAACCACATGTCAGGTTCGGAACCCTTTCTTCTACCCTTTAGGTGTGAAGATGTTTATCGGTTCCGGGTCTTGAGGGTTCTGGACTGTCTGAGGTAGGGTCGACCCTTTCTGGTAGCCACAGTGCTGCTGACAAGTCAATGCCAGGGCAGACATTGCCTTCCCTAATGAGTCTCCGAGACTGAAAAAACCCAGAAGGGAAAAACCTCTGATGGAAGCGGTGACTCCAGAATCCAGGCCACAGGACATGCCAAGGAGGATAGTCAGCAAGAGGACGACAGACCTGGGAAGAAGAGGAAAATTGCAGAAGAAGGAACCCACAGGAACGAAATACCAAACTAGAGAAAAGTGTCACCAACAGGAACGAAGAGACACCAACAGGAGCGAAGAGTGCTGCAATGCAAGACAAATGAGAATTCCAGCCCCTTATATACACAAGAACAGCAAGGAAGTGATGCAACAGGAAAAGGAGAACCACCATCTTGGTTTAGGAAGGAAAAAGGTTAGAAAACCTCCATCTCAGAATGGTGAAGGAAAAACAGTACTCAAGGCATTTTGGGAACCAGAAAGAGGAATTTTGGAAGGAATGAACATGAAAAAATAGCCCCTAACCATGACTGCAGGCAACTCATATTAAGGTCCCTCCAAGATTTAAGTAAGTCTACAGCACCTGGTATTCCCAGGCAGTCTCCTATCCAGGTACTAACCAGGCCCGACCCTGCTTAACCTCAGACGAGATCAGGTCCTTTCAGGGTGGTATGGCTGCAAGCAGGCCACTGCCTACAGTGGCGTCGTACCCCAAGAGAAAAGAGAAGTGCTTAGGGGCGCATATTTGCGCCCAGAAAAGAAACAGCGGGGCGTCGCACTGAGCTGCGGCATGCCCAGTGTCCAGAAATAGGTGCCGCGGACCAAGTTATGGCCTGCAGCGGTGAGGCGGGAGGTGCGCGGGTCATGACCCGGTCCACAGCATAACACAACATCTATTAGATTTTTAAAGTTCCTGTATGTCTGTCCATATATCATACCATCATTTCATTCTGTCTCCCTCCCTCTGTCTTTCTCTCATTCTATAAACCCCTCCTTTACCACACCCTATCCCATTATTCCATCTCTTGTTATCCATCCCTCTTTTCCTGTCTCTCTCTCTCTCTCTCTCTCTCTCCATTGTTACCCTGATTTTCCCCATGTCAATTGCCCCTGCGCTATTTCCCTCCCTCTCTCTTAGTCTATTAATGACCCCCCTTTCTCACAGCTGTCTCCCACATACACTATATACTTTGTTTTATTTTCACCTCCCATGTCCTTATTCCCCTTTTCTCTCAATTCCTATTGCCTCTTTGAGATTTACGTCAGTGCTTTTTCCTGTCTTGAAAATTCTCCCTTTCTTCAATTAAGTCTTCTTATGCCAGTCATCTTCATTTCCCTCTAGCCCTTGAACTTGTTTGTGTCCTCCACCTAATGGTATATTTCATTGTGGTAAAATTACTGAGTTGATGCTGTCAGTAACTACCTGCTTTATCAAACCTTGTCATTTGCCAAAGACCAATCTTTGTAGACATTAAATAGATTCCTGTCCCTGTGAGTGCTTTCAGTTCTGCATGCTTCTAAAGGTTAGGAAAGTGGAAAGACCTTGTTCTACCTTTAGTAGACGTTAGACCAGAAGAATGTTCATTGTTGAGTGGTAAAGGAAAATCCACATATTTCTGGAGGAGTTGCTAGATACCGTGAAGACTCCACATGTGGCATTTCTATGACTATACTATCCTTTTCTTGAAGTGATAGTGCCATATTAGCCCTTTCTTAGGTTCTACTCCTGATTTGGCACTTACTCTGGGTATTGCCAACCTCTGAATCAAGCTGTAGGCTGCTGAACATCAGAACTAAGGAGAGTGTGTGAGGCCTTGATTCATTCTTTCCTTATTACTGATAAGGAAACTTCTAACAACCTCTTCTGCATCCATCCTTCGCTTAGTCATTCACTATTCTTTTTCTCCCTTTGCCATCGCCCTTCACCACTTTCATTTCCTACCTTTCTTTACCAATCTCTTCCTCTAACCTTCTCTCCACTTAGTCTGTTCTTACTTCATCTTTTACTTGGCTGTTTCTCTCTCTCATTTCCTCCTCTCTCATTGTGCTTATCTATAATTAATTCCCTCCCCTCTTGCCTCTTTTCCTCTCTTCTCTCGTCAATCACTTCTCCCTCTTTCCTCTCACCCTCTCCGTTTGTCTCTACTCCCCACTCCGTCTCTTATTTCCTTTTTGCTATGTCTCTCTCTTTATCTCTCCTCTGCTCTTACCTGTCCCTTGATCCCAAAATGGAGGGTGAATTAAAATGTTCACTGCAACATTGTCAAAATCGAATTTTCATGTTTTCCATTTCTAGTCATATTGTTCTTTAAATGTAGTTATTTCAGTCCTCAGTGTTTTTCTGAAGTTCCTTCACCCTTAGCTGTATGCAGCACTCTCCCCATTGCACAAACGGATGGCATTTCATTAGAATTAAACTTCCAATTTCAATCCGGTCTATGACTTCACAGTTTTTCAACTAAGTATGTTGGCACTAGCCCGTCTCCCCAAACGCCCAAAACACACACACCCGCCCCATAGCTTTCTATCCGATCATTGTGGCCTGCTGCGAAGGACTAAAGCTCACGTCCCCTGCCTAAGACTTTTTAATTGTGCTGCTCGAAAGCATCAGCAGCTCTCAAGGACTCAAAGTCATCTCCTGAGGCCTGGGATGGGAGGAGATGCACCATGCTGTGCCTCCTCTGCTGGCCGATTGTTATTCTGTCCATGACAATGGAAGGGCTGACTCTGTGACTTGCTGAGAGTCACACTTGAGCTGTTGCAGCCTTTCAGGTTTTGCCCCAGCAGGAAAGTCGGCCCAGGTATGTGGGCCTGCTTTTCCACTTGTAAATGGCCTTGGGTGGGCCAGGATCTTCCTTGGGTGGGCCTGGCCCACTTGTCCCACCCTCTAAAACCAGGCCTGACACTGTGCTCCCTCCGCATTGTTTAGTTACTGGTATTGGTAACCAGACAAGTCACCAGTGTAGTTGAGACATGTTGGCACCAGGGGAACAAGTTACTTCAGTAGCGCTCTTTGTGGTGCATACATTATCTAACCACAGATTCCTCACCTTGTGAATATCCCAAGGCACCAGACTGGATGTAGAAACTCAAAAAGCAGTATTCCTGCTGTGCCACTGACCTGACCTCGAAAGGGCTGGGATGCCTGTTGTGTGGGCGGCGGCGCAGCCTGATGCTGCCGATATGTCAAGCCCGTGGCATATCCCCGAAAAGAGCAAAACTGTTGAGGGGATTGCTGGGCTGGTTCTAAAAGACCCAGAGGAGATGCCATAACCCGGCTCTCTTTAAAACACTCCTGGATCAAGTCCGCCTTCTCACCCAATTGTGGGAACCACCAAGGTAAAAACCATTGTGGACATCCCCGGAGAAGCCTGTGGAGCTTATCCATGTGTTAACGCCTTGAGGTTGGTCAACACCACCTGCCTTCTTGGATGTTACACCCATGCACTGTGGGACATGAGCTCTTACCGGCAAAGTCAGAAGACTTACAGGCTCTCTTGGCCCAAACCAGGATGGCCGGGATGAAGGACAAATTTGTCATCCAGGCCTAGACACCACTGATTGTCTAGGAAAGGCTATTGGGACAAGTGTGGTGCTAATGGTCACACATGGATGAGATTCACAGGCTTCTCTAGGGACATCCAGGCATCCCTAACAGACTTGCCCTTCAAGGGTTCCAACCTGTTCAGTGAGAAGGCAGACTCGGTCTGGTAGTGTTTTAAAAAGAGCCGGGCTATGGCACGCTCTCTAGGCCTTTCAGAAGCAGATGAGCATTATTATGCTAAAGGTTTCCACAAGCTTGGACTTTCTGTCAAGAGAAGTATTTGGAAATGTGGTGGGGATTACTCTGCTGATATCAGTGAGGTTCTTACTGAGAGGGAGAATAGGTCCGGTTAATACCTGCCAGGCTGAAGGATCTCAGTAAGCACATTGATTTGTATCTCCATAGAGGAGAGGTAGAGGCCAAGGACATCAGCCGCTCTCCTAATGACTGTCGTAAAGGAAGTGTTTTATACCGTTGAATGTTCAGAGGGGGTGTTGTGGGGGGGCTTGAGGTAAGGGTGGCCAACCCAGTATTGGGTGAAGTATCCAACCCACTGGCATCCCGTGGGTCCATGTACCAGTTATCTTCATCATAGGATGGAACAAACACTTTCTGCCACCCCCAATGTGTATTTTGGTCAGAATCTGAACCAAAAAGTTGAAGCAGTACCTCTGGTATGGTGTCAGAATCAGAGGGATTAAATACTGGCTGCACCGCATCAGCATCAGGGTGTGGCCTTGGTCAAGGGGGAGACTGTATGCTGTGAATCCTCCTCAGGCACCAGCGGCATTAGTGCCAGCGTCTATGTCCATGTGACCAGCACAGATTTCAGCACCAGAGCATAACTCGGCACCAACGCCAGTGTGGAACCTGAAGTGGGTTCATGGGGCACAGACAACTCTGAGGATGGATCTCCCAGCGGCAGCTCGGCTGAAGGCTCCTGCTGTTCCTTGGGGCCCAAATGCACACCAAAGGGAGTTGCAAGGTTTCATCCTACTGCACATCACCAATGAAACTGGAAACTCAGGGTTCATTGGGACCAGTGCTGGAATCGACTCCTCATGTGAGCGGTACAAAATATGCATGTGCAGTGATGCCATAAGATCTTCTCTGGAGAATAAGAGTAGCAGGAAGAGACTGAGTCCCTTTTACTTGTGTTTTCTTTTTGGACTTATCCGAAGATTTAGTCCATGAAGACCATCTGTCAAAGGAGCTACTTTGGGAGTGGGAAGAGGCCCCACTCTTGACTTCAACCAAGAGCGGGATCTGCATGGAGTCTTGCGGTGTTTACCCATGTACTGCTTCACTTCACGTTCTCAAATGGCTTTCGGATTCATCTGGGCACAGTTCTCGCAGGACTTGAATTTGTGCACCGTAGCCAAACACCAGAGGCACACCTCATGGGAATCCATGGCAGATATCTTTTTGCAACAGTCGGTAGAATGTTTAAACCCTATAGTCTTAGGGGTGACATATTCTCTTGCAGACTGAATGCTTTTAAAAGAAGAAATTTCCTTTAGGGTAATGAAGAAAAGAAGAGCAGAGCTCCCAGATCTACATTTGAAGGTGCAGAAAGAAATGAATTGACATCAGCGTGCATGGGCAAAGGCTTATACATGGCATCCCTTGTTACTTCCCAAGTGGAGCAATGTTGGTGCAGAGTCGCACACCGCCACTTACAGACATGCAGCAGGACTGCTTTTTCAGTTTCTGCATCCAGTCTGGCATCTGAGGATATTCACAAGGTGAAGAATCTGTGATGAGAGGTATCCATCAGAATCCAACGTTAAAAAGCCACAATGCCCTTATGTGGGGACAGCATTTAACTCGGGTGCAGGGGCGGTTTCTGCATTTGGGTATAAGGGCATTGACCTCTTGCTCGGTTTGATCCGACACATACATTAGGTTTAAAGTGTCTTGATGATAAAACGAGCTGGGTGCCTTCCTGGCTAAAGAGTGAGGTCGGAATGGAGCTTCACAAACCAGCAGACTACAGTGAAGCAGCCTTAAAGTGAAGTGCGCGTGTCAGGTTGGACTGGTTGCTTGTTCTGTCCAGCCTGACATGCGCACTTTAGAGCTCACCTACCTGTGCAATTTTAGAGATGGAAGTGGAGGGACACAGACACCAGTCACCTTAGGAGCACTGGGTTTGCCTGCTCCAGCCAATCCTGGCGCTGATCTAATGCTGTTTACTAAGGTACACAGCAAGGGAGCAGCGTTTGTATTGGCTTATTCAGGAGTCAGGTAGTAAGCCTGTCCTACCTGGGCCTGCACAGAAGAGCCAGCGCGGGGTGGGAGGTTCACAAAACATGGCCAATCAATGTATAGCTTTATAGTGAAGCTATGCTATGATTGGTCATGTTTTATGCCTTGCATTGACGTAATGGTCTATTCCCCCTCTTGCATAGGGTCAGTGACAGCACGGCACAAGAAGATGCGAGATGCAGTGCCCTGCAATCACCTGGGCATGTCCTTCTACAGGCCTCCAGAGTCCAGAGCAAGGTGAAAATACTTTTACTGAAGTTGTGGGTTAAGAATTAAGGCGCTCAAGGGACAGAGGCTTTAAAATTGAATATATGTAGCATGTCCTGCTTCTCGGAATGCTGAGTGGAATTCATTGGGCGATGCTGATGCGATTGCTAATCAAAATCATAGTAAGCTGTGCGTGTCTGCTTCTGTGTGTGGTGTGTATCTGTGTGTGCGCAGGCATGCGTGTTTGTGCCTGTCTGCTTGTGTATCTGTGTGTGCAGGCATGTGTATTTAGGCATGTGTGCGTTTTGTAACTCTCCGTTCTTGTGGGTGTGTGTTTTTTGTGTGCCCTATCGATGGTGTTACATTTCCTGTTGCTTTCTTTTTCCTATGTGTCTTGAGTGGGTCACTATTGCTTGTCCCATCTCTTTTTTAAGGTCACAGGCACAGGAATAAAATGTTTTCTAGCTAACTCGTCAAGAATTTTCAATTCTATTAAGGACACGGAGGCGAGGATTATGCTTCTCTTTCTTTACTGAAGCGAAACAGCAGCCAATAAAACTTTAAACTACATATCCCATCAGACATAGCTTGCCACCTCTCCACCAATTAACATGCACCCTGCAGGTTTATAACATTAGAACACCAGATTCCGTCCTCTTTCTTTGCCAAACAGTCCAAAAACCACAAACATAAACTTCATAACTTCTGGTCTTCCAACCGATCTCCTTCAGCGTGTCACGCCAACTGAGGGAAACTTCCTGTCTTCACCGAAACCAGGTTCCTTGTTCCTCAAGACACTTCAAGTTGTCTTGTTCTCTGTAACTGAAAAGAAACTATAGCCATAATATCTCATGTCTCACCTGACGTTATCAACATTGGGCGGGAATCTATAACTCCTCATAATAACATGTATTAATAAACTGTTGAAATTCAACACATCTCACAATAATCCATTATTCCAACATATGAATTTTCAGGGTGGGGTGATCCTCGCCTCCGTGTCCTTAAAAGAATTGAAAATTCTTGACGCGTTATCTAGAATTCTTTTTATTCTATGTCTGGAAACGGAGGCTTCTAATTATGCTAGTTTAAAGTTTTGCAATTACATTAGATGCTACATTCACAACTGGTTTGTGACAGAATGTCTTAAATCTCTAATCAGAAGACCAATCTGCCACAGTCATAATATCTTCCAACCGAGAACCAGTTATAAAGGACTTAATAAGCCATAGCTCCTCTCACTGTATGAGCCCCAAATATGGAGACGTCAATACCAGCTTCATTCAACTACCATTTAACCCATCTGGCCAAAGTAGCGGAAGAGACTGGGTGGAACGGTTTCTGTAAGGAAATCAACATTTGACCTGATACATCAGTTCTAAACTCACGAGTACAATCCTCGTAACATTTCAAACATTGGACTACACATAACTTACTGTGATGTGGAAAAGCAGGATAACTCATATCTGGAATACATCTTAGTTTGTTTAGAAATTGTGAAAGAAACCCCAGAGGGAGTGAATACTCTACCTGCCAAATCCAAGGCCCGTACATCCGAGACCCGTCTGCAGGAAATGAGACACAACAACAAAGTAAGTTTAGCTGACAACTGTTTACGGAAAAGTCCTTCATTCACTGGCCAGTTTCTGATAAACTCGAAGTACGACATCTACATCCCACAACATGGAATATCTGGGGCTTGTTGATTTCACCAATCTAATACCCCTCAATAATTTACAAACCAAAGGATGTTTCCCCACAGGTTTCCCTTCCATGTGGGGGTGTCCCACAGAAAATGCGGAACGAAAATTGTTGACCGTCCAATATGCCATTCCCTGACTGGTTACATCTGAAAGAAAATTGCCAATCATATGTATACTGGATCCCACAGGATCTACCTGTCGTTTACCACACCAACAATCCCATCTACGGCAAGCCGATTCATACCGTTTGTGCGTAGCGGGAGCCCAAGATTGCGAGAGAAAAAACATTGCGTCCTGTGAAACTCCTGGCACTTGCCAGCATCTCCGGAAATTCTCCATGCCATGAGGGACAATTGACCATGCATCACCAGAGGGTGTGGGCATCCCATCGGGTCTTGCAAAATTCCGGAATGAGAGCAGATGTACTGGGGGAGCACAAGTCAAGGTTAACGTCACTAGAAACCATGACTGTGCCTTCCAATACGGAGTGATCAAGATGAATTCTGCTCCCTGTCGGCGGACTTGCACTAGCACTCTCTGAATCATGAGAAAAGGGGGAAAGGCATAAAGTGTCCAAGATTGTAGAAATGCATCTGAGTGAGCACCTGAGGATACAATCGCAGACTGTAAAACTGGGGTAACTGAGTGTTCAATCGTGATGCAAAAAGATCTATTGTGCATGGACCCCACTTCAAATTCAGTTGTTGAAACACCCTAGGGTGCAGCCTCCAGTCGCTGGAATCTCAAAGAAATCGGGAGTTCCAATCCGCCATCACATTGGAGCTGCTCGGAATGTATTCCGCCGTCACTGAGATATGATGCTGAAGGCAATAATTCCAGAAATGTTTGGCTATTTCAGCTAACAGACGAGACCTCGTGCCCCCCAAATGATTGATGTATTGTACTGCTGATACATTGTCCATCTGCAGAAGGATACAACAACTCGTTTTCTGCAGGGATACTCATTCTACTAAACCTCTCCTCAGCCTTTGAAACGGTCAAACACGAGAACCTGTTAGACCTCTTGGAACATAGAATGGGATTGTCTGGGGCAGTGCTAAACTGGTTTACCTCATTTCCCCATAATCTGATACAACAATTCTTGGTCAATAACCCCTTGTCCAAACCCGTCCCAGTAACTCTAGGATCTTCACTTTCCCTGACATTGTTTAATCTCTTCCTGGAACCACTCACCAAAATTCTACACGCATCTAACGTACAATATCACATGTACGCCGCCGACACACAACTATACCTTAAGATCCACACCTTAGAAGACATCAAATTGCTTAATATAACGCTTAGGAACACACAAACTTGGCTAGCAGAAAACCATCTCAAATTGAATGCCCTAAAAACAGAATTCCTTCTTTTAGCTCCAACTGCCCAAGTCCCCATAATGCAAGAATGGATTAAACACCTTACGGCACTCAAAATTCAACCTACCATCGTGGACTCAGAGAAATCACTCGGAATTACTCTTGAAAGTAACCTCAATATGCAAAAACACATCAGCAATGCTACAAAGGGAGCAAACTTCCAGATAAACACACTAAGGAAACTTAAACCTTTCCTACCATTCAACGACTTCAAGCAGGCAGTACAAGCTCTAGTTATACCTAGACTGGAATACGATATTATCTCTCTTTGTGGCCTACGCAAAGTATCAACTGCACCATTAAGAGCTTCTATCAATTCTGCAGCGAGACTCATCACTGGCTCTAAAAGAAGTTCCCACATCTCCCCGGATCTACAATCCTTGAACTGGCTACCTCTGGAAGCCAGAATTCATCTGAAAATAGCATGTATGACGCACAAAGCCATGCATCACAATGCACCCACCTATCTGGCACAGAAACTGACGATCTCTGGTGGGATCAGATCTTCAAGAAGTGCGGATAACCTACTACTGAAACCACAAAGGTTCCATAAGAAGAAAACATATAACAGATCCTTCTCTGGGATGGCTCCCAGAATCTGGAATGCCTTACCTCCTGAAACCAGACTTAACTCCTCTACTGCTTCTTTCAAAAAGGAGGTAAAATCGATCCTCATGGCCAAATTCACTTGAGTATGGACTATAGATATCTGGAGTCCAATCACATCCGTGCCCCTATCTATTTTGTGATAATGGACCAGCTAAGCAACCTAGACATTTTTTCTTCCCGCTTTCGAACACAACAGAATAGTTTTTGCATTTCTCCTGATTGCTTTGCTTCTACAAGATGCTTTGTATATGTGCTTTGTTTGACATCTATTTGTTGTATAGTAACTTTATTGACTGTATAGCGCCCTAATATCCGTTTAGGATCTTGTTCGCGCTCTATAAAACTTTCAAAATAAATAAATAAATGAACAAGCCCGCTAGTAGTTCCAGACAATTTATAAGCAACTGTAATTCCTGTGGGAACCATCTGCTCCCCCATATCCATTGATCCACATTGGGCTCCCCAGCCCCACTAACTGGCATCTGACTCTATCAATACCTCTGGAATCGATGCAAAAATGTCCTTGCCATTCCAAGCATCCATGTGTTCCAACCACCAGGCTATTTCCATCCTGGCTTCCGTGGATAGGAGAATCTGCTCTGAATACCTCAAACCCTTACGCAAATGCATGATCTTCAGTCGTTGTAATGCAGAAGACCCAGGAAAATCGCCTGAATAGAAGACATCACCGCACTCAGCTAAAAAATTCCCAATGCATTATATTTTGCATTTTGCATCCGTGATTGTCGCTGTGGATACATCATGATCACCATCCACAACATAAACTCACAGGCTGTTTAAATGACGCTCGTAACATAACCGCTTTATTGCAACTTGGTTCTAGTACCCATGATGATATATTCGAGACTCTACTTCCGGGTTTTGAATTTGGTAACATCACGGGCTCTAGCGTCTGACAGCGCGTAATGCCAACGTCATACGCATACGCGATGACGAATTTACGCTCACCGACGCTACCACGTTCCCGGCCTTTGCCGCGAAACTGGCTTCAAAAAGAGATGCCAACGGCCTCGGGTATCGTCGAGATCCCGAGAAGCCGGAGTAGGTGCAAAGGGCGGTCGGTCAGCCTTGATGAAGAAAGTGTGTTCCAATGACCATTCTGGATCTCTTTTACTACTCTACTAACCTGGTAACCACAGCCTTGCCTAAAGCTAATACCTATCATACTGAAGCTCTATCCAGCAATATCATCACGAGTTATCTAGAGCTTGGCTTAAATCTTAACCTGCCATATTGAAGCGCTACACGTAAAAGTTTTTATCTCGTACCGAGGACCTTGGAAAAACTTATAAATGCCATCATTATCTTCCCCACAGTGTTTGACTACTGGAGTCCGCCCTTTCCGGGATCTATTACAGCTACTTCAAACACGTAGCTAGTGTAATTGTGGTTTCTCTCCTTTTGTGTAACAGTATGGATGATTTTAATTCTACATGCGTATGAATGCACACGCACTTACCCTACGATCATTTCCGGCCTTAATTTTCAATCAGGCCGCTATTCATTAACAATAAAACTAGGCCTGGGCTAAATTTCCGTTCCGCTCGCGGATATTGCGATAATTTGACATTTTCGCGTTCCGCGGAGAGCGCGAAAATGTCAAAATTTCCGCATTCCGCAGCTTAGCGATAATTTGTTTCTTGCTCGCGCTGTAAAATAATACATTCTCGCGCGATCGCCTTACCTGAATCCCCGCGTTCGCCGACAAGTTTTCCCGATCCGGTCGCGTTCTCCACGAGATGTTGGATTGCTGGTAGCCATTTGCGCTGTCTCGCGACAGTTCGCGCCCGCAGTAACGTCATGCGTCGCGCGATCACGTCTTTCTTCTCGCGATCATGCACCGCGAGAAGAGTGAAAACAAGAAGGCCGCGCCCGCGAGCAACCGCATGAGTAAGTTGGCGAGCCGCGACCACGCAGAAAATACCGCGAATGGGCGGGAAAAAAACTTCCGCATCTTCGCGATATTTCCGCGTGTTTGCGGAGATTTCTAACATTTTTGCGATAATTTGCGAAAGTCGCTTTCGCAAATTCCGCCCACCCCTAAATAAAACCCACTAAATTACTATAGCGGGGTCGCCAAACTCAACTATACGAGTATTTTATATTCACATAATCAGGTGATTTGAGAAAGCGAACAAACACTTCCAACAATACAAGACATGCTTGCTTGCACTAAACCACCATGCATGTTTTTGCATACACCAGTTGTAAGTTGCATGTCTATTGTATGTATGAAGATACACAAGTATTAAACGACTCACGGATTGCTATGAACTCGACGTACGCACCACGAGTAAATGGATGAAGTACCCAAATGAAGCGATTTTAACGATGTCTTTATGTATGTTGTACTTTATGTATGTTTTACAGGTTTCAAACCAGATGGTGGGACCGTAAGTACGGATACACCACTGCATGCACAGCACACCTGTGAGGGGGTGCCAAACATGACATGCCTGATGTCGGGATCTACGCGCACATTATATCACAATGGCTTACCCGTCAGGACTGCCTCCACAACATGCAAACGCGGAAAGGTGCTGTTTCCAAAGCTAACTCCTCCCCCGTGTCCTCTGCCCGTACAGTGTCGCGACATCTACACCACCGAAGTGGAAGGAGGAGGGGCTAACCCCGGAAGTGGTCCCTCGCAGCAAGTGAAAAGGGCCGGAGAAACCAACAAGCGGCGTGAAGGAGCCAGAAGGAAGGAGGAGTGCCGAGTGAGCCGAGACGAGGAAGGAGAAGACGCAGGAGAACGGGACAATGAGGACGATTCCAAGGAAGAGGATGAGACGTGGTGCGAGGACTGGTGGTCCCCACCGGAGGTGGCTGAAGAGCGGGCGAAACTCAGGAGAGAAGCGGCGGAGCCGGTGAGTGTTCAGAATCAGGGGAAAAAGGGAACGGGGAAGCAGGATGTTTAAAGGTGTACAGGAGGGCAGTGGGAGGTTTGTGAGATAGGGGAGGGTTTCTTCATTTTACGTATTGTTTTTTTTTTTGTCCTCACTATTACACCCTACCGGAGAGCGAGATTTCATTAGGCTCATAGGAGGGTTGCGATGTTTTCATTTTTACTATTGCATCCTATCTGAGCGCGAGAAGTAATTAAGCTCAGAAGAATTGGTGGCACCACTGTTCACACCCTCTTCTTTTTACCCTGTGTACAGCAGAACCCCAGATTAGCCCTTCACTGCCTTCCCTCACAAGATCCAACCCCTCCCCTCACTTTGTCAAGACCCACTTTTCCCATAAACACCGACCGGGTGTGGTGACGGAGTCGATATTGTCTGGAAAGTGGGAAACCTGAGCCTCCAGGGGAAGGACCATCCAGCCCTAGTTGAAAACAGAGGAGATCCGTAACCACCAAAGAAGAAGAGAACCCAGAACAGTAGCCGCAGAACTACAAAGACAATACCTGAAAAATCCTTGACCTTACTGTGTTAAATAAAAGAGACCAACTGGCCCACTATATACAGTCTCCTCGTTTGTTTGTCCGGCCCGCTCTCCCACAAGTGCTGTCAGAAGTGGGATCTGACGGAGACATGGAGGCTGTACTAGCACGAATGGCTGAAAATCAGGAGAGCCTAGGAAAAGCCATGGAGAAATTCCTCGTGCTGGTTGAGGAGGAGGATCGGGGAAGATTGCAACAGGCTATCACGGAACAAGGCCAGTCCCACGACACCGCAATGGGAAAGCTTGTAGGCGCCGTGGGACAACAAAGAGGCCCCAGTACCTTACCCTCAGTAATCTTCTTACAGAAATATGTGGAGGGGGAAGACCCTGAATACTTCTTTAATAATTTCTAAGGATTGGCTCGGACCGCAGCATGGCCAGTAGAGAAGTGGGACCAATACCTAGGACCTTTGCTTTCTGGAGAACTGCAGGCATCATACCAGGCTGCCAACATCCTTGGTGTAACTCCTTACGCCAAAATAAAACACTGCATAATGGAACGCCTAGGAGTCGACGACGAGACCTACAGGATGAGGCTTAGACAGATAAAATACAGACCTCAAGAAACCCCCAGAGGCTTGTATTTCCGTGTAAAAGACATGGCTTATCGATGGCTAAAATCCACCACCACCACGAAGGAAGATATAATGGCTAAAGTATACCTAGAACAGTATTTGTCCTCTCTTCATCCACCCATTCAGATATGGGTTAGACAACATGCACATCTCACGCTAGAGACAGCTGTGGAAATTGCTAGTGCCTATAGCAGAGCATAGGAAGTAAAAAAGGGACGTGAAGAAACCCCGTGGAGAATGAGTATGAGTGGGGGACATCGCCCTTCTCGACCTCCTCCAGTCAGAAAACCCGACCCCGTGACAGTCGTCCCTGGGCCCCCAGTGTTCAGAGCCCCGGGACCAACAGTGGTGAGAACCCTTACACCTGGACCACAATGTTATAGCTGTGGGGGCATAGGACACATACCCCACTTTTTTTTCCTCAGAAAGAGAAACCAATGGAGATAGGTCTCACAAGGAATTATTGTTGTCTCACCCAGTCTACGCAACAACCCCCTTACTGTTGCAACGTGTCGGTAAATGGCCATCCCATGACCGCCCTAGCTGACACTGGCTGCCGGCAAAGTGTGATGCGTCCCCAGGACCTGGGACCCGAACTTGGCACCGTTGACGGTACCGTGAATATCCAATGCGTCCATGTGGATACAAAGACGTATCCCACCACCCATGTTCGCATACAATACGCCACGGATCCAGGGTCTGATTTAAAGGTTGGCCTCATTCCCTAATTGCCAGAACAAGTCATATTAGGGAATGACTATTCGCATCTGCCGAAACTGCTTCTGGAAACAACACCGAAGGAGGAGGAATGGTGGAGCAGCGCTCCCTTTGCTCAAGATGAGGACCCTGAATGGCCCCCCACTAAACATAGAAAAACAAAAACCCAAAGAAGGAGAGAAAGAGGACAAACCGCCGGTGTTTACCCTGCTGTACCTGCGGAAAACCCATGGGAGAGCGATAGACACTTCCTTACTGCCCAGAAGGAGGACCCGTTTCTACAGGAAGCCTGGAATCAAACCCTAAGCCAAGAAGATCCATTGCACGTATGTCCCTATTTCTTCATCAAGAGCGGGTTATTATACAGGAAAGCAGAGCCCACTAGCCCACCTCAGTTGTTGGTCTCTGCCCCGTTTCAAGACAAGGTACTCTATTTGGCCCATAGTCACTTATTGGGTGGTCACTTTGGGGAGGAAAAGACAGAGCAACTAATAACAAAGCAATTCTATTGGCCCGGTATTTACAGGTGGGTGAAAACATACTGTCGTGAGTGCCCCATTTCCCAAAAAATAGTAGGTACAGACCACCTAGAGTCCCCTTACATCCACTACCCATCATCGAGGAACCCTTGTGTAGGATCTGGATGGATATCATAGGCCCCCTGTTACCTTCACGTAGTGGGTGCCGTTATGTGTTGGTCCTCGTTCATTACGCTACCCGTTTCCCAGAGGCAATCGCTTTACGCCACCCCGACGCGTCTAGCATAGCTAAAGCTATGATAGCGGTATTTTCTCGGGTTGGATTTCCAAAAGAGATCCTGATGGATCAGGGGACCCCGTTCGTATCAAAACTGATGAAGCAAGTGTGCTCTCAACTAGGTATCAAGCAGATACGAACAGCGGTGTATCACCCTCAAACTGATGGTCTTGTTGAAAGCTACAATGCGACTCTAAAGACTACCTTAAAAAAGCTTCTTGCTCTTGTGTCCAAACGATGGGAAGACATGTTACCCCTAGCGTTATATGCCATCAGATGTCAAACCCAGAAGAGTACAGGGTATTCCCCCTTTGAACTGCTTTATGGCCACCAACCTCGTTCCTTGCTGGACATGCTCCGTGAGACCTGGGAAACAGAACCCCATAGCACTACCCCAGTGATGGAGTACGTCAGTAACTTAAAAACCCATTTGGGACAGATACGGGTCATAGTTAGGATTAACCTGGAAAAAGCACAGGAGTCCCAAAAAGCTCAATATGATAAAAATGCCAAAGACAAGTACTTTTCGGTAGGAGACGCTGTACTTTTGATGATGACCTCCTCAGACCACAAGTTACTAGGACAATGACAGGGTCCTTACATTGTGCTGGAAAAGGTGACGCCTGTCACCTACAGACTAGAGCTCGATAAAAAGCGAGGCACCTCCCAAATCTATCACATCAATCTTTTTTTAAAATGGGAGGGACCGCTTTCCTCCTTGGTTGGGAATGTAGGGAGCCACAACCCCTTATATTGTCAGTGTATCAACAGCGAATTAGCCTCTCACTTAAAAGACGAACTGGTTGGTATCTTATTACCCTTACAAAACGTGTTTTCTCTGACCCCAGGAAAAACTACGTTAGTAGAGCACTCCATTAAAACCATCCCAGGGAAAAGGGTACGTCTTCGACCATATCGTATACCAGAGGCCCGCAGAACAACCATCTGAGAGGAAGTCCAACAGATGTTGCAAATGGGGATTATAGAACCCTCTCTGAGTGAATGGAATTCACCCATTGTTCTCGTGCCGAAGCCAGATGGCTCGGTACGATTTTGCATAGACTTCCGGGAGGTCAATAAAGTATCGGAGTTTGATACGTATCCCTTCCCCGGGTGGACGAAATGATAGAGCGGATTGGGAGAGCCAAGTATATCAGTACCCTGGATTTATGCAAAGGGTATTGGCAGATTCCTCTGACAGCACAGGACAGAGAAAAAAACGTGCTCTCTACTCCGGACGGTCTATTTCAATTTGTCATGTTACCCTTTGGGTTACATGGGGCACCAGCGACATTTCAAAGAGCCATGAATCTTATACTACGACCCCATGAGATATACGCGGGAGCATATATAGATGAATTTGTCATTTATAGTGAGTCCTGGGATCAACATCTGATCCACCTGTATAAGGTGATTCAGGCTCTGGGTAGTCATGGTCTTAGGATCAACCCAACCAAAAGCCATCTAGCGGCCCAAAACGTAAAGTATCTTGGTTACCTGTTGGGGGAGGGGGTAATACGTCCCCAGAGTAACAAACTGACAGCCATATCACAAAAACCCTTTCCCCGTTCGGCCAAAGCCCTACGAGCCTTCTTGGGGTTGCTTGGACATTATAGGAGATTTATACCCCATTTTCACAACTCGCAGCCCCTCTCACAGACCTCTTACAGAAGAGCGCAAAAACTGAGGGCAGATTGAGGGACCCTAGCCCTGAAGTCATCCAGGCATTTGAAGCACTGAAGGCATCCCTAACCTCTGACACGGTATTAGCCAGCCCCGATTACACTCTGCCTTTCGTCCTACAGATGGACGCTTACGATCAGGGATTGGGGGCGGTCCTGTCACAGAAAAACCAACAAGGCAAGGAAAAACCCATATTGTATATAAGTAGGAAGCTGTTTCCCCGAGAACAAAACTATGAAGTAATTGAAAAAGCCCTGGCCATAAGATGGGCTGTTAGACCTGGCACATTGGCGTGGGTCTCCCTTCCATTTTTCGCTGTTGCCTCATGTATTTTTTGCTGGTGTTAGTTGCTTAGGGCACTGTGCCACTGCTTTCCAGTGCCACAGTGCAAGTGCTCCCTATTGTAAATTCATGTATGATTTGTGATTCCATGATTGGCTGGTTTGGTTTACTTGTCAGACCCTAGTACAGTGCACCAGGAGTGGCCAGGGCTTGTAATCCAAATGCTGCTGGTGGACTTTCAGCACTGGTTGTGCCTCCCACAGAAGCAACCTGTAAAAGTGTGTCTAAGGTCTGCCATTGCAGAGCCTGCGTGCAGTCTGGTACTGCCATGCTGACTGGGCAAGTGCACCCACTTGCCAGTCCCTAAACCTTCCCTTTTCTTCATATCAGACACCCCTATGGTAGGCCCAAGGACAGGGTGCATTGTAAGTATAAGGTAGGACATGCCCTGGTGTGTGTGGCATGTCCTAATAGTGAATTACAGCCATTTTCGTTTTTCACTATTGCAAGGCTATCTGTTCTCCATAGGCCAGAATGGGCAGTTTGGTTATTACATTTTATAATCCTAACTGACTCAGAGAACATGGTAGAAATTCGAATTTAGTATGCCTGAACTCAGGATGATAAAATACATCTTTTAGTGAAGTTGGTTTTAACATTCTGTGTTTGAAAATGCCACTTTTAGAAAGTAGGCATTTTCTTGTCTAACCATTCCAACCTGCCTCTGCTAGGCTGTGTATTCCTTTGTCTGGAGTTTGAGTGACAGGGCTGGGGAATCCTAGGAGACAGGGTGAGGTGCCCCAGTGGTGAATAGAGAGATCTGCATCTAGATGGGTGGGAGGAGTTGCACCTGGGACCTGAATAGGGCTGTGCCTTCCCTCCACAATGCTGGCTCCACCTCCTGGGGAGCGGCTGATGTCTCTGCCCTGCATAGTGAATGAAGAGAAGGAATCCTTTCAACAAAGTGCTCCAGGGCTGCACTTGCCTTCCACAATGCTGGCTCCACCTCCTGTGGGGCGTCTAATGTTTCTGCCTTGCACTGTGAAAGTAAAGGAGAAGTCTGGTAAACAGAGTGCTCAGGAACTGGTTTGGACTGGGCAAAGGCCCCTATGCCCTCAGAGGACAAAGGAATTTGGGGTTGGGTCCCTGATCCCAAGAATTTAGATCACTTTGGGAAAACAAGAAGAACCTCTGCTGAGGGAGGAACCAGAAGAAGCTGAGGAGGAAACTATCCCTGAACCTGGGGGATTGGCCTGCAGTGGTTGCCTTACTGCCAAAGAGAGAGAAAGGAACTGTGTGTGTACTTTTGCTCAACTTGTGAAGGATCTCCAAGGGCTTGAAAAAGAGCTTGCCTCCTGCTGAAGTCTCAGGAACAACAGACTTCACCCCCCCCCCAGCTCCCCAGAGTTCTTTGGAAGTGCCTGCTGCTGTTGTTGGGCCTTCTGAGGGACTGCGTGTCGCAAGGAGCTGGAAGCGCAACTCGAGAAGGAAGGCGTGCCGCCGTCGGAGCTGTTGTCGTCGCATCTCGTAAAGCGTGTCGCCCCTGCAGCATCGTATCGAGCGGAAGCGTCTCGCATCATCCAGGAAGTGTCTCGCAACGCCGAAGAAGCGTGTCGCCATCGCAGCCATTGTAGCTGACGCATTGCACCGCATCAAGAGAGGAGTCTCGCATCGAGGAAGAAGTGTGTCGCCATCGCAGCCATCGTAGTTGTGGCATTGCACCGCATCAAGAAAAGCGCCTCGCATCCACGGAGAAGCGTGCCGCTGTCAGAGCTGCTGTCGTTGCATCGCATAAAGGGGTGTCGCCGCTGCAACATCGCATCGAGCGGAAGCGTCTCGCAAACGTCGGAGAAGAGTGTCGCTGCCAAGGCCGCTGTCGTCGCATCGCGTAAAGGGCATCGCCGCTGCAGCTGAAGCATCGAGTCGAGTCTTCTCGCAACATCGGAGAAGCGTGCCGCATCTGGAAGATCTTCACGTCTTTATTTCTTTGCACCAAAACCTTCAACGCAACAACATCGTTGCAACACTTTCATTGCCCTGTGTGTCGCATCTAAAAGGTACATTGACTTAAAGTGTTGCATTTAAGAACTTAAGAGAACTAAGCAAAATTCTACCATCTAAAATAACAGTATTGTGTGTTTTTGTCGTTTAATGGTCTTGTGGTAAATCTATACAAAGAATACTTATTTTTGATATAAAACCTGTGTGGTGTCCATTTGTAGTGTTGTCACTTGATTACTGTATGTGTTCACAAATGCTTTACACACTGCCTCTGAGATAAGCCTGTCTGCTCGGGCCAAGCTACCAAGGGGGTGAGCAAGGGTTATTTTAGGAGTGTACCCCCTTACCCTGACTAGAGGAGAGGGTCCCTATTTGTCACAAGTGCATACTGTGCCCACTAGAGACCCCCAAATCCAACATGGGCCATTGACTCTTTGAAATACTATCTAGAGGGGCGGGAATTCACGCTTTACACCGACCATGCCCCCTTAGAATGGCTAGCGCGCAACAAAGGAAACAACGAAAGGGTGTTACGTTGGTTTTTATCATTACAACCTTATAGATTCTATACCAAGCACCGTAAGGGAACAGAACAGGCGAATGCAGACTTCCTTTCTAGGTATCCCTGTGAAACTCCCCCTACTGGAAGGACAGCAAGGGAAAGGGGATGTGAGGGGGTGCCGAACATGACATGCCTGATGTCGGGATCTACGTGCATATTATATCGCAATGGCTTATCAGTCAGGACTGCCTCCACAACATTAAACACGGAAAGGCGCTGTTTCCAAAGGTAACTCCTACCCCGTGTACTCTGCCCGCACAGCGTCACAACACCTACACCGCCGAAGTGGAAGGAGGAGGGGCCAACCCCGGAAGTGGTCCCACACAGGAAGTGAAAAGGGCCGGAGAAACCAAAAAGCTGCGCGAAGGAGCCGGAAGGAAGGGGGAGTGCCGAGTGAGCCGAGACGAGGAAGGAGAAGACGCAGGAGAACGGGACGGAGAGGACGGAGAGGACGAGTCCAAGGAAGAGGACGAGACGTGGTGCGAGGACTGGTGGTCCCCACTGGAGGTGGCTGATGAGCGGCCGCCACTCAGGAGAGTTGCGGCGGAGCTGGTGAGTGTTCAGAATCAAGGGAAAAAGGGAACGGGGAAGCGGGAGGTTAAGGGGTGTACAGGAGGGCGGTGGGAGGTTTGTGAGATAGGGGAGGGTTTCTTCATTTTGCGTATCGTTTTTTTTTGTCCTCACTATTACACCCTACCGGAGAGCGAGATTTCATTAGGCTCATAAGAGGGTTGCCTTATTTTCATTCTTGCTATCACCTTCTATCTGAGCGTGAGAAGTAATTAAGCTCAGAAGAATTGGTGGCACCTCTGTTCACACCCTCTTCTTTTTACCCTGTGCACGGCAGAACCCCAGATTAGCCCTTCACTGCCTTCCCTCACAAGATCCAACCCCTCCCCTCACTTTGTCAAGACCCTCTTTTCCCATAAACACCGACTGGGTGTGGTGACGGAGTCGATATTGTCTGGAAAGTGGGAAACCAGCAAACAACTGACGGCTCCCTATTATTTCTTTCCTCTTCTGAGCCTCCCGGGGAAGGACCATCCATAGATGCCCCAGTTGAAAACGGAGGAGAATCGGACCCACCAAAGAAGAAGAGAACCCAGAACACTAGCCATGGAACCACAAAGACAATACCTGAAAAATCCTTGACTTTAGTGTGTTAAATAAAACAGACCAACTGGCCCACTATATACAGCCTCCTCGTCTGTTTGTCCGTCCCGCTCTCCCACAACAACCTTAGCGCGTGTGCTGTAAATAAATACATTTGGCGTAATTTTGCCACAGCACATTTTTTCACTTTAAATGGTCCTGAAGAAAGCCTCCTAAATTGTTTTCCAAGGCTGAAACATGTCGACCAGTCCCTGAAGTATAACGAAGACCAATTATCAGTTTTCACGTTGTCCCTCTGTTTTCTTTCTAATGTGTCCTGGGCCGCTGTGAATAAAAAATTTGTTAGCAAGGAATCCCAGAGGCATTTTTAACCACACCATGTTTTTGAGCACCAAGCACACAAAAACAAAAAAAAAACGCTCCGCTGTAATTCAGGTGCTGAAGCACAGCTGGGTGGCATTCGGCTGCCCATCTGGGAACCCAATGATGAAGCATGCCACCAACTAGGTTGGTGGGTGAGGGTCCTTCTTAAAAACCCATGTGGTTCCTGGCATTCCAAAACTTGGAGCAGAGTCGTCCCTTTTTTAGGGATTCACCAGTGGGTCCGTCCATGTTGTTTTGTAGTTGTAACAAGGGGATAGGGACGTACCCCGCTAACAGTCCTCGCTCTCTTGTTTGTTTTCCATATATAAATTCGAACCATCAATGTTGCCATTGAAACTGTAGGAACCTCCGATGAGGTGGGAAAATAGGCACTGCCAAATACGCCTCTTTTGAGGTCGAGATGCACCATCCAACAAGGCGGAATCCTTGATCCTTCTTTGGCACCAGAAAAATTGTGCTGCCAAAACCGTGTGGGTGAGGTATTGACTCTACAATTGCCCCTTTTTTCAACAATGATGTTACCTTGTCGTCTATGAAAGAGTTCTCTGTTAGGGAAAAAATTAAAGGATGAGGTTTCCGATTTTGGGTTGGGGAGGAGTAGAACTCGAGGTGGAAACCTTGTTTTGTTTGAAGTACCCATGGGTCTTGCGTTTATGCCTCCTAATTTTGCAGTTACAAACCAATTCGTCCTCCCACCCGCACCTCCCCAGCCTGAAAAATTCTTACCTGCATAGGAGGTGTCACCGGCATTGCTGTTGTTACCTCCACTATAATCACCTCAATTCTGCCTGCCTCTCCCTCCTCTGTTGCGGGTGGGATAGAAATATGAACAGGTGGCTCCGCCACATCCTCTGGATGCCTGGTAATATCCTCGGCCGGTCGCTCGACCCCGATAGCATCCAGCCATGGCAAAAGGCCACTATGAAAGACTTTTCTAATTGAAGTTTGGGCCTTGTCTAGGGCCGAAAAGGTGTCAATATATTTCCCTAGATCCTTGACGAACTTATCGCCAAACAAAAAGCCATTGGCCAAAGTGCCTGCCTCCAAAAAGGCCATATCAGCCAATTGAAGGGCAATCCTCATCAGGAAAGATTTCCTGCGCTCGGTGAACAGCGCACAATTTGAATTTCCCAAAAAGCATAAAGCTCTCTGTGCCCATTCTATTATATCCGTCGGGTCAACATTGGAGTTCGAGTCTTTAGCCCTGACTGCTTCCTTCCATGCCCTGTCCAGCCCCTTCTTTGGGTCCTTGGCAAAATTTCCCAGAAGGTAGCCATATTAGGGTCTAACTCCGGAGTGTCCGTTACCTTACCCAATAAAGAGGTCGTGGACACTCTGATCTAAATGTACTGCGCACTTCCCGATCAAACCCCAGTTTCATATTCTGTTGCATGTAATGTGCTACCTCTGCGCAGGGCACCCATTCCATGGATCTTGGGTGAATGATGTTTTTAGGGTCAAATAACAGGTTTTTATTGGAGGACAGTGTTTCCACATGATGTGTTTTGCGTTTTGCCACCCTGCGCGGTTTCTCCGTGTTTTTCTCCGAGTCTGACGCATCTTGTGCGGAAGGAGAAGCCTCCCCCGCCTCCCCTGGGTTGGAAAGGGAGGAAATACCTAGGGAACCAGAGGGATAGGAACTGACATTCCCATGTTCTTTAAGGACAACACCTCTGCCGAGGAACTGAAGGAAGGTCTTTTTACGGGCAAAGCCCTGCTCACCCAACACCCATCAACTGAGGATTACCCCAAAGAGGCTCCCAAAACTTGATTGCCATAATTTTTCAAGGGTTCGGTGAAAGGTGTATAAGGCCCTAATCAATGCCCTGAATCCTGCACATGTAAATCCAGGGCCTCTACAAGCTGCTCCTCGCTCTGGTGCTCGTAAGGTACTGCTTCAAAGTCAGCATAATCATTATATTCATCAACCTCCTTGGCGAAGTACGCCATCTGGCTAATGGAGGTGTGGAGGAGCTTCAAGGGGAGAGTAGTCCTGGGGTGAATATCAAGACTATCACACGCCTCAAGTCAGCAGGCATTTAACTAAAGCCTAACACTTGCCTGCAAACAATTTTATTGAATGTACAGGGAGCCACCCACCAACTCTCCTAGGGCAGTTCCCTACTCTGTTTTTGCACTGTGTCAGGCTTTCAAGGGACCGAGCATCCAGAAACTTCCTGCACCAGCGCAAGGGCCGATCAGAGAATAATTATCTCTGATCGGCTGCTTGCGCATGCGCGCACCAGTTGGCAGTGCAATGGGACTGCCTCCTCGTCTCCGCATGAACTGCATGTCTGACCTAAGGGTGGGCGACAATTTCCGTTCCGCTTGTGGAAATTGCGAAAAATCAACATTTTCGCGTTCCGCACGGAACGAGAAAATGTCGAAACTTCCGGGATCCGCGAGGGAACGGAAATTGTCGCCTAGGCAGGTGTGCTTTCTCCCCATATCTACCGTCAACAATTTGCTGTCATCCTTGATGGAGCTCTGTGCACCCATGAGTTTCTCGAGCGCAATCCCTGTGTAGTTCCTGACACCAGGAGGTTCCTTCTGTCTCCTCATCTGCTGCTCTGATCGGTCTCTGGCCCTTTATAAACAAGAGGCATGTGAAATGCATGGCAGCCCCGCCCGTTTGGCACCGGCCCACACACCAGCGGTGTGCAATGTCTTCCCGCCCTTTACCCCACTATGATGGACAGCAGCTCACTCGAGGGACCCCGGCGCCCGTCGGCGCTGTGGCAACGTTACAGACACACATGGTCGCTGTAGACAACTCTTCTCATACATTGGCTTTACAGAAGAGGACCTTGCACGAAGAGTTAATAAATCATGTTTGTTAAGGAAGAGTAAATAATATTTAGAGCCACTATTCAGTTAAGTGTTTAGGGCCAGTACAGGCGTCCTGTTCTCCATTTCTATATATATTGTAAAGTGTGGTCAAAGTAGGTACCATTGATACTATAGCTGCCCTTGACACTCTGGTGATTACCGAATTGAATGAAAAAGCACCAGTTGGAACCTTGCTTCTGGTCCAAAGTGATGTTTTAACAGAATCTGTCATCAGAAAAACTCGTACAAGAGGTATTAAACAAAAAAATCTGGGAGAGTGAGGAAAACTGCACATTGCCCACTCTATAAGAATCAACGGGTGAAACTTTGAGGCTCTGGCCCTTTACGCAGCTGTAGTGTAGGAAAAGCACTATACATTTACCTAACGAGGTAGCACTTACTGATTAGCCAGTAGAAAGTACTCCAGTTGAGTAGAGGTATTGCACAAAACGGTGGCATCTTCTTGGATAAATATGCAGGCAGGGCAGGATTAATTTCTGGCACAATGCTCCTGTCACAAAAATTAAACCCCAACAGGAAGCACTTGTATTTGACCTTCAACTCGGGCACCTGCTTTATTTATATCTTTAAGTCTTACCGATATAAATAAAGCAGGTGCCCGAGTTGAAGGTCAAATTCAGTAACGCATTAATCAGGACACAAAAATCTCCGCGATCACGTGAAATTTTGCGTGATTGCAGAGATTTTTTGCCATTTCGCGATACTTTGCGAAAGGCACTTTCGCAAATTCCGCCAACCCTTAGTCTGACCCACTCCTGCTCCACTTACATAAACAGCACGGTTCTGATATTAGGAATAATAAGTACTTGGCTCGTACAAACCTGAGCGCTGCTTAAATTATATTTTCGCTCACAATGTGCCAAATTAAAGAATTACAAAATGTTCTTATCTCGCTGCTGCAGCAACAACAAAGAAAGAGGACGGACTCTGGAGTTCTGATGTTATATACCAAGCAGGGTGCACTAATTGGTGGAGAGGTGGCAAGCTAAGCCTGATGGGATATGTAGTTTAAAGTTTTATTGGCTGCTGTTTGGCTTCAGTAAAGAGAGAGAAACATAATCCTCGTCTCCGTTTCCTGAAATAGAATCGCTCTGTTGCTGTATCACAAACATGAGCTCTGCAGGAGAGTCAGAGTTAATTATTTGGGGAATTTTGGTGGGTGAAAATTCAGCAGTAGCTCTGTTTGTCGTATGCTTCAAAGACAAATTAATTTTCTCCATGGGCCTTTAACAATCCTTAGAAGATGGGTGAAATGATTTTAAACTTATTTGCAAAACAGTATTTATTCCCATTTAAATACCGTTTACTAAGAAAATTATTAAATGAGTAGTTGATTTATTAGATTTACCTAATGCTACATGCAGTGCACAACAGTTCCTGGCTCCTTCATTATGAAAACAAAATAATTACCAGTATAATTTCTTGTCAACTCAATTTTTTTAAACAAAAAGCAGGCCATAATTAAAATGGTGCTGAATGGGGGTAAAGATGGTAACCGGTATGCACAGTGCTTTAAGTGTCATGAAAGGGCGTTATCCAAGGAATAAAGCACTGCGAATTAAGTTTTTACTAAGGTCAATGTTATTGATAATGGTCTACGGACTACCTCAGTCACTTCCTTTCTCCCTTTCACACCATTTTCCTCTGCAATCCCTCAATGTTGGAAACATGTGCCAATTTTCCCCACACATCTTTCTGGAATCCTGCCTCTTTATATCTCTTCAACACAGATTTAACTCTCCTTTCTCACCTGCGCACACAACATACCTACTCCACTCTCCTATGAACACAGTATCTTCTTTTCCTTTCTTGCTGTACATATTTTGACAGCTGTGATCTCCTTTATTTGCTTTCCCAAAAGTGGCACATGTTACCATTTTGAAGGAGCTCTGCAGAAACGCCAAGGATTTAATGTGCCTGTGGTGTGAACTGACAGGCACTCTGCTCCAGAATTCTCAATACTGCCCTGTCATAAACACCCTGACAACCTGAACTCACCCAGTACATTTTGAGGCAGGAACTGTTGAACTTATTTAATGTGGTAAGATATGGGGTATTCTTTAATCGTTTAAAAATGTTTAAGACCACATGTTCAGAATTGATTTATAAATACGATACTCAAATAGCGGTGTCCATCTCAAGCAATTTGGAGGAAACTGTGGACCGTTCTAGCCAATGTATGTCCCGCGTAGATCAATGGATGTGTGCGAACTGCCTAAAGCTAAAGGGAGGTAAAACAGAGGTTCCCCTGCTGGGCTCCAATACATCTTTTTGGTCACAGAACTGGTGGCCTCCCGAAACCGGAGTTCTTCCAGTCCCAGTTAGTAAGGTGAGGAATTTGGGTATCATCTTCGATGATAAACTGACGTTTCATAATCAGATCAATAAGGTCTCATGTTTGGTCTTCCTGGTGCTAAAGACAATCAGGAAAGTTCGCACCTTTATCCCCCCAAAAGCAGTAAAAACATTGGTAACCATCCTAGCCTTGTCTAGACTCAATTACGGAAATGCCTTGTCTGCGGGCCTTCAAAAACAGCATATGCTCAAACTCCAGCAGGCGCAGAACGCAGCCCCCAGATTACTGTTGGACATCCCCAAATTCCGGTCTATTTCCCAAGGCTTAAGAAAACTTCACTGGCTCCCAGTGAAAAAGAGGGTAGATTTCGAATCCCTGTGCCTAGCTTACAAAGCTGTGCACTGGACCGGTCCCTTGTTCCTGAAACAACACTTCACCTGGTACCATCCTTCTAGAAACGTAAGATCATCGCAGAGCAAACTCCTCCAAACCCCCAAATTCAATAAAGCCCGTTGGGGAGGCAGAAGCTTTGTTCTGGGCACAGTGAAACTATGGAACTCACTCCTGATAGACATAAAAAACAGCCCTACGTTACTCTACTTTAGAAAATCACTAAAAACTTGGCTATTTTCTAACTAAAGTCACTTGTTTCTGTTATCTCCCGCAAACCTTTCCGCATAGCGCCTAGACGCCCTCGGGCATTGGTGCGCTATATAAATTTTAAGATCAAATCAAATTTAAAATCAAATCAAATAAATCTTGCTTTTCACAAACTTCTTAATTGAAATCAGCTTTAAAATGCCCAATTTTTCCCTCCTTTTTTAAAAGGTCAGTCTGGTACCCTTGCTTTGCTGCCCACTACTTAAAACTCATTCACAAATTTTACGTTTCACCATTTTAAAACGTCACCAGCCGCCACTGTTCGGGTGTCACTATCTATTCAAGGACACTAGGTGTCCTTAAACAGATGTTGAATAGATAGTTAAGGGATTGTTCCTTAGGTTCACAGACAACATAAACAGTGCTCAAGAGGCATAGGAGTGCATGGTAACAATGTGGGATACAGATTTTGAATCTGAGTTAATTGTAGCTATTACAGCTTATGGAATTTACAGCAGAATCAAAAGATTTGAAAATGTGAACAAAGGTAAGCCCACGGAACCCAACAATTAAACAAAGCAAATGTCCGCCATTCAACTAAAGCTTGTAGATAATTCTGGAATATTTGACTGTGGTATCCAAGTGGGCGAGCCAGTATTTGGTTACTGTTCCACGTACTGGAGAACAGAGATAAGTAGCTTAGCAGCAGCCTAGTCTGGGACTTTGGCCAGCTAGAGTGGCAGCACACACCGGATTTCCCTTTTATTGTTGAGGGGTTGTACAAGTCTATTTCTCTGGAATCACTGGTCATGGTCAAGAGATGCATTAGGGCAACCTCTTCCAACAGATGGCTCCTGAGACATGGGATGATGACTACTAGTTTCAAGTCACAGAGGGTGATAAACGTTTCTTAGTACAGGCACCCCACAGGTTCCAAGGGGGTTGGAAATAAATCAAGCCTTTACTTCCCAAGTCATGCATGACTTGCTTTTCTTGTGTTGCTTGTTGGGATAACCTTGTGTTCTTACACAGGTCTATCCAATCAGCTGGTCTCCGGCTGTCATCATTGGTTTTAGTCACTACCTCTGGAAAGGGGCATTCAAGCACCTTGTGCAGGCAGGTATGGTCTTCTTTTATCTGCAGTTGTGGCAGCAAGGTTGCTCCGCAGGCTTCCAGAATATGCTCTAATCCAAGAAAAAAGTGGCAACTCTGCAATGTGTCAACTTCGGGGCTTTCCGGCATGAGAATGTAGGATTTCCTTGATCATGAATCTACCATAAGCAACGCTCTGACCAAGGTACCTTTCTGTAGGCCAAACAGCCTACAGCAAAGTAGGCCATTAGAGATTCTGCATCTTTTCACAGTCTTGGAATCCACAACACTGGATGGGCATGTTCAAGGCATGATGCCTGTTAAAGGAGTCCTATGTCAGAATAAATGCTTCAATTGAATGCAGGTTTGCAATGACTATAACTTGGTTTTGTGGATCAGGAAGATACTATCCATGAACGTAGGTCTCTTTAGTCACAATAACATTGATGACAATTCATATTAATATGTTTTTACTAGTCCGCTTGTAAATACTGCCCAGTAGATTATCGTCGACTCTCAGACAAGCATAAGTATGGACCAAATTACCGCTATGAGCATGAGAAACTGACAGGCTGTGACCTATTCATCTCCCAGATTTTACCCGGAGATAGTGTATTTTGAGTATCAACCAAATTATGTCCAGAGACAGTCAGAAATACATGTTATTCAGTGTGGGTTACTGGAAAACCTTTTCCCTAATGATGCATGCACTCAAGAAACCCATACTATAATTTTAAAAGGTTTTAACAATAGATTTAAATATCCATTTTAGTGCAGCAAATATGAAAATATATCATTTCATATATAAAAAGTTTGGTGAGTAAAATTAAGGCAATGCTTGTAAATAATATATTAATTGCCGAAATGACTGATATTAATGACAATCACTGAGGCAATCTGAGATAGAATCGATTCGCTCAGTCACTTTTCTCTCTATTCCGTGTTAATGATCACATTAGCACAGTGCTTAATTTGTAAAATATTAAGTGCCAGGGCTCTGACCAGGAGGCCACTGCAACTTGCACCACCCATCGCCCCTGTCACCACTGCCAAAACAACTTCTAACCATCTCTTGCGCATGTATATGCAACAGCTCAGATTATTTCAGGTCCCCAAAGCTAAAGAAATGGCTGAGCAGGCAGGTATTAGTAATTTTTTATGTACATTTTTTTCCTAAACAACTATTATACTGCTCATCTCTAAATTACATGAGCAGCTCCACCTTGTGGCAGACTGCCCTAAGTGTGGTGTTGACAATTAGGTGCCGGTGCCGAGCACTGGAAACCAATTAAGTGCCAGTGCTCAGCACCGGAAAGCTCCGGCTCAAATTAAGCACTGCATTAGCACCTACATCTTACCAACATCAGGTGCTTCCTGAATGGTGTACACAAATACCTGCTCGTTGTGTTCATATTTTTCCAACCTGTGCTTTGTCTGTAGGCAGGCTGCTCTTAGTCTCTATTTTTTCAATGTTCTGTAAAGAGTGTCATACCACGTCACCTGTAAATCCTTGGCGCAGGCTGTTAGTCATGTAGAATCTCCTTCTGGAATGTCTGAAGCAAGTCTCTTTTCAAGAGGTTGGAGTGCAGGCTTACATAAAAACCTAAGCTTGTGATCCCTTCTGTATGGCGTAAGCAACAGTATGTGAGTTCTCTTGGACATTTGTCTAAAGCTACTGTGTTTCCCTCTAAGTATGATATTGCATGACACTATTAACCTATAACAAAAATATCACTATACTGTGAATAAATATAAATGAAATTACAAACAACATTATATATTGTAAAACAAAAGGAGGAAGGTGTTTCCCAACAGCACTAGCCAGCCATAAACCTAGGGAGGACGAGAATGTATTTTGATATTGTCTAAAAGGCCATCTAGATAGTGTTATGCTTGTTTTTCTCAGTTGGGTAAATAGATGTCTGTGCTTAAGGATGAGACACGTCCTGCATACAACTCAGTGGAGCGATTAGTGGTGTTCAGAATTGAGCAGGATCAACAACACACAACACGGCAAGGTATCACTGAAGTGACGGCACCATGGTCTTTATGTGATGCCAGCAGTAGTGGCAAGATAATAGTTCTTGAGCCGTGGGTGGCTATGGTTTACAGTGGAGTCAAATATGCAGGATCAAATCATTGTCTGCCTTTTTCTTTTTTCCTGTACACAGTCCCTGATCTGTGGTATCCACCCAGAACCATCCGCAGCTTCAGGGGCTTTGAAAGACTCTTCAATGGTTCTCTGGTGCCAGTCAGATCTAAAAGATCTAAGTGGTATCTTTGGAGACTCAGGAGCCATTTGTGGCCAGTCACATGCTTTAGATTTCCAAACAAGAGCTGGTGCTGCTTTATAGCACACCTCTAGGCATATTAGGGATCATGAGCGATATATAAATGATAATATCATGAAGCTCTACCACTCATCAAGAGGGCCTGCTCTAAAGTCTTGTTCATTCTCTCAACAACCTTATTGGTTTGATGCATAAATGAATGGAAGAAATGCTGAGATACTCACACTGCTCACAAGGAATCAACCAGGACTGTCGCCATAAATACATAATCATTGTCTGCATGAAATATGTGAACTGTAGCCATGGCTACAAGGAACGCAAATCCTTTATGATAGCTGGAGCACCAGCCCACTACAGTGGCCAAACTCACATGAATCGTGTACATATGTGAATGACCACCAGGATGTATTTACACTGGTTCCCTGGGGGTAGTTCAGAAATGAGACCCAGGTGCACCACCTCAAAAGTGTGTTTGGCCTTAGTGAGAGGTGTTGGAACAGACATAGGGACAGTGGATCACTTAACTAATTGTCTCCCCGTGGCATTGTATTATTTGGCTGCTTTTCCATAACAGGGAATCAATCACCTTGCTTCACCATGAACAATATGAAGGAGGCTCCAATATGAGCAGAAGCCAATCTTCCATGTAATGCTTTAATGAGGGACATTGATTCTCCCTTCACTTGGGAGGACTCTATATCCTCTTTCTAAACCTGATACAGTGGGTTTTCTGGTTGTTGCCTTTTTATAACTATATTTCTCAGGACATCTGTTTGTTGGTCATTGGGAAGTAAATATTGCCTTACAGCTAGTCGTTTATCATGATCCGTTTTAGCTGATTGGCCACTGCATTCCCTTTGGCACAAATTATTTCGCTACATGCACTAAGGGTAAGCTTGCTTGGACTTAAGCCATGTATTCCCAATATTGTGTAGCTCTAATCAGGTTCCAACACTTTAGATCCACAATAGATGCCTGTATGGAAAAGGCTAAGTCTGAGACCACGTCGGTGGAAACTTTGGAGTCTATTTTGTGTAGCACTAATTGAAAAGCTCCAGAAAGGGAACCCTAAATCTGCACTCATAGAAGTACTACTTCTCATTGACGAAGATTCATAATTATCCTTTAGTCGCAAAACTCAGCTGTAGTATGTCTGGATAGCTGTGTCATGTGCAGTAATAAAGCACCAACACTGTTTTGTAGGCAAACTATTGAGTGAGTGATTACTTTTTTTGAAAGGCCGGGGTCTATTTCCTTAACACCTAATTATACAAGTTATATAATGTTCTCCCTGTGAAGAGGCAGCCTAATCTTTCTTATTTCTTTTTTTCTCCAGGGTGAGAACACTTTTCCCTACCTCCCCCCAACTTTTGAGATTACCCGTTCATGTTTCCACTGGGGAAGGGGAGTTACTCCATTGCTTTGCTGGAGTAAACTTCTGATCATATCCAGGGTTGGAAGTGGACGAATTAGGAGTTTGTAACACGTTTGTGAGCATTCACAGAATGAGAAACCTATCCACACCTTTTTCTCACTCCCCACCCCTTGCATGGGGTCTCCTACTATATAATTCTCTGCACTTATTGCAGAGAATGACAGAGAGGGTACATCCTTTATACATAACAAGTATGTTTTTGTGGTGAACTGTCAGGTGTAATGGAACTATTATCAGCCATAAATATAGATTTAGGGCTCTAAATGGCTTTGTGAATTAGACCAAAATTCTGTAAACTCTCTGTACACTGCTACAGAACATGCAGGATATTTCTGTTTAGTGTCTATCGCCGGCTGGCTGATAAATTACTATATGGCATAATTTAATGGGGCTAATGTATTGGTTCAGGTATAATCTATTCATGCTAGGTACTCTTCCATTTGAAGTGTAGGATCATGTCTGAAATGCACATTTGTATATCTTGTTGTATATGTCCCCCCGACTCTGAAGGCGTCGACTCTGTCCGGCTTCGGGGCCCTTATGATTGAACTCCCATCTCTTGATAGGAGGCAATTTCAATATGGTACGATGTGATTACCTTGATCGCTTGCCACCCAGAGCCCCGCAACCCTCACAAACAAGTCTGGCGGAGTTCCTCTCCGCGTTGGGCTTGATTGACATTTGGAGATTCCTAAATCCTAATACGAAGGACTACACCTTTCACTGAGGGGCGCATGGCAGTCGGTCGAGAATCTACTTCCTAATATCCCTAGCACTGCATCTCCCACACTTCACAGATGTGGGATACTTGGCGAAAGGCATCTCCGATCATTCCTCACTATGGGCAAGATACAGGGTGGGCAACCCACGCCGTACTGGTCCATTCGCTATCAACCGTTGCTATATTAAAATGCCAACAATAAGAAAAGGCCTTACTGAAGCCACTGAACACTACTTTCAAGAGGATATAAATTCAGTTACCTTATCACTGATAATTTGAGAGGCATATAAGGCAGTGGTCAGGTGTCAGGCCCTCTCCCTAATTGCAGGACACAAACGAGACAAGAGAGGAAAGGTGATAGAACTCGAGCAGGAGATATTAGACCTTGAAACCCAATTAGTGGGAAATGATAATGAGAACTTAACACACACACTAAACCTCAAACAGAAAGACTGCAAAGACTGGGGGACAGAAAAGGCAATGGCCAAAATTAAAGCTTCTCAACACAGGCTATATGAGCTCGGTGAAAAAGTAGGAAAACTGCTCGCATGGCGCGACCAGCGCAAGAGATCAAAACTATGGGTCGCAACTATACGCTTGAAAGATGGGGAACTCCTCCGAGATCCTCATGCGATCGCTGTGGCGTTTGAAGACCATTACTCTCAAATTTATTCCACAGAAACAGTAACTTCAGAACAGGACTCCCTGGAGTTCCCAGTGGACAGCCCACTTCAGTCCATGACCCCGGAGGATATACAGCTTCTGGGTAGAGACCTCACAGGAGATAAAGTAACACAGGCAATTAGGGCCCTTAATTCACGCAAGGCAATGTGGCCTAACGGTATCCCAATAGAACTATACAAGCTCACAGCTTCCTCTACTGCGCCACACCTGATGAAAATGTTTGAAGAAAGTAGAAGCCTGGGTAAGCTCCCCATAGATCAGAGACTTGCCACCATAGTGGTAATTCATAAGAGAGGGAAGCCAGTGGACCAATGCATCTCTTATCGACCTATTTCAGTGCTCAACGCAGAAGAGAACATCTTAGTTAAGCTTCTAGCCTTACGACTTCTTCAGATTATCTCCGGTCTAGTCCATACAGACCAATCTAGCTTCATGCCAGGGCACAACACAGCACTGAATTAGAGACGCCTTCATGGCGTGCTTGTACGCACTCACAGGATTCGAGAAGATGCAGTGGTCCTATTCCTTAATGCGCACATGGCTTTTGACACCATCGAGTGGCCATACCTGTTTGCGGTGCTTAGGCGAATGGGCTGCGGACCACTTTCCTTAAGCTGGCTTTGCCTCTTACACGCAGAGGCCTTAGCACAGGTAGTGGTCAATGGGGAAACGTCATGAGTTTTCAACCTGCAACAAGAAACGAGACAGGGCTGCCCCGTATCACTCCCCATATTGGCTCTAATGCTGGAACACGTGGCAACCTGGATTCGAGGGGATCCACTAATTCGAGGCCTTCGCTGGACAGAGGACTGAGAAGACAAAATATCCTTACATGTAGATGATATACTTCTGTATGTAGGTTCTCCCCAGTCCTCTATCACCAGAATAATAAATATATTTGCAACTTTCTGCAGGTATTCCGGGTACACAATCAACCATTCAAAATCAATGGTGTTTGTCCTTCATGGACCAATGTCCTGTCTACCCAAAGAATGCAAGGCACAAATAGTTACAGATGGGTTCCGCTATTTTGGCATTTATGTTACCACTGATCAATCTCTCTTCCATGTCCGTAATTTACAAGGTCCCCTGACCCGACTTAGTAATGATGTTCAAAACTGGCGGTCGCTCACTCTCTCCCTCCTGGGAAAAGCGGCATTATTTAAAATGATGGCACTACCACAAGTTCTATATCTATTACATAAGACACATTTTCTGATTCCTGACACATTTTAAATCTTTGGAAAGTGTTGTCTGAACCCTCCTATGGGATGGTGACCCCCCCACGAATCGTGCTTAGAATATTGATTTGGAGTTGGTATGAGGGAGGAGTTTTCCTGCCCGACATCCAAACATATTATAGAGCCGTGCAGTTAGCAACTATAAACCAGTGGGTCCACCAACCAGTATCCAAACATGCCTATGGACCGACTAGTTCTCCAACCGAGGGGTTACCTCCGAGCTTTATATACAGACTCCCAGCTCCACCCACTGGAGGGGGCAACGGCTCTAACAGTCCGCCTATGGCACTCGACTCTCTCTAAGTTAGGATGGAAGAATACAATCACCAGAGCAACACCCCTTTGAGAATCTAAGCAGCTAGGTGCAAGGGGAGCAAGAAAAGGATTTGCAAAATGGGACTTGATTGGGATCTCGCGAGTGGGCGACCTTCATACCGGGATAGACATAATATCCTTCACAGGGTTTCAGAGAACCCACGACCTAGCCCCCACCTAAACCTTCTGTTATCTACAGATTCGGCATGCCATACAGATAGTAGTGCCCCATGGGACGACCATACCAGAGACATCACCATTAGAATTTAGACTTCTAGAAGTACATTTAACTAGCAGTGCAATGTCGCTTACACATCAGAAACTCATTAACAACTCCCCTGACACCCTTACAGTCCTACAGGAACGTTGGGAAAGTGACATTACAGATCTACAAGAAGACGACGGGTCAGTAGTGCTGGCATCCCCTAGAGAGGTGGCCATTAGAGCTCGCTTTAGGTTGGTCTAACTCAAAATTCTCCATAGATACTACCTCTCCTGCAATACGCTGGTCAAAATGGGTAGCAAGATAGACCCACTTTGTCATAGACATGTAGGGAGGAAGGGTCATTTTACCACATTTTGTGGTCTTGTCCAAAAATTCAATCTTATTGGGATGCCGTGGTGTCCTACATGTCAGAGATATGTGAGGAGAACCTAATACTCTCACCCAAATGGTGCCTCCACAATGTCTGGGGGGCTACAGACCTGGGACGAGCAGATCAAAATTACCCTAGGTCCGATGTTAGCAAAGCAGTAGTTTCGGCCGTACCTCTAGCGGAATGAGCTCGCAGCTCCACTGGAGGTTCCTTTTTAGCTAAAGCTTGATACAAAGGATGACCAATCGAGAGATGGTATGCTTGTGCACAGACCAACCTTTCTTGGAACCCACATAGCCAACGACGAGTTGATCATCCATCCAGAAATCCTTTGTGCGGACAAGGTAGAAGGACAGCACACATTTCGGGTCCAGATGGTGGAGTCTCTCCTTCTCCTTGGAAGGGTGCGGAGGCGGGAAATAGGTGGGCAACGAAATAGTCTGACCGATGTAAAAAGGAGTGAGGGCCTCGTTAGAAGCACCACTTTGTCCGGATGGACTGAGAAGAAAGGGGGCCTAGAAGAAAGTGCCTGAAGCTCACTCACTCTGCGAGCAGAGGTGATGGCAACAAGAAAGACAGTCTTCAGAGTGAGAAGCCTAAGAGGACAGTTGTGAAGAGGCTCATAGGGAGCACACATAACATATGTAAAAAGAAGGTTCAAGTCCCACTGAGGCATTATGAAAGGAGATGGAGGAAAGAGATGAATAATGCCTTTAAAGAACCTACTTACAATAGGGGACTTGAACAAAGAGGGCTGATCTGGTAGTCGAAGAAAAGCAGTGATGGCTGCCAGGTAGTCTTTAAAAGTGCCCAGAGCAGAGCCCTGCTGGACCAAACAGCGAAAGAACAAAGAAAACTCAGAAAGAGGGGCAGAAAGGGGATCCACAGCCTTTGCTGTGCACAATACCACAAACTTGTTTCATCTACAGGCGTATACCGTTTTAGTGGAGGGACGCCTGGCTGCCAATATGACATTACAGACTTCGGGTGAAAGGTCAAAAGCTGTCAACTGTCGTCGCTCAATCTCCACGCAAGGAGGTGGAGGCTGGACAGGTTCGGGCGGAGGACCGTTCCCTGCTGCTGCAGGATCGATAGCCATGCTCAGGAGCTTGGGCTACCAGACACTTCGCGCCCAGTCAGGTGCCACAAGAATGACTTGGGCCTGGTGGTGCTTGATCTTCTTCAGC
Source organism: Triturus cristatus (assembly GCF_964204655.1). NCBI lineage: Eukaryota > Metazoa > Chordata > Amphibia > Caudata > Salamandridae > Triturus > Triturus cristatus. The sequence goes on along the minus strand of NC_140583.1, from coordinate 299,200,342 downwards.
ACTCGGGGCAGAAGTGGTACAGGCAGAAAGGCGTACAGGAGGCCACAGCTCAACTCACAACAAAAAGCGTCGTCGAGCGAGTGCTGCCTGGGAAACTCTCGTGCTAAAATGCTGATATTGTGCGTTCTCTTCGGGGGCGAACAGATCAACCAAGGCTCTCCAAACTGCTGAAAGAGACCTTGCACCACCTCTGAGTGAAGATGCCATTCGTGATCCACAAGGCACTGACGGCTGAGTTAGTCCGCCGTAGCATTCAGAGAACCTGACAGGTGTTGAACCACCAGGGTAATGCCCTGATGTTCCAGTCATGTCCAAAGGCGAAGAGCCTCTTGCCAAAGGGTCCACAACCCCACACCACCATATTTGTTGCAGCACCACATGACGGTGGTGTTGTCTGTGAACACCTGCACTTCCTTCCCCTTGAGGGAGGGAAGGAATGCCTTCAGTGCCAAGTGCATTGCCCGGAACTCCAACAGGTTGATATGGAGCCCGACTCCGCCAATGACCAGATTCCTCTGATCTCCGCCTCTCCCAAGTGGTCTCCCCATCCCAGGACTGATGCATCGGTCACCAACGTGAGTTCTGGCTCGGGAAGGGAGAGGGATCTGCTTCTGACCCAATCCTGGTTTGTTAACCACCACTGCAGTTGTTGCGCAGTTCCCTCCGAGATCTGGATGTAGTCCGAAAGATTCTCCTGATGCTGCGCCAACTGGACCTTCAGGTCCCACTGCAGGGACCGCATATGCCTTCTGGCATGATCCACCAGCAGGATGCAGGAGGCACTGAGGCCCAGCAGCCTCAGGGTCATTCTCACCGAAATCTGGGACAGAAGCTGAAACATTGGTTTCATAGCCCGAATGTCCAGAACAGCTCTAATGAAAGGAAGCAACTGAGAGGGAGTCAGGTGTGACTTTGGCACGTTGATAGGGAACCCCAGTGAATGCAGGAGGTCCCCCGTTGTCTGGAGGTGGGAGATAACAGCCTGGGGCGAGCCCGCTTTCAACAGCCAGTCATTGACATAGGGGAAGACTGGTATTCCTGATCTGCCCAGATGAACTGCGACTACCGCCATCACTTTCATGAACACCCGAAGGGCACTGGTAAGGCCGAAGGGCAGCATGGTGAACTGAAAATGCTTGTGGCCTACCGTGAACCGTAGGTAACATCTGTGAGCTGGCAGGACGGGGATGTGGAAATAAGCGTACTGCAAGTCCAACGCCACCATCCAGTCTCCAGGGTCGAGGGCAGATAGGACCTGAGCCAAGGTTAGCATTTTGAACTTCTCCTTCGGTAGGAGTTGGTTTAGGGACCTGAGGTCTAGGATAGGAGGCAGGCTCTTGTCCTTCTTGGGCACCAGAAAGTAGAGGGGATAGCAACTACGACCTACTTCTGGTGCAGGAACCCTCTCAATAGCTCCCTCGGCCAAGAGAACGAAGACTCCCTGGCGGAGAAGTGTCAAATGATCCTCCAACATGTGATCGTAAGACTGTGACATGAAAGGAGGGGTAGTCTCGAAGGGGAGGGAGAAGCCCCTTCGGACTATCTACAAAACCCACCTGTCTGACATGATGGATTGCCAGTGGGGAAGGTGATGGCAAATCCTGCCACCTACTGGCTGATGATGGCCCTGAAAGGACAGACTAGGAGGGTTTGAGGGCTGCTGCAGGGGGGGGGAAAGAGTGGACTGGCCCACCCACTGGTTTCCAGACAAACGTCACTGGGTCTCAGTGTGGACCAGTGGCTGGACTGGGTCGGACGTGGTGGAGTGTCCCTTCCATAATCATGAAAGGGGCGAAAGGCAGACTGTGGTGGACAGGAGGACGCAGTGAGGCCAAAGGATCTGGCCATAGCCCGAGAATCCTTAAAGCGCTCCAGCGCCAAGTCTGCCTTGTCACCAAAAGGTGACGGCCATCGAAGGGCATGTCCAGCAGAGTTCACTGAACATCCCCGAAAAACCAGACATCCTCAACCAGGGGTAGCGCCGAAGGGCTACCGACGTGGCAATCGTTCTGCCCACTGATTCAGTGGTATCCAGTTCACAGCGAAAGTTCTTCCAGCTGGTCTGTAAAAGGCTCCAGCACCCCTCCCAGTCCTCCTCCCCAACCTCAGGGCGATAGGGAATACCTGGATGAACAAGGGAACAAGAGTACCCTCCAGCGTCGGATTCGACATTGGTCCGGCTCCATCTCGGGGATGAGGATAGGGACGGCGTCAGCCTGGGCACGGCCGGCGCCAGGTTGTTTTTGCCTAGATTGGCGCCGGGGAAGGTCGAGTAAGGTGGACTGGTGTCAATTCGTATCCAGGCCTGGATCCACATGGGCCCACCGGAGCCGCCGGCATCGAAGGCCCAGGGTCCCCAACCGACTCCACGGACCCCAAAGGCGCACCAGCGGTGTCGGAATGCCCAAACACACGGTGGGGGGCTTCGTAGAACATACGAAGCTGAGCAGGGGACACCCCGGCTCCTGGAAATGGGGGGATGCGCGGACTCGTCCCTTAGTCAGGTGCCGGAGGCGGAGCCTTAGAGGGACGACGCTCTGGGTCCCACGTCACGTCTGCCAACCGACGGGGGAAGGCAAAGAGCGACGGTTCTTTTTCGCCTTCTTCTTGCACTTCGACTTACCCAAAGAGTGCGAAGACTTGGATGAGGTGTGGTGGCTCCACGACCGGTCTCGAGACCTTCCCCTCAAGCGAGACGGTGAGCGATGCGGAGCTGACTGCTGGGTCTCCAAAAGCTTTTGGGACCACGGCTACAAAGACTCCAGATTCATGGCCCGACAGGCGAAGCACGACTTCGGGTGTTGGTTGCTTTCCAGGCACCAGAGGCACATGAGGTGTGGATCCGTAACGGACATCAGCTTGTGACAGGAGTCACAAGGCTTGAATCTGGTCCGATGATGGGACATCCCTCATGCATCAGGTGTCGAAGACTCGAAAAAACACTTTGACAAAAGTCGAAAAAAGGTGTAGTCAAAAAATTACTAAGAGCTCTCTCCGGATCGGCGCTAGGCTGGAGTGGAAAAAAAAGAACTGGAGTCGACGGACGCCACCTACTGGCGTGCAGGGGTACTGCTGAAAAAAAATTCTCCGACTCCAGTCTGACGCCTGGGGTTAATTCTAAGGTAAGGAATCTATAACTAATAGTCTCTTTCAGATACTGGAACTGAGTGAGTAATTTTGCTACGTTCAGCAGATTTAGTATGGCGCCCATATAAGAGACTGTAAGAGTTTCCCCAGTATGGCACTTCATTGCAATAGAAATGTAAAGAGGCATCATATGAAAAACTAAAACTAACGTAACAACTGGAGCCTGTGTTAACAATTCCCCCCCGGCCGCCCGCGCGCCGGCCCTTGCTCATCCAATCACACATGCCAGGCCCGTGATCAGCTGCAGCTGTGAAAATGGAAGTGGATATACAGCCCAGTGGTATCTCAGCTAATGGAGAGGTGCCGTAGTATGAAAAAGCATCAGCTCAGGAAGATGACAATCATCTATCTAGTCGACTCCAGCCTACTTACTGGTTAGGTCCCCTCCCATCGCTGTCTTGCATACGGGCCCAGAAGTCTGTTAGTATTGCATCCCAACTAATGGCCCTCGGGTGTTTTCCCAGTCCCAGGGCATCTTCTCTGTGCAAAGCTGCGCTCTCCACTTGTGCCCACGCAAGAAATTACTGTAACCAAGCCTCGATTGGAAGGGGTTCCAGGGACTTCCATCTGTGGGTGATAAGCCGCTTAGTGGTTAGGAATCGAAAATCGAGAAATATGGAGGTTATCTTGTGTTTCTTGGTCCTAGGAAATACACCCAGCACACAAACCCCCATGGGTGTAGAACAGGGCTCTCCGTACAGGATGACAGCCTAGGCGCAACACCCTGCCATTAAGTGTGTAAAGTGGGGCAAGACCAGAGCATGTGGAGCAAATTGGCATTTCCCACGGCACATCGGGGACAGGCATCATCTGTGCGGTGAATGTAGCGATTAATTTTGTCAGGTGTGAGATAAGCCCTTTGTACAATATAACACTGTATAAGACAGAATCATGTGTTGCGTGGGACCTTAGTGGGGCCTTCTAGGATTGTAGCCCATTCCCTATCTGTACAGGGTCGATTAAGGTCTTATTCCCAACAGGCCTGCAGTGCTGCACTTGATGGCACTGTATGGGCCAACAGCAAAGCAGTTAGCCAGTGCACTGTGTTACTACCTGTACCCATAACCTGCAAATATTGCATCACAAAATGTGGCTGTGGTTCCGTTGTCAAGTCTCCCCATGCACAGGCCAGCATTGCCAATAGGGAATTGTTCAAAGGAAACTGCACTCATGGTAATCCAGATTCGTCCATAAGGGTCTCGCAAGGGATAAGGGTGCCGTCACTTTACAAGTCTCCTAAGGTGTGTTTGCCAGCAGCATGCCTGGTGGCAAGTTCTGTCATGGAGTTAGTTGCAAACACAAGGAGATGATGGACAGAGCGCTGAAAATTTTCAGACACTAGCCCTCAGTCACAGATCTGGGCTTAATCCATCATCGCTCTTTAGCTCTTTTCACGCACCCCAATGCAGACCCAACGATATGCAAATCAGTCTTGACCCTGATCTTCATGGGAACAGTCCAGCCCAAAATGCCAAGCCAGGTCTTCCCTTGACCGGAAACAAGCATCCTGGGACTGGTTTGGGGGTTTCAACCCTCATCAGCCAGGCTAGCCTGAATCCAGTGGCAAAGTGAGCAAGGGACCCACTCTGGGCATACCCAGCCAATGTAGGGTGAACAAAGAAAACACAAGGAGATGATGGACGGAGCACTGAAACTTTTCAGACACTCACCCCCAGTCACAGATCTGGGTTTAATCAATCATTGTTCTTTAGCTCACTTTGCCACAACAGTTCAGACCCAGCCATATGCAAATCAGTCTTGACCCTGTTCCTCAGTGGATCAGCCCAGCCCAAACTCCCAAGCCAGGTCTCCCCTGGACTGGCCACAAGCATCCTGGGACTGGTTTCAGGGTTTCACCCCTCATCAGCCAGGCTAGCCTGAATCTAGTGGCGAAGTGAGCAAGGGACCCACGTCTGGGCATACCCTGCCAACTTACGCCGAACAAACAAACAAAAGGAGATGATAGACGGAGCGCTAAAACTTTTCAGACACTCCCTCCTAGTCACAGATCTGAGTTTAATCCATCATTATTCTTTAGCTTACTTCAAAACCCCAGTTTAGACCCAGCCATATGCAAAACAGTCTTGACCCTGTTCTTCATGGGACAGTCCAGCTCGAACTGCCAAGCCAGGTCTTCCCTGGACTGTAAACAAGCATCCTGGGACCGGTCTCGGGGTTTCACCCCTAATCAGCCAGGCAAGCCTGAATCCAGTGGCAAAGGGAGCAAGGGACCCATGTTAGGGGCAACACACCTAGGAGTGCTCAGGAGAGCCATCGCTGGAGCTTAGTGAGTCACCGATCCCGTCAGGTAAAGGCTCCGCCGGTAGCAGTGGTGTGCGACTCCCAATAACACAGGTTCTGGTGGTGTGATACGGGTAATTGGGTGAAACAAATGTAGAATATGGGATAGTGTCCAGGGCGGTCACGTAGTGGCTGTGTCAGCTACGCTGCAAGGTAATTAGGTACTGCAGGGTCCACCATTTTCAAGGGGTGCATACAGTTTTGACAATACAACTCTGCAGCGTCGGGCACCCCAGACAAATTCCCTGACCCTTTTCTCAAAGTCGTGAAAAAATTAGAAGCGGGTGTGGAAAGTAGTATAAAAGTCTAGGGAGGACCACCATCTTCAGCAGAGCTATTCGTCCCATCACTGATAGTGGTAGTTTTCGCCAAAAGGTCACCTGGGTTCAGATAGACGTCATCACATGGGTAAGGTTACCATCAAATAAATCCTCAGAAGAGTGGTACATGTGAATACCCAAATACCGGAAAGTGTGTGGTTGCCAGGGTATGAACGCCCCGTAGAAGCCTCGCAAAGTGGTTTAGTGTCTTGGCTATCATATCTGGAATGGCGTGGATTTCTTTGAGGTACAACAAAAGGTAATCCGCATATAGGGGCACGGCATGTAGCACATCTCCCAGCCAAATGCCCCAAGTGGCTCCCCCTCGTCGGAGTTCTGTGGCCAGTAGTTCCATTGCTAAGGAGAAAAGTAGGGGCGAGAGTGGACATCCCTGTCGAGTACCTCGGCCAATCAATATCGGTTTGGAAATAGAGGAGCCAGTCCTTACTCTAATTAAAGGTTGTGGGTACAGTAGTTGCACAATCGGGCTGCAAGGGCCTTAGCCAAGATTTTATAATCCGTGTTGAGCAGCGTTAGGGGCCTGTACGATCACAACTCCATAGGATCTTTGTCTTGGGGAGGGAAACAAGCAGAGCCTCACGCTGGGAGGGAGCTAGATTAGCAATAGAGAGTGCTACTTCATATAGAAGCTTCAACTGGGGGGCGAGTAATGGCGCATACACTTTATAGAATTCGTCCACTAAGCCGTCGATGCCCGGGGTTCTGCCAGTGGCCAGCAATCGGATGCTTTCCTGTATCTCATACTGAGTAAGGGGTTCCGCCAACTCTGCCTGTTGCTTGGGTGTGATGCGGGGCAGCTACACAGAAGATAAATAGGATTGGAGGTCGTCGGGGTGGTCTCAGTGGTCGACTAATACAAGGATGTGTAATAGTGTGTGTGCTCAGCATGAACCTCACCTTGAGTATAGAGAAAGGACCCAGGGGAGGAGCGCAGCACCACAATCAGGGAAGTAGGTTGTTCCTGGCTTATAAACCAGGCTAACAGTCCTCCTGAAAGGCCTGCAATCTCCACCGCCGCACACCTAGGCCCGCATCTGCTATGGCTCTACATGATGTCGATGGCCTCGGCGGGGAAGATCCACCTACCGATGCCTCAGCGCCGATGTCGGAGTCGGGGTCCTACAGCAGCGGTGGTCCCAGAGGGCAGCAGCCGGAGTCCCAGAGGGCAGCAGCCGGAGTCCCATAGCGCATATCCACTGCAGCACGAAGCAGGGTAGATTACGGCCACGTCATAGGGCCTCATCTCCGCGGGTCCAGGCCAAGCGCGGCAGGTGCGGGCAGTCCTCAGTCTGCTGACTCAGCGAGGAGTCGCCACGATATTCCATCAGGGTCATGTATACCTCCGAGCACCAGCCAGAACCGCACTGAGCCCCCAGCAGCAAGGCTCCCTCGTGGCCGACTAGTCTCCGCCACTCTGCGGCACACCTCACCAGGCGTCAGCGATACAGCCTCTGCCCTCACCCACTCGGTCAGGTCTGTCAGCAGCTCGAGAAGAACTAAACGATTTCCTTGCCTAGGTAATGGGAGGGAAAAGGCTGTGCAGCAGTGCCAGATGAGATGCCCAGGTAGGGATGATTGATGGATAAAAGGGGCTTTGCAGTGGAGCCTTACCAAGGCACGTCCGCCATCTTTACTTGCCAGGCCCCGCCCCCCCTGGCTAACTAATATTCATTAGGTAGGACCTGGTAGGTCGTTTTGTGACCCCCTGCCATTAGTATAACTGTCACATCTCAAATTACATAGCCATTTGAAAACCAGTTGGTGTGCAAATTGAAATTCCTTGCTTTGCTAATGGGACACCAGGTCCTATATTTGCAGCAACATACACAGCCACACATGGCAGACCATCACTCTCAGCGCTCCCAAATGTTTAATAATCCTAAATTGAGTTTTTCTCAGACATAATACTGGGTATACACATATAGATAACTATAATACAGTCTCTAACATCATTTTTGAAATGTCAATAGTGAAGATGCCTTCATTGCAATTAGGCAAATGCAGCCGGCATCCCAGCAGAGAGAGCCAATGCACCGGTATTTTACCTCAAATAGATGGAATATAAAAGGCACAAGGTCCTCAAGATCAGAGAAAGTGGAGTAGAGATCAACCACAGTCCTGAGGTATCCCATTAGGAGACTGAGACCTCTGCAAGATCTGGGTGACTCTGGGAACCATTATTGGGTGAGAAAAACAAGGCGCTTAATGCTACTTAAAGACAATTCTCATGACTCTCTTACCCCCACTCATCAGACTGAAGTCCATGCTCAGAAAGAATGAATGTTAAAGTGTTGATCAGCCTGACACTTGGAAGGATTGAGCAATAAGACAAAGTTTCTCCTGTTGGAAGACCCTGATACAGTAAAGGTGAGGAGTTAGAACCACAATAAAAACAGTAAATCAGGTGCTAAACATTTTAGCATTATAAAATTCTTAAAAACATTTAAAGTTGCATATTCTAATGTAATAAGTTTACAATATGAATGTTCAAGTGAGGGTTAGGGATTAAAACCATCCTTCCTGTAGAAGTGTCAGAACTCCTTTCAGAGGGCCACAGGACACAAAGGGGTTACTGGGCCTAACCATGATGGTTGAGGCATTTTACTCCTAATGTTCCGGGGTAGATTACGGCCACGTTGTAGGGCCTCATCTCCGTGGGTCCAGGCCAAGCTCGGCAGGCGCGGCCAGTCCTCTGTCCGCTGACTCAGCGAAGAGTCACTACGATATTCCACCAGGGTCATGCATACCTACGAGCACCAGCCGGCACAGCCTGGAGCCCCTAGCAGCAAGGCTCGCTCGTGGCCGACTCCGCCACTCTGCGGCACACCTCACAGGCTCAGGCCTCAGTCGCCGACAATGCGGCATCTGCCCTCACCCACTCAGCCAGGTCTGTCAGCGGCTCAAGGACCAAAGGATTTCTCTGCCTCGGTAACAGGAGGGAAAAGGCTGTGCAGCAGTGCCAGATGTTGTGTCCAGGTAGGGATAAATGACAGATAATAGGGGCTTTGCAGCGGAGCCATACCAAGGCACGTCCGCCATCTTTACTTGCCAGGCTTAGTTCCCTCTGGCTAACTAATATTCATTAGGTAGGACTTGGTAGGATGTTTTGCGACCCCCTGTCATTAGTATATAGGTCACATAACAAATTGCATATCCATTTGCAAACCAGTTGGTGTGCAAATTGAAATTCCTTGCTTTGCAAATGGGACTACAGGTCCTATATTTCCAGCAACATACACAGCCACACATGGCAGACCATCACTCTCAGCGCTCCCAGATGTTTACTAACCCGAAAGGAAAATTGAGTTTTCCGAGACATAATACTGGGGATACACATCATTGATAACTATAATTCAGGCTCTGACATCATTTTTGAAATGTCAATAGTGAAGATGCCTTCATTGCAATTAGGCAAATGCTGCAGACATCCCAGCAGAGAGAGCCAATGCACCGGTATTTTACCTCAAATAGATGGAATATAAAAGGCACAAGGTCCTCTGAGCCAAAAGTAAAAGTGAGACAAGAGATCGTTGCTAGTCCAAAAGAAAAAAAGTCAAGATCAGAGAAAGTGGAGTAGAGATCAACCACAGTCCAAAGGTATCCAATTAGGAAACTGAGACCTTAAGATCTGGGTACCATTATTTGGTGAGAAAAACATAGATGCTTAACACTACTTAAAGACAGTTCTGATGCCTCTCTTGCACCCAACCATCAGGACTGAAGTCAATGATTAGAAAGATGTGAATGTTAAAGACTTGATCTGCCTAACACTTGGCAGGATTGAGCAATACGATAGAGGACCTCCTACTGAAAGAACCTGATACAGCACAGGTGAGAAGTTAGAACCACAATAAAAAACAGTAAATCAAGTGCTGAACATTTTAGCAAATTAAAATTCATTAAAAAATTGATGGCTGCATTTTCTAATGCAATATTGTTAGGATATGAAGGTTCAAGTGAGGGATAGGGATTAGCACCATATTTCTTAGAGAAGAAGTGTCAGAACTCCTTTCTGAGGGTCACAGGACACGAAGGGGGTTACTGGGCCCAACCGTGGTGGTTGAGGACTTCTACTGCTAATGCTCAACTTACTAATAAATCCGCATTTGTAAAGTGCAAACTACTCACCCTTACGGGTCTCAAGGCGCTGAGGGCCGTCATGGAAATTAAGTGAGCTATTGCCCAGAGTCACATGGTGCTGCCACCAAAGCCAGGGATTGAACGGTGAACACTGTGCTCCGAAGTCAGCTTCCCTGGCCGCTGCACCACACCTCTCCACTATGGATTCTGAGTAACTGGGCCAAGTACCTCTACTGCACTTGACTCTCAGAGTAAGCGTGGTCCGAGCAGTCCAAGGCTGCCTGTGGGGGGGAGTGTGGGTACAAGATATTGAACACCTATTCACTACTCAAAATGCGCACAGCTGCAGCAATAAATAATTGTCCCACTTTTAGGAAAAAGAGAAGTATTGTATTTCCTAATGCTATCCACACATAGGAAAAATACTACATTCACACAACTACACAATCCCCTGTGAGGTTGGGGCTATAATATTTCTTTGGCGATTTCCAGTCCCACTCTGTCCTTGTGTTACTCTCACTTAAAGTAAACAGTGTTCTAGTACCGCAGCGCTACTAGCAGCAAGTTCTCCTGGGACTGAGAAGCACGAAATCAGTCTTACCCGAACCGGCAGGTGTGAAGCGTTTGGAGATCTGGAGTGTCCCCAATCCGCGGGTTTTCGCAGCGGCTGCAGCCAACTCAGAGAGGGCGGCCACAGATGGGTTTCTCACTCTGGGTCCCGACTGAGACTTTCTTCCAGCTCCTCCTGCAGGGTAAGTGTCCGTTTGGCTCCTGATGGTAGGTGGCTACAATGATCCTGGGTGACGGTGCTCCCACAGCGTCCTTACTTCTCCAGCAGGGCAGCACAAGTTGCAGTCCTTGGTGCTCCTGGTGACCCCTCTGGCATACGGGTCACAGCAACTCACAGTCCATGTGCTTTGTCCTGCTCAGCACGGTGATACTCTCAACAGCAGCCCAACCTGGCATACAGGATTGTCGCTTCGCTACTGCACAGGGCTATTGTCCCTTCCTCATGGTAGGCTTTTTCTGGCAGCCCCTACTGGCATACAGGGTCGCTGCTCGATACCGCACAGGGCAATTGCTCCTTTCCACATGGCATTCTTTCTCCAGTGGCCCCTCTGGGCATACGGGGTCAGGGCCTCTCTAAAATGCTTTGGCTCCTGCCTCATTGGCGCAGCACAATACACGGCTAACTTTACAGTGGCCCTCTTCTGGCATAAAGGGGTCGCTAACTTTGTCGTGCACCTGAGCAGTGACCCAATCGGTGCAGCAGCCGTTTCTCCACAACTCTCACAGAAAGTTTACTTAACAGGGCTCCCCACTGGAGCAAGCACTGTTGCTCATGGCTCCAGGGCAGGTGGTCTTGGATCACTTGGGTGATGTCCCCTCACCCAGCAGGGAGAGTAGCTGCCTTGGCCCCCAGTCCCTGTCCCAGAGAGAAGCCCTGCATAGCTTTCCCTCCTCACACAGCCCATCTGGGTGTTTGGCAAATGATAATTTTTGGGGTCTCAATCTCCCCTTCTAGTCTATTGCAGACACCAAATGTGATTTAGGGTCTCAGTCTTTAACCCCTTCAGTGCCCATGACGAGATAGTCTCGTCATGGAGCGCGGTTGCGCTGTGCCCATGACGAGACTATCTCGTCATGAACCCCGCCCGCTAATTCAACGCCCGGCACAGGGCGGGGAAAGGGCGGGGCACACAAGGGGTTAAAGCTTTATGTTAGGGTTCTGCTTCCTTCGAAGTGTACACTCCTCTGCTCCCTCTTCCTCTCGAAAAGCAGTCTGTCACAGCAGGAATGTCTCCAAAGCTGATAGTCCCATAACATAGGCCATAGGGAGTGACTAGAGTTCACACCTTGATGTCAGGCACGGTGATTTGTGCACCCAAAGGTTAGGCCAGGGCCCCCAGCCGCACTCTTTATGTTTCTCTTATCAGACCCAGGTCCTTCCTGAGATGTGTCTAGGACCTTTCCTTATAACCGATCACTGAATCAAATAGCACCCTTTGAAGTGTACACAGGAGGCCTGGCCCTCCCCTCCCCAGTGTGTGTCCGACCCAGCTTACAGGAATGCAGCAATCCACAAATCTGTCTAAGGGGATCTCTCTACCTCTTCTCCATGTTTCACCATGCAGCCCTGGGGCTCCCAAGATTAAACCTAGGGCCCTCCATGTATTGTACAATTCACAGGCACACATACAGCCAGTGCATGTATACAACCTACACACACTGCACAGTACTGTGTTCTCCTTGCACTGTAACATTCAGAGGCACACATACATCCAGCACTCGCGTTTAACAAGCATGCACTGCCCAACACTGTATCCTTTATGTATTGTGCCACTCACAGGCACACATACATCCAGCATATGCATTTAACATGCATGCACTATACTGTTCATGTATTTTGTCATTCATAGGCACACATACAACCAGCTCATGCATTTATCCTGCACACAGATACTTTACCACTGATAGGCACATGTACATCCAGCACATTCATACGCCATGCACACACTGCTCAGTACTGCATTATCCCTGTTTTGCACCCTTACCAGGCGCAGATGCACCCAGTGCAGATACACCACTTTTGCGCTATACAGCACTTCACACTAATTTGATGTAGGCCAAGGATGAGTTAAGCACCCAGAAGGGGAACTTCTACAAGTGTATAAGCCTGTAGGCCTCACTTCAGTGACACAGGTTAAAAAGGACCTGTTCACTCCTACCGATCACTACACTGGATGCTGCCACCACCACACTCTTGCTGCTTAACTCCTGGTGAATGCAGTAGCCATCCATCACTATGAGAGCAGCAATTTGGGTGCCTCTCCCAGTCCTACAAAACCACAATCCGTGAGACAGGCCTAGGTCATGGCACACATGCATGATGTGTGTTTGCCTATGACAACAAAACATTTCTATCAGGGATCCAGATATCAGTACAAATGAGCCCTCAGGCAGGGGTGCACGTCCGTTACCATGCAGAGGACCTTTCTGTCAAACAAGAAGTATGTCTGTCTAATAACGCCTAACACTCCTTGCAAACTCCAAGCCCTGCGAGGTTTCTTGAACTTTGATGTACCTGTCTGCCTTGTTATTCAGAAAGAGTCAGGTCACTGAACCGGTTAATGTCCCCAACATTCTCAGAGAAAGACTGGACAGAAGAGCACTCACAATGATTCATGGATTTAGCCAGTACCACAGGTTCTACACACAAATAAGCTGCAGCTAACTAGTGCATGTTCTGTGCCAACTAGAACGGAGCGTCCTCTCCCTTCTCTCCAGAGGACATTTACCCATTTCAGTATTTGCCATTTAAGGATTATTGGTAGCGTCTGGAGCTCTTTGTAGTGTGCTAGGGACTTCCATTCCTGCCACTGCATCACATGTTGAACCTTATATAGTTTATTATTATACTTGATGGTGTCTAGCTGTTGATTGTCAAGGTTGGGTCTGCAGGAAAGGGTGTAATTCCCATTGGAATGGTCCATGTTTTACCGGCTGCATGCATGCATGAAGTCGGGCTACTGTTCATGGATGAGGTGTGCTTTCTACACCCAGTGATGGGTTGCTGACATTTTAAAGGTATTTTCTTTAATGGATAAGAAGTGAATGCAGCAGATACCAGTATGGAGTATATTCTTCAAATAACCTCACTTTAACCACTGAATAAATATTTGTGGGTTTGATCCCACTGAAAAAGTAATTTTCCCTGCTCCATTAGCCAACCTGTGTTTCTGAGATGGGCAGTCAAAGTGGGCCTTATAACAAAAGCAGGAAGTTTAGACTCAGAAGGTACTACAAAAAGGCTTCTTTTGTTTGAAATAAGCAGATAACAAAAGCTATTAGAAGAAACATGTGTCTCTCGATTGCAGGAGGATATTTAGTAAGAGTAGGTGGTAAACTTCGCTCCGCCAGGGGAGTTGTCTGAGTTTTTACCGCTCCGCTTGGAGCACGGAGTCCGTCAAAAACTATGCAATCGCAGATGGAGCAGAGTTTACGGGGCGATGCAGCGCTAGGCCTGTGTTAGAGGAAGTGAAACAAATGGGCTTGGAGGATCATAGTAAAAAAACATCTGTGGCTGATTCTGCCCAATGAGAACAGAACATTGCCCGCTTTCACTCCCTCCCGTCCAGTTACGGAGTCGGGAGGCGCCAGCCTCTCTTTGAGCCACTCCTGCTCTTCCTCTCCTGCCACTGTTTGTTAGGGTCCCATTCTGACTCTCCTGACGTCTACTCCACCTCACCCTCATAGCCTGTCCTGTCAGCACCGGTGAGCAGGTGCCCGGGGAGCCCTCCTTCTCCCCCCCCTGCCAGCAGAGTGATGTTTCTGCCAGACGGCCTCAGGCACTGGTGTGGAAGATGGTGACCGCTAGCACAGACAGTAGCAGCAGCCGCAGCACAACCTCAGGCAGCCTACACAAAACTCCTGCCTCCCGTCCCTGGGACCGAGAGCAGAGCAGAGCAGGAAACAGCAGTGACAGGGAAGGAGAGGACATCTCTGATGTAAGGGTAAGTGTCAAATATGTAATGTGTGCGAGCATCATAGGTCCTGGATTTCATAAGCCTTACCCACACGCCTGCTATAAATTTATATAGTCAATCATAGTGTCAGACTACAGTGATAGAGCTGCTACGCCTAACGGAGCTGACTGCATGCTGCTCCTGCTCATCGCGTGACTTGCTACTTACTGTGGTCAGAGGTACGCTACGCTCTAAATTCAAATGTGGGTCTAATGGGTCTGCGAGAGGGTGTTGATGCATTGATAATGTGTAATCATATTATATTTAATTAGGTGATGTTGGTGCTTAGCTTTAAGTGGGTAAATGACATGTGCCAGACTGCTATATGAGTTGTCAGTGAAGTTTAGGGGATGTTTTCCTTACCGAACAATAACTCCACCTGCATGCCTAACCCCGAGGAATTCCACAGAGTTTTTTGGTAATTGTAGTGACACTCCGCGAGCCCCGCCCGCCCTTAATATTTAGCATGTGCTTGGGTGGGGGGAGGTAGCTTAGCAAGTATGTTTTGGGCCCTAATGCAAGGAAGGAAATGGGCCTCCTGTCTGCTGTGGGAAATATGAAATGCAACAATATTCAGGTTTCAGTAGGCTTCTCAGGCCTCTGAGACACAGTGGAGGTCAAATGAATAGGGGTCGCTAGGAGCTTAGAGTGGCCCCACGGTGGGCACCATTGTCATGATTTTTACCACCCCTAGTTAGATGTCCCCATCCACTGTAAAACCGATCATTCTCATGGAGATCAAATGGAGGTCAACAAATTAAAACTTACCCTTCTGCTTTAGGACAGGTTTTTCCATGTTGTTAAATGAAGCACAGTGGGCGTAAAGATCCATATTAGAAACTCATAGAATCATAGTGAGAACCCCAAATTATGCTCTGGCCGCGAGGAACCACAACCATTAATTGATTAAAGAGCTTTGTAAAGTGTTTGTACAAGGTGTTTGTACAAGAAGCGACAGAATATTACAGTTATCATCAACTTTCAATGAAGCAGATACATATACCGGTAACCAGAATACATAATAAATCTGTGACATCTTTCTAATGCTTTAACATGTTGTACTATTAAACGCTCTGCCATTTATTCTTGTGAACTAGAATAAAATATGAGCTATTCTACTAATGTCACATGCACAAGAAACCAGCTGATAGAGCATCAGGTCATTGTTCATATTCACAGACACTTCTTCGCCTCTCCACAAGCGTATTTATATAGCAGAATAAGGAGCCACTGCTCCTGCTATCTTAGTAAAGTTCTATATGACACCACCGGGTATGGGTTCCCAAGCAGCAAGGCCAAACCACTGCCTTATCTATATACCAAAAAATTGCCAATGCTGCTAAGCTTAATAAAGCTAATTATTTAGGCTCCTCACCTATGAGCAAAACTATAAGTGGGTTGGACTCACGTTGTTAGATTCAATCTTTCATTTTATTTTTGTATTCAATTATTATATATTTCTTTGGTCATTTATTTACCAAATTTTGACGTTTCACAAAAATCATATACAATACAAATAAACAAATTTTGTACATTAAAACATCCCCCTCATACTACTCATACACACTATCACTACTATTCTCCATCAATCATTCTCATACATACCATCATACACACTGAGCTTATTTTATCAACAAATACAACAATATTTTATCAAAACAAATTTTTCACAGCGCCATAGGTCTTGTTATATACACATAAATATATCTTTCATAAATTTGCAATTTTAATTTTTCTCACTTCTGGCACAAAATATAGGGTCTACGCGTTTCAAACTCCTAACAATCATGGAGTTCTCATCAGAACCATCCACTGAAAATGAAAAAAAGGGGGGGGGAGAGACCTGTGTTACTAATATTGTTTCGAACCATTAAAGAAACCACTACATGGAACAACAGCCACCTCTCTGCTGCTTACCTCTTTCTTTATGGTAACTGAATTACCCTGTGCAGTAGGATAGCGGTGCGGAACCACCTGAATAACATCAACAGAAGTGAATAACTAAACTCCATTCAACATATACTCATATCATATCATCTTTGCATATCATCTTTCAACGCTCAAATGGCCACTCACTGTTTTTTGAATTGTTGTCTCTCTGGCTGAAATAAAAAGGACAATGGCTTGAGAGAAGGTTTATCTTTCTTACTCTAATCTCTCTATGCATTAAAGGGCTCCAATTTCTTACCTAAAGTTGTTTTTCACTCGCGATGTAGGGAGGATAAATGAATCGACACGCCTAGTGAAAAGGAAAACAAATTGGCGTGATTACCACGAGCCGTCAGTGTGTATGATGGTATGTATGAGAATGATTGATGGAGAATAGTAGTGATAGTGTGTATGAGTAGTATGAGGGGGATGTTTTAATGTACAAAATTTGTTTATTTGTATTGTATATGATTTTTGTGAAACATCAAAATTTGGTAAATAAATGACCAAAGAAATTTATAATAATTGAATACAAAAATAAAATGAAAGATTGAATCTAACAACGTGAGTCCAACCCACTTATAGTTTTGCTCAGAGGTGAGGAGCCTAAATAATTAGCTTTATTAAGCTTAGCAGCATTGGCAATTTTTTGGTATATAGATCTTGGTAAAGTTCTGCATGGACTCATAAGGTCCTATAACATTAGAGCGCGGTGTACAGCCCACAATAACCCGTGTCCTGCTACAAGACACCAACCACAGTACATAGCATAATAATGATAAACTTTTGTTTAAACAATCCACACATGCGATCCATACAGAAGCCTATATTAAGCTAAAATGCTTACTTTTCAAAGAGCCGACGCCTTACAATTTTGGTTCTTAACCTTTGACTTCTGTGGACCCCTATTGAATCGTTACTGGAATTCAGGGACACCTGCTGAGTAATGTTTGGATTTAAACCTCAAAACAATACACAAAAATAAATATACCCCAAACAAATACTCAAATATGAAATACTTTGTTTAATTTACAATCAAAAATAGAAAAGGTTGTCACATTACAATGTTGATTCTTTATTTGTATATGCTTTATTAAGTTTACTGTATTCATTTTAATATTAATTCATTTTGTAACACAGTTGTGGACCCCCTGAGTAGGCCTCGCGGACACCCAGGAGTCACCGGATCACAGATTAAGAACCATTGTTTTAAAAACATGTGTACTCGCAAACATTTTCCCGAGGGCCAAAAGGTTTTGGCAGTAAGGTGCTTGTATGCAAAGTGAGGCATATACATCTACTGACTGAATTGCAGAATGTGAAACCAGAAGCCTTGGATTCTTTGATTAATTTTGTCTTCCTCAATTAACCAAATTGTGTGATCCAAAGCAATTGTTTTATTTCACTTTACCTCCTTTTTCTTCATTATCACATATAAGAAGACCTCAAAATACATGACTTCAGGATGTGCACTGCACAAACTCTTCTCCGGTGTTTGACTTAATAAACTATAATGTTGTTCATGTACATTAGCAACGCAGCCCACCCAAAAAGTTCACATAACAACTATTGGCTTCCATTAGATCCCGGACCAGAAGAAATACCATTTCAAGCTACTGACCCACGCCTACAAACCCCTCCATGACCATGAACCCGCCTACATGAACCACCGCCTGCTCTTCCACCGTCCTGCCAGAAAACTCAGCTCCGCACACCTCACAGAGACCCCTCGCATACATCGCTGCTGCGCCGGAGGACGCTCCTTCTCCCATCGTGCCGCCAAAGCCTGGAACCTCCACCTCTGCACCTCACCATTGCTGACCGACTTCAGGAAGGGGCTCAACCCCTGGCTCTTCAACTGAGACGTACAGCAAGCGCCTGGATACCTTCCTGGGTGACAAGCTGCACTCTACAAATACTACTTAATTGATTGATTGGCATTGTTGTCAGGATGAGGGAAGAATGAATGTTTCTAAATGCATGTTTGAAAACTATCACTTTAAAAAAAAATGTTTTCAATGCTCTGATATAGTCTGCTATAATAAAAAGAAACGGTTCTGCATGTTAATGATATACGCTTTTTGAATTCTGAAGTGGCTTTATCATATTTTTACACTTTTACTGCAAGATGTATTTAAAAATGAATGTACGCCAAATATTAAACGTGCAGGACACCCTAGTTACTTCCTTTCTTTAACATCAATTAAACTGTAAATAAATGCTTGCATGCTTATTTAACATTTATATATTGATAGTGCTGAGTTGAGTAAACAGCAGCCAGTGTTGCTGGTAACCATGGGGCCTTGTGTAAAGGTCAGGGGAGCCACATACGACCCCCGGGCCATAGTTTGAGTATTACTGCTTTACAAGATATACAGGGAAATATAAGGAAGCATGACATCCACAAAGATAATATATTACGTACCATTGGAAGGCTTTGAGAATCATCTATTTGGGTTTGACTTTTTAAGATCACCTTTTAGGATCATAGCGGGTACGCTAGATACATGACTCAGTATATTTCTTCTGACACATTGAAAGTACCTCACCCGTGTACCCTTCTCAATGGTCCTGAATTCAGTACTAGGAGATGATGAGAAGAATACAGGGAAAAATTACAGGCATATGCGAGAGAAAGAGAGAGATTATTTGGCACTACAGAAGGAAGACAAATGCATCACAAACTGGGCTAATCTGTAGTTCGGCTATTTTTCTATTCTGTGATGTCTGTGGCTGAAGAGGCAATACAGTTTTAAACCTGCTCTGCTCTTGTCATGTGCTGCTAGACTCCTAGTCAAACCCACCCACCTGCACTCGCCTACTTCTGTCTCCCTGCTGTGTTTCTCTGAAACTTGTAGTCTCTGTGGTATTAGGCTACATGGCATGAGGACAATATGTGAAAAATACTAGTAAGTGGTTTGAAAGTCGTCCCTTTATACCACTCCTCTACTAAGCCTTGGCCTGGTCCTCACGTACCTACGATAGTCCATCCTCTCTATATGTTACTTCACTGACAACCTTTAAAACTACCCCCAAGATGGGTTATTCCCGGAGCTTTGCAAGTTTTTTCTTATTGTTCTTCGGTGTTCTTATCTTCTTGATACACTTGGCCTTCTCTGGCTCAGAGGGCTTAAAATAAATACCTATTTTCCTTATGGAGATTTCACCACCAAGTTCAAATTCACTCAGAAACTTAACACAGATACTTCAGATTATGTCACAAAAGGATGTGTACATTTAAAGGATATTGGATGGATGCACCAGGGGTTCAGCATGTTTTTTACAGGAACAAGCTGGTCCTCAACTTCTCTCCAAAGTGAGATCCTGCAGAGCGCCAAGTCATGTAGCCTTTCAGTGCAAGCTCCCCTCTGCAAATGCTGTTTAAATCTCAGCATGTTCAATGTCTGCAGCAAGCTCCAGATCTGAGCTACTGTGTGTGTTGGGATTACTGGTGGAGATGGGAGGCATGTGTTGGGACGGAACAGTTCTCTGCATGGTAGTGGATGTGCACCCCTGCCCTTAGTGCCAAACTGTACTGATGTCTGGATCTCTAATGCTGATTTTTCTTGTCATAGGCAAACACGGATCTTACATGTGCACCATAAAGTAGACCTGTCTCATGGATTGCAGTCTTGTTGGACCAGGAGAAGCAACCCAAGGACTACCTTTATAGTGGTGGAAGGCTACTGCCTTACCCAGCAGTTAAGCAGTGAAAGCGTGGTGGTGGCGGCATGCCATGTACTGATCAGTAGGAGTGAACATGATCTTGTTAACCTGTGCCACTGGAGTAAGGCCTACAGGCTCACTCACTTTTAAAGTTCTGCTGCTGTGTGCTTAACTCACCCTTGGTCTTCATCGGTTTGGTGTGCAGTGCTGTGCAGAAGTGGTATATCTGTGCTGGGTGTATGTGTGCCTGGGTACAATACAGTACCAATCTAAGAAACGACGAAGAGAGCCCCTGGCAAACAGAATATGGGTTGCGGACCAGGGTAACACAATATTGTACAAATAAGTAATTTTGCCTTCCCCATCAAATTTCAGAATTGCTCATAGATCTACAATGATTTATTCGTCAACCAATTCAGTATCGAGCACAGATTGTATACAAAATATCAACTTTTATTTATTTATACAAAATAGTTTCTTTCCATTGTTATATTACTTTTGTCCGCTTATCAACTTTGTTTGTGACACTTAAACTTCAGATTTTATATCAATTCAAATATTGAACCCATCAAACCTCCCGAACCTCATAACCTCGATCCAATATACACAGAAAATGTATAAAACCTCAATTTAATCTCTCATTAATTTCACATCCATTCTACTTTTATACACTACACCAGACCCAATTGAAACCTAAAGAGAGAGGGAAAGGGAGAACATCTGGGCATAGCACTCACACAGTAAGTATATTCTTAGCCAAAGATTATTAAATAGAAGCAATTTCTAATAATGATATTTCAGCACATCTCCATTTTATCATCTTACCAGTACTTTACATATTGATCCTCTTACTTATTTTCCATCATTCAAAACCGTCTTTGCTAGCTCTCCAGCACTGTGCCAATGGACGTTTCAGTGTGAGACTCAACTTCAGTCATACACCTTCCTCAGGGCACACTGCGTGTATTTTCAGCATTTACAATAGGACAAAGGGGACTTTGGAGAGGGCAGGTAAAGAAACCTACCACAGTATATAAACAATTATTTTACAAGAAAAGGCCTTATAATTTTAAATTATATGTATATATATATTCACTGAAAAAACCATAGGTTTTAGGCATGTTATATTAAGAAATGAGCATTTAAAAAACCTTAGAAATTCAGTGAAAAAACCATAGGTTTTAGGGAAATTTATAGTTAGTTGGTCATTTCACTCGTACTAAACCATAGAAATTCCCCCGTTATAGTTAGTTCAGCTAACTATAACTCTATAACTCGCGCCCCCGCAATGCACTGCTGATGACGTCACATATTACATCACGCATGACATGGTCAGTGACATCACTGATGACATCTCAAATGACATCACTGATGACATCATCCATGTGATAAAATGATGTATCTTCTCACACTGTAACATAACCTGAGGGGCCTGAGGTGACATGTGTGCAAACACGCCCTGTGGCGCGATTAAAGTTGGGAGATAAAGTCCCCTTCAATCCTGAGGGCCCCTGGGGGCCAACTAGCCTACCAGGTACCTCCAGTAAGTGCCACAGAGCTGCATTGCAGAGAGGTGTAAAAAGGGGCGTGACCTGGACCACCTCTCTGCAACACAGCACAGTGGCACTTACCGGAAGCACCTGGTGGGCTAGTTGGCCCCCAGGGGCCCTCAGGATTGAAAGGGAATTAATTCCCCAACTTTAATCGCGCCACAGGGTGTGTCTGCACACATGTCACCTCAGGCCCCGCCCCCTCCCTTCACCACTGTGAAAACGCACCCCGTGGCGCGTTTTAAGTTTGGAGATTAAGTCCCCTTGAATCCCTAGGGTCCCTGGTGTGCAACTAGCCCACGAGGTACCTCCAGTAAGCGCCACAGTGCTGCTTTGCAGAAAGGTGTAAAAAGGGGCGTGGCCTGGACCACCTCTCTGCAACGCAGCCCTGTTGCGCTTACTGAAGGTACCTGGTGGGCTAGTTGGCCCCCAGGGACCCCCAGTATTGAAGGGGAATTAATTCCCCAACTTAAAACGCGCCACAGGGTGTGTTTGCACACATGTCACCTCAGGCCCCGCCCCCTCCCTTCACCACTGTGCAAAGGCGCCCCGTATTTTATTTTTTTTAAAAACATTTGGGGGAGGGCCCCCCTCCCAGGCCTCTTCTAGCCCCGGGGACCCCATCCCACAGGGCTGGCCCTCTCCGTTGGGGACCGTTGGGGGAGCCCCAATGCCCCCAAGGTCCCGCCGGCTCCCCGCGTCCTGCGGGAGCAAACAGCAGTGTCTCGGAGATTGGCACCCCGGGACACTGCAGAGGCCGGCCCTGGGGTGTGGCGGTCCCCAGGGCCACCAAGTGCTCCAGGAGGGGGCCGCGCAGCCCCCCTCCCACCTATTGCACAGTCCCGGGGGGTGGTGGTCCCCAGGGCTCGGGGGTCCATTACGGACCCCCTAATTTGATTATTAGTGCCCCAGGGAGGTGGCGGTCCCCGGGCTGTGTGGGGGGGCTCAAGCATCCCACATAGGTGTACATTTTTTTAAATAGAAGCCCCGGGGTGGCGGTCCCCGGGGCAGAGGGGGGCTGTCTGCCCCCCTGCAATTATAATTAATAAAAGCCCCGGGGGTGGCGGTCCCCGGGGCTTGGGGGGGCCATATTGGCCCCCCACACATTAAAAACTAAGAAGCACAGGGGGGTGGCAGTCCCCAGGGCTGCGGAGGCCTCCCTGGGCCCCCGCAATTTCATTTGTGAATGCCCCCGGGACTTGGCCCATTTATTTTCGGCCGATACTCGCGCTGGGTGCACAAATCTCGCTGATTTTGTTTTAAAAAAAAAGCTTTTTACAGCCCTGGGGGTCCTTATGGGACCCCCTGAGCAGGCCTAGGGGGACAGTGTGTTTCTACCCTGCCCCCTTTTCTTTTTGTTTGCATTTCTTTTTCTGTTTCCTTGTGCCTCGGTTACCGAGGCACAAGATGGCTGCCAATACTTCCTGGTTTGGAGTGTTGACAGCCAATTGGAATGCAGCTCGTGATAGGGAGGATGCGCGGAGCCTCCCTGCCTCTAAATATGAAATCTTTTATTTTTTATTTTCTCAGCAACTACTGAACGGATTTACACCATTTTCTGAGCCAAGCAGTACCTTTTTGCCAAATTTGGGGTAAATCCGTTCAGTAGTTTCGGCTGTATCCTTGCATAAATTTAGCTATGAGAAATGGATTTATTTACCCTTATTTTTTGAATTTCTCAGCAACTACTGAACGGATTCACACCATTTAAAAAAAAGGTCTCTTTCTGAACCAAGGGCTACCTTTTTGCCAACTTTGGTGTAATTCCGTTCAGCAGTTCGGGCTGTAGTCATGTGTAAAGTTTCCTACGGGAAATAACATGGAGAAAACGTGTTTCGGGACCCCCCTTTTTTCTCGGCCCCCCCTTGGCGATTCACCCCGAAACGTTCAGGATAGGAGCTGACCGGAGCGAGACTAAGGTTTTGAAAATTTCGTGAAAATTCGTCAACCGGCGCCAAAGTTATTGGGAAAAGAAAAAACACTTTTTGTATAGAAACAAGGTCCTAACTATAACTACCTACTGGCGACCGCCAGTAGGTAATATATATATATAACGTGTACTCCGCTGGAAACCTCCTTTTTCCAAACATACGGACACAGACCCAGTTCAGTGCTGAAAGGGTTTTAATCAACCGTCGCCATTACGCGTTTCGGCTCCGTGGAGCCTTGATCACATGACATGGTTGCTCAAGTTAGTGCAATATTTAAAGTGAAACGCACATATATTTGGGACATCACATGGTCATAAATATAGATAACAGACTCATTTGTACACTTTGTTTGTGTCTTAAATAGTAAATACATGCTATTTATACTTCAAATTATGCAAACCATTCAAAATGATTTAAAAATTGAAGTAAATGTACTTTTTATGTCCAATTCCTAAATTAGAGTAAAGACATGCTAAAAACTGGATAGTAAGTTAATACCAGGTTAAATCCGAATTCCAGTATATTTCCCTTCTTCCAATTTAACTACCTTGTGTATCCCAAAATGTGTTGTACAATTATCTAAAAAAGTGCCTACGTGTAAAGTGCAATGTGCTGTAAACATAGTAATAATTCAATTTCATATTGTTTTCATATTTTCAGATACCGACATGTTCCTTAGTTATTTTCCTGTCTCATATATTCTTTTGCTGAGGGATTTGGGTTCGGATGTATATGTAGATGTTAAAATCATGTACTTGCAAAAATGGCTTTTGGATATACTTGTGTTAGTTGTGTAATCAAAGATTGACTATTTGTCATAGAGCCTAGTCATGTATCCTTGTCTCTTCAACCCGCATGTGACTATATCTGCATCTTACAAGCAGCCTATATGTATACATCGATATATAAATATGTAAATAGATTTATAAATAAATATATAAATAAATAAATAAATAAATATATAAATGGAGATTATTTCCAATAAATATAAGTAAAATACTCTCCTTTGGTATAATCCTAAATATCAATATTATTATAAGCTCAATCTTGTACTCAGATAGTCATTCCTCACGAGTTTACAACCAATCTCTGTATATTTTGTATAAGAGTGATATTTTACAAATCCTAACTTAAGCACGTATGCAGATCCTCCGTTGCGTTCAGCCCCAATGGCACTTTAGAGTCTAGCCGTAAGATGTATCTTGTTTCCAGTTTCCTCAATTTTGTGACTCTATCACCCCCCCGTCTACTGGGAGGCATTGCGTCTATTACATAATACTTGAGGTCTGTGTTATTCGAATTGTGCTTTTCTTTGAAGTGGCGCGCCACTGGGTAGGTATTGTCTTAATTTGTTATGGCGCGCACTTGCTGAAGGATACATTTATGTACCTGCAAGACAGTGCTGCCTATGTACTGTATGCCACACGGGCATTGCAATACATATACAGCATATTCTGTCTTGCATGTTAAGAGTTTGTCGATTTTGAACTCTCTGTCACTGAACGGAGTACTATAGGTGTTTTTATTTATGCCATGTGTGCATGCCTTGCACGTTTTGCATCCATAGAAACCTTTTCTCATCTG
Source organism: Triturus cristatus (assembly GCF_964204655.1). NCBI lineage: Eukaryota > Metazoa > Chordata > Amphibia > Caudata > Salamandridae > Triturus > Triturus cristatus. The sequence goes on along the minus strand of NC_140583.1, from coordinate 299,175,287 downwards.
TAACCAACTTCCACTCTCAATCACCTCTGGGCTTGTCCTGACTATCTTATCTCTTGTTGAGGGCGCTCGACTATAGGTAATCGAGACTCTTTGTGGAAGCAGGATCCAATTATTAGGTTACAGAGTACCATGGCCCAATTCTTCTGTATGATTCTCTGTATCTCTCTATGTTTTTTTACTGTACTTCATAATCATACGAAACATTTTGATTTCTTGTTCTTTAGTGCCACCTTCTTTTTCTCTTAAGACATCATTTCTACTTTGCTCAATAGATCTCATTACAGCTCTGTCAATTGTTTTTTCTTGGTACCCTCTCTCTAGGAATCTGGCTTTGCTTTCACTTTGAGCTATTAATAGCTCGCTATTGTTGCTGCAGATTAACCGCAATCGCAACATCTCTCCATACGGTATGCTGTTTATAAGATGTTTGGGATGCATACTACTCGCATGGAGAGTTGAATTGCCAGCTGTTTTTTTCCTAAACAGCCTAGTCTCGATCTTATGATTTTCAATATATACTTGGGTATCTAGGAATTCAATCGAACTGGAGCTAATGGTAGCCGTAAACTTGAGATTGATGTCATTAATGTTGAGGGACTGAACCTAACTCACAGACTTCACATTTTGTTCCCTGCCATACAACAAAGAGATCATCAATGTAACGTCGCCACATTTTCACATTTTTCATCATGTATTGTTTGTGCTCACCCATGAGAGCCAGCTCCTCCCATCTGCCCATGTGTAGGCAGGCATAACTGGGAAAGAAGCTGGCTCCCATGGCAACTCCTCTAGTTTGTTGATATAACTGGCTATTGAACATAAAAATATTATTATATAGACAGAACTTAATCATATCAATAAGCATGTTGCTGTGGGGTTTGAATTGCTCGGGCCTACATGATAAATAATGTCTGATTGCCTCAATTCCGTCTGTATGCTTAATACTCGTATATAGCGATGTTACATCCAATGCAATTAATAAGTAGTCATCATGCCATTCAAATTCAGAAATTTGCCTTAAAAAGTCACTTGTGTCGCGCACATAACTAGGTAATTTCTTGACATAGTTTTGGAGGAAATAATCGATGTATCTAGTAGTATGTTCCAACAAACCATCCCTGGCAGAAATGATTGGTCTGCCAGGGGGATTGTCCCGATCTTTATGGATTTTTGGAATGAAGTATAGCGAAGGAGTAGTTGGGTGTTCTTTTTTCAGATATTTATATTCATCTCCAGTGATCAGATTTTCATGTCTCCATGTGGATAACATTCCATAGTATTCTTTGTATGATGCATTCAAATTAGCCTGGCTACTCCGATTATAACAAAGCCTGTCATTGAGCTGGCTATACGCTTCCTTATCGTATAACTTTTGTGGCCAGAGCACAATGTTACCACCTTTATCACTGCTGCAAACTACAATTTCATATATATATATATCCAACACTGCTTGTTCGCGCAATGGCCAATGGCGGGCCATGGCGGGGTCGCGAGCCCCAAAATTCAAACACTGTCATTTGGTTTCTTGGAAATCCATACCTACTGGCGGTCGCTAGTAGGTAGTTATAGTTAGGACCTATTATCCATAGGATATCTGCAACATTCTATTTGGAATAACTTTTGCACCGGTTGATGAATCTTCGCGAAATTTTCAAAACTGGTGGGGCGCCCTCGTCACCTCCTATCCTGAAAGTCTCGGGGTGATTCGTCAAGCGGGGGCCGAGAAAAAAGGGGGTTCCCAAAACGTGTTTTCCCCATGCAATTTTCTATAGGAACCTTTAATCGCAGCTACAGCCCGAACTGCTGAACGGACTTACACCAAATTTGGCAAAGAGGTAGCCCTTGGTTCATACTCATGCCTTTTGAGTAGGTGTAAATCCGTTCAGTAGTTGCTGAGAAAATCAAAAGTAAAATCACATATATATTTATGGCCTCGGAGGATCCGCGCATCTTATGCGCACCCAGCGCGCACCCTCCCGATCACGAGCTGCATGCTAATTGGCTGTCAACTGGCTGTCAACACTCCAAACCAGGAAGTGTTGGCAGCCATTTTGTGCCTCGGTAGAAGCGAGGCTCAAGAAATCAGTGGATCAAGTGTGCAAAACGTATAAAGGGGGCAGGGTAGAAATACCCTGACCCTCTAGACTTGCTTAGGGGGTCCCACAAAATGGCAAAATGCGCGCAGGGTGCGTGGACCCTGCCGTAAAAAACAAAAAATGAAGTGCGAGCTCCCACCCTTCTTTAATAATTAGCCCGCGGGGGGGCCAAATCCCGGGGGCAAAAATATTAAATTTGATGGGACTGCCACCCCCGGGGCTACAAAATAAATGGGTGGGGGGGGTCAAAGGCCCCCGCAAGCCCTGGGGACCACCACCCCCCCGGGGCTACAAAATAAATGGGTGGGGGGTTCAAAGCCCCCCCCCCAAGCCCTGGGGACCACCACCCCCGGGGCTTTTTATTTTGTGGGAGGGGGGCTGCGTTGCCCCTCTCCTGGAGCCGTTGATGGCCCTGGGGACCACCACCCCCCAGGGCCGGCTCCTGCAGTGCCTCGGGGTGCCCACCCCCGGGACACTGCTGTTTGCTATGGCAGGGCATGAGTCGAGGCTCCCGCCCTGTCATTGCAAACTTGGTTTGGATTTTGAAAGAGAGAGCAGGAAACCTGCTCTCTCTTTCAAAATGCAAACCATATTGCTTTTCCACATGGGGAGCTGTATGTTAGCACCTCCCCGTGAGGAAAAGCAATGCCGGCTCCCGAAGGACGTCGGGAGCCGGCTGGGACCGTGGGGGCATTGAGGCTCCCCCCACGGTCCCCAATGTTGTATATAGGCCCTGGGGGATGGGGTCCCCATGGAGAATAGAAATTAGTGATAGGTGCTAAAAAAAAAATTACGGCCAAATTAGGAGTCGCGCACCCCCTGGTGTGCACGCGTTGGGTGCACGATTCCTCTCGCGTTGGGTGCACGACTCCTCTCATGGCCCCCTGGTGTGCACGGCTCCTCTCGCGTTGGGTGCACGACTCCTCTCGCGGCCCCCTGGTGCGCACGTGTTGGGTGCACGACTCCTCTCGCGTTGGGTGCGCGATTCCTATCGCGTCAGGTGTACGACTCCAAGCAAAAAAAAAAGTTGTATTTTTCAGATATACATCAAACGTTTGTGTTTAGATCTTGAGTGGCTCTAAAAAGAGCCGTTGTGTTTATTGAGAGATTTTGGTACTTATAAGTAAGTACCTATGCAGAGTCTAAAGTGGATGAGGAAGACTCTGTTACCCTCATCTGTAAAATGTACACCATCTCTCCTACAGATGCCATCCATATTGAAACGCAGATTGTTGTGGTGAATGGACCCCATCCTATAATCTCGGAGAAAAGCAGAAACCGCTTTATTGACATGTTTTCTAGTTTTCTCAATCTGTGGACAAAATTGATTGGACCAGTTCCATTTCTGTCTTTGGCATATGTTGGAATAGATAAAGGCAGATTGGGGGACAAGTGACATCAATTCTCCAAAGGTGTCCTTCATAAGCATTTCCAGACCTACCCCAGTCAAAGTGCCTAGGTCATTGCCACCACAGTGCACAATTATGAGGTCAGGGTGTTGGAGATGCAAAAAGGATTTAACCAATGGCATCAATTGGTGCCACTTTAATCCTCTCTGACCAATCCATTTAATGTCTACATTTGGCAAAGCTAGGTCTTTGTCAATACCTCTGCTTTCAGCATACCTTTGGCTCCAGAAAATATAGCTGTGTCCCACAATCCACACTCTAAGCATCTTGAAAGGAGGTCTGGATGCACTCAGAAGGTGTCTGTATGTGAAATGGCAGTTTGAAAAGTAAGATTTTTCTAAAATGGTGTATAAGATGTAGTTTTGAAAAAAGAAAAGAAATGATTGGCTGTTTGAGAACATTCTAGACTGAAAAGTAGGGTGCATGTTTGTATTTGTTAAAAGCATGTTTCCTATTGGTTAACAAAAACGATTTGAAAGGAACATTACATAGGATAAGCTGATATTTTGAAAAGTCAAGCACACTTGCTGTTTGGATTAGCAACATTGTGTGCTGAACTTGTGACTTGTGTGCTCAGTTGACTGTTTTATGAACTGTTACTGTGGTAACAGGCAGTAAGCAGATTGGGGGTAGGGTTCAAACTTATGTCAATTGGAAAGGGTTGTAACCAATAGAAATGTGTGTTATCTTTTGAATTAATGTGGGAAGCAATGTGATTTGATATTTACATATATATGTGTGCAGAATGAGAGGGAAAGTTTGCAATTTTTTGGTTTTGCTAAGAGCATTGCAGTACAGACATTCTGTATAAGAAAATCTGGTGTGCGACTGACATAATTTTTAATCTACAAATAAATGTGAAAGGTGAGTTATTAATTTGTGAGGGGTGGTATGTGGTGCCTTTGTTTTTAATAAGAGTAATGTGTTTCTCCTGCTAAAGTCCAGGAGTAGTGTTGCTTGTCTAGAATCACATTGTGAGTCTGTCTGCATTTGGGCAACCATTGTGAGAGAAGCATTTGGGTACTTCATGTCTTTGTATACACATAACTGCTTAAAAACCTATCCTGTTCTCAAGTTTTGGTAGAATTAGAAGCCAGTCATTGCTTATGCATTCGGATAATGAGTCAGGCTTTGACACTAAAGTGCAGTACTGAAATATGTAGAATGTGTGCAGTTACCTTACCCCTTCCAGACTAGTGAATGTGTTTTGGTAAAGTCCAAGGGATAGTGTTGCTTGTCTAGAATCACACTGTGAGTCTGTGTGCATTTGGGCAACCATTGTGAGAGCAGCATTTGGGTACTTCATGTCTTTGCAGACAGATAACTGCTTTAAAACCTGTCATGTTGTCAAGTTTTAGTAGCATTAGAAGCCAGTCATTGCTTCTGCATTCACAAAATGAGTCAGGCTTTGATACTAAAGTGCAGTACTGAAATATGTAGATTGTGTGCAGTCACCTTACCCCTTCCAGACTAGTGAATGTGTCTTGGTAAAGTACAAGGGATAGTGTTGCTTGTCTAGAATCACACTGTGAGTCTGTGTGCATTTGGGAACTATTGTGAGAGAAGCATTTGGGTACTTCATGTCTTTGCAGACAGATAACTGCTTTAAAACCTGTCATGTTGTCAAGTTTTAGTAGCATTAGAAGCCAGTCATTGCTTATGCATTCACAAAATGAGTCAGGCTTTGACACTAAAGTGCAGTACTGAAATATGTAGATTGTGTGCAGTCCCCTTACCCCTTCCAGAGTAGTGAATGTGTTTTGGTAACGTCCAAGGGATAGTGTTGCTTGTCTAGAATCACACTGTGAGTCTGTCTGCATTTGGGAACCATTGTGAGAGACACATTTGGTTACATCAGGTATTTGCTGACAGATAACTGCTTTAAAACCTGTCATGTTGTGAAGTTTTAGTAGCATTAGAAGCCAGTCATTGGTTATGCAATCGCAAAATGAGTCAGGCTTTCACAGTAGTGTGCAGTATTGAAATATGTAGAATGTGTGCAGTCACCTTACCCCTTCCAGACAAGTGAATGTGTCTTGGTAAAGTACAAGGGATAGTGTTGCTTGTCTAGAATCACACTGTAAGTCTGTGTGCATTTGGGAACCATTGTGCGAGAAGCATTTGGGTATTTCATGTCTTTGCATACACATAACTGCTTAAAAACCTTTCCTGTTCTCAAGTTTTGGTAGAATTAGAAGCCAGTCATTGCTTATGCATTTGGAAGATGAGTCAGGCTTTGACACTAAAGTGCAGTACTGAAATATGTAGAATATGTGCAGTTACCTTACCCCTTCCAGAGTAGTGAATGTATTTTGGTAAAGTCCAAGGTATAGTGTTGCTTGTCTAGAATCACACTGTGAGTCTGTGTGCATTTAGGCAACCATTGTGAGAGCAGCATTTGGGTACTTCATGTTTTTGCAGACAGATAACTGCTTTAAAACCTGACATGTTGTCAAGTTTTAGTAGCATTAGAAGCCGGTCATTGCTTATGTATTTGCAAAATGAGTCAGGCTTCCACACTAAAGTGCAGTACTGAAATATGTAGAATGTGTGCAGTCACCTTACCCCTTCCAGACTAGTAAATGTGTTTTGGTAAAGTCCAAGGGATAGTGTTGCTTGTCTAGAATCACACTGAGTCTGTGTGCATTTGGGCAACCATTGTGAGAGCAGCATTTGGGTACTTCATGTCTTTGCAGACAGATAACTGCTTTAAAACCTGTCATGTTGTCACGTTTTAGTAGCATTAGAAGCCAGTCATTGGTTATGCAATCGCAAAATGAGTCAGGCTTTCACAGTAGTGTGCAGTATTGAAATATGTAGAATGTGTGCAGTCACCTTACCCCTTCCAGACTAGTGAATGTGTCTTGGTAAAGTACAAGGGATAGTGTTGCTTGTCTAGAATCACACTGTGAGTCTGTGTGCATTTCGGAACTATTGTGAGAGAAGATTTGGGTACTTCATGTCTTTGCAGACAGATAACTGCTTTAAAACCTGTCATGTTGTCAAGTTTTAGTAGCATTAGAAGCCAGTCATTGCTTATGCATTCACAAAATGAGTCAGGCTTTGACACTAAAGTGCAGTACTGAAATATGTAGATTGTGTGCAGTCCCCTTACCCCTTCCAGAGTAGTGAATGTGTTTTGGTAAAGTCCAAGGGATAGTGTTGCTTGTCTAGAATCACACTGTGAGTCTGTCTGCATTTGGGAACCATTGTGAGAGACGCATTTGGTTACATCAGGTATTTGCTGACAGATAACTGCTTTAAAACCTGTCATGTTGTGAAGTTTTAGTAGCATTAGAAGCCAGTCATTGGTTATGCAATCGCAAAATGAGTCAGGCTTTCACAGTAGTGTGCAGTATTGAAATATGTAGAATGTGTGCAGTCACCTTACTCCTTCCAGACAAGTGAATGTGTCTTGGTAAACTACAAGGGATAGTGTTGCTTGTCTAGAATCACACTGTAAGTCTGTGTGCATTTGGGAACCATTGTGCGAGAAGCATTTGGGTATTTCATGTCTTTGCATACACATAACTGCTTAAAAACCTTTCCTGTTCTCAAGTTTTGGTAGAATTAGAAGCCAGTCATTGCTTATGCATTTGGAAGATGAGTCAGGCTTTGACACTAAAGTGCAGTACTGAAATATGTACAATATGTGCAGTTACCTTACCCCTTCCAGAGTAGTGAATGTATTTTGGTAAAGTCCAAGGGATAGTGTTGCTTGTCTAGAATCACACTGTGAGTCTGTGTGCATTTGGGCAACCATTGTGAGAGCAGCATTTGGGTACTTCATGTCTTTGCAGACAGATAACTGCTTTAAAACCTGTCATGTTGTCAAGTTTTAGTAGCATTAGAAGCCAGTCATTGGTTATGCAATCGCAAAATGAGTCAGGCTTTCACAGTAGTGTGCAGTATTGAAATATGTAGAATGTGTGCAGTCACCTTACCCCTTCCAGACTAGTGAATGTGTCTTGGTAAAGTACAAGGGATAGTGTTGCTTGTCTAGAATCACACTGTGAGTCTGTGTGCATTTCGGAACTATTGTGAGAGAAGATTTGGGTACTTCATGTCTTTGCAGACAGATAACTGCTTTAAAACCTGTCATGTTGTCAAGTTTTAGTAGCATTAGAAGCCAGTCATTGCTTATGCATTCACAAAATGAGTCAGGCTTTGACACTAAAGTGCAGTACTGAAATATGTAGATTGTGTGCAGTCCCCTTACCCCTTCCAGAGTAGTGAATGTGTTTTGGTAAAGTCCAAGGGATAGTGTTGCTTGTCTAGAATCACACTGTGAGTCTGTCTGCATTTGGGAACCATTGTGAGAGACGCATTTGGTTACATCAGGTATTTGCTGACAGATAACTGCTTTAAAACCTTTCCTGTTCTCAAGTTTTGGTAGAATTAGAAGCCAGTCATTGCTTATGCATTTGGAAGATGAGTCAGGCTTTGACACTAAAGTGCAGTACTGAAATATGTAGAATGTGTGCAGTCAACTTACCCCTTCCAGACTAGTAAATGTGTTTTGGTAAAGTCCAAGGGATAGTGTTGCTTGTCTAGAATCACACCGTGAGTCTGTGTGCATTTGGGAACCATTTTGAGAGAAGCATTTGGGTACTTCATGACTTTGCAGATAAATAACTGCTTAAAAACCTATCATAATGTCAAGTTTTAGTAGAATTAGAAGCCAGTCATTGCTTATGCATTCGCAGAATAAGTCAGGCATACACAGTAGCAGTGCTGTAGTGAATTGTGTAGAATGTATGCAGCCACCTAACCCCTTCCAGACTAGTGAGTCTCCTCTGCCAAAGTCCAGGGAATAATTTTGCTTGTCTAGAATCACACTGTGAGTGTGTGTGCATTTGGGCAACCATTGTGAGAGAAGCATTTGGTAACTTCATGTCTCCTTGTACTATTCTAATCATTCAGTCAGTACCCAAGTACTCATGAAGTGATCCAGGGCCTTAACACATGGACTGCTTCAAACTCCTAAGCACTATGCATGTAGTCCTCTAACCACCTACACACTTGTGTTTTAGGCCTACAATTCCCCAGTCATTATCCATACACTCCTGAAAACACCCTATTACTCATCTTGCAATCCATTAGTGACCCATTCAACAACATGTACTAATCCATTTAGTGCTTTAAAATACAACCAATTATAAATTCACCCAGTGTCTCTCCTTGTAGTATTCTAATCATTCAGTCAGTATCCAAGTACTCATGCAGTGAGCCAAGCCTTAGCACATGGACTGCTTCAAACCCCTATCCACTATGCATGCAGTCCTCTAACCACCTACACACTTCTCTTTCACACCTTCAATTCCCAAGTCAGTATACATACACGCCAGCAAACACCCTGTCATTCCCATTTCAGTCCTATAATGACTCATCCAGCACCATATACTATTCTATTCACTGCGGCAAAACTCAACCACTTATACATTCACCCAGGTATTCTCCTTGCATGACTGTAATCATTCAGTCGGTACCTAAGTACTCGTATAATGTCCCAGGGCTTAACACAAACACTGGTACAAACCTTTGTCCATTACACATGCAGACCTGTAATCACCTATACAGTTATGTATACATCTTGAATTACAATTTCAATTAGTGATGAGAAAAGAAAGTGGCTAAATGGTTTTTATATAGAATGTGTTTGTATAATAATTGAAAAGTATAATTTATAAATTTATTAAAATACATTTATTTATGTTTATTTTTTACAGATATTGTTTATCATCATTAAAATAAAGTTATCATGCCTGAAAAATCAAGAAAGAGAAAAGAACAGTTAAAGGACACTTATTCGAAGAAAATTCAACAACAAGTATTGGATGACCAACATCATGTGGATAAAAAGAAAAAGTCTTCAGGTAAGGCAACTAAAGCATTCATTAAAAAAACTTAGAAAGCCTAGAAGCAGTGTGCAGAATGTGCAAACTACTGAGAATGGTTCTACCACAAAAAGAGTATGAATAACAGGAAAGGAAAAAAAGAAAATTTAAGTTCAAAAGATTCGATGTATGGTAAAAGAAGGCAAAATCAGTATAAAGAATTTTTTTTTATAATAGAGTGGTTTTTAACTTGCTCAAAGATGTGAAAAAATATAGAAAAAGAGCACTATTTTATAAAAAGAAGACGCATATTTAATCCATTGTTCAAAAGGCTTTTGAAATAAAAAGGAAACTATTCATTTTAGTTTGAAACAGAATTCGATCATTGGATAAACCAATCCATGTAATGAAGGCCAAAAGTAAGAGGAAAAGAGTAATTAACAGAACTAATTTTTGTGATTTTTTTTGGGTGAATAGAAACACAGTTCAAGTTCAGAGCCTTTCTTTAATGAAGAAAGTTATTCTCAGACCAATAATTTATTGCATGCAGTTGATACCAGTGGTCGAGCTTATGAGGTTAGAAATGGTTGTCCAATTGAGAAAGAGAAGATGGTTCCCAGAAATGTAGAAGAAGTGTTAGCTGATGAAGTTCTAGGGAGACGTCCTAAAGCCCCAGTGTACACTTGGAATTGCAGTAGTATTTGTAGTGTACAACAGGAATCAATTGATATTTTACGCAATTTCTTACGAGAATATAGTAAAAAAAGTGTTAAACAAAAGATTAAGATGTTGCAAGGACTAGACCCTTGCAGAGTGAGAAAAAAATACTGGTTTGCAAGGTCATTCTCTGGCTTGTCTTTCTAGGAAAGTATGTCAAAGTGTTTTTCACCATTTCAGGATGTTAGCAGTACATCATTCTTAGATGCGGAAGTTAGTCAGAAGATTGTATTGTGCAAAAAGTCCAGCACTAATGTTAAATGAGTTGAACAGTGCTCTTTTGCGTGGATCAGTATCAGATGTGAAGAAGGTTTGTGATGAAATTGAGTTTTGTTACTTTGGACCTGAACAAGAGAGTGCAGAAACTGACACATTAATAGAAAATGTTGAAGAGAATGTGCAACATAGAACTACAAAAAATTTTGAAGAACAAATTACAAAGTTTAAGGTGATTTTAGGTGAAATGCCAAATTATTCTTGTATTTGTTTTCGGTGAACTCACTATAAAAATCAGACTAGGACTGTTGATCTATATTTAAAAAGTGAAAGAGAAAATAATGATAAGTGGAAGGAATTTGCTACTTATTTGTTGGTAGAGAATTGTTTTGATTTGGGTTCAGATCAGCATATTTGTAAATATTGTTATAATAAATTAGATGAGAATAAAATGCCTGCTAGAGCTGTGCATAATAATTTTGAGTTGGTAACTATTCCTCCAGAACTGATAGATTTAAATACCTATGAGTCTATTCTCATTCAATGTGTGCACCCATTTCAAGCTACTGTTCGTATGGAGCCTAAAACAGGCAAATTGCCTCCTTCAGATTTACAGAGAGGATTAAAAGGAAGAGTTGTATATTTACCACTAGATTTAAAGAAAAATATTGAAACCATTGGTGTAGAAAATGAACCACTAGTTATTCTAGTTAATGGCGTTCCTACTGAGAGTAAGAAAAGCTGGCAAGAATTAGTGGATGTTAGGAAAGTGCAGAAGGCAAAATTGTATCTGATTAAAAACAATGAGTACTATATAAATGTGTATATGGGAGAAGAAGAAATACTTTCAGCAGAAGATACTGAAACTTCAAGTGGACAAATTGAAAAAGTGGACATGTCCAGAAGTGAAGAAATCTATGAACATTACAGTGTACATCCACTTCATTCCAAAGAAGTGATGGGGAATACTATTGAGTTATTCCAAATGAAAAAAGCAAAGGGAACTCCCATGAGTGTATGGGAAAAAGCTTGGAAGCTCGTTGTTTTCCGCAGTTGTTCCCAACAGGAAAAGGTGGACGATATGAACGGCCTGTGCAGATTCCTGCATCTGAATATCGCACAACAAGATTGTATGCAGAAGGTCCAAGATTTTGACAATATATCCCATATATATTTCATCTTTTGTTTGAGAGTGACTTGTCTGGACTTTCATATGCAGTGAATTACATATTGAAAACAGGAGTACATCTTCAAAAGATTTCTGCGTAGGAATTTATTGATAAAGTACATAAGAGAGATGATCATTTAGAATCTCAGCTGATTAATCTGATGGCATGTCAGCGTGGCACTAATGAGTATTGGTACCGTCGTCATGGAGAACTTAAATGTATGCAAAGGAACTTAGGAACTCCTACGTGGTTCCTTACCCTAAGCTGTGCTGAATACGCTTGGGATGATTTACTTGAATTTCTTCGAGAGGCAAATTCGAATATAAAAAATATTGAAAACAAGACACCTGGAGAAGTGTGCTCTTTGGATCCTGTTCATGTATGCAGGTATTTCAATCATAGATTTGAAGCTATGATGTCTTTTATCTGCAATCAAAAGAATCCTCCTCATGGAGAAGTTGGGGATTTCTTCTTGACAAAGGAGTATCAAGCTCGAGGTGCTCCTCACATACATATGCTCATATGGATCAAGGATGCCCCCAAATTCGGAACTGATTCCGATGATACTGTTTTGTCTTTCATTGAAGAATATGCCACATGTGCCATACTCAAAAGCACAGAAGAAAACAACTTAAGACAACAAGTCTTACGATTCCAAAGCCATCGATGTGGAAAATACTGTCGACGAAAGTACAAGTCTAAGGAAAAGTTTTATATCAAATGTTGTTTTGGATTTCCACGTCCTGTAATATCAAAAGGAAGAGTAAACAGTTTTATGTCAGCTATGAGACATACCATCACTAGAAAGTCTCCCAAAAATTCCTACAATTTGAGAAGATGTGAAGAATCAAAATTAGGGGTGGGCGGAACTCGCGTAATCGCGTTACGCAAATCTCCGCGAAACGGTAAAAAATCTCCGCGAACACGCAGAAATTCCGCGAACACGCGGAATTGCTTGTTCGCGATACTTTTTTCCTGTTCGTGATCGCTGTTTGCGTGCTCGGGGTGAAATATCTCGCGAACACGCATATTGAGAACGCGAACAAGCAAAAAATTTCGCGAAGTCGCGGAACGCAGATTTTTGGGCAATTTCGCGTTCTCCGCGGAACGCGAAATTACCCAAATTCCGCAAATTCCGCGAACGGAACAGAATTTACCGCCCAGGCCTAATCAAAATACATAAATGTTTACAATCCGGTTATTCTCTCTATGTGGAATGATAACATGGATATTCAGTACGTAGTGGATAATTCCATTGCTGTCGCTCGGTATGTAACATCCTACATTACAAAATCAGAAAAGACGGAACTGTGGGAAGAGATTTCTCACGAGAAGAGTCTAAGTAAGAAATTATACAGTTTCAGTTTGAAGATGTTATCCCATCGAGAAATTGGAGCGTATGAATGCTCAGATCGGTTATCATCAGCAAGTTAATACTCCAAATCTAGATGAATCATTTGGGTGAGTCTAGGTCTTGCTGCAACACAAAATCGAGTACTTAAATCTGTACAAGAAATTGAATATTTAGCATTAAATGAACCAGAAAGTACAGATATTCTGAAAACAAATATGTTGGACACATATTATCCAAATAGAAGTCATCATCTTGAGAACATATGTCTCTATGAAGTGCTGCAAAACAACACTTTTAAACAGAAAACATCAATGATGGAAAATATGCAGTGATTGGTTCCGAAGGATGTTTGGTGAAACAAAGGAAAGAAAATTTAATGAATCACAGGAAACTGAGTTGCGGAATTTTACTATTTAGCACTTTTGCAACTGTTCAAACCGTGGGGTTCAGAATTGGAATTACTTGGAGATTTTCACAGCTATGAAGATTCCTTCAATGCTTGTAAAGATACCATAAAATGTACTGTTTTTGCAAATTATGTGAAAATGTTGAACGATGAAAATGATCAAGAAGCTACTATTGCAGCTGATATTGCTAGAGACAGTTCTCAAGACAGTCAAAGCTCTTCTCCACTGAGACAATATCCACTAGGACAACCAATTGTTAAAAATGAAGCAGCAATCGCCATGAATGAGGTGGAAACAGCAATACATCAAGCTCAAGAAGATATTATGGACTTAGCCAACTTGGAAGAACAACTAAATGTTGAACAGAAAGAAATATATCAGCAAGTGAAACAACAGATTGACCATGGATTTCTTCATGAAAAGAAAGAATGCACATGCACCTCATTTCAACCTATATGAATGTATGTGAGTGGACAAGCTGGAATAGGAAAAAGTTTCTTAATTAAAGTAATCACCAGTTATCTGCAAAAAACAATGGACTCACATTTGTCTTGTGTTGTAACTGCTCCAACTGGGTTGGCAGCACACAACATTAAAGGAATTACATTCCATTGTTTACTTATGCTACCTGTGGAGCATGAAAACAAATTGGAATATCACAAGCTATCTGGAGAAGCTTGTTATGAAGTTTCAAGAGTGCTAAAGAAAATTAAACTTCTGATTATTGATGAGGTAAGCATGATCTCAAACTTAATGCTTGCTTTTGTGCATTTAAGAATGCAGCAAATTCTTAAAACAGAGTACGATGTCTTATTTGGAGGAAAACATGTCATCGTTTTTGGAGATCTACTGCAACTTACTCCCGTAAAAGGACAACCAGTATTTAAAACACTTGGCATGAAGACACCAGAAAGTCCTTGGGAAGTGTTGGAAACATTAACATTTGGTCATATTTTGAGTACAAAGAACTCACTAAAAATATGCGACAGGCAAATGATGCTGAATATGGAAGTATTCTTCAAGATATAAGAATTGGAGTACTGACAGAACATGGCAAACAAGCTTTGCAAAGTCGACTACTTACAAACTTGTTTCCAAATGAAAATATAGTTCCTGAAACAGTATATAAAACAATTGCAGAAAATAAATCTATAATCTGCTTAATGCCAACAGTGCGCAAGTGTTCCATTTTCAATTGAGAACTTTTGAAGCTATAAAATGAACAAATAATAAAAATGGAAGCCATTGATAAAATAGAGCATGAAGGAATCACTATTATTTTGATGGAAAAATTGAAAACAAAATTGGATTCTTTAGAGAAATCTATTTCTAAAACTGCAGGTTTAGAAAATAATTTGTATGTATGTGTAAACTGTCGGTTATTTTGCGGCGTAATTTGGATGTGGAAAAAGGTTTAGTGAATGGACCAATGGGAAAAGTTGTTGATTTTGTGAATTATCAAAAAAAGATGGAATTGAATGTTTAAAAATCAAATTTGATCAGATTGAAGTAGTGAAACAAATTGCTTGTTGTTCTGCTCGTTTTTTGCTTGTTAAAGATTTGTATGTACATAGAAAACAGTTTCCTCATTCTTTGGCATATGCAGTGACTATTCATAAATCTCAAGGATTAATTGTAGACAGTGCTTTGGTGAACATTGGAAGTACCGTGTTTAAAGAGGGTATGGCATATGTTGCTTTGTCCCGAGTCAGAACTTTATCTGGTTTGTTTTTGATTGATTTTGATGATTCAAAGATTACTGCAGATGCAAACAGTGTAAAAGTATAATAGGTTAAGAAGAGCGTATGCTCCCAATGTAGGTCAATATCCTGTATTTAAAAAGCGTGTGGTAGGTCGAAAAAGAAGATATGAGAATATCTGTAGTGAAGTTATAGAGAAGGAAAAAAATCAAGATAATGTTGAGATTGCAAGCAAAAAGAAAAAGGACACTGTTGAAGAGATTGTTGGTTATCAGTTTGAAAATAGTTCAGGTATCAACTGCTATGCTAATGTAGTGGTTAATGTTGCTTTTTTCTAGAAAGTTTGCAACAGCAAATTATGGAGAATCGTGAAAAAATATTTTGTTCCTTGTTGCATTCTGTTTATGAAAAATTGATAACTGATAAAACTAAAATGCAAAGCGTTTCTGATAGTCGTAATCATTTGGATATGTGTTCTGGTTCTACACAATTTACTCAGAACATCCAACAAGATGCTCAGGAATTTCTAATGTATATGCTTACCGTATTGGAAAATGAAGGCATACAAATTTAAAATCTTTTTGACCTTCGTTATAAATGGGAACATCAATGTGAACCTTGTATATTTACATGTACCACTGACATAGACCCTGAAAGATTTCTATATTTGACATTACCAGACTGTAAATCAGTGTCTTTCAACAAACTAGTTAAAACAGCAAATCAAAACATGGTGTGTAGCCAAAGCAAATCAGAAATGTTATCAACATTATTTATACAAAGATATGGACAATATATAATTTTAATGATGCAACGTTGTACAGCTGATGGAAGAAAATTGGAAACTTTAATAAAACATTTTGTAGCAAGTCAACTATCAATATCAGGAAGAACTTTTGTAGCAGTAGCAATAATTTTCCATGATGGTCCTTCTACAACATCTGGACATTACACTGCCTATTTAAAATGTGATAAAGGATGGACATATTGTAATGATGCTCAATTGCTTTCTAAACAACGTTTGCCTAGCGAATTACCAAATTCCTAACTAATATTTTTAAAGCCAAAGATTTAGGAACATAATTCAGCGTATTAGGAATATGTTAAAATGTCTTAATATGATTACTATTGGACAATTTCAGTTTAAAGGATTTCAGCACTACCATTTGGCCCGGAGGAAAGGTATACATTTGAATTATGGACTTTTTGTTGCATATTCTCACAGCATATATTTTAAAAAAACATAATTTACAGTGTACAGAAATTATAAAAAGAATTCTTTATTGAATCATTATTTGAGTACTTTCATATTCAAGTAAAAAAAATTGCTTAGAAGGAAACATTTTATATATATGTGATTTGTATGGTTTGTTATTGACGATGTATGAATAATTGTTCATCGTATTATTTGATTTCTTTCATATTCAAGTAAGAAATTTCTCTTAGAAGAAAGCATTTTACATATGGGTGATTTGTATTATACGGTTTGTTATTGAGGATGTAGTTTTTGTGGAATGTTCAAAAATAGTTGGATATGTGATAACTATGTTAGATATAGTTTTTTTTAAAACAATCTAATTGATTGGGTTTTTTTTGCCCGCTGTTATGTGATGTGTACGATTGAAATCACTGTTTGTAGTGAAATTCAATATATTCTGAGAACAGCAAAAAAGGCAAAGAAAATAATTTATAAAATGTTAAAATTATGTTGTGTTGTAAAAAATATATTATTATATATTATAACTGTATTTTTTCTTCTCTTTCACAGATACTAATTCTAAAATTTTAAATTTTCAGAAATTTAAATTATAAAAAACAACTGAAAAAAATGTGTAGCATTTTTTATTTCTATTACTGTGAAGGTAAGTTTAATAAGTATTAATATGCACAATGGTCTGTGTTTGAAGAAAGGGGGGATGGACGTAGGAGAAGATATGTGTGGAAAGATGCTCAGTGGGAATTTTAAGTTACAGGATAAAGTTAACATGAATACAATGGTTCCGATTACGATCCTGTAAAAACCGGGTACGAACCGTCGGACGGAGCATATTCTCCGTCCGACGCGTACCCGGTCGTAACAATATACAAACATGGAATTACGATTCGCACGGAAACTCAATATCCGTACGAATCGTACAAAACCCCGACCGACGAAAATAAACATACAAATGCGATCCGGGAAAGCGCCGACGTGACGTCGGGACGCACGCAGCCTGCCATTCACGAACCAGGAATTACGATTCGCACCGACGTCATCCCGCACGGACAATATTTTCCGGCTGCCAAAAACTGCCGGGAAATCAGTACGACGCGAACAAGGAGTACCTGTACGCGACGGACAGACATGGACCCGAACCTACGTGTCATCCCGGCCCTCATAGCAGTCGACCTCCTCTACAGGTTCGGACGCAGACGCCGCAGAAGGTCAGAACAACTAAGGGAGGGGGGAAAAGGGGGGGGGCAGGACCAGGCCACAAAACCCCCACCAAAGTCACACAGCACACATGCCCTGGACATACCTGACCCCCAGGCCCTGGTCACTACGAGGGGGTGGGGGCGTGTCCAGCAAAGCCAGCGTCCGCCACAACGGAAGTGCCTGACGACGCGAACCGGCAACACAACAATACAGGTACGTCCCGTACCCACGCCTTAAGAGCGTGGGTACGAGTCGTACCACGCCCACACCTACGTCACCCCAACAATGGCGGGACAGCTGTACCCACGTGGCAAAGGCCTGGGTACGGCCCGCACAAGCATTCCACAGCGTGGGTACGGATATGTACGGATCGTACCCCCACCCGCGTATGCATGGAGCGTACCCCCCACCCCAACCGTGTATGTACGACCCGTACCCTCACCCGCGTACGTATGGAGCGTACCCCCCACCCCAACAGTGTAAGTACAACCCGTACCCCCACCCGCATATGCATGGAGCGTACCCCCCACCCCAACCGTGTATGTACGACCCGTACCCCCACCCCCCTATGCATGGAGCGTACCCCCACCCCAACCGTGTATGTACGTACCGTACCTCCACCCCAACAGTGTAAGTACGACCCGTACCCCACCCGCGTACGTATGGAGCGTACTCCCACCCCAACAGTGTAAGTACGACCCGTACCCCCACCCGCATATGCATGGAGCGTACCCCCACCCCAACCGTGTATGTACGACCCGTACCCCCACCCCAACCGTGTATGTCCGACCCGTACCCTCACCCACGTATGTATGGAGCGTACCCCCACCCCAACCGTGTATGTATGACCCGTACCCTCACCCGCGGACGTATGGAGCGTACCCCCACCCCAACAGTGTAAATACGACCCGTACCTTCACCCGCGTACGTATGGAGCGTACCCCCACCCCAACAGTGTAAGTACGACCCGTACCCTCACCCGCGTACATATGGAGCGTACACCCCACCCCAACAGTGTAAGTACGACCCGTACCCCCACCCGCGTATGCATGGAGCGTACCCCCACCCCAACTGTGTATGTACGACACGTACCCCCACCTCGTATGCATGGAGCATACCCCAACCCCAACAGTGTAAGTACGACCCGTACCCCGCCTGCGTACGTATGGAGCGTACTCCCACCCCAACAGTGTAAGTACGACCCGTACCCCACCCGCGTACGTATGGAGCGTACTCCCACCCCAACAGTGTAAGTACGACCCGTACCCCCATGGAGCGAACCCACACACGTGTATGTTCTAAGCGTACATATTGTTAAATAGGAGGGCTGTGTGCAGAGTCCTCCCAGCAGTGCCCAGACACAGGAGGGGTGGGTGCCTAACACTCCCAGCAGTGCCCAGAGACAGGAGGGGTGTGTGCAGAATCCTCCCAGCAGTGCCCAGACACAGGAGGGGTGTGTGCCTATCACTCCCAGCAGTGCCCAGAGACAGGAGGGGTGTGTGCAGAGTCCTCCCAGCAGTGCCCAGACGCAGGAGGGGTGTGTGCCTATCACTCCCAGCAGTGCCCAGAGACAGGAGGGGTGTGTGCAGAGTCCTCCCAGCAGTGCCCAGACACAGGAGGGGTGTGTGCCTAACACTCACAGCAGTGACCAGACACAGGAGGGGTGTGTGCCTATCACTCCCAGCAGTGCCCAGAGACAGGAGGGGTGTGTGCAGAGTCCTCCCAGCAGTGCCACACACAGGAGGGGTGTGTGCCTATCACTCCCAGCAGTGCCCAGAGACAGGAGGGGTGTGTGCAGAGTCCTCCCAGCAGTGCCCAGACACAGGAGGGGTGTGTGCCTATCACTCCCAGCAGTGCCCAGAGACAGGAGGGGTGTGTGCAGAGTCCTCCCAGCAGTGCCCAGACACAGGAGGGGTGGGTGCAGAGTCCTCCCAGCAGTGCCCAGACACAGGAGGGGTGTGTGCCTATCACTCCCAGCAGTGCCCAGAGACAGGAGGGGTGTGTGCAGAGTCCTCCCAGCAGTGCCCAGACACAGGAGGGGTGGGTGCAGAGTCCTCCCAGCAGTGCCCAGACACAGGAGGGGTGTGTGCAGAGTCCTCCCAGCAGTGCCCAGACACAGGAGGGGTGTGTGCCTATCACTCCCAGCAGTGCCCAGACACAGGAGGGGTGTGTGCAGAGTCCTCCGAGCACCGCCCAGACACAGGAGGGGTGTGTGCCTATCACTCCCAGCAGTGCCCAGAGACAGGAGGGGTGTGTGCAGAGTCCTCCCAGCAGTGCCCAGACACAGGAGGGGTGTGTGCCTATCACTCCCAGCAGTGCCCAGACACAGGAGGGGTGTGTGCAGAGTCCTCCCAGCAGTGCCCAGACACAGGAGGGGTGTGTGCCTATCACTCCCAGCAGTGCCCAGAGACAGGAGGGGTGGGCGCAGAGTCCTCCCAGCAGTACCCAGACACAGGAGGGGTGTGTGCCTATCACTCCCAGCAGTGCCCAGAGACAGGAGGGGTGGGTGCAGAGTCCTCCCAGCAGTGCCCAGACACAGGAGGGGTGTGTGCCTAACACTCACAGCAGTGCCCATGGAACGCAAAGGGTGGAGTAGCCACAGATACCATGCCCACAAATTTCAGTCAGGTGCACAAAGACCCTGCAGTACATGTACCACATGTGTGCGAGGCTGGGAGTATACGCATGCATAGCGCAGAAAAGAAAACATGTCCACATGAAGTCATGTCAATAGTCCACATACACAAGTACAATGACTACCAAGGATGCCACGAATGATGCAGGTGGAGACATTGCTCAGCATGCATGTGCAAAGTTGAAGGAGTCCGTCACACACCCAGCTAATGTACACACAGCTCAGCGCTAAATATTGGGAACACCCTGCAGGGAAGATGTCAGGGTACACAGAGGAAGGAATACACCTTTGGACAATTTCACCATGCAGCAACTGCTTACATGAACAGAGAAACCTAGCTAACACCGTGTGATGGCACACAGATCCCAGGGTCCCCCCTATGACCAGCACACTACTACATTTCCCACACACCCAACACATGAACACCACCCAAAACCATGTAGCAGCGCCACCAACAGCAATACCAGCAAAGCAGTAGTGTTCCAAGGGGAAAAAAATAAATTGCTTTATTCAGCATGAACCAAAAAATCTTGTTTGTAGGAAGTTCAATATTTACAAAGCCCATAGGGCAGTCCAGAAGTCACAGCTGGATGGGGGACACAGTGGGATGCGTGTCCCCTAGCTTGCCTGCACAGTTAGATTCCGTCGTCTTCCACAGGGATGAGGGCATCATGTGGGGGGGAAGAATCAGGCACCGCAGGGACAGGAGGGCGAAGGGTAGGCATCGTGGGTGCAGGGATGGAGGACTCCACCACAGGGGGTGGGGCAGGGGCAAAGGCGGAGGCCAGGATCTCGCTGCACACCTTAGCAAGGTCCTCCAGGGAATCATCTGCACCCGGAGGAACCACAGGCCCCAAGGAGGGGGGGGGGTCAGAGGGAAGGGTCGCAGCGCCACTGGGGGAGGGTGTAGACAGGGGGGGGGGACTCAACCACCCCGACCGGGGACTCCCTTGACCACTTGCGGGGTGGTGTCACTGTGGGGCTCAGGGACAGAGCGGCCATGAAGGAGTCTTTGTGTGATATGTGGCCAGGAGAGCTGAGGGGAGGGGATTTGGAGGGAGTGGATTTGGTGGAATGCGGACTCCCACTCTGGCTGCGTGTCTTACGTTTGCCCCCCGACCCAGTGGGTGTGCCTACTTCACCCTGAGTGTGCGTGCCAGGAGGTGTGCGGGTGACCTTCCCTGCTGGTGTGGTGCCTGTGTCCGTCGTGGTGGGTGCATGCGGACGTCTGGGTGTATGTGGGACAGGCATGGGAGTGGGAGGTGTGGATGGGGCAGGGGTAGGGGGTGGGACGTAGCGCTGCAGGAGACCCACTGCTGCAGTTGGTCAGCCTGCGATGAGTGAATGCCCTCCAAGTATGCCTCCATGTTGTTGAGGACCTGGCTGTGGCCATGGAGGACATTAAGGATCGCAGCCTGACCAATCTGCAACTGCCGCTGGATGTCCACAGACTCGGCATTGGCGGCAGCAGTGGAGACAGGGGCAGGGGGTGCGGTGCCTGGCAGGAAGGAGACATGTGGTGACTGGGCACGTTGGGAAGGGACACGAGCAAGTGGGAGGCGGCTGATGGCAATGGAGGGGGGCGGGCCCTGGGGACAATCCAGCACTGCATCTGCACCACACAGCGTTGCCGACAATAGGGATGAGGAGGGACCAAATCCATGAGCTTGAGGCACATGCTGCATAGGTAATACTGAAAACATGCCCAACATGACTGGCTCACTGCACCTTGAGTGTATGTCCAGCCAAACATCACACACTGGCCAGAACTAGCAAGGAGATTTCAGGTTTTGACATGTAGGCTTGCCCCGCACCAACCACCCCCTACATGAGACAATTTGTTGAGACACAGGCGGCACTTACATCTCTTAGTCTGGGTGAAATACACAGGGGATGCATAAATGCAAGATTGGACGCCAAATACCCGAGGTGCGCCTGTCCAAATAATCATATACAAATGGCCAGCATCAGATGATTGTAACAGGACACACAGGCACTGGCCACTGTGACTATGAACAAGGAAAATCAGGTCAGGCTGTACAGTGGAAACTTGTACTACATTTCACGTCAATATACATGGTGCCAGGGGACAATGGCACAGAGCACAACCTATGTTGTAGACACTGAGAGTGTCCACATTTTGTGATGACACACATGACACCTAGGAAAGTATGACCCAGGGGACAGTAGTGGCAACACAACTCCATGGTCCTGAATGGGAATGACTGCAACACACGCCACCATCCCTGCACTATGCGTATCGCACACTCATGCACATCATGTCACAGGCCACAACATAGGACATGCGCACTGTAAGGCATGACACTTGTGAGACTAACTCCCATGTCTGGACTCTGCATCAGTGCCAACTGACATGGAACCCACATGTACTGAACTGGACAGGGCACAGGCAAGGTCACAAAACCTGTTACACACCACCCCCACACATGATGCTACAGGCATAGTTCACATGGAGAAAGTGCCAGCCTAGTTAACCTTGTGAAGGAGTGACTACACACAGACCAGGGAACACATTGCAAGGAGGGGAAGGGAGGCAGGAGAGCACAGCTATACAGTGGGTAACTGGATCTGCACAGCACCTTTAAACCCTGGCAGTGTATCCATGCAACTGTGCACTTACAAATGCTGGTGAAACACAACAAGCACACATGTACCTACCCCCTTCCTGCTGCTGCATCTCCTGTAAGCGCCTCTCCAAGTCTGGAAAGACCACCGGCAGCACCCGCTTGTGGATGTGGCTCAGTCGGCGGCGCCCGCGGTTCTTATGGCTCTCAGGTGAGTCCCCCAGCAGGACCCGTGCGATCCTCCGCGTCCAGCACCGGATATCCTGCCAGCGTTTCCTCACCTGGGACAGGGGCCGCTTCCGACCATCCGCACTCCTCACGGCGCTGACGGCGGTCAGCCATATCTGCTCCTGGCAGAGGCGTCTACCTGTGAGGATGAACAAGTGACACTACATCAATACACCTGGCACATGTCACAGAGACACATATTAGAACACATTTGCTGTTTACAACAAGGCATAGTATGCATCCAACGCATTGCACCTTTGTCATAGGGACATGATCCTCTGGGGAAGGGCAAAAGCAGTACGTGCCATTGAAAGGACACAGGTGGAATGAGGGCAACTACACAATCAATGATCCAGGCTCACACTGTACATCACAAGCTACACCAGGATAATGTGCAGCACCTCTAAGCAGTCACATGCCACAGGCCACTGACGCTACCGCAGCAGAGTACACAGACACACACAGGCACAGGACATTCACCTGCCATTGCCAAATGCAGCGACAAACCTCACTCTGCACATGTGCCACTAGACGGGGGGGGGGCTCACAGGTGTGGGGCTGGCTCTGCACGTCAGACACACAGCACTGCTCCCTGCTCACATCACATGGGCAGGGTATATCCATCCCTCATGCAGCTGGGGTGCTACACTCCACATATGCACCCACCCACATGACAGGGGACTTACACACACACCGATGTCCAGGGTACGAACACATCATGTGGACACTCTCAGCACAGGTACACAGAACTACACACATCTGTGGGTACAGTCACCTGTCACACTGGGCTGACCACATAATCACATGAGGACTGTAGAGGCAACATTCCCAGGAGGATAAGACAGGCAGAATGTGGCATGCACCATGCAGTGATTGTCACAGTAAACACGATGCAAGTGAGGACGGCAGACATGCACCACTGCATGCTCTGGCTGGGAGACATCAGGCATTCCCCCCCCTGGGACCCCCCCTACAGTACATAGCATGTGTGAGACACCTGGACACAATGCCAGAAGTCACAGTCACAAAAAAGGGACACAGTCTGTGCTAGTGGACTCTGCACTCACCTGATACCCTGATCGCCCATACAGCATGGGGTACTGTGGGAGGATCACATCCAGCAAAGCCATGTTCTCCAGGGTGAAGGGCTGTGACCTCTCCACAGACCTTGACATGGTTCCAGGGAATCAGTAGCAGCAGCTGGGTCGTGGAATCCAGAGATGTGCAGGCAAGTGCTCCCTCATGGGACCTGGCTGCCTTATATCTGCCTTGCTGGCCTGTTTCATGCACAGGAGTACAGAGTGACTGGTCACTCACATTTGCATCCTATGTTTCCTCCAATCCCTTCAAACCTAGCACAGTCAGTGGGTTCTTATTGTGTTTTTTTCTTCAGCATGATGTCAACCCCACAAACACATTGCAACAAAGTAGATTCATTCCAACTGACTTCTGCTGTGCACCTTCCAGAACAAATTCAAACTTTAAACTTGGTCTCCATGACAACCAGCATGCATGTAGGCCTTAATACTTGTCCCTCATGTGTCCCCTATGTAATTTTGAGCTTCACACACAGGTACGGTGCGTTCCAGGGCCCTAGGGCACCCCAAATGCATAGCAACGGCCCGTACAGGCGTGTGTACGGGCCGTACCACTATGAGTACGCATACGCAAGAACACCCATAGTGGTACGGACCGTACACACGCCTGTACGTTCACTATCACTATGGGTGTCCTCGCGTATGCGTGCTCGTAGTGGTACGGCCCGTACACACGCCTATACGTTCACTATCACTATGGGTGTCCTCGCGTATGCGTACTCGTAGTGGTACGGCCCGTACACATGCCTGTACGCTCACTATCACTATTGGTGTCCTCGCGTGTGCGTACTCGTAGTGGTACGGCCCGTACACACGCCTGTACGTTCACTATCACAATGGGTGTCCTCGCGTATGCGTACTCGTAGTGGTACGGCCCGTACACACGCCTGTACGCTCACTATCACTATGGGTGTTCTCGCGTATGCGTACTCGTAGTGATAGTGAGCGTACAGGCGTGTGTACGGGCCGTACCACTACGAGTACGCATACGCGAGGACAACCATAGTGATAGTGAACGTACAGGCGTGTGTACGGGCCATACCACTACGAGTACGCATACGCGAGGACAACCATAGTGATAGTGAGCGTACAGGCGTGTGTACGGGCCGTACCACTACGAGTACGCATACGCGAGGACACCCATAGTGATAGTGAACGTACGCACGCGTGTACGGTCCGTACCACTATGGGTGTTCTCGCGTAAGCGTACTCATGGTGGTACGGACCGTACACACGCCTGTACGCTCACTATCACTATGGGTACGCATACGGCAGCACTCCCATAGTGATAGTGAACGTACGCACGCGTGTACGGTCCGTACCACTATGGGTGTGCTCGCGTATGCGTACCCATAGTGATAGTGAGCGTACACACGCCTGTACGCTCACCATCACTATGGGTACACATACGGCAGCACTCCCATAGTGATACGGGAAGGTACACAGGCCCTCTTAGCAAAAGTACGGTGGTTTTCACACATCACAGTGGTGACAGGCAGCACACAGGAAGGAATAGGGCTGACATACTTGTCCATGGATGGACATCAAGGCATTGTCTGGCCAGTACTACATGTGTGGGGCACAGGTGTGAAAGGCTTTGATGTGGCACATTACTCCTGAGTCGAGAAGGCACCAGATGTGAGATGAGATGTGTACACATGTAATGTGTGACGGTGCAATGTGTGCCAGGCATGCCCTTGACTCCTTTGACATGTGTGCATGTCGTACTGCACACTTGGGATGAGCGTCACTGGCATGGCACGGACACCAACACACGGAAGTGTCCCCTGAGGCCAGGTACAGGGGTTACCACACCTGACATGTCACTACCCACGGTGCACGATGTGACTATGTCATGTATGTGTGGGGGATTCGCATTAGCTTGATGTTGGAGCTCCCTCAAAAGCTGCAGCTGTTGCAGCAACCAACATGTGTCTGTGTGTAGATTGACATTGCACACTGTTCCGCACACCATGCCACATGTGGTATCGGATGTGAGGTGCGTATGTATGCATGGGACACGGAGTAGCGTAACAAGGACATGTCTGCATCCTCTCTATGAATGTGTGGTGAGTCATCACATGTACACCTTAATGGCAAGGTGTGTGGGCTGTCCTAGTGTAATGTCATGTGACCTGTGGCTCTAGTGTTCCGCTACCAGTCTCTGAAATCGACATCCTACTTCTGCTGATGTGTGGATGTATGCCACTCCTGTCTTGCGTCTGGCTGTTCACTTACACTGGGACACAGCTAATCCCATGCCATGGCATGTGGAGGTTCACAATCTCCGTGTGTAGCTGGGTCTTGGTAGGAGTGTCACCTGGCAGCCATACGTATCCAGGGCATGTGGCACATACCTGACTCCGTATGTAGCATATGTGTATAGACAGATTAACATGTGCTCAGTACAAATAAATTGTTGTTGTGGTGCACTCACTCTTCCTTGTCACTTCCAAATTACTGCAGAGCGCCGCCTCTTCCCCGACCAATTCCGGACTTGGCTGCCATGCGGGAGAATGACTGTATCCGGTGCTACCTCTTCCCCCAACGGTTGATTCTGGAGTTGACGGCGAGACTGGCACCACACCTGCAACCGCTGCACAGGTATCCTACGGCACTGACACCCAAGCTGAAGGTAATGGCAGCCCTACATTTTCTAGCCACGGGTACCTTTCAAAATACCATAGCTCATGTTGGTGGCATGTCCCAGAGCATGTTCTGCCGTGTGCTGCATGATTTCTTAGAGGCCATCTTGATTCACCTGGATGACTTCATCCATTTCCCAACCCCTGAAATGTTGACTGGGGTCAAGCGTGGATTCTATGCCCTGGGAGGGATGCCCCATGTCATTGGGTCCATAGATGGGACACATGTGGCTTTGGTACCACCACAGGCACAGGAGGTAGCGTACAGGAATCGCAAGCACTACCACTCCATCAATGCCCTTGTGGTGTGTCTGTCCAACATGGTGATTTCACATGTCTGTGCTCGTTTTCCAGGATCAGCACACGATGCCTACATCATGAGGCGTAGCAGGGTGCCTGAAATGATGACGCAGCTGCGCAACGAACGAGCATGTGTTGTTGGTGGGTACAGTCTGTCTGTCCTGTATTTTGCGTAGACTTCCAGCACGACCACTTCTCCTGTCCTACTTATGTGCATGTGCTTTCCATGTAGGGGACGCTGGCTATCCCAACATGCCATGGCTGATCACACCTCTCCGCAACCCCATCACGCCGGCCCAGCTCCGCTACAACACCGCCCATGGCCGGACAAGGCGAGTGATAGAGAGGACGTTTGGCCTCCTGAAGAGCCGATTCCGATGCCTCCACAAGACCGGCGGCACCCTCCCATATGCCCCGGCGAAGGTCTGCAAAATCTTCATGGTCTGCTGCATGCTGCACAACATGGCAGTTGAGAAAGCTGTGCCACTCATCCTGGATCAAGATGACCAGGACCATCCACCCGTGGAGGACGAAGGGCTTGGCAATGGGGCTAGTGATGTGGAGGATGTGGAGCCGCAAGAGGACATCCGGACTCGGCTCATACGCGACTTCTTTGCTTAGTGGTGAGTACCAGTGTCTGAGTGTGCACGCATTGGTCCCCGTGTGGCATGTGTTGCGATGTGTGTCTTCATCTGCATGTATGGCACGTGAGTCAGAGGTGTGTGTGGATGTGTCACTGGAGTGATGGTGCCAGTGATGAGTGTATTTCCCCAGTCATAATTGTGACCTAGCATGTTGTCATCCATACATGTGTCGAGTACATGCACATGCAAGTGGCTGTGCTTTTTGTGGCTGACTTCTTGTGTGTCTCTCTTCCCCAGGTACTTGCGCATGCCGTCTGCTGCTTGCATTGTTGTGGCACTGCTATTCCTCATGGACACGTCATCGTGTGCTGACTCAGCGTTACACGCACGGACAAGTTTGGAAGTCTCCTTAGGGTAAGGGATGCATCAGGGGTGTATTGGGTGTGGCAGTAGTTCACGATGTATGCACACTGCCCCTGTCGATGTTTGTTTCCTCTGCAGACATGTTGCATCACCATGGTACACATGACATGCAGATGGGTACACCTGAATAGATGGTCAGACTTGTTGACAGTCATCAGTGATGGGATTGTGGAATGTGATGATGGCATCAATGTGTGTAACACTGCCCTCGGACACATACGGTTTGCATTGGCTTGACATGGTGTGGGACTTCCACATCAGCGGATCAATGGTGTATGGCAGGCTCTCCGTGAGCAGCAGGGGGTGTTTAGCTGTTAGCCGACACTTGTGTGCCAGTTCCATGGATATCACGCATTTGTGGTGCAGAAGGGGGGGGCCAGTGTTGGACCCACATGTTACTCCACATGACCCGTTCATGTGTACTCTGACTTGCCTCTGCAATCCCAAATACATGACTAATAAAGGTGTCCCTATGCCTCCAAGGTGCCTCTTCTCCGTCAATGCTGGTGTGTTGCCACGGTGCATCCGGCATGTCTGGCATGGTTTTCCATGATAGTGGCTATGTGTCTATGTGTAGAGTAGCAAGATGCAAGCTGTTTGTGTGGGATTAGACCGTGTATTGTGCATGATGTCCATGACTGTGTGAGTATTGTGACATGTGCCATCCCCATGCATCCAACGTTGGCCAGGCCACCATTCTCTGCATCCACCTGACTCAAGCTTGCAGGACATGGTTCTGCCACCTGTCTACATATACCTGGGTGCCCCCCAGGACACTCAACATGATCCCTGACCTCTGCGCATGACTGTTGCTGTACTCAATATGTCTGTCGGCACGGTTATGCGGCCACCCCCTCAGCTGGTTGGGCCCATCACGGGTGTGTATGGTGCTCCATGTCTGTCTTGCCTAATACACTGTGACCCGTGTGTCCTGTGCCAGACTCAGGCCCCAGGGTGTGGATGGTTGAAGTCAAATGAGAACTCAGGCATGTTTAGACTTTACAAGACACATGTAAGGTAATAATGCAACCAGCAGGCATCTTCTCTTCATGGTGTGACTTTTTATTTTAGTGGGGGGAGGGGGTTTGACTTGAGGGGCTTTCCGGGTGTGTGGAATCCAAAGTTCACTAGGGGAGTTGGTGTCCTTGCCATTAGAAATCCTCAGAGTCCATGCCACAGTCTTTGTCAACATTGGTCAGACAGTGACCAGCAAGGCCATGTGGCAGAGAATGTCTTTTGATGCTGTGCTGCTGTTGCTCCAGGGGACCAGGTGCCAGGCCAGGTGTCCTGGGAGATGGTGCTGTAGCGCCGACCCTCACGGTCTTTTACGTGGACGACCCGCCCTCCTGCGGGGACCCTCAGAAGCAGGCCGTGACGATGTTTGGGATGATCCATCGGATGTTTCCTCCTCCTCCTCCTGATCCCTCCCTGTGGGTGGTGATGTTCTACGCCTTCTGGCACAGGGAGGGTTGCCCATGTTGTCGGCCATCCGATGGAGTGTACTGTGAATTCCCGTGAACACCGTCACGAGCTCAGCCTGTCTGTCCTCCATCCTCCGTTGGTGTTGCAGTAGACAGGCATGTTGCTCCGCATGTTGCTGGGCCTGCTAGGTCTTGATCCCCTCGAGGATGGACACAACCTGGGCCATGCCCGTGGTGTCCTGCCGGTATGTGTCCAGGATGTTTCGGACATGGGAATATACCAGTTCCCCAGCCAATTGGTCAGGCTGGCGCCTCCGCCGTCCTCCACTCCCACCACCCCTGCCCACTTGCACCTGGCCTGCCCTTGTGGGCACATCGGGTCTCCGGGACCCCTGAGGGGTGGCATTGGCGTTGTCGCCTGCCTCCTCCTGGGTGCCCGGGACACCGTGTCCCTCCTGGCCAGCCTGGCTGCTTTGTGGTGGTGGGGCAGGGATCCTGGGTGTCTCCTGGGATGTGGCAGGAGTGGGGGTGGTGGTTGGCCCCGTTGTACCTGACGCAGGTGCTGCAGGTCTTTGGACACCAGAGGGGCCAGGTTGGTCGGGGTCGGGTTGGCCCACAGAGTGGTGAGAGTCGTCGCTGCCGGTGGCTCCTTCATCCCGCCGAGCCGGGTCCTGTGAGTCTTCCCCCCCAGTGTTGGGGGGTGATCCACGACGTTGACCTGTGTGTGAGAGAGACAATGTTAATTTTGTTCCATGCAACATCCATGTTTCATTAGTTTCAAAGTTGGAACATTTCCTCTGGGAAATTGGATATGTCTTGCATTCCACTCACAGTGCACTTGTGCATGGGTATGTCCCTTGGGCACAGCTTTGGCGACTTTACCTATGTGTGGCACAGTCTTACTTGCTGCGTCAAGTGTGACTGCAGTCAGCAGTGGAGTGGGCAGGTGTGGCGAGCCGTGCATTGGCGCCTTCCGTGTAGCACTGTACGTGGGCACATGAAGTTGTTCCACACACTTATATGATGCAGGTAGCTGTTGTTGTGCTCGTGCACAGGTTGTGACATGGCCCTGTGTTTTGCCATGGAGGAGAGGGGGGGTGCTGGCACAGGCCACCCTTGTCTACATGCACGCAGTCCACCTGCTGACGAGCAGACATTTCCACACACCACAAGGCTGATTTGCTCTCCCTGTGTCTCCCTCCCTCTCTGTCCCCTTCTCCCTCCCTCTGTGTGTCGGCCTCCTCCCTCTGTCCGTCTTCCTGTGTCTCCCTCACTCTCTGTCCCCCTCTCCCTCCCTCTGTGTGTCAGCCTCCTCCCTCTGTCCGCCTCCCTGTGTCTCCCTCCCTCTCTGTCCCCCTCTCCCTCCCTCTGTGTGTCACCCTCTGTCACCTCAGCCCAGCTTACTGTGCACACACTGTTAGCAGATCTTTGAATGGCCCTTGGATTGTTGATGTGAGTTTGTTTCTAATCTCCAGGCACCCATTGGGTGTAGTGTCTGTGTCTGCACTGCTGCTGTGGTGGTGTGTGCTGCCACTCTTTCACAGTGTTGGCTGTTCATTAGCTGCTGTCATGTGCAAGAACGTGCCGTCACCCCCATGTGTTGATGCAAGGCGTCCGCCATTTGCTGGCAAGTCATTCCTGTGTTGGGACACACTGTTTGTCTGGCTGTGACCTAGGCCATATGGGCAGGGGGCATTGTTGTCTGCTTCTGAGTTGCACTATGTGATTTTTGGAGCCCACCCTCCCGCCATCCGGCTTACCGTGTCATGTGTTGGTGTCTTCTGTGGCCTGTGACTTGACATTGTCCAGCTGGGTGCATGGGGCATGGTGGCGCCAGTGGCATGTGCGTGTTCATGGAGTGTGGTTGAGTCATGCGATAGCTTGGGGTGGTTGCGTGCCTGTTTGTGAGTTTGGTTGTGGATGACGTTCCCCCCATGTGAGGTGAGTTGTTTGTGTACTCACCCGGGTCTCGGAGTCCTTCTAATCCGTCCACTGCCTCCACCGGCAGTATGGCCATCACCCTCTCCTCCCAGGGATGGTAGTGTACGGGTCTGCGGGACGGCCCTCCTCCAGTGACGTTGGCCTGGTTGTGTTCATCCGTCATCTTGGCTCGGACCCTCCTCCGCAGATCGTACCACCTGGCTTGGCATTCCTGCTTGTTCCTTCTGGTGTCCGCAACAGCATTCACAGCATCGACGATGGTCTGCCACATGGCTGTTTTTGCTGAAGTGCTGGTCTGTCTGACCAATGTTCCAAAGAGGTGTGGCTCGACTCTGAGGATTTCATCGACAAGGACCTCCAACTCTCGGCTAGTGAACTTTGGATTCTTGTTAGTGGGCATGGTGAGGGGTGTGGGTGTGGATGGTGGGGGGTGTGTGTGTGGATGGTTGTGGGTGTGTGGGTGTGGTTGTGCAGGTGTGTGTGTGAATGTGATGAGGGGGTGTTTGTGAAGGTGTGTGTGTGAAGGTGTGCAAGTGTAAGGTGTGGTAAAGCTTCTAGTATGGTGCTGTAGTTTGTCTGAGGGGTCTGGCAGCAGTGAGTCTGTTGCAAAGGCTCATGGTTTGTGTGTGTGGGCCCTTTTTATTGGTCCATTGGTGGGTGTGGCTGTGTTTGAACTTTGGGTGGGTGTGTTATAAGGAGTGGTTGTGTTTTGGGCCTCTGTTTGTTTTTGGCAGTTGCAGGTCAGTGAATGTGTTGTTTTAGTGGTTGTTGGACATGTTTTGTGGCTTTGTGCCATTCGGATGGTGTATTCTTGTGTCGTTTTGGTTTGTCCTGGTTGTGTACGTGCGTTTTTTGCGTGTGTACGGTGTGTACATGGGCCATTTTGTTGTACAGTGCTGTCCTTGTGTGTGGCTTGGTACGACTCGTACATGCGGTTGTGATGTTGGGGCCTGGGGTGCGCTCCGTACTTAGAATGTTGTGGTGGGGGTACGCTCCATGCATACGCGGGTGGGGGTACGACTCTGACGTACACGGGTGTAGATACACGGGGGTACGACACGAACGTAGAGGGGGGTAGGACACGTACACGGGTGTACATACACGGGGGGTACGACACGTACACGGGTATACATACAGGGGGGGTACGACACGTACACGGGTGTACATACATGGGGGTACGACACGTACACGGGTGTACATACACGGGGGGTACGACACGTACACGGGTGTACATACACGGGGGTACGACACGTACACGGGTGTACATACACGGGGGTACGACATGTACACAGGTGTACATACACGGGAGTACGACACGTACACGGGTGTACATACACGGGGGGTACGACACATACACGGGTGTACATACACGGGGGTACGACACGTACACAGGTGTACATACACGGGGGTACGACACGTACACGGGTGTACATACACGGGGGTAGGACACGTACACATACAGGGGGGGGTACGACACGTACACGGGTGTACATACACGCGGGGTACGACACGTACACGGGTGTACATAAACGGGGGGTATGACACGTACACGGGTGTACATACACGGGGGGTACGACACGTACAGGGGTGTACATACACGGGGGGTACGACACGTACACGGGTGTACATACACGGGGGTACGACACATACACGGGTGTACATACACGGGGGGGTACAACACGTACACGGGTGTACATCCATACACGGGGGTACGACACATACACGGGTGTACATACACGGGGGTACGACACGTACACGGCTGTCCATACCCGGGGGGACGACACGAACGTACACGGGTGTAAATACGGGGGGGGGTACGACACGAACGTACACGGGGGGGGTACGACACGTACACGGGTGTACATACACGGTTGGGGGTGTACATACACGGGGGGTATGACTCGAACGTACGGGGGCTGGGGGGAGTGTTGGGCGCGTATGCGGGCACATGTCTCCATGGTTGCTATGGGAGTTCGGTGCGGACGGTGTTTTTTCCATACGGTTGTAACATCGGACGCACGGGATGGATCGTGATTCCGCGGTCGGACTTCACTTTTCACATTTGTACGGTAAATCGTCCGAGGACGTGTCGGACACATTTTCCGACCCGAGGACGTGTGGGGAATTATTCCGAATGCGATTCGTATGGTCTTTTTCCCATGCGAATCGTAATTGGCAGTTTGTACGGCACTTGTACGATTCGTACAGTAAAAAGACCGGATACGAGTCGTACGGGGAAATTTTTTTTTACCGGATCGTGATCGGCACCTGAGTGTCCCTGGGACAACTAACCCACCAGATATGTGCAGAAAGTGCCAAAGACTTGCATTGGAGAGAGGTATAAAATGGGACATGGTTTCAGAGCACCTCAGTGTAATGCAGCTGTATGGTGTTCAATAGAGAGACATGGTGGGTTAGTAGGGTCCAGGGACTTTCAGGATTAAAAGACACTAAATTCCTCAACTTAAAACACGTTACAGAGTGTGTTTGCAGATGTCACATCAGGCTCCATCCCTTCCCTTCACCACTCTAAAAACATGTCCTATCACTTTGCCAAAACCTAAGTACTTATAAATGTATCTTGTTCTCTCTTTGCAGTACTGAAATTACTCTATTTATTAGTCATATAGCTAAGGATTGGCCTAGCCATTAACCCTAGTACAAGTTAATTTCTTTATATACTATGCAAGCAGATCTGCAAGAGGCTACACAGTATTAATACAGTCTTCAAAACACCCAGCTTATACCTCTGTAGTTTTGGAATCTCCCTGTCATAGGATATCATGTGACCTGAAAAAAAAGATTTGATTGGATCATAATATTTCCCATTGTACCTATTGAAGGACCGCAAACTTTTCAATCATTTTCTTTGAGCATCTTTGGAGACATAACTCTGTGCTTACCTCCTATCATTCTCGTGCAATTTTTCAAACAATGTACTAGCAAAATGTTCTTATTGTAATAGTCTGCCAATACCTGAGCACGTATGGGGCAATTTTAGAAGGATCCTGTGCCAAAAATATGTCACTTTTTGTAACATAGTTATAGCGCCAGACACTCTTTCATATTTACAAAGAGAGGAAAAGGCACTCTGTGTACCTTTTCTTCTACATGCAAATACGACCTCATCATACATACCACTTTGCGTTGAAAGGGCGTTCTATAGGTGTTGCTGTGTGTGTTTGCACAGAACACTCATAGAACAAGACACATCTCCAGATTTATCAGAAATCATAAATCTGGACATGTGTGTGAATGCTGCACCATACCACTTTGCGTTGAAAGGGCGTTCTATAGGTGTTGCTGTGCGTGTTTGCACAGAACACTCATAGAACAAGACACATCTCCAGATTTATCATAAATCATAAATCTGGACATGTGTGTGAATGCTGCACCATCCTCCAATTGGTGTAGCAAGGCACAACAAGGAGAATTGTTTTCATTTCTCCTCATTTTTTCTCTTTCAATATATGCTACAATGCACAGCATATATTGAAGGAGAAAAATGCCTTTACTGATTGTTTTTGTGCTGGAAGGTGTGTCTTCCTGCACAAAAACAAACTCCACACGACACAGATATCCTTGTACCATGGTGCAAGGGTGCCTGTGTCACCACATGGCTGCGGTTAAGCAGCAGTGCAGAGGGAAGCATAGATTTGCAACATATTTATGCACTTCCTTATAGTTCTGCACTTATACATTCACCATACACTACTAATACATTCTTTCAGTCAATTATGCACTACGCATACATTCATCTAAACTTTCACACACTATCATACAAATATAGCTCTTTTTTTAACCAGAGAAGTTAGTTC
The DNA here is from genome assembly GCF_964204655.1 of Triturus cristatus. Classification (NCBI taxonomy): domain Eukaryota; kingdom Metazoa; phylum Chordata; class Amphibia; order Caudata; family Salamandridae; genus Triturus; species Triturus cristatus. The sequence goes on along the minus strand of NC_140583.1, from coordinate 299,140,289 downwards.
TGAAAATAACTTTTTTTTCTTTTTTATGTTTTATATATTTTTTTGTTTTTCTCAACAATTTGTTGATTTTTTGGGGGTTTTTTTCAAAAGGAAAAAAAAAAGAACTAGAGGAACAAAACAATGATCTTCAGGGGAAAAAAAACCAAAAACTCTAGCACCGATGATTTTCTTGTAATCTGCAAATCAAATCCACGGATTGGTCTCCGTAACAAAGCAATCTGTTGCACTTTATGCAGTGCACCTTCAGGTTGGCGAATTGTGGACGTATGTCCAGATGATGTGTAGATGAAGACGTCCCGGAAGTACTGGGTACTGCAGGTGGTGGATTTACACGCAGTCTTCTGCACTCCTCGCGCGCCAGGTTTACAGGGTGCACAGTTTTTAGGTGCTTCATCATACTTGCGGTCCCAAAAGAGTACTTTTTGGTTGGATCTCCACGTGACAGGACCCTTTCGCAGATTTTGCACGTCACTTTTGTTGCATTAGTTTTATTCTGTCCTTCTGGAAACGTAAAACATTTCCACACAATAGATGTGTACCTCTCAGGGCGTGGAGGTTCAGCCACAAATCCATCATCTGATGAATGTTCAGATTTAGATGATGGCTGCTGTCCTGAAAGCAATACTAAGCATGCACTTAGCAAAAAAAAAATGTTCTTCTCAGTTCAGAGATGCTCCTCCAAAGAAGGTCTAAGAAGAATGATTGAAATGGGTGGGGTCATTTAATAGTTAGAATAGGAAGTCTAATGAACCAATCAAATCTCTTTTTTTCAGGTCACATGGGGCCGCCCCGCACCCTGCGCATAGGCAGCACGCACCCAGCGTGACTTCGCAAAATCGCATTAAAAACTAATATAGGTTTATTAAAAGTAAAAGTATATTATTTTTATGATTAGCTCAGATTATGTCTTGCATTAATATTTATATTAAATACATATATATATCTTTTTTGACATTAAAAAATTTCGCGGGACTCGCACACCCACTGCATCAAACACGTATATGACGTCATGAGGAAGCGCACGAGCATTGCGTAACGTAATACGTATGTGTCGCGTATGCACCTGAAGTCACGTACAGGTCGCATAGCAATCACGCAGGAAAATACGCACCCATCGCACACCCTACGCGAATCCTACACAACAATCGTAAAGTGGCGGCTAGGTTCCGCGCAGTGATCGAGAACGGTACGCATTGGGTGCAAGACTTCAAAAATAAATTGGAAAAAAAACCAATAAAAAAATATTATAAATATATTTTAAAAACTATAAAATAAAAAAATAATATTAGTTTCAATATTTTTAAAAACATTTTTTAAAAATGTACATTAAAAATATGTAATGTAATTTAAAACAAATAAAATATGTAAAAATAAAAAGTTAAAAAAATGTAGAAAAACAGTATAAAAAAACTAAATATAACAATTAATATATTTAAAAATTATCATTTAAAAAACCTTTGAAATCCAGTGAAAAAACCATAAGTTACAGATATGTTATAGCTAGGAATTAGCATTTAAAAAACCTTTGAAATTCACTGAAAAAACCATAGGTTTCAGGGGCGTTATAGTTAGGAATTAGCATTTAAAAAACCTTTGAAATTTACTGAAAAAACCATAGGTTTAAGGGGTGTTATAGTTAGGAATTAGCATTTAAAAAACCTTTGAAATTCACTGAAAAAAACATAGGTTTCATGTATGTTATAGTTAGGAATTAGCATTAAAAAAACCTTAGAAATGCACTGTAAAAACATAGGTTTTAGGGGTGTTATAGTTAGCTGGACATTTCACTCATACAAAACCATTGAAATTCCTCCGTTATAGATAGTTCGGCTAACTATAACTCGCGCGCCTGCAATCCACTGCTGATGATGTCACATATTACATCATTCATGACATGGTCAGTGACATCACTGATGACATCACTGATGACATCATCCACGTGACAATCAGATACACCTCATCATACAGTAGTATAACCTTTCATCACTCACTGTAAAATACAGTGTACCATATTTGAATCCATTGACACAAGATTGTGATTCCTAGATCTACACACACATCTAATCACTTACCTATATATTCACTCATACATGCTGTCAATGATCAATAGAACACTATCAAATATACTTATACACCTATATCAACATTTCACACCAGCACACATCCTATTCACTTATGCAGTCATACTAGTCACTTATGCAAACAATGGATCATACTTATATTTACTCAGCTACACACTTATACAAACGCCATTTAATTTATTCATATAGATAGTAACTCATACTGAGGTACCGATTCCGATCCGGGTCAGAAAGCACTCCGACCGAGCCGGATCCAGAGTGTTTTCCGACCGAGTCGGAGGCCTGCAGTCCGACCGAGCGAGTACGATGCGGCCGTATGCTGCCGGACTCGGTTCAGTCGGACTCCCATAGGAGTCAATGGGAGCCGGTCGTACGACGTGTACATGGGCTCCCATTGACTGAATGGGTAAGTCTCACACAAGGGCGCCCCCTACAGTGGGTACGCATCGGTGCCATCCGCACCGTACATGCCTGTGTTGGGGAGACCCATGGGTCTCCCCCTGTGTCCGAGTCGTAGGGTTGCGGGTGTCAGGGGGTCCGATGCGGACCCCAAAGGCAACCACCTGGACGTTTTGCGAGCCGGACACTCCGGCTCGCACAGGCTGTCCAACGCGTGCATTGTACTGGCGTAATCGCATCCACTGCATGCCACGCTTAGCTTTCGACCGAGACTGACGGAGCGGTTCGGACCCGGAAAGGATTTGGTCGGTGAATTTCACGTAGCTCGCATCATACTTGCTCGCTCGTACAGCTGTACGAGTCGGCCGGAAAACATGCGTAAGGCTCGTAGTTTTTCCGGCCGGATCACGTTCTGTGCACTTCCGACCCGAATCGGATTCGGCCCCTTAGTGTGTTATAAAATAACTATTACAAGTATACAGTTATCCATACAGTCACTCATACAATCACTGAGTCTTATTTATACTTATTTATATACAACAACTGTCACATACACTGTCTTTTATTTTTCTAGTTTGTTGGACATGTACCATTGAGAGATATATTTGCTCATCACCACACCCATAAAGATATTCACTCACCCAAACAGCTGTTATAACATGTAGTTTTAACCTCATATACCTACTGAATCAACTATTCACACATCTTTGGGCAATCACACCCCCCCACTGAACCACACACACATTCACTCTCCCATACAAATACTCAGTTAACTAATTAATAACTAATATAGACTTTCACGTAGATAGTAACCAACTGTTGCAGCACTTTACAAAAGAACTGACAAAGTGATACAGATATTCACACAGTTTAGTCACTATCCAATATATTTAGTGAGACACTATAAATTAGTGAAGTAAACAGTCAATCACACTGCTATTAAATCCTCCATACGGATATTTATATATCCTCTCATTCTTCAATGCAGATTGCTATATACATAATAAATTTTTAAATAACGAACCAAACCACATTCACTGGATGATGTCATCAGTGATGTCATCAGTGATGTTAGTAGAGAGGGTTTCGCTGCGTCTTCTCAGTGTTCCCTCAGCCTCTTCTTAGCATCATTTGAATGTGTGGCTTTGTATCAGTGACATTTTAAATGTAGACTGCACCTTTAATTTTTTAACCATCATTAATCGTGCTGCTTCGAAACCGGCACCTTTTTGTTTAAATCTGCTGCTTAAAGCGTCTTGCACATTGCATAATTTGCACATTGTGTATTTAATGATTTAATTACCAGATTGGGGGAGTATTTCGCGGTGTGTTTTTCTGCTGGCATTTCAGATGCTCGACCCAAGCGGACCCGGTTGGAGGCGGGTCCGCATTGCACTTGGGCTTGACGCGTCAGTGGGGGGGCGTGGCTAATGCATTCAAAAGTGGCGCTGGGACGACCGCGCAGCGGGCGCACCGGCGCCGCGCCAACGGCAAGCCCGTCTGCGCCCGTCCGCGCCCAGATCACGCCCAGCGCCAGGACCCCTGCTCCTCCATACACTTACCATTACAGCAGAGGTGAGTTGTTGGTTTTGGACAGCGCTATATGCAGGCCCCAGGACTGGGACCCATTTTGGGAGGTCTCAGAGCTCGAGTCCTGCATTGGTTGTGATTTTCTGTATAAGGGGCATTGCGAGGGGGCAGGCCTGAATAATCTGGCAGACAGCAAGCATACAGGAGATGTAGCGAACAAGAGCCTACCTAATGCGCACATCGTGACAAAAGCTAAACAACCCCAAACGCTAAGCTGTATTCTGGTAAATGTACGTTCCATACACAAACATAGTTATCAAATTTATGATCTGATTGAGAGAAGCGCGCCTGATATAATTTTTTTAACTGAAACCTGGACGGACAACACATCTGGTCCAGACTGCAATATTGCCTTACCTAGTGAGTATGTGGTTACCTCCCAGGATAGAATAGGTAAGAGGGGGGATAGCAATTGTGCAGTCAACACACTTAAAAATTTGTGCGGAAACATATCTAGATCTCCCTGCGGAAGCACTTTCGTTCACCATCTATGTAGGCAATTCTTACAAACTCCAAGGGGTACTAGTTTATCGTCCACCTGGGCCCACGTCCACTTTTCCTGTAAGGCTTATGCAGTTTTTAGAATCCCGGATGGATCACCATCCTTTTATGATTCTCGGTGATTTTAATTACCATCTTGAACTCACGGATCAGTCGGAAGTGGCTGTGTTGACTGAAAATTTAGCAGCATTAGATTTTAATCAAGTAGTCAAGGGCCCGACTCATAGCTTGGGCCACACTTTAGATGGTATCTTCATTATTAACATGGACCTGGAGATTGCCAACATTATGACTCTTCCTTGGTCGGATCATAGGGCTGTTTACTTTAATATCATGACTGGAGTACCAGCTTTCCCCCTTGGTCCTAGATTAGATAAGCAAAAGATTAGACCATGGTCTCAGGTGACCACGGACAATCTCCTCCCTGCACTGGGAGTTTCACGTCCCACCTATAGCAAAGACGCTTCCGAGGCTGCTTTGCTTTTCAAGGGATGGCTGGCTGCTGCGGTTGATAAGGTAGCACCTGAGAAGCTGCTTGGCTCCAGGAGAACCAAACCATCCGCGCCCTGGTACAATAAAGAACTTAAGGCCCAGAAGGGCACTTGTAGGAGGGCAGAGCATCTGTGGAGAAGGGACTACAGTGCTGAGGGTAAAGAACATTACAACTGCGCTCTTACAGCCTACAGGCAAGCAATAATTGCAGCCAAAAGCGCCTTTTTTGCGACTAAGATTAGGGATGCCGGTAACTCGGCCAAGGAGCTCTTTAAGACTATATCTGCTTTCTCTAAGCCCCCTCAGGATAGCACATATCGGCCTGACCTAGAAACATGCCAAAAATTGGCTGTGTATTTCCAGGACAAGGTACAGGCAATTCACAACCACTTCATGAGCTCGTTCTCCAGCTCAGAGTGTCGCGGCCAGAGGCAGGAAACTAGCCCTAAGGACAATATGGGCCTTAGTAACTTTCCCCCCATTACAGTGGAGGAAACGTGTAGGCTGATCACCTTAACAAAATCAGGATCACCCCTGGATCCCTGCCCCCCATCAGTTTTTCATCTTGCGGCAGAGCTGATTGCAGAGGAGCTGTCCCCGTTAATCAATCAAGTAATTGAATCTGGCAGCTATCCTTCAAGTTGGAAGAGGGCAATAATTAGACCACTGCTAAAAAAACCTACTCTGGATCCTCATATTTTAAAGAACTACCGTCCAATTGCTGCACTCCCTATGGCGGCCAAGATTATGGAGAGGGAGTTAAACCGTTCTTTAACGGAATATCTTGATTCCCATGATCTGCTTGACTCCTCTCAGCACGGTTTCCGCGCTCAACACTCTACGGAGTCAGCACTTCTGGTGGCAGCAGAGAAAATTCGTAGCATAGTGGACAGGGGAGGCAGGGCAGTCCTGGTGATGTTAGATCTGTCGGCTGCCTTCGACACCGTAAACCACGCGGTTCTCATACGGAGGCTTCGGGAGATTGGTGTTCAGGGAGCCGCATTGTCCCTCCTCTCCTCTTTTTTGGAAGGTAGGGAGCAGAGTCTACTATGGGACGGCTTGCAGTCAAACACTTTCCATCTGCCTTGTGGGGTACCGCAGGGTTCAGCCTCATCACCAACGCTATTTAATATCTATGTAGCCCCCTTGGCCAAGCTCATTAGGAAACATGGTTTCACCATAATCTCCTATGCTGATGACTCCCAGCTCATAGTTTCGGCTGCGGAACAAGCGAATGACATGGCTTCCAATTTTCATAGCTGCCTGTCTGAAATTATGGGCTGGATGCGGGATAGCTTCCTGAAAATTAACTCAGAGAAGACGGAGATTATAGAGTTTGGCCAGGGCAGCCCCGTGTGGAATGGATCATGGTGGCCGGTGGAGGCGGGGGAGTGCCCCTGTCCCGTGCCTAAAGTTAGAAATCTGGGCGTGCTGTTTGACAACCAGCTCAATTTCTCAGCACATGTCAGTAACCTTGCGTCATCCTGTTATTTTTTAATTAGGACCCTGCGGAAGATTCTTCCTTTTATTGAACCTGACCTTCGCAAGACGGTGGTAGTGGCTCTTGTGTTGTCCAGATTGGACTACTGCAACGCCCTACTGTTAGGGATAAATAAGACTCTGATGAAGCGGCTGCAGACTCTGCAGAATGCTGCTGCAAGACTTCTGCTAGATGTCCCCAGAGATCAATCTATCTCTGCCGGAATCAAAACACTACATTGGCACCCGATTCAGCAGCGCATAGACTTTAAGGCTATATGCTTAGTACATAAGGCTGTATTTGGAGGGGGAACCAAGGATGTTCAGAAGCTTTTTATTCCTTACTCTCCGGGTTGGGTACTAAGGTCCACTACCCAAAGCCTCAGGAAGATAAACCGGATAAGGAAAGCCAGATGGGGCGGTAGAGCGTTTTCTTTCCATGCAGCTGGTCTCTGGAACAAGCTTCCTTGTTCTATGAAATCAACAGACAACCATCAAGCATTCAGAAAACAGTTAAAAACATGGCTATTTGATGAGACTCGTTGCTGAAGATGGTGTCTTTCCTTCTCTGCCTACAAGACGCTTCGGCATTCTTGCGCTATATAAATGATTATCCTATCCTATGTCATTTGAGATGTCATCAGTGATGTCATCAGTGATGCCACTGACCATGCCATGAATGATGTAATATATGACATCATCAGCAGTGGATTGCGGGCGCGCGAGTTATAGTTAGTAGAACTAACTATAACGAAGGAATTTCAATGGTTTTGTACGAGTGAAATGTCCAGCTAACTATAACACCCCTAAAACCTATGGTTTTTTCAGTGAATTTCTAAGGTTTTTTAAATGCTAATTCCTATCTATAACATACCTGAAACCTATGGTTTTTTCAGTGAATATATATATATTATCTACTGGCGGTCGCCAGTAGATAGCTGTAGTTAGGACCGTGTTTCCATAGGAAATCCGCAACATTCTATTTTGAATAACTTTGGCGCCGATTGACGAATCCTCGTGAAATTTTCAAAATAGGTGGGGCGCTCCGCTCCGCTCCTATCCTAAAAGTCTCGGGGGGATTCGTCAAGCGGGGGCTGAGAAAAACGTGTTTTCTCCATGCATTTTTCCATAGGACCTTTAGTCCAAGCTACAGCCCGAACGGCTGAACAGAATTACTTGAAATTTGGCAGAGAGGTAGTCCTCAGGTCAGGGATGTGCCTTTTGTAGGTCTGGTGTAAATGTGTTCAGTATTTGCTGAGAAAATAGCATTTAAATCAATATATATATCTATAAGCGCGCTCCGAGCTCGTACGGTAAGCTTACCGTACGCGCACGCTGCCGTGTGCGAGCCTAATTCTGATTGGTGGTTACATGACTGTAAACATTCGAATCGGTCGAAATCAGGAAGTGTCGGCCGCCATTTTGTGTGTCTCACACTGATAAACAAAGGTGGAGAACGTGAAAAGGGGGCAACGAAGAGAGTTGCAGACCCCCTAGCGTTTGTCAGGGGGTCCAAGAAGGTCCCAAAAGTATGAAAAATACATTTAAATTTTTTTTTTAAAAATCGCAGGGTGCGCGTACGGTAAGCTTACCGTACGCGCACGGCAGAAAAAAAACAATAAAAAAAATAGAAGTAAAAATCTAATTTAAGTGTTTAGATATTAGGGGGCTCTAAAAAGAGCCGTTGTGTTTATGAAGTGTTTTTTTTGTGGAACCTACAAGTAAGTACCGATGCAGAGTCTAAAGTTCAAGAGGAAGACTCTGTTGCCTTCATCAGTGAAATGTACACCGTCTCCTCTATAAATGCCTTGCATGTTGTAACGCAAGTTGTTGTGGTATATAGAACCCATACCATAGTCTCTGAGGAAAGCAGAAATAGATTTGTTGACGTGCTTTCTTGCTTTGTCAATCTGCGGACAAAATTGGTTGGACCAGTTCCACTTTTGCCTTTGGCATATAGGCAGATTGAGGAAAAAGCGACATTAATTACACAAAGGTGTCCTTAACAAGCATTTCCAGACCTACCCCAGTTAAAGTGCCTAGGTCATTTCCACCACAGTGCACAATAATAAGGTTAGGCTGCTGGAGGTGTAGAAAAGATTTCACCAAAGGCATTAATTGGTGTCACTTTAACCCTCTCTGACCAATCCATTTAATGTCTACATTTGGCAAAGCAAGGTCTCTCACCATACCTCTTTTTTCTGCATACTTTTCACTCCAGAAGACATAGCTGTGACCTACAATCCACACTGTGAACATCTTTCAAGGAGATCTGGATGCACTCAGGAGGTGTCTTTCAGTAGAATGGCAATATGAAATGAAAGACAGTTGTAAAATGGAGGCATACATATTTTTTTTAAATAAAAAGAACTCATTGACTGATTCAAACCATTTTACAGTTAAAACTAGGCTGTATGTGTACATTTTTAGAAGCATGTTTTGTATTGGTTCAGAAAATTGTGTTCGCACAGAAGATTAATTTGGATTTGCTGTTAGGTTTGACAGGTGAAGCACTCTTGCTCTTTGGAATAGAAACATTGTGTGCTGAACTTCTGACCTCTCTGCTCACACCAGTGTTCCATGAGCTGTTGCTATGGTAGCAGGCAGAAGTAAAGTTGGGGGTAGGGATCATTTGGAAAGGGTTGAAGTTTTCAAGCAATAGAAATGTGTGATTTCATTTGAAAAAATGTGGGAAGCACTGAGATTTGTAATTAACATGTATATGTATGAAAAAAGAGAGGGAAACATTGCCATTTACTGGTTCTGGTGAGAGGAAAGAGGTGTACAGCTCTGAGATTCTGACTCTGATAATCTGCTGTGTTCTCCTCTCTCTGCTTTTCTCATTTCCGTTGTACTCCCTCAAGGACCTTGTAGGGTGAAATATATATATTTTTTTTAAATGCGCACGGTAAAAAAAAAAAGAATTAATTAAAAAAAAATTAAAAAAGTTGGGAGGGAAAAGAGCCGTTGTGTTAATACAGGGACAGAGGAAAGCAAGAATGGGAATATTAACAAGGACCACATATGTGCTGGTCTATCTTATTGTTTATTAGGGAAACACTGGTCTCCCCATGAACAATTAGACCATAACATGTGGTGCACCTCATTTGTACCCTCTGAAATCGAGGGTTCGTTTCCAGAGGAGCAGAAGAGGGTGATGCTCCCACCGCAGAGGAAGGGCTCGGCTGAGCTGCCAAAGATGTACTCGGCTGAGCTTCTGCGGGTGTGCTCGGGTGACTTACTGAAGGGTTTGCTTCAGTATGTCGAGCAAAAGTCCTGGGATGTACATCCCTAATGTGTCTCACCATAGTGTGATTACCAAAGGAATACTTCTTCCTTGGGTTACCTCTAGATAAGACACGCTCACAAAGTGAGCAGGTGACTAATGGAGCATTTACCTTTTTCTGCCCCTCTGGAAAAGTGAAATACTCCCAAACAAAAGAATTCTTTTGTTTCCTCCTTCTCTGTCTGATGATGCTGCTGCCCTGCTCACTCTCAGAAGAGGTCTGCTGCTCTGCCATTGTATCCCAAAGACAATTCAGCTCCTTCTCCTAGAGAATCACAAGCAGTAATGAGGGGAATGGGTGTGGTGTAGGAAGATTCTGGAACTGAAAGTCGTTTAAACCAATCAAAAGTGTTGTTTCTTGATCACATGACCAACCGTATGCGCACGTTAAGCTTACCGAGCGCGTACGGTAAAAGTACGCATGCGCGTACGAAAGACACGCGCACGCGCGCATGCACATTACAGGCACGCTCGTACACTTCCGCGTAACGTGCGCGCGTGCGCATGTGAAGCATGCGCTTACGCGTCGCGTAGGAAGTACGGACGCTTATGCAAATTGCGTAAGCATGCGCACACGGAGTATAAATATTACGTACGCTCACCGTCCATAAAGCGAAGCGTGCGCTTACGGTAAGCTTACCGTACGCGCACGGTAAAAAATGTTTAAAAAAAAAGGTTTGTTGAAGATATTAACTATGTTATACAACTATATCTAACCATTTATTTAAAAAAGGTGAATCTTTATAAATTGAAGAATGCATTAAAACCATGAATATATACATAGGTAGAATAGTGTTTAAAGGAAAAAAGAAAAAGAAAAAAAATGATGTAAAAAAACAAACAAATTCAATGAAAAAACCATAGGTTTCACACACATTATAGTTAGGAATTAGAATTCAAAAAACCATGCAAAAACACAGAAAAAAACATAGGTTTCACACACGTTATATTTAGAAATTAGCTTTTAAAAAACCTTGCAAATTCACTGAAAAAACCATAGGTTTCACACACGTTATAGTAAGGAATTAGCATTTAAAAAACCTTGCAAATTCACTGAAAAAACCATAGGTTTCACAAACATTATAGTTAGCTGGACATTTCTCTCGTAAAAAACCATTGAAATTCCCCCGTTATAGTTAGTTCAGCTAACTATAACTCGCGCACCCGCAATCCACTGCTGATGACGTCACATATTACATCACTCATGACATGGTCAGTGACATCACTCATGACATCACTGATGACATCTAAAATGACATCACTGATGACATCACTGATGACGTCAACAATGTGATAAATTACAACATCTTCTCACACCCTTATAAAACCTTTGATATACCAACTCAAAATTACAGAGTTCCATTCTCATATCCATAAATAATGCAATACCAATAACTGCATACCCACATATTAACTTTTAGGTCTTCATACACCTCCACACACTCACCTGTAAAGTCACTCATAGTTACAGTCACTCCATAAAAAAGTATCATATGAATTTATACACACACCTATATAGACACTCACACACTACCAATCATCCATAGAGGTACTCTCACACCTAGTCATTCATACAAATAATCACACTGCCATTTACTCACCTATGCAGTTATACACACTCAAGTTCCCTTGCTCACAAAAATAGTATCACATTTTTATGCTCTATTAGAATCATTGAAAAAAGCACACACTCATCCATACAGTCACTGTCACAATCACACATTCTCACATCTAGCCACTTATATACTCTTACACACATATATACTGCCTTTCACATATGTAGTTAGTCACACATGTACCACTGAGATATACATTCAATCCCTAACACACCCATACATACATTCGCTCAACCATCACAGATGCACTCTTAAAACCATGCACCCATAGAATCACCCACTCACACATCTATGCACAGAGTCACACACAGCCTACCCACACTAACACTCAGCCACCCATACAGATACTCAGACAACCAATCGATAACCCATATAGACACTCATATAGCTATTCACAAAACCATGCAGCCACTTATACACCAACAGACAGAAACATACAGACATACACACAGATTAGTCACTAGTCTGCAGTAAGATACATTTAATGACTCACTTATAGAGTCAGTTTCGCACCAAAGAAACACTTGTACACCCACTCATTCTTCAACAGGCCTTTCCCTATATATATTAAACATATTAAAATTGTTAAGAAACACAGACTCAATGGATGACGTCATCAGTGATGTCATGAGTGATGTCATTTTAGATGTCATCAGTGATGTCATGAGTGATGTCACTGACCATGTCATGAGTGATGTAATATGTGATGTCATCAGCAGTGGATTGCGGGTGTGCGAGTTATAGTTAGCTGAACTAACTATAACGGGGGAATTTCAATGGTTTTTTACGAGAGAAATGTCCAGCTAACTATAACGTGTATTTCAGTGAATATATATATATATATACAGACACACACATATATATATTCCATACAAATTTCACGTGCAGTCAGCATGAATTAGTCAATAAACCAATTGGGACCACCACTTATTTATCTGTGATAACACCCTAGTGATGCCCATCATCAACCTAATCGAAACATAAGTAAACTAACTACATTAACCCCATATCTATGCGGAGGTAGACATGGTTTTATTTCTAAATTTCTATGGCTATACCTTATAGCCACCATCACCTTAGAAGTCTGTACCATACCTGAATAAAATAAGGAGGCCGTATAGCAATCAACAGGAAGACAATCTTCACTAATATGTAAATTGGACTAATGGAAAAAATATCCTACTAATGATAAAAACAGGTAACAGAATGAGTTAATGAAATATGTTAAACCAGATTCTGCCTAGTATCTGGTTCTGACTGTTAAAGATACTCTCACCAGGGAATTACCCATACCTTAATAAATGGCACACTCTTTTTTTCAATTACCCTGAAGGTCTAAAGTCCATAACTCTCAACTGAATGAGAGAATCCTTATTTATTGTTCATCACTGATATCGCACACTGGTCCCAAATAAAATATGGACTAGCATCTCATTAGGCAGCTCTGTAACTAGAAAGGCATATCCAAAATCGTAAAAGGATAATGAAACATCAACTCTCAATACAGCTGTAAGAGCATCCCTACAATCTGGGTAAAACATATCATGAGAGAAATACACTTGGAAAAACTCTGATGTTTGCTCATGTGGGTTAGGTTGTTAATGCTACCTTATAATGCCACCCGATGTGTATCTCCTGTTGTTTCCAATGTTCTGAGTTCCACTCAATGCTGTAAGCCTCCTGCTAACTCTATCATCCCTAGTACTGCACAGCTAGTTTTGGCATTTGTTCTACATATTTAAAGGAAGGGATTTTGAAATATTACAGAGCTGAATGCTGCTTAAAAGACCCGAGTGCAGTTGACTATTACCTCATAGGATAACATTAGTCATAGGGCCCTTTGTTAGCTTAAAATGTAGCAGCTAGCACTAAGGACCTATTTGGAGTTGCTTCTCAGGCCCAGAAGGTACTAGGGACTATTGATTTATATGTTTTCTCAGTGTATAGTGTATAGAACAGTAACATATTTATAAATTAAATTATTATGTTATGTTATTAAAAAATGTAAAGCATGAACAAATACCCGAGGGTGTCAAGGTGCTATCGTAAAAGAGGAGAAAGACCACAAGACCAGCAAAATTACTTAGGGAACAGCCATGTTTTTAGGATAGGTACTATCTTGGCATTAAGATTATTACCCGCTCTTTCTTGAGTTACTCTGTTTCTGAGCTTCTAACCCCACACCACAACCTGGAGTAATTCCTGCCTGCCTAACCATACCACCCTAAAGGAGTCAAATCCTAAAACAAAAGTGGTTGGTCATTCTGTTTGAAACTGTATTGTGGCCCTAGGCCTTCAGTACTAAACGACACCAATTTTCATAATTATCCAGCCATAGCGCTGAGTGGTCTGGAACCTCAAGAAAACATCTCTGCACTTTCAGCCTTTGCAAAATAATTTTGACCAACTGTGGGATGTCTATATCACAGGGAAGTTATTTATTTTAATCTTAGAGAACTTGTTATTTGCAGCTTTATCTCTCGCAGAAGAAGGCAACCAAAGTGTATGAAAACCCTATACTCCCTTGGGTTTGCCATCAAGATGGAAATACCTCGCCTCCAGGCATTGCAGATATTACTTCATATGAAACAGTATCTCAAGGAACTAGAGAACATGTTTTTGTCATCAAACCAGGTTGTGACCTTGCAGCAGCATCTCTTGGCTCTATTACTAAAAGACTCATCCACGGACAATGAAAAGATTATGCTGCCACACCATACATCCAATGGCCAACTTTTCACTTTATACCAATAGTTCATTATCTTATTGATTCCTGTGATCTGGCATTACAAGGCTAAGAAACCATGGCATCTCAGGAGAATTAGGAAACCATGCTTCCATGGAAACATTCCTGTTATCTCCTACCTGGCCCCTTTTGCTCCTGGTCTTCCCCTTATTTTCACAAGAGATGCCAGTCTAAGGTGCTGGTGGTCACATTGGAATTCCAGTCAGTAGAAAAGGAGTGGTGCCTGCCACTGTGCTTCTGGTGTCCAACTGGAGAGACCGCAAGCAATATGTCATTTGCTTCAGGCATTTTATCCCATTCATGTGAAGACCCAAGTAGCCTTAATTATGAGAAAACATACAAAATTGCTTTGAATGTATTGTAATGGATAGCGCAATATTGTTTTAGCCACTGACTTCTTATTTACCCATTTTAACCATAGTCGTTCAAGCCCCTTCACTTCTGACCTAGCTAGCTTCAGTCTCATGCTTCTCTTCACTAAGCAAGGATTTTTAATTTTCTAGTCTAGTGTCTGGAAGTTGCTTTTCTTGTATCTTTCCTCAAGGTCCTTTGCACTCTTCACACAAGAGATCTGTGCACCCGCAACGATTGCAGAGTTTTGGTTTCTGTCACTTGTGTTCTATTTGATGCTAATATATAGCAGTCTATTAAAAAAAGCCATGTAAAGGGGAAGGGTTAGCATTAGATGCATTGCACTGCGATATCGCAGTCTGCTTATTCATTTTCCTAAATCACCACAGAGAAATCTGAACTACAAAAAGAAAAGGAGGTTGACATTTTAGATGTTTTGAGTTTCCCATGCTGGCCAGAGATACTGGTGGTGCACCAGCTGATGCACATGGAAACGGGACTGGCCATTCAGCCAGTATTAAGGGCACTATGAGACAATGCATAAGCGACCATAGTGAGACATGCGAGTGGGTGAACAACCGGCAGCGAGGCGATAGAGGACAATACATGACGTGCACGACGACTACCAGGGGAAGTCTAAGATATACTCAAGGTTGATTAGCAAGAGAATGAGACAGGAATCTCTATGAGGACAAACACACATTGTCCTCTAGTGACGCTGGTACGGGGAAGGTGGAATCACAGTCCATTTTCTGTGGTCACCCGGAAGATTTATTTACTATTAAATAAAAACAATTCCCCAATATTTGTGAAAACTCCTTAAGGTTTTATGTGGAGTTACAGAAGATGTTCAAATATTTCAGACCCAATTGAGTGGATGGGAGTCAGTTGCTGAGGGTGGTGCGCTGAATGAGGTTAGCGATTGTGTAATTGGGCACGGCATACCCCGGCCATTGATGATACTTTGACTGTGGCTAAAGAGGAACTGGTGAATGCTGTAGTGGAAGTGTTCCTTGTCAACACTGGTTTTTCAAAGATTTCTAACTATAAGCAAAATACAGGAAACTCTCTGGTAGATGAGTTAGACAGATTAAATAAAGGTAATCTGGCAGTTCTCAGACTGTGGCACAAGCTCAGGAAGCTGTGTGTGCTACTTTTGTGTAGAGATTATTACCTAAGGTACAGGAGCAATTGTGCACTATTTGTATTGGCATGCAAAGAATTTGCTAAGTTGTTCACAATCGACATCTAATGTGTGGCAGAGCAGGAAAGGAAAAAATAGTTGAAGAACACAAATTCCAGCACATAGTAAAAGGGAAGTGCACGGTAGCGATGAGTGGAATAGGAGACCCGGGTTTGACAGGGAGGAAGTCAAGTGGGTAGAAACCAAAGAAGGGGAAGAGTAAGTTCAGCTCCTAAAGGAGGGTCATGTTTTTGTTTTGGCCAGTTGGAATATTAAAAACGTGACTGTCCCAAATTGAAATCGGGTAAGCCAGCTCAAACTGACTCCCCAATAACACAGAATCAGTAACCAAATTATTAGGACCACCTGAGAGATGTCAATGGGCCAGGGAATTCTTTGATTCCAGTTCATCAAAACTGTCCTCATGAGAAATAAATGATAATGGTAAACCCACATGCTGCCTCATTGACACTGGTGCTAGTCGATTTGTCTTAAAAACCTCCAAATTCGCTTCTTTACTTCACTCCGGCCTGCCCATTGATGCCGTTTGAATTTCCAAATCTAGTCTTCTGCACCCAGCGGCGTAGCTTCGGTTGAGTGTTTGGAGTGTGGCAGCTTACACATAGATACGTTCTTGGCTTGGTAGTTGGGTCTTTGTGGCTGTTATTCTCGTTGTGAATCAGGAATGAAGGACAAAACAGTGACTTTTGATGTAAACTGGAGAGAGAGAGACCTTTTTTATTATCACATATGAGCGCTTTTTAAAATACTTGATAATTCAATATGTGTGCTGAACAAGGTTTGATTTATTAGACTATAATGTTGCTCCATCTACGAAAAAAATCTAGGCCAGTTTTAGGGTTTCCAGGAATATTAGCTTGCTTCTTAGTTCACCAATGGCAATGTTGTTGGGTGTGAGGCGTGACTGTTTCTAAAAACGATCATTTTCAATAAATGTCTGCATATGCAGCAGTATAATCTGATGCATTAAGGTGAAATGCTTCACATGTTAAAGATATTCACATTTGTTATATTTTTACATTTGGTTTCTTACATGATATACATGCCAAACGTTTCCATGGTTTGATCGTGCAAGGACTCTTCGAGCCAAGCCCGACCCATGTCTTGCCTGTGCCTCTGCTCGCCATATTGATTGCATGCCCTCCTCTATTTGCAACTCATGCTTAGTACATCGCGCACATTGCTGTATTTTAACATTTCATTTACAACTCTATGGGAATAGAGATTCTTTTAATCTGCTGCTACGCTGCTTTGCTGCGGGGGGAGACAGTCAGGCTTACCTGCATTTAAAACGTTTCGATCACCCGCATTTGTCGGGATTTAGCTAGCGGGGGCTCCGGTTCAGCGGCGCTTGGCCGCCATCTTTGAGTGGGTGAGTGAGGCTTGGGACATTGTAGGCGCCATATTGGGTGGGTCAGACGCCTACGAGGCGGTACCTGCGCGGCGTAATACTATAAAATCAATGGAGATGCGGGCGTGCAGCGTTCGCGCGCAGCGGGCGCACCGTGGGCGCGCCGGAGGTGCGCCAGAGGTAAGCCCGTTTGCGCCCGTTCGCGTCCCGGTAGCTCCTGGCTCCAGAGACCCAATGAGGACACACTTAGTGTATTCTCGAGAAGAACTGTGTGCTCTGAACCACCACTTGGCCTCACATAAAGAGTCTGCCGTGTGGCCACCGTCTTCGCCCCCCATTTCCTGTGGCCTTCTTAATGTCCGCTCCCTTGTAAAGCACTATGACGAAATCTTTTTGTTGATTGAGTCAGCTAAATTGGATATTTTATTCCTGACAGAGACCTGGACTACATCTGATAGTGGAGCAGAGTTGGCCTGGGCATGTCCCCCAGGATATTTCATCAGACATATCCCTCGAACTACGGGTAGAGGTGGCGGAGTGGGGTTTATTTGTAAAGACACACTTGCCCTCTCACAGTTTACTGTTAAACAGGTGGTGGGCTTTGAACTCCTGGGATTTTCCTTAATGGCTCAGGGTGGCACAGTTTTTTCTGGTCTTTTGTGTTACAGACCTCCCTCCGGTATAGCCCCTTCTTTTCAGCAATTTATTGACCTTGTGTACAATTTATCCAACTCACATTCCAACTTCATAGTGCTGGGTGATTTTAATTTACGACCATTAGGCCCACAAGATCTAGCCTACAGAGAAATTTGCCAAGCATGCAACAACATACAGCTGGAACAGCTTGTGCAATGTCCCACACATGTGAAGGGGAACATTTTGGACCTGGTCTTTGCTGATAAAAAATTGGTTGCCATTAATGAAGGCCGGGATCAATGCTGGACTGATCATGCTCTGATCCTCATGTCTATTTTTGTGGCTAGAGTGCAGTGCAGTGACAGCTCGGCTGGGTATAAATTCAGCAGACAGTGGTCCCGTCTACTAAGGGGGTCAAATTTACCTTCTCTGTTGCCTACAACCTTTGAGGTGCAGGAAACGGTGGATAAAAGCTACACTACCCTGTGTAAACAGATCGTAACATCACTGGATGTACTGATCCCTTTAAAAAGGGTGAAGAACAAGCCTCGGAGAACCAATGCTTGGTTCACCAGTGATCTCAGCCAACAGAAACTCCGCTGTAAACAGGCGGAGCGTGCTTGGAGGAGAGGGTACGCAGACTCAGATCGTGCACAATACAGACAGGCCCTGCGGGAATATAAAGACCATCTAAAGTTGGCTAAGGCGAAGTTTCTGGAAGACTCTTTGACTAAAGCCACTAATAAATCGCAGACCCTTTTTAAGCTGGTTAACAACTTGGCAAATCCGGCTTCTGCAGCCCCAGCTACCACACCATCTCAGGAGCTGTGTGATTCTTTGGCCTCTGCATTTGAGGAAAAAATCAGACTCATCTTGAGTGGCCTCTCGACTCCGAGCCATGTGGCCCTGATGGAGTCCTCCCCACGGAAACCTCCTCACCCTTTAGGTGTCGAGGAGGTTAAGGGGGAACAACAGCTATTATCTTGTTTTCCTACCCCTTCCTTGGAGGAATTTTGCATAGTGGCTAATGGTGTGTCGTCGGGTTCCCCACTGGACCCCCTGCCACATAGGATATGGAAGGCTTTTCAGATAGAGTTGCTACCTCCGTTGTATACCATCTGCTGTCAGTCTTTGACTTCAGCCACGGTTCCTGATAGCTGGAAGCTTGCAATTGTGACACCGTTGCTAAAAAAGGCCTCTCTGGACCCGCTTTGTCCTGCCAGCTATAGACCCATATCGCTGCTTCCATTCCCTATAAAAATTCTAGAGAAGTTGGTTACAAGAATTTTATCAAACTTTCTGGAATCCAACGCTTGTTTGGATGCTGTCCAGTTTGGTTTCAGGCCGGCGCATGGGACCGAGACCACCCTGATCACCGTGCTTGACGATCTGCGAACGCGTGTCGATATGGGTAAGGCAGCATTTTTGGTGCTGCTGGACATGTCGGCCGCGTTCGACACGGTGGATCACGCTGTCCTGCTGGATCGCCTCAAGGGGGCAGGCGTGGGTGGTCTGGCGCTGGGCTGGCTTGAATCTTACCTGGAAAATAGGCAGCAAGCAGTTGCATTACCACCTTTTCGGTCAGACACACGTCAGGTGAAGCAGGGTGTGCCACAGGGGTCTGCGATCAGCCCGATCCTCTTTAACCTATACCTCCGGCCCCTAATCAGTTTGATAAAATCCTTCGGCATCTCGGTTATCAATTATGCCGATGATACACAACTGATTTTTTCTTTTGAGGGAAAGGAGGCGGTTTCGAGGGACACTTTCCATCAGTGTATGTCGGAAACAGCAGAATGGCTCCGACTCAACTCACTCCAATTCAATGGGGCAAAGACTGAAGTGCTTCATTGCTCATTGGATCAGCCCTCCCGTACGTTACCAGAAGGCTTCTGGCCAGCCTCTATCTTAGGTACGGTGACAGCGGCGGAGTCGGCCCGTAACCTGGGGATTGTGTTTGAGCCTGGGCTGCACCTAAATGCCTCGGTGAATAAGACTATAGCTACGTGCATGGGCCTGCTTCGAGCCCTACGTAAAATCTTGCCGTTGCTCCCCCCACAGGCTCGAATAGAGGTGGTGCGCAGTACTATACTCAGTAGGTTAGACTACTGTAACGCACTACTTCTGGGGGCACCTAAGTCTTTAGTAGGTAGGCTGCAGAGGGTTCAAAACATGGCGGCCAAACTGGCTTTAGACCGACCTCGCTCTGCATCATCTTCAGAAGCTCTGTCTGACCTCCATTGGCTGCCTGTTCAGCAGCGTATTCTCTTTAAAGCTGCCTGTATTGTGTTCAGAGCGCTGCATGGGTTGGGACCGCTGCCACTTCAACACCTCTTTTCGTGGTACCAGGCTGCTAGACCCTTAAGATCCTCCTCGGCTTTTTTGACCATAGTCCCTAAATTCGTTAGAGTGAGGATGGGTGGTCGTGCCTTTGGTTTTACAGCAGCTAAGCTGTGGAATACTCTCCCTCTGTTCCTAAGGAGTAAGCAAGAATTTTCCTCCTTCAAAAAAGAGCTGAAGACCTACCTCTTTCCAAAGTAATGTAGTGTATTTGATCTGATGACTCACCTATGGTCCAGTGCCAGGATACCCTTGGGGTGACAGCTGCGCTCAACAAGAATTTAATACATACATTACGTACATTAAGCCACCAGCCATTGATAAAATTAGATGTAAAAGACAAGGACTAGAAGTTTGGAGCCCTGCTGACATGCACCGATTTAACAACTCTGCCAACAAGGCTTCTTTCACCAGAGATGAATACGAGTGGTGACGGTGAAATACATTCACAATAAATAATCCCAGTCAAGGGCTAAAGGCCATTGTGTTATATGTTACCATAGTCAGGCCCATGAGGGAAGGAGTGTAGCTTCAGCCGCATGTTTGGGGTGTGGCACACCCCGTATGCTTTCTTGGTTTGTAATTGGTTGTGGGGGCCCTGAGTCGTGTCTGCTATGTCTGTTTTGGTTTTCCTATAGTTCTTATTTCACTAAGATGTTTTAAATTGTTGATTTTTTGGATGGGTATCTTAAATATATATATTGATCAGTTTACCAAAAAATTAAACAATATCACCCATAGAAGTACTCTTGAATAGGTGCACGTTTACTACTGTTTGGAATTCACAAATATTGGCAGTAGAAGACTTGTCCTAAGATTCCAGGCATACTACTGACAATCAAACAGCCTAAAGGTAATGGAATGATGGCTTACAAAAAGTCTAACCAGTGACAATCACTTGGAGTAAGAGTCCAACACATAGTTTTTCACCCACTGTGTCACTCTTTCTTTTCCTTCATAATCTTGATTGGGTTTTCATAGTTCATACAATACATGATGATATCGCAACAGTGCACTTCGAATATGACCAAATATTTTACTGTTTACATATGTCTCGCATAATGTCAAGATGCAAGTCTATAACAGACATGTTGTCAATACAGAGTTCTATATTCGTGCCTTGTAGTGAATTGTATATGTTACATTACTAGCCCTAAACATGGTAAACTTCAAACTCCCTCCCACATCTTCCCTACTGGAGGCTACCAACATTCGGTGTTGGGCTCGAATGGTATTTGCTGTATTGTCAGTACCTTCTCAATTGATTTAAACATAGGCCTTAATGTTAACACAGTGTGTATGTGAAAGTATCCGGGGCATTACAGAATGTGCTAGTGTGTATATAGTACATCCATTCCATTATTTCCAGGTGTTAAGTCATCAGACACACTGTGTCACTCTAGAAATAGGCCTATCTAAGGCAAATAAGCACTGACTCTGTTCCTCATGGAAAAGGTCCATCTCGAACCTTGGTCATCTCACTCCTCCACCCTGTAGCCCACTATTTTTTGTTGCAGAAATATGAGATTCTCTCACTTTGCACTTTATCAGATGAAACTACTTGTCATTGTGGGTCTACCTTTGAACACAGAGCAAACGTTGCAAGAAAAAACAGCATTTGCAATGCAATAGGTCTCGCATTTGTTAAAGTTACAGCTGTTGGTGCCGAAAACGACAATTTTTTCACTTTTTAATTTTTTCATTTGCAGTTGAGTAATTATATCTGCATAGTGCTATTGCCATTGGTATAAAAAGCTTAAGTATCTCTAACTTTAACAAATGTGAGACCTATTGCATTGCAAATGCTTCTTTTCCAAGCCATGCTGCAGGGTGTAGTACCATATGTGGCTGAAAGATTAATCTGAATTTGCAACAGAAATATATTATAGGTATTAAAGTGTAAAAATAATGTAACTGCATATTTATAAAACACTGCAAAGAAAAGCAATATATAGTGTAAACTTAATGGTTATTATAACACAGATGACTTTAAGTACTGGGTGTTATAAAAGACAAACCGCATATTACAGAACATGCACATTATACAGCATGTCCAAAACCAACATTGCGCAGAATAAAGAAAATAATATATATATATCAGGCTCTGCGTTTCTTTTGTTGGATTAATTAACAGGATCTCCATTCCTGCTCGCAGTAGCCGCCCTGCAAGGTTGGTGGCCCCCTTAACTTGGAATTTTACTGTCGTTGAGAAACACTGATGGGGGCATGACCTGCTCGTACCGTTCCAGGCGAAAAAGGATTTCCGTGGTATTTCTGGTGACGCAACGAGAAAGGGAGATAAGAGAGGTACTGCCTCTCTTGGACAATTTTGGACGTCTTTACCTTTACAGTGTGCTTTAATATTTTCACCAACACGCACGTGAGCACTTTATTGTGAATTGGACAGGATGCACTCAAAAGAATAGCAACTTGAATATGGTGCTAATGGACGCTTTGCAGCAGAACATAATAAGAATGCACCATATGCATGAAACATTGGTGCATCCTGTGACTAGTAGTAATATGGCACCATACCACGTGAGAAATGGATGTGAGCACCTCCCTGTGGCAAACTCCACTCACCTGTGATCCAGGCTATATTAGCTGAAACGGGTAAGGAAAGGTGTTTGCTGCATTTCCACTGTGAAAATAAACGCATGGGTTTCGTTTCCGAAATCAGGCTCTGCATTGTTGGATATATATATATTCACTGAAAAAACCATAGGTTTCACACACGTTATAGTTAGGAATTAGCATTTAAAAAACCTTGCAAATTCACTTAAAAAACCATAGGTTTCACACATGTTATAGTTAGGTGGATATTTCTCTCGTAAAAAACCAATGAAATTCCCCCGTTATAGTTAGTTCAGATAAATATAACTTGCGCGACCGCAATCCACTGCTGATCACGTCACATATTACATCACTCATGACATGCTCAGTGGCATCACTCATGACATCACTGATGACATCATCCTTGTGATAGAGTGGCGGCCGCGCGAGTTATAGTTATCTGAACTAACTATAACAGGGGAATTTCATTGGTTTTTTACGAGAGAAATATCCACCTAACTATAACATGTGTGAAACCTATGGTTTTTTTAAGTGAATTTGCAAGGTTTTTTAAATGCTAATTCCTAACTATAACGTGTGTGAAACCTATGGTTTTTTCAGTGAATTTGTACGGTTTTTTAAATGCTAAGTTATGTATGTATTATTAATTTTTTTATATATTTATTTTACAATAAACTACGTATTAAAAAAAAAAATGTACATTTTTTTGGGGGGGTTTTCACCGTGCGCGCACCCCGCGATTTTTAAAAAAAAATAATTAAAATGCTTTTTTCTGCCTTCGGAGTCCTTCAGAGACCCCCTGACAAAGGCTAGGGGGTCAGGAACTCTCTAACCTGCCCCCTTTTCATGTTCGCCACCTTCCTTTTTCACTCTCGCACTGAAAACAAACAAAATGGCGGCCGACACTTCCTGATTTCGACCGATTCGAACGTTGACTAAAATGTAACCACCAATCAGAATTACGCTCGCGCACGTTAGGGTGCTCGCACGGTGCGCGCACGGTGCGCGGCTATAGATATGTATGTGCTTTTAACTGCAATTTTCTCAGGAACTACTGAACAGATTGACTCCATATATGCAAAAGGCACATCCCTGAGCTGAGGACTACCTCTCTGCCAAATTTCAAGTAATTCTGTTCAGCCGTTCGGGCTGTACCTTGGACTAAAGGTCCCTATGGAAAATTGCATGGGGAAAACGCGTTTTGGGACCCCAGGGTAGGAGCGGAGCGGAGCGCCCCACCTATTTTGAAAATTTCGCGAGGATTCGTCAACCGGCGCCAAAGTTATTCCAAATAGAATGTTGTGGATTTCCTATGGAAACACGGTCCTAACTATAACTATCTATATATATCTATATATATATAGATATATATATCTATATATATATAGATATATATATATATATATATATATATATATTCACTGAAAAAACCATAGGTTTCAGGCACGTTATAGTTAGAAATTAGCATTTAAAAAACCTTAGAAATTCACTGAAAAAAACATAGGTTTCAGGGGCGTTATAGTTACTTGGACATTTGACTCATATAAAACCAGAGAAATTTGTCCGTTATAGTTATAGTCAGTGATGTCATGAGTGATGTCACTGACCAGGTCATGAGTGATGTGACGTCATCACCAGTGCATTGCAGGCGCGCGAGTTATAGTTAGCTCAACCAACTATAACGGGCAAATTTATCTGGTTTTATATGAGTCAAATGTCCAAGTAACTATAACGTCCCTGAAACCTATGTTTTTTTCAGTGAATTTCTAAGGTTTTTTAAATGCTAATTTCTAACTATAACGTGCCTGAAACCTATGGTTTTTTCAATGAATTTCAAAGGTTTTTTAAATGATAATTTCTATCTATAACGTGCCTGAAAACTATTTTTTTCAGTGAATTTCAATGTTTTTTTAATGCTAACTTCTAATTATAATGTTCATTTAACCTATAGTTTTTTTCGACACCCAAGAAAGACACAACACCCACTGCCACAACCCTCAGAACCTCCCCCCGTACAACCCCTCTCTCTACTACCACCAAGGCAGTGCAGAACAGGACAGCGAACCCTCCAAAAACGGCATGGTCCATTAGCCATATAATAGCTCTATGTTGGGAAATGTGGCAATCGTTTTTTCAGTAAATTTGAATTTTTTTTAAAATACTAATTTCTAACTTTAATCTTCCTGAGACCTATTTTTTGTGAATTTCAAAGGTTATTTAAATACTAATTTCTAATTATAATGTTCATAAAACCTATGTTTTTCTCAGTAATTTTGAAAAAAAAATGTGATATTTTGTAACTTTAATATCCTAAAAATAGTTTTTGTATTTTTTATTTATTATTTATTGTCTTCTTGTTTTTTAAATATTACACAACTACATACAGTATGAAAGGGAGCCCAGCCCAGAGCCACATCTGAAGACCAACACATGTCATAGACCTACTGATCAAGCATCTCCGACACCCAAGAACACCACAACACCCACCACCACCCCCAGGACCCCCACCTCTACCACCGAGGCAGCGCAGAACAAGACAGCGAACTTTCCGAAAACGGCATGGCCCCTCAGCCACACAAGTGCTGAATATTGGGACAGGTGTTAACATACTATATGTGAAGGAAGCAATTCACCCATGAATAACAATGCACACAATGCAAAGTGTTGCGGTGATGTGCTCGACACATCTCAGTATGCAGAACACACACCTCTCCATGTGCACAAATACTACTGGTGCTTGTAGTGTTGTGGACTGTGGACCCAACCATGTTATGTCAAACACTAGGTACAATCTCAGTCATGTAGCTGTATCGTCCCCCCCTGTAAGCATAAGCGTAACTGGAGTGGGCTGGTCCGACGTACGCTACTTCAGCGTAGGAGTGTGAATAAATAGGCCGGGGCTCTGGGCGTGGTTTACTTGTGAACTGAGAAGACGAACCACTGTGCCAGAGCGGCGGGCCTCACCCTGCCACGAGGCTGCCGCCATGACCGCGGATCTCCTCGACACAGGCCCCCTGCAAACTCATTGCATAGCACCGCAGACTTATGTCTGTACAGGCTACTGCCTTCGATCTACACTGCGGACAGCAGACATCACAATTCAGATGGAGTAGCGATTGCAGATGACGCAGTCCAGTATGCAAGATACATTCCTCCCAGTGCGGCCCTCTCGGGCCACGCATCATGCCAGGGTGCGCACACGCTGAGCGCCAAAGGTACCACTAACTCAGTGCGCCACAAGTCATCGACACGTGGCCTTACTGAGGCAGAATTCAATAGACAAAAGACATTGCTCCGAGTGCGGCCACCCCGGACCATGCATCATCACAGGGTACGTACACGCTGAGCGCCAAAAGTACTATTAACTCAGTGCACCATAAGTCATCGCCACGTGGCCTTATTGAGGCAGAATCCAATAGACAAAAGGCATTGCTCCGAGTGCGGCCCCCCTGGATCACGCATCATTTGCAGGGTACGTACATGCTGAGCGCCAAAGGTACTACTAACTCAGTGCACCAAAGTCATCGCCACGTGGCCTTATTGAGGCAGAATTCAATAGACAAAAGACATTGATCCGAGTGCGGCCCTCCCGGACCACGCATCATCGCAGGGTATGTACACGCTGAGCGCCAAAGGTACTACTAACTCAGTGCACCATAAGTCATCGCAAGGAAGAGTGAACAGTTTTATGTCAGCCGTGAGGCATACTATCACTAGAAAATCACCCAAAAAAACTTATAATATCCACAAGAATTGAAGTACATTAATGATTACAACCCAGTAATTTTGAAGATGTGGAATGCAAATATGGACATACAATATGTTGCAGATAACTCAATTACTGTTCCTCGCATACTATCCAAATAGAAGTCCATACCTGGAAAACATATGTCTATATGAAATACTGCAACATTATAGTTTTAGAAAAAATTTTACAGAAAAAATAAATAAAGGGAAATATGCTGTAATTGGATCTGATGGATGTTTCTTAAAAAATGCCAAAGGAAATTTGATTAATCACAGGAAATTAAGTTGTGATACTCCAGATAAGAGAGAGTTTTTCTATTTAGCTCTTCTGCAACTCTTCAAACCTTGGAGGACTGAAATGGAATTACTTGGAGATTTTGACTGCCATTAAGATTCTTTCAAAGCATGTAAAGACATTGCTACCAGTGAGGTCCGCCCGGACCACGCATCATCGCAGGATGCTGAGTGCTTCAGGTGCCACTAACTCACTGCACCACAAGTCATCACCACGTGGACTTATTGAGGCAGAATTCAATGCAAGCCGCAACACATGGCGCCACTAACCCTGTTCAACACAAGCCGTCAACACGTGGTGCCACTAACCCTGTTCAACACAAGCCGAACGATCCCACATGTGGAACTGTGTCCTGAGTCCTGAATGGCAGTGACCCCAAGTCCGTGGCAGTGACCACAGCACCAGACTCCCTTTGATTAGTTAGGCATATTTCCAAATGCAAGGCCGGCGACACGTGGTGTCACTAACCCTGTACAACACAAGGCGCAACACGTGGTGCCACTAATCCTGTTCAACACAAGCCGATCCCACATGTGGAACTGTGTACTGAGTCCTGAATGGCAGTGATGCCAAGTCCGTGGCAGCGACCACAGCAGCATACTCCCTTTGATCAGTTAGGCATATTTCCATATGCAAGGCCGGCGACACGTGGTGCCACTAACCCTGTTCAACACAAGCCGATCCCACATGTGGAACTGTGTCCTGAGTCCTGAATGTCAGTGACCCCAGGTCCGTGGCAGCGACAACAGCAGCATACTCCCTTTGATCAGTTAGGCATATTTCCATATGCAAGGCCGGCGACACGTGGTGCCACTAACCCTGTTCAACACAAGCCGATCCCACATGTGGAACTGTGTCCTGAGTCCTGAACGGCAGTGACCCCAACTTCGTGGCAGCAACCACAGCACCAGACTCCCTTCGATTAGTGGCGCGTATTTGCATATGGAAGGCCGGCGATACGTGGTGCCACAGAACCTAAACTACGCAGGCCGTTGGGGCCACAAACCTATGCATTTGGCTGTGGGCCCTTGCTCACCGCTACCTCTGGGCTACACTGCGGTCAGCAGGGCTCACAATTCAGATACAGTCGCGATTGCAGATGACGCAGCAGGCAAGAGACATAGCTCCCACTGCGGCCCATCCGCACCAAGCAGCACCACAGGCTCATACACTTCGACCGTGTATTCTATACATATTTCATCTTTTTATGATACGCCTACACTGCGGTCAGTAGGGCTCAAAATTCAAATTAAATCTTGATTCGTTAATTACAGAGTCCACTAGGCAAGTAACTATCACAGACCTAAAACCTACATAATATCCTTTTAGTATCCTTGCTTCAAGAACTTTTTTTATATCAGTTATAGCTTTAGTACAATCAACAAATTCCTCTTCAAGTGCAAACAAACACTCAATAACAGTCTACACTGCCGGCAACAGAGCTCGCAATTCGAATTTTTGACACGTAGTGCCTCTAACCGTGTTCAACACAAGCCGCAACACGTGGTGTCGCTAACCCTGTTCAACACAAGCCGATCCCACATGTGGAACTGTGTCCTGAGTCCTGAATGGCAGTGACCACAACTTCGTGGCAGCGACCACAGCACCAGACTCCCTTTGATCAGTCAGGCATATTTCCATATGCAAGGCCGGCGACACGTGGTGCCAATAACCCTGTATAACACAAGGCGCGACACGTGGTGCCACTAACCCTGTTCAATACAAGCCGATCCCACATGTGGAACTGTGTCCTGAGTCCTAAAAGACAGTAACCCCAACTTCGTGGCAGCAACCACAGCACCAGACTCCCTTCAATTTTATTTGTTGTTGTTTTGTTTAAATAAAATATTTTATATGTAAATCTATACATGACTAAGATTCTTGTTTGTCCAACCGCACAGGGATAATTCTGGGCCCAAGAAGGTTGTTGGGGGTATGTTTGTAATGTGGGAAGAGGGTGCATTACCTGCTGATGTGGGGAGAGGCAGCGTGAAAGGGGTATCTCTCACAGAAAGAACTCCGGTATGTTTTCAGAAATGCCTTGGACAGATGCCAGCTGACGGACTGAATCACAAAATGGCTTTTCAATGCTTATGTAGTGTGACTTATGAACAGTTCGCACCCAGGCTCGCAGAGGGACAACTGTGGCCCGTCCGGTCGACTCACAGACGCAGTACTACGAGCCGTCCACTCCCAAAGGAACAGCAGCGTAGTAGCTCGCAGAGGTACAGGCACAGCAGCGTACTAGCTCACAAAGGTAGAGAGCTGAGAGTCGACGAACTGGCTTCTAACTCTTTAGCTGCAAAGTGGTGATGTTGGGAAGAGGGAGCGTGAAAGGGTTATCTCGCACAGACAGAGCTCCGGTATATTAAATTGCCCCCGTGACCTTTCTTTTATATTTTCACTCGATGCAAGAAAGCGCGCTTTCTGGACCTTGACCTTTCTCCCTACCAAATTTGGCATAATTCCGTTCAGCAGTTTGACCTATAGCCTTGTCTAAAGTTTCCTATGGAAAATCCATTGGGAAAACGCGTTTTCACACCCGCACATAGCTACCTGACGCAGGCGTACTTGCTGTTGGTGTGCAGGTCAGTGCTCTAGTTGTCAACATGTCACGGCCGCTCACTGAGGGCAGGTTTGCACAGAAACCACATCCATCCGGCACATGCGTCACAG
Organism: Triturus cristatus; assembly: GCF_964204655.1. Taxonomy (NCBI): domain Eukaryota; kingdom Metazoa; phylum Chordata; class Amphibia; order Caudata; family Salamandridae; genus Triturus; species Triturus cristatus. The sequence continues at coordinate 299,110,925 of NC_140583.1, read as the reverse complement.
GCCATGTGACCATGCAAATATAATGCATCGACAACATCACATCCTTTATTGCCGGTGGTGACTGGATGGAGGATGCTCCACAGGTCTCAATCATAAAGAGTCCATGAAAAGTTGCGCAGAGGGTTAGTCGCACCCTGAGCTGTATGGCCGTCAGGGGCCTACTACCACGTGGCACGGACTTGACTTGCACAGGGTTAGTGCCACCCGAAGCTGATGTGGCCGTCAGGGGCCTACCACCACGTGGCGCGGACTTGAGTTGCACATGGTTAGTCGCACCCTAAGTTGTATGGCATGCAGCGGCCTACCACCACGTGGCGCTGACTTGGGTTGCACAGGGTTAGCGGCACCCAAAGCTGAAGTGGTCTCCGCCTTTGATGACTCAGGACTCACCAACATGTGTGGGATCTGCCGGGCCGCGGAGAAGCTGATGTGGTCTCCGCCATTCATGACTCAGGACTCAGCGACATCTGTGAGATCTGCCGGGCCGCGGAGCTTTGACGGGCACGTGGAGTGCCCACTGGTAGACACTCCGGTGGCAGCAGGTAATTATTTGGTCATGGGTGCATTTACAGTGTACACACAAAATCAATAAAGAAATCTCATTACATTTTATATTGATTGGGAATAGTGGGTCAGGTGCTGGATCTTGACGGGATACACTGCCCAGTTCATTTATTTTTCTGTACACGAAAAAACCACATCACAACTTTCACAACGAAAGGCAAAAACAGCGATGTGAAACAAATTCCGATGATAAGCCATGTTAGCACCAGAGATTTTACACCTGCTTTCTGCTAGTGTTAAGCAGGACCACTACGTGCAGCATGAAAGGGAATACAGCCAAGAGCCGCACCTGAACACCCACAGGTGCCATAGAGTCAATGAGCATGATACATGGATACCCATGAGGGCCATAACACTCATCGCAACAACCCCAGGACCGCCAACTCCCCCCGAACTGAGCAAGTATGTCCGTGTGCTCCTTGTGTTAGCATGATAGGCACGGACCCTGCAACATCAGTGTGCTGTCTGCAGCAGAAGTTACCATGTCACCTCAGCGTTGGCAGTGAGCCGGGAGATGTAGCTACGCACGCATCCTCCTGCATGCACAAGCGGCAAAGGGAATGGGGTGTCTCACACATGTCCGTGTGCAAGATGTGCGGTGTGTCTCTGTGTTCTGGTGTGGCCGCCACAAGGGCCCCAGCAGTCGATGTAGTAAAGTAGCATGCACCACCTCCAAACGGCAGTGTCACGGTGTGATTAGAATGCCACAGGACATGCGTGAATAGGCATTACAGAGGTGTGCCGTAGGAGCAGCTGTTTGGCAACGTAACACACAGTGAACCCGCCCATGTGCCACGTGCTGGGCATCTCATCCATGATGACCAGGGGCGCAGACTTCCCACAACACCCACGACCGGCCTTTGTCCACATCCTGTATGAATGCAGCTGGAGAAGTTACTGTAAGGATGAAAGGTTCTGTGTCTGAGCTATCTTGCGCTAACACATCTGCTGCTCCGAGAAGGAACTTGCAAGTGGCCAGCCCCCCCTGACAGATACAATAATATTTGCATCCGTCTCCCACACTACGCAGTACCCGAGTTGAGAACGAGTGGACATCCCACACTCAAAAGTCCTTCGTCGTAGTTAGCGTGCATGAAATGGCCTTCACATGTACTCCCACCACAACTCTGCCCTGCACCCATTGCACACAGACCCGGCTCATTGCACCAAGCTGTGCCATTTCATCCACAAGACTGGCACACGGCAAGCCAGTGCAGCTACAAGCAGAGCCACTGACGCATAGCAGGGCATCCCGAACACATGGTCGACTCCATTGACATCCACCTATACCTTGCACATCTGCTGCATGTCCTGGGTGCACTGCCTTTGGCAGTGCTACGGATCACTTACCAGCACCCATATACAAGTTACCGTGTTCCAAACAAAACTTCCTCCTACTACGTATAAAATATTGCTGCCGAGTCCAGCAGCAGCTCAATTTAGCAGCATGACACTCTAGGCAATATCTCACTTAATTTCCGTACCCTGCACTTTCAGACCGGTAGGGGTCAGTAGTTCAGCGGCTTTATCCCCGAGTCCGGCAGCAGCTCAGCTTACGCCCCCAGCCCCATCAGACCCGTACGAGTGAGTAGTTTGCACTTTACAAATACTGAATTGATTTGATATGCGTAAACTTACCTTCGCACTCCCTGTATAACACCCCCTAACCACCATACACAAGTTAAAATGTTCGAAACCAAAGTTCCTCCGAGTAGGTATAACTACATGCTGACACTACTTGCACAGATGTGGCACAACGCCCAGAGCACATGACTTCATCCCCAGGTCCGGCAGCAGCTCAGCTTAGCAGCATGAGACTCTAGACAATACCTCACATATTTTCCGTAACCCAGCACTTTCAGACTAGTAGGGGTCAGTAGTTCGTACTAGTAGGTATAAACACATGCTGACACTACTTCCACAGGTTTGGTGCAACGGAGAGGGCACATGACTTCAGAGCATAAGACACACAGTTTGGGCTCACTCTTTAATCCCCGAGTCCCGCAGCAGCTCACCTTAGCAGCATCAGACTCTAGGAAATACCTCACTTAATTTTTATAGCCCAGCACTTTCAGACCGGTAGGGATGAGTAGTTCGCTTCGCACCCCTGTATAGCACACCCTAAACACCCCACAGAGGTTACAGTGCTCCTACCCTCCTCTTTCCTACTTTTTTTGCCTTTTTTCCCCTTACTCGCTTCAACAGAATCACAAAATGGCTACCAACAATTCCTAGTTGCAACTGCTCGCACCGCTCGCAGCCAATAAGCAGCAAGCTCGTGCGCGTAACGCCTCAGCCAATCAGATGGCAGAATTCCTAAATATCTATATCTGTAAATTTCGATATTTCTCCAAAACTACTGAACGGATTTACACCAAATTAACAAAAGCGTGCTTTCTAGACCAAGACTCTTCTCCCTGCCAACTTTGGAGTAATTCCGTTTACCCGTTCGACCTGTAGCCTTGTCTAAAGTTTCCTATAGAAATTGCATTGAGAAAACACGTTTTGGGACGCCCCTTTTTTCTTGGCTCCCCCTTGACGAATCACCCCCAAACTTTCAACATAGGAGCTGATATGAACAAAGAATTAGTTCGAAAAGTTTCATGAAGATTCATCAAACGACGCCAAAGTTATAAGCAAAACAAAAAATGCTCTTCCTATGGAAACTTGGTCCTAACTATAACTACCTACTGGCGACTGCCAGTAGGTAATATATTAGAGTAGAAATACGTTTTAATTTAGCAAAGAAACAATATATCACAGAACTAGGACGAAAAAAAACTTTGGCAAAAATAAAGGGAGAAAGGTGCCAACTTTGAAGTTGGGGATTAGTTTGAGTATTGCTGTTGTACCAACACCCTATGATCCTGTGCAAACAATTGAGTTTTCTTGTATGTAAAAACATATGTTATGGCCTTAACTGCTGCTATTTAAATTCACTTTACTATGTTAGGGTGATTTTTCTGCTATAAAAACAGGTGTTAATTATTAACATAGGAGCTGATATGAACAAAGAATTAGTTTGAAAAATTTCATGAAGATTCATCAAACGACGCCAAAGTTATAAGCAAAAAAAAAATGCTCTTCCTATGGAAACTTAGTCCTAACTATAACTACCTACTGGCGACTGCCAGTAGGTAATATATTAGAGTAGAAACACGTTTTAATTTAGCAAAGAAACAGTATATTACAGAACTAGGACGAAAAAAACTTTGGCAAAAATAAAGGGAGAAAGGTGCCAACTTTGAAGTTGGGGATTAGTTTGAGTATTGCTGTGGTCCCAACACCCTATGATCCTGGGCAAACAATTGAGTTTCCTTGTATGTAAAAACATATGTTATGGCCTTAACTGCTGCTATTTAAATTCACTTTACTATGTTTGGGTGATTTTTTTGCAATAAAAACAGGTGTTAATTATTAACATAGGAGCTGATATGAACAATGAATTAGTTTGAAAATTTCATGAAGATTCATCAAACGACGCCAAAGTTATAAGCAAAACAAAAAATGCTCTTCCTATGGAAACTTGGTCCTAACTATAACTACCTACTGCCGACTGCCAGTAGGTAATATATTAGAGTAGAAATAGGTTTTAATTTAGCAAAGAAACAGTATATAACAGAACTAGGATGAAAAAAACGTTGTCAAAAATAAAGGGAGAAAGGTGCCAACTTTGAAGTTGGGGATTAGTTCGAGTATTACTGTGGTCCCAACACCCTATGATCCTGGGCAAACAATTGAGTTTCCTAGTATGTAAAAACATATGTTATGGCCTTAACTGCTGCTATTTAACCCCTTCGCTGCTGCGGACATTCCGCTGCAGCGCTGGGGGGGGCAGGGGGGCAGGGGGGCAGCGCGGCGGGCCTGTGCTCATGACGGAGCCGCTCCGTCATGAGCCACGGTTGACCTGTGCTCATGACGGAACGGTTCCGTCATGACTCCGCCCATTTGCGTTGTCCCCCCGCACAGGCGGGGAAACAGCGCCGCGTAGGCGGAGCGGCCGCCAACGGGCGTGTCATGACGGAACCGTTCCGTCATGAGCACACGGCAACCGTGGCTCATGACGGAACGGTTCCGTCATGAGCGGGGAAGGGGTTAAATTCACTTTACTATGTTTGGGTGATTTTTTTGCTATAAAAACAGGTGTTAATTATTAATTGCCATGGTGTACACCAGAAACTCCCGGCTCAAATTGAGCACTAATTTAAAGGCTAAAATTGTTTAAAACAAAAGGCATGTTACACAGCTCTAAATATAAAAAAAAATACCTACTCTGCAGCGACTCGGGTTGCACAAGCAAAACACATGTTGTGCAGCCTACAACAACAAATGTGGCGTGGCCTGACAGCATGTGTGTTTGGGAAAATCCTGTAATGTATTTGTCTGTATGAAAATGTAATATGTCCTTAAATGATGTTTAAAAATGTGTAATATCTTTGGGTTTAATAGACATATTTGCAGTATGGATGGTACACACATTTTGCAGAAACCTATAGTTTATTTATATGGTGTGAATGGCGAAAAATACATGCAACACACATCTGTTTAGCTATTAAAGTGTAAAAATAATGTAACTGCATATTTATGACACCGTGAAGAAAAGCAATATAGTGTAACCTAAATAGTAAATATAACACAGATGACTATTAGTACTGGGTGTTATAAAAGACAAACAGCATATAACAGGACACGCACCTTATACAGCACGCACAAAACCAACATTGCGCACAAGAATATTATTATAGCTGAACTAGAGTAGAAATTTATTTTAGCAAAGAAACAGTATATGATAGAACTTGGATGGAAAAAAATCGGCAAAATAAAGGGAGAAAGGTGCTGACTTTGAAGCTAGGGATCAAAGTTCAAGTGCCTACATCTGTACATAATTGAAAAAAATTGCACACCGTTAAAATTAAATTTTAGCCACAATACATTAAAACCCAGTACACTGAAAAAATCAGTTCACATCATATTTATTACACATTGCGAACAAAAGCAATATTGTTGAAAATAAATAAAAAATATAATACAGATAACTTTCACTTCACGATGTTATAGAAGACAAACAGCATATTACATAAGACGCCAGTACCAAAGCACAGTCTCAAAAAACAGTGCGCAAAATAAAGAAAATTCATGAAAACTACAACAGAAATACGTTTTAATTTAGCAAACAAACAGCATGTGAGCAACACAAAAACATAATTGTGAATAACATCTTAATTGAGATTTCCTAGAAAAGGAGTCTTTTGAAGAAAACAAAAATGGGATGGAGGTTATGTATATTAGGTGTGGTTACATCATGTTGACTCTAAAGCAGGTAAAGAATAATGTGTACTTTCCATACCTACTTTCTACTCTTGTCTCAGTATAAATGTCAAAATGCATTGGTGCCTCTAATTAGTGCCACAGAATATTTCCAATGTGAAAGAAAGGTGTCAGCGCTTGACAGAAACCAGGCCTTGTTTATGATGCTCATCTGGCAGCACAGCCCTCCATCGGGCTCCTCTGTGAGGCAGGCCCCATGACCGACTGGAAAGGAGGGGATAGGGAGAGCAGAGAGAGTGGGTAGAGGAGCAGAGGTGGGGGGGAGACAGGAGAGTGAAAGCTAACCAGCTTGGTGCCCTGAAAGGATGCTGTGATGATAGAAACTAAGAGCTCATAGACAGTGCTTTAAATGGGCCGGTACTCACCGGTACTGAGTACCGGCACTTCCAAATTGTTCCACCTTCAGTACCGGAACTTCTCCTTGGCCAGGGAGAGTACCGGTACTCTGGGGCAGTAGCCAGGCTTATATTACGAATGTGTAGCAACGTTGCTTGGACAGCATTGCTGTTTTTGATGAGACTGGCTATCAGGCGCGCATCGTCCATAGAGCTCAAAGGGCTTCAGCCCCTCCCCCCCACACACAGGCCCCTTCCCCCCTCGTGTGTCTCATCCCGGGCTGAGGTAGCTTCTGGCGAACGTCTTATTGTAGCCGCACCCGAGTACGTCACAGGTCTTTAAAAGACCATTCACTTGCTAACAAGGCTTTCTTGTGTTTTCACCCCTTCTTAGAGCCCCTGCATCTCCACACATATTGCTGGAAGAATCAGCCCCCCCCCCTGAAATTCTTAGTAGACCCCCCACCGTAATTTGGCTCTCGTAGCGCCTTTACTGGCTATGAAAGGAGCCGTGAATGTGTGCATTGACAGACTAGATGGCGGCAAGTACCGATAACTCCTCGATTGAAACAAAACCTGCTGAGATTTTCTATTTACATAGCTTCTCTCACTCTTCTGCTTCGCCACCTAGAGATCCGGGTGATTACAGCACAGAACCTCGAGGTGAAACAGGCGTCCTGTCGTAGCTTGGCAATCATGGGAAAAGCAGTTTCAGAACATTTGCTAGTGAAACAAAATAATAGCTCAAGGAACTTTCTGGTCAGGACTCCTTTTACTTTTGGGCAGTCAGCAGGTAGCGCTACCCACACAATCCCAATGAAGCGCTACGCACTAAATCCCAAATTGGTATGAATTTGAGAAACGTTTGTGCACCTTTCTCTTGCAGTCATAATGGGGCTGTATGAAACATGGGAAATGATGACATTGGGTGCTGAGTGCCTGTTGTCGGGCTGAGAGTGGAGGGGGATGCCACTAATCATCAGGGTAAACACATACATTTAAAGTACAGCTTGGATATTGCATTTGTAAAAATCATTTTTAGCGAATGATGTGCGTGTTAGTGTCTGTGTGAGAACCTACGTGTATGTGTGTCACAGATGTGCACTATGAGCTGATATGGAAAAAAGTTATTCTATTTCAGCAGATTACGCTGAGAACTTTTCAGTGCAATAGAGTTCTGTGCTGCATAGGCTGCTCATCAACACATAATGAATGGGGCATGCCCAATGGAAATGTGAATACTACTTCATATATTGGCACGGTGAAGTTATAGTGCCACTATGCATAGCGCTACATAAAACTCCTACATAAATAATTCAATACTTACCATGAAAATGCAACCTTATATATTATATCAACTATGCAGTTTATATAATTTGTATTTCAGTGCCAGTGTCGGTGAAGTAAAATACACACATACAATAACTATTTCTTCATCAACATTCCCAGATGTAATCCGAGAATATCTTGATCTCATTGGATGCTGGGAGGTGCAGGGCAGGCACAGACAGCAGTGCCCCCTGCTCTGAGGCCTGGCTTTGCTGTGAGGCAGGCTGGAACCTGCTGACTGATTGGTAGGTGGGGAAGAGCACAGAAAGTGGGACAGAAGAGCTGGGAAATACACAACCATAAAAGTGAAACCAGCGCAGCACTGATAAAGTATGTCAACAATTATTAAAATATGCAGGGTGGGGGGCAGGAGTTGATAAGTGCAGGGAACAGAGCAGGAACCCTCCAGACGCTCTGATGAGCAGGGTACAAATGCTGTGTGATAACTAAGAAGCAACAAGCATTTGCAATGCAATAGGTCTTGCATTTTAGAAACTTTGACCTATTGTACTGTAAATGCCAATGCCTTTTATTATTACAGGTTTTTCAAACACATAAATAAAAGGTATTGTCATTTACAATGCCAAAAGCTCAAAATCTCGTAATTAAGAGACCTATTACATTGCAAATGCTCGTTTTACATGCCAAGAAGAAAGTGAAACATGAAAAGAAGTGGGGGTTGAGAGACTGCTCACTTTGCCACTGGATTCAAGCAAGCCTGGCTGAAGATGGCTGAAATGCCAGGAACCTGTCCTAGGAAGCTTGTTTCCGGTCCAGGGAAGGCATGGCTTGGCAGTTCGGGCTGGACTGTTCCCATGAGGCACAGGGTCAGACTGATTTGCATATGGCCATGTCTGAACTGGGGTGGCAGAGTGGGCTAAAGAACGGTGATGGATCAAACCCAGATCTGTTGACTGGGTGTGAGTGTTTGATTGGTTCTGATGCTCCGTCCATCACCACCCCCTTTTGTACCGCTTTGTTCGCCATAAGTTGGCAGGGTATGCTCAGACGTGAGTCCCTTGCTCACTTTGCCACTGGATTCAAGCAAGCCTGGCTGAAGATGGCTGAAATGCCAGAAACCGGTCCTAGGAATCTTGTTTCCGGTCCAGGGAAGGCATGGCTTGGCAGTTCGGGCTGGACTGTTCCCATGAGGCACAGGGTCAGACTGATTTGCATATGGCCATGTCTGAACTGGGGTGGCAGAGTGGGCTAAAGAACGGTGATGGATCAAACCCAGATCTGTTGACTGGGTGTGAGTGTTTGATTGGTTCTGATGCTCCGTCCATCACCACCCCCTTTTGTACCGCTTTGTTCGCCATAAGTTGGCAGGGTATGCTCAGACGTGAGTCCCTTGCTCACTTTGCCACTGGATTCAAGCAAGCCTGGCTGAAGATGGCTGAAATGCCAGAAACCGGTCCTAGGAATCTTGTTTCCGGTCCAGGGAAGGCATGGCTTGGCAGTTCGGGCTGGACTGTTCCCATGAGGCACAGGGTCAGACTGATTTGCATATGGCCATGTCTGAACTGGGGTGGCAGAGTGGGCTAAAGAACGGTGATGGATCAAACCCAGATCTGTTGACTGGGTGTGAGTGTTTGATTGGTTCTGATGCTCCGTCCATCACCACCCCCTTTTGTACCGCTTTGTTCGCCATAAGTTGGCAGGGTATGCTCAGACGTGAGTCCCTTGCTCACTTTGCCACTGGATTCAAGCAAGCCTGGCTGAAGATGGCTGAAATGCCAGAAACCGGTCCTAGGAAGCTTGTTTCCGGTCCAGGGAAGGCATGGCTTGGCAGTTCGGGCTGGACTGTTCCCATGAGGCACAGGGTCAGACTGATTTGAATATGGCCATGTCTGAACTGGGGTGGCAGAGTGGGCTAAAGAACGGTGATGGATCAAACCCAGATCTGTTGACTGGGTGTGAGTGTTTGATTGGTTCTGATGCTCCGTCCATCACCACCCCCTTTTGTACCGCTTTGTTCGCCATAAGTTGGCAGGGTATGCTCAGACGTGAGTCCCTTGCTCACTTTGCCACTGGATTCAAGCAAGCCTGGCTGAAGATGGCTGAAATGCCAGAAACCGGTCCTAGGAATCTTGTTTCCGGTCCAGGGAAGGCATGGCTTGGCAGTTCGGGCTGGACTGTTCCCATGAGGCACAGGGTCAGACTGATTTGCATATGGCCATTTCTGAACTGGGGTGGCAGAGTTGGCTAAAGAACGGTGATGGATCAAACCCAGATCTGTTGACTGGGTGTGAGTGTTTGATTGGTTCTGATGCTCCGTCCATCACCACCCCCTTTTGTACCGCTTTGTTCGCCATAAGTTGGCAGGGTATGCTCAGACGTGAGTCCCTTGCTCACTTTGCCACTGGATTCAAGCAAGCCTGGCTGAAGATGGCTGAAATGCCAGAAACCGGTCCTAGGAAGCTTGTTTCCGGTCCAGGGAAGGCATGGCTTGGCAGTTCGGGCTGGACTGTTCCCATGAGGCACAGGGTCAGACTGATTTGAATATGGCCATGTCTGAACTGGGGTGGCAGAGTGGGCTAAAGAACGGTGATGGATCAAACCCAGATCTGTTGACTGGGTGTGAGTGTTTGATTGGTTCTGATGCTCCGTCCATCACCACCCCCTTTTGTACCGCTTTGTTCACCATAAGTTGGCAGGGTATGCTCAGACGTGAGTCCCTTGCTCACTTTGCCACTGGATTCAAGCAAGCCTGGCTGAAGATGGCTGAAATGCCAGAAACCGGTCCTAGGAAGCTTGTTTCCGGTCCAGGGAAGGCATGGCTTGGCAGTTCGGGCTGGACTGTTCCCATGAGGCACAGGGTCAGACTGATTTGCATATGGCCATGTCTGAACTGGGGTGGCAGAGTGGGCTAAAGAACGGTGATGGATCAAACCCAGATCTGTTGACTGGGTGTGAGTGTTTGATTGGTTCTGATGCTCCGTCCATCACCACCCCCTTTTGTACCGCTTTGTTCGCCATAAGTTCGCAGGGTATGCTCAGACGTGAGTCCCTTGCTCACTTTGCCACTGGATTCAAGCAAGCCTGGCTGAAGATGGCTGAAATGCCAGAAACCGGTCCTAGGAAGCTTGTTTCCGGTCCAGGGAAGGCATGGCTTGACAGTTCGGGCTGGACTGTTCCCATGAGGCACAGGGTCAGACTGATTTGAATATGGCCACGTCTGAACTGGGGTGGCAGAGTGGGCTAAAGAACGGTGATGGATCAAACCCAGATCTGTTGACTGGGTGTGAGTGTTTGATTGGTTCTGATGCTCCGTCCATCACCACCCCCTTTTGTACCGCTTTGTTGGCCATAAGTTGGCAGGGTATGCTCAGACGTGAGTCCCTTGCTCACTTTGCCACTGGATTCAAGCAAGCCTGGCTGAAGATGGCTGAAATGCCAGAAACCGGTCCTAGGAAGCTTGTTTCCGGTCCAGGGAAGGCATGGCTTGGCAGTTCGGGCTGGACTGTTCCCATGAGGCACAGGGTCAGACTGATTTGCATATGGCCATGTCTGAACTGGGGTGGCAGAGTGGGCTAAAGAACGGTGATGGATCAAACCCAGATCTGTTGACTGGGTGTGAGTGTTTGATTGGTTCTGATGCTCCGTCCATCACCACCCCCTTTTGTACCGCTTTGTTCGCCATAAGTTGGCAGGGTATGCTCAGACGTGAGTCCCTTGCTCACTTTGCCACTGGATTCAAGCAAGCCTGGCTGAAGATGGCTGAAATGCCAGAAACCGGTCCTAGGAATCTTGTTTCCGGTCCAGGGAAGGCATGGCTTGGCAGTTCGGGCTGGACTGTTCCCATGAGGCACAGGGTCAGACTGATTTGCATATGGCCATGTCTGAACTGGGGTGGCAGAGTGGGCTAAAGAACGGTGATGGATCAAACCCGGATCTGTTGACTGGGTGTGAGTGTTTGATTGGTTCTGATGCTCCGTCCATCACCACCCCCTTTTGTACCGCTTTGTTCGCCATAAGTTGGCAGGGTATGCTCAGACGTGAGTCCCTTGCTCACTTTGCCACTGGATTCAAGCAAGCCTGGCTGAAGATGGCTGAAATGCCAGAAACCGGTCCTAGGAATCTTGTTTCCGGTCCAGGGAAGGCATGGCTTGGCAGTTCGGGCTGGACTGTTCCCATGAGGCACAGGGTCAGACTGATTTGCATATGGCCATGTCTGAACTGGGGTGGCAGAGTTGGCTAAAGAACGGTGATGAATCAAACCCAGATCTGTTGACTGGGTGTGAGTGTTTGATTGGTTCTGATGCTCCGTCCATCACCACCCCCTTTTGTACCGCTTTGTTCGCCATAAGTTGGCAGGGTATGCTCAGACGTGAGTCCCTTGCTCACTTTGCCACTGGATTCAAGCAAGCCTGGCTGAAGATGGCTGAAATGCCAGAAACCGGTCCTAGGAAGCTTGTTTCCGGTCCAGGGAAGGCATGGCTTGGCAGTTCGGGCTGGACTGTTCCCATGAGGCACAGGGTCAGACTGATTTGAATATGGCCATGTCTGAACTGGGGTGGCAGAGTGGGCTAAAGAACGGTGATGGATCAAACCCAGATCTGTTGACTGGGTGTGAGTGTTTGATTGGTTCTGATGCTCCGTCCATCACCACCCCCTTTTGTACCGCTTTGTTCACCATAAGTTGGCAGGGTATGCTCAGACGTGAGTCCCTTGCTCACTTTGCCACTGGATTCAAGCAAGCCTGGCTGAAGATGGCTGAAATGCCAGAAACCGGTCCTAGGAAGCTTGTTTCCGGTCCAGGGAAGGCATGGCTTGGCAGTTCGGGCTGGACTGTTCCCATGAGGCACAGGGTCAGACTGATTTGCATATGGCCATGTCTGAACTGGGGTGGCAGAGTGGGCTAAAGAACGGTGATGGATCAAACCCAGATCTGTTGACTGGGTGTGAGTGTTTGATTGGTTCTGATGCTCCGTCCATCACCACCCCCTTTTGTATGGCTTTGCTGTGAGGCAGGCTGGAACCTGCTGACTGATTGGTAGGTGGGGAAGAGCACAGAAAGTGGGACAGAAGAGCTGGGAAATACACAACCATAAAAGTGAAACCAGCGCAGCGCTGATAAAGTATGTCAACAATTATTAAAATATGCAGGGTGGGGGGCAGGAGTTGATAAGTGCAGGGAACAGAGCAGGAACCCTCCAGATGCTCTGATGAGCAGGGTACAAATGCTGTGTGATAACTAAGAAGCAGCAAGCATTTGCAATGCAATAGGTCTTGCATTTTAGAAACTTTGACCTATTGTACTGTAAATGGCAATGCCTTTTATTATTACAGGTTTTTCAAACACATAAATAAAAGGTATTGTCATTTACAATGCCAAAAGCTCAAAATCTCGCAATTAAGAGACCTATTACATTGCAAATGCTTGTTTTACATGCCAAGAAGAAAGTGAAACATGAAAAGAAGTGGGGGTTGAGAGACTGCCACAAACACTGGTAGGGGCAGAATTTGGATTAATAAACAGCAGCGGGCAGGCGCAGCCAACCTTCGGGGCATTGTGCAAAGGAGGAGGGCCGTGGACAGTCACAGCTTATGCAATACCGCCCCTAAAATGGTGCCCGAGGATAGGGGACAGGGAAAGGAAGCCAACTCCATCTGTAAAATTTAAATGCAGGCTTCCATTGGGACATGGTCACCCCCGTGACTAGAAAAATATAAGTTCACAGGGCCATAGTTTAAGAAACAGAAGGGAACATTCTCCCCTTTCAAATCACCGACTACCCTGTGCTCCCGACCCCATGTTCCTCCTCCCATCACCCCTCCTCCATAGGGAACTGCTCTTACCCAAAGAATGAAAGTGTAGATCAGCAATACGCTCTTCAGGCAGGTGATGACCGGCTTGGTCTGTAATCGACTGGAAGGTGACGCCATGACGTGACCTCATCTACTGCTGAAAACAGAACTCTAACTCCTGCACTCCTCTGCCCGGGACTGTCACCGTCACCGAGGAACTGGTTGCTCACAGCAGGCTCGGACAGACTCGGCAAAACTCAGTAGTTTCAGGAAGCGAAAAATCTAAGCATAGAACAAGGGCAATGCTGCATGAAGAGAAGCCCAAAACACTTGTAAATGTTTGTTAAAAAAAAAGTCGAAAATAAGCCCTGTTCCACAAAACATCAAAAAATGTACAATGTAAGATAATAGAACGAACTCCTTTGTGCAATTAGTGTCTAGAGCGGAGCGTAGAAATGTATAATGGGTGAAAAGGGGAAAATGTTATGCATTTTACTTAACAATGTCCTTTTTAAATATTTACATACCTACTTCTTTTGCCTGGCTTCACAGGGAACAGCTTGCAAGTAAAAACTGAGCCAGATATAATTATATTTTAGCATCCGTACACCGTTATGGGAATCCAAAGCAAACTTATGGGCGAGCAGCGTGCTGCATCCCTGGGGATTGTGTGATTGCCAGAATGCTGTATTTGTTGTCATCATGTGTGCGATGTGTTTGGTGTGCTGCACGCCTGGCCAGAATGGTGCTCTGCTATTGGAGCAAGTTCAGCAGAAAATAAAGGCACGTAGCCACTTGAAAGCGGACCCCGCCGTAAAATAAATAAATAGGTGCGGTCGCTATAGTTGAAGCGGACCGCGCTCTAAAGTAAATAAATATATGGAAGGTGCTGCGATATCATGGGTGCAAAAGGGGAAGCGCATGAAAGAAAATAGTGCTCACCGACTACAAGAACGCTGACCGTGTAACGCCGCAAGTACACGATCGAGTCTGGATGGGCCGTCCAAAAGGGAGACAGCCTCATTTTCATTCAGAGGACAGCGTTTAACATAAACGATGACGCTAGCCAATAGGAATGATGGGCGGGACTTAAACTCCACTTCTGAAATCTCCTCGATTACAATATGCCTGGAAGGGCGAGCAACGCATGCACGCTGCAACGCAGGTCTGCGAGACCTAAAAATTATGCCTGGAACAGCAGGTAGGAGAATCTTGTTTAAGAAAATAGTGCAAACAGACCGTAAATGAAACTTACTGAGTAACAACACATGTAAAAGAGCCAGTCCTCGTAGGAGGTGACAATAGGAGACAGGGAGGTACTAAGGAATGAGTAACAAGCCTATTAACAAATGAAAAGACAACATTTACAAAGGACAGTGACAGCAGCCAATTTAAAAGAATGGCAGAGAGTGTGTGGAGCTTCAAGTACATACCTCAATACAGCATGTCTCAAAGAGACAGCGCAATGCTGTCTATCCGAGACCTAAAACATGCCTATTATTGCTCAGTCTCCTTGGGAACTCCTATAAGGGGATGTGAAAGTGGCTAACGACCTGAGAGTGCCCCTTCTCTACCCGTAGCAGTACCTCTGCTGGTAGCAGTAAAAAGCAAATATTTACATCCCTACAAGCGATTATGATATCAATGCAAACACTAAATAAAAACAAGTTATCGCTAATATCTTGTGTGGCGTTAAGTGTGATAGTATTTAGTTTTATGTAAAATACACGCACAGGTCTTCCCTCTCTCCCCTCCATTAATAATACGATTGTCTACCCCTAGCCAGTGTCCCTTTCGTTCGCAGCGTGATTGGCTACGGATGCCATTACATCACTCAGGTGCCATGTTGTCAGTAGGCTCCCAGTGCATCTCTCCCGCACTTCACCGGCCCCCTCCTTCGCCGTGCACTGTGCCGAAGGCTCAGCTGAGAGCAGGCCACGTGACTGCTGTCTGCCTGACAGATTGGGACATGCGCAGAACAGCCGGGCTCCTGTGTGCTGCTCTCTGACAGCAATAACAAAGGGAGGACCAGCCTGCCTGAGCCGGGGACCGGCCTGCTGGGCGCTGCCTGCTCCTGCCTCTCACCCCTGCCCCCTCCCGACCTCTAAATACCGGAAAACAACCCCCTCCCTTCCCTGGCAGACGCGCTCGTCCTTGCTCCTGAGGTCCGGCTGCCTTTCCTGGTGACCCGGCCCTTCTGCTCTCACAAGTGGGTATCTGCTATGTACATACATTTCTGCTGGGCTATTTGACAGCGCGGGCGGTATTCTGGGCAGTGGAGTGGCACGGAGAGGATTCTGTCAGTATCCGCTATGCTCTGTGTACTAAATAAGCGCCCCGAGACGAGCCAGCCCCACCTGCGACAGCGCGTCTCCCACGCCCGCACCCTGACAGCAGCTTACAGGGTGGGAGGAAGAATAGGATGGGGTAACCTGTAGCACGGGCTTAGGCCGAGCACTGCGGGGCGGTGGGCTCCGAGGTCCTGCTATAAAGATGGGACTGTGATTGGTAAACAGAGCCTTGTTATAGATGGAGGGTGGGATGCGATGGGCAAATGATAGGTTTAACAGTGCCTTTGAGCCAGGATGGGGAATAGTTGATTGATGCTTAATAGTTACTGATGTGGTATGCATGAATATTGCATAGATATGAATCACACACACGGTGGGCCATGCAGACCTAGTGTCTCAACCCTGTATCATGTGGAGGGTTCATAACTAGCTGGCTAGGTGTCATACACACATATTGGGGTGCTACTTGTGACCGGTGGGGTGCCGTGTGCAGATGGGTGAATATCATAAATTGTGAGATATGCTTGGATCCTGAGATGGCATGCACAGATGGTGTACTGCGGGTCCATATATGCATGGTGAGAACATTCATGCCCATATGGCTGGTTTTATCAAACTTAGATGGCAAGGGTTCATGATTAGATGGTGACGTGGCCTGTTTAGATTTTGGGACACTTTATTAATCTGCCATTGCTTCAGTGGAGGATTAATGGACACCTGCTGATCTTGACTACACTGCTTGTTTATGATTATTCGGGGGGCTCCAACCTTTTCTGTAATAAGAGCTACTCATGTGAATGAACATCATCCCAACCTGCTGATATTATTAGTGTTGTAATAGTGACACACTAGAGAAGATTACATTGGTGGTCATCTCATGCAAGAATGTCAGCAGTGACCCCCTCAGTGCATCAGGCTACTAGCAATAAAAACGTTTTTTTTAATCAAATTTGAATTGCTCTATCTGAGTTATAGATGACAGCCATAGTTGCAATGCCCCTTGTAACAAGGTAATGATAGTACTTGTAAGTCCCCCCTAACACCACATGATTTATGACTAGCTTTACATGTAGTTTGGAATTGGAGCCATTTTTCTCTAAACCTCAACTTTGGATATTTCTTCGTCTCAAACACACACTCTTAATATTGGTATGTATATATTAATTCAGCAAAGCCAAAGCTTCTAATTTAGAAGGCTGGACTGCACACAGGAGAGCTATTTACAGGTGGAGGAAGAGCTTCTAGTAGCCCACAAGCTACTTGTCGGAGAAGCCTGGGTTAAGTCTTGTTATTAAAAAAGTAAACTTTATTTTCCTTGACTTGAGGTGGGTGCCAAGTATTGTTGGTAGGGTTCTATGCATGGATGTCAGCGTGTCATTCCCACGTTGGCATGTGTCATACTCATTAGGTGAAGTGTTGTGCACCTGAGGTTGGAGGGGCGTACATAGATTGCAAGGTGTCATGCTTAGATGGAAAAGTGTCACACATAGCTGATGATCTTTCATGCACAGGTGGTCAGGCTTATTGCTTTGACTGTGAGGTGTCAAGCTTGGTATGCTATGTTGATTTGTATAGTGCACTAATCACCTGAGAGGTTATCCAGGTGCTTGGGTAAGGTGTATGGTTCAAAGGTGCTTATATAAAGAGTCTGGTCATCAGCTTCTAGGGGGAACTCAGTAAGTGAGGAGGAGGCTCTGATGTGTTGAAGGAGGGTGTTCCATGTCTTGTGTGTGATGTAGGAGAATGAGCAGCGTTCCAGTTTTGCTTTTGCGGATACGGGCGTGTGCCAGAGTGAGAGTGACGCAGAGCATGGGTGTCTGGTGGTTGGTGATAGTATAGGCAGCTGGTCAGGTATTCTGGTCTTCTGTTGTGTAGCGCTTTGTATATGTGTGAGAGAAGTTTGAATTGATTGCTTGTGAATGGGGAGCCAGTGAAGTTTCCTGAGGTGCAGTGTGATGTGGGTGCAGTGTGGGAGGTTGACTATGAGTCTTGCAGCTGCATTCTGGATAGTCTGGAGTCTGTGTAGGAGTTATTTGGAGATTCCGGCTTACAGAGTATTGCCCTGGTCCAGCCTGCTGGTGATGAGTGCTTTTGTTACTGTCCTTCTTGTGTTCTGAAGCAACTGCTGGAATATCTTTCGCAGCATGCATAGTATGTGAAAGCAGGAGGGAGGTGCACACCGCAATGACTTGAGCTGTCATCTTGAACTTATCATCTAGGATGATTCCTAGATTTCTTGCGTGATCAGTGGGTGTTAGTCCTAGCTCCGATGGCCATCAGGTGGAATCCCATGGGGAGGTCTTGTTGCCAAAGACCAGTACTTCCGTCTTGTCAAAGTTAAGCTTCAGGTAGTTGGTTTGTATACAGTCTGCCACCATGGCCATGCATGATGGAGGGGTATCATACATAGATGGTGATGTGCCATGCACAGGCGGTAAGGGGGCATTCTTTGACTGTGAAGTCTCATGCTTAGTTTGAGGGGTCCTACTAGCATGTGCACAGCAAGGAATGCCATGAATTCATGTGGAGTGATCTACTAGATAATAGGTTGTTATGTACTTTGAATGGAGTACAGAGCAAAGGTGGTAGGCATCATGAATAGTTTGTACCTTAATGATAGGGATTATACATTAATACTGGAGTTTTACCCACCAGGACTTTCAATTCAGGAAATTCCTGAAAACTGAACTTTGCACAGTGGCTTACAATTATTCACAGTATTTTCTTGGAGCTGACTGAATAATGCCAATTCTAGGAGCATCATATGAATCTGGATGGACTCTTAACTGGCATCTGTAAGATCTTTCATGGTTTCATGATTTTTTCAAATGTTTTTTTCTAGTGCTCTGAAGTGTCCTAAGTGAGGTGCAGCACTTTTTAAAACTCTTAAATAAATAATCAGATGGTGATGTAATACAAGTGTGTAGTAAGCGGAGTACAGGCACAAAGTAAGCAGGATCTCTCAGCAGCTTTCCTCTGTAAGGGAGTATATTATCCATCAGGGAGTTACTGTCCTGAGCATAGTGTGGAAATATGACCATGCGTTTGAACTATAACACAATAAAGATTAGTGCCTCCGGGAAATTTTGTTCAGGGTTCCCGACATTCCCTTGAATGCACAAAGTCAAGTTACCTCATTAAAATAAAGAGAGGGCCAATAGACAGACATAGGAGTTATAACAAGCACTGGCCTGAATATAGCTTGATGAGAGATAACACCATGTGTAATACATACATTTATTGTAGGAACAACCAAGTTCAATTAATGCAACAATACCATTGTTTTTATTCCTCCTAGAAGGGGAATTAATGATCACTGGACATGATTCATAGGAAAACAGTGATGCCATCTGCGTTCATTGCTTATTAACTCAAAATCTGCATGGTTCCTGACAAGATCTTCATACTGCCTTGTACAAATGTATTTAGTGAATCAAACGCATAGCAAACGTCTGGTCAGGAGACAAAAGGCACCTGACAGAGACTGGTAAGTACAAGTACTTGGCCAATTATTTTTTACATTGAGCACTCATAAAAACATTCTACTTCAGAAGTCACAACATATCTTTCCCCTTTCGATACACAGAAAACACACCCCATCAATACACCTACCTTAAAGATGCACAGAAGAACAAAACCCACTAGCACAGCAAAACACACAAAAATAATTTAACCAGCACAATTATTTGATCATTACTACAGAGTCACCCACAGGGAATAAAGACAATCTTTCTTTATTCCACCACTTTCAATCCCCAAGTTTCTCCGCAGGCCTGTCCAACTGTATGAGAACACGTCCTCTTATAACGAAAGGCAACAACTCTGTATCCGCACTGGGGGTAGTACGCACCACTCTTAACAATTTCTTCAACTCAACTTCACAGTCCAGATGATTAGCTAATAACAATTGTAAACTGCTTGTAGGATGGTACAATGAGGTTTTAATATGCCGTACACCTAGTAAATCTAAATAGACCTTAAACTCCTTTGAGGTCAACTGCGTTCCATTGCCTGTTGCCATCACCTCACCTCACATCACAGCACTCCTTCCCAAGAAACTACGTTGCCCAAAAATGTAATTGCACAGGGACTCGTGAGTTAAAAACTTGACTTCCAGCCAACAAGATTAATAATCCCCAACTACTACTACTACTCCAAATTCAGGTATCCCTCTTCTCTAATAGGACCAGTGAAATCTAACCCTAGTTTCACTCACGCCTTGTGTAGTCTGAGAATCAACGACACCCCACTCGTAACAGTGCCTTGAGATTCATCAATTACTGTGCAAGACATACAGTCTCTCACAAAATACTCTATATTCCTACCTAAACTAGTCCACCAACATTTACCTCCTTCTCATGGCTTTCATACCTATATGCCTTGCATGAGTCAACCTGAGAACTCAGTTATGCAGTTTTGCTGGTACCACTAGCAATTCTGCATGTCTTAGATATCCATCTTGTAAAGGTAATTCAGGACCCACATAATGATAGCACATCATCACACCATCATCCAATTTCTTGGGTGCAGGCCATCCCTTATGTATATACTCCATGACTTTCTTTATCCCTGCATCTGCCTCTATAGCACTATCCCAATGAGCTTTGTTTATAGCTCTACCTGCCGATTCCACCAAGTTAGTAAGTTGAGCGTGAGTTTGGTGGCTGAGATTTGGTCCACCTGAAGGCTATTGGTGAGCTGTCCAGCCACATAAAGGAAGTTGCTGTATTTGAGCCTGCTGGTGATAAAGGCAAGCAACACTGTTCTGCGGGCAGCGAGCGAGCGCCATTTGAAATCATTCTTAGGGTGAGAAACATGTCAAGCCTCACTATACCCCCTTAGTAGTGATAAAATTGATGAGGGGTTTGTGATCAACTCTGATTATAAAATCTGGACCCCATAAGTAACCCCTGAAATGGTTCATGCCCCAGCAACACACCAACGCTTCTCGCTCTATGACAGAATATTTGGCTTTAGTTCCCTTTGAACCTTGAGAAATGAAAGATACCCTCTATGTCACAGCAAGACAGTGTCTATCTCACACTGGCTAGCGTCAGTCGGTACAACACAAGGACCAAGCATATCAAATGATTTAACCCCTTCGCTGCTAGACCTTTTCCCTCCCTGTGCTAAGCCTTTTTTGGGCTATTTGGGGTAGTGCGTGCTTAGGCCCCTGTAACTTTTTGACCACATAAGGTATCCAAGCCAAATTTGCGTCCTTTTCTTCCAACATCATGGGGATTCTAAAGGTACCCCGGGTTTGTGGATTTCCCTGGAGGCTCCCAGAAATTAGCCAAAAACAGCAACATTATTTTTTTGTGGTAAAATGGGAAAAACGGGCTGCAAATGAAAGTGTCTGGGTTTTTCTCTGCAAATGGTATCAAAAAATAGTTTGTGGGGCTGAAATCACAATTTTCACAGCTTTTAGGGAATGACAGACTTTTGTCAGAAAACCAACATTTTTTACACAGTTTTGGCATTTTTCTAGGACATAGCCTATTTTTGCTATTTTATGTGCTTTCAACCTCCTTCCAGTTAATGGTAGAAATGGGTCTGAAAGCAATAATGGATCCTGGAAAGCTATACATTTTTGAAAAGTAGACGAAATTCTGAATTCAGCAAGGGGTCATTTGTGTAGATCCATCAAGGTTTCTTTATAGAAATTAACAGTTAAATATAGGAAAAAATAAAAATTAGTTGAAAAAAACAGCCTTTTGTGTCAACGTTTTTACCTGTAACTTCTTCTAATTGTGACAGCTCTTTGAAAGCAATATACCGTTACATCCGCTGCACCTTCCTGGTTGTGGGGATATATAGGACTTGTAGGTTCACCAAGAACCCGACAAACCCAGAGTCAAAAACTGAGCAGCAATTTGCAATGGTTTTTTATTATGTTCCGGGTATATAGCAATTATTGTGGGAAAATGTATAGATGGAAAAATCGGTATGAAAGACACCTATGTATTTCTGAAATGGGAACAAATTATAGAGTTTAGAAACAGTACATATTTGCACATTTTCGAAATTGGGAATACTCATACTAGCATGAGAATTATCGGTCATTTTTCAAAATGACTTCTTTTTTACACAAAGTCTTTCATTTGGAAGGCAGAAATGCATCAACAATCAATAGGTAATAACAGTTGCTTTTCCAAAACTGAATTACCCCAAGTCTCCCAATAAAAATGGTACCTCACTTGTGTCGGTAGGCATAGTGCCCACGACAGGAAATGGCTCAAAACCCAACGTGATCACAATGAAAATTCACCCTTTTTTTGCGAAGTGTCTAGCTGTAGTTTTTTAACACTAGCTCTGCCGGCACCTAGTGAAATGTTGCAAACCTATACATGTTTGAAAACTAGACACCCAGGGCAATCCAGGATGGGGTGACTTGACTGCCTCCCACCAGGTTCTGTTACCCAAAATCCCTTGCAAACCTAAAAAATTATCAAAAAAACCAAATTTTCCCCACATTTCTGTGGTGGAAAGTTCTGGAATCTGCGTGGATCCACAAATTTCCACCCACCCCGCGTTCCCCAAAGTCTTATGAGAAAAATGGTACCTCACTTGTGCGGGTCAGTCTAGTGCATGCGACAGGAAACGGCGCAAAACGCAACGTGGTCACACCTCAATTTCGCAGTGAAAAATGACCCTTTTTTGGCAAAGTGCCTAGCTGTAGTTTTTGAACCCTAGCTCTGCGGGCACCTTGGGAAACCTAGCAAACCTATACATTTTTGAAAACTAGACACCCAGGGGAATCCAGGATGGGGTGACTTGACTGCCTCCCACCAGGGTCTGTTACCCAGAATCCCTTGCAAACCTAAAGAATTGTAAAAAAAACACCACAATTTCCACACATTTCTGTGGTGGAAAGTTCCGGAATCTGCGTGGATCCACAAATTTCCAGTCACCCCGCGTTCCCCAAAGTCTTACGAGAAAAATGGTACCTCACATGTGCGGGTCGGCCTAGTGCCCGTGACAGGAAACAGCGCAAAAGGCAACGTGGTCACACCTCAATTTCTCAGTGAAAAATGACCCTTTTTTGGCAAAGTGCCTAGCTGTAGCATTTGAACCCTAGCTCTGCGGGCACCTTGGGAAACCTAGCAAACCTATACATTTTTGAAAACTAGACACCGAGGGGAATCCAGGAGGGGGTGACTTGACTGCCTCCCACCAGGATCAGTTACCCAGAATCCTTTGCAAACATAAACAATTGTCCAAAAAAACACATTTTCCCCACATTTCTGTGGTGGAAAGTTCCGGAATCTGCGTGGATTCACAAATTTCCACTCACCCCGCGTTCCCCAAAGTCTTACGAGAAAAATGGTACCTCACTTGTGTGGGTCGGCCTAGTGCCCGCAACAGGAAACGGCGCAAAACACAATGTGGTCACACCTCAATTTCGCAGTGAAAAATGACCCTTTTTTGGCAAAGTGCCTAGCTGTAGTTTTTGAACCCTAGCTCTGCGGGCACCTTGGGAAACCGAGCAAACCTATACATTTTTTAAAACTAGACACCCAGGGGAATCTAGGATGGGGTGACTTGACTGCCTCCCACTAGGGTCTGTTACCCAGAATCCCTTGCAAACCTAAAAAATTGTTTTAAAAAAACACATTTTCCCCACATTTCTGTGGTGGAAAGATCCGGAATCTGCGTGGATCCACAAATTTCCACCCACCCCGCGTTCCCAAAAGTCTTACGAGAAAATGGTACCTCACTTCTGCGGGTAGGCCTTGTGCCCGCGACAGGAAACGGCGCAAAACGCAACGTGGTCACATCTCAATTTCGCAGTGAAAAATGACCCTTTTTTGCAACGTGCCTAGCTGAAGTTTTTTAACTCTAGCTCTGCGGGTACCTTGGAAAACCCAGCAAACTTATACATTTCTGAAAACTAGACACCTGGGGGCTTCCAGGGAGGAATGGATTGCATGGATCCCCCAACGTTTCGTTACCCAGAAAGCCCTACAAACCTCAAATTTAGCTGAAAAAAACACTTTTTTCACACATTTTGGTGTGGGAAAGTTGTGGCATCACCGGGCTCACACAAATTTACCACCACCCAGCGTTCCCCCGGGTCTCCCGGTAAAAATGGTGCCTCACTTGTGTGGGAGGCCCAAGTACCCGCGACAGGCAAAGGCCCAAAACGTAGTGAGGCGACATCAAAATGGTGAACAACCTTTACAACACAACTTTTACACCGCACTACCATTACAACGAAACTATTACAACGCGAAATCTGTTACAACGCATGCCATTACAACGCATGCTATTACAACGAAATGCACTAGATGGCGTGCTAACATTAGAAATAGTGTAGTTTTACTATCCAAACACCTTCCCTACTGCAACGTGGACTGGAGTTAGAATAGTAAATTATACATTTCTAATGTCAGCACTCCATCTAGTGTACGTCGTTGTAAAAGCATGCGTTGTAAAGGCTGGCGTTGTAACAGATCTTGCGGTGTAAAAAATGCGTTGTAACGGCATGCGGTGTAAAAGCATGCGTTGTAACGTCATACATCCCATCAAAATTGCCTATCGCAAAACCACCTGGTTTTGCAAGGGGGATCACCTGGGTTTTTGGCCCGGTGCTCGGTGGCCATCTGGGGAAACCTACCAAACCCATACATTTCTGAAAACTAGACACCTGGGGGCTTCCAGGGAGGTATGGCTTGCATGGATCCCCCAACGTTTCCTTACCCAGAATCCCCTACAAACCTCAATTTTAGCTGAAAAAATCACTTTTTTCACACATTTTTGTGTGGGAAAGTTGTGGCATCACTGGGCTCACACAAATTTACCACCTCTCAGTGTTCCCCCAGGTCTCCCGGTAAAAATGGTGCCTCACTTGTGTGGGAGGCCCAAGTACCCGTGACAGGCAAGGGTCCAAAATGTAGTGAGGCGACATCAAAATTGCCTATCGCAAAACCACCTGGTTTTGCAAGGGGGGTCACCTGGGTTTTTGGCCCGGTGCTCGGCGGCCATCTGGGGAAATCTACCAAACCCATACATTTCTGAAAACTAGACACCAGGGGGCTTCCAGGGAGGTATGGCTTGCATGGATCCCCCAACGTTTCCTTACCCAGAATCCCCTGCAAACCTCAATTTTAGCTGAAAAAAATCACTTTTTTCACATATTTTTGTGTGGAAAAGTTGTGGCATCACCGGGCTCACACAAATTTACCACCACCCAGCGTTCCCCCAGGTCTCCCGGTAAAAATGGTGCCCCACTTGTGTGGGAGGCCCAAGTAACCCGCACAGGCAAGGGCCCAAAACGTAGTGAGGCGACATCAAAATTGCCTATCGCAAAACCCCCTGGTTTTGCAAGTGGGGTCACCTGGGTTTTTGGCCCGGTGCTCAGCGGCATCTAGGGAAACCTACCAAACCCATACATTTCTGAAACTAGACACCCGGGGGCTTCCAGGGAGGTATGGCTTACGTGGATCCCCCAACGTTTCCTTACGCAGAATCCCCTGCAAACCTCAATTTTGGCTGAAAAAAATCACTTTTTTCACACATTTTTGTGTGGGAAAGTTGTGGCATCACCGGGCTCATACAAATTTACCACCACCCAGCATTCCCCCAGGTCTCCCGGTAAAAATGGTGCCTCACTGGTGTGGGAGGCCCAAGTACCCGCGACAGGCAAGAGCCCAAAGCGTAGGGAGGCAACATCAACATTGCCTATCGCAAAACCACCTGGTTTTTCAAGGGGGGTCACCTGGGTTTTTGGCCCGGTGCTCGGCGGCCATCTAGGGAAACCTATCAGACCCATACATTTCTAAAAACTAGACACCCGGGGGCTTTTAGGGAGGTATGGCTTGTGTGGATCCCCCAAAGTTTCCTTACCCAGAATCCCCTGCAAACCTCAATTTTGGCTGAAAAAATCACTTTTTTCACACATTTTTGTGTGGGAAAGTTGTGGCATCACCGGGCTCACACAAATTTACCACCACCCAGCGTTCCCCCGGGTCTCCCGGAAAAATGGTGCCTCACTTGTGTGGGAGGCCCAAATACCCGCGACAGGCAAAGGCCCAAAACGTAGTGAGGCGACATCAAAATTGCCTATCGCAAAACCACCTGGTTTTGCAAGGGGGATCACCTGGGTTTTTGGCCCGGTGCTCGGTGGCCATCTGGGGAAACCTACCAAACCCATACATTTCTGAAAACTAGACACCCGGGGGCTTCCAGGGAGGTATGGCTTGCATGGATCCCCCAACGTTTCCTTACCCAGAATCCCTTGCAAACCTCAATTTTAGCTGAAAAAATCACTTTTTTCACACATTTTTGTGTGGGAAAGTTGTGGCATCACCGGGCTCACACAAATTTACCACCACCCAGCGTACCTCCCTGGAAGCCCCCGGGTGTCTAGTTTTTAGAAATGTATAAGTTTGCTAGGTTTCCCTAGATGGCCGCCGAGCACCGGGCCAAAAACCCAGGTGACCCCCTTTGCAAAACCAGATCGCTTTGACATAATTAGTTGTTTGTTTCTACAGCGTGAGAATTTCGGCACAATATTGCAAGGAAAATGTGACAGACATTTTGAGGTTTGCGGGACATTGTGGATAAAATAACTTTTTGGAATTTACAAGAGAGACATCACCATGAACTCCCATGGGTTTACGACAATATCTACAGTTGGTGGGTTATTCTTACATGGAAAGTACACCTTGGCAGAGAAACTAAAAAGACAAAGATTCCTGCACAGCCATCTATTCCTCAAACACACACACATACTAGTTGGATTTGGCACGAGGGCGAGTTATGTTTCAGTATATTACATTTTATTAACAAGAGATTTCACAAAAATGAAATGCACTGTCAATAATTAAATGGACAAAAAACCGAACCAATGACTCGTAGCTCGTGAGCTGTAAAGCCACGGCAAGGCACCAACCGCTTTACAGGCCATTCACACATCTTTCATACGTGATACACACAAGACCATTCACACCACCAGGCACGAAAACAACACATTACAACATTCACAAAAAGGGACAAGGTACACCCTGCTTCAGAAAGACAAATATTACTGCACAGCCATCTAATCCTCAAGCACACACACATACTGGTTGGATTTGGCACGAGGGTGAGTAATGGTTCAGTATATACAATTGTATAAGCAAGTGATTTCACAAAAATGAAATGCACTGTTAATAATTGAAAGGGCGAGAAACTGAACCATTGACTCACAGCTCGTGAGCTGTAAAGCCACAACAAGGCACCAACCTCTTTACAGGCCATTCATACACCTTTCATACGTGTGACAAATACAAAACCATTCACACCGCCAGCCGCGGGCCCATCACATAACAACACTCACACCAGCATACAGCGCCATTCAAGGGCCCATCACTTTCACATGCCCACATTCCTGACACAGCAACCACACAAGCTGATGGACTGCGTGAAGTGGCACTCAGCTAGCAGTGTGTGTAGTGACCAGCAGCAAGTCACTACTCACACACAGCCAGCCAAGCGCCAGTCCACACACACCGCTAGTTGAGCGCCAGTCCACGCACACCGCTAGCCAAACACCAGTCCACGCACACCGCCAGCCAAGCGCCAGTCCAGGCACACTGCCAGCCAAGCGCCAGTTCAGGCACACCGCCAGCCAATCCATGCACACCGCCAGCCAATCACCAATCCACACACACCGCCAGCCAAGCGCCAGTCCACGCACACCGCAAGCCAAGCACCAGTCCACGCACACCGCCAGCCAAGCGCCAGTTCATGCACAACACCAGTCAAGCTCCAGTCCACGCACACCGCCAGTCAAGCTCCAGTCCACGCACACCGCCAGCCAAGCACCAGTCCACGCACACCGCCAGCCAAGCACCAGTCCACGCACACCGCCAGCCAAGCACCAGTCCACGCACACCGCCAGCCAAGCGCCAGTCCACACACACCAACAGCTAGGCGCCAGCCTACACACACCGCCATCACATTTAGGATTTTTTTTAGACAAAAATAAAAACACAAACAAATTGCAAATAGATACAAATCTACTAACACAAAATCAGAAACTAAATACATTGCACTAATGCCAACCTTGAAACAGAATCAAATTGTTTAAAGAATACAGACCAGGCAGTTCACTTTACCACTCATGGATGCTCCCAAAAATTATTTTGCGAGTTGTACGCTCTAAAACAAGCAGGGACACACAGGCCAGGGTTAGAAGGACACTCGGGGCAGTACATACGAGTCTCCTTCCGCGTACCTCTTCGCCAACAGACTCTACATCTCCTACTGGGAAAGTCTTTTGAGGGTGTGGGAAGAATGTGATCAATCTAGCAACATCCTCTACCACTCCAACTCTAGGAACACTTGCCTGTTCCACTAAAACAAGGCTGCCTATTACAGACTCCTGAAACTTAGCAAAAGTCATCTTTGACTCGGGGCAAGAATCCTGGAACACAACAAAAGCATTAAAGGTTGCCAAGTGGAAAAGATGGATAGCCAACTTCTTGTACCAAATGTAAGCCTTACGAAGAGCAGTGTAAGGTTTCAACCTCTGATCTACTCTGTCAACACCACCCATGTGCCTATTATAGTCTAAAATGCACACAGGTTTACGCGCTTCAGCAACCTGACCCCAAACAGTCAGAGGTGCAGTGCTTTCATCATGTATGGTAGTCAGTATGTAGACATCTCTCCTGTCTGAAAACTTCACAGCTAGAAGCTCCTCACAACGCAACGCACTGCACTGTCCCCGCACAAGCTTTTGACAAACAAGTTCTTTTGGGAAAGCTTTACGGTTAGTGCGGATTGTGCCACAAGCGACAGTGTCCACTTTGGCCAATTCCCTGAACAACCGCACACCAGTGTAGAAGTTATCTACATATAAATGGTGGCCTTTGTTAAAAAATCCTCTACCAAGTTCCCAAACAATTTTCTGTCACTCCAAAAGTGGACGGACAACCAGGGGGGTTAATCATGGATTCCTTACCGGTGTACACCCTGAAATTAGAGACATATCCAGTCCTACTGTCAGACAGCATAAACAGCTTAATTCCATAGCATGCCCTCTTACTAGGAATGTATTGCCTAAAAACCAAACGGCCCTTGAACAACACCAAAGACTCATCCACTGCTATTTCTTTCCCTGGAGCATAGATCTCAGAAAATCGATCAACAAAGGGATCAAGGACAGGCCGAATCTTAAAAAGACGGTCAACAATCAGGGTGATCTCATGGCAACGCTAAATCATTATCGACAAAATGCATCATCCGAAGCAGAAGCAAATACCGATCACAACTCATGACTGCCGGAAATATAGCAGTTGCCATCAAGGGACTAGTAGACCAATATGAAGACATTGATGGCTTCCTTAGCAAGCCCATCAAAAAGTTAAACCCAAGAACTTCTTCATCTCATCCAGATTTGTGGGAGCCCACCGGGTAGCTCTAGAGTGGGGCTTAAGGCTGGCACTGTTGCCCCTCAAAAACTGTTCGGCATACAAATTAGTCTGCTCAACAATCTCTGCCAAAAATACATCATCCATAAACAACTGAAAAAAATGTATTGGCAAAAAGTTTTCAGTATTCACTCTACACTCTGGAACACCAGTAAAGTCTGGCAATGCTGGCTGCACCATCCCTGGAGCAACCCAGACGTCAGCACTTTCAACAGGAAGCCTTGCAGCCCCAGGCTGCAGTCCAGATGCCTCTTGCTGCACTATACCAACGGGAAGCCTTGCAGCCCCAGATCCGTCTTGCCGCACTACACCAACAGGAAGCCTTGCAGCCCCAGGCTGCAGCCCAGATGCCTCTTGCCGCACTACACCAATGGGAAGTCTTGCAGCCCCAGGCTGTAGCCCAGATGCCTCTTGCCGCACTATCGGCACATCAATGTCCTCCTCTAACACTGGCACTTCATCCGCACTAAGAGTAGCTTCATCCGCACTGAGAGTAGCTTCACATCCGATGATGCCATGTGGAGAGAAAACTCACTGCCTGAATCTTCCTCTCCCACCTCTGCCTCAGAATCAGACTGGACCATGGTCAGAGGAAGACTCAAAAAGCATACCAACAACCTGCTGAGCAGTAATCCTGCGGCTAGCCATTATCCTTACTAAGAAAGGAAATTGCACAAACAAGTCAACAACAACCAACACTGTGCAAAATAAGTAAGTAAAAAAATGCGTGCCTTTTTCACGAAGATCAATATACTCAAAAACTATACGATTCACTTGCAAGAGACTGCTACACTCACCAACACCTACTCTGCAGAGAGACTGCAAAAATGATATCCCACTAGAAAGGAAAAAAAACAAAATCAATTACTCACAAAAGAACAACATACACATTGAGCACAAATGCAAAAAGTTTTTGACACTCAAAAAACAGAAGCCAAACATACTGCAATTCTTACATCATTTGCAAAAACACATTCATGCAGAGAAATGAAAAAGATTTACATTGTACAAAAAAAAGTCTCTTACCAAACACAAGCAACTACACAAGCAGCAGAACCAAAAGTAACGAAACCGCAACCTGGAACAGTCTAAAGAGGAAAAGCTTTCAACTAGAACAAAAAGGGAGAAAAAAAGCATTACAATTGAAATTTACAAAAAATAAAAGAATTAACATTATAACACACTGTCACTACCCAATTGGACAATCTGCCAAATGGGTCTTCTAATAGGGCTGTGCAAAAATGGGGGTGAACTTGCCCAAGGGATCGGGTGAGCTTGTCTGAGGGCAGGCAGAAAACAGCAGACAGAAATATGCCCCCCTAGCAAAAGAAAAAAATCCCTGGTGCCTAGTAGGGTTTTCTGCCCCCCCCCCCTTCCGCCTAGGGCAAAAAGGCCACAAAACAAGGGGCAAATCTGTTCACAGGAGGGGCAGAAATAACTAACCAAATGTATAAAATAACAATAACCAAATTTATAAAACAAATCTGCCCCCTGAGAGCGACCCTTGCCCAAGGGGTCGTTTCCATTTTAATTTCAAATACATCCCTGGTGTCTAGTGGGGTATTCGGCCCCCCTGGGGGCAGAAGCCAAATACACGGGCTGATCTGCCCCCGGGGGAGGGGGGGGGCAGAATACACATGTAAAAAAAAAATGAGGCCCCTGGAAGAGACCCTTCCGCAAAGGGTCACTTCCATTTAACAAAAAAAGATCCCTGGCTCTAGTGGGCTTTTCTGCCGCCCCCCGGGGCCAGAAACGACAAAAAGGGGTCGCTTCCTATAGCTAAAAAAGTAATCCCTGGTGTCTAGTGGGGTATTCTGCCTCCCCTGGGGGCAGAAAGGCCAAAACTACGAGGCAATCTGCCTCCAGGGGGGGGAGAACACACATTTTTTAATAATTTGTGGCTGGAAGCGACCCTTCCCCAAAGGGGCCACTTCCGTTTAAAAAAAATAATCATCCCTGGCTCTAGTGGGCTTTTCTGCCCCCCCCCGGGGCCAGAAACGCCACAAAAACGAGGTGATCTGGGCCCAGGGGGGGGCAGAAAAGTCTTTAAATTATTTGCCCCCTTTAGGAAGCGACCCTAGCCCAAGGGGTCGCTTCCTTTTACACAAAAAAGCATCCCTGGTGCCTAGTGGGGGCATTCCTGCAGCACGATCGCGACGCTGTGCGCGATTGTGCTGCAGGAATGCCCTGTATTGAGACATCAGGGGAGAGGAAATACTCTCTCCTCTCCCCCAATGCCTTAATAGTTGACAAAATCCCCCCACGGCCCCACTAGCCAGCAAAACTCACCTCCTCCTTGCTGGGACGCCTGGAAGCAAATGGCTTCCAGGCGTCCCAGCGCTTCCTGATGACGTCGGCGCACGATGTGCGCGCTGACGTCATGTGGGGGGGGGTCGGGGTGGCAGCGGTAACTCTTCCGTTGTCATCCCCCTCTGTTGGGGCAAGATCGATGCCCCAGGGGTTGTGCTCATGACGGAACCGCTCCGTCATGAGCATCAAAGGGGTTAAGGGAAATAGAGGCACATGCATCAAGGTATTTTGCGATCGCAAACAGTGCGATTCGCAAAAATCGGCCGTTTGCAATCGAAAAATGGCCTTCCCTAATGCATGAAATTTATTTGGATTTGCAATTCAGGTAATCGCAATTTCTTCTGGTTACCTAAATTGAGAATGCAAATAGGATTTGTAATTTGCGATTCCCTACAGCATATGCAAGAAGCCTTTCCTAAATGCGCAATGTGCATTTAGGAAACGCTAATTAGCATCAAATTCAAGTTGATGCTAATGTGTGTATACTATGAAAAATGCACAAAAGTGCATTTTTCAAAGCGCCATGTGGCACACACATGCCCCTAGGGCATGTGTGTGCCTAACATGTGCACCTGTTTTGTGTTAGGGGCACCTCAGGAGGGCCTTAGGCCCCCGGGCATCCTTGCCTTTGCATTACCTAATTTGCAATTACCAATCAGGAAAGCGCAATTTAGGCAATGCAAGACGATTCCCACCTATGGGCCTGGAGGCCCATAGGATAGAATGGAGTCGCAAAAGCAAATAGCGATTCCCTAAATGCGATTGCAATTCTTAAGGAATCGCAATTAGTCAGTTGCTATTTGCATCCTTTTTTGATGCATTGCATTTTGTGATTACCAAATAGCGATTTCTTAAAAATCTCTGTTTGGTATTCACAAAAACAAACTTTGATGCATGTGCCCCATAGTGTGAGCAACAGCTTATTTGGCATGCTGGTACTCCTCATCGCAATCTTTGTCCCATATAAATCTCCACTCCTTATTCAGAACTTTCTGCATACTGTACGTCTTTTCAGCACAGTTGGGAGTAAATTTTGAATAAAATTAGATCATATCTAAAAATGACCGAGTCCTTAGAACTCGGCGCAAGGATGTCAGAAATGGCCTTAACGAAACTCTCCTTGGGTTCCACGCAATCCACAGACAAACAAAAACCTAGATATTCTACGCTTGAAACTGACAACTTACACTTTTGAGCCTGCAAAGTAACCTTTTTGTACCCTAAGATGCTCAAGACTTGGGCTATTCTCTTATGATGTGTTGCCATATCTTTAGCATAAACTATCTTTGAAGCATACTACTTCCGCTAAATTCTTATATAAATTTTCCTTAAGATGTTGGAAAACTGCAGATACAGACGAAAAGCCAACTGGCATGTCTTTAAACCTAAAGGACCCTTTAGGAGTTTTACTTAAATGACCCTTTGGTAGTTACAAGAGACGATAAAGGGTGAGAATTCAATGTAATACAACCAGATGATATGCTGAAGCCATATCGAAAGTGAAAAAATGTTAGCATCTTCCAAGGTGGTTAACATTTCTGTTTAATATTTCTGAAATGTTAGGTAATGGGTGCCAATCTACCCATGTGTTAGCTTGTTAGGCCCTGAGATCGACAAACTCTTACAACCCCCTTGCCGTACGTGCTGATACAACAAGACATACCGAATTTTAACTCTTTTTAGCTTCTGTTAAGTCCTGCTCACACAACGTTTTCAGTTCTTCCCTAATCTCCGCTCTTAAAACCAAAGGAACTCTTCTGACCTTATGGACAATATGAAGAGCATCACATTTTAGTTGTTTACCATGGGAAAATCCCTTGAGCTTTCCCAGTTTATCAGTGAACACATCCAGAATTCCTTAATCTATTCACATTCCCCCACAGCACACATATACATGCACTCTTTCCCCAGCAACACTTGTTCTTAGTTATTGGGATCCAGAACAATTTCCAAATTCTTTTATTCCGACCATCCATATCAACGCAACTCATCCTTGGCTGTGTAGATTACATCCCCAGTGGAATTTTCTTTGAATGTCAATGTGACATCAAACTCCCCCATCACATCTTTGGGCTTGTCCCCAAAAGCAACTGGTTTCACAACGGTTGCTCCCAAGGTGATTACTTCCTCACTCCTGTCCCAATTAAAGCGAATGAAGATCCTGAATGTGCCATCATATTGACAGGTTCTCCTGATACCTCACCTATACAGCACAGCCTGTTAAACAAACCCTTGTTTAAACACAAGTAATTCACAATCGTTCCCACCAGCACCATCCCTACCATTGAAAGGAAACCTCTCATGAAGAGCAGCATCTTCCTCACTTGTACTAGACACTGCATGTACATTTTCTGTAACTTTCACTAAATTAACTGATTTCCACATCTTATATATGCTAGATTTGCAAACTGAAGCAAATGACCCTTGCGTTTGCGCTTATCACCGATATGGTCTCTGGCTAGATAAATCTGTCTACCCCCACACCTATAACAACCTAGCTCCTTCGAACATATGTCCTAATTTTCTTTTTTGTTTTTCTCTCATAACATTCTTGCAAGCCTCTTGAACACTGAGAGTTTTTGCAATTCTCTTGAATATGACATACCTTAGACATGGAAAATGATACGGACATTTCCTTCATGTATGTTGTGGTGATTTGAATTCCTACATACATTTTAGTGGCTTTTCCTGAAGTTATTGACTATGTGTAGTCAATAAAGGTCTTGAATTGTATTACTATTGGTCTTTTCAACAAGCTGATCTCTGATCATTTCATCCTCAAAATTTTTGTAATCGCACAATGCTGCTAACATGCGTACCATGCTTACAACATTTTCAACATTTTGCTCTGGTTCCTGATGTTACATGTAAAAGTTGATATTTGATATTTTTGCAAGTTTTGTATCAGTTATCCAATGTTTTAATGGCTGATTCATATTCGTCCATCAAGTCACCCTCACCTCACACCGTATCTCTGGAAAGATGCTTCCAACGTTTTCTGTTTTCTGAGCCCAAACAATGCTGCAGCAATGCATAATTTTTCTTATGTGGGAATGCCTCACCTTCCATTAAATTGAGGTATAATCCAAAGCCCTCCTTTCATTGTTTCCAATCAATAAATACTTGGTACTCCTGGAGTTCCCAAAATTGCTGAAAGGTAAACTGCTCCTTTTTAAAAAAATTGTTTATTGAACAGCTTGTATAGTACACAATCGGGCCCCCAATTAGGAACCAAGGCAAATATCCAGAAGCACAGATACAAGCATTTTCCATAAAAGAAGAACAACCTCCCTTAGAAACTACCCAATTCCCACCTCACCCTACCCCCCATGGCACTGTAGACGATACTGTGACCCCAAGGCAGCATAAAATCACATGAGGGCATTTCACAACAGTTGATCAGTTCCAGGATTAAATACAACAAGAGCACCAAGTTACAGCATATATTGCAAATCAGGGTTGCTCAGGAGATACACAGAAAGCGGAATCCGGAAATCTTTAGGGCGTGAAGTCTCAGACAGTTCCTTGGCGTATATCCCAAGTTGTTCTCTACAGTAGAGTAAATCCCAGATCCTTTTTTTCAATGTTGGGGTAGTTTTAGACCCCCAGCATTGCGCCACCGCCCTCTTGGCCAGTAAGGTCGAGACAGCCACCAGTCGGCGGTTGGAGGGTTTAAGACCCTTTACCCACCCCAAGAGGCAGACCTCCGGAGCATACTGCACAGGTTCAGATACAACTTTCGTAAGCATATTTGTGACCGTACTCCAGAAGTTGTATATTCCCGCACAATTCCATGAGAGATGCATAAAATCAGCATTCCCTGCCCACAACGAACACAGTAAGCACTCTCTCGCAGACCATAATGCTTCAGTTGAATCAGGGTATAATATAGCTGATGCAAGTATTTAAAATGGATGATGCAGAGGTTCCAATTTGCGGTTAATGGGCCTGTAATGATACAGCAGAACCTCCACACATCCGGCGACAATGAGTTCCCTAGTATCTCCACTCATTTGTTGTAGGATGGGGGGTCGAGCTGTTCTCTTTCCATAAGGGGCGCATTATACAATCTTGTGATCAGGCCCTTGAGTTCCACTCCTGCTAGCACCGCCCGCAGCGCCAACAGCGTTCTGGGTTCAGCCGGGTACTCAGGGTAGATGGTTCTAACCGCCTGCCGCACACGCACATAAGTGTATCCCAGCATGAAACCCCGGTTCTTGCCACCCTGTATGTCGGAGAGCGACCTAAACTGGCCTTGTTTATAGAGATCACCCAATTCTGTTATCTCCACTGCACCCAATGCTTTTAGGGCAGCTGGCTCCTGTGCAGCAGAGATGTCCGGATGCGTCGCTAGCAGTATGTAGGGGCATAAAGATACTGCAACTGTGCACTTGCCGCAGGCATCTTCCACGCCCATGCCGTGCATATCGCGGGGTTGATTTCAGTTCTAGGCCCGCCTCCCCCACCAGACATGGCAGTTGCAGCAAGTGCCATCGGGAGGACAGCATCTGCCTCAATAGCTATGTGTGGTTGGAACCGCTGTGGAAAGTACCTATAATGGGCGAATTGTGCCTGTGCGCAGAAATAATATAGTCGCAGGTCAGGAGCTTCGAAGCCTCCCCGCTCGAAAGGCAATGCCAGCACATCCCAGCTACATCTAGGCTTCTTGCCACCCCACAAGAGGGAGGCGGGTGGGAATATTAAAAAACAAATAGAGTAGTTTGGGCAAAATCGTCATTTTAACTACAGCAATACGATGTGCTAAGGACAGTGGGAGTATGGCCCATTTCGTTGCACGATCTGTGATTGTAGTAAGGGCGCGACCATAATTCTCAGAGATCACCACCTCTGGGTCTCTATGTAGCCACACCCCTAAGTACTTTACTGGGTCAGTGGACCATGTCAATGGGAAGTCAAGATCCACACGCTGCGTACCAGACATCAGCGGGAAAACCGTTGATTACGCCCAGTTAATGCCCAGCCCAGAAAAGCGTTCGAATTTGATATATTCACACAGCAATTCTGGGAGAAACGTTGCAGGTTCTCGAAGATACAGCAGCATATCGTCGGCATACAACGAGACTACCAATGGTCGCTGTCTGAATCGCAACGCCGCCTGGGCATACCGCTGGCAAAGCTTGCAAGCCAGTGGCTCCAATGCCAGCGAGAAAAGCATTGGCGACAGGGGGCAGCCCTGCCGCGTGCCGTGCCTGATAGGAAAAGCAACCGAATCCCAGCCATTGACCCTCATTAGCGCCGCAGGCGCTTCATAGAGCAGTTGTATCCACCGCAGAAAAAAAGGTGGCAGCCCCATTCTGAGGAGGACTGTAAACATAAATTCCCAGTGCAGGGAATCAAAGGCTTTCGCTGCATGGAGCAGCACAGCAACCGCCTGAAAGTCAGCCTCAAAATAATCTAATGTGGAGAAGACGGTGTGCAAGTTATGTGTAGTCGACCGGGCAGGGACAAAGCCCGACTGATCTGGGAGGACCAAGTTAGGAATAAGGGGTTGAAGCCTGATGGCGATCATTTACGCCAAGAGTTCGGCATCAATATTGACACTGGAGAGAGGCCGGTAGGAGCCGCATTGATTGGCAGCTTTATCGGGCTTGAGAAGCATAACAAGGAGGGCCTCTTTGAGCGAGGGAGGGAGAGTGCCTGTGTCATATGCTTCCGCAAAGACATCTAGGAGTCTGGGCGCGAGATCATTAACATATGCCTTGTAGAACTCACTAGGGAGTCCATCCAGACCAGCCGCCTTACATGTGGGCAATGACATAATGGCCAATTTGATATTCTCAACGTCAAAAGTCTGTACGATATATTCACGTGGGTCAGCAGACAGCCACACCAACGCTATATCGTCAAGATATGCATGTATATCAGAATCTGACACATTCGCCTGACCCCCAGCACTACCCTACTAATGTAGGGAGTGTTATGGTGCGCTATTCCCTCAGCATCTAATATCTCAGTGATATAGTCCTGGCTCCGAGGTGCAGCCAGTTTCTGAGCAGGCGAGCGACTGGGACGTCCCCTCTCCCCATAATAGCGAGCAGTACAACGCCGTGACCTGTACGCCAGCTCCTAATCCACTGTATCGGAATGTTCCTTACCAAGTCTCATGTAGCGGCCAGTGTACCTGGGACCGGGTATTTATCCGGCGTTGGAGATCCTGACACCTGCCTGCACTCCCATACAGACTCCCCTGATGGTGACTTTGAATGCTTCCCAAAGAACCCCAGTGCTCTATTGAGCCCTTATTTTCCCTAAAAAATGTGTGAATGGCCGTGCCAACCGTACACGTGAACACCTGGTCAGTAAGCGAGGAAGGTTGTAAATGCCATTGAAAGGGGGGGCACTCACAGGCAGGAACCTGCATCACTAGCGCCACGGGGGAGTGATCTGACAATGTTTTGGCCAAGTGGCGAACATCCACAACCCAAGTGCATGCAGTCTCTGAGAGGAGCCAATAGTCCAAGCGGGACCACGTGCCATGCACCGTAGAGATGAAGGTACTTTCATAAGTTCCCGGGTGTCGCAGGCGCAAGATATCATGGATCGATCCTACATCCAGAAGACCCACTAAAGCGTCTGTTGCCCACCCCCCATATCAATTCAGCAGGAGGAAATTTAGAAATGCGGCGCCAAACATCTGGAAAGAAGGAAGGGTCATCGACATTTGAGCCATATACATTCACCAGAAGGACTTCCACCCCACCAAGCCTGCCATAGACCAATGCTACCCTGCCCTGTGTATCCGTTTCTGAGTTAAGCACAGTGAATGGGACCCCTCTCTTAACCAGTATCATCACTCCCCCGGCGTAGGAAGAGTAAGAGGAAGCAACCCTCAGCCCAGCCCAATGGGCGCTAACATTCTTCTCTGAGTGCTGCGTAAGATGCGTTTCTTGCAAAAAACACCACCTGGACGTCCAGTCTGTCTAAATGTGCCAGCACAGAGCGATTCTTCTTGGGATTATTTAAACCGAGCACGTTCCAAGTAAAGAACTTTATGTTACCGCCCATGGATATTCAAGATCAGATTTAAACTACAGCATGAGGTTCATGATGAGTAACAGCCTGCAGAGGTACATGAATAGTGCAACAAGAAAGTGCCATCCCTTTCACCTAACCCACCCCCCACATCCCCTCACCCACTTCTGGGCCCCAACATGCCGAAGCCATCCCTTCCCTGAGTAAACAGTCCCCAAAATGGAGAACAAAATGTGAATAACTGTTGGGGAACTCCCATGAGGGGAAACACCAGAGAGGTAGTCGCCTCCCACTCAGTAGGAGGTGGCTGATCAGATCGAAAGACATATGCCAGGATATAAAAACAGGTACAAATATAAATTGCATCACAGACATACGAAGCATTTTAGCTGCTGCCCCCGCAAAGCGGCTAGTGTGAGTATTCGAGGGCCACAGATGGTAATGACACATCGGCCAGAAGGGAGAGCAGGCAGGAAGCATAAGGAGATGCCGTAATGGCAGCAAACACCTGATCATGGGAAGAGGTAGATACACTGGGAGATAGCCCAACCGTCCACTCACCTCACAGTACTCAATTGCAATATATAAAAGAAAGAGATATGCCACACCGCCTGAATTCGGGCCTAGCACAATGATAGGACCACAAAGAGGAATAGAGCTCACCACTGCCGATGCAGCAGGTACTTGCGCCTAAAAAGGGCAATCATGGACAATATAGGCAATTCAAATACAGTCTACATATAGTAACCAGCAGAGTTACAATCGGCCAGCTGTAAAAACAGAAGGACCCAGCATGAAGACTCAAAGTATGTCCCATACATCTAAGAATGGCCACAGACATAGATCATCTCCAGGCGCACAGTCACTGCTCATCAGCGTCCAAATCCGCGGCAGCCGCAGACCGTCTACACTTCAGCTTCTTGACTTGATCCATCGCCGCTTTGGGATTTGTGAAAATTTTGCAGTCCCCCTCCTGGCCCACCCGCAGGCGGGCAGGGTACAGCATGGCATAAGGGATGCCTTCAGGCTGCAGAAATGTTTTTACTGTGCCAAATTCCCGCCTCGTCGACTGGACGGCCACCGTAAAGTCAGTGAAGAAAGACAGCGTGTTACCTTGGTGATTGATTGTACCTTTTTCTCTAGTAAGCCTCAAGATGACATCACGGTCCCGATAGTTTAATAGCCGTGCTATTATTAGGCGAGGTGGGGTACCCGGCACCGGTTTTGCCGCCAGGGAACGGTGGGCCGGCTCGACTACAAACATAGTGGACAGATTTTCTGGGCCAAAAACCTCTTTGAGCAGGGACTCAATAAAGGTCTCCATCCTGCTGGTATTGGTGGACTCCAGCAGACCAAGGAGGCGTATGTTGTTACTCCGGCAGGCCAATGAGGCGTATGTTGTTACGGCGAGACCTGGCCTCCAAATCTTCATTCTACGCTTGTATAAGCGCTAGAACCTTCTCCATATGGAGTGCCTTGCCCGCCACCTCGCTGAGACCATCCTCGTTAGTGGAGACTCGATGCTTTATTTCCCCCATCCTCGCATTCTGTTTTTCCAGTTGGGATGACATATGGTCCAGTCTGTGATTGGTCGCAGCCATATTCCCTTCAATTGCATGTAGGCTTTTCTGCATGGCTACCAGTGTCGTTTCCAACGTGGGGGGGCCTTCTCCTTGGGCATCCGCTTCGGAGTCAGAGGACGCTCTCTGCTGTGACTTGCTGGGCTTTCGTGCCTAAACGTGAGGCAAGGCTGAGATTTGTCCGTTCTCCCCATGTCAGCTAGTGGCGAGGCAAGTAGACTTGAAAGTCCCTAGAGAACCTCACAAGTGCTGCACAATCCAAGTGGAACTGCAACTCGGCTCCAGCGGTGCAAGATGGTTCCAAGCGGACAGCACAAAGGACCACGACCCAACTGCGCACCTTCCCGCTTGTAGCAAAAGAGGCGGGGAGCAGTGGCAAGCTCGCCCCAGGCGAGTCTCAAGTAGAGTCCATCTCCAAGGCACCCAGCACATAAAGGCCTGTCCCTCTCGCAGGGGCGTCCCAGTCACGGCAGAAGCAGTAAAATGCCGCAGTCAAGAGTCAGGCCTGAAGCGGTGCGCCACCACCGCTCCCGGTAGGACACACAAGATCACAGTCAGCAGCGCCCAGGGCCTTGTAATACAAAGAGAACGGGTAGGCCAGCCGCAGGAGGGTCCGTCGGAGCACACCGCAGGGGGGAGCATCAAAGGCCACAGGCTAAACGCATTCACTGTGCAGGACCCCGCCGCCCCCAACCGCCGACCACCACGCACACAGGCCACAGCTCGCAGAGTGCGACCCACCCCTCAGGCCCACACCCACCACCGCAGCCACAGCCCTGAGCTAGGCCACGCCCCACTCACCACTGCCAGCAGCAGGCACCGACAGCCCCTCGCAGCGCCGGCCCGTGTACTCCAGGAGTCCGTCACGCCTCGAATCAAGGCCGTCAGGCAGAGTCTGCACCGGTGTGTGCACTGATACAGGCTATGGCTCCTCCAGCCTCCAAGTACTGCGGGAGGCCTCAAGCAGGGACCCCACACCTCGCCGTCCAGACAGATACAGCGGCCTCAGTCTCCGCCCGGGCTCAGCCGCTTTCCCTCAGCAAAGGCGCCAGCCGCTCACAAACGGGGTGGGCATCCGCAGGCCACCGCGCTCAGTGCCAGACCCTGGGATACCTGATTATGGCGCGAAGAGGGGCCCGCTCTTCTCCGCCGATCACCAGGTGACAGGAGCAGATAGCACCGCGCTCGCTGTCAGGCAGAAGACTATGCAAGAGTGACACGCTGGCCCCCTCTCGAGCCTCGGCTCACAGCGTAGCAAGCAGCGAGGTGAGTCACTTCCAGGCACCGACAGTCGCCATCTTGCCGCCCGCTAGCCGCTGCCCTCACTTTAGTTCATGTCCTCCTCAATGTCCTCAGGGGAGCTGTAATGTCCCTGACAGCAGTAAGAGAGATTCACCGTGCAGGGCAGGCGTTTTGCAGGTCGATATTGGGCGGATTATAGACGGATTAACGATCAGCCGGGCAGAGCTGCACTAAAGTGCGGCCATCTTGCCTGGCGCCCTCTAGCGCCCCTCAAAACTGCACCTTACAGCATTATATAGAATATACACTATGACTAAGTCATGTGGAAAAATTACAGTCAATACACACCAACTCACACCATGCAAAACAGACCATATACAATGTTAAGCATTCACGGCGTTGAAACCTTTCAAGTGGTTTCACAAATGTGTATAATGTGATTTATACTTGGGATTGTATCCCTGTACCATTAACGAACGAAATGGCTGTTACAAAATACGAGTACATATTGTGTAATTTGCCTAACTGTAGGTTAAAATGACTTTGACCTACCTCACAATATTGATATTGACATTATTATGAGTTCAGGTGTGAAGAAACAGCTGCTGCACAAATCAGTTGTTGCCTGTGTGCAGGACAAAGTCGGCGACCCCTTATGCCAGAGGTGGGCTGAAGTGAAGATAGTTGTGGATAACTCTGTGTCTATTGGGCAAGAGGCTATGTGCAGTGAGGCGTCGGCAACCCTGTATGCCAGGAGGGCCACGGCAAAGTGTTGCTGTAGCTCTGGCAGGAGCCCGTGTGCAGTGAGCGATTGGTGACCCAGGGTGCCAGGAAGAAACTCAGTGGACATATCGCCATATGGCGTGGGCCGTAGCCTTTGCGCAGTGATACGGTGGCGACTCTGTATGCAAGGAGAGGCTGGTGTGCTGATCAGGTTGGTGTCTATGTACAGTAGAGATACGGTGACCCCGTATGCCAGGAGGGGGTGACCAGAACTAACAAGAAGTGTGACCTGACTAGTAGCAGTGAAAGGAGATCACAGTGGAAACCCCTATGCACCTGCACCAGGCCGAGTGATCAGCATCAGATACTTCACACTACCTTCCCCCACCGTGGATTGACCAAAGACTTACCCTACCCGGAGGTGCCGCGAGGAACCTCTGGTTGCTGCGGTTAGGCAAACGCATGTGAGGATCTTTGTGATCGTCGAGTGCAGCCCGCATGAGCGCGTGCAGTGAACTCACCTGAACTGTCTACTACCTCTCCAACAACCACAGAGTAAGGTAAGGTAAGTTTATTA
Source organism: Triturus cristatus (assembly GCF_964204655.1). Lineage (NCBI taxonomy): Eukaryota > Metazoa > Chordata > Amphibia > Caudata > Salamandridae > Triturus > Triturus cristatus. The sequence continues at coordinate 299,068,484 of NC_140583.1, read as the reverse complement.
TGCTAGATTAATTAAAACCATTGCATACATAGTCATTAAAATCAGACTGATTGTGTTGGTACAAAAGTTGCACAATAATAAATAAACGTTCCGCGTTGTCTTTCTACATAAAACTATTAAGATTGTAACATAAAAAGTCATCTCCTCAATAATTGATGCTCAGTCTAAAAAATAGTTTGGTAAAAAAAAATCTTTTTCAGTTCTCACTCTGCCAAGATCTTTTGCAAAACTTTCACTCTAGATTACCTAGCTTATCCTTAAAGTGAGCTAATCTTTAAAGATGGTCGCAAGCTTCAAACAGTTACTGATTGTGCCTGTTTTTGGTGTCATAGTGGAGTTGAAGATGTTCTCGAAGTTATCTTGATGAACCATCTTGTGGAGCAGAGTTCACGGACAATGATGTTACGTTTTTCAATCTCAATCTCAATGTAGTGAGATCTAAAAAATTTGTGAGGCGGTAGTTTAGCTGTACTAAAGTTGTATTGAAGCACAGCATTACCGCCTGTCTACATGACCTGACTCTGTGCTGGTTAAAAGATGGTTTTAGTAGGGTACGCCTTATGTCCTTTAGTTTGCTGCAAATACAAATAATGAGAATAAGGTTTTCCATGCCACAGGCACACAGGCGGCATGGTCGGTCTCCTCCGCTTCTTTCCCAAGGCGGCAAAAACGGGGCGATTGAGCCGACTACCAATCTCAATTTTAAAATGTTTTCCCTTGTCGCCAGCTTAGTTCCTGCCTTGAGGTAGGGTTGTGGTTTAAGGACAGAATAAGCCATTGTGCAATTCCAAAGGCCTTTCAGGCCTAAGATCATGATGGATCCAGTACGAGACAACTCTACCCAGAGGCGGCTTATTCAAAATCCCCTCTTCGGCTGTTTAGATCTTGTGCCAGCATTTAACGTTGGCTCCCCTTCGTTCTATTGCCTGGTTTTGAAGCCCAAATTCCAACCTTATTTGGGCTGGAGAGATGTATTTAGGGAGCTGAAAGATCGCTCAATAGGAGGTCACTATTATACTATCTAGAGTTGTTGCCTCTATCTCTCTTAATGATTCACTCCCGTAGGTGATCGTGGGCTGTAATTTAGCTTGCAGGACTTTAAAAAAAGGATCTAGTAGTAGGTCAGACTGCAGCTTCTTCAGAGGTTTGAGTGCTAGGTAGGTCATAGTTCCCTTCCTTCATAGGGTATCCCGTTTGTGGCTTGAAGGAATTGTGTTGATCTAAAAGGATGCCCAAGTACTTGTAGCATGTTACACAATTTAGTCGGTTACCTTACAGGTTCCAACTGTGATTTGTCGACTTATGATGATTTACTATCATGATTTTAGTTTTTTTAAGTCTATTGTCAAAGAGTTTCGTTCAGAATTTTTTTTGAGTTATGTCCAGGAGGTGCTGAAGGCCGATGGGTGTCCGACTAATCAGGACTAGATCATTAGCATATAACAGGTTTGTTAGTGTCATATTACCTAGCTTTGGTGCGTGTGACGGACAGTTGTCCAATTCCATGGGTAGATCCGCCACAAAGAGGTTAAATAGTAGCGGAGCTAGAACACATCCTTGTTTTAAGCCCTTGTTTGTGGGGATTCTTCTTGAGAGGTGCGTTCCTGCACCTAGCTTTATTCTTATCCATGTATAGGTGTGCAGAAGCCTAAGTTGATCTAGGAGGATGGGTGGTATCCCCCAGCTGTCCAGTTTAGGCCAGAGCTTATTGAGGTCTATGTGATCAAAAGCTGCAGAGTAGTCTATGAAGCAGAGATATAAGGGGTACTTTCCCTGCTTCGCCGTGTCCATAAGTATGGTTAGGACCATGATGTTTGTAATGGTACCTTGCCCTTTGCGGGAACCTGTTTTTGTTGCTGGGATGATACAGTTCGTGGAGGCCCAACAGGTCAGTTCATTTAAGATGATCCTCGCATAGTACTTTGCCTCTGTATCTATAAGGGCTATTAATCGATAGTTATTTGGATCGGACCTGTCTCCCTGTTTATATATTGGGCTGATAATTGAGCCTAGCCATGACTCTGGAATTGTGGTAGTCCCTAAAGCGTGTCTAAAGACTGGGACTAATGCTTTGCTCCAGAATTCGGGGTCAGATTTATACAGTATTGGCGGGAAGCCATTAGGGCCGGGGGCCCCTGCCCGACTGCCTCTCGCAATTTGTTTCCGTATTGCTAAAACTGCGGGACCGTTCTGCTTCTTCTGCTGCTGTTAATGGGCAATTTAGGGCTGATAACAAATGCGGCTCCTTCTGCGTCAACATTTATTTTCTGCTGGCCTCTTCATGTAGGCAATATTGACTTAGCGCTTCCGTTGTAAGGTTGTTAAGACAGATTTTTTCTTGATGGAACGGGCGAGGTCTGGCAGATTTTTGTTCCAGGTTGTTAAAATGTTTGAGGAGATAATCAGCCCATGTAGCTTCTGCAATATTGGAGTCTATGCCGTGGTGGATGGGTCGCTGTAGTTTATTGACACTCTGCCAAAACCACAGAGTAAGCATGCTCAGGAACTCTAACGGTTCCAGTCTTGCAGGTGGGGATAAGACTAAATTCGGGGCAGTTTGCTTGCTAGATAACGCTTCTGAGTTGGAACACTTTTGATTTTAAAATAGAGTCAGAGTGGAATCTTGAAACTTAGACGACTAGTGGAGTTTACAATGGATTTTGCCTATAGTGAATGGGGTATAGCCACTGTAGCTCGAGCGAGGAGAGAGTGGCACATGGAACTGCCTACAAAACACTAGAGTCCAGTCCTAAGGGGGACTGTGTAGTTGTTATTGAATGTCGTATTTCCCTTTGTGTTAATGGTGGTAAAAATAAAATCCTTCTTTTATCATAAAAGTGAGTATTTGGCTGGACAATAATATATTGCTGCCACTGTGTGTAATTTGACCTCTGAGCCGGTGTCCAGGCCCATGTATGCACCTCTCCCACCCCCATCCCCTCTCCCTGGGCTTCCTGGACCACGCTATTCAGGAGAGTCAAGTGCTGAAGGGGTACATGGCCCAGTTGCTCATGATCGATAGTGGTCAGGCCCAGGACTTCAGGTGTAAAAGGCCTGAACCCCCAAAGTTGGGGCCATTCTCTCAAATGGGCCTAGTGGCTCCTGCTTACCCCGTGGCCCTCTGACACTGCCTTTCTGACATTTTACTTTACTGTAGTTTTCATAGATTTCACCTTTTACATTACAAAAGATATTTAAAGGAAGTGACTCTGACACAAACTACAGATGACACTTATAGCAGCATCCACAATTAAGAGGGGGTGCAAGTAGAACAAATTGAGTTGCTGCTTGCAACGGTTTTAATTTGTAAATATTCTTTTAACCAAGAAGGCTGTAAACTTTGACTTTGAAAGTGAAAGTATAAATGAAAATGTTCACACCTTTTATTTTTTTGTCCTCATTTATGCGTTTATTGAGGTATGGGTAGACAAGATACCCGTCATTTGAAAAGTTTCTGGTTAGGGATTTTTCTCACATTTCCGACTGAGGGGACTGCCCTCCCTTACTGTAGTGAGATCATGTCTTAAAATATCCAAATTCCTTGAAGTAATCACTCACAGAGCCACCATAATGATCTTCCTGAATTTACTTTGTCGCATGGAATACAATCATTGGACATCCCTCCCTACCCTACCTTATGTTCTTGTCCCATATGTACCAGAATCTGGTCCTATTACTTTTCCCTCGAGACTTGTCTAGTTTTCTAAATGTTTCTTCAGAAGACTGCCATTCAGTTACACTTGGGAGAATTGCAAATATCCTCTTTATGCATATCTCTCGTCTAGCCAATAAAATTATCATGAATAATAGTTGTTTTTGGTTATTATTTAACACTGGAGGGGAACCATTACTTCATATCAAACCAAAAATAACAGTAAATGTGCTCACCTCAATGTTCAACTCTAAAACTTTATCGATAATCTTACCCACTTCTTCACAAAATATGTCAAGGTGAATGTTCACACTTCTAGTGACATTGTTTTTTGCTAAAACTATTCATAAAGAGTCGGTCAATGGCTTTAAATGCAACAGATAAATCTAGTAGCACCAGGAGGAATGCATCACCTTTTGAAAGAAGAAAATCATCCATTGTTTGGAGCGACACTGTCTCTATACTACATTTTTGTGGAATCCAATTGAAAAGTGTTCAAGTGATTAGTGTTGGTGATATGCAAAAGAATTTGCAATGATTTTGCTAAAAAGGGGGAGTTAGGAGATCAACCTTAAGTTTTGGAAGTCTGCTTGAAGAAGTGGGAAAAGATATAGTCCCCATGGCGAAAGTACAGGGGCATGTGAGCATCCTGACGCAAGATTGCACATGCCTTCCAGGAAAAAATATACACCTGATACACCCCACTTCATGTCAATCATGTGTCTGTAATCATGATCCGCTTAAGGATGTTTATGAGCTGTTTTATTGAAAAGATTTTTTTTTTTAAGTTTCGGAAGTCCACTGAGTCTGGCTTTGGTTTCCTATGTAAAGGGGTGAACTGCCAAGATTGTAGTACTAATCGGAAAGTTCCTTCTTCCAGTGAGTAAATTAACTAATCAGAGGACCAATGGATTTAGTTGGAATAGGATTGTCTACAAACAAATGGGTTGGTTGATTCTATAATCTGAATTATGCATTAGGTGGCAAATTTCCTGAATGAGGACCGATTAATTCTGTGTCCTTTTGGAATTACTGGAGGGAGTATTACATTTTGGTCAGATTTTATTTTTTGAGTAGGTTTAGAATCTTGTTGGAGAAAAAGATGGTGATACTGGTTGCAACTGCACTTGAACGTGAGGTGTTTGGTTTATGAATTGCATTGGTACAAATAGTTCACTGGGCGGCTTCATTGGTCTTTTTAGGTCTCGCCTACGAACGCAGCGTGAAGCGCTGCTGTCCGCAGCGACATCTATTGTTGCTGACTTGCCTCGGAAGTGGGACAGGAGATGGGCACGCGCAAGGCTTTTGGCGGATTTGAGCCGGTGTACGCGCACGTGAACACGCACGTGCACACACGCAATGTACACATCTCATGTCCCGCTTCCGATGACATGGCAGCCCTGTTGGAGGCTCCGTGTGGGCTATTGTTGGCGTAAAGTGTAATTCTGAGCAACAATAGCCCACACGGATCCCCCCCAGCCCTTCTTTACTCACCGGGCTGCTCTTCTGAGGGGGGCTCCTCCTCGCGGCTGCAGCACTTCTCTTGCAGGGCTTCCCTTCACTACTTGGAGCCCCGTGCTGTCGTGGGCAGCCTCGGCCGCTGCACTCTTCACCCGGGCCCCCTCCTGGGACCCGGGGCTTCTCTCCACTCCGGCCACCACCGCGGGGCTCTCCCTCCAGCATGGGAGCCCCGCGTTAGCACGGCACGCCGGCTTCTCTTCCTGCCGGAGCAGGCCCCGCCCACGTCCCGGGCAAGGGCATCTGACTTCTGGCTTGTTCTGAGTATGTGGGGATAATGTATTTGTTTTCCTAGATATGACGGCCAGGCTTTCCCTGGAAAATACACACCATCCTGAACGATGAACGTGAAAACAGTGTATTCTTGGCTTGAAGTGAGCCACTGAGCTGAAAATGTGTAGATTTGTCTTTGCTATTACTTGTTCGTGTCATACAGAGAGGGGCGCATTCTTTCTTTACTGCGTAACGTCCCCTTTTCTCTTCGCAAGTTCCGCGTCTCTCCGCTGCCGCCTAAACATGAAGCTTTTATTGCCCACCTAGTGTCATTTCCCAGTCGGGGGTCTCTGAAATCAAGCCCGTGACATTCTTACTTCCAGCCTCGGACGCGTAGATGTCCTAACCCTGCGGCACTAGGAGCTCCTCTCACAATACCTTCCGTACATCTTTCATTCTCTGAGGAATGGTAACCGTCCAGGAATGGGGACTGCCTCAGAGCCAGGCAAAGTCAGAGGCGGCGCCAGGAGTGTAATACAGAAACTGCTTCAGATCCTACGTGCCAGGCAGTACGTCACTTTATTTTATATATAGAGTTTAATATTGGCGTGTAGCCCGTTTCCAAAAGCTCCCAATTCCAGCAGAGAAACGATCCCATGCAGGGCAGATGAACTGAGCCGGAATGGGAGCACGTCAGTCAGTGCTTAATTTGAACCGGTGGTTTCCGGTGCTCAGCAGCAGCACTTAACTATCAACACCAGTGCTTGTTGATGATTGAGATGGGGCTCATCAAAGTTGATGTATCGTTGTAAGTGATGGTGGTGCTTTTGTGAGGGCCTTGCCTCTCGCAGCGCTTTGTAGATGCTGTTATATCATGCTGGTGCTTTTATAGCGCTTTACAGCACTTGGACGGTTTGTAAGTAACGAGGGATCAGGCGTGATGGGATGGGAACGACGAGCTCGCTTTGTGTGTCTCCAGAGTGCACAGAACAGAGAGGCTGCAATTTGAAGTGACTCCCACAGCCAAACACAAGCCCCAGTATAGAATGACTCCCCAGAGCTCAGTGCTGCGGGAGCCCCTCCTCTCCCCGACCCACCCTTCCCAGAGCAGCAACTGGAGGTGGCAAGTGGGTGAGTAGAATCCATAAGGTTTTGGGGGTGTCAATCTAGCTAGGTGAAGGTAGAGCTGCTGTGTGGCATTTCATTTGTATTGTACATTTGCTGTGCACAATGTCTAGGTGATAGCATTGTTGTCCCAATAGGTATTCCATTGAAGAGCAGCAAACAGTATGAACAGCCTCGGCTCACGAGTAAGACATCATTGTGTGTGAGAGACCAGTAACCATCCCTTACATCCACCTGAATAACTACAGTTTCTTGTGTCCGAGTGACTCCGAAAATCGAAGCGCCTTTGACGAAGGTCACAGTTTTGGCATACAAGAGAAGTGAAACGCAAGGCACAGAACGATTTCAACACAAAGGGGTTGTGTAGCTCATCGCACACATTTGTTTTAGAACGAGAAGAATTAGTGAATTATTTGCAGTGCAAATGCTGAGCATGCACAATATTGCGCTACAAGGAGTCAACCCTTCCCACAGGGCTGCTGCAGTTTGCTTAAACACAGGGCATGAATTTACTAGAGTATGGCACGGAATTCATTTTAGAACGTGTACTTTTATTTGGCCGAAACTGTTGCTCCAGGTACACATTGTCCACATACCCAGAATGCACCTTTCACCGTCAGAAGTCGCGCTCTGTTCGATAGCGACATACATATCTCTGGCTGGCACCGCCCCACTGTGCCCCCTCTATTGGCACTCAGCTGCACATAGAACTTCCGTTCTACAAACATTGGGAGTTTGTCTTCTGTTCACAATCACTTACATCAAACGGACAGATTTTAAACCAACACCACCCCTTGCCTATCAAGGAACTGTGCCTCGCAGCAGCACGTGACAAGATTATGAGCGGGCGAACTTTATTTCGTCTATTGTACAGCTGTGCCCTCGAGGGTAAATAGACTAGTACCAGAAAAAGGTCTAAAATCAAACCCCTTATTAAGTCCAAGCCTTTCCTAAGACATATTTATGACCTGATGAAAGCTTGCCCAAGACTGCCTTCCATCCATTGTTTACTGTTGCCATTGTGTTGTTGTCCCTCAGCTTAGCCTGCTTTCTGTTTGCTGTCTTTATTTGCTTTAGGCTCTCCAGCATGTTTGTGTACCTCCCGTGGAGTCGGTTTTCCAGCGGAAATACTCTGAGATGGACTTTTTTGTATGTACGCTGACCCAAGTTCTGTCAAGTTACCCAATCTGGTTGTAAATAGATTTCTTTTAAAAGCTGTTGTAATTGATTTTAATTTTCAGGCTGTTAAGTTGTTGCTTCGCATGTGTTTTTTTCCGGCAGGCCTGTGTCACTGGTTCGAATGGAAGACTCATAACGCGGTCACTTTCACCCTTTTAAATAACAAACACGTCCTGAGTCCTTCTTTTCTCAGCGCACTGCTGACACATCTTCGGCTTGTTAGAGCTATATATATAAATGCAGTTACAATTACAGTACACCACATACAGCCACAACACTCAAAACAAAAATACATGGATACAAGACATTGCCATTTACAACGCCCATAGCCCCAACTCTCGCAAATGCGAGACCTATTGCATTGCAAATGCTTGTTTAAAGATTAGATTGGCTTCACTGATGAGGAATGTTTCCTTTGATGTTTTTCCTCTGTATCTACGGTGCCTGTGTAGATTTGGGAGTGTGCATTTTTTCAAGCTGTCAGTTATCCTTTTGCTTGAGTACAAATCATTGGTGTACCAAGATGTTCAATATTTTTCTTTCATTGATTTTTGAGTAGGGGGAGCCAAGTTGTTGATAGTGTTTAGGGTTGAGGAATTATAGTAGCTGGTGACATCATCCAATGATAGCTGTATAACTTTGTCTATTGTAAAGAATTTTGTTTTTCTGAAGGTTGTAGATGGAGATGTTGTTTAGCAGTGTTCTCCAAAACTTTTGAAGTTTAGCTTGTTCTATTTTGCAGATCTCAAGTAGTGTCATGTAAAATGGTAGTGCGTGGTCATCTATTTCATCTTGGATTATGGGTTTTCTGAGGTTTATAAATTGTGAGGTGGTTGGGGAGAAAATTAGGTACAGGGTGTTTCCTTTATTATGAGTTGAGACCTCTTTTGGAAGAGGCTGTGAAAGCTAATGATTGCTTTTTAGTTTTTGGACCAATTACATTTTAGTGAATTGTGAAAGGAATGTTGAATTTTAAGCTGTCCAGCCGTATATTACTCGGGTGGTGAGAAGTCACGGATGTGAGGAGGTCATTAAATTCTTATTGCAGGTGGAGTTATAATTTGACGAATAGTAGCTGGTGTAAAAAGCTGAGGTTTTCTTTAGCATTTGGTTGATTGTTACTGACATTATTTCTAATGAAGGAAAATCCCTAATTGTGCATTTCCAGATGGTTTTGTGTATGTGTGCAAGGTTCCTTCTCATTTTATTAGGCCTATCTGTGAAGTAGAGAGTAGTAATTGGGAGTAAGGGTGTCAAATGAGAGAGATGATGTCAGAGAGAGCCAAGTTTCCATGATAGAAAGCAAGTCGAGATCATGACATTATGTGTTCAGAACAGCCGCGGTTTGTGCAGGTAATGGAGGTGGGGCCGTGGAAGGGGGGATTTCAAGGGGGGATTCCAAGGGGAAATTAAATAAATTATTAATTTTCCCTCAGCATCGTCCCTCGAAATCCCCCCTTACACGGCCCCACTGGTGATACCTGCACGGACCGCGGCTGGTTCAGAAGTTGGTGTGGAGGAGCCTGAACCCACAGCTCCACCACCCTCAGAATCCTATTTTTGTTTTCCAAGGGGCGTGCGAGTGTGGCTACCCAATTCTTCAGGCACATAGATGCAGCAGTTGCTAAGAGCAGAGGTAAAGTCATATCTAATGTGTACATTGATGAAGTTATAGGTAATCTGTCATGTCATACCTGATTTCATCAACAGTGTACAGGAGGTCTGGGTAAATGATGATCAATGCTTTCAACAAACTTCTTTCAAAATCACTTGAGGTCTCAGGCAGAAAGGACTTATCCGTGGCATTGGTGGTCAACCAATGCTGTTTCTTAAATGAAGACTTTTTGTGCTCCATGTAGATTTATTTTTCAAGGGCAAAGAAATACATATCCAGTAAATGAAGAAGTACAATTGATTCAGTCTACAAATGTATACTATTTGTCTTATTGTGCTTGACATGTGGTATTTTTTTATATTCATAGTTTATCTTTTTCCTATTACAGCTTTTCTATCAATTTGTGATTTTTTTCCAGATTTTGAGTCTTGTGTATGCAGTGGTTACTTGATGCCGTCACTTATTTTTCTGCATTAGAGATTTAATGAGAGCAAAAGAGAGAAAAACAAACAAATGGGGAAGATGGTGAAAGAGACGGAAAACCATCATAAAGAGAGAAAGTGGGAACCTGCAAGAGTGAGATACAGGGAGAGGGAATGTCTAGTAGTGGATTATAGAGGGGATGAGGTGGAAAAAAGGACTATGCAGCCTTGGTATTTAATTGCACTGGCTAGTTTTAGTCCCTCAGCAGGGCTGCCTCAATGCCACAGGGAGGTACCATGCTCAGGGAAAGTGGTTCATTTGAATAGGGGGAGAAAGGACCAGCCCAGTTGCTGACTGTCTCTCTGATACCCATATGTGGTGGCTAAATGTATCGGTCTCAAACCGTATAGAAAGCTGTTATGCAGGTCTCCAGCCAATCCTGACACGGCGACTTACTGCCTGTAGCAAAGGTCAAGAGTTATCCGGGAGAAGATGGTGGAGGAGCGCCAACACCACAGGCCTCAATAGTCTTTCCCAATTTTGGTGGCACTTCGTAGTGGTGTTGTCAGTTGTTTCTTGAGTAGGGATGTTTGATCCCTTCCCCTGTCCTCACTCCCTCAAGTGTCCATAAAGTATTCCGAAGCACACCCTTTCGGATAAGTTCAACCATGAAGGGCTTTCGAGGAGGACCCCCCTGCTGGCACTTTCTTTGTCCTGGCACACACAGTGAAGATTGCCACAGTCTTTGCTCCTCAGTACCTGGTGTAGCTTCTGGGGGAGGTCGGGGCCTCACTCACCTAGGATACAACGTGGAAGTCATAGCCCCGGAGATGATCACTGCCCCTGTGCTGTTCCAACGCTGATGTTGGGGCAGGTGATTCAACAAAACACTGCCTCAGCACCTTCTGGTGCCATCATGATTCTGAGCTGAGCTTCTTGCCTACAACGTCGCTACCCATCCGCAGCTCCCTCAGAACGCGGTTACAGCAGAACAAATGGCGTATGTTAAATATTCTGCCCCTACATGTTCATTTCAGAACCCTCCGCTCAATCTCCGATGGTCCAGCTGCGGGCTAAAGCTGGAGCTTAGCAGAGATATGTCATGTCCGGTCCCAGCTGCTACCACAGCCTCCCCCCTTATTTGACTTTTTAAAATTAAAAACTACTGTAAAAAAAACGCATATTGCCCATATTTCAAAAGCGTCATCACTTCTCAGAATGATACATTCAAAAGGTCCTCTAACCAACCCTTGCCTTGCATGGTGAGTGTCCGTGCTCTGTGGGTGCTGGTGGCCCATGGAAAGTTGTGTGCAGTTGCTAGCCGCCGGCGACAAGGCATTGTGACCAACCCTGCTGAATGCTATGCGTAGCAGGTGACGGCTGCTTGTAGAAAGTTGGCGCAGGGCCAGGTCAGAGGGCGGGATCTGTGGCAAACCCCCGCTACTCACATTGACAATATTAACCCTGTATTTGTAAAGCGCAAACTAATCACCCCTAAGGGTCTTAAGGAGCTGAGGGGCTGTCGGTGAGAGTAAGCGAGCTATTGAGTCACAGGGTGCTGGACTGAGCTGGAGCTGGGAATCGAACCATGAGCCCCGTGCCCCGAAGTCAGCCGTCCTGGCCGCTGTGCCACACATCCCCCCAAAATATCTTTACACTGTGGGCGATGGCAGTCTCCAGTGTTTTGGAGCAGGGCTTGCATGGAGACTGGGCCCTGCAGCCAACACCCTCTACACACAGCCAAAGGTTGTCGTCTGTGGGTGTTTACCACCCTCAGAGAGTGGGCCGCAGTCTGGTCAGAGGCCAGGGCCTACAGCCAAGCCCCACTGCAAATTCCTGAAGCTGTGTGCAAAAGACATCACACGTCTTTGGAGTGTTGGATGCCAGGCCTGACTGGAAACCAAGCCCTATGGCCTGCTTCCCCTGCGCACAGCCCAACACCTGCATTGTGGGTGTTGTGCACCATGGACAGTTCAACACAAGGGCAAGATGGAGGCCAGGCCCTGCGACCAACCCACTGAATGCTGCTGAGGGCCTTGCATAGTGGTTGTTGGACACCTGCAGAACCAAGGATTAAAGCCTGGATGCCAAGTCCTACAACCAAACACAGTGAACTCCACCTGAGGGTGTGTGTGCTGCAGGGGGTTGGCTGCTTGTGGAGGGTTGGGATCAGGACCTGGAGGCCAGTCCCTGTGACCGAACTGGTACACACTGAGGGTTGGGCGTATGATCCGGACGGAGGCTATGCCCCCTGGTCAATCCCTGTTTTTAATCTACAAAGCGTTGGCACAGGATCCCCGGCTGCACACTGCTGAAGGCTGTGCATAGCTGAGGTTTGATCACCTGTGGAGTGCTGGACCTCCAGGATGTGGTATATAATACTACTAAATACAATCTCTGATTAAAACAAAGGTTAAAGTGAAGATATGGTTAGGTTGCTTATAACATTTCAAAATATGTTTAAAAATGTCACCTTAAAAACTCATTTAAAGTGCAGTTATGGATTAAACTTTAAAAAATTGAAACTGGCAAATTTTGCTTAGGAGCACCATCACTAACTGACTCAACAGCCATGCAAACTATGATGTGCATACTGAATGCAATGCTTATGACCTTATAATGTTTATACCAACAAATAACAACACCAAAGTCGAAATGTAACAACAACACATAAACCAATTAATTACACTTTATTCAAAATGATGAGGATGATGATATGGTTTATCTCATGAGTAAGATGAGTTGCAACATTTGTAGTTGCATCTGTTCCATTAAGGGTTAGTTCATGAGCATTGCATTTGTGTGAGTTATGGTTTGCATGGCTGTGTGCAAGTTATGGATGCTGCCTTTCGCAGTAAAGAGACAAGAAGGTATGCAGTTCCTAAGGGTGCAGGGGAAAGGCTGGTCTTTCTAAAAAGTGGCCTCACACACCACCAAGAATGTCATGCTTCATCATTGGGCCTGCTCCTCGTCGGGCCGGCGCTGCAATGCCCGACGGGCACCCGCAAAGGTGCTCTTTGGCATCTTTTGTTAATGAAGCCGTAGGGTGAGTGCGGGTGTGTGGGCTAGGTAGTGCAATGATCCTATAGGGCTAGTGTGGTGCATAGGGTCGACATGTTTCATGCCAAAATAGCCCCTAACTGGTCTGGTGGCACTTCATCAGGATCAAAAAGTGATTTGATAGACCGCAATACTCGTTCAGTGATTTGTGAAGTTGGCTAGTAACCAGATGCAGTTGAGTGCCCCGGGTCAATTGACCCCGAGGAGCAAGACCCCAAGGTCAATGGGGCTTTGCTGACGGGGGTAACAGAGCACCTCGTTGCTCTGAAGTCAAGGAGGCAGTGCAACTAGCTTCCGTCCTACCCTAGCTCTGGTCCCCATTGACCTTGTGGTCTTCCTCCTCGGGGTCAATTGACCCGGGGCACTCAACTGCATCTGGTTACTAGCCAACTTCCCGAATCACTGAACCAGTATTACGGTAGTGCTAGAGTTTTATCGAATCACTCTTTGGACCTGATGAAGTGCCACCAGACCCGTTAGGGACTATTTTGGCATGAAACATGTCATCCCAATGCACCACACTAGCCCTATAGGATCATTACATCCAGCTGGGGCTCACTATTTTTAGTTAGGCTAGTGCACCCTGGGAATAAACACATTAGTTAGGGTTGCCCTAGACCTATTTTAACCTTCACACTCATTGCACTACCTAGCCCACACACCCGCACTCACCCAACAGCTTCATCAACAAAAAGATCTCCACCAAAGACACCCTTCGCGGGTGCACATCGGGCATTGCAGCGCTGGCCCGACAAGGAGCAGGCCTAATGATGAAGCATGACATCCTTCGGGGTGTGTGAGAGAACTTTTTAGAAAGACCTACCTTTCCCCTGCACCCTCAGGAACTTCTTATCTTCGTGGCTCTCAATACTGCCAATGGATCATGTGTACAGTACCTGCTTAAAAATAGCTCCTGGTTCCTTCTATTTGAGACGATTTCACAGTAAACAGGCCTTTGTGAAATCCCTTGATTTCTCTTTAGGCCAGCCCAACTATGTAACCTTGTATGTTCCGTCCTTAAGTATCTCGATTTTATTGTGTCTAATTTAGGGGAGTCCAGCGTAGGACTAGGAGAGGTGTATCTGTGCCAAGTTTGTCAGTCTACATAAGAGTTTCAAATACTTTCATTTATTATAAATTCAGATGTGAATATCCTGAAATGCTAGTATGATCCAGCTATCCTCAACCTACATTGGGACACTGTAACATACCTCTTGTAGTGCTTCGAAATTATAAACAGTACAAAGGTACTTAGAACACATGTAAATTGCCAGGCAATTAGCACCTGAACCAATTGAGGAAGCATAAGCAATTTGGTACTGCGCTATGGTCTCACCGTTAAAAACACATTGCACCTCATTAATTGCGACATACATTGCGACAACTGACTGTCTCAAAACTGAATGAGGCTCAGCTTTGCGATTAAAATGTTTGGGAAGATACACATATACATTAAAATGGCATCACATTGCCTTTTAGAAGTTCAGGGTATGACTTTACTTCGTGTCAGGCACAGCATGCATACATCGCTCATTGGTAGGATTAGCACTGTGTGGTGTGAGTCCTGTAGGGCCTACATGGCCCTTCTAGGGATGTTGCAGTCACTGCCTGGCCCTAGTTGATGGTGTCACAATGAGATTGCTGGCACCCAGAACTGCAGGTAAGTTGTGGCAGCACCATTTCAGCACGGTTGCAATGCTCATGGTCCTGGAAATCTTGCCACTTGGATCTTTTTTGGTCCCAATCTCGAAACCTCCCACCCAAACAAGCTACATGCAAAAAACCCATGACACAGCGGTGAACACTCCGTGCCTGTGCAGTCTCCTACTTTGGAGTCAATCTTCTTTTGGGGCTTGTAGGTTCTTTGTAACATGACTATAGGTGGTGGAAAGTTATCTAGCGCTTCAGACACTTCTTTGGCACAAGATGTGTGGCACAACTCAATGTCTCTCTCTCTCCTGTTCCACAACACCCTCATCCTCAAGTGTTGGTGTGATTACCTATATGGTGTGAACACCTAGGACTCTCGGACCTCACCTTTAGCTAGCGGAGCAGGTGTTGTCCCATGTTGCAACAGCAACAACAATTAGATTTTCACCTATTATGAGTGCTAGATATGTATCACTGTGTCATCACACCCTAACATATTATTATATTTGTTAGGGTTATTTCACCATTCAAAACAATAAAACCACTGACATTCACCAGTTATAGTTATCTCAAGTATCTATAACCCGTACCCCAAAGTAACTGTATCTCGCACCCCTGTCCAGCGCCTACCTCTTCCTTCTGCCCTCCATGGCCCTTTGGGCATGGCATTGCCCACTCCCTCTTGCCCACTACTGCCATTGTGCTGCCACTAACTCTCCTGCTTGCCATGCATGGTTTTGTGCTGCCACTGCCCCTCCCACCTGCCCTGTGCGGTTAGCTTGCTGCCCCATAACCCATCCCTCCTTCCCTCTGTTGTCTGAGTGTATGCCATTAAAGTCTCACTATTGCCCTCCATGGTGTTTTGTGCTTTCAGTGCCCATCCCACCTGCCCTGCATGGTCAATTTGCTGCTCCTGCCCTGCCCCCTGGTCCTCCATTTTCCAAGTGCAGGCTCCTATCCGCTCCCTCCTGCCTTCCAAAGTCAGTTAGTTGGTGTGCCCCTGGCCCCTCGCTCCTGCTCTTCATGGTCTGTTGTGCTGCAATGCCCCCACCTGACTGTCCTGTATGATCAACTCGCTGTCCTTGCATCTTTCCCCGCTTCTCTCTATTGTATATGTGCATGGCCCTGTCCCCTCCATATTGCTTTCCATGGTCCATTGTGCTGCACTGCCTTCCTGCTTGCCATTCGTGGTGTATAGTGTTGTTGCAACCCCTGGCTCCTGTTTGGTACCCTGCCCACTTCCCTCCTGAACTCTATTGATCAAGTCCACGTGCCTACCCTATTCCCCCTGCTCTCTGTGGTCCAATGTAAAATACATGCCAACATTTTTAACTTGGCAAGAGGGTCATTTTTATTAAAAAATCTGAGGAATTGATTTTCTCCATTGACTTGCATTGAAAAAGAGGAGATTTTAGGTGGAAGACGGCTTAAATAAAGCCCTTTTGGACTTGAAACATCGGTAGTCTCCTGCCTGAATCAGGTCTGTTGGTATGCATGGTTGTACTGCCACTAACTCTCATTTCTGTCCTCAGTGGCCTGTTTTATTGCAACAGCCTCTCCAACCTGCCTAGCATGGACAACTTGCTTCCTCTGCCCCCTCCTCCCTGCCGTCAACTGTCCGAATTCATGCCCCGACCTCTGCCAATCAACAGTGTTCTAATGAACAGCTAGATTGCTAACAATCTACATTTATAAGTGTGGCATGCCTGAAGTCACTTGATGTAATCAATACGTAAAACATTTCCTTCAGAAATTATACAAGCATTGGCATAGCCAATAGGTCTCGCCTTTGGGACCTTTTAAGTGTTTAGTAATCCAGCACAATATCCTTGTTGCAACAACATCAACTGTTGCATGGCTAAACACTTAGAAGGTCCCAAAGGCGAGACCTATTGGCTGTGCCAATGCTTGTTTCTTTTGTCAGGCCATGGCACATTGTTCTTCTTCTGAACAGAGAGAGTGTGTCAGAATCATGCAAGGTCATTATGCAGGGCCCAGCAAACTATATGTGTTTGAATATCAGCATGAAAGGAACTAAAGATGAACTTTCTAGGGCTAATGTGCTCAACTCACTAAGACCAGTTGTAAAAGGACATCGAGCATGTTCACTGCCCTCAATCAAGCAAGACGTGCGAGAGAAGTGCAGCTGGCAAGAGAGCCATTCACAGGCCCCAGATTGAGGAAAGAGACACAGCTTTCTTCTGTTCCAAGGGTGGCTTCACTGGAGGTTTTCCTGGAAAACAGGGCTTGAGCCTTGCAAAATACAACTGGATTGTGGGGACAAATCATCCTGCCCAAAGCAGTGACCAAAGATCAGAGATGTTTTAAGGCATGGGCAAAGTGGGCTCTGGCCCAGGGCCCAAGCCTCTCAGGGGGCCCTAGATGGACCCAGCTCTGATCTTCACACTGAGAGCCTTGAATGATTTTTAAACATAGATTGTTTTGAATAAAAAAATATTTTGTATGGTAATTGTGGGGCACTACTGCAGACATGTTGCAAAGAAAAGTTGTGTTTATGTTTTTCAGCAGCATACAATATCCATAAAACAAAGTTCTTTTAATGAGAAATGGCAGTGGGTTGCAGAGATTCTTTGCAGTGAGTTGCTGCTATAATATAATATTAAAAACACTCATGGCTATCCCTGAATATAAATTGGAAAAAACATTTAGAATTAGGACCATTCTGCCTAAGCAGTGTCAGTGACCTGTCCTCGGAGGGCATGAAAAAGCTAAATTTGGATCATAGTTTCAAAGCTGCCCGGAGCAGGAGTCCCAAAAATATGTTCGGCTCCGGAAAAAAGTTCCCAAGCCTGGTAAAAAAGCACTTGTAATATATGGAAATTGTGAAATGTAAACAGTCGTAATTAGATCACTTAGTCCTGTCACTGGCCCTTTATTAAATATTGTGGCAACACTATTTTGGAAAAATAAAGGCTTAACAAGAATTTGACACCTTATAAGAAAGGTTTTACTAAAGTGAAAAGATCTAATCAATTACATGGGGAAAACGTTTATTCCTCAGTGAAGGAGATAACATGTAAACCCCACTGGATACTGTTATTCTCTTGCTGGTGAGAGAAGGAAATAAAAAGCCTGAGGCCGCACAAGTAACAGACATGACTGGGCACCGGCTGCAGGCGGACCCCCTACCGCTGGAATCCTGGGTGAGTATCTGAGGGCAGACACGGATGCACAGGAGGAGGGCAGTGTTCAGCCATCTCTCTCTACCACAGACAGCAGTGCACACCCCAAGCAGCGCATCACTGCATCTCTTCAGAAGTGTTACTGGTGAGAGGTTAGGGCACCACAGTGGCAGCTGCAGGGGGCCCCCTGCCTATGTGATCCTGAGCGAGTACTTGAGGGCAGACACTGATGCACTGGAGGGCAGTGTTCAGTCATCTCTCTCTACCGAAGACTGCAGTGCACACCCCGAGCAGCGAATCACTGCATCTCTTCAGAAGTGTTACTGGTGAGAGGTTAGGGCACCACAGTGGCAGCTGCAGGGGGCCCCCTGCCTATGTGATCCTGAGCGAGTACTTGAGGGCTGACACTGATGCACTGGAGGGCAGTGTTCAGCCATCTCTCTCTACCGAAGACCGCAGTGCACACCCCGAGCAGCGCATCACTGCATCTCCTCAGGAGTGTTACTTTGAGAGGTTCAATCTTTGGCATCACAGTGGCAGCTGCAGGACGACCCCCTGCATCTGGGATCCTGTGTGAGTACCTGAGGGCAGACACTGATGAACTGGAGGGCAGTGTTCAGCCATCTCTCTCTACCACAGACAGCAGTGCACACCCCGAGCAGTGCATCACTGCATCTCTTCAGAAGTGTTACTGGTGAGAGGTTAGGGCACCACAGTGGCAGCTGCAGGGGGCCCCCTGCCTATGTGATCCTGGGCGAGTACTTGAGGGCAGACACTGATGCACTGGAGGGTAGTGTTCAGCCATCTCTGTCTACCACAGACAGCACTGTACATCCGAGCACTGCATCACTGTATCTTCTCAGAAACATTACTGGTAAGAGGTGCAATAAACAGATCACAGACGGATAAAAGTTTTCCTATTTGCCAACAAAAGCGATAAAAGAGACGCATGCATTTGAAGGGGTCCAGAGGCTACCCGTCGCGCTTTCCGTTGCTGTTCCTACTGATATCTGAGTGTAAAATACATATTTTCCTGCTTCGCATTCGTGAGTGACTTTTGTGCATTTATTGACAAATCGTTAGCAGTACAAAACACGCACAACGCTGAGATTTGCATGTTTTATGTCACTTCAAGTGAGTGCATTCAGCGTTTAGTGAGTTTTCCAGAGTTCACTGAAACTGAATAAAAACACTGCGTGCACCGCTGCCTTTGGTTCAAGCCTCTTCATGCTCCGTAAAAAACGCACATTGATCACCACACACAAGTGGAAGATGCAAGGAATGGCAGAGATTGTAACTTCCATCTCCTCCTGCCCACAGGAGCAGATCAGAGACAGGTGGCTCTTTCTGAAGACGTTTTGTGTGCATTTGTTTAGCGCTTACTACGGTGTGTACTGTCATGTAGCGCTTTCAGAACGTCGAGGTTAGAGTTCTGAGGCAGTTGTTTACAGGAATCAGAGGGGTTGCTTGTTTTTTTTGTTGTGTTTCCGTCCGTTTTGGGGATAAGTCGTCGAAGACTGTAGGAAATGAGTGTTGGACTCACTGCTGTATTTGGAGTGACCGACTACATTGATGGTGAACGCCAAGGCCCTGTTTTATTCTGTCTGCAGCACCACGTGCAAGGTTGTGTCATTCTGTCATTGCTGTTTGTTGCGTTCTGTGGGCTAGTTTGGTGTTGTTTGCAGTGCATGCCCCAGCTCATTAATTCTCTTTAAAGACGGAATTTCATCCGGTGAGTTTGCAAAATACGTGGTCTTTTGCACGATCGCTACTTTAGCTATAGCATGCTTTATAGACAACACAAATTCAAACATGCACTGTCAAAACTTATCGGCTTCACATGCTATTAGTCAATGTGCTTTCTAACTGACGTCTGAATTAGTATTCGGTTTTGAGTGTGGCTGTGTAGTTTGATGAATCAATGAGCGCAGGTTTTGGCTCACGGAGAACAGCAAAGCGGCCGTGCAGCCGTGAAAGTGATCGCGATCAAACATCAAAGTGAGGCGCGCGCGCCCGCGCACATGCACTGTGGCTCTAGGCTACAGTGGTAGCACTTTTTTGAGCCCTCACAAAGAGTCTCGCCAGACCAGCGCATGCGCTGGGTCAGGCAAGACCTAAAAAACGAGGGGTCTTTTCCCAAAGAAATTATGATTAGTGCTCTAAAAAACTAAAATGAGGACATATTTTCTGATTTCTATAATAGCGACAAAGCGCTTTTGAATTATTTGCTATATTTATGTATTTTTTATCCAGGTGATCATTTGGTTATTTGTTGCACTAAGGGGAGAAGATGTGGCTTTACGGGCGGAGCTGCTGACTTTGCTTCTGGGGAACCAGGTGTGAGTTTCGACATCGACTCAACATCCTGCTATTCATGACAAATTACTTGATCTCCCCATGCCTAAAACCAAACTGAATGTGTCCTTATGTAATGTAACTGATGCTCATATAAAGCACTCCAATACCTTCAAGTCAAGTCCGCGCTATATGAAACTGCAAATGAAATTAAGCGTTTTGCACACTTCTGTCATTGGGCTATACTTGGGTGCTATTTGTGCTATATTTGGGCTCTTTTGTCCCTGGTGGTCATCTTGGGAAACCTTTTTGTTACGAAGCTCTCTAATTTCCTCATTTACTGCAGTATCCTAAGTAGAAAATGGTTTCAGTTTTCCACTTCAATTCCATCAATATGGCATTCAGATGTGGCACACTTTTGGCATAAATTCAGAATGTAAGCACTCTAGTTGCTCTTTGGAACACTGATCACCAGGGAGTTAACTTGTAGTCTGCTGCTGATGTTGAAAGTGCATGTTTTAGTCGGCTTTTCAGAATGTTTTAATGAAATAGAAGAGGACAATATTTGAGAACTCATTTAAAATGTGTCCTACTTTTGCTTTCTATAGCACTAACTTCCTAAATTAAATGTTTTAAATGTAACCAGTTTGATTCAATCAAGATGGCTTCAGGTGTGCCACACTTTTGTCATAAGTAAGACTTTTAGAGCTCTAGTTGTTCACTCTGGGAGGCTGCAGTAGAACAAAGGGAAATCAAGTAACAGTCTACTCCTGATGGAAGTACATTGTTTACTGAGAAATTTCCTAGCTGACGCAAAGGAAAGTATAAATTCTATTAAGGATGCAGAGGATTATGCAATTCTTTCTTCAGTCTTTATTGCACAGCAGGTTCAAAGATTAAACAAAAAAACACAAACACTACATGAACCAAATGGAGGAAATGTACATGACACCCAGTAACCACTCCCAACACAGTCTGCATGTCTATATATATCCATGTCACCTGTAGTCCTTCCTCTTCTTCAACAGAGGAAGTTAATGTTTAAGTAGCTTCAATCAGCCTTGGAGTCAGAGCCTAGGTACAAAATATACTACATTAAATCTGTTCCGAGACAACACTAGAATATGGCCCAATCACATGAACAATTCATGAACCAATCACAATTGTCACTTCTGTAACCATGCCACAATCCTCACATTCCGTGACCTAAGAAATCAGATAATATCTCAAGCATAGGACACATCTCTTAGAAACAAAAGAACATACAGTGTGGATATTCACAGGTGCAATAATACAATAAATCATAAACACGAGTTATGCTAAAACTCCTATTACTCACACATGCAATTGTACATGCTATCATAAACAACAATAAATCATAAACATGAAGTTATATAATACGTACTGTTACTTGCAGATGCAATTTTACATGGAATCATAAACAAAGTTATGAGATACTTCCTGTTACCTATATCAAAGGGAGGGAAATCATATAGCAAATAGGCAGAGGGTGGGATAGTCCTCGCCTCTACGTCCTTAATAGAATTGAAACGTTCCTTTAGGAATTTTCTCATACTATGTCTCATACATGCCAATAAACCCGATTCAGGCGGGAGACTACCGATTTTTCAAGCCAAAAATGGCTTTATTTTAGCTGACTCCCGCCTGAAATTGCATTTTCTACAATAGAAGTCAATGGGGAATTTTCATTCTCCTGATTTTTTTATTTTAAATCTCCCAAGTCCCTGTCCTAAAATGTTATCATGTATGACGTCAGGACCGGAAGAAAGGATTACGCATGTTCAAAGCTTACTTACCACCAGAGATGCAGTGTCATAAATAGGTTTGAAATAAAACCTTTTGACGGTGGATTCTGAGACCAATCCGTTGCATTTATAATGTCCTCCAATCTGCTGCCTACCTGAACGGCCTTGGATGCCATGGCCCCCCATGGTTGAGTGAGCCCCAAAAAGATGAGTATCAATCCTAGCCTCTGCCATAATCCACCTTACCCACCGGGTAATTGAAGGAGATGAAACCGCTTTGAATGGTTTCTTCATTAGCAATTAACAGCTGTTTCTGCCCTGGCGGCCTGATGTCTGCCGCCATGTCCTCGTATGCTTTAAGTCATCGGACTAAACAAAGGTTAGTACATAAAATCTGGATAGGTTACTGACCTGGTATTAGGTTTGGTCCTTCAGGATATAATGATGGTAACCCCCCTCTGACATCAGAAACTCTCTTACAAGAGATAAGACAAAGCAACATGGCCAATTTTGCCGAAATCTCCTCCAAAGAAGGGTAATAAGTATCCTGCCAATCTGAGAGAAGAAGTAGAACCCTATTGACATTCTATAACCCAGTGTATCTGGGTTCCGGGGGCCATGACATTCTGGTGCCTTTAAGCAGTTTACAAACCCACGGATGTTCCCCCACCGGAATGTTATTGTTGGGATGATGTCCAGGTGAAATTGCAGATCTGAAAGAATTAACTGTACAATAAGAGAGCCCCAAGTTAGACAGCTTTGCCGAAAATTCAAGATGTCTCTAATGTGTGTCCCCACGGAATCCAGGTGTCTCTCCACACACCAACAAACCCATCTTCTCCAGGCCGATCTATATCGTTTGACTGTCCCTGGGGCCAATGCCTGCTGGATGAGTCTCTAAGCTTTGTCCGAAAGTCTGCTGTCTTCCCAGTGTCGCCTGAAATCCTTCAAGCAATGAGGTTGAGGTTACTCTGCATGACCAGTGGAAGTGTATGGCTGCTGGGATCCTGTAGGATCCTTGGGAACGAGGAAAGTTGCACTGGCGCGAACCACGGCAATTCCAACAGGGTGGGAAACCACACCTGAGACTTCCAGATCGGAATTAAAAGAACCAAAGACGCCCTCTGACATCGGATTTTGAGCCGCTACTCTGGCAATCAGAAGAAACGGTGGGAGCGCATAGGCTTGATCTAATGTCCAGTCCTGCAGGAAACCATCCACCGCCGAGGTGCACAGGTCCGGTTTCTAGCTGATACACTGTTGGGCGTTCAACCTCGAGACAGATTCACGTTGCACGGACCCCAATGCTCCATTAGGGTCTCAAAGACCGCTGGGTTCAGCTGCCAGTCCAAGAGTTCCAGTCTGCCACTGTGTTCTGAGACCCCGGAAGGTACTCTGCCATCACTGAAATCTGGCAAAGAAGGCTGTAGTACCAACAGTCATTGGCCAACACCGCTAACGCCCTTGAGCTGGTACCCCCCAATCGGTTGATATATTGGACTGCAGACGTACTGTCCATCCTCGGAAGTATGCAGCATGACACTATGTTAGGGATCGAATCACAAATGACCCCGCAAGAAGTTCAAGGCAGTTGATGTGTAAATTCATCTCCTCCCCCGCCCATCAACCCCCCACGGAGATCGCATCACATCTGGCACCCCTGCCCTGCCGGCTGGCATAAAACTCTATGATCAGGTCAGTGAGAAATCCGAATACTGCCTGTCTGTTCCATACCTCCATGGGTCCGATGTAGGTACTACCCACTTGTGAGCAAACAACCTCAGCCTCTCCCCAATCTTTGAGGGAAAGAAAGGATACTGCTTACCGTTGAATCCTCGAGGTGCATTAGCCACTCCTCGGGTGGCCCTGTTAGCTTTGTCCTTTCTGCCTCCCCAGTTGGGGAGGAAGGTTCCCTGTCGGTCGTCATTCCATCCATTGTGGATGACCTCTGTTGGGGCCTTGCTGGAAGGAGCAGCCGAAGTAGCAGCCAAAGGAGCGACCCTTGCCTCTTCCGGCCGAGCAAAAACCTTCCCTGGGAAAATATTTTTTATTGATGTCTGCGCTTTGTCTAGCACTGAAAAAGTAGCCATTAACTTCCCAAGCTCTTTCACAAGGGGCTCTCCAAACAGACTGCCTCGTGCAACAGCACCTGTCTTTGATATAGACAACTCCCCCAGTTTAGGGTCTATCTTGATCAGGAGGGAACGTTGTCTCTCTGCGGATAGGGCACAGTTGGCATTGCCCAACAGACACCCCCCCCTCTGCACCCACCCTGCCAAATCTCTGTGGGTAAGGGAGTCTCCGTTTGCCTTGCCTGCTCAATAATTTTAGTCAAGAGCATCCCAATGTCTAATAATTTATCTTGACACGCCCTCCAGGAGCAGTCAACCTCCTTCTTGGGGTCCTTCATATACTTACCAAAGAAGGTACACATCTTGGGGTCTTTGTCAGAGATGGTCGCCACTTTGCCCCCTAAGGCTGGCCTAGGGCACTCCGCAAGCAAGAGGGCGCACACTTTTTTGTCCAAGGGTTGGCGTATTTTACTGGCCACATAATCTGCCATTTTCTGGTCCGAAAGCCATTCCAAGACTCTCAGGTGGTTTATACCATCAGGCTCAAACATGTCTGCTGAGGTGGAATACCCTTCGAAGGATCCAGTGTGCAGCCGAGTCTGGATCTTTCCGAATCCTGCCGCTCATCAGAGGTTCTGTCCACATCCGTATCACACTCCCCTTGTTTGGGGGACCCCTCCTCAGGGTTAAAGTCCAGTGCAACAACGTTGCTGATTTCCCCAGGCAAATCCTCCTCCTGGTAGGGTGCATTCTTTAAAGTGTGTGCACTTTTAGGGAAGGCCTCTCTCAGCCGATCAAAGCCATCCAGGTGCTCCACGTCACTTTTAGGGGCCTTGTGAGAATTAACTGCAGATAGACAGCTAGGCTCTGCCCCCCTGTCCCGGTGCCTCCTGAGAACTGGGGCGATTCTGCTAAGCAACGGTGCTGCACAGACAGGCCGTGTCACGTATCACAGAATCTTCTGGTAGCGTGAAACAGCGCCATCTAGGGGACCCGCGTGGCATCAAAAGATGCGTTTGGACTGAAGCAGCAATACAGAGTATAATAACAATATGCAAAGGCAATGGCAATAATGGCAGCAACACAGTTCTTTGCACCCTGTTAACAACAAACAACCCAAGAGTCATTAAGGAAAGTGAAGGACTTAACTGACGTAGCAGTGAACAAAGAGGAAGGACTACAGGCGACATGGATATATGTAGACATGTGGACTGCGTTGGGATTGGTTACTGGTTGTCACGGACACCTTCTCCTTTTGGTTCATGGGATATGTGGTGTTTGCGATTTGCTGTTTAATCTTTGCAGCTGCTGTGTAATAAAGAGTGAAGAAAGAAATGCATAATCCTCGCTAACGGTCCTTACAAAGGATTTATTCTCACATGGTTGAGAAAAATAGTGTGAATTTGAAGAAAATATGCTCTTATATAGCTTCGGGAGCACCTTCTATAACCTCTATGTGAAAACAGTTTTCTCCTAAACATGATTCATGAAATCCCACCAGAAGGTAAGCATTTTTCACAGGATAAAACCACCTCGGAACACACCACAATTCCTAAAATTATTATGGTTTCACCAAAAATGATTTATATTATAACTAAAATCGGTTATAACCCTGTATACATGCTCCTTTTGTGACCCTCAAAAACCTGCCATTCACTACAATAAATTTCAATGGAGATCATGTCCCAGAGTCCTGTAACAGCTGCCGCTGCATGTTGTCTATTTTGTGGCCATCTGTGCCATTTGTGGGTCTGGGTGTGCTCACTCTTTGACCTTTTACATATTTTTTTAATTCATATACATGACACAGGGACTGAGTCCCCGAGTCTTTTAATGGCTGCCAAAACATATTGCTCAGGATTGACTAATCCCCTTTAAATTGGCCAATCAGAGCATATCTGGACACCAGCTGTCCCGATATACAATTATTTTTAACCTTACTTTCTCAAAAACTACTGAATAGATTTACACCAAATAACAAAAAGCACAATCTGCAGACCAAGATCTAGCTTTCTGACAAATTTGGTGGAATTACATTCAGCAGTTATTGCAGTACCCCGTCTTAAAGAAGTCGATGGAAAATGCATAGGAATTTTGCGTTTTGGGAGGCCCCTTTTTTCTCTGCCCCCGCTTAACATATCACCCTGAAACTTTCCATGCACAAGCTATTCAAAACTTAACACCGTTTTACAAAGTTTCGTGGAGATTCATCAACAGTGCCAAAGCTATTGGCAACACAAAATATGCTTTTCCTATGGACCAACTGACCTAACTATAATTACCTAGTGCCAACCGCCACTAAGTAAAAAAAATATATATATATATATATATTTGTGTGTGTATATGTATGTATATATTTACAAGTATATGTTCATGCCTTGGCAATGAAAATAAATGTAGGCAAATAACACAATATTTAGAGATATTTAGAGCTTCTTACTATAAACACACATTCACACATTTATTACTACAGTATGAAGGTCAAATTCGAGTTTATTTCCACAGTACAGCAAAAGTGACATGAGAAAACCACTCTTTACCCCTACACTGATTGGATGTAACAATTACTTTACAAAGGGAAATTACTCTGCTAATAGGCAGGATATCTCTTCAGGGTGAATTTATGTTACTGCAGAAATGTGAACCCTCTTCTTAAAACGAATACAAATGATAAAAGTTGTAGCCTAAACCATAGATGCAGATACGCAAAGTATAATATGCTATTTAATACCATTGTTTAGAGAGGGGACAGCCATCATGGCTCACAGTAGCCCATGCTTTAAAGAGATGTGAATGAGGACCTCCTGTTTACTCAGCGTGGCCATTTTGGTGAAGTATGGGGTAATTTAGATGGGAGTGGAATGCAGTGACTGTAGATGCCACAAAAGGAGGTTGCACATCGGTCCTCATCCTAGTGTTGCAGTCATGTTGGATAACGATGCATCACTTTGAACCTCAGACCTTCTAAGGGGGCATTAAAACGGTATGTGCATCTCAAGGACCCCAAATAGATAAACAACAGAATTCATGTACTATGTACATGCACTGTTTTCTTCACTACATTTTGGGGAGTTTGTTCTTGAAAAACAAATAAATCTGTTAATAGTTTTGTTTACGTCCCTCGAACCCAACGGTGGCTGAACTCCAAACTTTTAGTACACTGAAAGGAACCGCTGTGATGGTGGTTCCTTTCAATGTACAGAGATGAGCTGGCGATCTTGTCTAAATTTGGCAGACAAATTAGCCTCAGGATGGTGGAGGTAATGTCCTCTGCCATCTTGACGGACATTACTCCGTCCGCCAAACTTTAAATCAGGCCCTAAGTATTCAGTCATTGCCCAATCTGGTATGGTCAGTCTTACTCTGGGAGGCACTCATTCTCATATCATTTATGCCTCTTGGTGCACAAGTGGGGCTTTTAGTGAAGGAGACAGAATTGAAGGGTAGGCTAGTAACCACAAACGGATGAAGCAAGACTGCTGGAGAAAAACTGACGCATGAGTAAGGCCAAATGTGAAATAAATCCAGCACACTAGTTTGAAAAGACAGTGTATGTATGTATGTATGTGCGGTCTTATATAGCGCTCAAATTACCCTTGGGCATCTCGGCGCTTGCACTGGGAACCCGTCCTGGTTTTTCCCTGTGAGATAACCTGTACTGGGCATCCCCAAGGTGAAAGCCAGGCATCCCGCTGCGGGGGGCCGTTGTGGAGATTAAGCAAGCTTGTTGCCCAGAGCTGCATAGTGTGAACTCGTGCTTAGAGTAGGCACCGAAGCAAGAATTATCAAGTCTGTGGACAATTGGGCTCCAGACCCTGCCGCGTCGGGAATCGAACCCTGGTCCCGGGTCTGACCTCTGCTTCAGGGTATGCCTCCTCTAACCAGTGATCTACACTTCTCCACAGTGACCATCCAGATAATGTGCCCTGGATGAAAACAGCATTTCAGCAGTCTCAGGAGCACGGTGAGACCTATCAAGACAAAAGATCTTACCTATGATGAATGAGATGGGTAATGGTTCTCTCGGTAATGGGTTGGTGAGTAGAAGGAACTTGGGAAGCTCTTCTAGTTTCTGATTAACTTGCACTGGTGCCGGTTGGTTCTGCATGGCAACCTGCATATTGGGGGAAACTGGAAGCCTTCCAAGTTTTCCAGTTGATGGGGAATGAAGAAACATTCATGCCACCTCAATCACAGAGAGGTCCAAGAACCATAAAGCATGGCATCACCTCTGACTCAGGCCTAAAGAGCAGCAACTCTAGAGCACACCTCCCTCTCCCCCTCGATTCACACAAACATATAGAGAGCCCAGTGCCCAGTGCTCCAGGGCTCTAAATGGCCTCCTCCCCAATGGGTGTTCGCTAGAGTGATAGCCATTCCCAGACATGCTTCTTTGTTCAATGTTTTCATGCATGTTTTGATAGTGACAATGAAAACAGTTCTCTAACAAAAAGGAACTAAACTGGACACTAGTTCTCTGCCTTTAACCGTTGTCACATTTTCTCTGCCTCCCCTCATCTGTCGTTATGCATGTTATTTTCTTTTGTAGTATCCTCTGTATCGCCGTTGCCTGAGCAGATGCCTGGAATGCTATGAGTAAATGATATAATAAAGTGTTGGTGTGTGGTCTGCAGTGGAAGCTAGGAGAGTGGGACAGATGGAGGGAAGATGGAGACCTGAAGGGATCTACCTGCTGTTTCTGTAGCCTAAGGGCCTAACATGGAATAAAGAACGTACCGCCTACTTTAATGGCTCTAGGCTCTTGTATGAGGTCCCTGTTAAGGATCTGTGTGAAAAAGCAGCAAGACTGGTTGAAGTTGGGAACCATTTTGGCAGGGAAGAAGGCCTGTTGTGGGAAGGAAGTTGACCCTGTGACCATGGAGGACTAATCTAGGGCTTCCCACCCTCAAATCCACCTGCATGTCATCTCCGCTGAAGCAGCTAAGGAGGAGGAGTTCTCTATGGATGGTGAGCCAGGGCTGGCAAGGAGAAAGAGCCAGCTGAGTGTAGATATAAATTGAGGTCATATGTCCAAGTGTATAATCCTAAACTTAAGGACAGTGCTATGAAGACAGTGCAATTAGGACAGCGCTGTTGAGACAGTACTGTGGAGACAGTGGGAAGATGTACGAAATCTACTTTACAGTAAGCATAACTCTAAAATGACCCATGGAGCTTAATTCACCAATATATTCAATGTTGACTGTGACATAAGGAGCAGCACTGGTATGATTTCTCAATTACGTTGACTGTGGTGCAGGCTAATTCATACCTTTGGAGGGTCCTGTGTGTAATCTGCATATTTTATGGTGCCCAGTGACAAGTGGAGCTCACAAGGCTCTTGCTAGAGCTGTGGTCAAGGTGATGGACAAAGTCCTTGTGACAATGCGCAGCTGTAGGTAAATGGGGACTTTCCTCTCCGGTCCGAGTCTGTCAGTGCAGGAATGTGTGATGTATGGGGCCACAGCAGCACAACTTGCTTCTGAGAGAGACTCACCAGTGTCTTGAATCCAGACCTGGCCAGGGGCCACCAGCACACATTTTTGGGGCCCAGTACTTATCTTTCCACATCAGGCAACAACTTAGAGCAAGAGAAAAACACAAATCCTAAAGACTAAGGAAGAGAAATACAGAAAAAACATTACTGAGAGAGGAACGCAGGGACCTAAAAGAGTGAGAAAAATGGGCAGGGAGTGTCTGGTAGTGGAATAAAGAGGCATCAGGTGCTTTAAGACTACGCAGCCTTGGTATTCCACGGGCCAACTTTTTATTGCGCCAGCATCGGGATTCTGAGAAGAGCTTTGGGCACCGGCACTCATAATTTTTTTAATTAAGCACTGAGGTAGTAAGCTGATATTTGATTAGGGCAGGTTTTAAGACACTGAAGAAATATTATCCAAGGATTCCTGATTAATTTAGGAAGAGAAGTAGGATCATCTCCAATGGCACTGGAGAAAGAAATGAGACTGTGTTGTTCAAGGATATACTGTGTCCCTGATGTTTCCTTAAGTCATGGGGAATAGAAACATCACCTGCCTCGCATCTCTCCAATTATGATCTTAAAATATGACATTTAGCTAATTATTCAGCAGGTGTATTTGGCATTCTTGAAGTTTGTATTTTTCTATGTGCTTCTGTTAAGAAATCTGCCTTGTTACGCACTGTGAGGTTAATTCGGTTGGGGAACAGTTTGGTTGGTGATTCTTGCATATTGACATGCGTCAAGTGCATCCTATTGGTAATGCATGTGTCATATTGATAAATCTCTATTTACGTTGATTTCTGTTGTTTGTGAATCACGGTTTATGTTAATCGTTGCGGTGTCCTGAATAAGTACTGCAAGACAGGCTGCGAAATTTAAATTATCCACCTGATGGTTGTTTTGGGAGTAGAGTGTTAACATTTACTTTTGATTCCATATAGTGTTTAATTTGCTGTTTGGGGGTAAGAGTGTAGTACCCATCTGCATGTTGTGTACATATGAGCTGGTTGTGCATGTCAAAGTGTCATGGATGTGGAGAAGAGAAGTACCCTGTCACGAGATATGAGTGTAGTACGTTTATGTCTGTTAATTAGTACTCTGTTTTGAGAACTTCCATGGGGGAGTACTGCACAAGTGCAATGTGGGAGACTAGAATACCATGTTCCAGGAGATAGCAAAAGAAGTTCAGTGTGAAGAAAAATTGTTGGGAAGTATAGTGCCCCATAGACTTGTGGGTGATAGCCACAAGTTTTTCCTGAGTTTTGTAGGCGGTAGCCACAAGCTTCACCTGAGGAATCATTCTGTACAGTTCAGAAGAATTGACAGGTGCCTCGTACAGGCAGGATATGATTATGCTTGTTTTGTGGTCTGTTTTATTCAGTTAGTGGATAATGGAGTTAGTCAGTGTTGTATTTCAATGAGAATGCTTTATGTAGCACTAGTGTATTGTGGGTGGGAACTTCTTTGCCTGTTGATGTGGTTTGATGTCAATAGGAGTATTGCTGGACTGCTATGGTGTTTGATTCTTGCGTTGTGCCAATAATTCGTCAGTGTGTGTCTACAGCAGACAGTCATTATTATGTTTGGAAGACATCTGCACTTCTTGTGGTGCAGTTTCCCATAGGGCATGGTATTGGGTGCAGATAAAGTGCTTTTATCAGCCTGGAAGTTGGCCATGTTGGTTTGGCCAGGTAGTGTGACTGGATATGTGGCTGCCCTTTTGTGTGTTCGACAGTGTCCTTGTGGGCAGGTGTGTGCTGCTTGTGGACGATGGTGTGAGCGGTTGTTGTGCTGTCTAGTTTAGTAATATGATGTGGATGTCTGATGACTGTGTATGAGTTTTGTTGTGAGGACAGATTTTGTGATGGAATCTGCTCAATGAAGTTTGATTTAAGGTGATATATAGTCAAACGTTCTGTTTTTGTTTGTTTGTGCCTTGAATGTATACATATATGACAGGGAAACCCTTTGTCGAAGGAAGCTGGTGGGTTCTGTGCTCCAGCTGTCACATGACTGAGCGCCCATGACTGCATGTCCTACATCTATAAATCTTGTATGGTGTCATTGTTAGTGTGCTGACAGTAGAGCCTTATGTCCGAGGTGGTTGCAAGACTTGCATTGTCTTGGGACCATAGTTGCTGTCGTGTTTCTTTGTTTGACAGGAGGTGTGTGGAGTCTCATGTCTCTACCTGTTGCAGATTCTCCCTTTTATCTTTGTGTATCTTCGTGGGTATGGTAGAGTTTAACAGGTTGTTGTTGGGAGAATGTGTAAGCTGGACATGTTGGAGATTGACAATAGCTGTCCCATTACTTTACATGCCAGAAAATGATTGTTTGTTGTTTGTAATAAAAAGAGGTGCGTAGGATCCTTTGTGTCCCCATTGCCTGTATGTCTGAGATGGTGTCCGGAGTGCTGAGAGTGGATGTTTAATGAAGGATGGTGTGTGTGGTCTGGATTAGAAGCCAGGAGATAGGGACAGTTGGATGGAGGGTGGAGCCCTGACAGAACCTATCTACTGTTCTGTAACCTAACGACCTAATATGGAATAAATGACTTACCTTCTACTGGCATGGCTCCAGACTCTTGCATTAAGGGCCGGTCGAGGCATGGGCTGTGTACAGCTGCCCTGGGCCCCACACTCAGCCCACCAACATGGGACCGCGACACAGGCAGGCAACGGCACACTGATCCCCTAGTGCCCCCGCAGATCCAATTAAGAGAAAGGTGATGCGTTGTAATTGGGCCCACGGGAGGGGCCCCTCCCCTGGGCTTTGGAGCCATGATGTAGCGTGGGAAATACAAGCAGGGGGGACAGGGGGCTCCTATTTCCTACAGTCCTAGTTGCAAGGAGACACATCCTGCAAGTTTGTCCTTGCATCAGGCCCCCTGCCTGGCTGCCCATGCAGACACCCATTGATGAAAAGAAACTCTCACCCCTTTAGTCCTTTATGAGCTGTAAAAGAGGTGCTTGTAGGTGGCTGGGAGGGAGGGGCTGCAGCCCAGGAGGGCTCTGCACTAAGCAGCTTCAGGGGTAGAGTCATCTTTTGAGTTGCAAACAACCCTGAATTTGTCACTTTGTATGCAAATTAGAGGGACCTCACGCATTCCCTTTCTGCCTTAGACCCCCACAATCCTGCTTGTATGTATATGTATTTTATATGAAGACCCAGCCCGCTAACTACATCTTGTTATTTGTTTCCCCTCTGTTTCTGTTACCTAACCTTCCACTTCCCACGTGGTTTCCTTCTTGGTGTTGAAGACAGACTGGGCTATTGGGTAATCGACAGGTTCCTGACATGCTGATGTCTCTGAAGGGACCACCAGTCGGGTGTGTGATTGACGGAAAATCTCATTTAACAGAGATTAGCCCGGCTCATTTAGCTCTCTCTGCTATTCTTTGCTTCACTCATGTCTTCCCTTTTCTGTCTTCTCGTCCGTGTCCCTGCTTCCCCCATCTTCTCTCTCTCTGCCTCCCCTCCAGCGTGTATATTCTGTGTGTGATTGGTCCCCTCCTTCCAAGATACTGTCTCTGGTCCCCGGTCGCTGTCATCCTATCCGAAGCTTCAATGATTTGTTTTCTTTCTTCATGAAAGGCGGGCGTGTGATTTCCAAGTATTAGTTCAAGAGCTGCTCCTGGAAAGGGTGATGTAACCAGAATCGCTTCTTCTCCACAGGATAGTGCGTGGTTGCCACGGAGACGGTGGACATCGCCAGAGCCTAGTCGGACCTTGCACGCCAGGGCCTGGAGCTGTCTGATGCCTGCCTCAGCCTTGTTAGCCTTGCTGGTAGCATGGAGGCCCGCGGCCTAGCCTTGTCCAAGGAGCACCTCTAACTCTCCAGCGCCAATGGTGAGTCTGCGCAGAAGCCACACCACCCACAGCTTCCGGCGGAACCAAACTTTCGCTTACGCTCTCACAACATGTCCCCTCTTCCACCTCATTCTCGATTTCTCCGCCTCTCTCACATCAGTGCTGTCTTTACTCTGCTGTCACAAGCTGCTCTCTCTTCCTCTCTCCTGCTACCAGTCCTCATTTCGCCCTCTCTCCCCATCGCACAATCCGCCTGTGGATTCTCTGTCACTCTTATTTCACTCTCCTTTCATCTTACTTTCACTCATTCTGTCTTACTTCTTTCTCGTCAGTACTCACTCACTGCGAACCCTCTCCCATCCACTGTGCAATTGCTCTCAGACTTCGTTCACTCTCCCTTTATCTGACTCCACCCGAGTCTCACTGTTTCCCGGTCACTATTGTCTGTAAGTTCTTCTTTCCCACACGTCCTGTGTCATTCTCTCTTGCACTGACACAATTCCCCCTCCCTGACATGCATTCTCACCTCACTCCCGCCCCCCACCTCAAAGCCAGCCACTCTTATCTCTTCTCATCCAGACCTCCCTCATTCTCGTACTCTGTACTTCCAACTCTGTCCTGTCTCTCACTCATCTTTGTGATACCATCTGCCTATCAGCAATTGTCTCTCCCACTCAGTCCTGCCTTCTTTCCCAGTCCCTCTCACTCAGCCATCACTCATTCCCTCTTACAAACTATACTCACAACTTCCTTTTCACGCCCACGTCTCTCTTCTTCAGATGAACCAAACCAGTTCTTGTGTCTTCCATCAGACACACGACCCTCTCTTCGCCCCTTTCACAAATGGCCTTCTTTCCTTCCCTCTCAAGCAATCAATCCTCATTCTCACTCCTCTCACTTCCTCCCATTCTCACCTCACTCCTTCATACACACACCTAGTCCTCACCCCATAATAGTCTCTGGCTTCTCTTCCCCTTCACTTGTTCACTCCACTGTCTTCGCCCTTATGCGCCCCCCCCATTAATCTCAGTCCTGGTGTCTTGTAATCCGCTCTGTCTTGTTCGCACACTCACTTTTATTTCTTCTTTTATAATTACTAATCCCCCCTTCCGTATTACACTCAGTATTTGCTGCTACCATCTTACGCTCAGTCCTGCAACCTTCCATATTTTACTGACTTTTCACTCCTTCTCCATCGACCTTACCTAATGTGCATATGTCTGATATATTTATAAGCTATTGGGTGAAGCCAAAGTGTCTGTGCAGATATCATGAACATGCATGTAGGCCGTGTGAGATGTGATGGAGGTGACCCTTTGACTTTGGAAGGTTTCACTACCTGTATAGTTATTGGTTCAGGTAACGCTACCTTCTCCCAGAGCCCAATGTGGGTCAATTTAAGAGACAAAGGCACAGAAGTCTGTGGAAGGCCAAACTGTTCCCTCGAGCTCGAGGTGTATGAAGACTGTGGAACACGTCAGCACGCCTGGACTCCTCACCGTAAAAGCACAGCAAGCTGAGCAGCTGAACCAGAGGTGTAGGAACTATTAGGGAATTCCTTCATGAATATAATATCTTGAGCACACACTAATCCACATCCCCATTAATGCCCCTCCCACAGCTCTCTAACCCTCTGGTGCCTAAATGAAAACACCAGAGTCCATCCCTGCACTGCCCCTACAAAACCCCTCCTGATATAATAACATTTATCAGAACACTCGCTCTGCACGTGTCTCACGGCCCCCTCACACCTCTCCCTCTAGCAGTGCACTGCCTCTCCAGCCATGGACGACCTTCCCCATGTCTTGCTTAAAGACACAAGTTCACACTTCTCTTTGCAGCTGGCGAATATCCTGAACCCTCAGCCACTTTCATATCTGTAAAACGCTTCCAGTGCCCTTAAGTGTGTCATTGACACTGCTACATCAGTGCACTTCGAAGAAAGCATCACGTCTCTCCGCTCCCACCCTCGCCAGCTGTTCCGTAAACATCATCTTTCTACTTTCATCCCCCAAACACACCACCCTGACCCAGACTCGCCTCACTGCCGTTGACTGTGATTCCTGATTCTTCTCTAAAATCACTCTCCGAAGGAAACCTCGTAGTATTCCCCTGACACTACTCCCCTGTCCACTGCAGGCTGCCAGCCCCACCATCTTCTCACCTTCAGCTTCCTGGTGTTCATTCCCATTCTCCAGCCCCACCATCTTCTCACCTTCAGCTTCCTGGTGTTCATTCCCATTCTCCAGCCCCACCATCTTCTCACCTACAGCTGCCTGGTGTTCATTCCCATTCTCCAGCCCCACCATCTTCTCACCTTCAGCTTCCTGGTGTTCATTCCCATTCTCAAGCCCCACCATCTTCTCACCTTCAGCTTCCTGGTGTTCATTCCCATTCTCCAGCCCCACCATCTTCTCACCTTCAGCTTCCTGGTGTTCATTCCCATTCTCCAGCCCCACCATCTTCTCACCTACAGCTGCCTGGTGTTCATTCCCATTCTCCAGCCCCACCATCTTCTCACCTTCAGCTTCCTGGTGTTCATTCCCATTCTCCAGCCCCACCATTTTCTCACCTACAGCTTCCTGGTGTTCATTCCCATTCTCCAGCCCCACCATCTTCTCACCTTCAGCTTCCTGGTGTTCATTCCCATTCTCAAGCCCTCCGCATTGCTTCTGCTCCTGTTGACCCTTCCAGGCTCCATACCATCAAACCTCTGCCCTTCCTATAGTCTGTTCCTGCTTCACCCTTATTTTAACCAATATCTCCTGATCAAAACCTACCATTTTTGTTTTAAATTGTTAGCAGTCATA
Organism: Triturus cristatus; assembly: GCF_964204655.1. Classification (NCBI taxonomy): domain Eukaryota; kingdom Metazoa; phylum Chordata; class Amphibia; order Caudata; family Salamandridae; genus Triturus; species Triturus cristatus. The sequence goes on along the minus strand of NC_140583.1, from coordinate 299,032,671 downwards.
CCATTATTTAAATAAACCTACACTCGATCCCTACTCTCTTTCCAAATGCAGACCTGTGCCTTAACTCCTACTGGCTTTTGTGTAATTCATTTAAAAAAGCACCCTCTCACTTGTACTTAAACTCATCGTGTATTCCCAATATTTCTGAGGGCTAATGGTCCCTTACATATACCTGGGTAACATAATAATTTTTCAATATATGTAAAGTAATAAGCCGATAGATTCTGGACACGCGGTCCTTGCTTCATCCATGTCCGTTAATCCCTCTCTAAAATTGGATTCTAGGTAGTTCATTTCCGGTGATACTCAGACCAGCTGCCCTCCATTTCACACTCAGCACTTCATCCTGCCACCTTACACTTGCCTCTATTTCCCAGTTAGCCAGGCTCTTATACTTCACCCTGTTTACTTTTCCCACTAAGGTCCTCCTTACGAGTTTGTTGTACTTTGGTGCAGAGATACCAGGGCCGGAATTAAAATTACTGGTTAGTATCTGCGCACCAAAATCCGACCACTGAACTTTTCTCCTCTAAAATGGTGAATAACAGCTCAGACCTGGAGTTACTGGGTTCTTTACAAGGCAGTTTGTCATCATTTGAGCAAAAAAACACCTGTTGACACATTTTGCCTCCTCTTTACAGGAGGAAGGTTTTAGGGGGGGGGGGAGGAAGGGTGGTCTCAGTGAGGAATTAGTCAACTCAACTCAGTCTTGCCCTCAGTATTGCACTCTTTTATCTCATTGTCTCTCTCTTGCACTCTTCTTCTCTTTGTCAGCCCTCCTACATTCCATTCATCCCATTCCCTTTCACTCAGTACTCTTTCTGCTGAGTCGTCACTCTCCGCATAGCATAGTCAGGCTAGCCCCTCGCCCCTTAACTCCTTAAAGTCAGCCATCTCATAAATACCCACCCGTGGTCTTCTGTCCTTGTAACGCACACATAGGCCATCATTAAGTATTGGGGAATGGGATGGGTTTGTTGGGGGCACCAAACTGTTCCAGCCAGTTCCCAGGGGCCCGGTGTCCCCGTACCCTGAATTACCTTTTTATGCACCTGTCGAAACCACTGGGGCTTTAGGGCCAGCAGGGAGCAGAGGCTCAGGCCACCCTCCAACTCAGCCTCACCATGAAGCTGGGAGAGCATTCAGCTCCAGAGCCTGCCTTGGTACTACAATCCTTTCCAGCCCACTGCCTCCACACAGCAATCTGCTGTGAAGAGCCCACAGCCCCTCACCACCTGTTTAAAGCAGCATGCCAATGGAATTGTTACCCTGCCCAGAATCATACAAATCTGCACACAAACGTTATTCCTCTTTTCAGGATGTTTAACTTGTAATCCCTTTAAATCACCGGGAAATAATGACCCGAATTGTTAATTTACTCTCTGATGTTTCACCAGGGAGTTAATAGGAACTTGAAATGAGGCCCCTAATCCTCTCTGTTTTTACCTAATTCTTACCCTATGCCTTCCTTCTCATACTAGGCCCTCTCTACTCACACTCTTCTTTCATTTGACATCATTCCATCTCATATTATGCCCTCTCTCCTTTCATCTAAATTTCAGCCATCTCCTTCCAGCTCTCATTCATCTTCCTGCATCTCGTAATCCCACTGTCCTTCCATTTTACACCCATTGCTCACCCTTCTCATATTCAGTCCTGGCTCCTGTCTTGTCACACTAGGTCTTCTGTGCCTCCATCTTACACTCTACCATCTCTCTTTCTTTGATACTCTCAATTCTCTCTCTTTACTTATCTGCTCTCTGTGCTTGCCTCTAACACTTTGTCTTCTCACCTCCAGTCTCACACTCAGTCTCTTGTCCTTCTCTTTCACATTGTCTCTCTTCTTGCCTCTCAGATTCCATTCTTTCTTCTTCTGTCTCTCAAAACGTGCTAGACTCATTGAGGTTGCAAGACATCACAGTGAGTTAAGCATTTACTGTTGATATTTGGTGTGTCTTAGAGTTACAGTTTAATTCTTGAAAAGGCCAAACCCTCCTTTCACTCTTCCTAGGTCAATTGACTATATGTAACCTATGGTAAATTTAGTTTCCTGATATTTACAGCTAGTACCTATAACATTAAGACATAACACAGCTGTAATAGAGTTAGCTAGATAAAAGATATAGGGCCTGGTTTGTAGCTTAGCAAATGGGTTGCTCTGTCAGAAACACGACGGATCTCATGCCTGCATTATTGCAAGTGCATTAGTGCAGAGTAACCTGTCCGCAAACTCTAAATGAGGCTCCAACTCTTATGATTTGCCCTTCTCCATACAAAGGATGAGCCCCTCCGCCGGTGTAATGCAGCATTTCATTCTGTCTCCTCTTTCGCAGGACATCAAAGGTCAGTGCTGGACTGACGATGATTCCGAAGGAGAAAATGAATCTGAAGAGTTTCTTTATGGCGTCCAGGTAGGTCCTTCTGAAATGTTCTATTTATTTCACTGTTCCTCAGCGCCTTACTGGCTTCATAGCTGATTTTCTTGTTTTACCTAAACTGGACCATATTTTTAATATATTAGTTTATTATTACTTTTCTTTCTTTCACTTCAAAGTAAAAACAAAGTAGGAAGATACCATTCCTGACCACATGTACCAGGGTTTTCGGGTCCTTTTCTACAAACCCTGGGGCAGCAGGGAGGTACCCAGTTATATCTATGGTTACTACTGTTATTTTGAAGTTTGGTTGTATTCTAGATGCGCATGGCGCAAGTTACCCCAACAGCAAGTGGATGTGTTTGAACTGAACCCTTTTCAATGGTATTGAATGTTTTGGGCGCCGACCATCAGTCTGGGCAGAGAGACTTGTGATGACACTGACCCAAAACCCAGAATGTCTCATTGAAATGACACCTTAGATTGTTTGGATACATAAGTGCTGTCAGCATGAAAGGAGGTCATTTATGAGCAGAGTTTACACATCTTGGGTACTTCAAGGCTCGTGGTACAGAGCGTATGAGATACACGACATATACATAATGCAAACTGGGGTTATGTCTTTCGTAAGATTTGCATGAAGTGTCACTCTCAGTAAGTATGGATAGATACACTCAAGATGTGTATTGTGTGTTGTCCACAGAACAACATTGCCACTCAGCGTCAGGTTTGTCATCGGTTCATTGTGAACACCGTGAAGAGGAACGTGCTGTTGTGTTGTAGGCACTGGTATAGGGACTGGAGTTGAGCTGTAGTAAATCCTCCGCAAGTGTGCATAAGGGTCCGGCTGCCAAATCGGAAGAATGGAGTACTCTGGAGTACAACACTTAATGGTGGAGAAAAAGAAAATGATAGTTGAGGAATGAATTGGGTGGTATACTAAATCGGCTAAGCAAGACCACAAAGGAGCATAGGGTGGGGCCCTACTTTACTGAGAATCAAAGTTCATCTGTGTGCAGCATTAGAGTGCACAGACATGAGGACATGCACTGGGACGCTGATATATCCCTGTAGGAACAGCCTGAGGATACACAGGGTCATTTCCCACGGAGCAGGACAGACAGACAGACTAGCAAAGACTAGCAGACTGCTTCACCGTCCAAGGATTACAAATTTAAGGAGTAATGCTCACCTGCACCTGATGAAATAGGCTCATATGACTCAAAAGCATCTGTATGGGGTTCTGCTTGAAAAGGACAGAGAGGACTTTTTCTTTTAGTGTACATCCACACCCATCACTTGACGATTTTTTATTTTGAAGCTACCACATGGTCTGCACACAAGTTCTTGCATCTTTAAGACACCAGCGGCTGTAAATTGTTGATACCAAGTAATAAGAGGAAATATTACCAAACACAGACGCATGTGTTTATTTTGGAATGGATGCAGGGTCATTATGCTTTACTGCACAGCTGCTCAGAAGAGGTCGGTCTTTTCCAGCTTTACTACAGGACCCCCTTCAGACAGCGAGAGCAAGAAAACTGCTGCGCTAGGGAAACAGTGTGAGGCACAAGGCGCAGTCACAGGATGGCATTGGCCAGCAACGTGTAACTGTTGTACTTGCCAATTACGGAAAGACTTACAAGATTTGCTACAGTGTCTCTCAGAAGACCTTAGGTAAATGTATGAGCCTATCATAGAAGAGGAAAGGATCGTTTTCAACACCTGCCGTAAGGTAGCCTTCGATTCAACAAAGACACGCTTTAGGCAGATGTCAACGGGTTGGTGCTAAGACTTTGTTCTTTACTGTATAATTAATTATGGCTTCTATCCACAGATTTACATCTAATGCTTAAAATGCACTCCGAAGATGAAAAACTGTTAGCAAAGTGGGTAGAAGATACACTGGGAAGGATCATGATAGAATCAGAAACAGCTAAACCCTTGGGCATTTTTGACCAAAGCCCCATTATCATCGAACATTTGTTTTGTACATAGGGTGTCATCCGCACCATTATACACAACTCTACCAACAGAAGCGTGATCCTGTCTGCAGTCAAGGCCCATCAATACCTGGCAGCAGCACCCTTCCACCGTTTGTAGCTAATGCAGCAGTTGAGGTTAGAGTTGCAGGAGTTCTGGCCCCTGGAAACAGGGATGAGAGGCCTTCGTTCTCGGTGACCATGCTACTCCCAGCTGGGAAGGTCGAGGTGATTCCATTACAAACAGTAGGAGATATCGTCAGATAAGAGGGTGCAACAGACTATACATCACCTTTTCTTTTGCATCAGATCTATATATAACCCCCCCCCCCCAAAAGCCAAAGCTAGTAGGAAAACACATGAAGTAAAAATCTCTTGTTTTAGTTAAGGTATAGACACTACTTCTTAAGAAGGGCACCCTCGAAGACATACCATGGAACAAAAGAGTACAGAGAGTGTATCCAGTGTACTTTCTCATTTCCAAGAGGCATGGCACCTGACATGAGATCCTAGTTGCCTTGCTTCTCAATCAATATATTCGTCCTACAATGTTCAAATTGACAACTCAGAATGTAATTCCTGTTTTGCAACAGGCCAACTATAGGTCGATTGTCGACGTCTGAAGAGTGCATTTTTTACATGCACACTAATCAGAAGCACGTGAAGTACCTTCATGTTATGGTGCCAGAAAGCATAAACCTTTTGTTCTTTAACACAGCATCAAATTACCAAGATGGTTTCCCAAATGCGTGTTTGTACTGGTTATGCGTTCACCACAAAAAGCCATGCAGGTGTGTCCAGACTTAGGCTGTGGCTTGGTATCGAGGAATTCTCTCAACTTATTACAGAGCAGAACAAACAGAACCACAGGACGTTGCTCTTGTGGGTCTTCTCAGTCTCATTAGGGAAGTCATGTCTGCAGCCCACTCAACAAAAGACATTTCTGAGGGCAGACACTTTGAAAGTTGTAGAGTCTCAGAACATGATTCCTTTACAGATTCACAGTCTCTTAAAGTGAAAGCAATCGACCAGTTAGGAATGATGGCATTTCTCAATCATTTGATGCCACATTATAGGCTTCATAGGGAATTCATGCAGGAATGGCTCTCTAGTCTGCAGTCCTGGAGTACAGGGCACTGAATCGATCTAGTGGTTATATTAAGAGAGTTCCTATATCGGCAGCAGCAGAGCATCATCAGAGAGTCTGACTCTGTCATCGCATAGATGAATGGACATCACACAGCTCAATGTTCTGAAATAACCCCCCAAGTCTGTGTAGATGGACATTTGCAATTGCAAGGGGCGTCAATTTATATGTGCAGTACTTAGCAGTTGGGCAGCAGCCAACTTCCACTTCCTACTTGTTCATCTGCAGAGTTTCCCTCCTCAGAGAGGGTGCTTGGTAGAGTGGGCCTTGTCCAGATCTCGGCATGCACTGTGGGGGATGGTACCCATGTGACACCAGGCAGCTGCCTCCTTCAGGGGTCTGCTTTGTGGGAAGCAGCCACTCTTTATCTTACATTCACTATTCATGCTGAAAGGTGTTTATAACAATTTTAAAGGAAATCCTAATGACAAGCACACTGTGGTGATCGGGCCACGCTGGAACACGGATCGTGGGTAAAATGTGGCGTTATGGAAAATGCTTATGATAAAGATACACAGACACACAGTGGTATAGTATGGGCCAAGACCCCGAGCGGTCATGTGCCCTTTTATTTATACCTTCAGGCGCGCCCGCCTTCCAGGTGACTGTTCTAACAGCATAGTATAGTACGGGCCGGGTGGCTCCGTCACTACATCCCTCCTTTCCTTAAGATGGAATGCAGCACAGCATGGATCTATTCGGACACATGACACACAAAATCTCGGTCTCTGGCTGGGAGCAGGGTTGGGCCGGAGACCATACTTCTGGTTCCCAGAGTTGTCGCTGTTCCCCGTCCCAGCTCTATTGTCGGTACCTGATGAGGGGCTCATGACAGCTGTGGGTTGTTCTCAAGCTGCGGGTCCAATTTCCTCTGGACTCCTTTGAGCAATTTCGGCACTCCTCTCGGGGGTGTTAGGTGATGTTATTACCTTCCCTGATTCCTCCTCATCTCCATCAGCACTTCCGTCCTCTGCCCTTGGGGAGGTAACCACTTTCTTGAACCAAGAAACATTTCTTGCGATGGTGCAATGTCCACATTGGGCAGAAACCATAGTTCCCCGCACCTCCGTGACTTCCCACACCTCTGGCTCAAACGAGGTGTGATATTTCAAGCCAGGGTGCTGATCCTTCACTATGACGCGGTCTCCCACGCAGACGTCCATAGCCTGTGCTCTCCACGCTTGGCTTGCCTTGTCATTGGAAGTTGTTCTCCGGGCCTGAGCCACCACCGGATCCAGTTCTTTTGGACGCCACGAGGGGTCTGAGGTAATGGTGTCCCAGGGAGCCCTCTGGAACAACTGGTGTGATGGGGCACACTTCGTTGTGCAGTGTGGCGTTTGGCGGTAGGCACTCAGGAACTGGTGCAGACACTGCTCCGCATCTTCACCCCTCTCCACTCCGATTCGCAGGGACCGGTTCGGGGTCTGCATGAAATGTTCACTTCTCCGTTGGCTTGTGACCAATGGGGAGTGATCTTTCTGTGCTTGATGCTGCGGGATGCCAGGTACTCTTGAAAATCTCTGCCCTGGAAGGGGGGCCGTTGTCTGATCGAATTTCCATCGGAAGCCCCATCGAAGATTCTGTCCAGTGTGACCTTGACGGATGGAAAACCGGTGGACTACATCACCTCCACAACTAGGAACTTCGAGTGTGAGTCAATGAGGACCAGCGTGCTCCACAAATCCGGGAACGATCCAAAATCAATGTTGACCAGGGTCCATGGATCATGGCACTGCTCTTCCGTGATGACGGGGTGAGGGGCTGGGTCAGTGCTGGTGATATTGCATGAGTGACAGGTGTGAACGGTGTCTTCAACCAGGGCGTCCATGCCAGGAAACCATACCTTGCTTCGAAGGCGAGCCTTAGTCTTGGTGATCCCCTGGTCCCCCGTGTGTGCAAGGTCTACAACCCTCTTCTGCAGGCTTCTTGGAATCACTATCGTTGATCCTCTCAGAATCACTCCGTGCGATCCTTCACCCAGCTCGCTCCTGACCCTCCACAAGTGTTGGCCCGATGTTCTCTCTTCATCCCTCAAACTCCTGGCTCCATCCAGGAAGTGCTGCCCGCTACGGTTCATCAGCGTTGTTCTTACTTTGGCCAGGCCTTCATCGGCCGCTGTGGCATGTCCCACTTCCTCCAGCGTAAGCGCTGTCGGGCACCCTTCTTGGGACACCATCCGGATAAACTCTTCAGTGTGTTCTTCATCAGAGGTCAGTTCTGACGGGATGTCGCGACAAGAAGTCAGCGGGGTTGTTTACACCTGGGCGGAATATCACTTTGAACTGGTAGGCCTGCAGCTGAACAGCCCATCTTTCAATGCGTGGGGGTGCCTGCCGAGCAGTGCCTGCAAAGAGGGGAATCAAAGGCTTGTGGTCTGTCCCCACGCGAAACTTCTGCCCAAAGAGGTAAAGATGAAAATGGTGGCATGCCCACTTGATCGCCAGAGCCTCCCATTAAATTTGGGCGTATTGCATTTCAGTGTCGGTCAGGGCTTTGCTGACGTAGGCCACCGGAACCCATTCCTTGGCTGAGCTCTCTTGGAGGAGAATGGCCCCGAGTCCCACGGAACTGGCGTCCACCACCACTTCAGTGCGTCGGTTAGGCTGATAGTAAGCCATGACCGTTTTGTCCATGAGGGCCTCTTTTACGACATGGATCTCGATGTCATCACGCGGCGCTGCAGGGCCTGGAACGCGGCCACGTGGATGAACTTCGCCGCACTTCGCGGTAGCGGGATAGACGGCAGGTCCGGCTGCAGACGGCAGAGGCATGGGTGGGACCCGCCTCGTCGCCAATGTGGTGATCGGGCCATGCTGTAACACGGTTCGTGGACAGAGGTAGGCCTTATGGAAAATGCTTATGATAAAGATACACAGACACACAGTGGTATAGTATGGGCCAAGACCCCGAGTGGTCATGCGCCCTTTTATTTATACCTACGGGCGTGCCCGCCCTCCCGGTGACTGTTCTAACAACACAGTATAGTATGGGCCGGGTGGCTCCATCACCACACACACCAACCAATGGTGGCTGCATTCAATTCACACTCATACTCTTTGCTGTTATTTTGGTAAACCCAGTCTATCTAACATTCGCAAACATTACCAGTATTCACTGGATGTACTATACAAGGGCTCCCTTTTGCCTGGAATTTCCTCTCCATGGATTCCATTTATTTTATCTGTAGAATTTCTACAGCACTCTTGCCAGAAGTTTTATTGTTGTAGGCGTCAATTATCTACTACAGTTCACAGTAGCAAACACATTGAAGGCACTGATCAAACCTGGGGACAACGTCAAAGGATTGTGAATGGAGATGGTGTATGTTTAACGCTAGCCATTTAAGACCGAGCGACCGGACTACATCCTGGCTAGTAATGAAGACCTTTATTTAAGCTCCCACCTTCATGTTGGTTTGTGTGTGATGCTTAAAGTTCATCACAGAGAGAAAGGCCACTGAGGGTTCTCAAGATAAGATGGAAAGTGTCTTTGAAATAATAGGTAAGAAGATGTATTTTCATTGTATAAAGCTGTGCCAGACGGTGCACTAAGTAAATTTCCTTTGTAGAGATTTAGAGGCAGATGCTTCTACCAGAAGACCCACTGTGTGGCCATGGGGCTCCTTCGCTGTTTTGTTGACCATGTGGCTACAGTGACGAGAAACATAGTCAATATTTTGACTCACAGCCAATAAACAATGTAAAGAAACCCTTAATTTGTCATTTCTTTTCATCTATGCAACGCTTCTATTCAATTCTTTTTATGATACAAGTTTTCCAACCTCGTACACATCCCGCTACTTCTCATAATAATCAATAGTTTTTTGTTTTCTTATTTTGGATAATAAATATATGAATGCCCTAAAATACACCACATGCTCCATGTTTTGTAAGTTTGTGGTATAGAACCATCCAGATATTCACACCACGATCTGAGGATGAGAAAACCATTATTTTTGTTAAATAGTCCTGATCACATCTTATTTGTAATTCTCACTGAGGTCAGCAGCGTGATGCAATATATGTTAGTTTCTAAAAAAAAAAGATCAACTGATACTGGGACCATGTGTTGTAAACATTTCTGTTCAATGATGTCCTCGATTACTAAATAAACTTACAAACATGACCTTGATCCTGCTGTTTAGGAGTATCTAAAGAACGCACTGTAAGAAAGCAGGATCTGCTTCTTATGGTTACCCCCACTTTTTTCTAAATGTGATACTGTTTTTGACAAGTCTGACTGGGATCCTGCTAATCAGGAACCCAGTCTATCTGCTTTCTCCTCAAACTGTTATGTTATGTACTTAGGTACACTCCAGATTGAATACTGGGCTACCCTTGTTAGTCCCTAGTATATGGTACCCATGTCACCAGGGCATAGGTACCCCAGAGGCCTCCCTTGGGCTGAAGCATGTATTATACCCCCCATGAGAGACCATGCAAAATGGAATATACAGGCCTGCCATTGCAGCCTGTGTAAGTTGGTGCATGCACCACTTACTAAAGATATAGGTTTACTATATCAAAGGGCCTCTGCACTTAAAACCAATAAGTCACCCCTCTAGCCGGCCTTTACAATCCTGAGGGCAGGGTGCTTGGTTCTAAGTGAGAGGGTGCTACTGCATGAGCAGAACACCCCTGCAGCCTACGGAGTCCATTCTCCAGGGTTGTCAGTTAGGCAGCCATTTACGACATATAGAGTGGCATTACACGACTGCATGATCACCAACTCTAAAACGGCTGAAACTAACCCTATTGTGTTTGGTGTCAAACATGTTGGAATCCCTCTGTGGGAGGTATGATTCCACCCCTCAGAAGCAAGCTTTGTGGGGTCCCTGGTGGTCCCGGTACCAGCCTTCTATTCCCGGACTGCACAAAATGGTCGCTGCCTACCAGAGACACATTTCTGCCGGGCAGGGGAAGGGAACAACAGGCATCCTGTCACAGGGAGGTGTGACCACCTCCTAGACAGGATTTAGTGTATTAGGGCTGGCTGGGTGCACTTGCAAGTGACTGAAAGTCTGCATAAGGGGCACATTTGGTGTCCCTGTGCATAGTCCAGTTCAAACCAGTCCTGGGAGCCGTTGGCTCCCGCTCTGGCGCAAAACTGGACAAAGGACATGGAGTAACCTACCCACTGTCCAGACCCTCCCCTGGGAGAGACCCCTGAATCTTGCCAACACTCTTCCGTGGGTACATAAGGGCTTACCTGGCTGTAGGACCTTAGATTCAACGTGGACAAGATTCTGAATCAGAAACCACTGAACTTCGACCGTCTGGACACTCTGGACCTCGCTGGACTTCGTTTGGGCCCGACTTCGTCTCCCTCTCAGTCTGAAGCATCATCTGTGCCCGTGCACCATACAGGATCCATGCGGGATCTGTGGAGCATCAAGGACAACCGAAGATATCTCCCTTGAAGTGAAGGAGTCACTCCCCTGTATTCACAGGCACCGCAACACTACTATCCGGTCTGCTGACCCTGAACTCCTACAAAAGGCTTCAGCAACACAGGAGGTGGGTTCTACGTCCCTCGAGGTCTGAGCTGCCATCCTACCAACTTTGAGGTCAGAATCCCTCGTGGGGGCAGTAATACCCAAACTCCTGTGCACCACTTACATTTGTAAGTTCATATGCTTGTTGGCATTTCCCAAACAAGTGCATTGGGCTCCGAGTAGCCCCAACCTCGGGCACTATTTTCTACCAAGAACCTCGGCCTCCTCGCACCGAGTGCTCCGTGGGCTGTTGTTTGGTGAAATCACTCGAGGTCCTCTCGTGACTCCTGTGCCTCCGGTCTGTGAGTCCACTTGAGGGTCAACTTTGCTTTTCTTGGGCTCTCCCGGTTGCTCCAGGCCTGCCCTGACCCCACTGGCTGTGGTGAGTCTCCTGGACCTTGCTGGTCTGAACTGTATCCATCCTTGACCTTCTGCGTGGGTTACCGTTGCCAAGGCTTGTTAGTGCTCCTGCTGGACACCGACCCCTCAGCACTCGACATCCTTTGTGGGACAGCACGTATCCGTCTCCTGGTTGTCCTCGATGTCCTCTGGTCCCCGTAACTGCAAAGTCAAGGACTCCATCAACGCACCTGAAGCACCCGACATCGGTGGGCATTTGTCTACCGAGCCTCTGGTCACTTCAGAGTGACCCAGACTCTGTCCCCCTTGCTTTCAGGTACTCTTCAACAAGAGTCCACCTTTGGATTACAACAGACACTTTTCTTCCTTCTAGCAGCGGCTCTTCTTCGAAGTCCTCCATTGGGTTTGACGGCTGTTTCCAACGCGGCTTCAGCCCTATGCACACGGCTTCCCTGGGATAGGTAACTTGAGTACCTCGATATCCACGGGTGGGGTAGCTCTCCAACCTCCTATTTTCCATGGAGTTATTCGAAGTCCACTGGGAAGGGTCCTTAAACTCTAAAACTTCAACTGCGACTTTCCCATAGAATTGTACGGAGCACGCGGTCATGTTCCCACACTGCACCCGACCTCCGTGAGGTTCCTACATACTCACCATGGGTGGTTCCTTGGGGTCCCAGTGATTTTATGTCCTCTCAACACTGCCTTGACTCGAGTCGTGGTTTATATACCACTTTCTTAGTATATGGTTTGGTCCCCTCCACCCCCCTCCCCTGGGGCCCACTGTGTATTAGTGCTATTTACTGTCATTTCTGTGCTTACGTATTGTGTGCTTTGTGATTATCTCCGTGCTGGAGATACTGTGTTGTACTAGATAGGGTTATATTAATAAATACATATTTTTATAACTATTGGGTGGTTCTCATTCCATTTAACCAATACTATAAGGTTGCATTCTGGTAAAACAATCTGCTTTACATTCCTTCAAGACTAAGCCTGAAGGCTCCTCTCCACAGCTACCACTTGGATAGCTTTCTAAGGCAGAGCTCTTCAAACTGGGGGGCAGTGGCTACATTCCTAGGGGGGTTCAAATGGCTCACAAGCATTTGTAAATGAAGATGGCCTGGAAGCGCAACTTGGTACGTTTCAAGCCGTCTTCATTTTTCATGCAGTCCTTCAATTGGTTAAAAAAACACATACATGGGGACCCCATAATTTAAAAGAATGCATTTCCATCGGATTAGCATAACTTTCATTTATTTTTCCTTTAAAGTGTCTGTAATATTTTATATGCATGTAACTGAAAGTGGGAAAAACAAGACGCTTACAGAATATTTGTTTCCTTTTAGCCACATGGTGGCAGGGTCAAAAACATGGCTATAAAGAAGAAAATATTCTTTAAGTGCTTTGTTTTTCACTTTCAGTTAATGGCATATCAAATAATGTAGAAACCTTAACTGAAAAATAAATAGAAGGTAAGCTAATCAGATAGAAATACATTCTTTTACATTGTGAAATTTCATTTGAGTAATGTGACCACTGCAGATGTGAAGAATAATAACTTGTGTAGTCATGGTGCTACAAGGTCCCAGCTTGGAGCAGAAAGCACTGTGAATATGCAAGTCATTATTTTAAAATGTTATTATTCACTGCATAAGGTAGACTGCTGCAAAATGATTTGGTGTTTTAAAATTAAACAAGTGCTTTCAACATAAATAATTTTGCAACAGGTAAACTATACCTAGTGCAAACATTTGTCTATTAAAAGTACACTTTCTAGAAGTTAGCTTTAAACACCCTGACATTTGGGGGAAGATTTACTAAGATTGTGAACCGTGTTTAAGTCACAAAAATTACGCAAATCGGCACAAAATCTTTTTTTCCAAATTTACTTTCCAGCGCTTTGCATTACTTTGCGCCATGGGGGCGTACCAAGGGTGGTGCATGGGGGTTCGCAAGCAACCACCCAAGGTTTCTCAAGCTAAACCCAATTTCCTGAATAAAGTAGAATGGGTTTAGCGTGAAAAAACTGCGCCTTTTTCAAGTAGGCGCAAGGAAGGAGAAGTGCTTTCATTTCTCCTTCCTATTCCGACTTTGTATGTGAGCTGCTCTTTACAGCACACATACAAAGTGGGAAAATGGTTAAAGTGAGTCTGTGCATAGTATTTTGTACTGGAAGGGTTCCTTCTAGTACACAACCTATGCTAGACTCACAGAGATGTCCTTGCACCATGGCGCAAAGGTGTCTCTGTGGCGCACAGCAGCTGATTTCAGCACCAGCGCTAGTGAGAGGGGAGGAGAGTGCCTTATTTTAGTAAATAGGGTGCTGTCCTCCTCTCTCCTTATCATGTAGCGCTGCACAGCATTTGCAGCTGCTGCAGTGCACTACATGAAAAAATAGTAAACCTGTCACTAAATATCCTAAAGAATAGCTCATTGTCCACATGAAGCCTCAGGTGCCTCCATCAATTAAATCCTAAACTGACTTCCAAGTTGCCTTTACTTGTGGTGATTAACCAATTGCACACATTTGCATTCTTTCAGGTAGCAGGCACCCTGGTGAGAATTACTGTTTCCTCCTTAGCTTTGTGTCCCTCCATGAACTTCACAGCACAGGAAAACTCCGCCCCCAACCTCAACCATTTTTACACAGAGGCACTTCAAGGGCCACAACAATTGTTTAGAGGTGGTTGTGTTTTTAACGAAAAGTATGGGAACTGCTTTTGTAAAATTAAAAAAGCATGGGGCATGTGGCTCTCCATAGATCCCCTGCGCTTTGACCTCTGTTAGCATGCAGATGTCCTTCAAGGTGAGTAGAGGGGATGACAGGGAGGAGACCAGCAGGGTTTCGTTCCGAGAGAAAGAAGAAAGTAGTGCGCTCCTTAGACAGCATCAAAGAGATAGCCCAGAGGAAATGGTGCTATATGGGGGCGGGGGTCATTTTGTAGATCACAAATGATAGCGACAGCTACTTTAGAGAGATACCTTGAGGAATTTGGCGAGTTTTTGCAGCTTTTTCATTTTTAGGTTTTTTTTTGCGTGCACCAGTTGCATTGGGATCTAGGCTCACACCACTCCAATAATGGGCCCTAGTGTTTTTGGTCCATTTCTGTTTTGGTTTAATATATTTGTGCTTTCATAAGTCTCACATAGAGAGTAGATTATGTGCTACAGAAAAATAACCCTGAAATGATCTCCTAAGTGCCGCCCTGGAACTCACCCCTGCCCCTTCCACTCTTCATTTTCTTGACATACATTTTTGGAGGGGGGGCCCGACTTCAAAACATTTTGCTTGGGGGGGGCTCAAAGCAAAAAAGTTTGAAGACTTCTGTTCTAAGGTTATCTTTGACTTCTTAAATCACCATAAGGGTTGTTTGGACTGGTGCAAGGTGCCCACTTTAAATAGTGGACAGCATATACAAGGCCAACTTCCCACACACTATACATTATTTTCCTAGGCATATCCTCTTTTCCTGAAAACACTGACATAGTCCTAACCCAAGCTTAGTGGGGTCCCTAAGGTCGGTCTCCAGCTTGCCTCTTACAAGCCTCCTCTGGTCTGAAATCACGATTGTCCAGCACACTGTCAATTGAGAGTGAACAATGTTCATATGTGTTAAGCTAAAATTACATTATCTAATCAGTATTCATATGTGGGGTAGAAGGAGTTCAACCAAGTCACTCTGAGAAACATATGAGATCACAAATGGTTTTGAACAGATAATGGGAGTTTATTGTTCATTAAATAGGAGCTGTAAAGGACTTTGGTATTACGTTCTGTCTATGAGTGATGTAAGCCAGCACACTGCATAAAGAGTTTTGTGGTTGTTAGTGTGATAAAAGGGGGCACAGGAATGAAAGAAAGGATGGCAAGAATGAAAAAGCATTATGTTTATTGATATGATTTTCAGTATGAACGGGAACGTTTAGGCCTCTTTTTGAAGGTACTTCATCCACCAATGTGGGTCTTGACTTCTTTCAGCCTTAAAATCAATGACGTGGCCTAGACTTTTATTGCGGCATGTGTATAATATAAACATCGCATGCAAATAAAAATTTGGGCATGAACAGCGGTAAATTCTGGTAAATGTTCAAGTCATGAGTTTTCTCAGCATAAATAATGCATGGTCCAAAATCATCTTAACTTAAAGATACCAATGGGGTAGCTGCCATTTGCGTCCCACAATTGTCCTTTGTTGTGGTGTGCTTGAAGACTATGACCTCTATTACAAGTAATCCTGATGCAGCCAGTATCACGAGTGTTGGGACGAGACGGTCCACGTCATGGTGTATGGGTATGTACTCCTCCCCTTAGTAACCCGACTGCATGTGAAACAAGTATGCTGACTTTTTATGTCTAGCAAAGTAATCTAGCCTGTGTGCTGAGGACAAGACCTTTCAAGGGTAAAGCCAAGGTCCAGAACACCCAGTGTGCCCTCTTTTATGGAATGGGGCTACTGTCTAGCTCCTGGCTGCTATGGTATAGCGATTTATATAGATTAATAGACCTGAGCAGATCTTTTTTTCTGTTCTAGCAGGAAAGGCGAGCTACTGGTCTCATTCATGTAAAAGTTTTGCTTTATTATAACACTCATGGAGTGGTGTTATATTCTCTGCCTATTACTTTGTATTATGTTTTGAAGAGTGCTTTACTGTTGCTAGGCACGTTTGGAATGTACAACGTCTTCGAGTCAGTTTACCTTGGTTGCTCGTAGACGCTGGATGTTTGATGCTGTGCTGCAAATAAAATGCAAAAAGAACAATTGATGGACAGAATGCAGAACAATGTCATACATTCACCCCAGTACAGAGATCTGGGCCTGCATCCATCGTTTTTTTGCTCACATGCCATTCCGGTTTGGACCCAGCCATATGCAAATCAGTCTTGACACTGCCCAATGGGAACAGTCCAGCCGCAACTGCCAAGCCAGGTCCTCCCTGGACTGGAAGCAAGCCTCCTAGGACCGGTTTTGGGCTTTCAGCCCTCATCAGCCAGGATAGCTTGACTCCAGTGGCATGGAAAGCATGGGACCCGCGTCTGGGCATACCCGTCCCACTCGGGGTGACAAATGGAAAAAGAACAATTGATGGACAGAATGCATAACAATGTCATACATTCACCCCAGTATAGAGATCTGGGCCTAAATCAATCGTTTTTTGCTCACTATGCTATTCCAGTTTGGACCCAGCTGTATGCAAATCAGTCTTGACCCTGTGCCCAATGGGAACAGACCAGCCCGAACTGCCAAGCCAGGGCCTCCCTGGACTGGAAACAAACATCCTAAGACCTGTTTCGGGCTTTCAGCCCTCATCAAGCCAGGATAGCTTGACTCCAGTGGCATGGAGAGCACGGGACCCACTTCTGGGCAGTTCGGGCTGGACTGTTCCCATGAAGCACAGGGTCAAGACCGATTTGCATATGGCCAGGTCTATACTGGGGTGGAATGGTGAGCAAAAGAATGATGGATTTAACTCGGATCTCTTGACTGGGTGGTGAACGTTTTGATTTGTACCGCATTCCGTCCATCAATTGTGTGTCTTTTGCTTTCTCGCCCTAAGTGCGCCAGGTATGCCCAGACGTGGGTCCTGGGCTCACTGTGCCACTGGAAACAATCTATCCTGGCTGATATGGGGTGAAACCCCGCAACTGTTGCTAGGATGCTTGTTTCCGGTCCAGGGAGGACCTGGCTCTGCAGTTCGGGCTGGACTGTTCCCATGAGGCACAGGGTCAAGACTGATTTGCATATGGCCAGGTCTAAACTGGGGTGGCATGGTGAGCAAAAGAATGATGGATTTAACTCAGATCTCTTGACTGGGGGTGAATGTTTCGATTTGTTCTGCATTCCGTCCATCAATTGTGTGTCCTGTGCTGCAAATAAAAGACGCATCATTTTATATATAAAGGCTTCTGGATTTCATTTTCAACACTGGCGATGAGGTTGAGTCCAGCCACGGGTCTGCCATCGAGAGGAGCAGCACAGGAACAGAACCCGTTTCTGGACAATGATTTTACAATGGACTGGAATTCCTATTTTCTACTTGAAGAACTGCTTCTACAAGCGCTTTTATAAAGAAGAACCCACAATTTTGGCAAGTACTGGCGCAGCGATTCATGGTATTTTATTAACATTACTCGCAGTTAGACAAGCACCAGCTTTGGCAGCGTTAGTGGAGCCATGAGACCTTACCGGTACAGCTCCGCTGCATTTTTCAGATGCCATTGTGTCACTCGATTTGCGGCCAAGATTCCAAGTGCGCTGTACTTCTATGGGCAACACGCTGCTTCCTGTTCTCTGCCAAGTGAGAACGCGTGTTTCAGTGTGCGTGCGCGACGCGTAGCAGCACATCAATTAGGTGAAGGTGTTATTGCAGGAATACTGCGATTGGTTGCCACAAATTCACCTGGATTGGCGGATATTAAACCATTTCCTATTCACTGTCATCTTTGACTCCTTTTGAGGATTGGGAGTTATTTAACTAAAGTAGTGTATTTTCATTAGCTGTTTCCTGCGAAGTCCACATCAGGAGTCAGTTTATTCTGTCTGCACTAACAAAGGGGTACTCAAGAGCTACATTATACTGCTGACTGGCATTAGGACACCGATCATAAGCTTAACTATCCCGGTACTGTTGGATCAATTCTATCTCGGTTTTGGGATTTAGTAATCTCATTTTGTATTTTTTTTAAAGAAAAAAGTTTATTTTTAACAAAGATTATAACCATGCAGTTTGATCCTCCAGGGAAATTCTTACCCAATAAAGGGGAACCAGTTATGCCTTGGGTGAGATGGAAAGAATAATTTATTACATATATGACTGCCATTGATGGTCAAAGGATGGGACCAGGGAGCAAAAAAAGTATTTTATTACGCTGCCTTGGATCAGAAGGTCAGGTGGTATTTAGGAGTCTACCCCAAATTGAACAAGATTAGATGTGTACAAGGAAGCGTTACTTAGGATGGAACTCAGGTTCAAACCATCCACCAGCATTGCACTGAACAGATTTAAGTTCTATACCAGGTCGCAAAAGGAGAACAAATCCTTTGATAATTCTTAACAGCATTGAGAGGTCTTTCTATGCCTTGCAACTTTGAACAAATGACTGAAGAAATGATACGAGATCAGATCATAGTTCATGTTAGAAGTAAAAAGATACAAGAGCAGTTATGGATCGTAGGGGATCCTAAATTACAGGACGCCATTTCTATTGGTAAACTTTAGAGCAATCAGAAAAGTGGGTGTCTGTAGTAAGCAAGAAGGGTTCCGGTTCCGAGGAAGTATGCTCTGTTTATGCTGGGGAGGGAAATTTGTGTGCTGATTCCAATGGACGAGAGTATAAAAAAAAAATAAGGGGAGGAACACAATATGTTACAGGTGTAGAAGTACTAATCACATAGCTTCCTTTGTCCATTGTCGTGGCATTGGAAAAGAATGTGTGAAATTTGGACGCACTGGGCACTTTGCTCGCATGTGTAGGGACATGAGAAGGAGAAATATTAACAATAGTTCTCAGAGAGGTAAAATTTCATCCATTAACGATATAAGGAGACATGACATCAAATGTGAGTGTGCAAATGTAGAAGTACGCACCATGGACGGAGAAGTAGGGGTAAGAGGTCCACCTGATTTGGAGTCCCCATGGACAATCATTACAAAAAAATATTTTAAGGGGAAGTTTGGAAGCCTTTTTGCCCTAGACAAATTGAAACCTTCTGATATTATTGCGGAAAGCTTTGATGGTATTGTTATTGATGTAATTGGCTACAACCCTGTAGAGTTGGAATTCAAAGGAAGGAAAGCTGAGGTTAAGCTGTATGTGGCTGTGAAAGGTGTGAATGTACTTGGGTGGAAGGACCAGTGGAAACTGGGTATTATATTAAACCCCAGAAAAAGCGAACCAGTTTTAGTCATAGCGGACCAATGTGATGAAGAGAATATTTCCCAACAATGTCCATGGTTTTTTCTGACAAGTTGGGCAAATTAAAAGGTTTTTCACACGAAATAAAAGTGAAGGGAGGAACAGTCCCGGTGAGACAAAAATTAAGGAATGTTCCCATAAATATCAGACAAGAGTTGAAAACTATGCTGGAGGATTCAGTCAGAGAAGACATAATTGAGGAGATAGAGTCATCAGAATGGGTTTCTCCCATAGTTTTGGCGAGAAAAGGTGATCAATCTTTGAGACTATGTGTGGATTTAAGAGCTTTAAATAGCAATGTAATAGCTGATTGATACCACTTCCCAACATAAATGAGGTGGTGAGCATGCTGGAAGGAGCTGCGGTGTTCTCTACCCTAGATTTAAGGTCTGCTTACCACCAGATAGAATTAACAGAAGCTTCTAGATACTGCACTACTTTCATTACGCCATTGGGCCTGTACCAGTATAAGAGGATGCCCTTTAGTTTAGTTTCAGCAGCATCAGTGTTTCAGAGGGCTATGTACCATATTTTCAAAGACTGTGATGTTTTTGTCAAATGTTTCAAAGATGATATTTTTGTGTGCTCAAAGAATCACCAAGACCATCTAACTCAGGAGAGTTACTGTTCAAGAGTGGAAAATGTATTCCTCCAGCGGGAATGCAAGATGTTGTACTTAAATTGGCACAAAGACAACATCTCGGCATGTCTTCTATGAAAAGGCTCATCAGAACTAGTTTTTGGTGGCCTGGTTTAGACAGGATGGTAGATCGTATTGTAAGGAAATGTCAGGATTGTGTGAGTAGTGAGAGAGGTCTTAGGGTAGTACCTGCACCTTTAAAACCCATGGTCTGGCTTGAATTTCCTTGGCAGAAACTTGCCATGGATATTTCAGGACCGTTTTATTCATTACCGCAAGATGCCAGATTTGCTCTTGTGGTTATTGACTACCATTTAAAATGGCCTAAAGTAAAGTTTGTAAGTCATATTACAACTAAAGTTGTTATTGAATTCCTCAAAGAAATATTTGCGAGAGAAGGGTACCCTGAAGTACTCATCACGAACAATGGAGTCCAATTCAAATCTAGAGAGATGGAAGAATTTCTGGTACATTGTGGCATTCGCCATATGACTACTGCATTATATGAGCCTCAAGGGAACGGTCAAGTGGAGAGTTTCAACCGAGTGTTGAAAGAATGGGTAACTGATGCACGTAAATGTGGTGGTGACTGGAAGAATGAATTGAGAGAAAAGATCTGGAAGTATCGTACCATGCCACACACAATCACAGAGGTTAGTCCTTTTAAATTGCTTAAATGTAGGAATCCCACAACCAAACTCTGTCCTTGGTGGTTCAAAAAGAAATGGGAAAATAAATGTGATGTTATGGATCTACGGCGTGTGAATAGGAAAGTGGAAATTAAACAAGGTAAGATGAAGTAATGGTATGACAGTAAATGGAGAGTTAAAAGGTCCTGCTTTCATGTTGGAGATTGGGTCAGAATTCGCTTGCCTGGAATTATCTCCAAAGGCATGCCCAGATTTGGTAAAGCCATCAAAGTCGTTAAAGTGAATATGAACACTGTAGTCACACAGGACGGAAATGTTTGGAATGTTAGGCATGTGGCAAAGTGCAAAGGCATCAAGGAAACCAATGTACATGCAGACCATGCTTATGATCAAGATGAGGAATTGTTAAATGAATATTCCACTTTTGAACACACATCTGGACATGAACCAAATGAGTCTGTAGCGTCCACAGTGAAAGATACTTGTCGTGTGAGGCAGGTGCCTCGCAAATGTAATGATTTTGCTATTTATTGATTTTATGTTTTAAAGGGGGAGATGTGTTATATTCTCTTCCTATTACTTTGTATTATGTTTTGAAGAGTGCTTTACCGTTGCTAGGCACGTTTGGAATGTACAACGTCTTCGAGTCAGTTTACCTTGGCTTCTCGTAGACGCTGGATGTTTGATGCTGTGCTGCAAATAAAAGACGCATCATTTTATATATAAAGGCTTCTGGATTTCATTTTCAACAACTTGCACTGACATTCCATGCATGTGTGTCGAGTGTGTGTATACATTGTGTATGTGAGGACATACAGGACAGTAAAATTGTGTGCAATGTGTGTATCTTTGCTTCCCCAGACAGTTGTAGTGTATTGCCTGCATTCTTGAAACTAGAGAAAGGAGACACAGACACGAGAGTGAGGGAGGATAGACAAGACTGTCCTTAGAAATACTATGAGGACCTTTTAGCAAACGATTACTGATTAGATTCCCCTGAGCACTGCCATTTGGTGGAAGGTAGGGCAACAGGGGTGAGTCAGCAGATTCTGTTCTTCTGAGTCTTTCCTCCCAGCACTCTCTCCATGAGAAGCCTTTGACTGATAGCTGTCATTATCTAGAGGGGCAATTGCAGAAAGGCTGTTCTTTGCCCAGTTGGCAGAGCCTTAGTAGGACAGACCCCAGGATACCTGTGGCAAATGACCCTAACCACCATGGTTGTGGTCCAGTAGCCTTTATCTGCCTTGTGGACCACCAAACGCGGTCTAACAATGTGTTACTGGCTGCATCGGGATTCCAAGTGATTCAGAAATACTGCCACCATCCCTGATGTTACCCTTGTAACTCCTGGATATTTTGGCTGCAAAAATCTAAAATATCCAGGTTGGCTACAAAAAGCAATATCTGTGCAGTAATACCAAGTTCTCTGGTTATTCCAAATTTCGCAGTGCCCACCCTGTATTTGCCCAGTAATCCCCATCCCAAAATTATCAATGCGCCAGTATCGATTGCTCTATGTGTGAAATTGTGAAATTATTGCTTCAAAACTCTGATGCATTTGTTATTGGACCTTGTGTGTCATGTAAATAGTGCACTCTACGAAGGCACATAGCACCCATCACTAAATAGCGATTCCCTGTACCTTTTTATGGCTCTTCTGGTCTCTCTGTCCTTGCAGCAGCCCAAGAGGCTCAGGTCTCATTTCTGGCTGCAATGAGCAAGCAGGTTTGACTCGGTTTCACTGCCTCGGCATATCTTCTTCCGAGAACTGTCTGGATGTTGCTTACCTCAGATCATGTGTTTGATTTGTATTGGACCAATTCAATTCCTGATGACCACCTGAGCCTATTGCTGTCTAGAAGCAGAAGACGGCATTCCATTCTAGAGTCTCCTGTGGAAAATAGCTTATTTTGCCCAATTAGTGGATGCCTGTTCCTTCCACTGTAGACATATAACTTGCACTGTATTCTCGGGAGTTAAAATGCTTGGGTTGAAGACCTCATCATTGGCTTTGGATTCTTGCCAGTGTCTCTCAAATTGGATTGAGTGGCTTGTGTTTATTTTTTTCATCAACAAAGGTGTGCCACTTGCTCTGAGAGACTGCCTGATTTTACTGCTCTCGAAATGTGGGACCGCGTCTTGTACAATGGAGCCACCTGCTGCCATGACCTGCCCCGGAAGAAAAGTCATGATGGTAACCATCAATACCCAGCTGACTGAAGACAAGTGTGGAGCATGCCGTAAGGATATGTGCCACTGAGGAACCATGAAGCCCTTGCTGTCCAGCTGGTTGTGACTGAATAGAGGACATCTAGGCATCCAGAGAATGTTCAGAAGTCTTCGGACCCTTCACCTGTGAGGAGCCTGCTCAGCCTCTAACCCATCTGACATTGTGGTTTACATCCAGAGGACTCCATAGATGTTTCCACTCCTTGTTTTCTTTCCATTCCAGACTTTGGGGCAGTAAGGCATGCATAGAAATAAGTTGAACACAGAGAGAAGAGTGGTAAACGCAGAAGATAAGGCATAGATTGAGAGAAATGGTGCATAATAATATCTTTACAAAATGAACGTTCCCCTCAATCTTTCAGAACTATATGCAAAACATATCTGCATCCTGTATGCCTAATATACAATAATTTATCACTAGTAGGAACACCAGACTCTTTATCTTTGCCAAGGCTTGTTTCTTCCTGTATTAATTTTACTTGATTTCAGCTGTGCTCTCATTCTTGCACAATGTAGTAACCCAACTATTACTACTTTTATTTGCCTGTATTTCAGGGTACGTGTGCAGCTGATTTATATCGACATCCGCAACTTGATGCAGATATTGATGCCGTAAAAGAACTCTACAGTGAAAATTCTGTATCTGTGAGGTACGTTTAGCGAGCTCTTGGGTATCTGAAGAACGTACAGCAGTTGCTTATGAAAACCTAAGTGCTAGGGTTTTTTTCAGCATCGATATATTTGGGCAGAAAGGTGAGCATATACATGTCAGACACCATTAGGCATGGATAAAGATTTGTTTATGTGTACAGCCACAATTGGGTATTGACAGGCATCACTTTTCAGTATGTATATCCACTGGATAAGAACAGAGCTTTTATCATAGACATATTAACGCAACACTGGGTGTCGACGAAGGGCCTGATGTACTGTTTGTTGGATAGAATGCTATGTTACAAGCGTGGCAGATATCCCGTCCACTGTATTACAAGTGTCATAGGATATAATGCTCTGGTCATATGGCGAACGAAGTGTCCCATCTGCCAAACTCCAAAGCAGGCCCAGACATATCAGCAAAAGTAGCTAAATTCAAAGCATTGGATGTTAGAAATATTTCAATGTTTGTATTCAGTTTTTATGTGGTCGAATAAATCAGAATATTTATATCCAGCCATGCACTGGGTGTGAGCAGGGAATGGTATATGCATTGTGGGATATACCAAGAATCCCATTGACCCTATACAGACGCAGCACTGTAGTTAAATCCAGATATGATTGGGTGCAAATATAGATATTGGCAAGTCTGTAGGCAGCTATCTATTGTCTTGTGCACTGCACCAGGAACGGCCTGTGCAGGTAAGAGCGGTGTGTGTGTGGGCCGGGGGGTGAGGGGGGGTTGGGTGGGATACTCGACAGACGACGCCAAGGGAAAATTAAATATATAAATATGTTCCCTCGTCGTCTGTCGAGTCTCCCTCACCCCGCCCCACCGCTCCTACCTGCACAGACCTCTCCTGTACCGCATGTGTGTGCAGCCAGCTTTTAAACTGAAATATCAACTTGTGTCTATCAGGCACTCTTAGATCCTGCTGAAATAATGTGTCTGGAGAAACAATGAGGGTGTTGTGGGAATTTCAGGACCAGGGCCCTCACGATGCCACTGTATAGGGTCTCCTGTGGAATCATTGCTGGGCTGAGCGCTCTGCCTCTGAGATAAGGTGGCGGCTGGCTCTGTTTGTAGTGCTTGGTGTCCTTCACCCATTGTTCATCGACTGGAGGGACAGAGATAAGGCGAGGCGGAGAATGTGAGCTGCACTATCAACATCAAGTTGAAAGCCACATTAGCTACAGACATATTTAAACTTTAAAGTCAGTTTAGAGCAGCATGAAGATTAGCGATCAATCCCCCTTTGGTTTATAGCAATCAAAACAGAGACCTCTGGAATATTCAGTTACCGTCAACACATCCTGCTTTTACTATGTCTCGCATCAGTCTGTAGGAGCAACATCCTTGTGTCTGTGTCAGTGCTCACATGTTAGGCACCAAGACAAAAAAGGATGCTAATTCAAAATTCTTTTTTATGGTTTGTTATCAGGAATATAATAAAATAGGGCTAAATGTTACAAACACCAAATGCTCATGTCTCGGGCCGATAATATTGCCCTTTCATTTCCTGTGGATATCTTTTCTTGCCTCAAATGTTGTTACTAGAATGTACTGTCTGTTACCAGATCCTAATCAATACATACAGAGTAATACAAAATGCTAACACAGTCACAGAGATCATACATTAGGTATGAAGCTACCAAGAGAGAAAATATCTATAGGGTGACTAATCAAGTAGAGAAGAGTTGTATCTAAACCATATTATCTGGGTATATCTGTGAAAAAAAGATGAGGGAAGAGATGATTTCCAATTGTTTTGTGTCTCCAAAAATCAGCGTAAGCACAAGTAACAGGTGTAGGAACGGTGCTAGCACAGCAGTTAACAATAAAATTTAAACAATCAAATCACAACAATAGCCCATTTTTAACAGTATCAACACAACTAGCAATAGATTAGTACTCAAATCAATTTATGATTAAAATAATTTAGTGGGTGAAGTTAATAATAGTTGCAGTGAATGTAATTGGAATTCCCCTGATTTAACTAACTTCAATTATTCAAATAAGTCCTTAGATGACTCTGCATTATTCAAACAATTGGTTATGGCAATGAGAATGTAAGAGATTTCAGATGCACTCCAAATTTAGCATCACATGAAACCATCACTGTCACTCAAAATTTCAAAATGAGTAGTGAGCATGAAGATACACCTCCTTCCTATGCAGTATTAGCAGCTAAGAGCGCAATTTATACTACTTTAACTATGATACCTGACACCCTTATCAATCATTCGTCTTTACTATTGAACCAAACAGCGCTGCTACAAGACATCTTTCAAGAAATAAAGGATATGTGGAAGACCCAAAAATACACAGCAGAACCTAGTGATCACACTAAGTCTGTCATACCCAATCTTAAATCTCTTTTGTGCACAATGACATGATTGATCAGGTAGAATTATTACTAGCAAAAGTAGCTCTACTGCTAAAACAAAGCAAAAAAAGAAATATTGGCAGAAGAGGATTAGATACATACAGTACTATCAGCGTAGAGGTATTGGAAGACCCCACATATATTAAGTCGGAGGAATTACCCCTATATCAAACTAGAACTTTCCCCAATATAAATAGCAGCCGCTGTGAGTGTTGAATCAATAAATATTATCTCTAATACCACAAATGAAGGGAAGGAGTAAGCAGTCCTGATAAGCTTGAAACAGTACATCTAGATTCCAGTCTGACACTCGGACCTATGCTTTCCCCTGATCAGGAATCAAGAATCCAATTGTACAAAAGTTAGTGAAGAGTAAAAAAAACTGCAAAAATTAAATAAAAGATTAGACCCTAAAGGAACTAAATCCAGCAACAATCTCACAACGACTAATCGAAAAGTGTTTCCAATTTTCGAAGTTAAATATCCATAAAAAGCACAATTAAACTGCAATTTTAACAGATAAAATGGATACGAATAGTGAAGGAGAGGGAGCTGAAGTAGTTAATTTAATAATATCACCTTTTACAGATAGGATATTTCTCCACAGAGAAATTCGGGTTCAAGTAAAAATGTCAGCTGGGTAGGACCTAACCCCAAAGGTTTTTGACCGGAAATGAATTACAGCATTGATGTACACTGTCGACTTGCAAGAGATCTTGAACTTAATCAATGGCAACTCTCCTAAATTTGGTGACCCGAGAATTACCTCCTTAGGTTATGCAGATGACTTGGCGATATTTTGTATCACACAGATCGGATTTCGGCAACAACTAATTGATTCCTGGAATATAGTAAATTGAATAGTTTGAAAGTAAACTACACTCTGTAGGGAGTTCTTCGTACTGGAGAAGTTTGCACAAGACAAAATAGAACCCCCTGAGCAAATACACACTTTTTCTGTTTTTCTCCATATTGGAAAAAGTGTTTTCCTTTCGAGAAAGACCTTTCCCTTCCCAACCGGGAGGGAAAGTTGCTCCAACCATGTGCCAGAGTCGATCTAAGTCTGTTTCCAGGGTGGAAGGTTAATGATGAGCAGTTTGGAAATGCCCACAAAAGTATGTTTATGACAATGGATTTAAACCTGCCAAGAATGTCTCTGTGACTTCCTGGCAGGCCTAAAAGAGTTGGGGCAGTGATAGAAGTCACTGAATGAGATAAGAAGGATGGGAGTGGCTAAAGAAGAGGGTAAGAGACAGGGTAGTGGATACTGATGTTGGGAAGCACACAGATGATTCATTTGTTTGTGAAGGCTGCCATCACAGTGACTCTTTGCAGTAACATGTGACAATAGACCAATGAAGGAAAGGGTGACAGTTAAAGAAGATGCCCCTAACTCCAGAGACATCCAGAAAGGTGAGACTTGCATAAGCAGGTGGGAACTGAATAGGACACAAACTGAACTAGCAAGCACACCATAGGCACCATAGGAAAGGAGGTGCCACAAGAGTAAGGAAAGCACCTTCTCATAGCGCTAGATGCAGGCGACATCTGGCTGTTATCTACAAGCTAAGTGGGAGGGAAGAAAAGGTGGAGAGGGGAAATACCGGAGTGGGAGCAAGCAGTTAAGGCGTAATCACTCACTGCTTTGAGGGTATGGCAAGTGGAGTGTGTGAAAGGGACAGGAACATCAATTAGGTAGGAACAGAGGAGCCAGACAAAATACCAATGACCTAGGGATCATGTATGTACTGATGGTTCTGGTAGTTTTGTACCAGAACCAACCGTGCATACCTGCACATGGCCTTTTGTGTGAGGTGTTCTTTATGAGCAGTGTCTTAAGGTCTAGCCAGAATGTGGTAAAGTAGACGATACAAGTATATCAGAATACCAGTATCCATACATCACTGGGGGTGGCTAGAGATATCAGCATGGGTGTGGTTTATCCTGTGCATATCACCAATCTTTGTGTATGAACAGTGGTATTATCATCTGTAAATGAGGGTGTGCAGTTCCTATTAGACAACAGGGAAAAGAGAAAGCTGGAGAGGTTTACACAAGACAAAATAGAACCCCCTGAGCAAATACACACTTTTTGGTTTTTTCTCCATCGTGAAAATTTTTTTTCCTGTGGAGAAAGACCTTTCCCTTCCCACCCTGGAAGGGAAGTTGCTCCAGCCATGTGCCGGAGTACATCTCAGTCCGTTTCCAGGGGGGGAGGGTAATGATGAGGAGGTTGGGAGTGCCCACAAAAGTATGTTTATGACAATTCCAAACTCTCCTAGGCAAACCGCACCTTGGAATACCCATTGTCCCTACCCATGATTTAAACCTGCCAAGAATGTCTCTGTGACTTCCCGGCAGAAAAAAGAGCTCCATATAGGAGCAAGAGCCCTCACACACCCGAGAGGTGTCATGCTTCATCATTTGGGCATGCTCCTCGTCGGGCCTAATAATGTAATGCCCCACGGGCACCCACTAGGGGGCTCTTTACCGGAGATCTTCTTTCGGATGTTGTATGGTGAAGTGAGGGTGTGTGGGTTGTGTAGTGTAGTGTGATGATTGAAAGTGTTTTAAAATAGGTATAGTGATGCTAAATGTCAATTTATTTCATGAAAAAGAGCACACTTCCCCAACTAAAAACGTGGTGCTCAATTCAAATATAATGGTCTTTACGGAGCTCAACTCAACTCATAGAAGTAGATAGTGGTCAACATGTTTCTTGCCTCATGCTGTCCAAAAGGATCAATTGGCAATTCTTCAGGAACTAGTGCTGCAAACCTACGCTATTTAGTGACTAGAATCTAAGTGTAGAACTCACTGAGAAGTAGTAGACAGTCACACAACAGGACGCAAGGCGATTTACCTGGACCTGATTGGGAAAAGTGACCCTTAATATGGATAGACTCGCCCCAGAAGGCAAACACAGAACAGAATGCTTTGTCGCGTCTTTGACGAGGAGCTGTGTTCGTATTGCGAACCTACCCCGGCTCCGTTGCCTCACATGTGTGTGTGTATGTATATGATGTTTTTAGAGTGCGACCCTAGCTGAAAATCAGTGAAGCACTGTACAGGATCAAAGGCAGAGACACAGTCAGAGGGCTTGTAGGCATTCTGTGTGGTGTGAGATATCAGCATCTGGAAATCCAGTCATCATAGAATGTTGAATGAGATACCGATTATGTCCTGGGAATACCCATGCATTACTGGGAATGGAGAGAAATATCAGTCATCTGTTAGTCACTCTTTGTATGTGCAGATATATCTGCATGTGTATATGCAGTGATCAGAGGGTATGTAGAGAGAAATCACCAGGGGCATAGCCATCCATAGGTCAGGAGGGTTGTGCTCAACCATCCATTTGGTCGGTGCAGGGCTATTATCATGGATCTTCACACCTATGCATCTATGTGGAACAAAGACATTTGTTATGCAGCTCTCCTATGGCTATTTATAATATTGTTTGTAAAAGAAAGTCATCCATCCATTAGAGTTGATACATTGGTTGGGGTAAAGTAATCCATTAAGTTGTTTTAGCTAGATAGTTCAATTCGGACAGATATGCAGCCAACACCTGGTTTTGATAAACATTGCAACACAGGAGAACCCATATCCATGGGTAACCAGACTGGAATAATCCACTGAGCCCTTTAAGCATGGGTAGATATTCTGAGTGAGAATTTCCCACTGCTCCATATGTAGAAGGTGAATATATCCAATTGTCCAATGGGTGATATATTAGATACCCACATTTGCAGGGCTTCTACAACCTAATCAGAGAGTGCAGCTTCATTGTGTTTAGTTATGCAATGGACAACGATAACAGAATATTATAATAGAGTTTGAATAATAAAATAGGAAATAATGTATCAGTTCCTCTATTGGCTAGAGTGTGCACATGACACAGATGTACCTACTCACTCATATGTGTGTCCTGCATGTGGACGTGAGTACCAAGTTTCATCCCTTGGCTATGGGTAGGGTATTGAGATAATCCGAGGATATATTTGCAAATTGGCACATATTTGAAACTATGCAGAACCCAATGTTGGAATACCGGGAAATAACATGAGGCTGTCAGGATCCCACCGTCTGGGGAGAGGAAAATGACAAAAGCAATTTATGATGCTCTTCTACGGGTACAGTACAATAAACACCCCCATTGTGCAAGTTGATTTTGTTAATGGAAGTCTACATACATGACTGCTTCATAGTGCTTGCTGTCATTGGGTGAAGTGATTAGGCAAAGGCAGGGTATCAAATAATGGGCTACGTATGCTGGATGACTAACCTTTTCAAATTTACCACAAAGGCCAAATAATCTGTTTCTGATCTCAGTTACTGTGCATTCCATAGAGAGCATCGTGGGCCACATCAATATTCCCACAAGAAGACTTTCCTGAACCAGGGCCTGAAAGTACATTTCCAACTAGAGATTGTAAACTTCGGGCACAATATTTTCATACATCCTGTTCTGTAGCTGTGTTGATCTTTGCTTCCAGTTGGCCCTGTCGACCAGGATGAGGGTCCTGGACTACACTGGAGACAAGGCGTATCTGGAAAGGTCTTGGATGGGCTGTCCCATGGTTTCAATTTGAAAATGGATTGTGATTTCTTATCCAGTAAAAGCTGGAGGTGCCTAACATGATCTTTAGGGAGCCCTAGATAAGTGGAGGCATGGAGATCAATCCATCACAGCAGCAGAACTGTCACTAGAATTACCCTGCCTTTCAAAGTAATGTAGGCAAAAGAGCCCTGATTAATGTGAGCGGGTAAAGAGCACAGGCAGTTGACATAGACTCCGCATGACCTACTGTGAAAGGTACTCTGTATGCCATATGGTTATCCAGGGCCTATTGCATAAGAAAATGGGAATGGTTCAAATATTCCAGTTACTAATATAGGGTAGGAAGATTTTTAGGAGCTATCCAGAGACAACTATGCAGGACCGGGGAAGGTATAGCGTTGTTCATCTTCCATTGTACAAGGACCGGTCATTGCCTTGCATTCATAAACGACTCACCGTATGGGCACAGGATAAGGTAATGGGCATACGGCTATCCAGGAAATGAGCCTACGTATGTTTCTATGTACAAAGGTAGACAAATGGCATTGGTATATTCAGGACCCACCGAACAACGGCATCACATTGACACAGGACAATTGAGCACTTACTTTACAAGGCTGAGAGAATGACATGCGGGAGATCTTGACCACAAGAAGATATTGAATGCTATGTCTAATATGAACAGCACAATGGACAAGGCAATTCCTGGAAATATGCAGAGCCTGAGCAAGGCAACTGACATGGGGATAGCCAGAAGCACAGTGGGTGCTGGCAGAGAAAATGCCCTGGAATAGAACAGGCCAACACTGATGGTCTTTCCAGGTTCTTCCGTCTTCGTGATGAGAACTCCCAAGATGTTGGGTAGCTCTCCCCACTTTCAGCTTGGGGGGACACATGTTAGACCTGGCAACTTTTGGTGTAGCTTCCCCAGTCATTTACCTGTTTTTGACTATGCGCTCCAATTTGTTTTTGCTGGTGTTAGGACTCTGGGCACTTTACCACTGCTAACCAATGCTATGCTAAAGTGCAAGTGCTTCCTGTCTAAAATGTAATGATATTTGGCTCCTCTATGATTTGACTATTTGATTTACTAGCAAGACTCTCGTATAGTGCACTGCGGCCCTGGGCCTATAAATCAAATGCTACTTGTTGGCTTGCAGCACTGATTGTGGCACCCACACGAGTAGCCCTGCGAACATTCCCCAGACCTGCCACCACAGTGTCTGTGTGTACAGTTTTAAACTATCATTTCGACCTGGCAAGTGCACCCACTTGCCAGGCCCAAACCTTCCCTTTTATTACATGTAAGGCACCCCTAAGGTAGGCCCAAGGCAGCCCCATGGGCAGGGTGCAGTGTATTTAAAAGGTAGGAAATGTGCTGTTGTATTTTACATGTCCTAGTAGTGAAATGCTACTAAATTAGTTTTTCACTACAGAAAGGCATATCTCTTTGATAGGTTAGCATTGGAGCAGCCTTGTAACATCTTACAAGTGTATCTGCAAATTGGGAGCAGATAGAAAATTAGAGGTTGGTGTCTCTAGACTCACAATTTAAAAACACATTTTGATTAAGTGGATTTTAAATTGCAGGTCTGAAAATGCCACTATTAGAAAGTTGGAACTTTCTTTCTTTAATCAATCTGTGCCTCTACCGGTTTCTGAATACACGTCTGGGTCAGGATGACAGTTGGGCTGTTTGTGCATCCACTCTAGACAGTCACACAAAAGGAGCTGAGGTGTGCCCTGCATATCCTGATGGCCCATCATCAGACTGATGGGACTTCCTGAGCTAGAGTGGTGGGAGGAGTTGACACTGACACCTGAATAGGGCTGTGCCTGTCCTCACACAAAGAAGTCTCCACCCCCTGTATTATGTCTGAAGCCAGGGCGGGGAATGGCAAGGTTTTGTGCCCTATAAAGACTTTCCTTTGAAGTTTGCCTACTTAAAAGGCTGAAATGGGTACAGGTACTGGACCTCTGACACCATATACTCAACACTTCTGGGTTGAGGACATTCTGCCAGGAAGAAGAGCTGGATAGCTCAAGAGGGGCTGCAACTTTGTTGTTTGCTTTGCTGTGTTGACCTGCTGTTTGTTGCTTCTGCCCTTGGAGTGAAAGGACTGGACTTTGCTTTCTACATCTTGCTTCCAATGTTCCCCAAGGGCTTGAGTTGAGCTTGCCTCCTGTTAAGAAGTCTCAGGGCCATCAAAGACTTCACCTGCAACCTCTGGACCCCTCTGCTGAGGAGTCTTACTTGGCAATTGGTGCTAATTTCAGTTCCTGGGCACTTGGAAGTGAGTTTGGGGTGCTACTAAGAAGAACCCAAGGCATCAACGCCAATCGATTTTCGGAACCAGCGTCTGTTTGCAGGTCTGACGAGTGTGCCGCTGCCGTCCCACTTAACGTACCAATCGCGACTTACACCGCAGGCTCCGACAACGATGCAGCACTTCCGAAGATCCGTCATTACATGAGTCCTGAGCACCGCACCACTGGAGTCTGTGGTGCACTGCTCCGACTCAGATGACTGTGGCCTGGTCCGACATCGGCACCGTGGAAACTGAAGCCTCACGGCTTGACTCACGACACTTCATCGGCGCTGCTCCACAGTAAGGAACCGAGGTACCGCACCGGCAACTGTAGCATCACCTTCCCTGCAGCAGTAAGGAACCAATGTATCACCTCCCTTGCCTGGCATTAAGGAACCCACACATCACCTCCCTTCCAACAGTGAGGAACCTACGCCGCACTGGTCTCTGTGACGCCTAACCTCCTCTGTGTTTTTCATTGTCTTTGTTTTTTACGACGCCTCTAAGGTACTGTACTGGGGTCTGCTTGATTCCGTAAATGGCCCTCGCTCCATCGAGGTCGGACTGACTTTGTGGAGTTGTTGACGTCGACCACGACTAAATAGCCCTGGTTGGAGCTATTGTTGACTTCTAAGATCTATACTCAATTTAATTATATAATTCTGTGGGGAAGCAGCGTGAAATCGGCAGAGCTCCACTGAGGCACAGGAGCACTCCCATCTCTTGCTCCAGTGCCGGCCGGGCTCAGCACCTCCCCTCACAAGGACCACAACTACCAGCAGCCCCGCAGCCCTCAGTCAGGTGGCACAGCTGTCAGCGATCTGGAAGCGCGCCAGGAGGCGCTACAAAGGCGTGACTGGGGCCGAGTCCCTGGGGCAATATAATTCTGTGGGGAAGCAGTGTGAAATCGGCAGAGCTCCTCTGAGGCACAGGAGCACTCCCATCTCTTGCTCCAGTGCCAGCCGGGCTCAGCACCTCCCCTCACAAGGACCACAACTACCAGCAGCCCCGCAGCCCTCAGTCAGGCGGTACAGCTGTCAGCGATCTGGAAGCGCACCAGGAGGCGCTACAAAGGCGTGACTGGGGCCGAGTCCCTGGGGCGATATAATTCTGTGGGGAAGCAGCGTGAAATCGGCAGAGCTCCGCTGAGGCACAGGAGCACTCCCATCTCTTGCTCCAGTGCCGGCCGGGCTCAGCACCTCCCCTCACAAGGACCACAACTACCAGCAGCCCCGCAGCCCTCAGCCAGGCGGCACAGCTGTCAGCGATCTGGAAGAGCGCCAGGAGGCGCTACAAAAGCGTGTCTGGGGCCGAGTCCCTGGGGCGATATAATTCTGTGGGAAAGCAGTGTGAAATCGGCAGAGATCTGCTGAGGCACAGGAGCACTCCCATCTCTTGCTCCAGTGCAGGCCGGGCTCAGCACCTCCCCTCACAAGGACCACAACTACCAGCAGCCCCGCAGCCCCGCAGCCCTCAGTCAGGCGGCACAGCTGTCAGCGATCTGGAAGCGCGCCAGGAGGCGCTACAAAGGCGTGACTTGGCCCTCCTCCCGCGAGGAAGCGCGTGGGAAGCGCCGGGAGAAGCCCGGGACAAGGGCGGGACCGTCTGAGGCCATCGCAGGCAGACAGAGGCTGGGCTGGGCCAGGTCCCTGTCAACCGCTATTCCTGCTATTCCCTCTTGTGCTGTTTCACGAACACGGGCCATTTGCTTACATTGCATTGATGGCTCAACCTCTGTGAGTACTGTTTGGTTCAAACTTCGCCTGTTTTTAATTAGCTTTGGTTATATTCTTGACATTTTGTTGCAATACTACTTGTGCTAAAAACATGGAGATACGTAATAGCTCTGTGGGGACATTGGACGCTTATCTTCTCCGGGCCGATTCCATATTAAGCAAAGAAATAAACCTTATAGAGCGCAGACTCTCGATCGACCCTTCCCAACAGTCCCCGCTCAGACTATTACCTCAAAGCACCCTTCCCCTCCCTTCCACTTCGCCCTTTCTCAGTTCTACCCTCATTCCCACAATCCCTATCACACAAATTCAATCTTCCATTAGCGACACTAACCCTCCCCCCGTTACACCTTCTACGAAGGGACAACAAACCCGAGGGAAAGTGAAACACCCACAAGTTACGGCCTTGGGGTTTACTGAGAAAAAGTGCAGAGTAACTAAACAACGCAAAAACCCTTCCAAACCGAAAATGCAATCTCTGGGCACACAAACTGACCAAGGACCACCTCTCCCTGTGGCCCACCCTACTTTGAATGTAGCTTTACCTGATAATGTTTCCCAACAAAATTTCAAATATCTTACAGAAGAAATAAAGATCACCCTAGACCGTAATCTCGAGTCCATAGCTCACAGCCTTTTTTCTAAGCTAAATGACACACTCAAGTCCTTTGAGCTAAAACTGAAGCATATTCTAGAAACAAAAGATTCACCCAGACTTAGTGTACCGAGATCCGATGGTTTACCAAAACCTTTTACTCACTTTGTTCCTCAGACTAATCTCTCTGGTCATCCTGAGGACCATACTCGTTCTCTGCCTACTGGAATTTCACAACAACCCACTTACCCTCCACTTGATAGGAGTACGACAGTTAAGAATTTACCTACGATACATCCTCAACCAAAGAAAACTTACCCAGTTAGTGGTTGTAAAATTTCAAGTTCACATCCAAACTTAGAACGTCCAAATTTGCCGCCTGCTACGTGCCCATACATTGTAGTTTTAACTGGTGTTCCCCCTATAGTCCAAGGAGTGACAGAATCCTGGGCCTCTTTGCGAAACAAAGCGGTGGATTGGCTAGTCAAACATAAACACTTTAACATGCTAAATTCCAACCAAATAATCATGGTACGGAGAGTCGCCTGGATCGGTCCTTCAC
The DNA here is from genome assembly GCF_964204655.1 of Triturus cristatus. Taxonomy (NCBI): domain Eukaryota; kingdom Metazoa; phylum Chordata; class Amphibia; order Caudata; family Salamandridae; genus Triturus; species Triturus cristatus. The sequence continues at coordinate 298,997,069 of NC_140583.1, read as the reverse complement.
CAAATCCATCCAGGCGGCTGTATTATCGTTAACTTTAGTACCCCTAGAGCTGCCCGTTCTATTTTAGCACAAAAGGAAGATCTCTCTCGCCTATTCCAACCGCCATTCTTTCTGTACCACTTGGTTTTTCTACCGGCCACTCTCTGATTTATCAAAAATTTCAAATGGCTCCATTCTCACACAAAACAGATTCGCCTCATTGTCATTAATAGAGGAGGTAGACTGACTAGCCACGACCACCAAGTTTGCTAAAATTTCAAATTTTGTGCAAACAAGCACTAAAAACTCATGTCTTTCAACCCCGATTCCAGAACTAGAGCCTCCCCTAGCAAGTAACGCCCTATCTTCATTTGCGTCTCAATTTTTCCTTCCTAATAAATCTCCACAAGCACTTTCATTACTCTCATCCAACCCTGTAGACATTCAAACTATTCCTCCAACTATAACTGACTATGATCCCAAACAGATTTCCATTCCTGAGGATCTTTCTCTTGCCCAAAAAACTTATAATCTAACTTCACCAAATAGATCAGAAAAACTTCCTACTTCCTACCCAGTTAGTGCAATCTACTGGAACATTGCAGGTCTCCACTCAAAAATTCATCATGAGGGCTGGCTAGCATTTGTTAGGCAGTACGATATCCTCTGCCTGCAGGAAACGTGGGCACTTTTTCCCACTCATCTCACTGGCTACAAGACCTTTTTTTCGCCAGCGCTTCCCTCTTCCTCAGGACGGGCCAAGGGAGGTCTAGTAACCTATATCTCCAATCTTATTCCAGCCCAATCTACCAGCGTTCTAGAAACTGACCCAAATTACCAGATAATATCTTTAATACTCAATAAACTTACTTATGTGCTCATTGTCAACTTTTATAACAATTTGCAAGATTCTTACCGGATAGGTCTGTTGAACGAAATTCGCTGTTTCCTTATAGAGTATCACAATCAGCCCCTAGTCAAAAACCCCATCTTAATTTGGGGAGGAGACTTTAACTTACCACTTTGTGAAAAAAACAACATCACTTGTGGCTTTATGGAACACAACGAATCTTCGTTTACTCATTTTTCTCACTCTCCCAAAGGTCTGTTGATGAATGAAACCATGTCCCTCCTACAAATAACTTTTTCAAACGAATTAATAATCCCAAATGTTAAGAGTAGCCCCACATATCACGGTAGAGGTGCTTTGACTTGTATGGATTTTATATTAATGTCTCACAGTGCAGTCAATCTAATCACCAACTTTACCACTCATGACTGTGCATATAGCGACCACTTTCCGATTTCTATCACTATGGAACTAGCTGGTTGCATTACTCACCCAATTTTTTTTTATCCCAAGCAAAACTGTCAATGAACAGGCCAAACGGTTATGCCTTAAAATGGTCTAGTATTGACCCAGAAAAAACTCTTAAAGAGATAATTGAAGGGAACAGAGCTGCTTTTACAATTTGTTTGGCAGAGTCCTCTACATCGCATGAGGTTGTAGCAAATTTTAAAATCATCACGACAGAGATATACAAGGCTCTTACTACTTTTCCAAAATCCAAAAAGAAATCGGTAGTAAGTTGGTTTAACTCAACATGCTCCAAGGCACATAAAGCACTTAAAATGGCCCTAAAGAGAGTCCCGAGAGACAAAGCAGAGGTTTCCCAATGGAGAAAAACATATAATGAGTCCCTTAAGAACCGCAAAAAAGAACTAAAGGAAGAACTTTGGCTTGCTCTTCAAACTAGCTCTAAATTAAAGGATTCCTCAGCTTTCTGGGAGGTCATAAACTCCTCATTTTTTCTGGCCCAAAAGAACGTGGCACATTAGAGGTTACTATAACCGAGCACGATTGGATTAATCATTTTTTGCACATGTTCAGTTTTACAGACCCTCTCTCGTCATCTTCATGCCCCCTCGCTCAGACACTGCCAGTCCCTCCCTACGCCTCCAAAATTCCCCCTATAGAGTTCGCCTTGTCCGACACTATCCTAGCACTCAAAGCTAGTCGGGGTGGGAAGGCCCCAGGCCCGGATGGGGTTCCCGTGGACTTATACAAATCCAACATTGAACTATGGGCCCCCCTCCTACTCAGAGTGCTGAAAGCCACTAGCGAAACCGGACCATTGGACTCCTGGTCGGAGTCAATCTTGGTTCCTAGCTTTAAAAAGGGGGATCGAAACAGTCCGTCCTGCTATCGATCCATCTCGTTACTTGATTCTTTAGGTAAGGTGGTGGGCCGCATTTTACTCGACCGGCTGCAATGTTGGACGGAGCATAATAACATCATCTCCGACCTTCAATATGGTTTTAGGGAGGGCCTGAGTACCATCGACCAGGTTTTAAACCTGGTCCTACTAAGAGGAAAATACGTTAACGCAAAGGGAGGAAACTTTTACAGGGCTTATGTTGACCTCTCTGCAGCGTTGGACTGTGTTTCATACACCAAATTATGGTCTATCATGGTGGATATGGGGGTGGACTTAACAATAGTTAATTACATCAGAGATCTCTACTCTGGCGCCACTGCCAGAGTGAGGTTCGGTACTGGGGGCCAGTTATCATCGTCATTCAGGGTCGAGCGGGGAGTTAGGCAGGGCTGTGTCCTGGCTCCCTTTCTTTTTACCATCTATACCAACGGCCTGGAGGCAGCCATGCTGGAGGGAAGCCAGGACCTGCCCCAGATTAAGAGCCGTCAAATTCCCGCATTACTTTATGCAGATGATGCGGTAATCCTCGCTCGTACCCCATTAGAACTACAACGCTCCCTGAATCGATATTATAACTTTATGTCCAACCTAAATCTAAAAATAAACCCCACCAAAACATTCACGATGACCTCCGGCAAAAAATCACCAAAGGGACTAGGCATTTACATCAACGACACCAAGATCGATCACACAACATATCCCTATCTAGGAGTGGTCCTGGAAGAGGGCAATTGAGGACAGAAATCTCCAGTTTTTAAAATCCACCATGGCCCTAGTCTCCTTTACTCAGAGACTTGGAAAGAGACCCCCTAAAGAAACTCTGGAAATTTACCGCCCAAAATGTATCACCACAGCCACTTATGGAGCGGGTATATGGGGATACGCCGAAGTTGATTCCATTCAAAAAAACGAAAACAGCTTCTTGAGACACTTACTATCAGTCCCCAAATCCTCATCAACTTTTTTCTGCCACCAAGAAGTTGGTTTGCCATATATTACTGATACCATCCGATTGCAACCAATCTTGTTGTGGCATCGTATTTGGTCCTCAGAAAAATTGCTTCTAACCCAAGCAATCATTAGGGACTGTCAAAAACTGGCACATTTCCATAAAATTCCTTGACTGCATTATGTTTACAAATTCTGTAATGATTTGGGACATCCCAACTTCTACACTACTCCCCAAGACATGTCAAAGATACCGAGAAAACTATTCAAGGCGGAGTGTCTAAAACATCTTGATGATCTCCGTTTGGCAGTTGAAGCCAGCAAACCCTCCGTTCAGCATTCTTTATTAATTCAAACCTCCTACAATATAGAGCCCTACCTTATTTTAAATCTGTCAACTTATGATGTATTTTTACTCACGAGATTTAGACTTAACAACTTTCACCGACTCATCACCTTTCCCAATACTAATGACTGGTCAAGGGAACTTCCCACCTGCCCCTGCGACGATACTTCTTTACAGTCCCTTTTACACGTTACTTTTTTCTGCAAATTTTTTTGTGAACCTAGAATACGCTGGCTGAAACCGCTTTTGCTACAAATGTCTCTACGCGAATGCCGTCCTGCCTTGTTGGCTTTACAAATGTTGGACTCTCCTGCAACATGTTTTAATATCGCAAAGTTTTTAAAATTTTGTATAAGGCACCGAACAAATCTTCAATTGTAATACCTTATTCATTAATCATGCTGTATTTTGTACTTTGCTTTTATGGATGTGCTTTGCTTTCCGAATAAAGCTTTTATTGATTGATTGATCTTTAAAAAAGTGATATCTTGATTTTTTTAAAATGGTGTAAAGTCCTTTTGTAGAGTTTTTACTGTGTTACTGTGTGTGTGTGTGTACACATATTTTACACATTATCTCTGGGATAAGCCTGACTGCTCTGTGGCAAGCTACCAAGGGGGTGAGCAGGGGTTTTCTTGTGTGTGTAATTTGCTTACCCTGACTAGAGTGGTGGGTTCTGCCTGGCTTAGGTGCATACCCTAGCCAACTGGAAACCCCATTTCTAACAGTCGATATTTGGCAATCTATTGGAAACAAATTTGCGTTGAAGATAGGGAGGAGTTTGAATTTCTGTCAATTTGGGTATAATTTGCATGTCTGTTTCAGAGTGTTTTTTCTCTTTATTGTGTAGTTGGAGTGTGTGCATGTTGTATATATTTGTGTCTGAATTTTGTTTTTGTTTGTACATTCAAATCTATTTTTCATTATAAACTTTTTCGATACCATAGCCTTGTATCTTACTTACCAAATCTCTTTTGTCTTTCCCTTAAAATCCAATGTTTTGTCCTTAGAGAGTATGGCACCATCGACGATGCCGATATCGACCTGCACATCAACATCAGCTTCCTCGATGTGAGTAGCACCTAGTCGAAAGCACATGAGCGACACTTTAATCTTTACAGGTTATGTTCTGGCTGTCCTATATCCCCCAACATGATACATATGGCTGTTTATTACCTAGCATTCCTGCGTCCATTACCATTGTAAAGCCATTGGATTATTAAATTACAATTCTGCATCTAGCACCATGGCATAGTGGAATGTTTTTACTCAGTCATTTTGTATCCAGCATCATGGTGTACTTGGGGTGTTTTACCGGCATGCATGTAACTGATGGGCTGTTACCAGGCAATTACGAAACCAGTGCCATAGCAGAAGTGAAAGGCCGGAACTTTGTACGCTGCACTATGACATAGCTGATGGATAAATACCTTGTAACCCTTCACTCTGTACTATGTCATAATGTATTACCTGGTAATTGTGTTTTCGGCTGTCGTAGTATTACTAGGATGTAAATTATATTTGTACTTCCTATACAGGTGTGATTACTGTATTTCATTGCAATCCTGAGACATTGCCATGGTAATTGGGTATCTTGCAGTGAGAGTGATTTAAAATGTATGCGTCATTGAAATGTTCGGACAGTTTTACTGTACTGCCTTTGTAGGCTCTTCTCCGATGCAGTTAGCTAGACTTTTCTTGTCAGTTGATTCTGAGGGACAAACAACTGAAGAGACGGAGCTGACTGTCACTTTTCAGGAATGGATGGTTAATTTACCATGTACCACTCTGTAGAAAGAGAGGAGAACATGGCAACCCCCTCTTTAAGAGCGCTTGGGCTCTGCCCCATCTCAGTTTGCAGTCTCCTAAATAAACATTTTAGCAGGAGAAATATGCGATTAATAATACTTTATATAGTCAGTGCCTCGCCAGACTCTGAGAGGGCAGGCGGCCAGCCACCATTCTCTGAATGACACCAGGGCGCTAGGCTCCCCTCTGAACAGCCCCCATGTCCCTCTGAACAGCCCCCCATGTTCCAAACAAAGTGTCATTGAGAGACTGTCGGCCTCGTCGCACTGATACAATGCAGCCCCTGGCGGGTGTCTGTCGTGTATAGCTAGGCACGTTCTAGTGTTCTGCCCGCAAGTGTAACACACCTTACACCCACCCACCACAGGCATCACCAGTCAGGTGACCCTGTCAATAAAGGAGGCCGGGCGCACGTGCCTAGGGCCAGTTCTACACCATAATCGCCTGTGTCAGTGTGGTCATTTATTCTAGTTTCTGGGCCTAGGGCCCGCCAACATTACACTGGTGACGAAGATGGGATGTGCCCGTGCGGGCAGCATCCCAGCAGTTTGGTCAAAAGGGGGAAGAGTACTCTCCGTGTCGAGGACAACCCCCCGCGAGGAGGCGGAGTACACGCCTAATAGGCCGCGGGGCATGAACGGAGCCCGTGCGGCATATAAAGGAGCCCGCGGGGTGGCAATTGTCCACCAAGGAGTTGAGTAGGCCCACCCCATATCAAGAACGAGGAGTAGTGGCCTGGAGCACCCCACACCTGAGATAACCGCACCTAGGAGAGCGGCAAGGGGCGGCTTCCGATAGTGGTGAGACCCTGCCTGTAGGCAGCTACAACCCTCCTAGCGCAGGCCGTAGGATAAGAGGCACTGCGGGGGAGAAGCAGAGCGGGAGCCCACCCCGCATTCGAACTGCCTGAAAACCCGGCCGGCATAAGGTGAGTTCTAGCGTGGGTACCGACACATTCCGCAGCAGAAAAGACACTGGGGGCAGCCGGTGTGTCTCACCCCTCCCAGCACCAATTGACAAATAGAGTCACGTACCGAGAGAGGGGCAGCGATGTGGTCGTTCGGTTAGAAGGGTCTCCAGAAGCGTGTGCGATCCCCGTGCAACCCGTGTGAAGTGTCATCAATAGTAAAGAAATACCAACGAAAATGTCAGTATGAATTAAGTATTTATTTCCAAATATAAGACCCGCATACAGCTGATAAGAAGACGGGACCAGCAGGAACCCGCCAGCAAGCCGAATGCCATCCCTCTAAGTGACGTAGGTTAAATAACAATAGAACATTCTAAATGACGTGGAGGGAAGACAACCAATGGGAACAGAGTCAAGCCCCCAATGCTCGAGGAAGAAAAACATGTAAAGATATACAACATCTCCCTTTCTCACACAAACAAACCTTAATACATTATAAAGTCTCTAAACCTGTTTGGAACACGTGTTAATCTTCCAGAACCGGTACATGACCCTTCACAGAGATTAGAAGCAAACAAATCGTTGTTATCACTAACAGTTCTATCTGTAGCTACTACCCTTGGTACTTGCATCTCTTGATCAGTTGATGCACCCAGAGTTTCACTGTTATGTAGCATTTCTTTTTCAATAACAACATGCGTAGGTATCCCTGATGTTTCCTTTGGAATAGAGCATTCCCTAGTTGGTTCATTTATGTCTGATTGAGGATTGGTGGAAACACCTCCATTTTTATTTAGACTCAAGTCAAACCAACAATTATTCTGATCGGAATCTACACTCTCATTAAGTGGACATGTCATGAGTTCTTTCTGCCCACCTTTGAGCTTGATGACATCACTTTTGTTTCTCCACCCCAATTTATGGAGTTGAACAGAACCACTCGAGACATCCATCACTTCACTAGGTTCGTAGTATTTGGACTCTCCTTTATGCCTGACAAAAGGTTTTTTGACAATTACCCAATCACCTTTGCAGATATCTTTAACAATGGCTCTATGAATCTTGTCATGGTATTCTTTTGACTTAATTTGTTGCTTTACAATCTTATCTCTCACTTTAAGGTTAGAGTCATCCAACTTTGTTACTTCCTGAATTTGTTCTTGAAGGATAGAAAACTTTGGAGTAATAGCAGTGTTACATTGCCGTCCTCTCATGAGGAAAAAAGGAGTATACCCTGTTACACTGTTAATTGTGTTGTTGTACATATCAACTCTTTCGCGAGTGAATTCAACTACAGTACTACAATACTACGAACCTAGTGAAGTGATGGATGTCTCGAGTGGTTCTGTTCAACTCCATAAATTGGGGTGGAGAAACAAAAGTGATGTCATCAAGCTCAAAGGTGGGCAGAAAGAACTCATGACATGTCCACTTAATGAGAGTGTAGATTCCGATCAGAATAATTGTTGGTTTGACTTGAGTCTAAATAAAAATGGAGGTGTTTCCACCAATCCCCAATCAGACATAAATGAACCAACTAGGGAATGCTCTATTCCAAAGGAAACATCAGGGATACCTACGCATGTTGTTATTGAAAAAGAAATGCTACATAACAGTGAAACTCTGGGTGCATCAACTGATCAAGAGATGCAAGTACCAAGGGTAGTAGCTACAGATGGAACTGTTAGTGATAACAACGATTTGTTTGCTTCTAATCTCTGTGAAGGGTCTTGTACCGGTTCTGGAAGATTAACACGTGTTCCAAACAGGTTTAGAGACTTTATAATGTATTAAGGTTTGTTTGTGTGAGAAAGGGAGATGTTGTATATCTTTACATGTTTTTCTTCCTCGAGCATTGGGGGCTTGACTCTGTTCCCATTGGTTGTCTTCCCTCCACGTCATTTAGAATGTTCTATTGTTATTTAACCTACGTCACTTAGAGGGACGGCATTCGGCTTGCTGACGGGTTCCTGCTGGTCCCGTCTTCTTATCAGCTGTATGCGGGTCTTCACTTGACATTCGTATCCCACCCTCGTCGCCAATTGAAGTGTCATCAATAGTAAAGAAATACCACCGAAAATGTCAGTATGAATTAAGTATTTATTTCCAAATATAAGACCCGCATACAGCTGATAAGAAGACGGGACCAGCAGGAACCCGTCAGCAAGCCGAATGCCGTCCCTCTAAGTGACGTAGGTTAAATAACAATAGAACATTCTAAATGACGTGGAGGGAAGACAACCAATGGGAACAGAGTCAAGCCCCCAATGCTCGAGGAAGAAAAACATGTAAAGATATACAACACCGTGGGAAGGCGAGTTCCCCCGCGCAGCTCAAGTGCTTAATGAGGCTGCTGCGAGGGGCGGAGTGCTGAAAGAGACTGGGTGCGGCCAGCGCCGCCACAAAATAAACTGCGAGGACAGACTGAGAGGAAGAAGTGTTCCTCCGCAAAAGTTTGAGGGTGCACCTGGCTCGACCATGCGACCCCACTGAAATGAGATTCACCGCAGCAAAGATGGAAGTCCTGCGTAGACCGGCACCCTGTGAAACTGGGGATCTTTAACCCCACGAAGCCGGCAAGCACCGGGGAGAAAGCAGCAGGGCCCGCATTCTGCTAAAGCCGATCCTGGCTCTAAAGATGTGAATGCATCCCCGGCAGCATTCACTAAGGTGGAAGCAGCTCGAGGGCATCAGGTTTGAAAGAGGGCAGCAAATGCCACGAATCGCCTCCAAGCCTCTGACACCAATGACGCCCAGGAGGACAAGACAAACGGCAGCCCCACGGAGCCGTCGAGGTGCCAGGGAGAAAGAACGGCCATGGACTGCCATAGTTAGCCCTGCACTGCCATCTACTGGCCGTTTAATAAATAGAAGAAAAGAGAACAGTTTTCCAACACCATCGCCAACACAACGGAAAGGCTGCCAGGACACGCAGAGATTACAAAAGAGAGGCAACTCCACATGTAGCTGTTGAAGAGGACAATACAACACCAAGCAAGTGCGCAGCAGCACTGGACCAGCTACTACAGTTCCAGGAATGGAAGACTGAACAGAACGCGCAGCAAGCGCATCCTGCGGAGAAGAAGTGGTTGGTTAGACTACCAGAATCGAAGAAGACCCCTAAGAGAACAGAATCGAAGAAGACTCCAAAGAGGGCAGAATCGAAGAAGACCCCAAAGAGGGCAGAATCAAAGAAGACCCCGAAGAGGGCAGAAGAGCAAGACCTCCTCGAAGAGAAGGAGGCATGCAGAAGGCATCAAGAAGAACCACTGCGGTATCCCGGGGAACAAAGGATGGTGCAAATGAAAATTCCCAAGAGGAAGTACAAGTCCTACTGACAGGACAGATCCGAGACGGGTCCACAGGAAAGATGAGACCATCCAATGACAGTTTCCCATGAGGAAATACAAGTCCTACTGACAGGACAGATCCAAGACGGGTACACAAGAAAGATGAGACCATCCGATGAAAGTTCCCAAGGGGAAGTACAAGTCCTACTGACAGGACAGTTCCGAGACGGGTCCACAGGAAAGATGAGACCATCCGATGACAGTTTCCCAAGAGGAAGTACAAGTCCTACTGACTGGACCGATCCGAGACAGGTACATAAGAAAGATGAGACCGTCCAATGAAAGTTCCCGAGAGGAAGTATAAGTCAGGACAAACCTGAGACAGGCTCACAAGAAGGGTAAGACCATGTGACACCAGCACGAGACACGCGGCAGGACGCCACCTCCAAGTGAGATCCTGGTCGGATGAGAGAGAAGAGTGACACGATGCCACTCCGCGGAGAGAGAAGGAACAGTGGCACAGTGCCACAGGGCAAATGACCACCACAGGCGGGCAGGAGGAAAGGAGCAGTGTGACAGGGCAGAATACGTGTACCACCACCGGAGGAGCACACCCAGAGACACCAGACAGCCACCAGCCAGACTGACGCCCTGGGAGAAAGCCCACGGAGAAGACCCAACTAGAAGTCGCAGCTAGCATGAACCGAGTTTCTCTCCAAAAGCGTCCCAGTGAGATCGTCCAGTCCTGAAGCCAGACCAACGTCCCTGGAGACAGCCCAATGAGGAGAACTAAACGTAAGCCGCCAGATCGACGCTTGCATCTCTCCAACACTTCCACGCACGACCAGTCAGGCCTGAACAACTACAGGACAAATCAGACGACATCCCTGTGTCTCACCGCAGATGACACGGGCAAAGACAACCTCAGCAAGATAAGGGCAAGCTGCGAAACCCCTCCTCTTCTCACTCCACAAACTTACCCAAGACAACAGACCGCCGCCTGCTGCCCAACTGAGAAACAACCACTATTCATCATCACTACCAAGGAGCATCGCACTACCAACGCGAATCTACACACTCCAGATAACCGGAGTTTCATGAGCGAGCCACCCAGGAACCGTCTGTGTGTGCCCATGTCAACCTGCAGCATACGGAAGTAGAGCACACCCGGCCTTGGAAGATCCACCCCTGGGACAAATCAAGACTAGACCGTGGCTCTGTGGGAAGTTCTGCAGCGACCCCAAGTGCGGCCTATGCAAAGGCCCGCACAGCCCGACGTGGTCACGTGGAAATCCAAGGACAAGGAGCCTCAGTGGAGTTCCCGTGAAATGGGAGTCCGAATGGGAGAAATACCTCGGCAGCGACTCCTCGACACACAAGACGCTGGGAGGTCACAGTCGAAGACCGGAAGGCCTCACACACAGAGATCCTCCAGAGTGGACCTCACCACTGCTCCCAATGCACTGATGCTGGACTTTGCACATAGACTTCGACACTGCGAAACCAGGCCGGTCTAAAGCACTTTGCCAAGGACAACTAAAACATTATGGCCATGCAATCCAAAGATCCAGTGACGCTTGACTGACGGCCTGAAGAAAGTCAATCAGAAACTCAATCAGTGCTATTTGTCGTTTGTTTATTTTTCTTCCAGGTTGGACTTTTGTTCCTTTCTTTTCATTGAGGTGGGGGGGGGATGTTGTGTCTAGCTAGACATGTTCTAGTGTTCTGCCCGCAAGTGTAACACACCTTACACCCACCCACCACAGGCGTCACCTGTCAGGTGACCCTGTCAATAAAGGAGGCCGGGCGCATGTGCCTAGAGCCAGTTCTACACCATAATCGAATGTGTCAGTGTGGTCGTTTATTCTAGTATGTGGGCCTAGGGCCCGCCAACATTACAGTGTCTCCGTAGCCAGGCTGAGGAGAGGCAGCATGTCAGTCGTAAGCAGAGCCCACTATTTTGTTTCCAGCCTTGGTTGAGCACACGGAAGTGCACGTGACCCTTCTGCCAGTGCTCCAGAACCTCTCCACAGCAGGCCTCGTTGTGAGTGGGTGCGCCTCTCTTACTGCATCTTCAGTTTTCATAACTGTGAAAATGCCATGAAACATCCTAGAATGATAGAGAGCTCTCCAGAGAGGCGACACCTGTGGATGTCAGGCAGTGTGCCCTCAGATCGAAAAGCATACCACGCTGCTGATGAGAAGAAAGGAAAAATGCTTTACCTTTTGTAAACCTTCCGGAACTGCTGAATGACATTATTGGATTGATAGAGGAAATGTCTTCCTTCTTCCCTGTCGTGTGTCGGGAGGATGTACATCTGCAGTGTGTGCTAGATCATACCAACAGGGAAAAGACCTGCCATTTTCCTATCAATCCAATGACGTCATTACACAGCCCAGTGGCCTTTTCTTATTACTTTTGTGCCCCACTGTTGTCAGAGATCACCAGCCACCACTGGAGGTGAATACTCGAAGGAGCAGTATGGATTGTACCTTTCTACAGAGAGTGACTAGATGTCCCACTTCCAGGGTTCTTTGCGACAGTGACGCATTGGTTTTTTTCAGGAATGAGACCCCCCCCCCCCCCCCCCCCCCTAAAATGGTAGCCAGGCTGTCTCACGCTTTGCTGCTCTTTCTGAGAAGGCCAGTAAGTGAACATGGCGGTTCGGGAGCACCAGTTCTGGCCGGTGTCTCTAATTCAGTTACCAGCTATTCCGAGTTACTGGGCCTGGAGTAGGGCTTTGGTAGGTTGGATCTCTGAGTTCGAGGTAAAGCCCTGAGAGGCATGAGTTACCGACATGCCCGGTTACCCCTGATGGTATGGAGGGGCTATGGCAGTTTGACATGCAGCTTGAGGGTGAATCTTGACGGGGCAGTGAGACAAAATGTATCATCACAGGAGGAATCGCAATACAACAAAACATCTCGGTGCTTGACATTTTCCAAAGATGCCAAAGCTATAGCTACAGTTGGTGTTTAGGTGACCCTCCCAGAAGTGTCATATATGAGTTGCGCAAAATTGGACAGGAATGAAACCCCTGGAGATGCCATAGGGTATAGGGATTAAGGCAGAAAAGGAATCACTCAACGTAACCACTCCAGAGTTGCTGGAAAAGAATAACAGAAACAAGGGCAACTCTCGACCCATGAGCCCTATAGATGGCGACGGGAAGTTTACCAGCCCTAGAAGGTCAAGTGTTGTCCAAGGCCGCTGATAGGCCCAAGAGCAGCATCAGGCTTGAAGATCTCCCTCCTGTGTGCACACTAATTTGTTAAGGATCTTAGTGCTGCTGTCTCAATACTACATTCCAGGGCACCATTCTGCAAGAGAAGGCGGTCGGGATCAAATGTGACCAATAGGAAATAAAACTGGGTGCATAGGTGTACCAGAGAAACACTTTTTGGCAAGTTCCAGAGAAGAGATTTAGTTACAGAAAAACTCAAGAGTATCTTCTTAGGCTCAACAGCAATGCACGTTTGTGAATTTCTTGGTGGATGAACAAATTCTTATTAAACAAAACAGCAATATTCTTACACATAAATCACAGCATCATGGAAAACCTGACATGCACCTTCCTACTCACAATGGTGGAATGCAGCTTGTCATATTCACAGACTTCTAAGATAAACTGACTGATGCATGCACCATTGAAACTAATCGGGACTCCTCTATGCGACTTCCTCAATGCAACTAAACGAGACGAATCTCACCGCACAAACCCCTTTCTTTCCAGAGCCCTCTTCACCATGAACCTCTGACTGCTGCACCACTGGTGGTATCCTATTTACCACTGACGATTTCAACGTATTACTCCTCCGCCACTGATATGTTCTTGGTTATGCATTTCCTTTTTCTCTGTATAACATTTAAAAGCAATAAAAGTATTTAAATAAAAAAACACAGAAAGACCAACACTTCAAATGTGAATATAAAGCAATGGGATTGACACCTGGATAAAAGGCAGTGGCTTGATTTGTTCCTTAAGATAACAATATTTGACCTTGTAAATAAGCCACGCATACTTTTGACAGGGAAGCAATCCAAAACGCAATAGCTCGTTCTCTCCTCCTACCCTGCTCACTGGCCTTGAATGCGCCTTCATGCCCTACTTGGCTATCATATGAATGGTCCCAAGCCACTCTCAAAGATGTTTGTTGGCTCCACGTGCCAGCTCTCATCAAGTTTAAATGGTTGTGCATCATCGTATCTGTGACCCACACCAAAATCTTGGTCTATATAGCTAAAAATAATTACCTCTCTGGCCTCACCTGCAGCCTCTCTCCACACAAACCTGATGGAACTGGAGATTCCGAAGGTAAGAACAAGGAAAATAAGAAGACATAATTTATTTTTGTACACCTCAGACCTCTGGAACTGTCCCCACTCTCATCTAAGAAAGGGACCCACAGTATACGCCTTCATGAAATAACTTGAATTCTCTACTTTTCCTGTTACAGGTCTCAACCCACATCTCCACTTCCTTCCCCTTTCACCTCGTGCCCTGTGAGATATATGTACTTGGTTTGCATTTCGCCCTATTTCATCCCTTATCTGTGGATGGTATTACAGAAAAACTTTTACCACTATTGCAGAAGTACAAAACAATGTAAAGGCAATGGAATGAAAAGTTGTATAGAGATGCACATTTCTGTACAAGAATAGAGGCTCATATAAAGAATAGATTGGTCTTTTTCTTCTCCACGTAGGCTTGCTGTCAGCATCTGTCCTGAGGCTGTGATAGTTCAAACATATAGGTAGAGAACAGTGAGGAAGATTGGCAACAGTTTAGCGATGAGCCTGTCACAGCAAAGGAGTGGGCCTGGATACGCGGGGAGTGCCTATGGTGTCAGTCAATGAGCGATTTAAGCTCATTCAGTTTAATATTGCCCATCTGGCTTACCTTTCCCCTGAGCAGCTACATACTACATATTCCACTAGAGACCCAGGATGCAGGAGCTGTTTTCATGTGGTGTAGCGCCGCCCCCATATTACGTGCTACTGGGAGGAGGTGTTGGGGAAATTACATCCAGCCACGGGCTGGGAGGACCCCCGTGGGCTAAAGCAATGTCTCTCCGGCCTGATACCTGAAAGGAAAAACAGGAAACTCAGTAGGAAATTTGTACTGTTGAGTTTAACATTGGGCAAACGGCGTATAGCTGGCTATCATCTCTCTATCTAACATGAACACTCCTGACAGTATGAACCAGATCACATTATGGTCATTTCCAGAAATCAGTAAGGTAGCCTTCCCAGACCTACCGATTAAAGTAAAGTCCATATCTCCTAAGGACCCCTGCATCCTGAAACTTTGCAGTCTGCTCTTTCGGTCATCTCGGTTCCTGTTTTAGCCCTCCTTAACCTCTCTCTCAACTCTGGGATAGTACCTAGTACATTTGAGGAAGCAATAGTAATCCCCCTTCAGAAAAAACTTGGTGAAAACCCTCTCGCACTAAAAAACTACTGCCCAATTTCCCTCCCGCCTTACCGAGTAAAAATACTAGAGGCGCATGTAGCAAACAACCTCTGCAGCTTTTAGAAAACTCAGAATTTTTGGACCCTCATCAGACTGGCTTTCGCCCCGCCTACTCAACGGAAGCAGTCGTCCTCTCTGTGTTGGACGATTCGTGCATGGAATGCGATAGCGGCCATACTCAGGCGCTGGTGCTTTCTTGATCTCTCAGCAGCCTTCGGCACTGATCATTCCATCCTGGCGGACTTTGTCGAAGCCACTAGTGGTTCAGCACTCGATTGGATCATATCATTCCTGAAAGACCGTTCCCAGTCGGTCTTGTTAACTCTAATCTTCTCCTCCTGAGTCCAACTTGGCTGTGGAGTTCCCCAGGGTTCATCTTTATCCTCCCACTTATTTAAGATATACATTTGCCCCTCGACCCACAATTTTTCAAAAATGAAGTGTGTCATCTACAATTATGTTGACGACATGCAATTACTTTTTAAGCTCGATAACACCCAGGAATCAAAGGCACAGTTTCAATCTACCATGCTGTACATCTGTGAATGGATGAACAGCAATCATAGGAAACTTAATACGAATAAAACTGAGCTTGTTATCGGCAATAACAAACTTGAATACTGGACTGACTCACTTTGGCTTCCTGAGTGGGGCTCTCCCTCCCCCCATCCCAAAAAAGAAATTAAAAGTCTTGGAGTGATAATCAATGCCAAACTCTCTATGAAGGTTCAAATTAGCTCTGTGCTCTCCTCAGCCTTTCTCGTGCTGTGTAAAATCAAGAAAATCACCATATTTCTTACTTTGCAGGCCCTCATTCAGCAGTTATTGCTTATGCTGGACTAACTAAATGCCTTGTTAAAAGTCTCCAAATCGTTCAGAACCAGGCAGCACGTCTTATCCATAAACAATCTAAACGTCGTCATATCACTCCACTCTTGAAAAATCTCCATTGCCTGCCTGTAGAACCAAGAATGACCTTTAAAGTAGCATGTATCACTTTCAAAGCCTTCTATAATGAAAGCCCTTCTTTTCTTACCTCCCGACTACATAAATACACCCCTACACGCTGATTACGTTCTGCCCACCGGAATTATATGTCTATTCCTAAATTCAGGAGGAAGAGACAGGGTTTTCCAGTCATTGCCCCTAACCTTTCGACTGCCTTCCCCACTGAAATAAGATCAGAATCTTGCTATTTAGAATTAAGGAAAGCATTCAAAACCTGGTTATTCAGGCAAGCCTACTCTTAAACTGAGGTTCTTGTATTTCTCCTGGATAATAGTACCGCACCCTAGTATTACCTCTGTTCCCCCTCAGCGCCATAAGACCGTTCTGGTGACTGTGCGCTTTACAAGTTTCATTAACATAACATAACAGATGGTTGAGCCCGAGTCCCCCCCAGCGGGCAGAATGGCAATGAGATTTGATTGAATGGGCGGGAGCGGAGAGGTGCATATAAGATGAGTGTGGCGAGATGAGAAGTTGGCTGACGACCTTCTCTCGTGTGGAACTATGATACAAAATCTGACTAGGCCACATGCTACTGCCACTCCTGGTGATACAGCTGCCGGGGTACCATGGGAGCTCCCGGATGTCCGCGTCCATGCACACTCACTAGGGGATGGAGGGGACAGAGGAAATGGACTGCCCACGACAACTATGGCTGTTCACAGCGGGACTCCTGGGTGAGGTCAGGAGGTTTCCTTACTGGCATACTGAGTACATGATGGAGCACTGGGATGTGGGGGGAGGAAGGTTTGGGGAGTTTGTTCATTTAGTAAACTGTTTCTTCATTCAGTCTCATACAAGTGTGCTCGATATTATCTCCTGTTGACAAAGTAATCATGGTTTGCTGCACGTTAAAGCTATCTCTGTACAGAAAGGGTATGTACACATTGGACTGAAACCTACCTTGTACTAATACCTGTGCTTGGAATGGAATTGTATATCACTGAAATGCTAATAAAAACTTTTTTTTTTAAACATATGGGTAGAGAAGGTTGAGAACCGTGTTTCAGATAAAACAATACATCTGGAGCCAATTATTTAATCAGAGGCTGACAGCATTGTTTTAGTTGCACCGGGGCAGGAACTCTTGCTGGGGCAGATCGCAGTGATGTAGGGTCAGAAACGCACATCTTGAACAAGACCTTTTCCCATCACCCTTATGATGTCAGCCTCTACCTCGAGACAGTGAGGAGGAGACTCGTTCGGAAGGCTGGGAATTGAAAATGATTTGCCACCCAGTGATGCTTGAGAGCTTATCTGATGCTCACCACATAAAACAGAGAAATGAATATGGCACTGTTCTGCTTCACAAAATGTGACTTATTGCTCTCTTGCGTCTGCCTCCCTCTATCATCCCGCCTCTGACGCCAGCCCTTACTTTCTGTTTCTTCAGGAGGAAGTCTCTACAGCCTGGAAGGTGCTACGGACGGAGACCATAGTTCTTAGACTTCGCTTCTCCCTCTCCCAGTACCTGGATGGACCCGGTAAGTTTTGTACCCAGACTGGTGATCGTAAGAAGCAGGGCGCAAGTCGTGGATACATGTGGGTAGACGGCGTCCACCCACTATTGTCACAGGTTGGACACCATCCACCCTGCCAAGAAGTTGGGCCCCACTAACATATGCTGAATCTGTCCCAGTGTTGGTTTCAAACACTGGGACATTCTCAGCAGCACCTGCACATTGCCTGCTTTTGTTCCGAGCAGCAACATGCAGGCGGGGAGGGGGCGTTCTTATTTTAAATTCCGGATGGACCAAAACAAAGGGCAAAGTTAAGGGGCCATCAGGTCTCCTTTTGTTCGAGTATCCTGGCTGGGAGCGATCTGAAGCCCCATACCTAAATGCAATGGAGGCGAAGCAATGGCTCACAGCTGGTTATCACTTCACGGGTAGTTAAGAGAGGCCTGCTTTTGACGTTGTTCAGTCCCTGTATATACGAGATATGCATGTGCTGTAGGATGACAGATGTGTTGATCTGTACCAGTATTTACATAAATAACAATTTAAATCCCACTATTTTGTTTTATTTCTTTTATAGCACTACTCATTCTAATGCAGGGTGTCACAGTGCTTTACATCACAAGTAAACATTTAACATGGACAATAAATCATATCTGTGTAAATCAATGTACTGATGTCAATTCTTAATATGTAAAGAAACATAAGTGCCATTGCCCTCGTCAGGAGGTCACCGAACTTTGCACCAGACATTGCCACTGTACTTACACAACTACTAACCATCACACTGCTACAAGTGTGACAATTAAGACTGGTTAAGGGCGCCAAAGCTTTAAGAATGTCTTGGGTGGCAGGCATAAGCGTCTTTTAATGTATATTGAATCAAAAAACATCTGTTTTTCTGCTCAACTTTAAACTACACAAGTAGTGCCACCATGTGGCAGCTGTCAAAAGTGCAGGTTCCGGCAATTAACTGCTGGTGCCAGCAATTAAGTGGCAGTGCTGAGCACCGGAAATCACCAACTCACATTAAGCACATGTTACATAAGACAGTGACGGTAGAACAAATTTATGCAAAAACAACAGTTGATGGACAAAATGCAGAACTGGATTCAAGCTAGCCTGGCTGATAAGGGCTGTTAGCCCGAAACCGGTCCCAGGATGCTTGTTTTTGGTCCAGGGAAGACAAGGCTTGGCAGTTCAGACTGGACTGTTCCCATGAGGCACAGGGTCAAGGCTGATTTGCATATAGCTGTGTCTGAACTGGGGTGGCAAAGTGAGTTAAAGAACAATGATGGATTCAACCCAGATCTGTGACTGGGGGTGAGTGTTTGAAAAGTTTCAGCACTCTGTCCATCATCTCCTTGTGTTTGCTTAGAACAGATTTACTGCCACATTTCTCCTAGCTGGCAATTTCTTTGTGGCTATGTTTAAAAAATATATATATATAAGTTGCGGCCCAGATTTTGTGTAGTGTTTGCGTCACTTTTTTGGCCCATCCCCAACGCAAAATCTCACTTGTTAAATCTCGTAATGCACTCAAATATACTCCTGATAGAACTGCCAAATATATGCGAGAGCTGTTAAGATCTGGTGCCACATCTCGTGGTGCCACTTCCTGTGAGGGCATGGGTTGTGATGTCACT
The DNA here is from genome assembly GCF_964204655.1 of Triturus cristatus. Classification (NCBI taxonomy): domain Eukaryota; kingdom Metazoa; phylum Chordata; class Amphibia; order Caudata; family Salamandridae; genus Triturus; species Triturus cristatus. The sequence goes on along the minus strand of NC_140583.1, from coordinate 298,977,983 downwards.
TCCTGTGATGCCACATGTGATGTCACTCGCCGTGATGTCATCTGCAATGATGTCACTTGCATACTGCCTGACTTAGTTAGTCCCTCCACTTCTTTTTTCAGGACTTCTGCACTGATACGAAGGATGGACATCTGAGACGGTCACCGGTACCTTCCAATGATGGGTACTCGGTAAGACCTCCTCTCGGGTATCCAAAGAGCTCAGGTTGTACCTTGCAACACGGGCTGCAGGAGCTACCATTATTGGACCCATTCGAGTGTACCGCCTTTCCCAAGAGGACTAAGACTCTCCCCAACTTCCGATTCTGCTGTTCTGAAACGGAAGCCCTCAGTTTTACGCTCTTTTCTCTGACAGCCCGCCGCACATTTCTTCATTCCAAAGTGCAGATAATTCTGGTCCCAAAGACTGACTCTTCAAGTGTGCTTGCTGGTCAGAGCCAGGTACTGGGGACAAGGCCCCTTGTGTGTCCTCAATCTTTCATTGGTTCGAATAAAATTGAAGACCCTTTCCGTGAGTCCCTCTCTGTGAGCTCATGGAGTCTGACGCCAGCCCCAACCTCCCAAAACATTCCACTCTGGAGACAGTCCCCTCAGGTAGAGGCTGGCACTGACCCCCGCAGGGAGACCCGGAATCTGTCAGATTTGTGTGTGCTGTGCAGCACTTCATTTATCACAAGCCCCTGGCCTCAGCACCTCATCAGCAGGGGAAGCACGCGCCGTATAAATAGAAGAGAACAGTAGGATGATCTTTCTTTTCAAAATGGCGTGGTATTTCTCCAGACGTTTTGTGGCACGCTGCCTCTTTCACTGAGTCACTGTAGTTTCAGTGTCTGTGGTTCACCGAGTTTATTTGTTCATGAATAAGAATGCCTTTCCTGGCACCTCTTACGCATTCACAAATTCTCACTTCCTGTCTCTTTCCCGAAGCAGCATCCGGTCCTGTTCTTACCACTCACCTCATTCGGAGCCGGGTGTTTCCGAGATTTACATGCTTAGTAATACCCCCTGGGGTCAGGCCTTGAATACTCTGCCCCAGGCGAGAAGCCAGAAAAATAAAACCCACTACTTTGACCCACACGAAATGTCCCAAGTAAAGAGAGCGATCCCGACCCTTTCTGACGAGATTGTATTCGTGAGGAAAATTGGCAGAAAGTCTTCAAAATGATGCATTAACAGCTACATTTTTAATTCTAAGTTTCTGCTTTGCGTATTTCTCTTTTTCATTTCATTCCTTCCTTCTTTTTTCTTGCTACCGTTCTTTCCAAACATTCTTTTTAATGTCATTCCTTCTCCTTTCTTTCCATTCTTCTTTCTTTCCTTCTATTCTTTTCTTGTACCTATGCTCTACCGTGATTCCTTTTAACTTTCCTTTGTTCTTTCCTTATTTGCCATCCTCTTTCCTTCTTTCGTGATGGCTCACTGCATTTGCCTCCTTGTTAAATTTTTTTCCCACTTTAAAACTTCTCTCCGTTACCACAGTAATTTTTTCTTCCAGTATTTATTAGTTTCTCCGTCGGTCTTAAAATGACCTGTGAGCCAGAGTTGAAGGGCCATCAAACAATTTAGTTTGCCCAGGCACGCCCGCTTAAGCTGGTATAGCGGGTGCTTGACCACGCCCTTGACTCTGATCATTTTACACAACAGGCGCTTTTTTCCAGTGTCCCAACAATACCCATGTGGCATTGCAACCCACAAATCGATTACAGTTTTGAGTATGTCAAAAGGTAGATGGATTCTTTGGGCCTTTCTTCTAAACCACCAGTAGGAAATATCATTAACCTCCTTCCAGCTGTCACCACTCTTCCTCAATATTTCCACGTATGTTTCACAATTTTAAAGGTTCATTTCAGCCTGAAAACATTTGTTTTCCTACTTTCAACATATACGTGAAACATAGTGCATTGTAATAGCATCTAAAAAGCGCTTACTGCCGCTGACGAGGCGTTGAGCTGGTTTACGTCAGTGGTTGTTGTTGGTTATAGGGATCAGTCTTGTGTTGTCAAGGAAATCATCGCATGCACTTAACTCCAGTTGTTTGGGGTGGATTAAATTATTGGTAGTTAGATGTGATTTATAGTCTGGGCAAGGAGAGTTCAAGCAAATGATTCATGGGATAATAGGCTAGAAGTGATCGGATATTGTTAGGCTGCAGGTATGTGGTTTCAAAGAGGGAGAGGTTGTGATCTAAGAAACCAGGAGTGACAAATTTGCAGTGATACAATAACAAAGATTAAGGCAGACTGTCATGCGGGAAAGTAGACTTTACTTAGAGAGAGGAGGCATGCCGGAGATGGAAGATGAAGAGGGGGTCATTCAATTGAAAAAGCAGAGTGAACAATTGAAACTTTTAAATTGAGGTCAATTTTTCATGCAGAGTTTTAGGAATATAGTGTGAAGAAGATTTTGAAATATCATGCACTGTGAGAGATTGAAAAAGTGTTGCAACATAACAGTCCACACTTTAAAATACAGAGCAGACAATGTTGTATCTATCTGTAGTTTAGTCTGCAGGTAACACAAGTAAATGCAATTTACAGTGCATGCTAATATGAAATAATTATCAGTTGGCATAAGTGTTACTCTATAGCTACCTTCTACTGACAAACCACAAAAATGATTGAGGGAAGCAAGCAGGGTCAGACTCAGAGAGAACATATGCCAGTGCATGAAAATAAAAGTGCCCCCCTTAGCGAACCAGGTAGCTAAAAAAGTGGCCCATATTTGCAAATTGGGTTCAGTTTGAACTTATAAGACATGCTGTACAAATGTTTTGCACAATATGGGAGACTGCATGCCTTTGTGCTTACTGCAGGCAATATTTGTGGATTTATCAGGGAAATCTACAGTAAAAACGGGCCCACCAGACCATAAAACCGGCCCACAAATAGCCAAATGACAGCCCACACACTAACCTGTCAGACCGGCTCTTAGGGAACTGCCAGATTGACCTATTGACCAGTCCAAACCTGAAAGCAAACTAAGTAGCAGGTAGAAGCCAATCAATCCACTATATGACCGACAACTCAAAGTATTGGCATGTCGCAGCATTAGGCCCAGGTTTTTTCTTTATACCTGGCAAGTTTCAAATTAACCCAGAGCCGTTGAAACACTTAGGGATAATTTAATATCACAATCTGCGTCACATGTATGGGATGTACAGGTGAACAAAGGCCAAAAACACGATTGGCCCTCCAAGGCTGCCCACAGTGGGGCCCTGTTCAGACAGCACCCAACGGGTGAACCATTCACGCTTAATGGCTCGGAAATAGGGCTGGGTGTAACTTGCTTAATTTCAAGTATCGTGATTATGTGAAATTACCCATAATTACACAAAATGCATCTCGCACTCAAAAAATTACTTGAACGATCCTTTGGGGTAAAAATTCATCTCGGAAAAACATTTTCAAGTTGATTTCCAATTGCTCACGTTCTAAACACTACAGCTCGTGTTTGTATTTGTAGTTTTGCGCTCAAAAATGACTTGAATGGGCTATACGGGAAAGCATTCTATCGAGATTCTTTGTTGTCAGCCCACGTTAAAGGAACAGCCACTCACATTCAAAACACTGCTGTTCACGATCGGATATGTAGTTTCATGCTCAAAAATAACCCCAACAGTTCGCTTGGGTAAAAAATCTACCTTAAATGTGGCTCACATTAAAAAATTACCTGAATGTTACATTCTCTCATTAAAATTTCTCCTTGAAATTACACAGCGGATTAATGGTGTATTATCAGTAATGTTGCAAACATTTCATCATGAAAATTACCAAAATTGTACCAACTTTTGGGTGCATGATTAAAATTTCACCCAGGCCTACCTGGAAATTGTTTTACAAGTTCCTGCTCTTAGGCAGGGAAGAGGGCAGACTGAGGATCCTCCCTGAGGTTCGGTCCTTCTCAAGACCCCCAGCCTGTATGTTGCAGAAGTGCTATGTTTTTAAGTCATGAGTTTATTGGCCTTTTTGGACTGAAGCCTCAGTTCTTGCTAGTGGTCAGTGAGTTAGGGCAAAAGGTGGGGGTAAATTATAAATGTTGCAAAATAATAGTAAAATGGCGTTGCATGCTGCAAAATAAAAACATGTATGATTAATAATTTAGCATTATCTTAAGCATGGTTTCGGATTTGGGATGGGGGCCAGAATGGGGCTGCTCTGGTAGCCTTCTAATACAGTGTACATGGAGCACACAAACACACAGGAACCGCACTAGAATAGTGGACATGTAGCCAGGAAAACACTGGACAGGAAAACATTGACACAGTGGGACACCCTATAGGGAAATACCTCACAAAGTACAGAAGGATTCGAGAGTAGAAGTTCAGAGAACTGGTGAGTGGAAAGGGCTGATCTATTTCAACTATATGGAGAAAGGTGACAAGTATTTAGGATGGCTCCAGCACTGTCACAACCAAGCTTAGGACTCAACACCAAAGGCCCAACAGCTTCAAACACTCCACTGAAAACACATCCACATGGATTAGAGAGCTCAAGCCACTTCGACCGGAAGGTGATCAACGGGTGACCAGATATGATGGTCTATCACTGTTAGAGCTGACCATGGGTAAATGGAGGGTTACAGCACCTGAGCCGCATTGCAGAATACCTCTCATGGATAACCGTTTCACAGTTATCTTTCAATTGGGTTAGGTTGGTAGGTCATATGATCTATCACCCCATCCCACACTCAACCCTCACCAAGCAGTAAGATGTTGAAAACCATGGGGTTCAGTTAGGCCCTGGTTGGCGGCCCATGAGTCGGGTAAACTGCTGTGGGCCATGGTCTCTGCCACCTGGTGAAGGACGTCCGACCCTATCTAGAGATCCCTCGCTGCCTGGCAGGGATCGCTGCCCCGTGAAGGGAACCAGTGCTAGTGAGGCTCCTTAGCAGTGGTGAAGATTTGCGGAGCAGGTGCAATGTTAATAGCGCCTACTCTGTAAACTTCCTTGGGTATTTAGAAAATGAACTCCCAGAGCAGGACTTTGTTTTCTCAATACAAAAACAAATGTCCCACACGCACAGGGAGCTTTCTTCTTGCGCGTGGGGGTCATTTGCCATCTTCCCTGCCTAGCAAGTAAAATAAAGGATGGTCGCCCTGCCCTGATCAGAGAGAGATGACGGCAACTGTGACCTGCCATTGTGACATGGAGAACCCTTGGCAGATGGGCTCAGATCAGAGCTTTACCGTGACGAAGCCAGCAGAGGTTCCACCAGTGAAAACACAGGTCTCTCACTGACTCTAAGCAGAGCAGGGGAACCACGGGTTTGGCATCCTAAAAGAAGCCCTGACTTCTACACAGAGTAGGACAACAGACCTTCCATAGAGATGTTTCATTTGCCACCCCTGCAGTCATAGACAGTAGTCTGTCCGAGACATAAAGCGCTTCAAAGCCAATACATTGGCGAATGCTGTGTGATACATAAACCACAACCCCATAACATACAGCTTTCTCTTAAACTTCTTTCCACTTCCATTCATTTTCCTATCTGGCCCTTTCTAATTTAACTGTTAGTCATATATCCTAACTGAGCATGTACTTGAAAGGGATAGGATGGAGGCATTTAAAGTTATAGAGATCTCAAAATCTCAGGCTGAGGCAGGGGAGTTGTTGCTCAGTACACTTAGACCTAAAAGGTTCCCAGAGAATCTCTCATGTTACAGTAGATTTGCTGTCTTCTCAGATTTGCTGGTTATTGAATGCCTCCGCTCATTAAATAAGTCCCATAGCAGCAAGGAAAGATTGTGTATTAGGTTCACCTTCTTGCACTGATTTTGTTTACTCAGCTTTAAAATACATTATCAGCATCAGCTACTTTTTTTCGGAAAATCCACTCATTTTGTCCACATGCCATTGTCAGTAAATAAAATAATCTTCGGCAAAGGTGTTCCTGTTCACCATTTAAAGATACAATAAATTCACAATCAAATTCCAGCCTTTCATTTTGTCAAAAAGCGAATTTATCTTCAGATAATACCAAAACTTCATTTTTTTAATGCACCCAGTTTATCCAAAAATGTCATCTTTTAATGTTTTACTTACTAAACATATTTTGTGGCACAGGCCTGGCCGCCTTCCACACTCGGCTTCCAATGGCAGTGTGTTGCGAGTCCTCAGGATGTGGACTTTGGCCATTCCTTGTGAGGGCTGAGTGCAGGCATATACTCCGCACCCCTATTCCCAGGGCCTTCTGAAAATACACTCCGGGTGTGCCCAGTGGGCATTGGGTGCAGGGCCTGGCTTTTGTCCAAGCCTTGAATATTTGTACCCACCTAAACTAAAATTACGGGGCATGACTTTCGGTTATGCTACTTACCCCAAGTTAAACATAGCATCACAATTATGATGTATTAAAGTTTATAAAAGGTGTACCCCAAACGTTGCTTGTTGCAATTTTGTTAAAAAAAGAAACGTTGTTGACCTTTACCTTTATGTTATGAATCAGTCAGCCAATCAATCAACTGGAAAGAAAGAAGAATTTCCAAAACCATTTCAATAATTACAAGAGTACATCCAACTTAAAACATAGATAACTCAATACAATTACGCAAAACCAAAAAAAGGAAAATTCCGACAGCATACAAGTTTGAGAGGTAGGTTGGATGTAAATTCAAACTTTAAAATGAACAAAAATCCATGTGGAATATTTTACAGATCCACATGTATATATTTCATAACACGCAACACTCAGTAAAATTAATTTATAAAAGATTTCTATACAGTTTAAACCCTAAACCTAATACGTTCTCAAATCAGGGCAACCAACAGCCTTCAAAGTCCTTACCCTATTGGATGAATGGAACATCTCAATTCTCGCACTGGTTCTATATCTTGCTTATGTTGCACCCAAAACGTTTTACGCCATTACCTTATCAGACTTCCGTAAAAAGGGCAAAGGTAGAAATAGTTGCATTTGATCCTCCTGTTCCCATGTAAAGCTTCAACAGCCACTTGAGATAGCAACAACCACAATGCGCTGTGCGAAGGGAGGATGCCTAAGCGAATTCTCAGATATAGATTGTGCACAACAGCAAATGTCTCTTTATCCAAGCGCTCTTCCATCCCTGGATACTGCTTCTAGTACAGGTAACTGGGTCTTGAGGGCACCTCACGAATAGTCTTCAGGTACACGAGCTATCCAATGAAGTCTTGGTCATCATGACATCTTAATAATTTAGTCAATGTACCTCCATAAATATAACATAAAGTACTATACTGATAACTATTTTATCTTCCATTGTCTCTTTCTCTCCTGTTTTTAGAACCTTCTATTGAGGTATTCCAACCATCCAATAAGGAGGGGTTTGGACTGGGACTTCAGCTGAAAAAGTAAGAATCTTTGATGGCTGCTTCAAGTTGTATGTGGTGGTGTTTGGAACCCAAGGTATAAAAAAGCCTTTTCGATGATGCCCACCCATCTATGGTGTTAGGTTGTGTATGCTCCCATAAGTCCTCTCCCACAATCTGTTCCCTTGAACCAGTTGAGCAGGACTATTGAATTCATGGGGGACTCACACAATATCTAGCTCTCTTGCAAGCAAGTCTGGCCTCCTAGTAGTAGCCTCATCTAATCCCTGACCCAGTGCATTGAATATGCATCAAATAAATGAAATAAGATAGCTTGCATTCTGCCACCTTCTCCTACCCCCTCCAGCATTTATCATGTCTCCTTGTCAACTTTATTAAAAGTATAGCTGTCATCCTGCCAAACTCCCCTGGTCTTCAGATCCCCTCCTTTTGATCTATGAAACGAGCTGGGGCAGGCACTGTGCTCAGCAGCTACTCTGCTAGACAGCAACAGGAGAGCATGACAGATACCTGCTTCTTTCAGGTCTGTGCAGTCATGACAGAGGTAAGTCTTCCAACATCCCCTGTCACGGGGCTGACATTCCACCTCTTCCCATGGGTCTGGAGAGCAGAGCGTGGTGGCAGAGCAGCATCCACTGTTCCTCTTGGTGTGTGAAGGCCCTGGAGAGTCACGAAGAAGACTGTTGAGGAGATGATTCAGTCACTTTTAGGCACTCTATCCATATAGAGCTAAGGAATAAGCCCTGGCAATCTTCTTGCCTTGCCAGTCTGGTTTAGTATTCCCTTGCTCTAGTCTAGAACCTATGCTCCCTTGCTTCTGCTGCCGATGGGGGCCCCAAATTACAACTCTTGATGATAGCGAGCTGGGCTCCATCATATTTGGGAGGCTGTCTTAAATGTATTGACCTGCGCCTGCCCTGTACTCACTCTCTATTCCTGTTACCTGTCATAAATCTTCAGCCCTTCTCATTTAGTGTGTCCTGATGATTATACCGCACTGCTGTAGGAAGCGACTGCATCCCAAGCAATGTGTGCCCACTACTAAACACACCCCACCTCTGACCTGCCCCCTAATCCTAGCAAACCACTTCTAGCATGTACCCTTCTTATGGCATCCCTTAACTTGTTGTTTCTCAACTTAGTGCTCTAACTGCTAGTTTTGTCCCCTATTCGCTGCATCCCTCTTGTGATTTGCACTTTGTCCTTCCACTAGCCTGTCTGTAAATCAGGACACTGTTCTTCTGGCCCATCCTGACTCTGTATACCTCATCCTCACTGTTAGATCCTACTTACTGCATCTTTCCCCTAATGTGTGCTTTGGTCAGGATACCCAATCCTGCCTGCCCTCTGCTCAGTGCACTTCACTCGTCATCTGCCCCTGAAATGAAATGAAATGAAAACAGATTTCTAAAGCGCATGGCTGCCCTTGAGCGTCCCAGCGCTAAGTAATACACTGAGCCACTATCCCAGAACATCAGAAGGAACCTACAAAGGGAAAAGAAGGGTCTTAAGTGTTTTGCGGAATTTTATCAGGTTGGATTCATTACGCAGAACCGCTGGTAAGGAATTCCAAAGAAGACCCGCTTTAATAGAAAAACGACGTCCACCCGTTTTCACCTTTTTTGCTCTGGGTATCACTACAAGATTCCCAGCTTCAGAGCGAAGGGCACGGAAGGGTTTATAGGGGCGGATCAAATCTCTAAGAATGGGGGGGCCGGATCCTTGTAGAGTCTTAAACACCATGCAGAGGGATTTGAATTTGATGCGTGATCTAATTGGTAGCCAGTGCAAGGCCTCCAAGGCAGGCCGAGCTGAAGAGCTTTTGGCTGTACCAGTAAGCATCCGTGCAGCTGCATTCTGTGCTCTTTGAAGAACATTCAAAGTCGATTCAGGTGCCGCCAGGAAGAGGGCATTGCTATAATCCAGCCTCGAGAGCACCAATCCCTGGATCAGAAGTCTCCTAGAATTATCAGGAAGGAGCGGCAGGATTTTTCGGACTGAGCGGAGCAGCCCGTAACACGTCCCGGCCACTCGCTTGGCTTGAGTAATAAAAGACAGCTCAGGTTCCAGCCATACCCCAAGACTTTTTATAGCGCCCTTGGGGGCCGGAAGGGCTCCCATACTGGCCGGCCACATACATTTGGGCAGTGACGAGCACAAATTGCCAAGAAGCATTAGCTCCGTTTTCGACCCATTCAGTTTAAGCCGGGATTCCGCCATCCATGCCACGATGTTGGTGAGGCAAGCAGCGAACTTCTCCCCCTGACTTTCCGAAAGAGACAGGGAAACAATCAATTGAGTGTCGTCTGCATAGGTTGCCATAGTCACTCCAAAGGGTGCCACCACCTCCTCCAGCGGGGCCATATAGACGTTAAAAAGCGTAGGGCTCAACGAAGAGCCCTGCGGGACTCCACACTGGAGGGGAATAGGCGAAGATCTAAAATCGCCGTCGCAAACCTGATAAGAGCGACCACTCAGATATGACTGAAGCCACTGGAGGGCCCGTCCCCCTACTCCAATATTTCCCAGACGGTGGATCAGAATATTATAGTCCACCGTATCGAAAGCTGCGCTTAGATCCAGGAGTACCAGCGCAGCGGAACCTCCTGAATCTAAGATGCATCTGCCTTCTTCCACCATCGCTAGCAAGGTCGCGTCAGTTCCCTGGCCTGGGCGAAAGCCAGTCTGCGTCCGGCCTAATAGATTGTTGGCTTCCAGGAAGCCGGAGAGCTGGCGATTAACAAACTTCTCCGCGATCTTATTCAGGCCCGGCAGGAGTGAGATGGGGCGGTAATTTGCCAGATCAGTGGGGTCGAGGCCAGGCTTTTTTAAAAGGGCCTTGACAATGGCCTGCTTCCAGCTTGGTGGAACAATGCCATGGGTGAAGGAGGCATTCAGAAGATCAATTGCAGGACCAACAATCGGATGCACACATTGTTTGAGGATCCGGATAGGCATAGGATCCAGCGGGGAGCCACTCTTCAGAGCCGAAAGCTCCTCACGGAAGGCCTCCCTTGAAATGGGGGAGATTGTATCAAAACCCTTCACGCCTAAAACCCCCTTGGGGGCTGCTGTGCTCATATTACCTAAACTAGGGGGAAGGCTAGCTAGGATATTTTGTATTTTGGTGTCAAAAAACTGAACCAGCTCATTGCATCTATTGGGATTCTCCACCTGAGAGGGTGGGGGGATGGGAACCGTAATAAGCTCTTTGAAAATTTTATAGGCTTCACTTGAAGAATTGCCTGCCTTATTTATTCGCTCCTCAAAGTGGGCGGCCTTGGTGGAGATCCGTGCGGCTTTATATGATCTCATAGCTTCTCGATAGTTGTGTTTACTATTGGCGGCCCAGTCCTTCCGCCATTCCCGTTCAAGCCTTTTGCAGTTCTTTCTCAGCATCCCCAGCTCCGGGGTGTACCAAGATGACTTGTGGCTGTTAGTTTTGTTTGTACACTTTTTGACGGGCAGAACCGCATCTAACGCGTGGCATAGCCAGTCATGGAGAGCGATATCGGCCTCCAGAGGCCCATGGCCAGGTGGGGGAGTGGACTCGGCGAGGGTACGTAAGAGGCTGTCAGTAGGGAGTTGGGACCAAATTCTCTTGTAGATCGGGGGGGTCTTCTGAGGCCGGGAACAAGAAGAGTCCAGGCTGACATTGAGCTCCCCTACCACCAGGAAATGGTCCGACCAGGGCAAGGGAAGAGGAGGGCCTGTTTGGAGGTGCGCAATATTTGAAAACACACAATCCAACAGGTGGCCCTTCATGTGCGTAAATTCATATTGGCTGTTCTGAGTTCCGATCTAAGGTCATTTATACTCTTATCTTCCTGTAGGTCGAAATGGAGGTTAAGGTCCCCCAGAAGCATGAAGTAGGGAGAGGATGCCGCTAGGACAGGGACATGATCCAAAATGGAGCTGGCAAATTTTTTAATCGTCCCAGGGGGGCGATAGACCAATAATCCAGCTAAGGAAAAATTCGGAGAAAGCTGTATGTGAAAGTGACCGCTTTCTGCGTCCAAAATAGGACCTCGGACTACTCTGCAAGAAAACTTGTCCCTGTAGATGATGGCTAAACCGCCTCCTTTTCCTTGCGGTCTATGGAGGCAGTGAATCAAGAAGCCGGGAGGAAGAGAGTTGACTAAATCAAAATTTGAAAAGTCTGACGTCCAGGTTTCCGTGAGATATAAAATATCTAAACGTGTGTCTAGAATCAACTCGGAAATTTGAGTAGAATGCTTTGGTAAAGATCTACAGTTAAGTAGTCCTAATTTAGGAGGGTCCTTCACAAAGATTTTGTTACCACACTCCTGGATTCTACGGGGGGGACAGTACTCACAGGGTATGAAAAGAACATCAAGTCTAAGTCCATGTGAGCAATAGCGTGAGTCGGACGGCTTTAGCATGAATAAGTCTGCTATGGAGTATTTAATAAAGTTACCTGTAGAGACCGGCAAGGTCCCTGGCCCTAGGTCCGTTCTGGCCCGGACGGGCCCAGACGGGCTTGCCTCTGGCGTGCCTCCGGCGCGCCATCGGCGCGCCCGCTGCACGGACGGGGATTCGTCGCCATTTATGAAGCGCGAGGGGCAGGAAACGCCCTCGCACTAGAGCGCCAACCGAGCAACCGCCTCACCCAAGATGGCGGATGCGTCCGGTCGCGCTAGTTGGCAGTCAAACAAAAGCCCCAGAGTCCTCAAAGCGGCTCAAAGATGCCCCTTCGTCCCTCCAAACGTAAGTAACAGCAACACAATAAAAGAAATGCAATTTTTAAAAACAACCATCAAGTACTTAAAAAACGATCCCAATAATTTTAAAAGTAATTTTCAGCTTTCTTAAAGTGTTAACAATTCAGGCAAGACTCCCAGTGAGTGCAGGGGAGCAGCCAGTGTATAGCTTCAGGGCTGTTCCCTTCTCCAAATCCATTTCCCTTGGACTGTCCTTGTCATGGAGTACACACAGTTCGCCTTTTCTCTGTTCACTGCACCTCATTCCTGGGATGCAGTGAGCACCACACAAATGTTTGCTGTTTTGTCCTGTCAACATGACCTCTCTTGATGTTCCTGTTCTTTTAGCCTCCCCTATAAAGTGTCCTGTTAAAGGCATCCACTTCTGCTTGCTTCTCTCAAGGTAGTATAATTCTAGTCCATTGTTGCTCAGGGCATCCCCCTGCTGTCTAGTCCCTTGTTAACCCTGGGCGTAGTTCGCGTGGTAGCACTACGCGTAGCTACGCGATGTGCACTTCGCACTACGCGAGCTACGCGTAGCTATGCGAACTGCGTAGTGCACTGTGCAAAATGCTGTTCGCGATGCTTGCACAGTGCCGGATGCTTGTTCGCACTGTGCAAGCATCGCAAAAAACATCTTGCACAGTGCAAGCAGTCGTTTTCTGCCGCTCGAGTAGTTTTCTACTCGAGCGGCAGCTTTCTCAACGCGGACTGGTAGTTTCTCATCACGAGCGGTCGCGAGCATACGCGACCACTCGCAATGAGAAACCTCACCTCCCCGCGTTGAGAATCTCGCCGGGATGTTTATTTTCCACGCTCACGCTCGGCAACTTGATGTTGCTGATCGCGAATGAGGAAAAAGTCTCGCCGGGATGTCATTTTGCTTGCTCGCGGTCGCCAACTTGATGTTGAGGACCGCGAGCAAGCAAAAAATGACCGCGATGCTACGCTACGCGTGTTTGCACTGTGCTACGTGCAATTCGCGTAGTGCGAAGTAGCGCAAACTTCGCAAACTACGCAAGCGTAGCATAGTGCTTCGTCCAGGGTTACCTTGCATAAAGCATGCTGCTCCTGACATAATCCAACCTAAGCGCACCTCGCTCTGCGTATCTACGTCTACTAAAGACTCCTGTCATTACCTCTTTTAGAGCACTGCATTTCAAGGTAATCCCTTTTCTCAGAGCACCACTAATCTGGAATCTATTCTGCTCTACGCATCCACCTGCTTTCCTCCTCCCTTTTTAGGCAACTCACACATGACCTTTGCCCTTTCCAGGACACTTCACGTTCTTAGCCTGTACCGTGCTCAATGCACACTGCTCTTTGTCAAGAACGCCCTTGTTTCCCTCCTTAGCACTCCCTAGTTAAGATTAGGCCCAGGTGAAATTTAAATTATGGCAGTATAATCTTGTGTAATTTTCAGAATTTGGGTTATGCAAAATGGCAGAGTCAGGTAAAAAAAAAAGCTATCCCAAAAGCACCGGAACAGGAGTAACAAACAGAATGTGAGCAGCTGTTATTTGCGTCATATGCGATTTTGTCGTTCATGCGTGCAAAATTGCCATGAGGATGCATTTCGCACAAAGAATAGTGCAACATGCCAAGAAGGCATTTCAGGCAATTTTGCATAATCGTTTGCATAAATTTCCCACAGGCCCAGTCTAGATCTGTGCATCTCACTTCTAATTTTCACATAGCAGGTACACATATTTTCTACACTCATCTCGGTTCAACTGTACCTAACATCTGTCCTCTCGCCCACAGGATCCTGGGCATGTTCACGTCCCAGCAATGGAAACATCTCAGCAACGATGTCTTGAAGACCCAGCAAGAAAAGCGGCACAGCTGGTACAAGGCGAGTGGCACCATCAAGAAGTTCAGAGCTGGCCTCAACCTCTTCTCTCCAATCCCAAAGTGAGATTTTCCTCTTAGCTCTTTTCCCCTCTACTTAACCATCTCCACATCACAAAGCAAGTACTCCTCCTTAACTCCATCTCTTTTTTTTATTTTGATGGAAGGACTCCTTGTTAGCAATTTGCTTTACTCTAGCTGCCTTTCTCCTCATTGCAAATCAAGGACTTTTTCTACACTCTGTTTCTTTCAGTCTGTGTCTGCATGTCACTGTTTCTGAAGTGATGGCTGTCCCTCAGCTGCTCTGTTTCTCTTTCTATCCTACTCCCAACCCTCAACTCATCCTCTGTCTCTGCCCATCCTGATGCAAGAGCTGTCTCTCATCAGTATCTCATGTGTTGCTTGCATTGCAAAGTGATAACTTTCACCCATATGCCACTTTTGTTCTCAGCTTTAACCGGAGAACCTTCCCTCAGTTCTATACTCTGTTACACAATGACAACTCTTCATCAGCGCTAGTTTTTAATTCCTCGTTCCAAAAGGACCTGACCTGTCTCTTCATTCTCCTCAATAACGCAAGTCCTGACCAGCAGACAGGTCTTTGTCCTTCTTTATTTTTCTTGTCGTAGTTTCCTTAAGAATTGAAAATGGATCATAGGAGATTAAATGTTCCAAGAGCTGAAAGGCAGAGAAGCGAGAGAAAAAAGGGAAGAAACCAACACATCGGGTATGGAAGAATAGACAGTGGTGGACCAGAAAGACAAGCATTGGTTAAGGTCCCCAGAGATTTCCATATTACATAGGCGATTGTTCATTTCCATTGTATTTTGCAAATTAAGGCTTATTGAAAAAACACAGTTTCCAATCCGTGCTTCATCACTCCTGCAATGGCTCCCAATATACTCAGTTCTTCTGGGTTAATTTAGATTTGAACAGTACAATCATGCACACAATCACTCCGGTGCAAATAGCATTTGCGTTGGGTGATCTTGGTGTTTTTGCTCTTGATCTACAGATTGGGATAACAACGAGGAATAACATGCACAAATGGTGTGTAATTTGCATGATGCATGCAATAGTTTCTCTAGTCTCATGAACCTGATGGTACTTGCCCAAGAAAACACACTCATCTGCACTACTGCTACAATAGTTGCTAATCTTGCTGAACAGCAGTACTTATAATTAGGCAGAGCTGACCAAGTCTGGGGGGTTCTCATAATAGTTGTCAAAAGAGGACACCAACTGAGTTTTTCCCACTTTCTTTTAAAAGAGCATACTATGTATGGAAACTTGAAAAAATAATAGAAATTGTTACAAACCTAAAATAACCTACTGTAATATTTAATAATGATGACCAAACTTAGCCCATCTAACAATAGAATGTCCTCTTTTCTTTCCCTATACTGAAGTGAGATCTTTCCCTGGACACCAGGTCCACTTTCTCACAATTCCAAAGTGAGGACTGTCTCCCACGCCTCTCTCTCTCTCTTTGTCTCTCACTATCTCTCTCTCTCTCTCTCTCTCTCTCTCTCTCTCTCTCTCTCTTTCTCTCTCTCTCTCTCTCTCTCACTCTCTCTCTCTCTATCTGTCTTGCTTTAAAGGCTCTCCCAAAGTGACACATTTTTCTGATCCCTATTCCTCTCTTCTCTCTGTGCCAGAGTATATTGTGATTTTTCCTGTATCTGCCTGCATTGTCCAAATGAGAGCTCTTCCTCAACTGTCTCTCCGCTTCATTTAAGAACTCACTCTACTACTACCTCTGACAGTCTTCAGGTTCTGTCTGTCTCTTCTCAAATCTCACAGTGAGGGACTGCTTCCGGCTTTTTTCTTTCTTTTTCATCAGCTACATATGATATTTCCATTCATTCCCAACTTGAAGGCCCTTCTAATATCTCTTTCTCTCAGATGTATGTGGCGGTTGCACCCCTTTCATTAGAATCACCCTTCAGTTTCTGTGAAGACTCACCTAACTGTTGTCTGCTTGTCTGCTCCCCTTGTTTAGGTCCCCCAGTTTCCCTGTCATACAGGACTCCATGCTGAAGAGCAAACTAAGTGTACCAGACCTGCGGGGGAATCGTTTGATGAACCGGTCCGTTTCCTGCACTATGAAGAACCCAAAAGTGGAGATCTTTGGCTATCCACAGAGTACTCAGCCTCCTCCTGCCCCTAGGACACAGGTACCAGTACCACTATTAAGCTTGATGCTTCACATTACTGCAAAATCCCATCCACGCCCATCAGCATTTCGTGCACTGTGCTACGAAGCAAGCATTTTCTCCACTTCCTTGGTCATGCATCCTGATCCTGATCTTCACTCCCATGTTCATACTCTATGGCGATATTATTGCAAATGGTAGCCCTTACTTCATTTTAACTACTGGTACATTACAGAAAACACTGCCTGTGCTCTTTGATCCTGACCTGTAGTTCTATCTTTGTTGGGACATGGCACAACTGTTCTGCTCACACATCGCATAAAATGTGGCCAGTTGAGGAGCAATACAAATCACTGGGGCCCCTCCTAAAAGGGATTCAGGAGCTAGCTAAACTTAGCTAGACTGAATGAAAGGAAATGGCAGAGACTCTATGCTCTGGACACTGAATCACCTGTATCACCTTAGATGCAATTAACAATTGCTGCATGCGAGCGGTAAAATGCAGTATTTCTTTGAGAGAATAAGCAGCGTCCCCAATTTGGAAAAGGATCCGTTCCACATCATTGCAGCTCTACAGTGCACAGGGATTGTTAATTATTCCATTTACTATCAGTTTTATGAGGACATCTCATGCTACTTTGTAGAAACTAATGTCAAAAATGTGGGTAGACATCATGCATGAAAATAACACCAATTTCGCAAGATGTCCATTTCTGAGCCTGTAGCTGAAATCCAGCGTAGCTCACTAATTATGAATGATCTGGCTTTGGGCTCTCCCATTGATCCCTAAAAGTTCTATGAAGCCGCTGAGTCTTTTACAGATCCTGGAATTACTCTGGTTACTGAATATCTCCTTGAAAACATGGATTGTTCCCAAACCCTGAAAGACTGGTTTGGTAAAGGCTTCTATAAAGAACCCGTCATAAAAAACAAAAAATCTACAGTCAATAACTACAGTCATATCTATATCTTTATAGCCTTATTTTGGCAGATTACTAGAGCAGCTTTTTATGGCCAAGCTGCTGGTGATAGCAGATAAAAAAAACTAATTGATTTCCTATAAATTGAAATTTAGGCCTAGAAACAGCAACGAGCTGTTGATGTTATTGGTTTTGGATGCCTTACAGAGTCTGGTTGATCGCTGCTGACTGCCATTGACATCATCAACGATGCCAATCTCACAAACAGACTGGTTGAGGCTGGTCTTGCCAGCACAGTCCCAGACTGGCTGAAATACCGTCTAGCCATTAGATTTCATGCAGTTACTGTCCCTCCTTTCACCCATCAGCTTACAGTGATTAGCAGGGGTTGAAAATTTAGTCAAAAACGTTCTAAAGCTCAATCTCACAAAAACATAGTTTCTTCTCATGTGGGTGCTTCCTTTATGGAGAAGGTGGTTTATACAATGTTGTGTCTGGTTCAAAGATGGACCACAGGTGACTCCGAACAGCAGATGGGAATCCCACTCTCTCCTGAGTATGGGGTCCATCAACACCATGGGTTCTGGTGAAAGAAGGAAGACAGTTTGTCACAAAGATATCATTTACTGGTTCAGGTTAGGTAGAAACAATTTATAGAAATGGGGTCCATCCTGTAATAGTAGTGAAAGGTGCTGTAACTAGTCTTGTATTACCTGCAGACAGACAGAGAACTGGACAAGGAATTTGCAATGTTGAAACGAATTCATATGGGACAAAAGCAGCTTGGCAGATGCTGCCAGTGAGGGGGTCAAGAAGGAAGGCATTTCTTCTGAAGCACAGGCTCAGTAAATAGCCTACAGAAGGAGAGAAAACAACCAACAAAGAAAGCTGCAGGAATGCAAGATAGTGTAAGGACACTAGCTGGGTGCAAACGGAGTATAGCGATAGTAACCTACCAACCGTTGTTGTCATTCAAGGGTATTTAGGCGGCATGGCTTCTTATCTCGACTATTCTCCTGCACTGGAAATTGTTCTGTGCCTTCAGTGTCTCTCTACACTACCCCGGAAGTGCCTTAGTTGGAGTCCCACCTGACCTCCCAATACCTTTGCCCAATACCATTTTCTAGTGTGCCAGTCTCCCTTTGCCCGTAGCCGCGATTGCTAGCTCTGGTTTGGGGGAATCCTGTTTGGCTGCAGTATTTTTTGTTTTTCTTTTTTTAATTAAGATTTTATGAAACAAGTAAATCAAAAATACAGAGCTTGTAAGTGCATATTTAATACAATTGCCATGTCCAATACATACTCACGCACATCCACAAATTACAAAGTCGAAAATATAGAGCAAAAGGTGAAAAGAAAAAGTATAAAGCACAAAGAATAAGGGGAAGAATAACAATGAGGGTTCAAAGACCCTAACAAAAGAGAGTAAGCAGTACAGCATTGTAAACGCATGTGATGGCAAATAAATAATTATGGCTAGCAACACTTTGTCAGTAGGAAAGATTACAAAGGTAGAGTATCAGACTTGACAGCAACGCACACAACTCTGCACCGTTCTCGCGATATCGTGTGATATACCCCTAAAGCTCAACTGCACAAATGTCAATAGGCACCCGAGACCGAATCCAATCCTGGAAGGGACCCCAAATATCGTGGGGCCTGGATGCCGCCGGCATCAACTCCCAGAACATATTGAGCTGCTCCTGGCAGTGTGTCACATCAGCAATCCAGGCCTTTGTCTGTGTAACTCCCGCCCTCCCCAGGACATGGCTACCCGTCTCGTCGCCAGCAAAAGCAACATTGCCAGTAGGCGTCGAGATGCCCAACAGGGGTGAAGGCTCCAACCTAAGTTCTAATATCTCGTTTATGGAGGCGAAAATCTCCACCCAATATTGTGCTATCCTAGGACAATGCCAAGCCATGTGTAAAAAGGGGGCTTGTGGTGCATTACATCTCCAACATTTAGCATCTTCCCGAGGCCCATGCGTAGAAGCTGCGCGGGTGTTCTATAGTATCTATGCAGGAATTTAAAGTGAATTAAACAGAGCTTGTAATTTGGGGAAAGCATTTCTAACTGCCCACAGCAGAACTTCCATTGCTCGTCAGTCGGTGGCATAAGTAATTACTCATTCCAACCCTCAACAGACTTGTGCATGGCAATAGGAAATGCCTCTTGCATAGCATTGTGTAATCGTGTGATTAATCTGTGCTGGGAAGTGTTCCTCAGTGTCCCCTCTGATGCGGTTAATGTAGGCGGAGTGGCAGGGAAGGAACTATGCATCTTCCAGCAGGTGGCTCGAATCCTATAATGTACGAGCAGGTTGGAAAAGTATGAGGCGACCGCTCCCAACCTGTCTGGGGGGCATACAATTATCCCCAGGGTATAAATCAGCAAAAGTCCTCCACCCTAGCTTTTCAGCTCTCAAGACCTCTCCGCGACCCGCCAGCTCCGGAATATGGGGATTATATGCTAGGGGGGCTGAGATAGCAAATAACAGGTCGTGTCAAGCCCTCACGCGTAAATTATCCCAGGCCCATCTAGGCGTTTCGGTGGTATCTATTTCGTTTCGTGGTCTTTTAAATTTGGAAAAAACTGCTACATCTAATGGTACCGGCGCGGACCTGGCTGCCGTCTTGGATGTTGATCTAGTCTTATAGATGTTTTCTGACAAATACAGGACTGGATGTTCTCCGGCAGTGTATATTCTGGGTACTTTTTAAAAGCCTAACTTTTCTTTGGAAACACACTCTCTACTTGTTTGTGATTAACGTATAATCTAATCACGACTGACCATCTTCGATTACATTCATTTTGCTTTCTCCACAAAACGTTTACATTGTAGTTGGTCCACAGCAAAGCTTCTAGGCGGGTTCTGTGCCTATATAGGAAGGACCATATCATCCTTTGCCTTGAAACCCATACTGGCTTCCCATCTGGAGAGGAATATTTGTCAAGACCTTAACCATTGTCCATCGACCAATGGGCCAACATTCTGAACTCCTAATTTCAAGTACCATATTCCAGGATGAAACTCTGCTCCTAGTCCAAACCAATTCCTAATTCTTTTGGTAAAAGGTAAAAATAATTAGTTTTTTAGCAACTCCATGCATTTTATAACTTCTTAGCACTTTTTTAGCAGCATACCATTAGGCAATCATTGGTTTATGCGAACTTCAAGGCCTAAGGCACAAAAGGGAAATAAACAATCTATTACATAACTACTATCCAATATTAATGACACCTATTATTATATTTATGCAGTCATTCATATTTCTTGTGATACTGTTATATTCACATCATCAAGTTGTGAGTTCACGTGTAACTGTCCCTTCATGCCCAATCCACACTGACATTCTAAATGAATTTACATTTTTCATAAGACCTGTTAATTGTTTTGTTTCTTGTGGCAATAATCAAGTTGACTAACTTTTGTTGTTGCTTTACACAAATCCCTTTTCAGTTAGCGAACCCCCTACCAAATAAATGCAATTTTTCAGGGATTTAAAGAACAGAGAGGGTACACAAAAATCTTGTCAATGCATTATTGGTTTGGTTTGTGGGCCAGAATACAAGCTTAGGGACTTAGGAACAGATGTATGAAGCAGTTTTGCGATCTCAGAAGTTCCAAATTGCAGAGTTGGGCCATTTGCTGCTGCAAAAAGGCTTTTTGTCATGTATGATACCAAAATTGGGATTCTGTATCATGTTGCTGACCCGTGATTTGAGTTTGTGACCAAATACCAATTCTGGATGTAGGAGGGCCATGTTTAGGGCGTCCCTACCAAATACCTAATCGGAATGGGAATATGGTTGCGAACATGAATATTTTACAGACTACAAACTTGTAGTGGTAACCACTTCGCGAACGGGAAATGATCCCTAAGAGACACCTTACCCTATGTGAATGTTGACAAAAACAGTTTTTAAGAGTAGGCAGTGGTATAAATGTTAATTAAACTTTTCATTTTTTTAAACGCTTCTTGTTTTCCTTTAAGGAAAATGGGCTAAATTTAAAAAAGAAACTGTTTTATTTAAAAGCAGTCACAGACATGGTGGTCTGATGACCTCAGCAGGCCACCATCCCTTTGATGACTGCGATTCATAGTGGGTCGAAATTTTCAACCTACTTGGAATCGGAATTTTGAAAACCGACCAATTCGTACAGAGTTTAGTTAATAAAATAGCACACTGGTTGCAAAATATTACGTCCTGTATTTTGTATCCAGTGCTTTGTACATCTGGCCCTAGATTGGGTCAGAGAGTGTCTCTGCCTGGTGACAACTGAATTTCATTCAAATATCATATTGGTGCTTAATGTCTACGGGGGATTTACTGCAGCTTATAATTTCACAAGTTGTCTCAGTGGAAAAAGGGCCTTTCTAATGTCGTAGATATATTCAGTAACTTAGACCTCCAGCAATTGAGGAAGATTTCATGTGGGTGACTGTAAGGCTAGAATATCAAATCAGCGTAGGTTAACTAATCGTACACTCTTTTCAGACATGGCAGCATGTGAAGCCTTGGCCAATTGGTGCTATAAAACATACACCTTAACACCATTTAATTTAAAAGGCAGAAATTGAATGGGGCATATTTATTTTTATTTTATTTATATTGATGTGTACAGTGCTGGTTTGTCCTCTTTTGCCCTCTTTGCAGTACCAAGACCACCAATGATGCATATTTACAGGCTAAGAGACTTCAGAGTGCTCAGTGATTAAATGTTCATCCTAGTGTGGAAATAACTGGGACGGGTGCGGTCCAGCCACTCTTGACGGCTCGGTTCTCACTTTTTTTACCCAATAGATGATCTACCGATGTAGATGGTGGAAGTGGGTCTTGGGAGGGATCAGACTGATGAAAAAAAATTGACACCCCTGAAAGTAAGACTTGTTGAGCAATAGAATTGCTAATGAAGACTTTATTCTGAGATATGATGTAGAGTCTGGCCACACCCTTTTCCCTGCCCAAACTGGTTTTCATGACCTTCTCTACCATTTATTACACATTCCTAATGCTCCCTTTTGTAAAAATTGCATTCTGGCTCATTGATTACACTTCTAACTGCCCGGGTGCGGAGAGTACTGCCCGGGTGCGGAGAGTACGGCACAGGTGTAGAGATTCTGGCCCGACAGCGGACGTAAAGATACAACTCGTAAATGATCTCTGTGAATACCAAAAGTCGTAAAGTTAGATTTTTCTCTCAGATTACCTTTGTGAATCACCCCTAAGTCTTTTACTCTGATTAGTGGCCCTGATCATATAAAAACAAAGGCTCATGCCTTAGACAGGTTTTCAGTTGTTAAAGATGAAAATGTTAATTATTTAGGAATCCTCTTTTATTTGGCACTTAAGTTGTTGAGGAGGTTGTTAATTTTGTTACTAAATCGTGTCACAAGCCTCCCAAGGACCTGCTACTTTTTTATAAGGCTAAATGTATTCCGGAGAGGGTTTATGGAGCGGGAGTATGGGGTTAGTCCAACCCAGAATTATTTCAAAAGTAGCGGGAGTATGGGGTTAGTCCAACCCAGAATTATTTCAAATGGTTTGCCACAGAGACTCCTTTTCCCAAGCACTTCAACATACATCTGCCATGCTGAGGTTGGGATGAATTGTATAGAGGACACCATAAGCCTGGCTTCCTGATGTTATGGCTTAACATCTGGCAAACTACCAGAATTTGGCTTTTCGAGATCGATTTTAAAAGACTGTTCGGTCCTGGATGACATGATTAGAGTACCCTGGCTTGCCTATGTTTAAGACACCTTTACGAAAATGGAAATCCCAGAGCTTTTCTCTAACCTGGAGCTTCGGGAGGGTTTTGATGAAACCCAACTCAGATCTCTTTTTCAATATGACCGTTTCAACAAACATCTTGTTAGTGTCCATCGATTGCAATCTGTAGTAAGTAACTTTTTTTTAGTCCCTGCATACAATTTGGAATTTTATGTAGCATTTACCAAAATTCGCACTACAGATCAAATCTGACTCATTTGCATCTTGGCACTTTACATTTTTCAGTAGCATTCTCCTAACAAGGACTGTGGTTTCCATCTCTTCCAATTTATCCCTGTGACAATCAGTTTCATCAAAGCAACGCTCACTTTATGCTATTTTGCACAAAGTATGTATCATGGCAATCACACAGTTTGTAGCGCTGTGATTGGTTTCATTAGATTTACTTTAAAGTGAGAAAAAGGTATGGCGTTTCTAGATAAGAACTGGTAGTCACAGGACTTTTAATGTATAAGAACATAGTTTTAAGTTGTATTGTTGCAAGGATTTTGACTTTTAGAGAATGTTTTTAAGATGTTATGCTTCTTTGTTGACCATTGAGAGTGAATTCTAAATGTTGCAAATAGGCATTTTCTTACTGATAGTTATCGAATTTTTAATGTTTTGTACTATGTGATGAACTGTTATACTATGGTGTGCTGAACTTTCATGGCCATTTTGCCGAATAAAGTTGAATTGTCTGACTGACTGACCTGAAAGCACACCGTACATTGTCACTCATATAGTTAAAGCAGAAGTTTAGTACCCCGTGATATTTTCGAGACATCACACAGCTATCCAGATATCCTTCAGATCCTGTTATGCAGCAGACCCTGCCACATGGGCAGTTCAAACAGATCCATGTGTTGTCATCTAAAGCATCTTCCCAGCACTACTACATCGACTGAAACAACTCTCATGCATATCACATTGATCTTGTCTCACTAAAACTTCGACTGTTCTTGCTTAGTGACGCTCCACATGCAGTTCTTCCAGTGAACCTCAACCTGAACTCCAAGTAGTATAATGAGGCATTGTGGATTTAAGCACATAGCTCTTACATTGCACTTACCTCTAACTTGCAGAACCCAAGTTATTCTAGGTCATAACCATAACCCTGAAGCACTGGCTCTCAGATTGTTCAGTTTTATATTTCACTGCATTCCTGTTTTACCTTTTATTAGTGAGTTTATTTTGTATTTTACCCTAACAGGTCCTTCAATTTGTTTGTTTAGTAGTTAGTTGGTTTGAAGTCATGAAGCTGTCTTACGTGAGAGTCTTACTGCAATCCATGCGTTACTGGCATATGAGATTTAACGGCTTGCATTTCCTTTTCTGTCACAATTATTCATGCTTCTTTGTGTTCTTGTAGGTGAGCGGACACTGCAAGAACATCCCAACTTTGGAGTTTGGGTTCCTCGTTCAGGTGAGTGAGGAAGTGTGAGGTGGCAGTATGGTGTGTGCAAGGACAAGGGCATGGGATGATACCTGACAGAGCATTGGTTGATGAACTGGTGTCCTGGGACATGATGGTGAAGATGTGGACCAGGTTTCTGGGGCATTGCATGTACAGGCATCAGGGACAAGTTTGTGGATATTGTGAGTACAATTCCATGAAATAGTGAGACTGAGAGTTTAAGGAGACGTAAGAGTATGGAACTTGGAGGATCAGGCAGGCAAGCACAGATTTCTAAATATGGTGGCATCGCATCAACAGGGGTGAAGGTAAGAGCCTGCACTGATCTACTTGGGAATCTTGAAATGGGCAGCTTGGAGGAAGGGCTAAATAAGGGAAACACTAATGCTCCTTGTGGGGCATGCTATGCATTACAAAGGTTTCGTTGTACCTTTGCTTAAGGAATTCTGTAGACAGTATGGTTTGCATAGTTTTTAATGAGATGATGTGCATTGTGGCTAAAAAATGTCCTAAGAACTTAATGTACCTAACACTGTATGAATCTGCTTACTCTTCTACTTATGTAATTCTCTATGCCACCCTGTTATATCTTCCAACAGAGTGTAAATAGTATATGTGAGAAAGTGGCTCTGTATATACTGTTCCCCAGTAGGTACAGTGTGTACAGAGTCCACAGTCCCCAGAGGTTTGGCAGAGGCTACAGTTAGATATAACCTTACTCTCTAAAGTGGTAGCTTGGTCGAGCAGTAAGGCAGTATCAGAGGACAGTGTAAAGCATTTGTTGCACACACTCAGTCAGCAAATGGTCTCACACACTCAATAACTGAACTCTAGGCCAATGGTTTATATATAAAAAATATATGTTTGTTTTATTTTAGAACCAACAATAGGTATCAAAATATACTTTCTCAGAATGAGATGCTTTAGGTAAATACTTTTGCAATATGCAATTGGCTTTTGTAGAAAGTTACAGGTTGTTGCAATAGGCAACACAATTTCAAACACAATAATGCATTGAGTTTAATGGAAGTTTTAAGTTATTTGCAATAGATTACTTTCAGGATTACTTTTGTAATCCCAGGACTGGATCCTAGATTCAGTCCTGGGTCAGTTCTTAGAAACAAGTGATAAAAGTCGACTTAGTTGCTGGTATGATTTTTAGGCAATATTTTGCTATTTTAAAAGTTGACAGAAATTTCATAGAAAACAGTCAATGATTCCCTATGGAAGAAAATTCAAGTTGCAGGTATAGTATGTTCTCGTTACTTTTGTAGTCCAGTACTGGGTGCCTAGACTCAGTACTGGGACCTCTATCTAAAACAGGTAAGTAATTACGTTTTCACAGTTTGTGCGATTTTTAAAGAATATTTGAAGTTTGCAAAAATCGACACTTAGAAGAAATTTCACAGAAAAACAGTCAATGATTTCCTACGGAAGAAAATTGGGTTACTGGTAAGTACGGTTGTGAATATTTTTCAGGGTCAGTACTGGGTACCAAGATCCAGCACTGGGATCTCACCTAATAGCAGGTGAGTATTTTCGTTTTCGTTACTCGGCTGATTTTTGGTGAATATTTTAAGTTTTGAAAACTCCACACTTAGAAGAAATTTCAGAAGAAACCAGTCAATGTTACCCTGTGGAGAAAATTGAGTTATCGGCTTTCAGGTAAGTTCTCGACTGGCAAAGTTAAGGGTCTGGGCACAGACTCGGGGGTCTCCCAGGGTCAGGTAGGTACAGTTGTCACACCCTCAGCGGCACAGCGGCAGCCGGGTGCAGAGTGAGTTAGGCCCAATGTTACCCTTTGGGAAGCAGGGGGGCCTTGGTTGGTGGCTGCTGACTAGCAGGCCACGTGGCTGTGGGAGCTGGGCTCGTGGTCACTTGCTCAGAGCAAATGGGGAAGTAGATAGGTGCAAAGGTTACACTGCCAGGGCCACTCGGGCGGCTGGGTGCAGGGTGCTTTTGAGCCTTCGGGCGCTCAATTAATTTCAATGGGAAAGCTCCGGTTTGGAAAAAGACTGCAAGCTCGGGGACGAAGATTCTTCAGGTGCCACCACCACTTCGAGAGGTAAATTGGGTAGTTGGAGGATAGGGAGGTACCCAGGAGTTGGGCACGGGGGCTGCAGGGCACCGGATGCAGGGGTGCCTTTTGGTGTCGGGAAATCTTACCCTCTGTTGATCACGGTTGGGGGGGTACCTGGTTCTGAGGCTGCAGGTGTCGTCATGAGCGTCGAGGGAAGTCCTTGGGTACCGGACTCGGGGTCACAGTCGCCGGGGGGTCATCCTCATGGTCTTTGTTCACTCTGGCAAAGGCCAGGCTTGGCGGGTGCAGAGTGGGCAGGGTTCGCGGTTCCGGGCTGATGCCAGGGATTAGATGCTGAATTTGAGCAGAGCCTCTGCTCATGGGAGTCCCAGGTGCTTAGAGCCAAAAGGTAGCCAGGTCCTCCGGGATTTGTGAGGTTGCTAGCCACAAGAGGTGCGGGGTTGTAGCAGGAGCAAGTTCGAGGGTCGGCAGGCCGGTAGGGCTGGGGCCAAAGCAGTTGGTGTCTTCCTCTTCTTAGCAGCTGCACGGCAGGTCTTCTTTCTTCTTGCTCTTCTTTGTATTTTTGAATCTGGAATCTGGGGAAGGAAGGTTCAGGGTGCCCCTAAATACTAGATTTAGGGGTGTTACAGGTAGGTAAAGGGCAGGGACCAATGGGTCCCTGTCCTGGGGTGGGTACACCCCCTATTCTGCCACTCTCCTGTGGGAGGGGGGCAGTAGCCTAGTCCTGATTGGGTAGGGCCTCCCATCTTCAAGATGGCGAGCGCCCGGAGAACTGCTTCACCTCGCCTCCCCCACCTGAGGGGTGGGGTTGGCAGGCTGGCACATCCCCTGTCCTTATTTGGGGTTTCCGGCCAGGCTTCCTGCCAGAGTGGGAGTTGAAAGTGGCCTGGGGAAGCTCACAGAGGCGGCAGGCCTTTGAAGCTTCCCCCTGCCCATCCTGGGGGAGGAGACCTAGCCCCTCGCCCAGAATGTGCATTGTTGCAGGCCCAGGAGAGCAGGGGCTCTCCTACCCAGGGGTCCAGAAACATGTCTGCTGTGTGGCAGCCTAGGCAGCCTCACAGACCAGATGTGGATTGTAGGTTAGGTTTCAGGGGGCATCTCTAAGATGCCCTCTGTGGTGCTTGGTACATTAAATCCCACACTGGCATCAGTGCGGGTTTAATGTGCTGAGAAGTTTGATACCAAACTTCTCAGTCTTCAGTGTTGCCATTATGGTGCTGTGGAGTTTGTGTTTGACGAGCTCTCAGCACCATGTACTCTTAAATGGAAGCACTGCACTTACAGGGCCCAGGAATGGACCTGGGTACTGTAGGGGCACAGGGCTCATGCTCCTGTGCCCACACCACTGGCATAGGGCACCCAGCTAGAGGGGTGGCTGATGTATGCCAGGGCAGTGTAGGTGGTGGGCATGGCACACAGGGATGTGTGCAATGTCGACTCTTTGTTTTGTCTTGTACCCAGACACTCAGCCTGCAAGGGCAGTGTGTGGGTGTTAAGGTACAGGGCCTCTAAGGGTGACACAATGAGTGCTGCAGCCCTTAGAGGCCTTCCCTGATCACAAGGCCCTGGGTACCAAGGGTACTATTTACCAGGGGCTGACATGTGGCCAGGGTTTGCCAATTTGGGTTTGAGGTTTATTTTTAGGGAAGGAACATAGGCCCTGGGCACCAGATTGGCAGGAGTCCAGGGCACACTCAGTCAAAGTACATTCAGCAATTCAGCAAAAAGTGGAGGCATACCATGCAAGAAAGATGGCACTTTCTCACAGTATAGAGACAGGAAAAAGGGAAGGATATGAATACTCTGATTATCCCTTTACTCTAGTATTAGTAGTCAATACTATTTTTTAAATCATGCTCCAAATAATGCTACAACCTGGTTGTTCCGATCGCAGCAGGACCAGGGTTCATTTACACATGGTTGGTCTGTGTTTGAAGTGGCATAGTGGGTGAAAAACATTGGACTGGGATGTGGACTCAAGTAATTGCCAGTGGCTGAGGCTTTCTCTATTCATTCTATCCACCACCTTTGTATTTTCCTCAACATAATGCTATAGGCATTATACTGATGTAATCAGCAATGATGTGCTCCCATGCTAAGAGACAGTGGCCCTCTAGATGTTTATCAGCTTTGAGATTTTTGGTACACTACTAAGGCTGTTATTATGAGTGACACCTAGCGGTATCCCCTAGGTGGGATACCAAACCAGGTCACTCCAGATTGCATGGTGTCACCACAATTGGAATTATCAGGTCGCAAGCTCTGGGCTGGGTAGTTGCAGATCTGGGGACAATGGACTTTGACCCATGTGTGGTGCACCGGGGGTATGTGCAAGCTGTGGATGCTACCCATGGCTTCCCCCTCACATGATGTAACCTACCTCCACCACACCCACACCACTTGACTCAACAAAACCTCTGCCCTCATTTATCATATGCTTCAAGCAGATTAGAAGTAGGGGAACATTTGGACATTAAATTCCCCATGATTAGAGGAAAAGCATGTGGATTTGGACTCAGTATTTCTAGGTCTGCGTGTTATATCGCTAGCCGATGTAAACGTGGGGATAACCACCCCACCATACCCCACAACTAAATCTGCGGCACCCGAAATGAGGGCCAACGAGGCAGGGTATGCATAGGTTCATCTATAGCAGCCTAACAAATAGTTTACACTACAGCTTTTCATATAGTTGAGGTTGTTCTTTGTCTGCAACCTGGTTTTTGCCTCCAGTGGTGTCCTATTTTCACACAATTTGTCACTTTGCTTGACCTGCGGTAAACACAGGAAGAGTCTGATGTGTGAAAAAAAGGGCTGTAAAAAAGGTCATAAATTGTGCACCAACTTTTGTGACCAGTCTTTGATTTTGCTATACTACCTAAGTAGTGATAGATCATATGGCAAAATGTCCATTTTCAGGGGGTAGCAGAGTGACCAGCTTAATGAATATTAATGAGTCAGCTTGCTGTTTGAGAATCCCCTGGGATTGGCTACAAAGTCTGGGCGAGGAACAGCAGATCAACAGCCCTGTGTTTGGATTTCCAAATATGAAACTTGTCTTTTGAAGTTTTAAAGCAGACCATATTCCTAAAGGATCTATGTGAAAACATATCAGGCGGAGGCGAGGGGGGATGGAACATGTCTGCCCCCTCCATGGTCCCACTGACACGATTCTCAAAGGGGAGCTGTCCTACTTGGACAGCTTCCCTTTTTCAAACCTATTGCCACCTCCATTGAAGAGCCGGTAACTTTACAATGGTTTGCAACCATAGTTCTGAATGCCAACAAATTGATACATGTACTCCAAATAGCAATTGGGATGGAATGTCCCTTTAATGCCCCTTCCTAAATTGCAGTTCGGAATGGGTCAGAAAACTCATTTTGCAAATTAGAAATGTTTTTCCAACATAGCATAGTACCTAGCAGTAAACCATTTCACGGTTGCCAACTCTGACTGTGTGAGCGGTTTGTCACCGCAAAATGGCTTTTACATCCTGCCTCATGTTCTGTTCATACTCTACATCAAAAGAACTTTGAGAATAATAAATAGATTGCAATCAAAATTTGATTTTGGCTGTACAACATTTTGTAGAGGCTTCGGCTATAGTACATGAAAAATCTGTATTAAAGCTAGACTCAAACTGGATTGTGAAGTCTTTAAAGAGTGGCTAACAGGCCACTCCCTGGTAATCCAAGGGAATGCTTAACGAAAGACAGAACAGTTATTGCAAACTCTTGGGAGTTATTTTGTTGGTTGAGATATACAATGTGGCAACTAGAGGTATTTTTCACCAAACTCTTTGTGACAGTGGAAGTGAAATAACACATTCTTTGGCCACCTGATTACAGTATAGGAATTAATATTACTTGACATTGATTTCTCATCCATGAAATATATTTGTTTAGATGTATTTCAGGCCTGGACTAGAGTCTGTTGTAGCTGCTTTCCCCAACCTCTGACAAAATAAATCCTAAATTAAAATATATGTACATATTTACATACAGGCTTTGAGTTAGCCCCCTCCATCCATTGGTTTGTTCAGTTGTTTTTTACATTTTATTCCATTCACCGCAGCATACAACCTCTGGCAAAAGTTCAGCCCAATTCAGGCATCGGTTCTTTTGCATGTGAGTGATGGTATTTTGAACACATGTGCATATCTGCCTATAAAGTTCCATGCTTTTTTCTTTTCTTCTTTTTACTTTTCTATTTATGTATAATTAATTGGTTTATACAGCGCGCGATTGCTAAAACAGGCGCCCTGACCAAACAGCAACCTATAGCTTAAAAACATCCATGTCTGGAGTTGTTCCTGAACTTTAGGAAATTAGCTTGGAATGTCAGTTTTGTAGGTGATGAATTCCAGGAGTCGGCTGCCTGATAAGCAAAGGGTCCACTGCCAGGCAGGATGTGTTTTTATTTTAATAATCTTTAGAAAGAAGGCTGGGGAATATCACTGAGGAAGATCGTAGTGTCCTAGAAGGAGAATACTAGGGAAATAGTTGTTGAATAAGGGGAGGTACAAGATCATGCAAGGCCTTAAAACAGATAGAGGCTTTTGAAGAGAACTCAGATCTGTGGCAGGAGTCCTTGCGAAGTCCGCAAATGGCCATTAATGGGTGCATGACGTACACGTTCAGAAACAAGTATGCCGCACCTATGTGCACCAGCTGTAGTTGTTGACGTGTATAGCCAAGGACAAAGATACAAGCCATTTGAGTAATAGAGATGTGCACCCACTACAGCATCAGTGATGGGGTGGTGAGACATGATCTCTCCTTCCCATATCAACTTACACAGAGAGCCACCGGGCTCCTCTCTCCACATCCACAGGGTCACCTGGTTCCAAGTCTGTGTTCCCCTCCGTACGTCCTCAGTTCGACAGG
The DNA here is from genome assembly GCF_964204655.1 of Triturus cristatus. Lineage (NCBI taxonomy): Eukaryota > Metazoa > Chordata > Amphibia > Caudata > Salamandridae > Triturus > Triturus cristatus. Next base: position 298,946,908 of record NC_140583.1, on the reverse strand, counting down.
ATATCTGCCCATAGCTCAGCCAGTGGGCGCCTACGTACCTCTCCGGCATCCTCTCATCTAAGGGCCTGGCCCTCTGCTTCTGCCCTTGTTGTTACATCCCTCACCCAGGTCTCGAGCTCTGGTCCCCTCTCCAACTTCCATGCGATTGCTATTCTATTTCTAACCAACACCAGAGCCAAGTTTACAAATCGAGAGCCCACTTTACGTTTCTTGGGCCTGAGTAAACCTACTAAAACGCAGGTCTGTACTGTACAGGGAAAAGTGCACACCAGCACTGCATGAAGTTGCAGCAGAACCTCAGTTCAAAATGTCTGCAGTGCACCCCGATGTCGTATGACAAAAATCTGCATCTAACGCCCAGCAGCTATGACTCCCCATCATATATGACTTTTTGCTCTATGCGGATTGAGGTATGTCATATGTATACAATTAGGCTGTCCGGAATTCGGTTTAAACCGATTGTGCCCGACAGTACCCTACCGGACGAAAATCAGCTGACCTGGTTTAAACCGAGTGTCATTGATTTTCATTGTTGTTGCGCGTTTTGGCCACTTGATGGAGCCAAAGCATTACAAACTAGGCCTGCCTGTGGCGGCCTTGCACTGAGGTGTCAGGGGAAAACCCTGCTTCTGCACATGAGGAGCCGAGGTGTGAATGGCCCAAGGGCCAGAGCAATACCAGGCCCCCTGCCTGGCTCACATGGGGGGTGGGGGTGGGGGGAAGAGGAGCTGTTGTGGTCTGCCGTCTGTTTTACTGCGGGCCGCAACCAAGTACTTCACAGGTCTTTAAAAAGACCATTTACTTAACGAGTAAATAGATTGTTTTCTTTCTAAAGCTAAGAAAACATGCAGGAAATGAAGACGTGCCCGCCAAACCACAGCCGGGTCATGGATGAAGGACTTTTCATTTGCACAACTAAAAGAAAGACACTACTATCCAGCCCGTCAGCCGAAGTACCGTCATACCCGGCCGAAACCATAAACAGAAGCAATTATGGCTTGCAAACACAAAATAGTGAGCACGTCGAAAACTCAGCAATAGCGATGAGGAAATGCTCCTCGCAGGTGACAAGAGAAAGTTTTCTCCATTAAAGATTCACTTGTTACTTTCTTCACGTGAAACTCAATTTAGAAAACCTAAGTGTAATAACAGCTGCCTTCCAGCCTATGGTCAGATCACTGCATTGCAGGCGCCCAAATTGCACTGCTGGCAGGAAGCAGCTCATGACTCAGCAATAAATGGCAGGTGTTAAATCCTCTGCTGTACATCCTATGTACATTCAAAAGGACAGTAGTAAGCACCACCAATCAGGATTAGCGCACTACAAAACTAAGCTACTTCTAATCGGGCACCAACTTTGGTTTGTGGGTAGAGCCTTTTAAAAAGAAATACTTGCCACATGAAGGAGAGAGTAATTCTTGATTACATTAATTCCACCATGAGGCTTTAGGTGTTTAAGGACCTTGTTAGTTCCCGAATTATGTACATTCATAAAATGTGTTGCTCTTCAAGCTACCTCAGAACCCCACGAGGTGGAAGACAGGCTTTATTTTTTCCGGCAATATCTCAGTGCAGGACTCTCTGAGGAGGCACGCAGCAATGTGTAATTCCTGCGGTGGCTCGAGCTACTACAATTTAGAGAAGTAAGTGAGAGAGCGGTGCTGCAATGCAGCCACCGACTGTGTGATTAATTAATTCCTTCAGGCAGCGCGCGATCTGCAGCTGCCACAGTCAGTGGGTGCCGGCCGTGTACAAAACTCACTGTAACTTACAGACGTTTTGGAGTGTCCTGGCTGCATGTTCCAGTATTCCTAATTTATTTAGCATATATTTACCATGTTTGAAACTCTTCAGAAATAGGCAGAGTGGAGCTTCAGAGGCTCTAAGAAGGTGGGAAAAACAACAAAGCCTCATTTAGAAGCAAGTGGTCTTTTAAAGACCCGTGAATTACTTGGGCCCAGGAAGCTGTCTCACCCGGGCTGCCACACAAAACGGTGATCCCACACCCGCTCGCTGCATTCTCCCCTGAAGACTTTCCCTAATCACTAACATTCCCATGCCCAGGGGGAGGCTCAGTGAGAAGACATGTACCTTCCGACCCATCCCCGAGCACCCCCTTCCTGTGCTCCATGCCCCTCCAGTTCTGCTTCGCAGGCACAGAGGTCCCTGGGTTGCCTGTCACAGGCCCAGAATTGCCAGCAGCTGCCCTGGAAGCCTCCCCGCCATTTGCCTTCTGCTAAAAAATATAATACCTGGGGAAGCAGAGATGCGGGGTTGAGTCTGAGGGTGTGTGTCTGCCGAGGCGTGCCAACTGATGCCTGCACGATGCTCTCCTGCCATCCTGCTACTGCCTCCTGCAACCCCCACAGGGCTTTGAAAGTTTTTTTTTATTTTAATTCATGCAGCATGATTGTCAAAAGAATCAGCATTCTGTGGTCTGGCGACCTTGGATTCCTCTCCTAGAAGCTGGGAAAGAGCTCAGTGCGAGGGCAATTTCCACCAGCTCGAAGGAGAAGAGTCTGAAACTCAGAATGCCGACTGTCTCTCTAAATGTAGAGTAGAAAGCAAACATATAAAGAATTACTTGTCACACATGAACCATTACTGCTCACCACTCCCTGGCAACCTCAATCTGCAGAAACATTAAGTTTCTCCTAGCATGCGTGTACTAGTTTAGGATGCACAGTGGAACCTGTGGGGCACATAAAGACGGGGACCTTCAGCAAAGATGGAACACGACGTGTTGACTTACATTTGGGGGCCCACTGACACTACTTATCACTGTACTCGGAAGGTGCAGGGCGCTCGCCAGCTTCCAGGAAACAGTACAGTAATTCACAGCAGAGCACATCAGTGTTCCATTCCATAACGGAGGTCTTATCTGTAAATCAACAGAGCTGGCCGGCGCACGTCTGGCTATATTTACTTGCTGCAATAGCCATGTCAAGTGCCTCACATTTGCATTTCCACTTCAATTTCTGCTTTCGGCCACCTCTCTCTCCTCCAATCTCACCTATACCCCTTCTTTTTTTATCTCTTTCCCTCTCTCCTCCTTTTGTTTACCTCTGCCCCTCTCACCCCTCTTCCTACTCCCATTGTCTCCCTCCTTCTCTCCTCTCCCTCCCTCAGTTTTTTCTCTTCTTCCATCTCTTTTTCCTTCTCATCCCTTTACCTCCACCTTTTAGAAATGTTTACATACAAAGTCTGCAGTGAATTTCATGTGACGTCTTAATGAACAGCCTGTACTCCACAGCATGTTGAAAATCAGACATGTTCAAAACAGCATGTATGCAGTATGCAATATGGTATGCACTTCCACTGTCACTTTAGTGCTAAAAGAATGATAATAGCTGTGACCACGTGTGTGTTTCTGTGCCTTCCTTTAAGTTTGCGGTTTATTTCACAAAACTGCTGGGGATAATTTGAAACAGGTTTCTGACAGCAATACGCTTTCATCTATGTTGTATGGGAGATTATTGAACAACGCAGAAATTGCAATATATGCGCAGTCAGCCATTCCTTTGAAAGACACCAAATGAAGTGCCAAAGAGCGCTTCGCACACACAACACGTGTGAGGGCGCTATATCGATGATACAATGCAATGCAACACACTCTGAGCAGGAGAGGGGCAGCGACTCTGGAACACAGACTGTAACTTCCAACTTGCTGATTGACCAATTCAGGCTTTCATTTAAAACAAGCATTTGTAATGCAATAGGTCTCACATTTACGCGAGTTTGAGCTATTGACATTGCAAATAACAATGCCTTGTATTTTTGTTTTTGTTTTTAAAACATAAATAAAAGGCTTTGTAATTTACAATGCGAATAGTTAAACTCGCATAAATGTGAGACCTATTGCATTGCAAATGCTTGTTAAATCTAAGCTGCAGAATCAAAGGACAATGGAAAGTATTTCATGAATGTATTAAGCTTCTGAAATGTAGAGCAGTATACATTTTCTGAAGAAAAATGGCAAAAGCAATAATAAAAGCAAAGCGTTCCATAAAAACCGGTAAAACACTGTTTCAGTTGTTTTTTATGGTGCGAAAAGGAGTAACCACTGAAAAGCACTGCTTTTTTGAGGTATTGAAATCACTGGAAAACACTGAAAAAATACCACCAGAATTTCCCAAAAATAGAAACTGAAAACAGGAAAGCCTATGTACAATTAAATTGTATATATTTTAGCCTCGAATTACGTGAGATCTTCTTGGTGTAGGCAAGCACGCTATCCCATTCCATTTATGCAACATCATGACCAAGGATCTCTTCCCAACGAGCCCTAAGAACCGACAGTGGTTTTCTCCCCATTTCATTGAGTGCTTTGTAGAACCATGTCACTAAATGACGCGTGGAACCCATTGAGAGAAGCAGTTGATGCACCATGTGTGGCTGAGGTTACAACCTTCCATTGTCCCACAGGCTCACAAACGTCCGCACGAAGGCTTTGTAGGTCAAGAACTGACCACCCAGGCACTGCGTACCTTTCAGACAAGTACTCCAGCGGAATGGAGACTCCCTACAAAAAACAATCCCCCACCTTCGCAAGGCCGGTCCTTGCCCATTAAGAAGGATGGGGCAGAGGAGAAACAGGCCACAGGGTCTGCATTAGGGACGTCCACCAATGGAAAAGCCAGAGCGTACAGTGGGGCCCTCCGAGTTTGCACATTACGGCAATGCCACTTGCAGTAGCGTACTGGGCTGTGGGATGGTAATCTCTGGGCACAGCAGGCATGCCAACAGGAGCGTCCGATATGGGGCCAGACCCAGGAGGTCCAAGGCGTGTGTGTAGGTATGGTCAACCCATTTAGCCACACATTGCAGCTGTGCTGCCAAATAATACAGCTGGAAGTCCGGGACCCCCCAATCATCCAGCATCCGGGGGGCACAGCAAGACTTCCAAGGACACTCTATGGTGGCCACCATCCCAAATCAAATCATGCTGGAGGGCCTCAAGCTGTTTGAACCATGCAACGGGAATCATGACCGGCAGGTTTGTAAAAAAATATAATAAACGAGGGGCCATCACCATCTTGACACAAACATCATAAGTGACAGTCGTAAGGACCTCCAAAAGTCCATGCACGCCTTCAGGCAGCTGAGGGCCCTTCCCCGGTTTCCCTTCTGCATGTCTTCCAGGTGTTGGTACATCCTCACCCCCAGATATTTAAAGGTTGACGGAGACCACACGAAATCTGATGGGAGATCTGGGGGCTGAGTGGTATCACGCATACACTGAAATGCTCATGTCTTAGTGTGGTTAACCTTCAGGCCAACCCCAAACCACCCAAGAACCACGTAGCACCCTGAAATCCATCTGATCTATTCGATAGCCATAAAAGGAGATTAGCTTGAGCTAGATATGATGTTCATGTCCTTCTATTGTTATACTGCTACCTCGTCCCTTTCTCCAGATCAATTCCACCAATGGCTCAATAGCCAGGGCGAAGAGCTCCTCTGGCCCCTGTACTTGGGGAGTGTCCCCTCTTAAACCCGAAATATAGAGCCTTGGAGTCATTTTAGATAAAGATCCAACCATGGTTTCCCTGGCAAAGATGGTTGTAGGCATCTGCTTTGGCTTCCTAAGGTCTTTCTCCGAAAGACACTTAAATGGCTCCCTATCGATTTTTGTAGAATGGTGGTTCAATGCCTGATACTCTCTCATATGGACTATGGCAATTCACTCTACCTGGATAGCCCCTCCTTTGTCATCAGAGAGCTGCAAGTTACTCAGAATGCCACAGCCAGAGCTTTGCTGGGCCTGCTCACAATGCAATCTGCTCGCTCAGCGCCTGCTTAGCTTCATTGGGTGCCTACAAATAAAAGAAATGAATTTAAGGCCTTATTTATTGCCCATAGGATAAAGCATTCTTCAGGCCCGCACTTCCTTCAACATCATATCACTCCATACAATGCCTCCAGATAACTAGAGATCAAATGACCTCTTCCTTCTGGGCGTGCCGAATTAGGACAGCAAGAGGCAGGGGACGTTCATTCATCTACCTGGGCAATAAACTCTGGAACAACCCTCCTATATGTCTTAGATCAGACAAAAATTTACTGAGCTTTAGGAAAGAGTGAAAACTCATCTTTTTATCTACGTAGAGCAATGTCCGCCTTCTATCTCACTTGTTCTGTCAGTACCGGGCATGCCGTTGTGGGTAGCTGTTTTCACTTGTTCTGTTAGTACGGCATTGCCGTTGTGGGTAGCTGCGCACTGTATAAGAACTTTTTAATAAGAATTTTAATAATAATAATCTCCCTCAGGAGTTGGACACAGACTGCCCTCGGGTTGAATTGGCGATACTGTAGCAATATCCT